>NC_081409.1:161470216-162741466 GCF_030272615.1 Cryptomeria japonica
GAAGTCATTAAGAAACTTTGTAATGCTTATGATCCAATCCATCTTCTTGGCCTTCACCCATGTCCCATTACCATGAAGAAAAAGGTTTGTGAGAGGTCATACTATGTAGGAAAGGATTGTGATAATTTCTCCTTGTTCTCTTCTCCTAAAGTAGGGGCATCATATTAAATGGTTTGGTCAAGTGCATTTTTCTTCTTTATATGTGATTTGAGTTTAGTTTTTCTATAAATTTTGAAGAGACAGACAGAGAGAGAGAGAGAGAGAGAGAGAGAGAGAGAGAGAGAAATGTTTGACTTGCTATCAACTACTTTGATGCTTACACGAATAAAAGATCAAGGTTGGGTAGTTTTGAACTACCAAAAGCCACCTTCATCAGTAAATCTAGACATTTTGGCACTAAAGATATAAAATATATATCTTTATTGTCTATCATGGAAATTATATTTAAAGAATCATTTACGTCAATATTTTATAGGTGGAAAATATTTGAATTGACACATAACTAAAAATAGTTTACAAATTTAATAAATGTGTTAAACCTAATGATTGACACATTATCATCCCCCTCCTCTTAATTTGAAGGGTTATCATGAAACCAAGCCATATTTTGAACTACTCAAACTTCTCTTAGTCTAGCACTTTGCAAAAAATATTTGATGGCTGATCTAAAGCTTCTTTAAAAATCCTATTATTGTGATAGGTCTTGAAAAAAAATTGAACTAACCGTATTACCTTAACAAGGTTCGAACTTTGATATTGAGCATATTTCTTTGATGAATCTCAACTTTTGATAAGGAACTTGTTTCTTTGAAAGGCTCAAATTTTGATAATGAGTCTGTTACTTTGACAAATCTCTAATTTTCATAATGAGCTTGTTACTTTAAAAATCAAATTTGGAAATGAGATACAAAGAGGAACTTGTAGCTACAATTTGGAGCTAAAAGTATTGGACAAGTGCATTAGGTACCCTAGTCCTAATGGTGTCTGAACTAACAAAATGGTTTAGAAATGCAATCAATATGTTCCATAGGCCCATTTCCTAAAAACCCCACCTAAAAGTGTTAGAAGGATGTGTTGTGAGGGATTTTAGTCCCCCTCTTTCTTCTGGAGTGGACCGCATTGAGTGTTTTTGGTCTAGATGGCCATTTTGTGTAATATTGTATACTCTATCTATGCCTAACCCTCATCTAGGCTTTTGATGATATAACCTGTATTTAAGAAGTGCGGAAATATGAGTCGAGATATAGAAGGTGTGAATTGATGTGACTTGAAAGTGAACGATGTGCAAGCAGATTCTGCATTGCAAATGTGCGAAAGTTAGTTTGTGAAGTTCTTTGATGATGATAGATTCAGTGTGATAGAACTATTTAAGACAATGGTTGATGTCAGATGTGTTTGTCATGATATTGGTTGCTTGACACAATGGTACTAGGACAATTTAATGATCAAGAGATTATTTTTCAATTCGGTTCTCATATTCTTTCTGTTGTCTGAAAACAATGAGTCTTTTGGGAGCTCTTTGTATCTTGCCCTAAGGTTGTGTGCTTTAACCCTGCAAGTCCATTACATGGATATTGCTTCTTGACAGTGAACCTAAACATTGTAATTAAATTTTTTTATATTGTGAGTATGATTCTCACCATGTTTTTTCCCTATTGAGTTTTCCACGGATATTTGATGTTCATGTGTTTTTTATTAAGATAAACATATTTGATGTTCATATGTTGATGGTTGATATTTTCACTATTATTATAAAATAATTAAAAATTGATTAAATTTTGTTAAATTAATATTGTAAAACCCCCCACCCTCACCACCATCCCCACTTTGTCTTGTTGTAGATTCAACATATGTATACATAGGTGCATGAAACTCTTAACTATTGACTATACAATCTTCTATATATATGTATGCTTGACTGAGTAGTTCATGTCTTCGTTTGAAGTGACCAAGCAAGAGAAATAGGTGGTTAGGCATGTTATTTCTGGAGTCAAGTCTCCACACTTTAATTACGCCGTGACTTGCGAGAGTCCCCACTCGTTTAAATATTTGTTGAATTATTTCCCATTTTCTTCCTTGCCGTGCACGGCAGTTTGAACAACAACATCCGTTTTGACTGACAAAGAACGGAAGTTGCGAAGAACGACATCCATTATTACTAGTAAAGGAGACCAGCTGGTATAGAGCAAAGACGTTGACGGCTTCGCCCTCAATTTCAATCGGTGGTGGCCCAAGCGGACATACATGTTCTAGACAGTTTCTACAACATGCATCAATTCCTCGCTTCCAATGGTTAACGCCTCTTTAATGATTTGAAAACGGTGCTCATCGTTTCCTTATATTTACTGTATTCATTAAACAGTCAATAATAGTTATATTTGGGTCGCCAACTGAATGAACCCTCTACGACATGACATTTTTATCTTTGACCAATCCCACAACATAACCCTAACTACCATCCAACCCTCTCCCTTAGCAATGGTTTGATTATTTAGCCTACAGATGTAATCCTTCCGTACGCTCATAGCAACACAAATACCATCTCTTGGAATGAATTCTATTTCGAAAGGGGGCTATCGAATATTTTGTTTATGCAAGAATCCTCGAAACTCAATTAATGACAAATTGAATTGGGACTTCACTAATAGCACTCTAAACTTTTAAAACTACAACGTATTTGCCCTGCAAACATCTGATTGGAGTTCAAAGAAATAGGATTAAAAAAATAACAATAAAGGAGGAACATATAAGCATAGAGTTAGATATCTAAATTTAAAGGAAAGGAAAGGATCTTTTATAGTCTACCATGTCAACAATTTGTATATAGAAACCAAACTATACTACAAAAAAGACATACATTTTTTTACCTCTTTGTAGAATTTGAAATTGTAACCTCTCTTTTAAGAATACAAACTTTCCACCACTATGCCAACTGAAGCTGTTAGTCTGTATACAAGATCCTTAAGAGATCTCGTTTAAAGACTGTCCGGGCGATGATGGAACATCTACCAGCACCAAGTTAATTTGGGGGCTGCATCTATTCTGGCTCCAAAACGGACCTTTCGTACAGCGTGTTAGCGACAGCTTAATCAATCACAGCAGTTAATTGCAAAATTGATGGTGTAAAACGCGCGACTAAAACCCGTGTTAGTCAATCTGTACTGTCGTTTTAGAACCAGAATAGATGCATCCTAATTTGAATTACTGGCACAGTAAGAAAGGGCAAATCGGCTCCGTATACATTTTCCCACATTTATTCCTGTCATATCCTCCTGTAAATTTATTGTCACCCGCAGTGGTACCAACAAAAGTATGAGTATTGGTAGGTGCTGGGAAATGTGTTACCTGTCACCTTTCATACAATTCATTTATATATTGAAGTCATCCATGATTTGTGAGAATGATCGTTGGTTCAAATTTGGGTATAAACCTCTCCCACGCACTTACGGCACGCTAGTTTAAAATAAAACTTAAATTTCACCAATGTCAGCGAATGTGATTGGAGTAAAAACATAAATATTAAAATTATTAGGGAATTTTATAATATTAATATGGTTCTAGAGAGATTAATGTGCCTTGCCTATGTTGCAAGTTTAGCCAAAAGGGTTGATAGTATTAATAATGTTATTGTTATTAATATTATTATTAATATCATTGTTAATGGAAACATTAAACATGATAGATAGATTCAATGTTAAAAGATAATATATTTTATAACATATAATTAGCATAATCATTATTCATGATTGCTTTTATAATAATCTTATGAAGGCTTAAAATTTGTGTTGATATAGTATCAATAGTAAGATTATCAAATAGATTTTTGATGATAGTAACACATTTGTGATAGAGGTTTAAATTAAATACAAATGTCTAGTTGGTCTAGTGAATTCTAATGTGGTCAATGGCTTCCAATAATAAATGAGTTCAACACCTTGAGACCTTGTTTTTTTGTTGGTGGTGCAATTCCCTTCACTCCCAAATAGTAAACTTGGAGGGATCAACATTGGGATTATTGATCCCTTGAGGAGCAACCTATGTAGGTACCTTGTAGGGTACCTATCATCAAAGGGTGTGAGAATAAATTTCATTAATCCCTTAAACACTGACATTCAAGAGGTATGAAAACTAAAAATATAGACACCCTTGTGTGTACCTTAATGATTAAGGTCTTTGGATAATCCTTCACCGTAGTATTGTGTCATGCCCCTTCATTAGAGGCTTAGTTAACTAAAGGAATTGAGGGAATGAAGAGTATTCTCTCAATTTGTGGACTCAAGGATATGTATATGACATAACATGTTGTGGGTTTATTGATGGGTCTACATTTGTATTGTTATTTTGTTGTTGTTGTAAGATGTGCGTGATGGAATTTTTCCTCATCCTCACTCTCTCTCAAGTAGCTTACCTTCAGCAATGGTGTGTGTGTCCTTTCATCTAATACATGTAACATGTGTCAATCATGCAAGCGGGTTGTCCTGGTAGTGTGTTAAAAAAAAAATATTACTGGTATTTTTGTCCTAGGGTCAAATTATGGGCATTATAGATTTAGATGTACAAGTGCTTTTGAATCAAATATTTTTATAGAATGACATACTTTTGATATATCATATACTTTTCTTTTGAGTATTTAGTGTATGGAATGAGAATTAAAACTATTCTTTGGTTAGATGTAGTATGGAATAGTTCCCTTGGTTGACAATGTATTCATAAGGATGTCAAAATCATAAAATTGAAGGGTAGAAATGAAATAAATGGTTTCTAATAGTACCCAAACATGCATGTGCTTTGTTATTTGTTTATTAAGGGAATCTATTCAAAAAATAATTTATTTACTTCTTTTTTTAACCACTCAAATATTAAATTTAGTGTTTCAACAAAATATACAAGAAAGATGTAACTATAAAATAATATTTAAAGATAGTCAATATTACATTTAAATAATTTTTTAAAAATACATTAAAAACATTCAAAAATCTCTTAAATATATCTTTGAATCTTCAAAACTCTTTGAAAAATAGTCAAACAAAATAAGATATATTTCGTGTATCGTACAAACATATCTCAACATTAAAATATTTATTAAACTAAAAACAAAATACTTTCTCAATTTCTAATCCAGGAGGCTTGTTAAAATGTTTATACATAAGATTTAATGATATTGAAAGCAAAATACTATCTATCTAGATACCCTATTAAGAGATTTGCTATCTTGTATTTATTACATTTGTAAACAAAATACCATATCCTTAATATCTAACTTGAGCACCTCCGATTAGTACTCTCCCCCAACAGAAATGCTATAACTCTGTCCATCTGATCAAAGATCTTCTTTCTCCAATTCACTTTAAAAATGAGTGCCAACACCACGGCACAAAATCCTGCTGCAATTGACCATCCAATACTCAGCAGGTACCATGAAAATCCTTGGTTTGCCTCTTCATTGACAGCAATGGTAGGAGGAGAGTGCGGTGAACGAGGGGGAGAACACTTCCAGCTTTCAAGAGGGCATCCGCGCAGATTTGGATTTCCTGAGAATACTGTTTTACCAAATGTTATCATGTGAGGACCTTGCAGTGGTATCACCCCTGACAGATTGTTGTAAGAAAGATTTAAATATCCCAAATAATCCAAAGAACCAAGCTGGAATGGAATTTTTCCTGAAAAATTGTTCAAAGAAAGGTCCAGCGATTCCAACCGACTGAGACTGCCCATGCTACCTGGAATGTCCCCATTGAAGCTGTTCCTAGAAAGATTTAGAAACATCAAACCTTTAAGATTTCCAATTTTCATTGGAAGATGACCCCATAATCCGTTGTTTGCCAAATCGATGCATGTCATGCCTGAAAAGACGCGACTGTAATACAATTCTGATCCTTTTGTGATTATATCCAAGCCCTCTATATAGTATTTGCTGTCTTCGTCTCTTACAACTCGAAGCCTTGGGCTATCTCTAAGAGCGCCATAAGATATATATTCTGATCTTGAATTTCCTTTAACAATAATGGGGCGACGCACACGGTCTTCTCCAAGGACGGACATAGTTTCGTTTACATCGAGCATGGCCGAGAAATTTAAGTAGGTATTTGGGATTTCACCGAACAAAAGATTAGAAGAAAGGTCGAGGACTCGAAGCTTGGCCATTCCGCCGATCCGTGGAGGTAGATTGCCTGTCAAGCTGTTTGATCTCAGCACAAGAACTTGTAGACTTGAATAGTTGGCAATCCAAGCTGGAATGTTTCCTATCAAATTGTTTTCTCCTACGTCAAGCACCTGCAGCTCTGAAAGTTGTGCTAAAGACAGAGGAAGAAGTCCTTGGAGATTGTTCTTTTCGAGATGCAAAGACTCAAGTTGTGTTACGCTTCCAAGCTCCTTAGGAATCTCACCCTCCAAATCATTACGTGCCAGGTTGAGCATTACAAGTGCTGACAGCTTGCCCAGACTAGCAGGGATCTCTCCATTTAAACTGTTGTTCTTTAAATTCAGCACGCTAAGATACTGCAAATTACCCAAAGCAACGGGGATATTGCCTCTTAGTTGATTATTTGACAAATCTAGAAAAGCTATAGGAGATGCAATAGTCTCTAATGAAACTGGAATTGGTCCTTTGATTTTGTTGTGTGCAAGTAAAAGAACCTGCAATTGACATAGTTGACGCATATGAATATCTAGCAAGAAAGGGCCACTCAGTTCATTTACAGACAGATCCAACACCAGCAGTGGAACTGGGATTGAAGTAATAGTGAGAGGACCCTCCAAATGATTGTTTGACAGGTTCAAACTCATCAATTCCGATGAGAAATTCCATAGCCAAGGTGGAAGATCTTCCACAAGATTGGCGTCCGATAGGTCCAGATTTTCAAGTTTAAATTGAGTTGAAATCCAGCTTGGAATTGGACTTCCAATTTTACAACTTCTGAAATTCAAGATTTGAAGCTGAAAAGGCGGAATCCAAGGCGTGGAGTCAATGTGGATATTCAATCCACTGTGAGATAAGTCCAATATCTGCAAGCTTGAGCTATTGCGGAGGAGAACTTCATCTGAAACTGTTCCTGTCATGTTGTTGTTGGAGAGAGAAAAAGTTTGCAGAGAAGATGGTAATGTGAGCAAGGAAGGAATACTTCCATTCAATCGGTTGTTTTTCAGATCAAGACTGAGGAGGGAAGCTGATTGTGCAAATGACAAAGGAAGGCCTCCGCTCATCTTGTTGTGGGAAAGGGATAAGCTTTTGAGTGTGCTAATTTTGCCTAAACTAAATGGGATACTGCCTTCCAATTGATTGTCATGTAAATCTAAGACGATAAGGGACAGGAGATTGCCTAGAGACGGAGGGATTGGACCACTAATCATGTTCTTGCTAAGATCTATGTAAGTAAGATTGGTGAGTAAACCCAAGCTAGAGGGGATGGGGCCTTGTAATAGGTTCTTGTGAAGGTCTAAATAACGCAAGGAAGACAAATTTCCAAGTTGAGGAGGAATATGTTTTGATAGAAGTCTAAAGTTACCGAGATTCAGCTCAGTAACATGTCCACCCAATTCCATTTCATCGCAGTGGACACCTAGCCATACACAACAGTCATCTCCCTCCCATGACTTTAGCATTCCATGAGTATCAAGGAAAGCGGCCTTAAGGCTGAGAAGCGCTCTGGATTCAGTGGGAGAACATGCATGGACAGACAAAAATAAAATTATAGAAAAGAAAGAACAGTACAGGACAGAGAGGGATGTGAACATACATAAATTATTCGTGCGAACCGCCATTCTGACCTCAATTACTGCTTCCCAAATACCACCATACTCTGCTCTCGTTTATTTCTTTTATAGCAAAAAATGCGTCGTCTCGTTTACCAAAATGCTAGGCACGGACACTGCGTTTCCTTGACGCTTTACTTACACGTCTTCTACTATTTACTTTTTGACTGCTTCATCGTTGAATGGTAGTCCTCAGTTTTCTTTCTCCGGAAGAAAAATTCGAAGTTTATTTCATACAGGACACAAAAACAACTATGGTTAGAAAGAAAAAGGAGCCACACAATACCCTGGAAAATTCGCTGGATGATTTGCGTGGCTATGATGAAAGCACCATTCGGTAGAGATTTTGACATCAACTAAAGATTTTGACCGTATCGAACCCACTGCGCCGCTACACCAACAGATAGACAAGTGATTTTCAGACTAGCATCTGACATTGATTAAAAAGTCCTAGCTAGTATGTGGACACATTAGAGGTGAAGGGCCACTAGTTTGTACAGCCTGAGCCTTCAATAATTGTATACTCATTATTGTTGGTCCTTGCCTATAAAGGCATAGTTTTTACTTTACTAAATTTAATTGGCTCTCTTAATTGGAATCAGTGTCAATCAATGAAGTCCGTGGAGATTTCTATTTAAATAGAACACTAAGTTTTTTCATTTAAGATAGGAAATTATCATTAATAATTTTAAGGTTATAAAATATTGTAAATAACAATCATCAAACTTTCTAATTGTAACTTATTCATGATTACACATTTTACTATACATAACTTTCAACACAATTTCTACATATAATGTTAAATAGATAAATTATATTATATTTTATATATGGTAAATATTTTTTTTTTCAAAATGATATTATAGTTATATTTTTTATAAATGGGTTCACAAGAACCTATCTCTCATGAGAATGAGAACTACTACTCATGAATCATGGGTCAGTGAGTTTGACTAAAAAACTACAAAGTTGAATCTTGATAGCAATATCATAATTTGACTTGCTGTGGAAAATATCTCCTACTTATCAATCGATGAGCTATAGAGGCTCTATAATGTATGGTTCATAAGGCACAACACTTGTTGAAGGTTTTGAAAATGGGGTTGCAAGTTGAGTGGGCTTAACCTTGGAGGAAACTCCATGGTTAAGCATGCTTGAGTTGGAGTAGTACTAGGATGGGTGAACTCCTGGGAAGCCCCAATGCTTCACCTCTATGAGCATTACCTGGATGCAATGAGTGATAAGTGTGGCACTCATTCTCATGAGAGATGGGGTTTTGTGAACCACTACTCATGAATCATGGGTCAATGAGTTTGACTAAAAAACAACAAAATTGAATCTTGATAGCAATATCATAATTTGACATGTGGAAAATATCTTCTACTTATCACTCGATGAGCTAAAAGGGCTTTATAACGAATGGTTCATAAGGCACAACACTTGTTGAAGGTTTTGCAAATGGGGTTGCAAGCTGAGTGGGCTTAACCTTGGAGGAAACTCCATGGTTAACTACACTCGCATTGGAGAAGTACTAGGATGGGTGACCTGTCGGGAAGTCCTAATGCTTCACCTCTATGAGCATCACCTAGATGCAATGAGTACTAAGTGTGCCATTCATTCTCATGAGAGATGTGTTCTTGTCGATCACTACTCATAAATCATGGGTCAATGAGTTTGATCCAAAAACTATACAGGCGAACCTTGATAGCAATATCATAATTTGATTTGTTGTGGAAAATATCTTCTACTTTTCATTTGTATTGTTGAATGCTATATTAAATATCATTTTAGATATTAACAAAATAAATCTATGTTGTTTCTGATTGTATATAGTTTCTAATGTAATTAAAATATTTATTCCAGTTTATTGCATTGTCGAAAGCTTGTAAACTTGTTCATATAAATAATTGTTGTAATAATTATTTCCTTATATTATGCCTACTTGTTTGTTAAATTTAAACAAAGTAAAACAATAATATACAAATTATAGATTATGGTTTTTCTATATATTTCCCCCATATTGTACCTATATAAGTTGAAGAAAAATACATTCAGGAGGCTCACCTAGTATGTTAAATCTATTAAATCTGAACATAGAGCTACACAACCCATAATGATTGCTTGTTATTTATCAAAACATTGCCAAATTGGAAAACTGTAATATTTAATATTTGATTTGGAAAACATATAATTTGAAAATACATACTCGGCATACAAAATAGAAGTTGTGATTTGCATCTTTGTCTATGTCTGAACGCATGCTTCTAGATTTGATTGTGTGAGTATTTTTTATGCTGAAAAACATTCACACAATCAAATCTAGAAGCACATTTTGACAGTCTCATGGATTTTGAATATCTACTTACTTTAATCTTTATGTATGTTTAGGGAGGGGGTGACCTCCATAATTTAGGTTGCTGCCCATTATGGTGGTCATCCTTGGTGGAGAGGGTGTGGTTAAAACATATGCGAGCCCAATCCTCTTTACATATAGATCTTAAATGAAAAAATTGCAACCCTCACATAATTGCATCATTGTAAACCATGAACAACATTTTTGTAGTGTACATAGCTTTCCATGAATCAAACTTCCCAACAACAAAAAAAAGAAAAAGACCTTAGAAAGAAGGAAAAATTTGATGAGGTCTTGAAAAAGTAATAAATTGTTGTTCCTCGACAAAAGGAGGATTCTTATTTCCCTTCTCTTCTTATTTCATGGCTAAAAAAATCCCTTGATAACAACAAAAAGATCTATTTGTTGGAGATGGTTGTCTTTGATGTTCTTTGCATGTGTTATGATTCTTGGGGATTGTTAATTTTGTTTGAGGCATCATCAGCCTTGCAATGGACAATTATGAGTCTTGGAGAAAGGGTATCTTGACACGTCTTAGGTGGCTTATCTTTTGTGCTATCTATATGGACTTGTCTCTCAACTAGATTCAGAGAGCGGTCAACATGCTTAGGGATCATTGCAGACATTGGGGACATATTTGAGGATATTTTGTTCCTCCTTGACGGAAGTTTGAGAATTCCTATCATCCCATCTTCAATACCTTCAAAGGTTGTTCATCAGATATCTTCATAGTTGTTTGGATTTGGTCAAATTGATTAGGCATATCATGATTTTGACATGTGGAAAATTGAACAGTCTTCCATGGCACACATCATGAGACTATTATTTCTATCTCCTTTCGTGGAGTTGCTTTTGTCTTGTCCATTGAATTTTTTTCTTCCTAAGGGGAGAAATGTGGTTTGTCACTCTTATATAATCTTCAAAATTCATCCTTGAGCCTTCATCTTCATCATTGGAGCATCTCTCCTATAGGGGGATACATTGTCTCTTCTTTTCTCTCTTACGGGGGGAATCTTGACTATAGTTTTTGATAGATTCAATAATTGGGGGGACATATTGATTCCTTTATGCTTGTCATGTATAATATTTTTTTCATTTCCTTTTCTCTCTTTTGGAAAGCATATTTTTCCAACTAGGTTTTTCTTCTTTTCTTTGTTTGTAAGACTTGCATTGTTTTGCATTCATTTGTACATGAGTACTTGATTAGGCCTAATTGTCGAGACTTATGCATGCATGCATTTTTCATCCATATTATCCATTTAGTTTAACCCTAAGTTAATCTTAAGGAAGAGTGTTGGAATAATTAGGACACTTTATGTAATTATTTATTGATTAGGCCCTTTAATTAATTTTTCACTTAAGCTAAACTCAGGTGCTTTTTTCATCTAGAGTTATGCTTTTCTAGCTTTAGTTCAGTTGTAGTTGAGCTTAATTTATCTCCTCATTCAAATTCTTTAGTTCTTCTAATTTTAGGATTAGGGAGACTCTTTCTTTCTATAAAATAAAGGCATTCATTCTTTGTAATTGTATCTCCATATTCTTCTGTGCAATTAATACATAATTCTCAAGTTTTTATTAAGCATATTATTTCTTCTTGATCTCTTTTGTGATAGGGTTTTTTTTTTGTAGATGATTCATCCGTCATGTGGTTGTATCATCAACATCTATAACTTTCACTATCAGATCTAAACTTGCACAAACAAAAAAATGCAAAATAAGGTGTTAAGAACATAAATATACTACTTGAGGGGAGGTAAACCAATATACTCCAAATTAAAACTTCAAAATCAATGTAAAATTAAAATTGTTGTCATAGCTCACATTATCATCAAAACAACTATGCAAGTGATAAGCATATCCACACATCAACACGCGAGAACACTAGATTTATGTGAAAAATCGGGAGAAAAAAATCATAGTGATAATAGCTCCTTGGATCTACTATCCAAATCTAGCCTTGCAAAATAATAATGAGCTTACAAATTTTTGCATGCACTAACCCATAGGAATTTTAATCTAGGATGAAAACACCAATCTCCTAATTGAAATAACTAAGCACCAACTCAAATCATGAGGCACCAACCTCAATAATAAACAAGATATGAAATATAGCAAAGATTAATCATGCAGACCTTCCATACTCAAATTACATCATTAGTTAGATTTCCTCTATTGTATAACACTTTGATAGTGTGTATAAGATATGTATCATAGTTTGCACACTTTATCGCATCTATACTTCTGCTTCTTGATCATATAGCATTCATAACTTCTATCACTTCTGCCACAACACCCCATTGGAATGAAATCGATGGACAATATGTAGACATTTCAATGTTAATTACACCTTCATTTTTAACCTAGCAGATATTTATAATATATGTAAGTCATCCAAGAGTACACATGTCTTAGATTGAATGTGTAGTCAATCTTTTCCGAAAGCCAACATGTTACACCAAGAGTGAGATCACACTATGTGTTACCCAACATGCACTAAGCTAGTCCAAAACTACCTTCACATGCTTCATTCAATTCTAGCACACATCACCATCTTCTAGTGCAACCAACAAGAACATCTAATAGTCAACAAGCTAAGACAATCTGCACTTTGTCACTTATAACATTTTGTCCATCTGACCAAATCCTCTAAAACATTGGAATATATATCTTTGTGTGTAGCTTGACTTATCTTTCAAACTACAACACATAATACCTAACTACAAAAGAATTTGGCCCCTAAAACCATGACAGTGCAACTAGGTACAAATACCGTCTCTGAGCAACAAACCTTAAAAACCTACCTACACATTTCTAGATCGACGCAAATATTCTAAATAGTTGGGAACAACTAATACTAGTGCATGATGATAATATTAAGATAACTATCCAACAATTCTAGTCTTTTTGCTTCAGTGTTCTCAACTACTTTGACATAAACCAATCCCTGTGACATTAAAGGTAACACCCTTGACACCTTTGACATTAATGACTACACCTTTAATCTTATGATATGTATAAGGTTACAAGTAGTTGGCTTGCGGTTACCTAAGTCCTATTATCTATTTAGTTAGGTTATCCCAAGTGTTATTTTTTTGGTATTTAGTTGGCCTTGGTGCTTTCCAAGGCATAAGTATGGTTTATATAGAGAGTAGTGAATGTTATTTGATCATTATATTGTGAACTAGGTTTTACATTGGAGAATTTTGGAAGTTTCTCTTAGAAGTGACTTATTAATATCAAGTATTTCGAGCTCATAATTTTTATTATACTTCTCTTGTGTAGGTCATTTCATTACAACCTTTGATATTCAAGATAAGATTATCATTTATATCCAAGTGACACAAAAAGATCGAATATATTTTAAATTCCATTCTAGCTATATTTAGATATGACAAGTTCTTGTGCAAGAAAAGCTTAGAAAACAAAAAAAAAGAAGGAAAAAAAAGAAAAAAGAAAAAGAAGAAAGAAGTAGAAATAAATTTATATATTTTTGTCTATGTTCTTGTGTCATCATTATAATTTACTATTCTATATCCTTCCTATATTATTACATCTGAATCTTAGTTGATTTTCCTTTTTCTTTTTCTTTCACTTCTTCATGTAGTGAGGTTGGATACTTCCGTGACTTTTTATTAGTGTGGGGACATATCCTTACCTTTGTCTTTGTGTCTTTGGGACCCCTGCAAAAATAATAGAGTTCACCATTTAATTTGATTCCACGTGGGCTGATCATGTCTTCTGGAAGGTGATGTGGAGTGTATCAAACAAGAGACGCAAAGCATCATGTTCCTGCCAAGAGTTAAAATATGGATGGTAAAGGAGAATAAGAGTTATGTGTTCCTTAGAACATGGAAGGAAGAAAACTAACATAAATCTATGCAGAATGCTTAGCAGACCTTTGAGTGTTTAAGGAATGCAAAAACATTAGCTATGACAATTTTGGAAAGTCTCCTTATCAAATAGAATACAAAAGTACTAAATATATATAATATAAACTTTAGAAAGAAGAGAACCCAACATTATGTATTAAACTAAAAACATTGTTGAACAAAAGTATACATAATGTAACAAACACTAAATTAACATAGAAAAATATGCATTCTCCTTTGTAAATGTTGAAGCCAATGTATTATGCTTTGAACTTTTTAATATAGTGTACAATCCGAATGCACAATTTTTTCATGAAGAGTGCACTGTTCTATAAGAAGAAATCAATTTTTTTCAGAAAGGAAAAAGCTTAAAGATTTTATGATAAGGGAGCACTAAAAATTATGTTTATAGACAAAAATCTTGTTTACACATTCATCACCAACCCAACTAAGGTAGCATTTCATAGTTTCAAATATTTTTCAAATGCATTGAAGAAGAAGGGGATGCTAATTCTTCATAGGTGCATTGGTGAAATGAAGATAATTAAATCTAATTTTCTTCCAACATAGTTTTTCATAAGACATACAACCTTCAATGTAATGCTTCAGAAGAACCTTGTAGGGCTTACATTGTTCAATAGTGCAAATAATCCAATTAGCACAAAGAAAATTGATATGCCAACCAAATCATTTAGACACAAACTCTTCTATTTAGATTGAATAGGATAAATGTATAGAGACTGAAGATTATAATCTATTATGCAACTTCTACTTTACAAAATAAATAAATAAATTATTTATATATGTAGGGTTTTTAATAGGCTCTTAAATATGGTGAGAAGTGCCACAAGTATATATTGTTCTAACTATATATACATGATGGTGAAGAATCATCTTTATTTTAGTAATTACCTTACAAAGTCAAACTTTAAGCATTTGTAAATAATACAAACATATAAAGCTTACTATTAGAACAAATATTTGGCTGGAAATAGTTTGCACCCTTCATATTTAATCTTTCAATATGTTTGCAAAGAAGGGGCTTGGCAAAGAGTTTGCACATTCTTTGAAAATTTGTTATAGTTCAAACTATAATAGTATTTTTGCACAACTCTTCACATCGAATACTTAACAATGTCTTGCAAATATGTGCATAGTTTTATATTGTAGTCTTGCAATTGCTTTAAGCTTTTTTCTATCCTTGCTAAGTCCTTCTTTACTTGTTGCACCTCTGACTGAAATTTTGAACATAATTGACAACACTGTTTTCTTTCCTTTGGCAGGCTCGAACCTTTCTGTGTCAATGAATAGTAGACATTGCATTGATGTTCAATTGATATGCCATTATTGAGTTATTCACTATTTGGCATGCCTTCCACATTTAAAACATTGTTAGGTTTAATCTGAAGCTCTGTGGAGAAATTGTCAGCTTTGTGGCATAGAATATTTTGTTGAAGCCAAACTTGACTATTCTCTACAATATATGAGTAGAAAAATTCTCAGTAAATTCAATTACTGGATAGAAATGCCAAATATTGGGAAAATCATTTACAAATAAGGTCTATACCAGTTATTTGATGTAGGTATGCACACTTTGAAGTTGTGCATCCTTCTTTTTCCATGGCTGGAGTTGACAAATGAGGTGTAGCATTATATTTTTTGAAACAATTACAGGTAATCAAACCTACATAATTTTCTCCTTTGCCTTTAATAATGTCACAAACTATTGGCTGGAAAATGTATTTGTGGACAATATCATTCAACAATCCACTACCTGGGGAAGCAGTTATTATGCTTGCCTTTTCCAGTGTTGGGGTAAATGGATTTGATGGAAACAGTTGTAAATTAGTTGACAACATTCAATCACCTTCTTGAATGATTTGACTAACATTGTCAATGTCTATGGTACTATGTACGATAGAATTACCATACAGGACTGGTTTACTTTAAATAGTTGCTCTAGACATTGGGCTATTGAGATGGTTTATATGAGGAGGACAATCAAAATGTTAAAATAAGCATTGAGTTGTACAAGTATTATACTTTCCTTGCTCTATCTAACTACATTTTTTTGGAAGAGATGACAAAGGTCTTGTGTTTTTTAGCAATCTCTCCGTATTTTTATTAGCTTTCTGGAACCCCTTGGCAGAAAACCATTAAACAATGAACAATGCAAAGAAGTAGTAGAATATTGTGACATTGCATGTCAATAAAGTAATGAATAGAGGAGTGTCGTGTATTGTCATAAGCATCACAAATACGATGCACATCTCTACAAAGAGAGCACCTAGTTCTAATGGCAAGTTACTGTGATAGACAGAGGCAACCATTGTTTTAAATTTTACAGTTCTCTACTACTATGTGAACAATGTAATTTCATGACCTGTACAAAATGTATACGAGTTTAGTAATTTGAATGTGTCTTCTATAACAATATTATATTGAATATCAATGAAAAAATAAATTTTCATGTACAAAATTTAAATCACGAGTGTTTTGATTAATTTTTTGTTGTGCGTATGGAACTACATTGTATCTACAATAGTAAGTACATTTATGTAAACAACAGTGAGAATATGCCAAGATCATTTATTATTGTCAACATTTTTTCCCTCTCAATGGAACTACATTATCTCTACAATGCTAGGTTGAGTTCACAGTAATATGAAATTTGTACATAAAAAATAAAGAAGTCACTTGTACCTGTATTGCTCAAATCTCAAGGTAGTATTTCAATTTAGCAAAATTGGGCTAATTTGAACCCTACTACAAAACTAATTAACATAATATGTCAAAACCTACTTCATTGTGATGTCTACTATTTTGATTTGCTTAAAATTTGCAATTAAAAGAATATTTGTAAGTCATTGTTTGATTTATTACTATAGAAAAGAACTATTCAATTAATTAAAAGTTTGTATACATAAGGGCTAAGTAACTATTGCAAATATTATTTCACTTAAGTTGAATATGATATTCAAATTATATACGAGGTATTTTCAAATCAATATAACAGTAAAGAAATCTTTGGCAACTCATAAATTTGTTACTTTTTTCATAGACAAATAAATTATTTCTTACATGTTAGTTATATGTAAAAAAAGATAGTTACATTAATTTCATTTCTTTCAACCAAAAATTAATGTGTTGTAATTAAGTATTGGTTTCTTATTGAATATTGCATTGTTTCAAGTGATTGGGTAGTGATATTTTTGTGCATTGTTGTTGTTTTTCCTTTGTATACTGATTACCAATCTGACATAATAAGTTTACGACATGCACAATTCATTATTGGAGTTAGCGAATTCACATTTTCACACACATACATCTCAAATAGCAATAACAATGAAATCTCTAAATGTACACTTCCTTGCGAAAATGTTGTATGTTTATGGCTGAAATATATTGATAGTAGTAAACATTGGAACACATATAACTTTTATAGTAGAATAGTAAAGCATAAACATAGGTGTGTGACAAAGATGTGGATGCAAATTAAGAAGACACTTGTGAAGCAAGTGTGAGAAGTGCAGTTGTAATAGGTGGATGAAGAGGAAGATGTGTGTATAAGAACATCAGTGCCTTGAAGACATTTGAAAGCTTTCTTGTCAGATCATGGCCCAAGTGCTCGCTATGTTCTTTCAAGGCATGTGTAAAAAATAGCTCACAATTATTGTTCACAACAACTTTTACAGCATTGTAAACACAAGAAGCTGCATCACATAGTGCTATTGTGTCGAGCGAAAATATACCCCCTAGAAGACCATTATGGTTACTTGCATCATAAGCATTGATAGATACATTGTAACAAATTGATGGAGTGAAATAGTCTTGAATATATGAATTTGCAAACTTTTCCACAAACTCTGGGTCCTGGACCAAATCCATACAATTTGACAGGAAACAGGACACCACATCACTATAGTACACTGAACTAGAAGCATTCTGTAGGAATTCTTCACCAAATATTGTCCTTAGAGAGCCTTCAGTGGAGGGAGAATGAAAACGAAATATGTGTGCCATTGTGGTCGTATCAATTGGCCCAATAATTGGACAATCCCATTTCGGTGGTGGAATGTATATTCGCTTATTGGTTGGCATAGTGTACATTCTGTGATAATATGTAAATTGAAGTAGCATAAGCATAATTTAAGTACCATCATTTTTGAAAAAAAAAATGAATTCTTTACGAAACTTTATCTCAGGTAAACAAATGTGTCTATAATTTTTTTTTTGTATTTAATAAATATTGATGAAAACTTCGATATCACAAATCTAAAGATTTACTTGCAATTGGAAACAATAATAAACAAATTACCATAACTACATGTAATTTCAATGAAAAATAAATAAATTAGTTCAAATAGTTTCTGCTTCAACTCTCTTCAAGGTAGATAGTATCGTTTAATAAATGCTAGATATAATGAATAATGTCACCACAATAGTAGCTAATGTGCTGACACAGGCCAAGAATAACTTTAAGGACATGGATTTGAATTTTTTTAGTAGAAGTAATTTTTGAAAGCATGGAAGTTAATATTGATAAAAGTGCACTTTAGGTTTGAAAATTAATATAATTATAGATAAATATAGTGTTGTGTGAATTTAAAATTACTTCGAAGCCTACATGTCCATGCAACATAGAATGTGCCATGTGTGCTTTGCACACTATACGTTTTTTCATGCTTAATGGTGTATTGTTCACGTGTTTTACAGGCTGAGCATTTTTTGTATACAAGAAACTGACATTACAGGCCAATATGCCATGTGTGCTCTGGACAACTCACCACTTGGATTCAGGTATCTGGGAAGATATTAGAACAAATGGTGCAAACCAAAACTAAGCTACTATTGTTTCAAATTTCAATTGCATGCTTAAAGAGAGAGGAGCCTTTGGTTTCCTTCTTAACTGAAGATTTGCAGAGAAAATTCTGAAATTGACAAACATACTTAGATTTAGAGAGGTTGAACTTCTGTATGCGTTAACATACTCAGATTTAGAATGGTTGAATCTCTGTAGGCATTCAAGTTCAGGTTTTATGTATCATGTTATAATCAACTATATTATTACTTTTTACAAAATCAATAGTGTTACATGTAATCAGAGAAAGAATGTACAGTTGAAAAGAAGGTCATAATAAAAAAGTTAGTTGTTGAAGCTTTCTATATTTTTCTTTGTAATTCTATTCAAGCCTATTGTGAAACATCAGATGTTGTTATAGTTTAAAGTCATTTGAATATTATAATTGATTTCTCTATTAGTGATTTCTCTACAGAACTTATATTATTTGTTTGTAAAATGGCTATGGTAATAAAAATCACAGAAACTTTACATTTTCTTGTGTTTTTCTTTCTCGAAAAGTTCTTTTTCAAAATATATTATGGGCTTTTGAAACTTTGAGTCTTTGGTATATTGTTATTGCTTCCAATTAGGAATTATGGTGACCATTTATATTATAGGGAAAACAAACTGGTATTTCAAGTGGATCTAGCCATTTATATTACAGGGAAAACAAACTGGGATTTCATGTGGGTCTGCCATCTTGAGGAGGGGATACGAGGGTCATGGCATGCAGGGGTTGTGATTAACCTATAGAAATAGCAACCGTACATTGAATGTAAGGAGCTTCTAAGTGAAGATGGAGTAAAGAAGCTTGTGGAGAATATTCAAATAAGTAAAGCAGTAGAAGGTTTGGGTTCAAGAGGTGCAAGTAAAAGCTAAAAATACTCTCCGATGGAAGCGATGTGCATATAATTCATAAGAAAATGGAAAACAACAAAAGCAAATAGAGCTCTATGCTTGTTTACAGTTATCTAAGATCACTTTCAATACTATTTTACCAGAAAAAGAAGCATATTCACTTTTCTTCAAATATGAATGCCACTGAATGCTTGGCTAACAAAGTCTTGCACACATACCTATTTATCAACAGAGCACGGATTTATATTACGTATGTCCTATGTCTGCCCAACCTTGAAGCCTAACTACTCCTCCCAACTCCAGAGCCTGTAAATTAAGGGTAAATCTCTCTCAACTCAGCAAGTTATACAGAATTCATAATGAAATATTCATCTCATTCCTTACTTCTGACTGAAACCTATCTCTATAGATTTTGAACAAAGATCAGAAAAACTGGTAGCAGAATTTCTAGACACTTAAAACAACAACCAATTTAATTCTTTATTTTCAGCCAAAAAAGCACAGCAAAACATTTTCAAGTTGCATACTTCCTGCTACGGAGATAAATATAAATTGAATTTTCTAGTTTAGAAAAATAAATTACAAACTTGTTCAAATTCTAGAGCTTCTTATAATAAACTAGATCTCACACTGGTACTGAACCATTGCATCAGACAGACCCATCTACAGCAAATTACAGACTTTACAGGAGGAAATCCAAAACCATTAACGTTAACACCCAATTCCTATAGTCAAAGAGATCCCCCACATGGCACCAAATGAGTAACATTCATCAATTGGACTTATATTTTCTTGAGGCCTACCACTAACCCCCACCACAAACATACTATATATAGAACCAAATGTTCAAACAAATACACCTCAACAAAAATTATAAACTATATACATAGCTTCCACATTGAACACCTCTCCATACCCATTTTTCAAAACCAAACAGAACTCCGCGGAAATACATTAAGAAGAAACTTGTTGTACCTAAATCTACAAGCACAAAGAAAACATTGTTCCAGTTCTCTAGCAGTTGCTACTCAATCATTTCTGAGGTGACTAGATAGAAAGAACTATTTGCAGCATTGCTCGAATACACGCAGCTGATAGGCGAAAGAAACTAATAAAGGCAAAATAATGGTGAGGAACATTCTCGAGTCAACAAAAGATAATTAATAGTCGAATGACTCCACATAAATTCATGTGCATGAATTAACCAAGAGAGGATGTTTTGAGACACTTAGTGTACTATATATATTCTAAAATTTAATGTGTCAACTGTATAAAATGTACAATACTAATAGCTCGATCTATTGAATATATATACAATTGTCAAAAAAGTATAATAAATATGCATTGAAATATATGACATTTGTCAGGAAGATACATCTTAAGAAATAATTTTTTATTTAGATTTTCTTGGTTCTCATTGAATGAGATAAGATTTTGGTACATCTTTATGGATTTCAAAGACCATCTATCATAATCAAGAAGAACACAAATTTATTGACACTTTGGATGGTTCATAAAAATATTGACTAAATAATTGAAAAAAAAATTTTTTTGGCAATGACTGTTTGTAGAATTCACCAATAAGAAAGCATATAAATAATATTATTTGAGTTGTAAAAAGATAGACAAAAATTAGAACTATAGAAATATGAACAAATATTTAAAAATACTCTCAAATGATTGGCTTCCTTAGAAAATAAAATGCACCAAATAAATGCATTAGTATTCCTGCCTATCGGCAGGAACTAAAAATGAAGTTGCCGTTGTCAATCAACAAAACGTCCAAAATCCATCCCTATTCACCCAGAAATTTTCTTGTCTTCACCCGGTAGATTGCAAAGTCACTTTAAGCATCTCTAGGAATTGATTGACAGCTTTCAGCATATTGTCAAGGACGTGTTGTCTCGACTTTGACAGGGCAGTGGATGAAATTCATAGATTACAAATGAAATCTATAGACATTTATCATATAGTTATCAAATATTATTTTCTACAATACATTTGCATAGTAATTAAGATCTTTACAAATATTACAATGTAGATAAAAGTGGTAAATTATCAATATAGTAAATGAAATGAGAGATAGTTCAAGGAAAAAATTACAAGTTAGTGAGATTTCAAAATACTCATGGTTTTGATTGTCTTCCATTTTTCTATCATGGAGTTCTAGTTCAATAATATCTTTTTAGTTCCATAGAACTATTGGATGTTAATTAGTTATTAATAAAAAAAATTAACAAATCAAAATTGAAAGTTTTTTCTATCCAAAGAAAACTTATTTTTATTAAGATATACATATACATTTTTTAATTAAAAATATTAAGAAAAATAGTTATTTTCAATTTAACTGTTCAAACTTTAAGTCATATGGGAGAACTTCCTATTTTGAATTTTCTTTTAAAGCTTGCAAATTATTCTATGTTTTTTTGCTTTATAATGTTGGCTCAAATGACTAAATTGGATAAAATCTAATTTCAATCAAGAAAGTTGATTTTTTCAAAAGAATACTAAAATAGTGATTTTTTATTGTTTAGAGAAGATTAATGAGATTTTTTCACTTATTTTAATATTTAAATACTAATTTTAATTAAGTTCTTCCACTTTCATAGATGCGGACTTTTTTAGGTGTATAAATGGCTTTTTAGATATCTTTAACATTTTGAACAATTTAGTTTCTAAATAGTTATGTAGACAATGATGTTTCCAATTATTTTATTTTTCAAAATAATAGAATAGTAATATGTTGCTTGAGCAATTATACATAAAAAAATGTTATTGATTATTTATTTGTGAGAGCTATTAAATAATAATGTAGTTTTAAGGGATCTTACATATTAATTTTTATTTGTTTTTAATTAATTTGGTATAAACTGGTCTAGGACAAAGGGTTTTTATATAAATTTATTTTAAAATAGTTCACATCACATATCTTAATATTTCTTATATATTAAAAAATTATAAATTTAAGAATTAATTTTCAATTTTGTTAGATGAATAAAAAGAAGGAGAACATTTTTATCAACCCTCTAAACTACCCTACCTCAAGATTTCATGTAGCACCTTATTTCAAGGTATTACAATATAATAATACTTCTAAATTTTATTAATGGTATAATGTACCTCATGTAGATTATCATAGATGTTTAAATTACACACCTTAGGTGACAAGATATTCTTTTATATTTATCTACAAATGCCATAATAAAGTAATTGTTTAAAATATAAATATAATTATGGTTATGTCATGGGATACCCTTTTCTATGAGAGGTCATGAATAGAAAATAAATACAACATTAAGATATAAATTTTATGGCACCTTTTCATACATGCTTCTATTTCCATATACCTCATAGGAGAAAATAACAAAATCATAATAACCAACTTATAGATAGAACACAATGATCCATAGTCACACAATATCACCTAAATATTTCTCTGATATTATCTTTGTTAACCTGCATATACAACATTGTTCAAATTGACTGATTTTTATATCATGAACCTTTTTTACTCTACCATGTCTCAAAAAATATAAGGAACAAACCTCCATTACAAATCTAAGATTTTTCTATAAACATATAATTTTTTGAAAAAAATATTGATTTGCATCCATAATTTAATTTTCATGAAAAATTATAACTTGCTCAAAAATTACGAGGAAAACCTAATTTTTGGGTTGAGAGCTTCTTATACACTCTCCAACTTGTAGTATTTTTTTATGGAAAAATTCAAAGCCTTTTGAGAGATATTATTAAATCTTTCCAAACCCTAAGTTTGTGTCAAATCTTTCAAAACCCTAAGTTTGTGTCTCCAACCCTAACTGCAAATGGTTAGTCTCTAAATGTTTGCACAAAATAGAAATATAAGGTTAGGAAAACTTGCAAAAATACAAATTCAATTGAGATCCTATTTCTAAACCCTAATAAGATCCTACCACGAACCTAGATCTACAAATTAATTCAACAAAAATCAATAGAGAACTATCATGCAAAGTAAAGAAAACATGAAACAAAAAATATTATACCTTTACATCCATGATAGGTTTGTCTCAACTGTTATCCTATCCTCCATGATATTGTACTTGATGTTGCTGCTCTCACATTTGTGTTGCACTTGCACAATAGCTCAAGGAAGAATAGATGTGGTTGTGATGATGTATGATAGAATGATTTTGGCATAATATAGGTGCTCCAGTGATTACTTGATTCATCCAAATGGAAGGAAGAATCCTCTTTTATAGATATCTACAAGAGAATGAAGGTCTTAGATTAAGAGGTTAAAATATGAATGGCCATGATCACATAGATGAAAGAGACTGAATAAGATTGAAGGGTAGGTAAATATGGAGGGAGGATATGAAGAGGTGGGAAGGTTAAGCATAAGGATGAATAGGATTTAGAAGTTAAATTGATATGAAGGGTTAAGATTATAGAGTAATTAATTTAGGGAGACATGTTGTCATGTGTATAAGAAGAAAAACATAAATGGATTTAATTAAATAAATAAAAATATTTATTTAATTACTATAGGAGAGAGATAGATACATTATTAAATAAATAAAATATTTATTTAATTTAGGAGAGGAGGTAGAATCTAAATAAATAATAAATATTTATTTAATTAGAAAGAATAGGCTTATTGAATTAAATAAATAAAATTTTATTTAATTAATAGAAGACATTAAGACAAAATAATTAAATATAAATAATAAATATTTATTCAATTAAATTATAATTTTAGGTGTCTACATTTTGCCCCTCTTTGAGATAATGCAGCTTATTGCATTGTTTCAATGAAGATTAAAATATAGTGGGTACGAAAGGGATAAGGACTTGAAGACAAACGCCCTAGTCACAAGAAGGATAAGAAAGGATGATGCGTTAGTAGGATGATGCCCTCTTGATAGCGCATGTGAGTTAAGAGAAAACACATGTGCTCTCGATAGAAAAGATGAAGGATAAGGCTAAGGAGAAAATGGATAATGAGATGATAAAATTGATGGTCATAGAAGAAGTTATCGATAAGAATGGATGGATAGATAAAAAGATGAGGGTGATGGAATTTTGTGCTTAATATAGTGCAATATCATCATTGAGCTTATTATGGAAAGTGAATGCAAGCATCTAGATTTGATAAAACCTAGATGACTCACATACCATTTGCAAGGAGTGATAATACAAACCACAAACAATAATCAAATGATAAAAATAATGATCCATCCTCAGTTCTCTAATCACTTGTCAATATCCTTGAGTAGATTAAGATCATCATACAAGACAAAACAAGTAAAAGATAAGACTCAATAGAAAAAGAAAGTTAATAACCATTTAGATCTTCTTGTCGAAGTTAAGTGACCTTGTTAAAATGATGTGTGATAGGACGTTAATTGTAGGAAAGATGTATTTGTAGGACATGATATCTTACAGGGTGTCTTTTTTAGGAATGATGTATCTATAACAACATGTTGTTTGATAAATTTGATAAAAACAATAGGTATTTGATCTCGATAGTTCTTTTGTTGACTCATGATCTATTAAGCTCATTGTTTTGTGTCATGTTTTGATTGTGTTTGTTCAAAGTGTCAAAGTCTTATAAAAAGACAATTTATTATCAATTTTGGATTTTTTAATTTTTCTTTTTTTCCTTCGAATTTTTTTTTCTGTTTTTTTTACTTTAGAATTATTTTTTATGGATTTTTGAAGTTTAATTTTTTTTGGATTTTAATAGTTTTTTTGTTTGTTTGTTTGATTGGGGTATAAGACATATATTAGGATTTATTCTCAAGTATCGTGTATTTATTTTTCCTTGGAGTCTAGTAAGGCATAAGGAATCATGGGTGGATGAATGAGTTGATGGGATGAAAATAGATAAGTGAGGTATGAAGGCAACTTATTATGGAATAAAGGCTGATTTGATTTTCAAGGACTATGCAATAATGAGATAACATGTTTACCCAAGCAAAGGGAACAGATATGGTAATGCAAGCGAATGGACATGCCAAGAGGTTTATGAAAACATCTTTTGCATTTGGGTATTTGAAGGATCATGAGGGGCCAAAAAGTGGCGATATTATGACTAAAGTCTTGATTGGTAGGCTGACTGAAAAATATATATAACTTTTAAAGGGTATCACATTTGTCACATTCTAAAACATTTATCACATTCTATGCTTCGTATACTATAGGATTTTAAAAAATTGAATTTCATAAAATTTTGACCAAGTTATGGTGGTCAGATATATAAGTTTTTAAATTTTTAAAAAGATGTAGTAAAAAAATCATAAGTAATTATTTATTTAAAAAATAAATAAAAAAATGTATGTTTAACATCTGTACAATCTTCTACTTATATCTAAAATCTTATTAAAAAAATATGATTTTATTGTGGTTAGGGTGGTCAGACAGACACCCACTTCTTATCTTTTTCTTAAAATTTTAGCACTAATGCATTGAAATTTCAAATTTTTGTTAAATAGATTTTTTTTCTTCAGAAAACAACTAATAGATTTGAAACTATAATCAATTTTCTATAGATCATATTATATTATCCATATGTTGCAATGGAATACCTTTTTTTTTATCTCAATATACAGGTGTTGCCCCACAACACATATATGAAATTTTTTCTAAAATCAATGTTTTGTATCATATTATATTATCCATATGTTGCAATGTAATACCTTTTTTTTATCTCAATATACGGGTGTTTCCCCCCAACACATATATGATATTTTTTCTAAAATCAATGTTTTGTATCATATTTATTATCCATAGGTTGCAATGTAATACCTTTTTTTTATCTCAATATATGGGTGTTGCCCCACAACACATAATTGAAATTTTTGCTAAAATCAATGCTTTGTATCATATTATATTATCCATAATTAGAATGCAGTAATTATGATATAAAATATTAATGTGAAAAAGTTCATATATTTACATGTAAAATATATATTTAATCATTCAACTTTTTAATATTTGAATAGAATTTCAAATAGAAAGTACAAAATTCAAAAATAAAATCAAATTAGTTGTATATTAAATTTTTTTTATCTATTAAATTTATTAATTTATATATTTTTAATTAAAATTAAAAATTATTTAATTTATATATAATAACAATAAAAGAAAAATCCTTAAAAACTGATTAATTTAAATTTTAAAATGTATATAAAAATATTTTATAAAATAAAATTAAAATAAGAATAAATGGGTCTATTGTGCATGTCTTTGATTACTATAATTAAAAAAAAATCTTGTATAGATGTGATTGAAATGCTACATTAAATCCCTTACATACACAAATACTTATATAAATGAAAGTAGATATATGTGTCATATACTTATATTTCTTTCAATCTATTCATTTAATTAATGTGAAAAATAGAAATTAAGTAATTATTAGTGTGTATTCAGTGTGCACTCCAATAAATGAAAATTGATCAATATTTATTTATTTTACAATATTTATAAATTAAATATTGTTATTTTAAATAAAAGAATAATAGAAACCATTTTAATTAATTGACATATTTAATACACTTTGTGTTTTATTCTTTTCTTAATTACACAATATAACAAATCTGCTTTATTTTTAGAAAACTAGGTAACCTCTTCCTAATCATCATACACATTTATAATGATATTTTAAAAGTTAAACACTTTATTTTTAAATACTCTAAACTCTTTAATTTTAAGTTGTTTTAAATAATAAATATACTTTTAAAAGTTACTCAAACAAATTGTGGAGGCATATTAAAAAGTAAATGTAATTATTATTATTAATATTTAATCTATTATTCATTGAATCAAAATTCATCATTAACTATTTAATGTATTTTGTGCTTTATTATTTTCTTAATTACATAATTGATCATTGTTATTCTATGTACTTTGTGTACACAATTGATCATTTTATTTTTTTAGGCAAAGCACAAGCACATATTTATATTAGATTAATTATAAAAATATACAGAGTGTACATAGAAATTACGAAGAACCAAAAGGGCACAAAGAACCAAGCTCCATATGTGCACACAGAAGGCTAAATAGAGAACAAAAAGGGAAATACAAAGAGGTAAGCTCCATTTGAATCTACAAACAAGCTAAGGATAAAAAAATTAAAACAAATTTTTGGAGATAGAGAGAAAGGCTCAATCTGCAAACATGAACTTCATCTAAACAAAAAGGACGAGAGAAATAGCCCTTAGTAGAGAGAACATCACCATTGAGAAAAAAACATAGCACCCAAAACCACACTTAAGGGATATTGCAAGAGACCAAAATTGCAGAGACACATTGTAAGCCCAATAGCATCAAGGGATATTCCTCCCCACACCTTCAGTCTTTAGGTACTTTTGAGACTGACAATTACCAAGGCAGAGACCATCATTCCTCAGTTCCTGAGCTTCAACACCATGGGGGCCAACAAACAAGCCTTTTTGGGCCCCTGCGTGGGTAGTCTTTAGCATAAATTACCCTTCGTGCATGGTAACCATTGAGACTGAGCTTAATATCCTGTAATGTCTAAGATTCACCTAATTTAGAACCCATAAAAAATACTTGGGGCCTCTACGGGGACAATCTTTGGGATTGATTATGGCTGGTTTGAGGGGCAAATGGTGATAGAGAAAGGGATAGTGGAGGACATAAAAAATATCAGAGAAAATAAAGGCTTCTGAGGAGGGGAACATTTTAGAGAAAAAACTCAATTCCCCCTCAATAAACTCACAATTGTTGGAATCTAGGCTGATTTTTATGGCATTGTAGAGCTTTGCATATTGGGGTTTCTTTTTTATTTGTTTCTTAGGGAAAATACCCCCAACCTAGCCTTTGCCATTATAGAGATCATTTTTCTTCACCACCCTTTCTAGACTATGAGGAGGGACAAACTCTTGCTTGATAAGATCAAAATCCAAGAGCAACAAAGATCCATAATTTTGGAAAATATTAAACGCATTTGATAATAAATTTGAAACCACCTGGGAAGGATAAATGTTACGAGTGGCCTTAGGATAAATTAGCTCTTCCCCAATCACCGTGATGATGATACTAAGGATTTTGTTGCTATCCCAAATAAAAATCCACTTCATCAAGTCTAGAGTGAAGGCACTGGAAGGTGGGAATTCCTACCCAACGTAGGAGACTAGAATTCTCTGATCGAGTGGCTTGTATTCCATATTTTCTTGAAGTGAAGGCCGAAGGAGAAGACCATAAAGCCATAATTGCAAAGAAGGCTTAAGGAACCCTAGAATTGCATAGATAATAAAGGAATTGCACAACTCTAGAGAATGAGCCAAAAAAGGAATGCGATGACATTTAAAATAGGTCCATCCACTTTACACATGCACAAGTCTCAACATGTGGTGACAATAGGGGGAATTAATTCACAATAGAGGAGGGTTATTACATAGTAAGATGAATAATTGGCATGATTAAAAATTCCTTGCCACATACACTACCAGGCACATTTCACATGAATAAATGTCCTTCCCAAAGCTCCACGATGCTTAGAATCGTGCCATGTGAACTCAAAAACTTGTCAAATGTAATGAATACTTCCAAAAAGGACACATTCCAAAAATGGGTGCTGCCAAGGGAAATTAAAATTATTAATGGGCATAGCTGGAGGGTAATATGTCCTTGGATGTGTGACAAATAGTAAATGGTGAATGTCATGTATGATAATGACCTAACAAGCTACTGTTGGAGCCAACCAATAAACAAAGAGGTTTGTAGAATTCAAATGTTAAATTGTTTCCTCCTGGGCTATTTGCACCAAGGTGATTTCATTTTGAATATTTGATGTTTCGAAATGGATTTTTCCCTACATGAGACCCCTCCCTCTATTTGAAAGAGCATTTTCCAATCTATTTGCCTCTCTAAATAATGAAATACAAAATAATCTTGGAGTTTTTGAAGAAGGATCCATGCCTCTTGAAGGACATGACTCACATTTTGACTTTTGTTTTCAAAAAATTTCAAGGCCGAAATGATATTGAATGCATCTCCTTCAATCAACAATTTCTTAATCCCAAATTCAAATTCTAAACATAGGCTATAAATCAGAGCAGTTGTTGTTGCCACATTTTTGGTGGTATTCAGGATCCTTGCCATCTCTATACAATTAAAACTTCACCTTTGGAATTATGAACAACGAAGCCCACCCCTGAAATGCTAGGGTTACCTTTGATAGAACCATCAAAATTATATTTCTAGGAGGGATAATCCAGAGGATTCCATTCAACATCTCTTCTCTTCTCCTTTTAATGAGGATTCTTTAGAAAACTACCATTGAAGGGGAGAGAAATGCCCTTCCATTCCTTAAGGATTGCATCATCCCATGCTATAAAAGGGTATTCCAATTTTTTGGATTTGGACGTTTATGCTTTAACAACCTCTGAAATAGTATTTTTTATATTAGTAATGAAATGAGAGATATCATTCTTTTCCTTTCTAAAAATCCTTTAGTTCCTCTCCTACCATAGATTCCAAATGAGGATTGCAGGTGCAACCTCCCATAAAGAAGCAAAAAATGTTGGAATTTGCATGAAGATTGCATTAATGATATGTTATGTTGTCATTGATGTCAATTAATAGGTAATGATATTGTTGATATGGTTGTAATATTGTTTTGTAATCAGTAGGAAGAGATAAGTGAAGGAAATTGTAAACCGGTATGTAATTTTGTGAGTTGAACCAGTAACCAGTAAAACCCTATCTATTGATGTAACTGGTAAACCCTACCTGTTGTTTTTGTTAAACCTTGATTGATTGTTGAATGGGCTCAAAAACCATATGTTCTTGGGTTTTTATATACTCATGTCTTCTTAGAAAAATGTTCTGGTGCATCACCTCAATACTTTAGTTTTTATCATTTTGAGTGTTTCCTTCTTTTCCCTTTTCTCAAAACCATAAGGAAGAGCCAGCTTCTCAATCCCGGAGGTCATTCAGTGAACCCTGCGCAATTGGTCCCCCATCACTGAATTTCCCATAAGGCTATTTGCTTCCAAGGTAAAATTTAGAGTCAATAGGAAGAAATGGAAATATTTTTATAAAGTAATTAAGTGTGTACATAACATATAAGAACGATGCTCAAACACTCAAAAATAAAAAATAAACAAGGGGAAAGGTCTCATAAACCTTACGACAAGGTCCAAGAGGTGTTTAAGATCATGCCTGACCATTCCCAAGGTTTCCATGTTTGATTTGTCAAACTAAACAAATTTTTTGACAAATCCTTTGGTAGAAAGATATTTAAGAGTGAGCACTATAAGATGTGTATTTTTTTGTAATTTTTTGTTGAGTATTTTTTTTTTATGATTTTTCCAATCAAGCACATCCTAAAAATTAGGTACCTGTTCATGCGCGAACCATAAGTTGCACTAAACAAATTGAAAATACAATTTTATTTTTTTTAATAATTTTAGAGATTAAAGTGCACTACAATAATATATATATATTTTTTAATTTGGATAAATATAGCAAAAGTTATTCAAAAAATGGTGCACCTATGTCTATGAGAACTTTGGAGACACTAGTAAAAGAAATTCACTAATAATATATTATTGTTGTTCAAATTGAAAAAAAATTATATTGTTAGAAATCTCAAAAGATGGGTGAAAATATGGTGGCAATTTTAGAAATACCCACTTGATGAAGTGTAAACCTGATGATGACAAAATCGATAAACCAAGTTGATAAAATAAAACATGTCAAAATGGAGAGAAATGGAGGGAAATCAAACTTCCAAACCATAGCTTTGTCATCCAGACCTATTTCCAAGCCTAAATAGTCAAAAGCACTTACGCGCTCTTTTTACTATAAATAGTGCGCACGCACTATTGTATAATATGATATTGTATATTTAATGTGTATATATACACATGATATGTGTATATACATATAATATATAATATTTATACATATATATATATATGTATATATATAATATATTAAGTATATATATACACATGTAAGTGTATTGTCTCCCCCTCTCAAACGCATACAAGGTGCCTCTCTCTCTCTCTCTCTCTCTCTCTCTCTCTCTCTCTCTCCCCTTCTTCCTTCCTCCATACTCCATACATCTCTCTCTCCTTCCCTCTCTCCCCGTCTCCCTTCCTCCATACCCCATACCTCCCTCTCTCTCCTTATACCTTCCTCCATACCCCATCTGTCTCTCTCTCTCACTCTCTCCCCTTCTCCCTTCCTTGCTTCCTCCATACCCCATCCCTCTTTCTCTTCTTCTCTCCCTCCCTCCCTCCATACCCCACTACAACTGTGTGTGCATTTCTATAGAAGTAAGTGAATTTATTTCTTGTATGCAACTTCCTCTTTGATTTTTTATCATGTATGCTCTCCTAAGAAAATTGACTGATGGATTTGTGTATGTATATTAAATAGGAGGAATAGGGTTTGAAATTGAACCGCGGGTGTATTACTGTGACAAACAAGGAAACCTCCAGCAACATTCTTCTCAAATGTGTTTTTAATGAGCAAAGTAGATGTGGAAAATAGTGTCAACAAAGCAACATGATGAGTCAGAGTACCTGCAATATGTTTTTCAGAAGGAAACAACAAGTAGGAAGAGAAAGAGGGAGAGTAACATAGATGATGTCTTGGAGAATGATAGTGGTGGGTATGCAAGAGTTCCCATGTTGTTACACAACACTTGTCACCTAAATAAATTAAAGTTTGTTGTATGCATGGTAGTGGTAGTATATGATGATCATCACTTGTCAAATGGCTTGGAATGATACATACCCATGAAAGAAATCAAGTGTGTAATTCCTATAGTCACAATCGACATCAATCTTATAACCTTGCAAATTTAATAGCATCATATGTTTTAGAACTTAGGCAGTACTCTTAGGGTTAGGTCAAGCTCTTACACTTTCTTTTTAGCGAAGCCTCATTGTTTGTTCGCTTGGATTCTCATTGTATGATGTTCTATTCATAACTTTAACTTTAATATATCATTTTATTAGCCCACCATATGACCCCTTAGGTGTCATTAGAGGTTGTATTGTTTTCTAAGAGGTCATATGGTGTCTTGTGACCCCTTAAGACACCATATGACCCCTTAAGACACCATACAACCCATAACAACACCATATGGTGTCTTAAGGGGTCATAGGATGTCATATGACCCCTCGGGACACCAACGACCCATAACAACACCATATGGTGTTCTAAAGGGTCATATGGTGTTCTATGATCCCTTAGGACACTATTTGGTGTTGTTATAGGTCCTATAGTGTGCTAAGGGATAATATAGTGTCATATGACCCCTTAGGACACCCTATGACCCCTTAGATGTTGTTAGGGATCATAATGTGTTCTAAGGGTCATATTGTGTCCTAAGGGTCATATTGTGTCCTGAATTCAATATCTCTTCCTCTCCCTCCCCCTCCTTCTCTGCCTCTCTCCCTCTCCCTCTCCCTCTCTCTCCCTCTCTCTCTCTCTCTCTCTCTCTCTCTCTCTCTCTCTCTCTCTCTCCCTTCCTCCATACCCCATCCCTCTCTCTTTCACTCTCTCCCCTTCTCCCTTCCTCCATACCCCATCCCTCTTTCTCTTCTTCTCTCCCTCCCTCTTTCTCTTCTTCTGTAATTCCTATAGTCACAATCAAGATCAGTCATATGGTGTCCTCTAACCCCTTAAGACACCATACGACCCATAACAACACCATATGGTGTCCTAAGGGGTCATAGGATGCCATATGACCCCTCGGGACACTAATGCGCCATAACAACACCATATGGTGTTCTACAGGGTCATATGGTGTTCTACAGGGTCATATGGTGTTCTGTGACCCCTTAGTACACCATTTGGTGTTGTTATAGGTCCTATGGTGTGCTAAGGGATAATATAGTATCATATGACCCCTTAGATGTTGTTAGGGGTCATATTGTGTTCTAAGGGTCATATTGTGTCCTGTATTCAATATCTCTTCCTCTCCCTCCTCTCTCTCTCTCTCTCTCTCTCTCTCTCTCCTTATCTCTCCCTCCCCTTCTCCCTTCCTCCATACCCTATCCCTCTCTCACACTCTCTCCCCTTCTCCCCTTCTCCCTTCCTGCATACCCCATCCCTCTTTCTCTTCTTCTATAATTCCTATAGTCACAATCGAGATCAGTCCTATAACCTTGTAAATTTAATAGCATTATATGTTTTAGAACTTCGGCAGTACTCTTAGGGTTAGGTCAAGATCTTACACTTAGCTATTTCAAAACTAAACTACTAAAGTTCTATTGTATGATGTTCTATTCATAACTTTAAATTTAATATATCATTTTATTAGCCCACCATATGACCCCTTAGGTGTCATTAGAGGTCGTATTGTTTCCTAAGAGGTTATATGGTGTCCTATGACCCCTTAGGACACCATATTTCCCCTTAAGACACCATACAACACATAACAACACCATATGGTGTCCTAAGGGATCATAGGATGCCATATTACCCTTAGGACACTATTCGGTGTCATTATAGGTCCCTCCCTCCCTCTCTCCCTCTCTCTACCTTCCCTCCCCTCTCTCCCTCTCTCTCCATCTCTCTCCTCCCCTCTCTCTCTCGTCCTCTCCCTCCTCCCTTCCTTTCTCTCTCCCTCTCCCTCTCCCTCTCCCTTCTTCTCTCTCTCTCTCCCTCTCTCTCTCTCTCCCTCTCCCTCCTTCCCTGTCTCTCTCTCTTCCTCCCCCTCCCCCTCCCTCCCCCCTCTCCTCTCCCCCCCTCCCTCGTACTCCCTCTCCCTTCCTCCATACCCCTTCTTCTCTCCCATCCTCCCCCCTCTTCTCTCCCTCTCTCCCTCCCTCCTACCCTTCCACCCCCCCTCCTCTCTCCCTCCCCATACTCTCCCCCCTCTCCCTCTCTCTCTCTCTCCCTCCCTCACTCCCTTTTCATTCACATTTTTTCTACTACCAATAGTGCGTACGGGGTACTGAAACTATTAGTTCACTACCCTGCCATAACATTTTTAAGGCGTAGGAGCGCGTACATGGTACTTATTACTTGTAAGCGCATACAGGGTATTGAGCCCATTATTCGCTACCCTACAATAACATTTTTAGGTTTAGGAGTGCGCATGCGCTACTTATTAGTACATAATGGGAAAAAATTATACCGTTGGGCTTGCCAACATTTTATGGACTAACAACGCATACACGGTTATTAATGTAGTGCGTATGTGGTACATAGAGATAGTTTTAGTTTCCCAAGAGCCTCAACGGCCTCAAAATAAGTTTTTGAGGTTGTTGAAGGCCCCACTAGAACTGTGTTTGCACTTCTATCACTATTTTATTAATAGAAGTAAGTGAATTTTTTGTTTTTGCATGATTTCAAATGATTGAATTACTGTTCTTATTAGTTTTATAAATATTATTATGATTGTTTAATTGTTTGATTCCAAAAAATAGTGATAAGATGCATATTTATGGTTATTTGTTTTCTTATGAAATTTTGTTTACATATATATGTAATATGATTCTATTCAGGACAACCGATATCAACCATGGGAAAGAACAAGTGAGGAATGATGGAACAACGAGAGGCTCACAAGGAAAGACAAAGGTAGTGTATGAAGAAATTGCGTGACATAAGAACAATGGGAGAAGAAGGTATGTCATCCTCAACATCTCAATTCGATTTACCAAACGAACATAATGCACCTAATGCAATTGAAAAAGAGACATCTGATTTACCATATGAACCTAATGTAATTGAAGAAGATACCACATTGAATAATCAATTAAATGATGAACATACACCTTCTCTATTTGATGGATTGAATGTACATAATACACCGATGTTAACACCTCCTAGAATCATTCATAGGAAACCAAAGTATCTAATTGACATTGATGATAATATATTGAAGCCAATGCCCAATAAAATAAACGAACGAACTTGTAGGAGAATTGTTAAAAGAATATGGCAAAACTATTTTGAAAACTTAAATCAAACCGCAAGATGTCAATTAATTGTTCAAATGATTAAAAATTTGAATTTTAGAGAGACAATGAAAATTGTAGACCTAAGATCATCTGAAAGTAATAGTGAAAGAACTATTGTGAGAAATCCATTTGATGCATATCAAGCCATTGGTTCAAAATCACGTACTAAAGATTCTAATGCTAGTGATGTGTCATTACATCAACCATAATGAGAAATAAAATAAAAAAAGATCATTTGATAAGAAAAACAAGTCATTAAACATTAGTAGAACAACATTAAGTAAAGAATTAAAGAGGTAGGAAAAAATAGAGGAACCTAACAATAATTCTCTTTGGGCATTCTCGAGTAGACTACCATGCAAAGACAAGGATGTTGTTGATGCACTAGGAACATTAATTGAAATTTTTTGGCATGACAACACAAGAGTTTCGCCCAACCAAAGAGATGTTGTTAGAAGGTGAATTGGGTCTACAAATCATGAGCCACATGCCAAACACTATTTGGATATGACTCAACCTAAATTTTATGAAAGATTCCTTCAAAAGTTTCCACAAATAAGAATTTCTCAAAGATTTTTTGAAATGGAAAAACATTTTTATATTAAGATTAATCATGTACGCACCACGTATTGTTGTAGGATGCATATTGAATTTTCCATGAACTATGATATTTTTCATCATATTTGTTCTACTTTGCACACTAACGATGTTTTGGAGGAATATAATATACAAGCACCTCCTAAGTCGGTAAGACAATTTATTTCAAGTGTGCTATGTAATAGACATGATGGTTGCATTTATTATAAGATGCCTTGTTTGGAAGGTTCTTGTGCTATCTGTGGTGGTTGGCAATTTTTACCAAGATGCGTACATTTGGAGAGCACACATGAAATTGGTACGAAACTAGTTTCTTTCGATAAATACAAGAAAGTCACATATGGAGTTAAAGATGGAAAAGATTTGAAGAGATGTGAGCTAGTGAAAAATGATATATGTGTAGCCGAATTTATGAAAATGTTTCAAGAGAAACTATTTTATGAGTACATAATACATACACATAGAACTTGATGGTTAGATGAGCAATTTAAATTATGTAAGGACACATTTCCTCTGGGCACCATTGTCTCTATCATTGATTTCGATGAAAATTATACACTACAATCTGAAAATGAAGTGCAGTCCATGTATTATCACTCTACACAAGTTTCTATTTTTGTACATATAGCATTCATGCATGTAGATGATGTTGGCATTTGGCATTATAACAGACAATGGGAGATTGTTGGCATTTCAATAAGGATATTGAGAAGGTTGTTGATGATTATGGATTGTTGGCATTTCAATAAGGATATTGAGAAGGTTGTTGATGATTATGGATATAACTAATTAAGGATGTTTACTGTCTTGATATTATTATTTTGTCATTGATGTCAAGAAATTGAATTTCTAATTCAGTATGATGTTGCTATATCTTGAGAAGTATGATTTGAAGAGTATAAAGATGTCAGTAAAAGACAAAGAAAGAATATGATGTATAAGGGGATGAATAAGGTATTCAATGGGCAACTATTACCGAGTCAGACAATGGTGTGATCATGATGTTTAGATTGTTTTAACATCATACATATGTTGTAAATTGTAAGGTTAATACTCTACTATGTTATCGAACAAAGAACCTAGTCGGTAAACCCTAAGGTTATCGCTATCGGTTAATGAAGGAAGAATGTTTACTGAGTGAAGTTTAGTATTTACTGAGTTATTACTGAGTTGTTACTGAGTTGTAACCAATCTGTAACAGAATACATTAAATGGTTACATGCATTATTTAATGAAGGAAGCTGATGAGATGGAACTGATTAAATGATTGGTATGTCATGCATGAAGTTTGTTAATGAATCTATGGAAAAGGAAAATTGGCATGAAGATCTACAACTTAGATTGAACCATAATACCCTAGCACAAGTTCCAAGAAATGTATGCAAGTTCCAAGGCAGGGTAAAATGTTTTCAGATCGAAGGATACATTGAACTTGGTCAAAGTTTGAAGATCTGATGGCTATGATTGATCATGGGAAATGTGATCAAGGAGATTAAGCGGTTGGCGAATTGTTTATAAATAGGGAACTATTGATAAACAATGTATGTGGGCAAATGTATGCACAAGGATGCTGCATCGTGATTACCGAGCATAGAAGCTTGAAGACCTATTGAATAACAGAGTATAGAAGCCCAACAGATGGACAAGATTAGTTCTATGTCTAGATTGTATTGAGCGAATAAGAATCTGCTTTAGTATTTTAGATGTGAAGTTGCAGATAGATTTTTATTACTGTTATTTTATGAAAGTGACAGAAAATCTCTTAACTGAGTGGACTTAACAGTCTTATTTGTAAAACCCTCTAGCAAGGTGACATTTTGATTGAGTGTTTGAAATCCTTTAACAAGGTCACTTATAACAAGGTGAAGATCCTAACAGATCTAAGGGAAATCCCTTAACTGGGTCACATCTAGCAATGTGTTTGTAATCTTTAATAGGATTTGCTTTTAACCGAGTATAGTCTAGAAGAGTATATTTCTTAGTGGGTCCGAAATCCCACTATGGTTTTTCCCTATTTTGGTTTCCACGTTAAATTTGGTGTTATGAGGTTTATGATGTTTATATGCTTTTGAGTTTGCACGTTTAGCAGTTTTGGTTATATTACTGAAGTATATGTTACCGAGGTTGAATCTGATGTTTTTATGGAAGATTAAGTTTGTATGATTCACCCCCCCCCTCTCATCTTGTTGGCTATTGGATCTATACTTACATTTAATTATCAAAACTATCAATTGGTATCAGAGCTTTGGACTCTGGAAGGAAAGTTTAAAGGTACTTGAGGCAAAGATCCAAAGATGAATAAGAGGGATGCGCTGAAGCTGAACAAGTCAAGTTTCTCTACATGACAGAAAAGGATGAAGTTGCACCTATAAGGAGTTGGAGAATATGTTGTATATTATCTGGAGAATGATTTCATCACACCGAGCACCTATCCATTGACAATGGAAGAGATAAAGGCAAAGCAAGAACATATCCAAGCAATGATTGAAATAACATCTGCATTGACTGACTTAGAGTTTAATGATCTAGAAGGCTGCAATGATGCAAAGGCTATGTGGGATAAGCTCATATCAGTATATGGAGGAGATGAGCATTTTCAAAGAGCAAAAGTAGATAGTCTAAGAGGACAACTTGAATCTATGAGGTTGAATGAAGGTGAGAACATAACTCAGTACAGTACTTGAGACTAAAGGAAATTGTCAATCAAATCAAAGGAGCAGGTGGAACTATTGAAGAAAAGGATATAACAAGTAAGTTGTTAAGAACCCCTCTACCGACTTATGCAATTTGAGTCTCTGCAATCAATGAATTAAGTTTTGTACCTAATATGCCAGTTTATTTAGATGCTACTATTGGTAAGCTACATGCATTTGTGTTAAGTAACTTTGATAACAGTGGATCTTCGGTAAATAAAGTTGAATCTGCATTTAGTTCTTTTCATCTTGATGAATCTAATGATTACAATGAAAGAAAGTATAAGTACTTTGAAGGAGATCACAGTGGAGCAAGTGAAAGATTTTGAAAGAACATGGAAGAAGTACACAAACTATATGAGGAAATCAAAAAGCAGGAAGAGTTTGAAGCACTATTAGCTAGAAGGTTACCGAGAGGCAAAGGTAAGTATAAAGGAAAACTACCTTTGAAATGTTTCAATTGTGATAATATAGGACATATGGCTTCTAACTATCCTGACAAAGATTCTATTGAAAAGAGAGATTACCAAGATGACAAACAAAAAGACAATCATTACAAAGGACACCAAGACTTCAGAAGAAGAGATAGAAAGCCATGCTTAATAGCTAATGAGGAATCCAATGATGATAAATCAGATGAAACTGATATAGAGGAAGTAGTTTATGTAGCTATCAAAGATGGATCAGATGAAGAAAGGTATGAAGAAAAAGCCCTAATATCTCATGTAAATACTAATGATTCTTGGATCATAGATAGTGGATGCTCACATCATATGACAGGAGATAAACACAAGTTTGTTATGTTAGAAGATTATGATGGAGGCTATGTAAGATTTGGTAATGATGCACCATGTCCAGTGAAAGGTAAAGGATCTATAACACCTCTTAACAATGAAAGATGCAATGATGTTTATTGGCTTGAAGGTTTGAAATACAATTTGTTGAGTGTAGCACAACTAAACAATACAGGTTAGCGAATAGAATTTCAGAAAGGAATTGTCAAAGTTCATGACAAGAATGGAAAGTTAGCTGCTACTGGGACACAAACAAAAGGTAACACATTTCACCTTGACTCAACTCAGAACAAGTGTTTGTATGCAAAGATAGATGATACTTGGTTACGGCATAAAAGGTTTTATCATGTAAATTTTGATAATTTGATCAAAATAAGTAAGAAGCACCGAGTAAGAGGTCTACCAAGTCTTGAAAAGCCTGAGAATGCTATGTGCCGAGGATGCTAGATGGGTAAGATGACAAGATCAAGCTTTACAAGTAAGTCTTACACTTCTAAGGGAATTTTAGATCTTGTGCACACTGATCTTTGTGGTCCTATGAAAGTTCAAAGTTATTATGGTGATAAATATTTCATATTATTTGTGGATGACTATTCAAGGATGATATCAGTAATGTTTTTAAAAGAAAAATTAGAAGTTTTTCAAATGTTTAAATGGTACAAGGCAAGAGTTGAAAATAAAATAGGAAGATAACTGAAATGCCTTAGATCAGATAGAGGAGGAGAGTTTACATCTGATGAGTTCAACTTATTCTGCAATGATCATGGTTTTAAAAGACAAGTCTCTATACTGAGAACTCCACAACAAAATGGAATAACTGAGAGAAGAAATAGATCTATTGTGAATTGTGCTAGAACCCTAATGATTGAAAAGAAAGTGCCACAAACATTTTGGAGAGAAGCAATAAGCATAACAGTTTACACCCTAAACCGAGTACAACTGAAGAAAGGTACTTTGAAGACACCATATGAAATCTTGTATGACAAGAAACCTAATGTAAGTTATTTTAAAATCTTTGGAAGTAAACGCTATGTACACAAAGATGATAGAAATGGCAAGTTTGATCAGAAAAGTGAAGAAAGAACATTTCTAGGTTATTCTTCTAGAAGAAAAGCATTTAAATGTCTGATCAAATCATCTAACAAAATAGTAGAAAGTGCAAATGTGAAAATTGATGAATTTGCAGAAAGAAATGATGAAGGAAATTCCAAAGAACCAGAAGATTATGATGAATTTGTCTATGTTCAACCGACAAGTCCTACCGAGAAAACTGTTGAAGAGAATATCCAGTTATCGAGTGATGAAGAAGATCATACAGAGCCTACCGAGGCTATATTAGCCAAGTATGTCAGAAGACATCATGCACCAAGTTAGATTATAGGAGATAAGGATGATCCAGTGATGACAAGGAACAAACTGAGACAAAACACATGTCTGATATCTAAATTTGAACCAAGAATATTAAAAGAGGCATTTAACAATGAAGATTGGATAAATGCTATGATAGAAGAGATTGATCAAATCAAGAAGAATGACACATGGACACTAATTCCAAGACCAAAGGACAAAAATGTAATCGGTACAAAGTGGATTTTCAGAAACAAGCTAAATGAAAAAGGTGAGGTCATTCGAAATAAAGCAAGACTAGTTTGCAAAGGCTATGCTCAAGAAGAAGGAATTGATTATGGTGAAACTTTTGCACCTGTGGCTAGACTTGAAGGAGTAAGAACATTGTTGGCATATGCTACTTTCAAAAACTTCAAGGTATATCAAATGGATGTCAAATCTGCATTTCTGAATGGAATATTAGAAGAATAAGTTTTTATTGAACAACCTGAAGGATTTGTTGAAGACAATAATAAAGATCAGGTATGTAAATTGAACAAAGCATTATATGGTCTGAAACAAGCACCTAGAGCATGGTATGAAATATTGCACTCTTATTTGATTAAGATTGGTTTTATAAGGACAAGTGAGAATAACAATATGTACATGAAGAATGATGAAAATGGAATACTGATCTTAGCCATATTTGTTGATGATATTATATTTTGTGGAAATGACTGTCTATGTAAAAACTTTGGAAATGAGATGAACAAAGAATTTGAGATGTCATTAATTGGTGATATAAAGTATTTTATAGGTTTACAGATACTGCAAATGAAAAATGAGATTTTCATTACTCAATCCAAGTACATAAAGGAAATCTTGAAGAAATTTGGAATGGAGGATTCAAAACCAATAAGTACTCCTATGACTACCAACTATAAACTATCAAAGAATAATGACTCTGCATCTATTGATGAGACACTTTACCGATCCATGATTGGAAAGATACAATATGTTGTTCATAGTATACCAGACATAGCACATGCAGTAGGTATAGTTGCAAGATTCTTTGTAGATCCTAAGGAAACACACATGACAGCAATCAAAAGAATTTTTAGATACTTGAAAGGCACCGAGGATTATGGCTTAGTATATCAGAAAGGAAATGATTTTGATTTAAAAGTTTATACTGATGCTGATTGGGTAGGCAACATTGATGATAGGAAAAGCTCAAGTGGAGGAGCTTTCTTTTTAGGAGAAAGACTAGTGAGTTGGCTCAGAAAGAAACAAGGATGTGTTTCACAGTCAACAGCAGAAGCTGAATACGTTGCTGTAGCATTGAATTGTACCAACATAGCATGGATCAAACAACTGTTGGAAGGTATAAATGAGAAAGTTACCGAGCCAGTAAATATATTTTGTGACAATACTAGTGCCATTAACATTTCAAAGAATCTTGTTATGCACTCCAAGACAAAGCACATCTCTATCAAATATCATTATCTTAGAGAAGAAGCTCAAGAGAAGAAAGTGGTGTTGGAATATGTTAGCACAAAGGAACAAATAGCAGATATCTTCACCAAGCCACTACCAAGGGACACTTTTGAATATCTCAAAAGTAAGCTAGGGGTCCTACCCCTATCTTCTACTCACTGACCGAGTTCGGTGAAAGCATCAATTCAATGACTCCATCGAATATCTTTTAAGAGTTGATCCTGATTTACACACTTTAGGATGTTTTCTAAAGGTGTACAGGAAATAATGTAGGATACAATACAGGGAAGAAGAATTGAAGACAAAATGCTCTGACCGAGACTCAGTTGATACACAACAGCAGGAATTCACTTCATACAAGAAGAAATTATGTTTTAGTTCTTTACTTTTTGGCATTGTTGTCAAAGGGGGAGAAGAATAATTTAAGGGGGAGAAGACTGATTAAAAAACTGAAACTGAAGATTGATAAAAAGGGGGAGAAGACTGGAGAAAAGAGGAGAAGTCTAATGTATGGGGGAGAATTCTGATGATAGCAAGAGAGCATTTCAACATTTCAGAATCACAACAATCTGAATCTTTTTAAGGTCAAATCAATTGGTTTTGCCATCAATGCCAAAGGGGGAGATTGTTGGCATTTGGCATTATAACAGACAATGGGAGATTGTTGGCATTTCAATAGGGACATTGAGAAGGGTGTTGATGATTATGGATATAACTGATTAAGGCTGTTTACTGTCTTGATATTGTTATTTTGTCATTGATGTCAAGAAATTGATTTTCTAATTCAATATGAAGTTGCCATATCTTGAGAAGTATGATTTGAAGAGTATAAAGATGTCAATAAAAGACAAAGAAAGAATATGATGTATAAGGGGATGAATAAGGTATTCAATGGGCAACTATTACCGAGTTAGACAATGATGAGATCATGATGTTTAGATTATTTTAACATCATACATATGTTGTAAATTGGAAGGTTAATACTATACTATGTTATCGAGCAAAGAACCTAGTCGGTAAACCCTAAGGAACCTAGTCGGTAAACTCTAAGGTTATCGCTATCGGTTAATGAAGGCAGAATGTCTACTGAGTGAAGTTTAGTATTTACCAAGTTATTACTCAGTTGTTACCAAGTTGTAACCGAGCTGTAACAGAATACATTAAATGGATACATGCATTATTTAATGAAGGAAGCTGATGAGCTGGAACTGATTAAATGATTGGTATGCCGTGCATGAAGTTTGTTAATGAATCTATGGCAAAGGAAAATTGGCATGAAGATCTACAACTTAGATTGAACTGCAATACCCTAGCACAAGTTCCAAGGCAGGGTAAAACAATTTTAGATCGAAGGATACATTGAACCTGGTCAAAGTTTGAAGATCTGATGGCTATGATTGATCATGGGAAATGTGATCAAGGAGATTAAGTGGTTGGCGAATTGTTTATAAATAGGGAACTATTGATAAACAATGTATGTGGGCAAATGTATGCACAGGGATGCTACATAGTGATTATCGAGCATAGAAGCTTGAAGACCTGTTTGAATAACAGAGTATAGAAGCCCAACAGATGGACAAGATTAGTTCTATGTCTAAATTGTATTGATCAAATAAGAATCTGCTTTAGCATTTTAGATGTGAAGTTGTAGATAGATTTTTATTACTGTTATTTTATGAAAGTGACAGAAAATCTCTTAACCGAGTGGACTTAACAGTCTTATTTGTAAAACCCTCTAGCAAGGTGACATTCTGATTGAGTGTTTGAAACCCTTTAACAAGGTCACTTCTAACAAGGTGAAGATCCTAACAGATCTAAGGGAAATCCCTTAACCGGGTCATATCTAGCAATGTGTTTGTAATCTTTAATAGCAGTTGCTTGTAACCGACCATACTCTAGAAGAGTATATTTCTTAGTGGGTCCGAAATCCCACTGTGGTTTTTCCCTATTTGGGTTTCCATGTTAAATCTGGTGTTATGAGGTTTATGATGTTTATATGCTTTTGAGTTTGCATGTTTAGCATTTTTGGTTATATTACTGAAGTATATGTTATCGAGGTTGAATCTGATGTTTTTATGGAAGATTAAGTTTGTATGATTTACCCCCCCCCCCTCTCATCTTGTTGGCTATTGGATCTGTACTTACATTTAAGTATCAGAACTATCAGATGATAGCATAGAGGAGGATAGAAAAGGTTTTAAGAGAGTATCACTTCTATATAAGTGATGATTGTACTCATTCATCAGAGTTTGTCCAAGGATGCTTTAAAGTTATCTATGATAGTTAAAGGGAAAGGAACATACGATACAACCAACGCTTAATATGGTCAGATAATTGCACCGCACAATTCAAGAATGCAAGGATGTTTTATTGGTTGACAAGGATGCATATGACAAGCAATGTACAACATTTTTACAATTTCACTAAGGCTGGTCATGGTAAGGGAGAGAATGATGGTGCATGAGCATGTGTGAAAAGATCCCTAGCTAGGAAAAAGTTGAAGTACAAAAGTGGTGCTGAGTCGATAGATGCAGAAACAATTGTGTGATGGTGGAAGTCTATGATGGGTCCAGGTAATCCAAGTACGTCAATAGTTCATAGATATTTTTGGGCGATCACTGAATATAACATTGGAAACTATCTAGATTTTTGTATAGTTGTACGATCGAGTGACATCCACTCATTTATGAGTTCAAATTCAAGTTCACTAGTAATTTATACGAGACAGATGGTATGTTTTTGCTCTTCATGCATGTATTGTTTGTGGGATGAATGTGATTCACAAGAGTGGGTTGAAAAATGGTCTTGTAGAATGTTGGTTCCCATTGATTCATATCAAATTCCCATGAGTTCAAACGGATCGACCATATGTGTCCTGGATTTGAAGAAATAGTCCATCAAATTTTGACAATTTTTTTGACTCATGGCACTTGAGAGATCCCCCCGGTACGGTATGACTCTTGAAGTTTTGGTGTTTTGGGATGCACGATAGGGGCACGCCTAGCATAAACCTACCCACCCAGACATGCTCGTGACGTCGGTTTGTGCACACAATGAACCAAATCAATTCTAGCCAATCCTGCAACTTTGCATTGCATGCAACTAACAGTTTTTGCTGCAGGCAAAAAAATCCTACCAATTGAAAATGGCTCTGATTCATCAAAAAACAAGATAGATCATTGTAGAGGAGCCTCATGCGACCCCACTGGTTCAAACAGATCGACCATATGTGTCTTGGATTTTAAGAAACAGTCTATTAAATTTTGACAATTTTTTGGACTTAGGGCACTTGAGAGATCACACCGGTATGGTGTGACTCTCGAGGTTCCGACAATTTGGGATGCATGAAAAGGGAATGCCTAGCATAAACCTTCCCACACGGATGCACTCACGATGTCAATTTGTGCACATGACGAAATTTTTTTTACCATTGCGAGCGTGAGGGTGCTCTCGCACCAAACACATATTGTTGATTTTTGTTGTTTATATTCATATTGTTGATTACATATGCAAATATTCATTTAAATTTATAAAAAGGCAGCCACCAAATACAATGAATACACAATAATGAACTGAATACAAGGAGTTTTGTAGGGGTAATTAAACATTTTAGAAGTTTTATCAAATCATATTCCACGATTGCAATGTTTTATATCATATATTTTTATTATTTATATTCATATTGTTGATTACATAGGCAAATGATCAATTAAATTTATAAAAGGACAACTACAAAATACAATGAATACAAAATAATGAACTCAGTACACATTTATTGGATCGAATATCGATATTTATATATATATATATAAAAGGCATGTCTGCCAAGTCAATACAAGTATTACAAAAATGTGGCATATACCATGTCTAAATTGATATACAATAAAAATGTAGAATATATCTACATGTATTGGTCATTCTATGACCAAAAATAACACTATATGATCCTAAACTTGTGGTGGATCATCAAAATCAAGCCTCTTTGATGCAGTACACAGCTCTGTAGATGGCTGCAAAACCACAATTCAAAAGCCAAGTTAGAATTCTTTTGTAGAAAATATTTCACAATTAACAACATAATTATGCATTTAACTATAATTCCTTTGCAATTGAAATGTAGATTACCTCATCGACTGATCTAGAATCTAATGTCTTCGCTTTCATCTCCTTGTCACTCTTAGGAGTTTTCTTGAAGACATAGTTAAATGGATCCACGTTATGGCCATACCACGAAGGGGTCTATTGTAGATTAAATATACAATTAATACAATGTAATAACATAAATATATCAAAAACACTAAAAAGCTATAATATAGGGAACAATGATGTACCTGTGCTTGAGATGCTTCTCTAATGGACTGAGGATGGCTCACCATCGATGTAGAAACTGTCGCTATTACCTATACAAAAAATGTTCAATGATTAAATACAATTAATATAATGGTAAGTATTGAAGGTTAAAAACAATTAATTTTACATATCAAACAAAAGTGTACTAGATCTTGAGATGCTTCTCTAGTGCATGGAGGAGGGTTCACCATTGATGAAATAGGTATGTATATTTCCTATATGAAAAAAATATAAGATTATAATATATCACAAGATCACATGTATGCGTGCATATAATCATGAAATCAAGAAAACAAAGTAGAGATACATACCTCCTCCCTCTCTTGATCCACGGACGAATCGGGTGCATTCAACAAATCCACATAGCTAAATGGCCGCTGTACATGTAAAATAGACAAAAAACACTAATCAATCTAGAAACCCCAATTAATACTTGATTTCAACATTTTCAAACAATTGTACAACTAAAAATGTGTTCAATTACCTTCTTCCCACGTTTTGGCATCTTCAAGGAATTCCTTTTCTTAGGACGAGCCCTAGACGTAGATGGGGTACCCTAAAAAATTAAAATTAACATGAGATATTAGTACAGATAATAAATTAAACATAATTTTAAAAATCTAAAATGAAATGACTTGCATATTCCATCAAAACAATACATAAAAAGGGTTGTACAAAATATGATACCGTATAGCCTTGTAGGCCAAAATCAATCGCAGAGAGTGTGATGTCATCAATCTGGGATATTTCATCCCCTATCAACACCTACGATCAAAAAATTGGACCAAGCATTAAAGATAGTTAGTATATCTTGTATTTTCTTGAATTCAAAGTGTACTATTCTATTTTAACATGTTACAAAATTTATACCTTAGGCATCAAAGTTGTAGCTATAGTAACTGGGGGAGGAGTATGGGATACCATTGTTGCATCCTGAAATGTATATTATTTGTCTCAATTTAAATCGATTTATAAATGAAAATTCATCTATGTAATTACAAATTTAAAGTGACTGATAAATAAAATTCTATGAATTCAAATCAACATGCCTATGTCTGTCGCTCATGGGCAAACACCATGTCCATCAACTCATCTGTCAGTGCAAAATCCTCAGTCGTACGACCCTGGCATCTACTCCTGTAAATCGTGCACAAATGAGATGAGGATCCATCTACATCGGCTGCATCATCTATCCCCAAGCATATCCATGAGCAACTGACATACATATGTTGGATGGGCTCTCTGTCACCACCTAATGGCTCATCATCCAATACAATAGGGTGTGCTAATGACGTCCCATGCTGGATGATGGCACCAGTCAATGTTGTGGCCACTTGAAGAGTCTATAGCTCCATCGACTCTTTCAGCTCTACTAGGACAACTTGATGCACCTTGGGTTTGGGTGCTAGGGGGAAGCGAGTCTCCATTGGTAATCGCCTAAAGGATCCAGGTCTATCTTGGGTAGAGCCACAACCTCTACCATGGAACTCTCTCATGTCAAAATAGTTTGGGCGCACATTGAGCACAAACTCACAATATACTTTTCTCAGAAAATATAATGTCACCTGATAATTATTACAAGGTGGATCATCAAAGACCATCCACCACCTTTGCCAAAAAAGATTCTTCATTTGCACATTGGTACACCAATGTATGGGAAACCTCTTTGCGTTAAGAGGTAATGACTGACCAGGTTTGGGATCAACAAAAAGAGCACATATTTGTTGTTTAGTAATATTTTTATTTTTTACTCCATCGTATGATAGCCCATCGGCATAGAATTGACGACATCTATCCGTAAAGCTTCCCCATTTGGTAATTTGTGTGGAAACAACTATGGCACCACTAGATAATGTTTCTAGGCTAGTGGCGAGGGATTGATGATGATCAAGTTCATATGTTTTCAATTTAACAATCAGTCTATTGATTTTAGACGTATTTTGTCCTAACTGATTAATTAATTGCTCCTGTGTTTCGGGTGTGCAGTCAAAAGGAGGAATTGGGGGTTGTTATTGTGGGTTTTCAGGAGGTGCATTTGGTTGTTGTTAGAAGAATCTAGTTTTTTAAACAAAAAATGAAAAAACCTAATCAAAATTAATGAAATTAAATTCAAAATGTAAAACAATTTGAACAAATAGGAAAGAAAGATGAAAATAAACAAAAACTAACCTTGATCCATAGCTTGGAGGAGAAATCTAGCACGTCATTCGTGATTTAGGAGATAAAATGAAGAAAAAATGAAGTAAAAAAATGCGCTATTCATGGGTAAATAAGACCCATTTTTTTAAAACTTTTTTAACAGGCACCACGTACGCAGTTATCTTTGGATTATTAGCATGTACGTGCTTATTTTCCTATGAGTAGCACGTACATGCTCATTTTCCTAGGTTTAGCACATATGCGCTCATTTTCTTAAAAGAAGCACATAAGCGCTACCTTCTCTAGGCTCGGGAATAACAAACCTAAGCACGTACGTGGTGATTTCAAATTTTAGAACCACGTACATGCTGCTTGTTTTTCCATGTTTTTTTTGGGTGATGTTCACTTTTTTGACCATCATCTTTGTGCACATACCCCATTGTAACACATACCTTTTGCAGAAGTATCATTTGACTATGGGTGGGCTTCCCACTGTGGTTTTTCCCTTTTCAGGTTTTCCATGTACAAATCATGGTTATATGTGGTATGGTTGTTTTGCATTGATTATCTAGTTAATTGTTGAGTTTTATTGTTTACCTGTATCTATTCCTACCAGCATTTGTCTATGCTTTACCGCTACTTTATTTTTTTAAGTTTGTATTATGGATTAAAAGCTATAATATGTTAACAACTGATTCACCCCCCCTCTCAGTTGTTCACCAGTTATCCTAATAGTGATAAGGGGAGACATGAAATAATAAAGAGAGAGGAGTAAGAGGGGATAGAGGGAGAGGTAGACATGGAGGGAGTGAAATACCTAGGGAAGGAGGAGGTAGAGAGGTGATGGAAGACAGATAAGAGAATGAGATATTTTATAAGTAGGTAGGGGTAAAGGGGGAGGGAGATAGAGGGGGAGAGAGAGGGAGAGAACTATAGAGGGGATAGATAGACGAGTCAAAGAACTAGATGGGGAAACAGAGATGAGGGACCTAGTTGGTGAGAGAGGATTAAGATAGAAAGAGGGGGATAAAGAGAGGGGGGTAATGAGACATGGATGCCAAGGTATATAGGTGGAAATGAAGGGAGTGATATAAACCTAGAGAGGGGAGAGAGAGGTGATGACCTAGACATTATAGACAGAGAATACAAGAGGAACAAATATAAACAGAGAGTGGGGTAGAGAGATAGATATGGGGGTATGTATGGATGAGAGATAGAGAGGGAGAGGGGAAGGGAGGTAGAAGAGGAGAGACAAAATAAATAAGAGAGTAAGTGGATGGATGAAGAGGTAGACATGGAGGAAGTGAGAGACCTATGGAAGGAGGAGATAAAGAGGTTAGGGGAGAGAGAGAAGAGGAGGGAGTTTAGAAAGAAATAAGGTTAATGGGGAGGGAGATAGAGGTAGAGAGGTAGGGAGAAAACTATAGAGTGGACATATAGATAGGTGAGAGACCTAGAGGGATAAAGAGAGGTGAGAGAGATACATAACGAGAGATGAGTGAGATAGATACAAGGGGATAGAGAGAGGTGGGTAATGAGACCTATATGTAAAGGTAGATAGGTGGAGAGAAAGAGAGGGAGAAACCTAGAGAGGGGAGAGCGAGTGTAGCATGGAGAGGTGATGACCTAGGAAAATGAGATAGAGAATAAGATAGGAATAGAGAATAAGAGATAGTGGGGGGGGAGATAAAGAGGGAGAAGGGAAGAAAGGAAGGGAGGGACATAGAGAGGGGAGGGAGGGAGAAGAGAAGAGATAGAAGAAAAAATAGAGAAGTAAGAGAGGATGGATGGAGAGGTAGACATGGAGGGAGTGAGAGACCTAGGGAATGTGGAGATACATAGGTTTGGAGAGAGATAGGAGAGTTAATAAATGGATAGGGGTAAGGGGGCGAGAGAGAAAGGTGGAGAGGGAGGGAGATATCTAGAGAGTGGACAAATAGATATGTGAGAAACCTAGAGGGCAAGAGAGAGGTGGGTAATGATATAGGGAGGAAGAGGTAGTGAGGTAAAGAGGGAGGGAAGGAGAGACCTAGATATGGATAGAGGGAGGATGGAAGGAATAGGTAGTGATTAAGAGAATGGAGAGGGATGGGAAAGAAAGAATAAGAGAGTGGGAGAGAAGAAGATAGAGGGAGGGAGTCAAGGATAGAAATGGGGGTAAGGAGGAAATGAAAGGTAGAAAGGGTGGGTTATACCTAGAGAGGGGAGAGAGAGGTGAGAGAGACAAGAGAGGGAGAGAAATAGGTCTAGAGTTTGGGGAAGAAAAAGAGAGTGAGGTATAAAACTAAATAATGCTAATTTAGGAGGATGCTGATTACTAAAATTTGACATGCTGATTACTGAAATTTGACTGTTTGAAAATTTAGATGATCCTCTAGAACCTAGAATTTTTTTCATATTTTAATCTTGTTAAGGCTTTCATCTTTAATTCTTTTGTTAGTGTCTTCATTTTTCATAAAAAATAAACATGTGCTATTTTGGGTATAGTTTTTTACACATTCATTGAATTTCAATGCAACTTACATTTTTAGAAACTAGACTCAATTATACAAACCTTGAAAAAAAAAGTTTTCTTTTTTTATTAGTTTTTAATGATTTTAAGGGGGAACACACTCAAATTTTTATTTTTTTAGGGTGTGTCCACTTTAAAAACTAGTAAAAAATCAACCACTCATAAAAAATTAGTTGAAAAATCCATCATAAACTACAAGTTAGCTGATTTCTCACCAAAGTGATTTTTAAAATCCATTTTTTAAAAAACATTTTAGGGGTTCCACAACAGACGCTATGTTATGTTTTTTTCATAAAAACAAGACCACCTTTTGTGCCTCCCCTTTAAGAAGTCCTTAATCTCCACCATTTAAAAGAAGTAGTAGTTTTGAAAGTTGAAGTGTAACTATGTTCAACTTGTGTTGAAGTTCAAACTTTGCTGATTTAAAAAAAAAAGTGGCATCTTCAGACCCCCTTTTGGTACCACAACTTGGTGCATATACCCTATATACAAAATTTCCAAAATCATTCTACCCTTTTGTAGAATCAATTTAATGAACATTTGGATCATCTCTAACCCTTATTGTGTCAAGTATTGCCTTGTGGTTAGATTCATGAACTTTCCATATAAATTCTTATTGAGTAGTCTACCACGATATTTAATCAACTGAATATTCGTTGCAACAAGAAGGTTAGAGTAATGAAGAATATGCACCTATGCATGTTGAAGTCCTTGAACAACCAAACATCATATTTCTTCATAGGGTACCTTCTAAGACATATTCTTATTAAACTCACAGACCCTATTGGGTACTCAATACCCTCTCCATTGATGATTATGGTTATCAAATTTTGTTTTGCCTCAATACAACGACAAAAAAAGTAATCTATGCCTTATCCATTGTTTTCATTAGCAACAACTGCATATACATGACCTGCATTTTATTGAATGATAACTTAGTACCTAAAAAAGTGTAAAATGAAATAAAATGAGTTAAATTTCTCCAATAAGTCAGTAATAAGTCACAATACCTAGTTACACTATGTCAGATACATGGTCAAAATCCACAGAAACTTTGATTTGGTTCAATTGTAGTGGTTGGGGAAGTTGATATGTATTAATGGGAACTAAAGGTCTATAAGACCATCAATCAACTGCCTCACGTGATTCACACTCTTCCCACAAAAAACCCTTACATGATGATTAAAAAAAACAATCTCTCTAGTATAAATAATTGGTGAGATTGCATCTGATCTTCTAAATGAGTTCAAGTCACTCGATCCTGTAATCGTACAATAATCTACATAGTCTACAACATTAGATTTATGTATCAATCAAAAATATCTATAAATAGTAGAATTACCTTGATTACCTACTCCCATTGTTGAGTTACACCATTGTACAGTGGTTGTTGCATATGTTAACTTAGCACCACCTTCATAGTTTTGTTCTTCTCTAATAAGGGCTCTCTTTACACATGCACACACACCATTGTGATCTCCCTTTCCATGTCTAGCCTCACTAAAATTTCAAAATGGTGTACACCAGTCCTCATATGCATCCTACTCAACCAATAGAACATCCTTGCATTCTTGAATTGTGATGTGCAATTATCTGACCATATGATGTGTTGATTGTATCTGATATTCCTTTCCCTTAAATTATCATTGTAGAGTTGAAAGCATTCTTTAACAAACTCTATCAAATAACTACGATCATCACTTATTTAGAAGTTAAATTCTCTTACTATCTTTTTCCATGGTATCATGTGCATACATGGATGCTACGTGTAAAAAATAGTAACTTGTTAAGAGTGGTAATATTGGGCTTGCACTTCATTTTGAGGTTGTAGCATATAGTTCTATGCAAAATATACAATAGAGATGATGGTACGAAGAGGAAATGTATCCTTACATATCTTGAATTTCTCTTCCAACCACTACACTCTATGTATGCATTATGTAGTCATAAACTAGTTTCTCCTAAAAAATACTCATAAACATTTCTATAGGTATATTTTGACTCACAAAGTCACATCTCTTCAACTGTTTTCAATATTTAACCCCACATGTGATTAAATTGTATTTTCCATAAGAGACTGGTGTCTTTCCAATTTCGTGTGTACACTCTAAATGTATACATCTTTGCAACTTTTGCAAACCACCACATGTAGCACATGAACCTTTCAAACACATAATCTTATAAAACATGTAACCATCATCTCTTTGACATAATACACTTGAAATAAAATCTCTAGATGACTTTGAAGGTACTTGTATACCACATTCTTGGAAAACATCATTAGTGTGCAAAGTACAACATATATGATATATATAATAATGCATGGAAAATTAAATATGCATTCTACAAGATGTAGTGCATACATGATTTATCTTAACATAAAAGGGTTTTATCATTTTAAAAAACTTTTGACTAATTCTTATTTGAGGATAGGCTTGAATTAATTTCTCATAAAATTGTGTTTGAGTCATATCCAAAAAGTGTTTCGGTTTTGACACTATAGACAAAGAGAGAATAGGAGAGTCTATAGTGACAAAAACCCGATCAAGGTTTTGACACTATAGAGAGAGATAGAGAGGGGGAAGGGAGAGGAGGGAGATAGAGGGGAAAGGGAGAGAGAGAGAAAGAGACTAAGGTTGAGAAAGGGAGAGGCAGAGAAAGAGAGAGAGAAAGAGAGAGAGAGAGAGAGAGAGAGAGAGAGAGAGAGAGAGAGAGGGGGGTTGGGAGATAGAGGGGTTGAGAAAGAGAGAGAGAGTTTTTCAGGATTTGTCCATTTTGAAAAATCATAAAAAAAAAATCAACAAAAAAAATAAAATACACAACTTATAGTGCTCACTATTACCCATCTTTCTACCAAAGGGTTTTTTAAAATACTAAATACAACTATAACATTTTTTATGTGCACGTCAGACACTATGTTATGTTTGGCTAAAAAAATAGGAACACTTTTGTGTGCATGCGAAAGATTTATCCCCCTTAATATTATCCAATTTTGAAAAAAAAATAGTAGTTTGAAAACTAGATTCAGAGTACTACAATCTTTGTTCTTTGGGCATCTTCAACTTTTGAGTGGATGAGTCTCAAATTGCTCCTCCAAGTTCAGGGTTAACTGATTTTTTTTTAAAAAGTGGCCACTTATACACTTGTTTTTGTTCACCATCTTGGTGAACTTACCCATCGTGCATGTGTTCTTTTAGTAATATGCTCTTCTGTTGTCTTTTGGGGATGATGTATAGCATTTAGGCATTTAGGTATTTTCCATTAAACCAAAAGCCCTTTGTTTCTTCTTATATTTTCTTCCTTTGATATTTTAGTTCAATTGAATTTGGGGGATTTGATCAATTGAAAATATATATTGATATACATCATTTATCTTACATTCAAACTAAACCTTGATCTTTGGATCACTTATATGTGCTTTTGCATGCTCTTAAATATATATGTGGCATCACCACGACTTGCCCATGTTGGGGGCCTTTTGTTGTCACAATGTACTTCTCTTCAAATACTACCTTAAAGGAAATTTCTCCCCATTAGTTTATGTAATTACTTTAAGGTGGGAACATACATTGCTCTATATGCTTCACTTTGTGCATACACCATGAGAATGGTTGTTTACTTTGACCACACACCATAAAGTTGTTTATTCTATTGCAACACCCTTTTTTTCATTCTTTTGTAGTATTGTACCATGATAACCTAGCAAACAAAGTACTTTTCCTTGGGAAATAACCCTTGATGCCATTGGCATGAAGCTCAGCTAGTATATCTGAGGATTTTTATTAGTTTGTGAGGTCTTCAAATGTTCACGAGCCACCTAGCATAATTTATTATCCTTCTGACTTATGAACTCTTGATGACATGACTACTAATAAGTATCTAAGGCTCTCGCTAGTCCTAGAGGCAATGCTTTGTGTTCTTGTGTTATGACTCCTAAAAATTATCTAAGGATATTTCTAGTCCTAGAGGTCGCGCCTTGTATTTGTGCATATGACTCCTAGTTAGAGACTAGGGATCTTACTAGCCTTACATGCCATACCTTGTTTTCCCCAGGTATGATTTGTGCATGTGTTGTGTAAGCTTCATGTACATATCCAATGTTGGTTTTTGCTCACTTTGTGCTTGACATTTTACCTCAATATTGTAGATTGATAAAACCCTAAGTCTTTGGGGCTATGTCCTTATTGAGCTTTGAGTCATCTTATCTCTTCAATATTTTTATAAAATAATATTTGGATTTTCCATACATTAATACAAGTATTTGAATAACCTCATACTCTTTCTAAAGTGGAGCCTAAATCTAGTGTGATAAATTGTTTACCTTAAAAAATTCACACTAGGGTTGGAACCCACTTTGGTGGGTGTGCCTAATTTATGTTTAATTATTTCTAGTTCTCGGACCATTTTTATGAATTTGGTTTACTGGGGTATCCTTTTCCATTTCTATAAAAAAGTAGCTCAAATTTCAAAGAATGAAACTCAACCTTACAAATAATGAAAAATTATGTTTCTTTGTTGATATTCCTCAAAATATTATTTTGAAAAGGTGAATGTTGCCATTTCCCATTTCAAACTCTTAAGCATATTTAATAAAAATTTCAAATGATCCAAGCATAGATGTGCATTCAAAGAAAAAAGTATTCAGCATTCAAGTCAACTATAATAATCATGATCAATTATATTGTGTTTCTTCATGTTGAAAGCATGCACTAACATCTTCTAGGAATCCACTTCATTGCACTCAGATGGATCGAGTTTATTTTTGGTAGGGCAGCTCATGACGACCGTAGGTGCATCAGAGCTGGATGTGTAGTGAAGAACCACGAGGGGAAGTTGTTAGGGATGGTTAGATGTAGAATGGGGATTGCCACCAATAATGAAGCGAAGTTCCATGCAACCTTATTAGGTCTACAAGTAGAAAGACATAGTACAATAATATCTACTTGGAGGGTAGTTCCCAAATAGTTGCGAATGCAATCTGTATTGGGAAGATGTCTAATTGGAAATTAATGAAGTGGTTGCATCAAATTTTTGAGGAGGAGATCAAACAATACAAAGATTTCACTATTTTACATGTGTAAAAGGAGGACGATTATATCGCAGATGAAATTGCCAAGTCTGGGGTCAGTTTGACAATGAAGGTCCCCGTAGTCATATCAATGAACGATTGGTATGCTCTCTGGTGCCACCTCACTTGCCCGCAAGCATAGTCACACACACAAGCTTTCAAGAAAGGATGGTAAAAAATTATGAGGAATTATTGCAGAGTCGGGAGAGTATGAAGACATTAATTCTAAATATGCAAGATGGAATTTTTAAACAAGGTACATATTAAAATCAATCACATTGTAACAAGCATGGATACCAGCATTTTTAAAGTCACAAGTAGGAGTGGTTCAGTACACTCACAGAATGGCGATGGGGGATGAATAGTTGCGTGGGAACGTAAGCTACTACGTTAGCTTTAATGTTGCATCCATGTTTGTGGCGATGCTTCTGGATACTGGAGAGTCGAAGAGGATGGAGGAGGCCCAGGTGGCCAAATTGGTGTGGAAGCAGTGGTGTGATAGGTTAAGGGGTTATCTCGAGGGGGCCATCCTGAGGCAAGGATGAATGTCGAATGGCAGAATGCCGCTCAACTTTGGGTAGAGTGATGACGAACCACTAGAGGTTTTTGTGAGCTAGGTTGTGGGCATGGGTGTCACGACGAGGAGGAGCTAGGATTGGAGAGGCGTAAACTTCCTCAACGGATCCATTGAAGGGACGGCGGCTGGGGAAAACAAATGGGTCTTCACGTTGGTTGAGGATGCAGAGGACGAGACAAATGGCGAGTAGACTGGAAAATGCTTGGAGTCCATACTATTTTTTTGTTGCAATTGTAATTACTGTAGTTACAACTAGTTAGTATAGTAGTAGAGGGTGGGTTTATAGCAAGGTAGCATACTGGAGTCCACAGATGATTATGATAGTTGCTCATCACTCTGAGCCATTTTATATTTTTAGCACAGTTTTGTGGAGGGGTTCTTTTTCTTTCTATCCAATGTATATTAAAAAGTAAATGTAATTATTATTATTTAATGTATTATTCAATGAATCAAAATTCATCATTAACTATTTAATGTACTTTGTGCTTTATTCTTTTCTGAATTAAATAATTGATCATTATTACTTATTCAATGAATCAAAATTGATCATTATTATTTATTCAATGAATCAAAATTGATCATTATTATTCTATGTACTTTGTGTACACAATTGATCATATTATTTTTTTAATTTTTTAGGCAAAGCACAAGCACATATTTATATTAGATTAATTATAAAAATGTACAGAGAGTACATAGAAATTACGAAGAACCAAAAGGGAACAGAGGATAAAAAGGGAAATACAAAGAGGTAGAAAGCAGGGAGTCGAGCTCCATTCACATCTACGAACAAGCTAAAGATAACAAAACTGAAACAAAATTTTGGAGGTAGAGATCAAGGATCAATCTGCAAACTTTAACTTCATCTAAACAAAAAGGATGAGAGAAATAGCCCTTAGCAGAGAGAACATCACCCTCGAGAAAAAAACATAGCACCCAAAACCACATTTAAAGCATATTGCAAGAGACCAAAATTATAGAGACACATTGTAAGCCCAATAGTATCAAGGGAGATTCCCCCCCACACTTTCAGTCTTTGGGTACTTTTGAGACAATGAATTACCAAGGCAGAGACCATCATTCCTTAGTTCCCGAGCTTCAACAGCATGGGGGCCAACAAACAAGCCTTTTCGGACCCCTACATGGGCAGTCTTTAGCATGAATTTCCTTTTGTGCATGGCAGCCATTAAGATTGAGCCCGATATCCTATAATGTCTAAGATTCACCCAATTTAGAACCCATAAAAAATACTTGGGGCCTCTATGGGGACAATCTTTGGAATAGATTGTGGCTGGTTTGGGGGCCAAATGGTGATGGACAAAGAGACAGTGGAGAACATAAAAAATATCAGAAAAAAAGAAAGGCTTCCGAGGAGGGGAACATTTTAGAGAAAACACTCGATTCGCCCTCAATAAACTTACAATTGTTGGAATCTAGGCTGATTTTTATGGCATTGTAGAGCTTTACATATTGGGGTTTCTTTTTTATTTATTTCCTAGGGAAAATGCCCCCAACCTAGCATTTTCCATTAAACAGATCATTTTTCTTCACCACCCTTTCTAGACTGCTAGGAGGGACAAACTCTTTCTTGATAAGCACAAAATCCAAGAGCAACAAAGATCCATAATTTTGTAAAATATTAAACGCATTTGACAAGAAATATGAAACCACTTGGGAAGGATAAATGTTAGTACGAGTGACCTTAGGTTAAATTACCTCTTCCCCATTCACTGTGATGATGGGACTAAGGATTTTGTTGTTATCCCCGATAAAAATCAACTTCATCAAGTTTGAAGTGAAGGCACTGGAAGTTGGGAATTCCCACCCAGCGTAGGAGACTAGAATTTTCTGATTGAGCGACTTGTATTCCATATTTTCCTGAAGTGAAGGCCGAAGCAGAAGACCATAAATCCATAATCACAAAGAAGTCTTAAGGAACCCTATAAATTCATAGAGAATAAAGGAATTACACAAATCTATAGAATGAGCCAAAAAAAGAACGCGATAATATTTAAAATAGGTCCATCCACTTTGCACATGCACAAGTCTCAACATGTGGTGACAATAGGGGGTATTAATTCACACAAGAGGAGGATTATTACATAGTAAGACGAATAATTGGCATGATTAAAAAATCCTTGCCACATACACTACTAGGCATATTTCACATGAATAAATATCCTTCCCAAAGCTCCAAGATGCCTAGAATCATACCATGCAAACTCAAAAACTTGTCAAATGTAGTGAATACTTTCAAAAAAGACACATTCCAAAAATGGGTGCTGCAAAGGGAAATTAAAATCATTAATGGGCATAGTTGGAGGGTAAGATGTCCTTAGACATGTGATAAATGGTAAATGGTGAATGTCATTTATGTTGATGACTCAACAAGCTACTATTGGAGCTAGCCAATAAACAAAGAGGTTTGTAGAATTCAAAATTTAAATTGCTTCCTCCTGGGATATTTGCACCAAGGTGATATCATTTTCAATATCTGATGTTTCCAAATGGATTTTTCCCTACATGAGACCCCTCCCTTTATTTGAAAGAGCATTTTCCAATCTATTTTCCTCTCTAAAACAATGAAATACAGAATAATGTTGGAGTTTTTTAAGAAGGATCCATGTCTCTTGAAGGACATGATTCACATTCTGACTTGGGGTTTCAAAAATTTTCAAGGCCGAAATGACATTCAATGCATCTCCTTCAATCAACAAGTTGTTAATCCCAAATTCAAACGCTACACGTAGGCCATAAATCAGAGAAGTTGTTGTTGCCGCATTGTTGGTGGTATTCGGGATCCTTGCCATCTCTACAATTAAAAATTTACCTTTGGAATTACAAATGACAAAGCCCACCACCAAAATGCTAGGGTTACCTTTGATAGCACCATCAAAATTTAGTTTCCAAGAGGGATAATCTAGAAGATTCCAATTAAGATATCTTCTCTTCTCCTTTCAATGAGGATTCTTTAGTAGACTATTGCTAAAGGGGAGAGAAATGCCCTTCCATTCCTTAAAGATTGTATCATCCCATGCTATAAAAGGGTATTCCAAATTTTAGGATTTGGATGTATATGCTTTAACAACCTCTAAAATAGCATTTTCTATATTAGTAATGAAATGGGAGACATCATTTTTTTCCTTTCTAAAAATCCTTTTGTTCCTCTCCTACCATTGATTCTAAATGAGGATTGCAGGTGTAACCTCCCATAAAGAAGAAAAAAAGAGTCCTTGAATAATATTTGCCAGGCTTAAAAGACCATAATTAGTTTAGAGTGTAATCAACTTATCCAGTGAAGCTTGGAGAAAATCCATGACCAAAATTGGTACACAAAGGGGCAATTTGAAAGTAGGTGGTCAACAGTCTCCAATTCCATGTTGCATAGGACACAATCGAATGGGGGTTAGATGCCAATGTGGGAAAGCCTTGCACTTGTGAGGATCCTATCCTTTAGAGAAAGCTACGAAAATTCCCCAAGTTATGGTAGACCTGCATCTATCCAGCAAAAAGAAAAAAAACCTCCTATTAAGAAACGTTTGAGAATGCTTGCTAAGAATCTCATATCCCTCTTTCACTAAATATGAGCTTGATTTAGCCTTTGTCCAAATGAGTTTGACTTGTTGGTTTGACAAATGGACTTGACATTGGGAAAGGGCCTCAAGTAATAATGATTTACGTTATTGAGGTGTATCAAAATTAGAGATCTTTTCATTTGATCAGAGGAATTCTATGCTGATAGTTGATGATGAAATAGTTTGAAAACTTTAAACCCCAATTGTTTTTTAGGAGCGTCTTGATGTCAAGGACAATGACTGAGTCAAGAGGATGAATACCATTCCAGGAGTCTTCCTAGCAAAGTGCCTTCATGCCATCTCTAATGACCCAGGATAGATAGGGTAGAAGAAGCTTTCTGCAACTCACAAGGAAGTTCCACATTTAAGATCCTTGGGGAAGGTTTGAGGTAGTGAAGATCCTTTTAGTGTAGGGGGTCTAGGTATTTTGAAAAGATGATAGATGCTCATTTTGATTTGTTGTTTGAGAATTTTTTCTAGACCAATTTCACCCCCAAGGCCATGTTTCTAAGTAAAATATTGTGGATCCCTACCCCACCTTTTAATTTTGGTAGACAACATTTATCCTAAACTAGAAGGTAAGATTTTTATATTTTTTATTCTCTTGATCCTTTTCAAAGCAACTATTTGAGATTAGATTCAATTGATGCAAGAACACCCTTTGGAATCAGAATCATTGACATATTATAATTTAGAATTGATGCTAGCACTGATCTGATCATGAGGAGGCATCCTGGAAGAAAGAGCTAGGTATTTTTCCAAGAAGAAATATTGTTAAGAATGGAGGAATTTACCAAGGCCCAATAACTGGTCTTGTTACTTCCCATGAAAAGAGAGATCCCTAGGTACTTGTAGGGAAGTGATCCAAACTTAAAGCGAAGAAATTTGGATAATTTCCTTGAGAGTAATGGGGAACTGTGTAAGCAAAAGATCTTAGATTTGGAAGCATTAACACTTTGGCTTGAAATGGAGAAATATTTGTGGATAACTCTAGCTTTATGTTCTTTGCCTGTCTCATGGAAGCCTCACCAAAAATCAAGGTATCATCAACAAAGAGAATATGAGTTGTAGAAATTTGCATATGATGCAACTTTATTCCTTTCCAAAGACCCTTGCAATGGAGGGATGAAATCTATCTACTCAATGCTTCAGGTATAATTATAAATAGGAAAGGGGATAGGGGATTTCCCTATCTAATTACATTCAAGAAGCAAATAAACATTATCAACAATTAAAGATATAAGGTTTACCTTTTTGTTATTTATTTTAGTATTTGCAATATTTCATTTAAGGTTAATTCCTAAACTGGGGCTTGACTTAGGAAAACCTCTATTACCAACCATTTTCCCTCTCTTTCTGTGTGTAAGAAATAGGCATGAAGCTGCGATTCTCAGGATCAACATTATTCATAGAGACAAATAGGTTATCCTTTGGACGAGAAAGAGTGTAGAGGGCTAGAGCAATGGGCATCCTGGTCCTGATAAATTAGGAGCTCCTTCTAGGAATAGATCTAAACACTCTTACGTTGATTAGATCCAGGTTCTTGGATTAATCTGACAACTATAGCTCACTGTTTGTGCATAATTACTTCAATTCTTACACATTTACCTTAATTTCAACATTTCAACAATTCAACTTAAAAGAGGGTATCGATCTCCAACCCCAATGAATCTGATAGAATTTCTTAGACCCATTCTTGCCTATTTGAGGATAGATCTATTAAGTTCACCCCTCTTTAATGTAGTGGTACCTAAGCTTAAAATTAGCAATTTATACTACATCTAGTGGTGGAAATCCTAAATTTTCATCATTACACCTCATTGAGGCCAAAGAATGGAAAAACTTAGTGCTCCCATCTCCTTCCTTAGGCCAAAGTTCCCTCAATTTTTGTCTCTGATAAATGTCTACCCTCTTCAATATTTCTTCCGAATGAAGTTAAAGGGATTTTTGTTTCTTGTAGGATTCCTCTTCTATACCATTAGAGATAATCCGATCATTAATATTCTTAAGTTTATCCTAAATTTCTGATTTAGAAGCAAATATATTTTTAAAATCCTAGAATTTCACTTTTTGATTTCACCCTTAATATGTTGAAGTTTTTTGGAAAGTTGAAACATTATTGATCCATCAACAAAAAGAGAATTTAACCACCACTCCTAATGAAGTGAGATGAAAGATGGATCCCTGAACCACATGTGTTGGAATTTAAAAGAGGATCTAGAGTTAGGGGGAAGGGACACAAAAGACGATTCCAATTGAATTGCAAAATGGTCTGAACCTGAGAAAGAGAGGATGAGTGATGAGCAAGGGATACATTTTGACAGCTAGACCAGATTAGAGAAGAACTTGTCCAACCTTTCTAGAATGTGGAAGAAGTTACTTCTTCTATTCATCCAAGTAATATTAACATTGGAAGGGGTCCATTCTTTTAACCAATTATTGAGTACGAGTCATAAAAATTATCCATAGAAACCAAGGGCGAGACTCTCTGATGTAGGAGCATCCACGATTCATAGCAATCTTGCATCAACCAAAAACATTTTATTTCTGTTTTGCTTTCTATTTGTAGTTTTAGCTTTTCTTTCTGTGTGTCCTAGTTCTAGCTCACTGAATCTTGAGGAGTTGGATTCTACTTCAAGACTTGATCATCTTTCTTATTTCCAGACCGCATCATATCTGGATAATTTTTCAGCAAGATATCACTATCGGTTTCCTTGACATTTTCCTGTTACCAGTTAACAGTTTCTTGTTACCGGTTGCCTGGACCTAGTTTGGTGATCTACCAGAACCTCTTTCAAAGCTTGTGGGGCATTGGGCATTGATTCTAATGTTCTTTGGTGTGTGGCCAACCTTTTCCTACAGCCTACACTTCATCCTTTGGATTTTCTAGAGGAATCTCTTGGCAGAGGCCGACCTTGTTGATTTTACACTTGAGGTCTTGTTCTTTGGGTTTTGATCCCTTTTTGGGCCAATCACATCCCTTGGATCGTATATATAATTATAACTAGGCATTAGACTATAATCAATCAAAGAATCAAATAGCTAGATTGAGTGTAGAAGATAGATCTTAAGATTCAAGGTCCTGGTTGTGACCTATTCTTTATGTTCTACCAGGCTTGTGAGTTGGTTATGCTATAACCCGGTTGTTACCAGTTGGTTGTAATTTAATTTTCATGAAATAAAACATTTTTTTCTATATTTCCTTCATCATATCTTTGTGCTTCCATTGTTTTTATTCTTGCTGACTGGTCTAGATTGATCTGTTTGAGGTCCCTCCTCACTGGTGATTGTTTCAAGTTGTATTAGAGTGAGTTTTGGTTTCAGAGGTAGCGTGTCCTGAGATTTTGTTGTAGGGTGGAAGACTATGGATCTAACCTACAGCTACAAAGGACCAACGTGAATGATGGTGCGAAGAGGAACTAGGAATGGTGGAGCCCGTGGGAATGCATACCCTACTGTGATGGAAATATTGCGAGGTTAGCAGCCCAGTTGGAAGCTATGGAGACAACCTAGAGAAGAGGCCGACATATCAGAGATGTAAGTGAAGATTAAGGAGAAGAAGCCCTGACAAAACAAGTAAACCCACTGGTGGTTGATCCAGATGAGAAAAACTTTTAGAGGGTTTTGAGTAGGGCAAATACTAAACCTTATTTTACCCCACCAAAATATGATGGGAAGTTGGATTTAGATGAATTGATGAATTGGATCTCAGAGATGGAGAAGTAATTTGATTTTGAAAACACTATAGAAGAAAGGAAGTTGAAATATGCCTGCACCTAGTTGCAAGGTCATGCATGTCTTTGGTGGGAGCATTTGCAAGTTCATAGACAAAGAAGAGGTAAAGAGAAGATTAAGACATGGGATCGAATGATTGCTAAGTTGAAGTCAAATTTTATGCCAGCTGATTATCAAGTGAACCTATTCTAGAAGTTGCAAAATTTGAGACAAAAGGAATCTAGTGTGAAGGAGTACACCGAAGTATTTTACAAGTTGAACATCAAATCCAGACATGGTGATGATGAAGTTGAACAAGTTGCAAGATATTTGAATGGATTGCAGATGTCTATACAAGATGAACTTATTTTGATCAAATTGGAGAGTATTGAAGAGGCTTACTAGTATACCCTAAGGGAAGAAGAGAAGTTAAGAAAAAGACATGAGCAAAGGCAGAGAGGCAGAGGTGAAAGGTTTACGAGAGGAAGATTTCAAGGAGGATTAGGTGGAAGGATTACCAGAGGAAGATTTCAAGGAGGAAGAGGATATATCGGAGGTAAAGGAACTTGAAAAAATTAGAACAAGTACAAGAAAGTGAACAAAGAAGGTAATTCATACCAGAAAGATGATAGAAATTTCTATCGGAGGAGAGAACCGGATGGCTACCGGAATGAGAATTTTGGAAGACAAGACAAGAGGACATTTAGAGGAACTTTCTATAAGTGTGGAGGAGAAGGAAATCATTCTTTCGAGTGTAAGAAGATAAAGAATAAAATAATAGTAGCAGTGGTGGAAAAAAACCCTACCCGATCAGACAATAAACCAGAAGATGGAGAATTATTGATGATGAGGAGAGCTTTGTGTCATACCAAAGGAGATGAAGAGCCCTTGCAGAGGAAGAATCTGTTCAGGACCAAATGTAAATTATCTAGTAAGTGCTGTAATTTTTTTATTGATAGTGGTAGTTTAGATAATCTTATTTTAGAAGAGATAGTGAATAAGTTGAATTTGGAGAGATTGAAACACCCTAAGGCTTATGAGATAGCATGGATTCAAGATGAACATAAGTTGTTAGTAAGTGAACAATGTTTGGTGAAATATAAAATTGGGAATTATCATGATGAATTATTGTGTGATATTATGCCTATGGATATTTGTCATCTTTTGTTGGGTAGACCTTGGCAGTTTGATAGACTGGAAGTAAATGATGGGAGGAAGAATACTTATACTATTATGGCCAATGGGATGAAGAAAACCTTGTTGCCCTGGAGGAACCTTTGAAGAATGAAGTCTGTACGAATGCTAGAATCTATTTGGTAGATGCAAGGAAATTCTTGGATGGATTGAGACATGAGAATGTGTTTTTTGCCTTAATTCCTAAGAAGACTGAGAATCTAAAGCATGAATAGGAACAACTGAAAGAGATAAAATATTTGCTGACAAAACATGAAGACATCATTTCAGATAATGAACCTGATGGATTGCCACCTGTGAGAAGTATCAGTCACTGCATGGACTTGGTTCCCAGAGCTAGTTTGCTTAACAAAGCTACACATCGGATGACACTGTCAGAGAATGAAGAACTAAATAGACAAGTGTAGGAGCTGTTGAAGAAAGGTTTGATCAGAGAGAGTTTGAACCCGTGTGTGGTACCAACAATATTAGCACCTAAGAAGAATGTAGAGTGGAGAATGTGTACTGATTCCAGAGTAATAAACAAGATCATAGTGAAATAATAGTTTCCCTTCCCTAGGATGGATGACATAATGAACTACTTGAGTGGAGAAAAGTACTATACAAAGATAGATTTGATGAGTGGATATTATCAGATCAAGATCAGAGAAGGAGATGAGTGAAAGACAATATTTAAGACAAATGAAGGATTGTATGAATGGTTGGTGATGCCTTTTGGGTTGAGTAATGCATCAAGTACTTTCATGAGGTTGACGAATGAGGTATTGAAGAAATTCTTGGGTAAGTTTATTATTCTATATTTGGATGACATTCTGATTTTTAGTAAGACAAAAGAGGAGCATTTGTTGTAGTTGAGACAAGTTTTGCAGAGGTTGAGAGAAGAAAAGTTGCTAATAAATATCAAGAAGTGTACTTTCATGAAGGATGAGTTAGTCTATTTGGGATTTGTGATATCTGAGGATGGTTTGAAAATGGACCCTGAGAAAGTAAGAGAAATTGTTGAGTGGCCTATACTAGAAAGCATAGGAGAGGTAAGATCACTTGATGGATTAGCTAGTTTTTACTGGAAGTTCATTAGAAATTTTAGTTCAGTTTGTAACCCTATGATTGAGACCATGAGATGAGATCAAAAGGAATTAAAGTGGACCACCGAAGCAAATAAAAGTTTTAAACTATTGAAGCAGAAAGTGACTAAGAAGCCTATGTTAGCTTTATCGAATTTCAATAAAGTATTTCAAGTGGATTGTGATGCAAGTGGAACAACAATAGGAGTAGTCTTGAGTTAGGAAGGGAGAGTAGTTACTTATTTAAGTAAAAAATTGAATGATGCCTAGAGGAGATATTCAATGTATGATCAAGAGATTTATGCCATAGTTCAAGCCTTGAATAAATGGAGATATTAATTATTTCCTAAGGAGTTTGTGTTGTATATAGATCATCAAGCTTTGCAGTATTTGAACAGTTAGAGTAAGTTGAATTAGAGACATATGAGATGAGTAGAATTCTTGCAGAGTTACACATTGTTTTGAAGAATAGAAGTGGGAAATCTAACAAAGTTGTTGATGCAATGAGTTGAAGAAGAAATTTTCTGACAGAGATGAGAGTGACGGTATTAGGATTTGAGGAATTGAAGACTTTGTATGATGATGACCTAGATTTTGTAGAACCTTGGAAAGCATGTAAATAAATGGTTATGATAGATAGAAGCAAGTGGTTGGATTACTTCATTTAGGATGGGATGCCATTCAGAGGAGTTCAGTTGTGCATACGTAAGAGTTCAATGAGGGAGAATCTAATAAAGGAGAAACACAATGGAGGATTATCTAGACATTTTGGTATTGACAAAATAGTAGCATTGGTGAGTGAGCAGTACTTTTGGCCCTAGATTCATAAGGATGTTGAAGATATGTGAAAAGTTGTAGAGTTTGTCAAGTTCCAAAGGGTAGTTGTCAGAATATGGGATTGTATAAACCTTTGACAGTATAGGTAAGACCTTGGAAAGATATAAGCATGGATTTTGTACTTGGATTTCCTTAAACATTGAGAGGGAATGATTCTATATTTGTGGTAGTGGATAGATTCTCAAAGATGGCTCATTTATGACCTTGTAAGAAGATATCAGATGCATTACTTATAGCAGGCCTATTTTACAAGGAAGTGGTGAGATTGCATGGATTACCTAAGAGCATAGTTTCAGACAGAGACACTAAGTTTGTTGGCTATTTTTGGAGAACACTTTGGAAGAGGATGAAGACAAATTTCAAGTTCAGTTCTACTTTTCATTCACAAACTGATGGAGAGACATAAGTAGTTAATTGGAGCTTAGGAAATTTGTTTATATGTTTAGTTGAAGATAAAATCAGAAGTTGGGATTTGATTCTTGCACAAGCAGAGTTTTCCTACAACAATTCAATAAATAGGAGTACCAGAAGAACACCTTTTGAGATTGTTACCGGAGTGCATCCTAGAGGTATATCAAAATTGAGAGATATTAATAGTGAAGAATGGAGAAGTTCAGAAGTAGAAGATTTTGTAGATCACATGGGAGCCTTGCATATTCAGGTTAAGCATCATTTGAAGGACATGAACAAAAAGTATAAGGAGAAGGAAGATGAAAAGAGGAGACATAAGGAATTTGAAATTGGTGATGAAATGATGGTATATCTGAGAAAAAATAGATTCCTGGTTGGAACTTATAACAAATTGCAGATGAAAAAGTTTGGACCTTGCAAGAGTTTGAGGAAGTTCAGTTCTGGAAATGCATGAAGTGGAGTTACCAGATAGTCTGAGTATTTCACTTGTGTTTAACATTGCAAATCTTCAAGAGTATCATGAACCAAAACTCAGTGAGGATAGTATTGCAGACTTGGAGAAACAGTTGCCCCGGAAGGAACTTAATCAGATTGAAGAAATTTTGGATAGTAGGATTGGGCATAGTACCCAAAGCAGTCAGTATAAGGAGTATCTTGTGAAGTGGAAGGACAGACCAGTTGAAGATTCATCTCGGATTTCTCAGGAAAAGGTGGATCGCCTTGGTTTTCATCTAACCCCACAAAAGTGAGGGGCTCACATTTTCAATAAACCCAAATGATGTAGGAGCATCCCCTATTCATAGAAATCTTGCATTAGCCAAAAACATTTTCTTTCTATTTTTCTTTATGTTTGCAATTTTAACTTTTATTTTTGTGTGTCTCAGTTTTGGCTCACTAGATCCCATGGAGTTGGATTCTACTTGAAGACTTGACCATCTTTCTTATTTCTAGACCACATCACATTTGGATAATTTTTCGACAAGATATCGGTATCGGTTTCCTTGATAGTTTCCTATTATCAGTTGACAATTTCTTGTTACCAGTTGCTTGGACCTATTTTGGTGATCTACTAGAACCCCTTTCGAAGCCTGCAAAGCCTTGGGTGTTGGTTCCGATGTTCCTTGGCATGTGTCTGACCTTTTTCCACGATCTACACTTCATCCTTTCGATTTTTTGAAGGAATCTCTTGGCAAAGGCCGACCTTGTTCATTTTACATGCTAGGTCTTGTTCTTCAGGTTTTGATCCCTTTTTGGGCTGACCAGATCCCTTGGATCGTATATATAATTGTAATTGCTCATTATGTAGTCAATCAAAAAATCAAATAGATATACTCAACGTAGAAGATAGATCTTAAGATTCAAGGTCACGGTTGGGACCTATTATGTATGTTCTACTAGGCCTATGAGCCGATTATGCTGTAACCCAGTTGTTATCAATTGGTTGTAATCAATTTTGATGAAATAAAACAATCTCTTCTGCATTGCCTCCATCATATCTTTGTGTTTACTCTTGCTGACTGGTCCATATTTATCTCTTTGAGGTCCTTCCTCACCGGTGATTACTTCATTATCCCTCCATATTTTATCTCTGAGTGGTAAAAGTGTTTTAAAGTCCCCTCCAAGAATAAAGGTTTGCTCAGGGAAGGAGGCTAGGGTGATGGTGAGAACCTCTCAAATTTTTTTCTTGCCCACTATGGACATAACGCCATAGGTATTTAAAAGGTGGAAAGATTTATCATAAAATATAATCTTGCAATGAATGAAGTTGGATTTTGCTTGTAACTTGGAAAACTGAATATGTTTCTTATTCCATAGGATTGCAAGGCCACCTAAGACTCCAATTGATGGAGAAGCCATGTAACCCTAGTTTTTCAATGTAGAAAAGGTTGCCCTGCTTCTTCTTCTAAAAATTTCATTTCCTGAAGTAATAAGATGTCATCCCCACAATAATCCAATTGAGTCTTAATGAGGAAACATTTGTTAAAGCCCCTAAAATTCCATGAAATAATTTTCATTGCACTCATGGAGAACGACAATTTCTCTAGGGACTCATAGTATTGTCTAGAGTATATTTTGTTCCTGCTCAAATTTGATATCTTTTCTTATTGTGGTTCAATTTTCTACTGCTTTTTGACTTACAAACTTTCTTGTTTTTGACAGGGCTTGTGAGAGAAGGTGCAAGGGGGGTTTGGAAAATAGATTCTTTAGACAGAGAGAAGTCTAAAGACTCATTGAGGAAAAATTCTAAAATAATTTCCTCTTTAGTAGGAATTTGAGGGGGATCCAAATTAATCTCTATTATTTAATGTACTTTATGCTTTATTATTTTCTTAATTACAAAATATATGGATATTGAATCTAATTTATTTTTGAAAAATTATGTAACCTCTTCCTAATCATCATATTTTCTCTAATGATACTTTAAAAATTAAAAAAAATATTTTTAAATACTCCAAACTCTTTTATTTTAATTTTTTTAAATAATAAATGTACTTTTAAAAGTTATTCAATAAACTTGTAAACACATATTAAAATGTAAATGCAGTTATTATTATGTAATGTACTATGAAATGAATCAAAATTAATCATTATTCATTTAATGTACTTTGTGGTTTCTTCTTTTCTTAATTACACAATTGATCATTATTATTATTTATTCAATGAATCAAAATTAAATAGCCAGCTCCTTAAAATCAAATTGTCAACCAATAATTTTGCTGTCATTATAGAAAGCCTCTCTGACTTAATAATAATATTCTATGGGTACATTCCCTATGCTAAATTTTTGTATCCTAATTCTTGAGCACTATGAGTGAATCTACCCATCCCTTCCAAGGCATGACTAATTCCAGGGAGGATGCCTATCTCTAGCTTGAAATAATCATTTAGAAGAATGAATCTGCTCATCTCTTCCCCAAAATTAGAAAGGTAATATAGTGGACTCTATAGATGATTATGATAGATGCTCATCACTCTAGGCCATTTTTTATAATATTGACACATTTTTGTGAAGGGGTTCTTTATTTTTCTATCCAACCAAGGGATTGCAATGTAATACCCATTTTGATCTCAATTTACGAGTGTTTCCCCATACTATCATATTAACACACACACACACACAAAGAGAGAGAGAGAGAGAGAGAGAGAGAGAGAGAGAGAGAGAGAGAGAGAGAGAGAGACATACATATATATATATACATAAATACACACACACACACACACAGATGTATATACACATACACATACACATACACATACACATACACATACACATACACATACACATACACATACACATACACATACACATACAGACACATACACATACAGACACATACAGACACATACATACATACATACATACACACATATACAATCGGTAATAATATCCATCATTACAATGCATTAATTATGGTCTAAAATATTAATGTGAGAAAAATCATATATTTACATCTAGAATATATATTTAATCATTCAAATTTTTAATATTTGAATAATTTTTTAAATAGAAAGTGCATAATTAAAAGATAAAATTGAATACTGCATAATAAAAAATTTCATCTATTAAATTTATTTATTTATAATTAAAACTAAAATTAATTTATTTTACATATAATAACAATAAAAAAAATTGAAAACTAATTAATTTAAATTTTAAAATGTATATAAAAAATAATTATAAAATAAAATAAAGTTAAACATAAATGGGTCTATTGTGCATGTCTTTAATTACTGTAATTAAATAAAAAGCTTGTATATATGTGATTGAAATGCTATATTAGACCACTTACATACACAAATACTTATACAAATCAAAGTAGATCTACATTTTATACAATTATATTTCTTCCAAGACATTCATTTAATTAATGTGAAAAAAATAAACTAAGTAATTATTGGTATTTAATGTACAATTTAATGAATCAAAATTGATCAATATTTATTTATTTTACAATGTTTAGAAATAAAATATTTGCAATTTTGAATAAAAGAAAAAAAAAAAACATTTAAGTTAATTCACAAATCTAATGCACTTTGTGCTTTATTCTTTTCTTAATTACATAATAGAGATATGCTTCCTCAACCCCTTTAATGAATCATTTTTCAATTTTGGAAAACTAGGTAACCTCTTCCTTAGGATATTTTAAAAAGTTAAACAATTTATTTTTAAATACTCTAAATTCATTTTTGTTAAAGTTGTTTTCAGTAATAAATATAATTTTAAAAGTTATTCAAACAAATCGTAGAGGCATATTAAAAAGTAAATATAATAATAATTATTAAATGTATTATTCAATGAATCAAAATTTATCATTAGCTATTTAATGTACTTAGTGATTTATTCATTTTTTCATTACACAATCGATTATTATTACTTATTCAATGAATCAAAATTGATCATTATTATTTTATGTACTTTGTGCTTTATTCTTTCCTTTATTACACAATCAATCATATTACTTTTACTCAATGAATAAAAATTGATCATTATCATTTAATTTACTTTTTAATTTACTCTTAAAATTCTTAATTACACAATGTAAACATGCTAAATCTATTTTATTTTTGAAAAAGTACAACCTCTTACTAATCATCATACTTGTTCTAATGATATTTTAAAAGTCAAATAATTTATTTTTAAATGTTGAATTTTGCAACACAAGCCTATAAGATCAAACACACAAAAAAACACCTTCCATAAGAGAGAGTTGCACAAACGAATGCTATATTAATCAAAAGAAAAGAATACAAAATTATAGGCTGAGTTAAAATTGTACAATGAGGTGCTTATAAAGAAATAACTATGCTAAATTTATGAAGACTAAAGTGCAAGCAAGGAGCTAAATAAAGCTCAACTCTAGCTAAACTAGATGCATAACTAGGTGCACTGATAGTATAACTAAAATAAGCACTCCTAAGTGAAATTAAGAAAAACAAAAACAAAAAAAACATAACTAGTTGTAAATAAGCAACTAATAGATAAATAAGCTCTAACACCCCCTTAAGTGACACTTAGGGTGAGTAAAAAAAATCTAAATGCATAACTACAGAAATGGGTCCCGGCAATAGAAGGCTTGCTCAGGTACCCATGTACAAACTAATGAAGTCTCTCTAAGTGGAGAAAAAAGATAAAAACCACGTGGGAAAAAAAACACCTCTCCAAAAGTGAGAGATGCAATGTATGAAAAGAAATATGAACTACTAAAAAAGGAATGAAGGACTAAGAAACCTCCAAGAAAATATCCCAAAAGAATGGGAACATGAAGAACATCCTCAAAGCACAAAGAAGCTACAGACAACTGTTGAATGATAACTGCTATAGTATTGAATGAAGAAGCTCCTTTAAAACAAAGATGATGGTTAGAATTGAAAGAAGACAAGAATCTGCATGAGTGACCCCAATGAAACTAATTAAACAATTAGATGGAAAACAAGTAAAAACATCTATTAGTCAAAGATACAGATGACACATGAATTTGTACAAGTGACCCCAATGACACTACTCAAGAATGGAAGCAACTCTATTATTCCTCCTACAATGACTTATAATGCTCATGGTGATTCCGATAGCACTATTGCACCACATATTGTGATTAAATTGAATGATGATATAAATAATATTGTTGAAACTATATATTGTTATCTCATCTACAAAGTTATGAGTTGTTGATGGCATCTCCTACCCAAATCCTTGATTTGAAATCTATTTTCCTACTAGTTTCTTCCTCTTCTTTCAAAGACTTTTGCATGGACTTGGGGATGTAGGGGAGTATTTTTCATCCTATGTAGAGGTGACCTTGGGTGGTGTGTATCCAACTATATCTTATAGTTCTCTCACTACTCAATGCTTCATCAAACATGGAAGTGTCTTTTTGATTGATTTGTGTTGGGGAGAGGTGACTCCCATTTATTTTCTATGATTCTTGAAGGTGGGTGCAAGGTTCCTCCTAAGACCTCCTTTAATAATATATTGTGGAAGTCTATTGCTAATACTCCTAATTAGAAATGTATCCCTTGTGCTAAACCCCTAGATCTAGAGTTCGGATAGGAAGTGGATGATTTTGTGTCATTCTCTAGTTGTGAGATGATCCACAGATTTATCTGCCCATTTGATTGACTTCCTAACATACATATGTAGATTTTATATAACTCGACACCTTTGGTGGAGGATAAGCTAGATATTTTCCCTTGTTCAAAGATGTTTTTGATATATATTTTTATTCCTTCGATGATCATGAGACTATTTTAGATGCTAGGGGTTGGGTTTGGGATTCACATCATCTTTTGATTCATCCTTGGTCCTCCTCTTTCAACCCCCTTAAGAAATCTATCAATGTTTCCCATGTTTGGATGAGACTACTTTATTTCCTCTTACACTTTTGGTGTGAACCTTCCTATGTGGTAATTGGTAATTACATTATCATTTTTTTGAAAGTGGACCCTCCAACTATTAATTTATTTCATAACTCCTATGCTTGTATTTTAGTTTAAGTCAATCTCTTCGAATATTTTCTTGAGGAGATTATTTTAAGGGTTAATGGTGTTCCTTGGATGTAACTAATTGACTATGAAAGAATGCCTTTTCACTTCAAGAAAATGTTTTCTACAGAATATTTGGCCTCAACTTGCCCTCATGGCCCTTTTAATTTTTCTTCCTCTACTTGGTGGATGAATGTTATTTGTGATCACCTCACAGTTTTCCCTACTGATTTAGATGATTACTCTACTAGCTGAGAGACTTTATCTATTTCTCCCTCAAATCTTACAACTAGAAACAATATTTCCTCAGCTATTCCAATAGAGTGGTTGTTATTTTTGATCCTACTAATCATTACTTTGTTTTTCTATTTTCCCCTTGTGAATGAATTTTTTTTCTAGTACTTCTATTAATCCTCCCCAAGCTGAGATGGTTATTCATACTACTCTTTCACTAACTATCTAGTCTGTTTCTAGTAAGATTGATGTTTATTTTGCTATTTCTCCAGTTGTTGATTGTCTTACAACAATTTCCACAGTTATATGTGTTTGTTTATAGAGAGGTTGTTTTGACTCATGGTCTTCCTTCTTTGACCACTGGTATATTAATTTCCAATCATCCACATGCCCCTTAATCAAGAGGCTAAGGGAGGGTGGTATGATTGTGACTAGCCATTAGTAAACCATTCCATAAGTCTTCTTTAAGAGGGGATTGAGAAATAAGTAACTAATAATCATGACCATTTCAAACATTTAGATTATGTCCATGCCAAAATCCATAAAAGGAGAATGAAATTGTTGGAAACTAGAGCCAAGGGAACTATAGAAACCATACACAAGGTACCATACTTGTGATTTAAAAGGACATGTAGATGTGCCACTTTAAATTAATTTTTTTTTCTTGCACCTAAATTTATGTAAGTATGAATCCCAACCTTCGCAAAAAGTAAAGTGAATGTTAATAGAGAATTTGAAGAATACAATAAAATTTACATATTTTCAAATGTTAAAAGGAATTTTCACTTTGAAATTATGTTGAATCAAAGTGAATTCAACAAAAATCTAAGCTAGTGTCTAAATAAAATCATATTCCATCAAAAAGGTTTAGGCCTAAAATACTTGAAATAATATCAATAAAAAATGAATCTTTCTAAGTTTTGGTACAAAATAAGAAAATATAGTTGAGTGTCCCTTATTCACCATAGAAATGATTATAAGAGTTGACAATTTTTTCATATGAATTAATTTAGCAACAATGGGTCGACCCTGACAAACAAGCCATTGAAAAAAATGTGTATTCTTTGTTTTAGTAATGATCTACCAAAACAAAATAAAATTTACATTACCAAGAACCAAAAGAAAATTAGAAAGATATCTATAATTAAAATTAGAAACCATACAAATATACAATAAAAAATATTTGTAGCTAAAAGTGACATTTCTAGAAACCATATAAATTGTAAGTTCATTTCAAATAAGAAGCATGTAAAAAATGTTAACATAATTTTTTTATTCATTTCAATGTGGATTGTCAACGACATTACAATAAAAGATAATAATATTTAAAAAAAATAAAATTATTGATAATAAGAAGGGTATGGAAAAATAAAATGGATGAAAGTAAAAGACATAAACTGATTCCTAAAAATAAAATATAACATTCTTTGTAGTTCCCTTCCTATTTCCTGCCTTGAGATGTTTATGTCTTGAAATTATTTTGAATATGTATCAAGGGATGCATAGGTGGTGGTTGTGCTTATATAATTTGGATGATTTCTTGATTTTTCTACTTTATCATGTTCATTATGGAATGTGTTATTATGTTTCTTAGTGTGTTGGATCACTACATGTTTGAGTTGAGGTTCCCCATTTCATTTTTTTGGAAGTTTAAATGCATGGTGTATTTGATGCTTCAATTTATTGCCAGGTGATATATTATTCAATTGTGAATAAAATGTGGTTACTAGTTTATGAGATTTTGATGTATTAAGCTATATGATGTGTGTAAGTTTTGATTTTTGTAATCCTATATATATAGATGTCATTTTAATATTTATGTTATTGTAACCCATTGGGTGATTATGTTTTTGATTAAGGGAAAAGAAGGTTTTGAGGGGACTCGAAACCTCGAACAACAAGTTTTAAGGGGACCCAAACCCTTTGGATGAATCGGCATCCATAACCCAACAATAAACAATTGATCAATAGATATACAAAGATTCCATATAGACAACCTCCAATGAAACACCAACCAAAAGACAACAAAAAACATTACATATTAGGCTGGACCTAAGCAAAGAGACAAGACTCTCAAGGTTTTGACTGGTTCCGACAACCACATAAGAGGGTTTTAAATAGGCTCCCACAACCTCAAAGACACTGAGGGTTTTGATAGGCACCCACAACGCTCCCACGACTTGATATTAGGCTCCCAAACCCATCACACCTTAACCAAAAACAAGAACTAGAAGAAACCAAGATGTTCCCTTTAAAATTGGCAGCAAACACCTGGTTAGTCAAAAAAATAACTAACAAAGGAGGGTTTTTATTGGATCCCTCAACCAAGAGGAACAAGAATATGGCTGAAAATTGAAAGCTCTCCATAATCACCACCTCAATAGGGATCATAGGAGGAAGAATAATACATAACACACACTCAACAATCAAAATCCCAAGGTCCTTAAAAAAGGGTTTTGATAGGCTCCCATAACTTGAAAACCTTAGAAGTGTAAGTTGAATGAGATACCTGAATCGAATCTGCTCCAAGTAGGTGAGCACCTCCCATCTCTCAACCTCTATAGGAGAAAAGGGCCAAAAGAAAAAAATCATGGAGAGAGCTTCAAACAACCAACCAACTCCCAGTGAGTTTCATCTAACACCAATTGGCCAACAACTCTTCCCCTCTATACAAATAGAAAGTGATCCTCTTGAGAAGAATAAGAACAAAAAGGAAACTCCAATCTTCAAGAGGACCACCTACATATCTTAAAACCATGAACAAGAAAACCTTCTTAACAGAGAGTCTCCCCAATAATAGAACAATCAACTTGAACTAAAGATAGACAAATAAGGCATAGACGACTAGAAAATAGCCTCCACCATAGATCCAAGGAGCAGGGGGAGAAGGAATGGGGTTAGAAGGAAGAGCCCTAAAAAAGGTTGAGTAGATCACACAATCTGGGCAAAAATATCTTCTAAAACCAGATAACCCCAAGCCCACAAGAAGCCACCAGGTCTTTGGAAGAAGAGAGAAAATCCTTCCATCAAAGATACCACTTAGATCCCAAATCCTCCCCCAACTCCAAGCCAAACACCTTGAACCAACAAGAGAGAGAATAGAGAGGATCTCTCCTCTCATACATCTTCTGCAACAAACCCCAAGCCACCTGTAGAATATCTCTAGATCAACACCGTAGGGAGCTCCAACCATGACACCAAATATGCTAGGGAAGAACAATAGATACGAGATAGATCCAGACCCCACAAGGGTCAGGGAAGGAAAATAGGTGTGGAGGGAAGATCCACTTCCAATAATGGGTTTGGATGTTAAACATAATGATCTAGATGCCAAAAAGACTAGGGACAACAAAGAGCATAGCCATCCCGACAAATCCTAAACCCACAATGAATGCCCATTCACAATGGAATGCTGAAAACACCAAGCAAAGAAAGACCCAAAAGAAAGGGCATCAAAAGTAGTTTAAAATGGGAGTCAAATGGTTATAGGTACATGGTATTTATCCACCTAGCTTGATAGGTTTGAGTTATTTTTCAAGGATGATTATAGGGTAGATGTCATGCTAGTGATAACTATTTTACTTACCCTGCATAATTGATTCAAGTGCAATAACCTATTTTATTATCATTGTAGATCCAAATAACTTTTTTGGTATGATTTTGAAATACCTTATGTGAACATCTCGTGAATGTGTGTTGAAATATTTGGTTTGAATTTATATTTTTTGTAAATTTAAATTGAAATATGTTGATTTGAAATTTAAGCATAAATTTAAATGACCAATGTTAAAACAAAATATATTTTAATATTTTATTTGGATTTGGATGATTTAGGGTTGTTGGTTAATAGATTTGTCTCCTTCTTAAACTTCTTAACTATGATCTCCTTAAAGAAAAATGTGACTCCATTTCACCCTTTTGAAAGAAACAAATTTACCAGCAGTTGGAAGAATTAATGAAAATTCAACCTCTGCATTAGAGGCCAGCTCCTCATATGATTTGCAATGAATTTATTGTACAATTGATATGCTAACACTTTTAACTAGAAAGTATTGAAAGGCTTCAGCATTTATCCATCAACATAAATAAATACCTTCAAAACTGCAAACATAGGAAATTTTCTGAAAGAATATTCAAAGGGAATTCATAGACTCTGATTTATAACATACTTGCTACATACATTCAAATAAAAATAGGGACTCAGCAAGAGAAACTAATGGCTCGATTGATACTCTCACATGCCTCACAAGGTAAGGGGGATCAAGCAAATCAATACCATGCGAGTCATCCAACAACCTATAATAAATATGAACTGAGAAGAAATGCAAAGATAACTGATTACCAGATTATATCATGCCCACATAACAACTTAAGAAAGATTACAAATCTCAGAATGCATAGATTCAAAGATAACACAACATTTCATTAATAATCAACCATTGTATCATTCCCACAATTCATATCGAAAACCAAAACTTTATCTATTGCTCCCAAAATCATAGTTTCAAAACCAATTCAAAGGCCAACTTTTCAGCTTAAATAGCCACCAGGCCATAGTTTTTACACGATCAAATAACATTAAATTTCACCCAAGTGAAAGAAACCATTGTAAAATGACATAAAAGAAAACTAAACTAATAGCCACTAAAAGGCTGACATTTCATTTTCAGATCAACTAGGCTTCCACCTTGGCAGAGGAGGTTACGGGCTTGTCCTGCTTTGTCGTAGAACCATGCCATACAAGGTGTGCTGATGAGAAGTTCAAGATGACTTGGAAGTAAGGCAGACCGATGTGCATGATCCTCTGCTTCCACACTTCTTTGTCCATATTCACCTGTGTGACTTTCGCTTTGTGAACCTCTAAGTGATCCGAACAAGCAATGAGCATTGATTCAATCCTTGCTACTTTTGAAAAGTCATCGGTGGTCAAGGATTTTGTGGTCTAAATGAACTGGACCCTTTCTTGAAAACTTTAGTCATGTCTGTGGCTTCTTTGATCACCTTGGCGCCCTCCTTCATGAGCTGAATATCAATACATTTAAGGTCTTTCTGCATAGTGTCAATCAAGTCAGTCAGTCCTTTGAGTATCTTGGTAGATTCTTCATGGCCCTGCCTAATGATTGAATTGCACCATTCCACATTTTTCTTTGACACGTACAACACATTGTCATCTAAGTTCTCCACCAGTTTCTCAACCACAAATTTCATCACTCCATACTTCTGAACATCATTCATCTGTGCAAGAACTGCTACCCATTTAATCCTTTCCTTTTCCCAGGAAACCGTTTCCAACTCGAGCTCTTTACTCATGGTTTCAGCATCCTTATAAACCTTAACCAGATTAATAATATAATCTGACCCTTGTTGAATTTTCAGGTCCATACATTTGCTAAACATTTAAGTCACTACCCTGTTCCTTTGAACCTAATCAAGCATTTTTTGGTTTGCTAGAGACTTAGGATCCAATGACACTAGTATTTATGACAATGGTTGGGGATCCGGATTATGAATTGCATTGATGTACTCAGCCATCTGGGTGACAACCTGCTTCAGTTCTCTTTTATCCTTTTCATCTTTCCAAGTCCTTAAAATTATCCTCTTGGTGGAGGATTCCAGATGCTTTACATCTACAGCCCTTGAAGCAACTCCTAAGTCTATTTTCTCTATAGTAAAGTCCTCCTTTGTGGCCTTATCTGCATCTCTTCTAGGAATAGGCTTGGCCACTTTAGCTGTCCAGTGACCTGTTGTGTAATCCACATCAAGCATTGCTTATGTTTTGAGCTTTTTGGGCTTCGATGCCTTTTCCAAAGCATCTAATAACCATGTCCTCCATTGGAAAAGTGACCGACACCACACTCCTCTTCTTTCCAATGGCAGCTTCCAGCCATCTGGGTGTGTTTGCAGGTTCCTTTGGTGGCAAGGTGGTCTGTGCATTTGGTGAAGTAACAATTACTAAGGTATTCATGGGATCCTGTTGAATTTCCACTTCTTCATTTGTGTCCATCTCTTGCACCCTAGGTTTGCCTTGATCCTGTGAATCCATCATTTGTTCAGGCTCTTCACTAGGGTCCAAGTCTACATTGACCTATTTCAGGATAGGCTCCCTACCCTTCTTTTTGCTTCTAGATCGAGTTACTTGGGCTGCTGTAAGACCAGATGGCGACCTCTTTGACCTTCTTGGTTGAATTTTCTCTACAATAGGCTTTAACACAAATGCAACATAAACAATTTCATTAGTGGCACAAACAAGAAATTGAACCATCGTGTGTGAATGAATTCTTGATTTGTGTGAGGACATGTGAGGACCCTCCTTGAACTTCTGGTTCCTCAAACATCTCTCTATTCTCCTGACAACATTGAAGGTCCTTATTTGGATACTATCATCTTCTCTTTTGTTCCAGTCAATTTCTGGGATCGGTTTTCCTTCAATCTTTTTACCAAACTCAGGGTCCAAGACACCCCCTTGTGTATGTTCCGATACACTAGATATATTAATTGGGAGCCTCATGATAGTTATCTGTCGTAGAGTAAATCTCAACCATAGTCTTTTCCTCACTTCATACTCATCCTTGTAGTTCTCCCAATAATCCTCTATCTAAGGTTCATGGCAAAAATGACTGTCTATATTAAGGTTCTTCCTTGCATAGCCTTTACTATCAAATTTTTGCCTAGCCATATATGGCTACAGGTTCATCCTTTTGAACTCCAGTTCCAAGTTCAAGGCATCTGATATAGACTTGCAACTGTAATATCCAAGTTCAATGGGAAACACCACCCCGGAGTCGCCTTTTGCTCCTAGCCTTTTATCTATGTAGGCCAACTGCCTGCTCACTTCTATAAGCATGTAATTATCAAAGGCATACCTGGGTAATTTGAATGGTTGGCCTTCAAAGCCACATACCCGTATCTAATTAAATCATGGAAATTGGATAAAGAAGCTCCCATATACACTCACAAATTCCATAGCTTCGACCGACATCCTCCTGTTTGCATCACCCTGAAGCTCAAAGACTAGTCTTCCCATGAATACTCCATTCCACCTGTCAATCTGTTCAACATGTCTTTGTTGTTGCAACAAAGGGTAATAATTGTAAACCCTCATTCCATCAATCTAGGGTTCATTAGGTAATCCATGCCAATCTCTTGTGCAAGCTAAAATATAGAACAAGTAGGAAGACATGTAAAACCCTATCATCCCCACAAAATTGCCCAGTCCTTCGTGAAGTCTCTCCACAATTACTTGAGACCAATCCAGAAATCTATCACCGGATAGAATCACTTGGATGAAAAAGTACATCCAGTCCTCCTAGTAGAAGGAATGTGAATTCCCCTTTACTTTGTTCAACATTATGACAATGTCCCACACCTCTATGATGAAGTGCTCTCTGGTCAAGGGCTTAGGTAATCGTGATCCTCCTTTTTGAATCTTCAAGAGCCAATTTCTAGTAATTACACTCCTTTACTTGCTCTTCTTTTTGGAGAAATACACGTATGAATTTCCAATAGTCTAGTCCTCATACTCCTCCTTATGCAGAATACCCATTGCCACCATCAACATTTCCCCATTTATACTGGCTAGCTCCTCACCATCACTGGTTCTGATACATCTATTCTTAGAGTCATATCTGTTCATGCAGGCCAACACTAAGTCTGAACACGATGCAATGAGGGGAATGCAACAGCTTCCACAAGACCACTCTTAACTATCTTCTCCATTAATAAACCGGCCTGGGGGTTCTTAGTTCTCTCCAAGAAATCCCCTAAATCTACATGAACTAAGGAGGTATCTTTCATTTCTGACAAAATACTCACTAAACATGAGGTTCAGCCAAGCTTCGACAACATTGGCCTCATGTTAACTATCTACCCCCTTAACCAATAAATTTTAACAACAATATAGTATCCTACCCCAAAAATTTAGAGATTTCCCTTTTCTACACTGATAAAACCTCATAACTCAAAGAGACACAACTTAGGAGAAATCAACTGAACTTACCCATTAACACCATGAAAACTGGAAATTATTCTGGAGAACAGAGCTGGATTTACCTTCGGTGCCTCCAATTTAATGAAGTATGGCAGCTGTGACCTTCCTAAATATGGAAATAAACTCATACATTTTTCCTTTAATCAAATGGATAAATATCTATAGAGCTACACTTTCTTTAGCACGATTTACCCAAGCATGCGAAGTAATGGTGAAATGACAAAATTGACACCTTCTTAATTATCCATCACTTCCGCACAAGAAATTTGATGTTCTCATGATTATTGTCCACATTTAGAATTTTAAATTGCCGAATAAGGAAATATTCCTTCTTGTCGCACTACTTTTATTTCCACCAAAAAGCTTTCGAGTTAGTCTTGAAATGAACCCATGAACCTTGAACCTCTTGAACAATAAGGTTCAACTATTTAAGTTCACTTAAGAAATATAACAGTGAACGGGCAACACATAAACAACACCAGGAACGAGCAGCAAAAATAGGAGGACTATTTAAAGTGAACCTTGAACCTTTTGAACCTCTTGAAATTTGGTTCAAGGTTCAAGATAGCATATCAACTCAATGCAAAAAGACTCATGCTCGTCGTATAACAATATGTTTTCGCGACTCACTAAAAGACATTTTGAACCTTGGACCTTTAACCTCTTGAAAATCGGTTCAACGGGTTCAAAACTTCAATGACCAAAACCAAAAAGCACGCTTGTTCACATGGTGACAAAGACCAAAATGACTTTCTTTTTAAATCGCACTTTGAACCTTGAACCATTTGAACCTTTTGACAAAAAGAGTTCAACGGTTCAAGTACGAGGAGAACAAATGAAAGTAAAGGCACAAAAGGCAACCCACGAATTTGAATATTTAAAAGGGAAAATTACGGGTGGACAACATGCTAATGATAATAACTCTTCCATTCTACTAGGTAATGAGTGAACTGCACGCTATATTGATAATCCTTCTCCCTCATAAAGAGTCTATTAATATATATGATAGGTTCCACCTTCATTATCCTATAAAGGACAATGAATACAATTATGTACACCATCTATACCTCCTCCTATCTCTTATCCTTTAGATGTTTTGCATGTTCCTTTTTCAATTCCTAGAGAAAAGGAATAAGATGAATCAACATTGAGTGATACCCAACCTCCTTCTACAAAAGATCTAAACCTCAACTAATGAAATTTTAGTTGAAGAGGATAACATAAAAGATATTGTTTTATATCTCACGATCTTTCTACGAGAAGTGAGTCTTTACCTAAGAAATCGGATGTTAATATGGCCCTACCTCCTCAACCTTCCTTACCAAAAACTACTCCTAATATTCACTCTTATCTTACCCAACCCAATTAAAGCTCAAGTTTTTGATTCCCAGTGATTCTTCTATTCCTTCTTCTACAATGACCTATAGTGCTCATGGTGATGTTGATAGCACTATTGCACCACATAATGTGATTAACATGGATGATCATATAGGTAATATGGTTGAAACTATACACTATGATATCATCTACAATATTATGATTTCCTAATGGAACCTCCTACCGATTTCCTTGATTTGAAATCTGATTTCGTGCTAGTTGCTTCCACTCCTTCCATAGACCTATGCATGGACTTGGGCATGTAGGGGAGTCTTTGTTATTCTATATATAAGTGGCCCTTGATGTGTTTATCCAACTATGTCTTATACTCCTTTCGATACTCTGTCCTCACTAATCAATGCTCCATCAAAGATGAAGTCTCTTTCTTCTTGTTCTGTGTCGTGGAGATGTTACTCTCATGCATGTTATATTGTTCTTGAAGTTGGAGGCAAGGTGTTATTGGAATCAAGGAACACTGAGAGGGGGGGTGGGGGGTGAATTAGTGTTCTAAAATTTTTAATCTTCTTTAATTGTCCTTTAATATACTTGATTTAGATGAACAAGAAAGATAAGCATAAGCAAAGCACACACAAAACTACCACCATAATACAAAGATTTTGTATGTGGAAAACCCAGTCAAGGCAAAATCCACAATGGGAATCCTACCCACAATAAGATGATACTTTGTTAGAAGTATATGAAAAGTTTACATAGGAATGCACATGCATTCAGGCTCACTGCTCATATACAATAAGGGCTACAGCCCTAGAAGGCTCATTTCCTTACAAAGGAATTACAAAAGAGTAACACAAAGATTGAACTATGAATTGGCATCAACAAATGCTTGGGATAGTTCTGGTTTAAGCACAAAGTACAATTGTATCGCTTCTATGAGACTCACTGCTCTGTTTTGCTGATCTGCTTTAATCCAGAGCAAAAATCCTTCAATGGTGCATGTGAATCTATGCACAATCGGACATACACACAACTCGCATAATTCCTGATGATAAAAAATGAACTTTTTGATCTCTTATATATATCTGCAACATGAATTTAGCTAACCAACAAGTCAGCTTAAAAAACACTTGCAAAATATGTAACGTGTAAGATGTGTCAGCTGAATCCATTCCCCAATGCGTATGTAGACTAAAACAAATTGACTACACGCTACCCACATGTTGGCCAAAAAACCTTGAAATCAAAATTAATCACCAAAATTATTCAAAAAATTCCACAGAACATGATACATCACTAGCTGGCCAAATAACACTGTTCTTTCTGAAATAACAAATACTTGATCTTCAATCTTGCACGACGAAAAACACTAGACACTACTATTCTAGAATAAGATACTCAAGATATCCAACCAACTACCTGAATCACCGCAAATAAATATATGCAACCAAAATGAAGTTCTAAACAAAATACTCCCATACTGTCATATATTGTGTTCCACCTTCCAAACTTAAGCAAAATGGATATCATACTTCCGGTAGGATGAAACTGTACAAACCAGATGAAATCTCTAAGCTGGGTTGCCATGATTGACAACACCCATACACTTATCTACATTATGTAGTGTCTCTTGCCAACAGGTGCTTCCTAAGGCCTCCTTTACGAATCTAGTGTGGAAGTCTATTGCTAATACTCCTAATCAGAAATGTATCCCTTGTGCTAAAACATTGGATCTAGAGTTAGGATAGGAAGTTTGTGTCTTTCTCTAATTGTGAGCCGATCTATAGATTTATCTGCCCATTTTCATGACTTCATGACATACATAGGTGGATCTCAAATAACAAGACATCAAAGATTAAGTCTCTTTTTTCTTGTTCTGTGTTAGGGAGATGTTACTCTCATGCATGTTATATTATTGTTGAAGGTGCAGGCAAGGTGCTATTGGAATTAAGTAACACTGAGGGGGGGGGCAGTGAATTAGTGTTCTACAATTTTTAATCTTCTTTAATTATCCTTTAATCCACTTAATTCAAATGAACAAGAAAGATAAGCATAAGAAAAGCACACACAAAACTACCACCATAATATAAAGATTTTGTACGCGGAAAACCTGGTCTAGGGAAAATCCACAGTGGGAATCCTACCCATAGTAAGATGATACTTTGTTAGAAGTATGTGAAAAATTTAAATAGGAATGCACATGCATTCAGGCTCACTACTCAAATATAATAAGGGCTACAATCCCAGAAGCCTCACTGCCTTACAAAGGAATTACAAAAGAGTAACACAAAGATTGAAATATGAATTAGCATCAACAAATGCTTGGAATAGTTCAGGTTTAAGCACAAAGTACAGTTGTCTTGCTGCTCTGATACTCACTGCTTTGTTATGTTGATCTGCTTTAATCCAGAGCAAAAATATTTCAGTGGCGCATGTGAATCTGTGTACAATCACACATACACACAACTCGCATACTTCCTGATGATACAAAATGAACCTTATGATCTCTTATATATATCCGAAACATGAATTTAGCTAACCAACTAGTCAGCTTCAAAAATACTTGCAAAATATGAAATGTGTAAGATGTGTCAGCTAGATCCATTCCCCCATGCATATGCAGACTAAAAAAAATTGACTACACGCTACCCACATGTTGGCCAAACAACCTTGAACACAAAATCAATCACCAAAATCATTCCGAAAATTCCACATAACATGATACATCACTAGTCGGTCGAACAACACTATTCTTTTTGAAATACTGAATACTGGATCTTCAATCTTGCACGATGGAGAACACCAGAGGCTAATATAAGATACTCTAGACATGTAACCAACTACCTATTTCACCATAAATCAAAATATGCAACCAAAATGAAGTTCTACAAAAAATACTCCCATACTGTCAAAGATTGTGTTCCACCTTCCAAACTTAAGAAAAATGGATTTCATACTTCCGATAGGATGAAATTGTACAAACTGGATGAAATCTCTGAACTGGGTTGCCATCAATGACAACTCCCATACACTTATCTACACTACGTAGTGTCTCTTGCCAACCGGTGCCTCCTAAGGCCTCCTTTACTAAGCTATTGTGGAAGTCTATTGCTAATACTCCTAATCAGAAATGGATCCATTGTGCTAAAACCTTGGATCTAGAGTTAGGATAGGAAGTTTGTGTCTTTCTCTAATTGTGATCCAATCTATAGATTTATCTGCCCATTTTCATGACTTCATGACATACATAGGTGGATTTCAGATAACTAGACATCAAAGAGTAAGTCTCTTTTTTCTTTGTTCTATGTTAGGGAGATGTTACTCTCATGCATGTTATATTGTAGTTGAAGGTGGAGGCAAGGTGCTATTGGAATCAAGGAACACTGAGAGGGGGGGGGGCAGTGATTTAGTGTTCTACAATTTTTAATCTTCTTTAATTTTCCTTTAATCCAGTTAATTCAAATGATCAAGAAAGATAAGCATAAGAAAAGCACACACAAAACTACCACCATAATATAAAGATTTTCTACGCGAAAAACCCGGTCAAGGGAAAATCCACAGTGGGAATCCTACCCACAGTAAGATGATACTTTGTTAGAAGTATGCGAAATGTTTACATAGGAATGCACATGCATTCAGGCTCACTACTCAAATAAAATAAGGGCTACAACCCTGAAAGGCTCACTGCCTTACAAAGGAATTACAAAAGAGTAACACAAAGATTGAAATATGAATTAGCATCAACAAATGCCTAGAATAGTTTAGGTTTAACCACAAAGTACATTTGTCTCGCTGTTGTGATACTCACTGCTCTGTTATGTTGATCTGCTTTAATCCAGAGCAAAAATCTTGCAATGGCGCATGTGAATCTGTGCACAATCACACATACACACAACGCGCATACTTCCTGATGACACAAAATGAACCTTATGATCTCTTATATATATCTGAAACATGAATTTAGCTAACCAACAAGTCAGCTAAAAAAATACTTGCAAAACATGAAACGTGTAAGATGTGTCAGATGGATCCATTCCCCCATGCATATGCAGACTAAAAAAAATTGACTACGCGTTACCCACATGTTGGCTAAACAACCTTGAACACAAAATCAATCACCAAAATCATTCCAAAAATTCCACATAACACGATACATCACTCGTCAGTCGAACAACACTATTCTTTTTGAAATACGGAATACTGGATCTTCAATCTTGCACGACGGAGAACACCGGAGGCTAATATAAGATACTCTAGACATCTAACCAACTATCTATTTCACCATAAATCAAAATGTGCAACCAAATTGAAGTTCTACACAAAATACTCCATTACTGTCAAAGATTGTGTTCCACCTTCCAAACTTAAGCAAAATGGATTCCATACTTCCGATAGGATGAAATTGTACAAACTGGATGAAATCTCTGAGCTGGGTTGCCATCAATGACAACTCCCATACACTTATCTACACTATGTAGTGTCTCTTGCCAACCGGTGCCTCCTAAGGCCTCCTTTACTAACCTATTGTGGAAGTCTATTGCTAATACTCCTAATCAAAAATGTATCCCTTGTGCTAAAACCTTGGATCTAGAGTTAGGATAGGAAGTTTGTGTCTTTCTCTAATTGTGAGCCAATCTATAGATTTATCTGCCCATTTTAATGACTACATGACATACATAGGTGGATTTCAGATAACTAGACATCAAAGATTAAGTCTCTTTTTTCTTTTTTCTGTGTTAGGGAGATGTTACTCTCGTGCATGTTATATTGTTGTTGAAGGTGGAGGCAAGGTGCTATTGGAATCAAGGAACACAGAGAGGGGGAGTAAGGGGGCAGTGAATTAGTGTTCTACAATTTTTAATCTTCTTTAATTGTCCTTTAATCCACTTAATTCAAATGAAGAAGAAAGATAAGGATAATCAAAGTACACACAAAACTACCACTATACTATAATGATTTTGTTTGCAGAAAACCCGGTCAAGGGAAAATCCACAGTGGGAATCCTACCCACAGTAAGATGATACTTTGTTAGAAGTATGTGAAAAGTTTACATAGGAATGCACATGCATTCAGGCTCACTACTCAAATACAATAAGGGCTACAACCCCGAAAGGCTCATTGCCTTAAAAATGAATAACAAAGGAGTAACACAAAGATTGAAATATGAATTAGCATTAACAAATGCCTGCAATAGTTCAAGTTTAAGCACAAAGTACAGTTGTCTCGCTGCTCTGATACTCACTGCTCTTTTATGTTGATCTGCTTTAATCCAGAGCAAAAATCTTTCAATGGCGCATGTGAATCTATGCACAATCACACATACACACAACTCGCATACTTCCTGATGATACAAAATGAACCTTATGATCTCTTATATATATCCAGAATATGAATTTAGCTAACCAACAAGTCAGCTTCAAAAATACTTGCAAAACATGAAACGTGTAAGATGTGTCAGATGGATCCATTCCCCCATGCATATGCAGACTAAAAAAAATTGACTACGCGTTACCCACATGTTGGCTAAACAACCTTGAACACAAAATCAATCACCAAAATCATTCCAAAAATTCCACATAACACGATACATCACTAGTCGGTCAAACAACACTATTCTTTTTGAAATACCGAATACTGGATCTTCAATCTTGCACGACGGAGAACACCGGAGCCTAATATAAGATACTCTAGACATCTAACCAACTACCTATTTCACCATAAATCAAAATATGCAACCAAAATGAAGTTCTACACAAAATAATCCCATACTGTCAAAGATTGTGTTCCACCTTCCAAACTTAAGCAAAATGGATTTCATACTTCCGGTAGGATGAAATTGTACAAACTGGATGAAATCTCTGAGCTGGGTTGCCATCAATGACAACTCCCATACACTTATCTACACTATGTAGTGTCTCTTGCCAACCGGTGCCTCCTAAGGCCTCCTTTACTAACCTATTGTGCAAGTCTATTGCTAATACTCCTAATCTGAAATGTATCCCTTGTGCTAAAACCTTGGATCTAGAGTTAGGATAGGAAGTTTGTGTCTTTCTCTAATTGTGATCCAATCTATAGATTTATCTGCCCATTTTCATGACTTCATGACATACATAGGTGGATTTCAGATAACTCGACATCAAAGATTAAGTCTCTTTTTTCTTTGTTCTGTGTTAGGGAGATGTTACTCTCATGCATGTTATATTGTAGTTGAAGGTGGAGACAAGCTCCTATTGGAATCAAGGAACACTGAGACAGGGGGGAGGGGGCAGTGAACTAGTGTTCTACAATTTTTAATCTTCTTTAATTGTCCTTTAATCCACTTAATTCAAATGAACAAGAAAGATAAGCATAAGAAAAGCACACACAAAACTACCACCATAATATAAAGATTTTGTACACGGAAAACCCGGTCAAGGGAAAATCCACAGTGGGAATCCTACCCACAGTAAGATGATACTTTGTTAGAAGTATGTGAAAAGTTTACATAGGAATGCACATGCATTCAGGCTCACTACTCAAATACAATAAGGGCTACAACCCCGAAAGGCTCACTGCCTTACAAAGGAATTACAAAAGAGTAACACAAAGATTGAAATATGAATTAGCATCAACAAATGCCTTGAATAGTTTAGGTTTAACCACAAAGTACATTTGTCTCGCTGCTGTGATACTCACTGCTCTGTTATGTTGATCTGCTTTAATCCAGAGCAAAAATCTTGCAATGGCGCATGTGAATTTGTGCACAATCACACATACACACAACTCGCATACTTCCTGATGACACAAAATGAACCTTATGATCTCTTATATATATCCGAAACATGAATTTAGCTAACCAACAAGTCAGGTTCAAAAATACATGCAAAATATGAAACGTGTAAGATGTGTCAGCTGGATCCATTTCCCCATGCATATGCAGACTAAAACAAATTGACTACACGCTACCCACATGTTGGCCAAACAACCTTGAACACAAAATCAATCACCAAAATCATTTCGAAAATTCCACATAACACGATACATCACTGGTCGGTCGAACAACATTGTTCTTTTTGAAATACCGAATACTAGATCTTCAATCTTGCACGACGGAGAACACCGGAGGCTAATATAAGATACTCTAGACATCTAACCAACTATCTATTTCACCATAAATCAAAATGTGCAACCAAATTGAAGTTCTACACAAAATACTCCATTACTGTCAAAGATTGTGTTCCACCTTCCAAACTTAAGCAAAATGGATTCCATACTTCCGATAGGATGAAATTGTACAAACTGGATGAAATCTCTGAGCTGGGTTGCCATCAATGACAACTCCCATACACTTATCTACACTATGTAGTGTCTCTTGCCAACTGGTGCCTCCTAAGGCCTCCTTTACTAACCTATTGTGGAAGTCTATTGCTAATACTCCTAATCAGAAATGTATCCCTTGTGCATAAACCTTGGATCTAGAGTTAGGATAGGAAGTTTGTGTCTTTCTCTAATTATGAGCCAATGTATAGATTTATCTGCCCATTTTCATGACCTCATGACATACATAGGTGGATTTTAGATAACTAAACATCAAAGAGTAAGTCTCTTTTTTCTTGTTCTATGTTAGGGAGATGTTACTCTCATGCATGTTATATTGTTGTTGAAGGTGGAGGCAAGGTGCTATTGGAATCAAGGAACATTGAGAGTGGGGGGGGGGGCAGTGAATTAGTGTTCTACAATTTTTAATCTTCATTAATTTTCCTTTAATCCAGTTAATTCAAATGAACAAGAAAGATAAGGATAATCAAAGAACACACAGAACTACCACCATAATATAAAGATTTTGTATGCAGAAAACCCGGTCAAGAGAAAATCCACAGTGGGAATCCTACCCACAGTAAGATGATACTTTGTTAGAAGTATGTGAAAAGTTTACATAGGAATGCACATGCATTCAGGCTCACTACTCAAATACAATAAGGGCTACAACCTCGGAAGGCTCATTGCGTTACAAAGGAATTACAAAAGAGTAACACAAAGATTGAAATATGAATTAGTATCAACAAATGCCTGCAATAGTTCAAGTTTAAGCACAAAGTACAGTTGTCTCGCTGCTCTGATACTCACTACTCTGTTATGTTGATTTGCTTTAATCTAGAGCAAAAATCTTTCAATGGCGCATGTGAATCTGTGCACAATCACACATACACACAACTTGCATACTTCCTGATGATACAAAATGAACCTTATGATCTCTTATATATATCCGGAACATGAATTTAGCTAACCAACAAGTCAGCGTCAAAAATACTTGCAAAATATGAAACATGTAAGATGTGTCAGCTGGATCCATTCCCCCATGCATATGCAGACTAAAACAAATTGACTACACACTACCCACATGTTGGCCAAACAACCTTGAACACAAAATCAATCACCAAAATCATTCTGAAAATTCCACATAACACAATACATCACTAGTCGGTCGAACAACACTGTTCTTTTTGAAATACCGAATATTGGATATTCAATCTTGCATGACGGAGAACACCAGAGGCTAATATAAGATACTCTAGACATCTAACCAACTACCTATTTCACCATAAATCAAAATATGCAACCAAAATGAAGTTCTACACAAAATACTTCCATACTGTCAAAGATTGTGTTCCACCTTCCAAACTTAAGCAAAATGGATTTCATACTTCCGGTAGGATGAAATTGTACAAACTGGATGAAATCTCTGAGCTAGGTTGCCATCAATGACAACTCCCATACACTTATCTACACTATGTAGTGTCTCTTGCCAACCGGTGCCTCCTAAGGCCTTCTTTACTAACCTTTTGTGGAAGTCTATTGCTAATACTCCTAATCAGAAATGTATCCCTTGTGCTAAAACCTTGGATCTAGAGTTAGGACATGAAGTTTGTGTCCTTCTCTAATTGTGAGCTGATCTATAGATTTATCTGCCTGTTTTCATGACTTCCTAACATACATAGGTGGATTTCAGATAACTAGATACCTTTGGTGGAGGGTGAGCAAGATATTTTCTCTTGTTATAAGATGTTTTTTGATACTTTATTTGATTCTAATGATCGTGAGGATATTTTATATGCACTCAAATCTTTGATATTTATTTTATAATGTTTATCATTAATTTTTTTATTTTGTCATGTTTGTATTATAAAAGAAAATCTAAATATCTAATGGAGGTATAGTAAATAGAGCTCAGTTTGTTCTTTAATCTTTCCGCTAACTTAATTTATTTATTGTCAAAGCATTAAGAGCATTTTAATATGTAGATTCATTACATCTTCTAATTCTAAGAACTGTTGGGGTGATAAGAAAAGATCATACAAAGCTATGCATTGATGACTCTCCTTCAAAATTTGCGCTCCACATCATTTGCGACATTTTCTTGTCCACTTGGAACATTTTATTTTTTTCATCCAGCAGGTCACGTCGTTGAATATATCACCTAGCAAGAATAGTTTGCAAATGGCCACATTTTATTTTATTACAATGCTAGTCAATGGCGTTGTTAGTTTGCAAATGGCCACAGCCAATGCACGAGCAGTTCTTCCTGAGCATTAATGATACCACATATCGTATCGATAAAATTGTTCTCTCGTGTCTGGAGTTAGTATATTGTTTCTTCAGAACTGTTAGGTTTGATTTAAATAATTGGTTTGTTGATCATAATTTTCTAGTGTTTTTAAATATGGTTGTTTCGATTGAATAATTTTGAATGTTTATAATTTCTGCCTTTTTAATTTATTTTAGTTAGAAAATTTTGATCTCACTACAAAAGTATATAGGTGAAGAATTTTTCATATAAAGTAGATTATATTTGTTTGGTCTCAAATTAAATAATAAGATTAAATGGAAGGTTATTATTGTTGGATTGTTCACGACTTCTTTAGAAGTCTATTGTGAATTATGGTACGAGAGAACTTAATGAATGAATAGATTGAAGAGAGTTTGTTCTTACATCTTTAAGAGAAATAATGGCAAATCTATTGACCAATCATGTGGTGGACCTATCACTTTTCACACCATTATAAAGTCTCAATATACCGATTGGGAAAGCTTCAATGAGACTATATATTATGATTAACCTCCTTGATTTAGTCCTTTCTAGTACTGGCTTCCATTTTATTATGGTTGCTTAAATTGAGGTTATGGGTGCCTTGTAAGGATATGAAAATATGTGAAGGCCTTTATTCCTCAAAAGTGTATTTTCTTGGAAGAAAGAACTGAGGTAAAAAACTTATTTGCACTTATGATCCTACCATATGTCATTAACAAGATCACTAAGGAGGTGGTTGTTGAAAGACTTTTTGGTTCTCTAAATTGATTCCTACAATCCTAAATATTGCATTTCAAAATCCAAGCCTAGGTACTTTGGTTAGTTCAAGCAAACAAGACTAGACTCGTAATAAGATTATTCGCTATTATGAGCCAGTTGATAATAGAAAGTAACTCCTCAACCCTTGTGGTTTGAAATAATAAGGAGGGTATACCTAGATATCTTGAGAGGATAACTATAGAGAAATTAGACACATACTAGATCACACAACTTAGGCATACCATTTGTATAAATATATCCTAACTATTTAGCACTAAATATCTTTGTGCAAATATTTCCTTAGTATTTATCACTAAATATCTTTGTGCAATTATTTCCTTAGTATTTATCACTAAATATCCTTGTGCAAATATATGTTAATCATTTTTCACTAATTTTTTTTATATAAATATGCCCTTATTATTTTTCACTTAATATCTCTAACACTAGCCTATTAGTATTTTAGGCCTAAAGATAAAATTACAAAGTGAATTTTTAGTGGGTTATGTACATAAATGAAGGTACAAATAAGATAGATAGCCCCAAATTTCATTTCATACACAATATCGTACTTTATATATAATCATTGAAATTATAAAGTTGCACAACCCTCTAATGTTAGATGGTAAATGGAGCCATAAGATATATCACCAAAATAATGTATTATAGTGTATACACACTACTATAATGCTAACTAAAACTTAACAAACAAGTGAAATATAATGTATTCCAAGTATGGAAGGATCAACTAGCTATACATTAGTGCCTTGATCTATAAAAAATAGACTCACTATTTAAAATAAAGTAGAAGCATTTGTATAAGTATGAGCATATGAGAAAGATGTCAATCAAAGAAAAGAATTAGAAGTATTCTTCAAAATCATTTTATTACATCTACAATTTCATCTATATAAACTTCACATTCTAATAGAAGAATCACTTGGTCTTAAGCCTACTTTAATAACCTTTAATTAAATAAGGTAACTACATGTGCTACAATGAAAATATTCCTTAAAGAATTGACATATTTTTATAGATGATGTCAACTAATTAAAGATAATTAGAAAAACAGAAAATTTAACCCAAAATTATATTTGTATCTCCTATAATTGTTATCCAACTATGAATGCATTCAATCTATGGAGACGATTTTCTACATGCAAGCATCTTCTCCAAATTTGATAGACACGAGAAACACTAGAAAGTAGAAATTTATTTTAGTTAAGAAATATTTATTACCTAAATCAAGAGAGTTTATATTTATAATCCACTAATTGTCTCTTAAATTAACCATATATCTTTGACCTATCCCAATGTCTATGCTAAGAATTATATATCCTTATCTAGGTGCACCATTTTGTATAGAAATTTTTGAGACAGCATTTTTTAAACAATTTCTTTTCTACATTTTTTCCAACAAGGAAATAAATTCATCACAAGCTTAATAATACAATTAGTCTAGATTTATGGAATAAATTTAATCGTTAGGGGTCTACTTGTACAATACAAACATCTTTGTATTTAATCTACAATATATGATTTCTTATTAAAAAAAGAAAGATTCCTTAGATGTGTGCACATATGGTGTCTTTTAAGACACAATTTTAATAATTTCTAGTATTATATCAATTTTTGAAGAGTCATCTATACCTTAAGGACTCAAACCTTATCTTAATGTCATAAAATGGTATGAGAATAAATTTTATCTTCATAAAATTTATGGATATGTTCTGATTTAGAAATCATATAACCATAAATTATATTGACTTTTGTATAATCCAATCATTTCATTCCAAATCCATCGAATTTCCTCATATAATTTTTCACGAAATAGTCCATTAAGTCTATGTACAATCTAAATTAGTTTACATAGTCAACATCAAGTTTCTGATGTTCCTTCTCAATTTAGATCTGGATTATTAATCTGGTAAATCACTTTTCATTACTATTCTTTTCTTGAAATATGATAAAGAAAAAAAATTGGTATAACTATGTTTCAAAATCATCTCAAGATCATTTGATTTGAATCTCTCTTCCCTTTTGATCAATATTCAGTAGTACTGAAAAATATTAGTGTACCCATTTTACATTTGATTGACACCCTAGATCCAATGCAAAGTAACCATGTTTCCAAAATATCTAACACTTCATAAAATTTTAGCCAATTTGTAACCCTTTTGACATTTTTATTTACTTCATGGAGTCAACAAGTATTGTGTCCATTATAATTACTTGTTAAGATCATGTGGTACTGCTTTGTTTGTTAATGTGGAGATTAACTACTAATAAATTATAATTCCTTTGACCACTAATAAATGATCCACAATGAAACATGCCCCTATGTATTAATTTTTAGTAATTATGATCAACAACTCATATTGTTTAACAAATAGCCAATACTTAAGGGAAAAATCAGGAGAGAAGATGGAAATGACACTACTATTTTTTTTATTTCATTAAGGTTTTTAAGAAATGAATACATTAGAAGCATTAGCATTATTAAGTTCAATAATATGTACTCAAGCCTTTGTTGAATAGACCAAATTGGCACACCATTATTTATCATTTAATGACAAATGAAATTATTGTTGAGCACACACCAAATGCTAAGAGGGGGTTTTTGAATAAAAAATAATTAGAATTATAGACTACAAACATTCATTCTTAATCAAATGAAGACATCATAACATCATTCAAACCAATCACTCATGAACACCAAAATTTATACGTGGAAAACCCAAACTGGGAAAAACCACAGTGAGCACAAACTCACAAAAATAAACCACTATATAGAGATGGTTTACAAAAGAGGGTGCTTACTACTTTAGACATGCAGACCAAGGATAAATGCTCTTGGGACAAGATACAATAAGAGGAATTACACACTGATGCTAACTACAACATGGTAAGATACAACATTACAACTTTTAGAAATAAAATTGTATTAATAAAGTCATCTTAGTATGTTGATTACAGTCTTTGTTATAGCACAATCTTTGACCTTACTGAAATATCTAGACCTCCAAGTCTCCTGATCACTACTTTGCAATCTCTTCTGAAATTTCTATTTCAATCACATCATCATACTTACATCAAGTTGAATATAAATTTACCACTACATTCACATACACTCAATAACTTCTTCATACATATCTTTATCTCTTATCCTATATATATATATATATATATATATATATATATTAATTAGAAATGAAATAATCTTCATCAAGTCAGCCAAAAAGAAGATTGTAATGTTTGCATATTATTAGCCCAAAACATATAGCCAAACCACAATATGAAATGCATAGAACATAAGCTAGACCTAAACAAGAAACACCAAACCAAAAGAATACTTCAAACATAATTATCAAACCAAAGTTATATGTTACATCTAACTCTGATAGCATAACCTGGACACATGTAGCAATCATATTATCTCCCAACTATGAAAGTTTGGACCAAAACAAGCAAAACCCAAACCACAAAAATAAAGCTTCCAAATAATATCAGTCGGATCAACTACCAATGCAAGCTACCTATGACCAAACCATAGTACCAATCCTCCGATCAGAAAGCATAACTCTAAACACTCCACCACAATAGCTTACACTGATGATGTCCGAAGCAGAACCCATTTGGACTACACTATTTTACATCAATGACAACAAAACATATATTTATAACAATCTCAATCTTTGTCATTGATGGAAAACAACAAAAATGTTTCCTCAAAAATCCCCCTTAACATGAGAATCACCATATAATGTAACACTCCTTCATATTTCAGTACTCTTCTCCCAAAACATATATAAAACATTTTTCAATATTCTTCTCCACCTTTGACATCAAGGAAAAAGGCCAAACCAAAGAAACACAACACAAAATCATTGAGAATTACTCGACCAAATATCTTTGAACTGTTTCTTCAACATAATCATTCAAGTATTCTAGGCATGAGTACCAGTAGCCAAAATCCCGCTTTGATATTCACAATCAATACACTTGTTCACTACATCATCAAAAGAATTTATATTTTTACCATCCTTCTCAACATTCTTTACATCACCTAATAGTCTTGAATATGAAGAAAGATTTCATTCTATGTTAGTTCACAACTTTCCAAACATCCGCACATAATTATCTCTTTGACACCTTCTCAAAGATAATGGATCATACAATTCCTAAGCCTTATCTCTTTATTTACCATAATCATCCGTAGAAACTATATAACTGCTAGCCATTTCCACTAACTAAGACTCAATTCGATTAATTTCATCCTTGAAATTTTGTGGTGTAGTAGGCCACCTCAAACAAAATTTAGACAACATTTCATCCACCTCCATGGATTTCCTAAAATTCATTAAATTAAGGATTAGCATCTAATGTTCCATAAAATCACTATCATCATTTCAACCATTCTCTCTACAAGTATCTCCACAAGCTCCTCACAAAGAAGATCAATAACACTAGTAGCAAACAAATTATCCTGCTTAGCCAAGTACTTAACAAATGTTATTTTAATAATCTCTTTCTCATAAGAAACATGTTTTTTTAAATAATTTCTTTCCCAAAAACTTGTGTGACCTGGCATATGATGATACCATCCATTTGCGGTAATCAATGAAGAACAATCATGATTTGATTAAGTTGTTGGGGAAATGGTTTCCTTTTGATTTCCCTATTCAAAGATCTAGAAACTTTCCTTGTGTTTAGATTTTTTGTCTTCTTGTGTGGCCCCTATCTTGCTTCTGTTTGGAGTCTTGTCTAGTGTGACCCATTTTTTTCTTCTGTTTGGCGACCCAGACCATTATGGGTGGGGACAAGAATAGGCAAGAACCACCCACTTTTAATAAATGGAAGAAAAATAAGGAGGTGTGACATGAAATTGTTGATGGGGGGATGGTTCCCTTCTTGGACAGACTCCATGGCCCTTCTCCTTTGCTCATGGAAAAATTTGTCAATGGGTGGAAGAAAGGGGTTTTGAGGGCTTATGGTACTAAATTTCAAGTGGATGAAACCCTGGTGGCTATGGTTACGGGTTTGGCTATGAATGGTAGAAGGTTTTATAGAGACAGAAAAACAAGGGAGGAAGACATGGCAAATCTTTTTGATAAATATAAGGAGCATTCAAGAGTTAATAAAATGGCAAATGGTGGCTACAACAGAAAGGATCTTATGGCTCCCTGGGTAGATATGGCCAAATTCATTATGAGGTACATTATGCTTGATGGCATATATGCCAGTATATTTTCTTATCATTTTACCATCTTGAATCACATTAGGCATGACAAAGTTATTTCGATTCCATTCTATCTAGTTTCTTCTTTAGATAATGGTCTTGAAAAATGTGCTAAGAATCCAAATAATCTAGTCCTCCATGAAGGGATTATTGTGCTCATTATAGAGTATGCCAAAGCCCATGAAGTTGTGCCATCTCTCTCTAAGAAAGGCCAAATCCCTAATACTGATGTTCAAGATGTCTCTAATATGGATATGGAGATGGAGGATGGTGGAAGCACCAAACCTCTTGTTGACCTAGATTATAAGCCAGTTGAAGAGGGTGAGATGTTGGTCACTCTTGGAACCCATAGTAGCAAGAACCCCCCAGATAGGCTACAAGTAAATATAAGTCGACCAAGAAGATGGTTTCTAAAACTGAGCCTTATTCCAAAAAGAAGAAGTTGGTTGCTAAAGACTATGGTCCCAAGACCTTGGACCAGGAAATCAAATTGGACATTCCTCTTCATGACCTGAAGGAGAAGCAGGGGACTCTGCCTAAAGATTTGGATAGTGGATTACATAAGGAAATTACTTTGATGAATCTAGTGATGGAAGTGACTAGAAGCTAGGAGAACTACTATAAGTGGGTGGGGAGGGAGATTGATACCCTCAAAGAGGGGATTAAGGAGATAATTGATATCTTCATTGATTTGCCTCAGCCTAACAAAACAAAGAAGCTCATGATTATGACCCAGAAGCTTTCCCATGATGTGGAGGTTATGAAATGTAATCATGAGCAAAGAATTGAGAAGGTTGAGCAGTCTATGGATGAGATCAAGAATAACCTTAAGAATCTGGTTGACATAAGCAATGAGGCCATGAGAAATAGTATGGAGGGGCTGGAAAAGATCAATGCCATGGTGGCAGAGTACAGATCCAATCCTATTGAGAGTGATTCTCCTGATGAGAGTAAGAGAAAGAAAGATGTGGGCAGTGAAGACTCTATTGTGGGTAGGAATAAAAATATGGGCCCTAGTTCCAGGACCAGAAGAAGAAGCAACAATAAGGGTACCTCCAGGTTCACTATGGAGGAATTTGAGGAGATCAACAAGGTTACCATCCAGAAGAACAAGGAGCTGGTGCACTCTCTTAATTGAGTGTTTGTCTATGCTTTATTTTGTTGCCTGTTGTTTCTTTTTTCTTTTGTGCTCAGTCTGAGGTGTTCCCCTATTTTGCTGTTGGTTTCTATTTGGTTGGCTGATGGCTAGTTTCTATAAAAATATTGGTTTTCAGGTCCATGTAAAACCCATTTATCTTTATCAAAAATATGATTATGATATGAAATGTTGGAATCAAGGAACATAGAGAGAGGGGGGGGTGAATCAATGTTCCACAATATTTAACTTTATTAAACTAATCACTTAACCACATAGCAGATATGAAGATAAGAAAGATGCATAAACACAAAAGAAATACCCACAACACTAGAACATCGAGATTTTTACGTAGAAACCTGGTTAAGGGAAAAAATACAGTGGGATTAAGACCCACAATATTAATATACTTTGTTATAAGTATAGAAATATTAAAATGGGGAATGCACATGCATTTAGGCACACTACCTAGAGCTCACTACTCATATTACAAAAGGGGCTCATATATAAAATAAAATCTACAAATGCCTGGAAATAGTTTTGGTTAAGCTCATATATCAAACTGCACATTCTGCAACACGATCTTCTCTAATATGTTGTTCTACTACAATCTAGAGCACCAATCTTCTGCTTGCGCATGTGAAACTGTGCACAATCTCTTACAAACACTTAACACACATCCATGATACCAAAAATGACAATATCAATCGCTCTTATATATCCACAACATGAAATTATGCCACCTACATGTCGACCCAAAAACACATAACACACAAATGAAACGTGTATTACCAAGTCAGCTCAATCTGAACTCCAATGCATGTGTGAACCAAAAAAGTGTTGGCTAAGACATAGTATGCACCCAAATCATCTCCTCGAACACAAAACACCTCCAAGAATTATGCCTTAAACATCCTCACATGCTACAATCATCATAAATGTTGCATAACATGAAGAGCACCACTAGATCAAGAAAATGATTAATAACGCACACAAAGCTCAATCTGGACCACCAAAACAAATAGGATGATATAGAAACACCCACAAGCATCATTAATTACCGTAACAACAGCCGCAACATCACAATTTACTATAATCTTCAACATCAATATACCAAATCTCAAGAATAGTAATTAAACTGACTGTGCAACTAAAAGATACCCTTGCGAACATCCAAATCATGAACCATCTAAATTAAGGACACACCAGAATGTCCCAAACACTCTTCCAAACCTGCAATAAAAAATATTGCAATCTCAGAGCAATGCAGAGCAAAATCTAGAACACTGAACATCACTAAACAACGAAAAACCAACTGCAATACCAGATCACATAACTCGGTCAAATCATCATGCAAACTATAATTTTTTTTATTGAATTGACTAGAGATACTTATCTGAAACAAACTAGCCGAGCCAACTCATCTAACCTGTCTTCAACACTGGAATACATAGATGAATATATTGACATCAATGATAAAACATTGTTCCATCAAACTTATCAACAATATCCAACAATCTCCCCCTTTGGCATTGATGACAACATATGAATGTGAAAAACAATCAATGCAAATAAATAAATCAACTAACAAAAATGTCCCATAACTCTCAACAATCTCGCCCTGAGATCAACACAAGATATGATAGTTTCTCACATGACTCTCTCTTCCTTTGACATCAATGCTAAAGGCACATATGCAAATCATGATTCTCTCCCCCATAGATCATGCATACAACTCAAAAATATCCAACATACAACTCAACAATATCCAACATAGCTCTCTCTCTCTCTCTCTCTCTCTCTCTCTCTCTCTCTCTCTCCCTTTTGACAAACGCAGAAATCTAAACATCTGAACCACAACACTGACTATTCCTCCTTTAACAAAGATAGGGTACCGTATACCAAAATCACATAGAATGACTATGAATAAATTGGCTCCACAAATTTATACAAACTTGAATACATGTGCAAAAAACTCAAATTGCCATCCCAACTACTTCAGACACTCCAAACTAGATCTGCTAATTGCTTCTCAAACTGCATAACCTACCTCTCTATATCCTCAAATGATAAACATGCTTTGAAGACAATTTCAACTTCAAATAGTGTACCTTGAAAATTCACGTCTCTGACAAATCTCTCTCACTAGAAATCATACTCATCAACTTACTGAATCCATTTGCAACTAGCTCCTTTCCTGATCTAAACCTCTGCACTCTTCACAAGAGACTCAAAATGAGCACTTACCGGACTGATAAGGTTCTTCAGCTCAAGGATTCTTGTTGGTCCTTCTCCAATAACTCTCTCACTGCTCCAGTAGTGTTTCTTTATTTTTAAATAGGTGCCATAGCTTTAATCTCCTCTACTTCCACCATCTTATTCTACATCTGCCCCAAAATCCATAGGAGTCTCAACTCTAGACTACTCTGGAGGATTTGAGTATCCTCAATAACATCCATTTCCTCTGACTCATCACCATCTTAAACCAACTACCTTCTACAAAAACAAAAGAAACAACCATAACAACATGAGCTACCTCAATCTCAACCTGCTCTTTCTTCTGCTTAGATTCCTTGACATATTCTATAGCTAGTATATTTTTTTTTCTTGCCTTCTAGACCGTCTTAGTTGAAATCCGATATTTTGCGCATAGTGCTCTACTTTGTTCCATACCTTTCTAGCAATTTCCATCTCCTTAAACTATCTATGCAGCTGAAGATATTACTTAGAAATACCAAATTCACAATTCTTTAAGATAAATACCTCATATGCCGAATTAGGGTTCCTTTATTTAATCATCTTCATAGTCTTGATTGCTTCAAAAATCTCTTCGTAGAACTTTCTCATATGCCCCTCTTTACAAAGCAAAGCGAGAAGTGAGACGTAAGAGTACCTTAATATCTTCCACACACTTAACTTTCTGACACATTGAAAATATTTTTCCCTAAACCTTTTAGAAACCCTATATCCATAGACTGCTCTCAAGAAACTTCATGTGGATCTTCAATTCTATTCATACTCTTCCATAAATTCTTCAAGAACATCTGCACCATCATAATATAGCATCTGATAATCTGTCGATCTTCCAACAACATTGCTTGTAGAGGAGAAAAAGATTTTCATGAAGGCTCCCCCTATGCTAGAGGCCTTAAACTAATTCTCAGATGAAGTTCCAACAATGGAATCAGTTGTGACTCCACTCCTTGCATCATTATTGCTCTTCTTTGCATAGGCCTGAAGTTCATCTGATTTTCTCTTGATCTGCACTAATTAGAAACATGTCCAAATCTACCACATGCATAGCATCTAAAATTCTTTCTGTTTTGAAAATTGTTCATCACACTTCTACATTCAATTGCCTTATAACCATAATTATTGCATTTAAAACATTGATCAGAGAAAGATGGACCATTATGATTCTTTCTATTTCTGCATTAACTAGCCATGTGACCAAATTTATTGCAAACAAAACAATTACCATTCTTTTGTTGTGTTGATTTGGCATTGCCTTGACCAGATCCAAAGCTTTCACCTTTCTCAAATCTAAGACCTTCCTCATCTGTATCCTTCTAGCTTTCAAGAATCACATCAAGATTGGTTGAGCTAATCATGAATTTCTCCTTATACTCATTTGCAGTAGCAAGTTCATCCCCAAAAATAGTAATCTTCCTTTCAAGATCTTGCTCATTGGTCTTGGACTATAGTAGCTCAAGCTTCAATTGATCATTCTCACAATTAAGTCTACAACATTCATCCGATTTATCATTCAAGGATTGAGTAAGGTTCTCTTCATTCTTTTTTCTAGCCTCAATCTCCTTTGTCAATCTCATCACTATAGATTTCATCACATGACTTAGGATAGCATTGTCTTCAACAAGCTTCTGACATTGTTTTATCTTCTCCTTCAAGGCTTCATCAGCCATGCTTTGACTTTCCTCCTTCTTTAGCTGATCAATTTGATCCTTTCTCTTTTCCCTAGAGTTGTTCAATTGATCCTTCAATGACTAAATGAAATTCTCAGCATCCTCTAGATTCCCTTTCAATTCCCAGAATTGAGCTTTGGACTGATAAAGATCCTCAAGTACAACAATAAGATGATGTTTTAGACTACTAGACTCCATTAACTTACCTTTGCAGACCTCCCTCAAGTTGTTAGGCTCCTTTAGAGGAATTAGGCTCTAATACCAATTGTTGGAATCAAGGACACTGAGAGGGGGGGTGAATAAGTGTTCTGCAATGCTTAACTTTATGAAATTCATGACTTAACCACATAGCACATATGAAGAAAAAAAAGATTCAATTAGACACAAATAAAATATTCACAACACCACAACACCAATATTTCTATGTGGAAACCCGGTTAAGGGAAAAACCACAATGAGATTGAGACCCACAATATTAATATACTCTATTAGAAGTATATAAATATTACAATGGGGAATGCACATGCATTCAGGCACACTTCCTATAGCTCACTACTCAAATTACAACAAGGACTAGAACCTTGGAAGGCTCATTACCTTATAGATCTGCTACAATAGATAACTGAAGTGTTTGAACTAATAAATAGCATCTACAAATGCCTAAAAATAGTTCTTGTTAAGATCATATATCAAACTGCACATTCTGCAACACACTCTGCTCTAATATGCTATTCTATTGCAATCTGGAGCACCATTCTTCCACTTGCACATGTGAAACTGTGCACAATCACTTACCAACACTTAACACACATCCATGATACCAAAAATGACAATATCATTTGCTCTTATATATCTGCAACATGAAATTATGTCACCTACATGTCGGCCCAAAAATACATAACACACAAATGAAACGTGTATTACCAAGTTGGCTCAATACAAATACAATGCACATGTGGACCAAATCAATGTCAGGTAAGACATAGTATGGACCCAAATCAATTCCTCGAACATGAAACACCTCCAAGAATTATGCCTCAAACATCCGCATACTTTAATTTTAATCATATTAATTATTTTATACATCATCTTATCGTGCAAAATATCACAAAATAATTTCAAATTATTATTATTATTATTATTTCACACAAAGGGTAAAAATGTATTAATCCCCCCCAAAAAAATTGCCAACGATCCAATAGAGAAGAGTCAATCGCTTGAACATACAAGATAGACCAAAAGCAAATGACCTATATTTGCAACATTCCAACCCTATAATCACACCCATTTGGCTAGGCAATTTGCAACTCTATTCCACTCTCAAGGAATGTGAGAAAAGGTAACAGAGTCAAAACACCTACTTAGACTAAGAATCGATCTACTAAACATAGCCTAATTTTAATATTATTACTAGAATTCACCATAGTTTCAATTTTAATACAAAAGGATATAATACAAAAAAATAATGGCAGGAGGAACCTGATGCAAATTCATCTCTTGTTTATCATATGAAGTTTTTTATCAATTAATTTTTCCTCGTCTAGTATTTATTTATTCTATTGAATTGAATTTACAAACTAATAAAATTAATGAAACCAGAAGCCTTAAAAAATTTAGAAACTTGAACCTTTAAGCTTAAACTGTATTACAACACCCACTTTAAAATTTATATCCTAAAAAATATTAACAACACCAAGTGACATTTTCTAAGAAACCCTCCTTTTCATATAATTTTTTTATAATGGTTTGATTATTTAAATGTCATGCTCTAAGAAAAATACAATTTATGAAAAAATTATTCACTTTATGAATTTTTGTTACATAAAATGATTACTATTAATATAAATTTATGATAACTATTTATAATAAATACAACAATATTAAATTTACTATAATTTTTTTTAAATTAATATAAAAAATTATTCAAGATAATCTTATTAAAATTATATACAAATATACTTATTTTAAAATTATTATAGATGATATATACTAAGATTAAATTATATTTATTTATAAAAAAATTCTATTAATAATTTCAAATGTCAAATATGCAATCATATAAAAGTATAACAAATCCAATTATACGTTCTAATAACTTTTAATATTGCGATATACGACTAAAAACTTTGAGAACAACCACACAAACCATCTGAAACCACCTTTTAAGAGGCACGAAAAATTTCATCAGCGGTCGAATGGTGGGTACCTTCCAAGATATGTGGGTACCTTCCAAGATATGTGTTAATGGTGGTCACCAGCGGTCGAATAATGTTGAGAGATATGTCCTATTGTACAGATTCCAGTCCTGGAATTGAAATTTAGTGGCCGACAGTAGTGACATTTGCGGAATCTTTACATAAACGACATGACAATTCATTTGTATTCTTTTGGCGCTTGCAGTCAAGTCGGCCACCTTAGGTAACTTTACTTTTCTTTGATATGACTATTCACAACCCTTGCGATCTCTATATCCATGTGTTTTTCTGTGAGTGAAAGACATTAAACAGAATTATCACTATTTTTCATCGTGGAAGTGGGGTTACTGTCGCTGGAGTATCACAATCGTATTGTTCTTGACCAAATTCCCTAAATGCTTTACACTTTCCAAGAGAATGAAAATAATAATGATGAAAAAGACAATGTGGAGCATCTTTCTTATGCTTATAATTGTAATTAGGTCTAATGAAAGGAAAAGCAATATTCTTTTCATACTTCAATCTCCAAAAGATTCTAGTTGCTACTCTTTCTTGATCATTAATAGATGTAGGTTTCTTCTTTTATCAAGATGTAGGTTTCTTCTTTTGAGATTGAGGATAAGAGTTGTTATTAGAAGAGGAGGGGTTGTCATCTATGAGTTTTGATAGTTCCATTAGCAACTAACGTTTGTATGTCTTCTTGTAAATCTAGACAATCACTAGCATCATGATCATGAGTTTGATGAAATGAACAAAAAGGAGTTTGTAAAGAAGAAGCTCTTTTGCGAGCACTAATGGCTTGTTGTGTTGCAAGATGATTTTTGAATTCTTGAATCCTAAGGGGATCATCTATAGGAGATTTATTATCATTTTTGATGCCTTCTGTGGTTACTTGTGCTGAAGGGTCTATAGGGACTCAAATTCCTTGTTCAAATTTTCCAAGTCCTTGTTCTCTAAAACCTTGTTTTGATATTATTTTAAAGCCACTCCTATAATAATATTTTAATTGAGAAGGTGAGGTAACATTATAATAAATTTATTTGAATTTTGTAGTGTAAGGATGTTTAGAAGGACTAAAAGGATTAGTAGATGAAGAAGGAATATCTTGGAGAGGAGGATTTTCCTTTCTTTCATCATGCATATCCTCTTTGGTAGATTGGGAAGGAAGATCCTTATCATCTAAGGCCTCATCTTTGCTTAATGTTATATGGGGAGAAAGATTATGAATGAAATGCATGAGATCATCTTCTCTACAAATGTTTTGATGTTTAAGATAAGCTCTAGGAGAATAAGGAGGATGTAGAGAGATGGAAACATCCATATTCTAACCTTGCCCCCCTTGCACAAGGGTATGTGTATGAGAAGAAGATGGGGCCATGTTGTTCTTCAATGCTTTGTCTTCATTAGAGAGATCATTGATAGGAGTATTAGCTCTTTCTTCATTCACACTAGATACCCTAAGAGAGGTGCAAGTATTAGGTTTCTCATTGTCATCTCTAGGATTAGGATCGACAAATTTTTTTAGGTGATCTACATATGAAATCAATTTTCCCAATAATATCACCATAACATAGCATATATGATAAATGAAAGCTTTGAGATTTAATTTATGAAAAGAAATCAACCTAGAAATCCAAAGAATGCAATTTATCCAAGTGCTATGAATGAAAAGAAGTAACATTATGTGAAAGAGGCCATTATCCAACACATGATTATAATAAATGTATGTAAAAACCAATGTAATCATATGTGAAATAGAAAATAAATCAAATCCATTAATTGCCATGATTAATATTGAAATTTAAGTTAAAGAAAATTATTTGAAAATAAATTAGGATTTTATAAATAAAATCATTTTATTTATTTAAATTGACGAGATTCAAATTTGATTTTTTTTAAAAATTTGAAAACTCTAAAATGAAAATTTGAATATGAGAATTTGAAAGTTGAGATTTGGAAATTGGAATTCAATTTGTTTAGAAATGATTGTTCAATTTTTGAAAAATTATGCAACCTCTTACGAAATTTAAGTTTATTATTAGGGCTTTGAAAATGACTTATTAATTTAAATTTAAAATTACCCACTAGAAGATTTGAATTTGTCCAATAAAAAATTAATTTTAAAATTAGTGCTTCGTTAAAAAACCTTTTAATTTTAAAATTTAAATTTCAAATCGTCCATAAGAGAATTAAATTTAAAATTAGGGTCTTGTAGAAAGAACCACTTAATTGAAAATTTAAATTTGAAACATAGATCTAAGATTGGAATTTGGAATTTGAAAAATTGGAAAATGCACAAGATTAATTTAAATTTAGAAATTAGGGTTTTTATAATTAACCACTTAATTTTAAAATTGAAATTTGAAATTGAAATTTGATCCAAGGTTGCAATTTTGAATTTTAATTTTAATTTAGCAACCAAATTTGAAGAGGGATATTAAAAATTTAAACAACCCACAAGCTCAATTATAAAAAATTTAAAAATTAGGGTTTTTGAAATTAACCACTTAATTTTAAAAATTAATTGTGAAATTTGACTTGTACAAGAAAATTTGAATTTGCAAATTTAATGAATATTCAGATCTAAAATAATTAATCTAAATTAAGCAATTTAAAAGCTCAATTTTGAATTTAAATTTAGGGTTTTAATGATATTAACCTCTAAATTTTTTAAAATTTGCAAGAAAATAAAACTTCTAAATGAAAAATTGAATTTTAAATTGCATGTACTTAGATTTGAAGACAAAAATCAGAATTAATGGTGTAAGACATCAGGTTCACCAAAATGTAAAGTGGAAAATTTGGGGCTTTGTAAATTCATCACCTGGAAAGGAGAAATCACTAAGCTGATTTTCATTTGGAGAACTTTACATTCAAAAGAGGGGATGAATCCACTAGATCCAATCCTAAATGATACAAGGAGTGAATACTAAGTAGATTGATTGTGTTTGGAATGTGTTTGACCCTCTTTTGTAAGTTGAACAAGTAAAGTGCTGAAATTGAAGACAAAGTAAACGGAAATAGTGAGCTACAAACTCGAGATTTCGTCATGCACCTGGATCTGAGAAGTTTGAGATGATTTGGAGATTCTCTATAAAATCTACCAAAAGTTGAAGGGACCATGTGTCCGGACTAGATCGCCCCCTATCGGTCCTCCAAACTTTCTGCGCATCAAAAAGGGTTTTTTCATCTCTACAAATAAAGCTTAATTCCAAGATGGGAAAGACCTCAATGAGAAAAGTTGTTGGAGTCTACTACTCCAATCCAGCCTCACAATGAAAAAATTGGTTACAAAATTTAGGGTACCAACCCAAGGAGCACCACTCCTGATTTAGGGCACCAATCCAAGGAGCACCAACCCAAGGAGCACCAACCCCTGCTGATTTTATGGGCACAAACCCAAAGGAGCACCAACCCTTGCACCGAGCTCCAACTCAGTGAGTACAATAGATAAAATCAATACAATAATTATTATCTGATTACAAATGAGTTTTGTAACCTCACAGATATGTCTCTTCACCGACCCACCTCTTCTCTACTCTCTACCATTTCTCTTCTCACCTTCTCTAACTCTTCCACTACTCAACCTCTGCCTTGTCTGCCCTCCTCTCACTCTCTTCCTCTGTTCACCTCTGCCTTGTTTTCTTTCCTCTCACTCTCTTCCTCTACTCACCTCTGCTCACTGTAGCTCCCTTACTAGTTCAAGCTCTACCAATTGTCTTCCTTTCCACCTGGTCACCGATTAGTCCCTTGCTAAGCCATCTTACAGGTTGCACCCCCAAATACTCAGTTTCTTAACTCTCACAGTTAGATCAATACTTTTCTTTCAATTGGAATCACACCTTCTGGCAAAATCCTCCAACAACACAATTTCATTGATTTTGACTTGCATATTTATAAACAAGTCTTCCCGCCAAAAACCAATTCAAACTTCAAGTAGTTAAGGTTTCTTCATCAACCTCGAAACCAAATCCAATTAGGTCTCCTTCCAGAGATCGACCACTTGCAACAAATAAATAAAACTCCACCAATCTCGTAGCTTCCAATACACGTTTTCTAAGTTTGGCAAATAGAGACCACCTGTCGGAAAGGCACTTGGTCAATCACCATAAATGGTTCAGGAGATTGCATCACCAACCTTGTTCTGCACTTGAATGTTTTGCATCGATTGATGCCTCCATTCGATCACCTATGTTCGACCTTCCTCAAGCCACACACCTTTGCGACACATCCTATTATTTATGGGGTCTACATTTAATGTCGACTAACTCTGCAACAACCTCATCAGTGCACACTCCATCTACTATTGCATACATGTCCCCTACCTCGACTCCACATGCCACCTTTGTCAACATCCACCTTAGCTCACTATGTTGATCTAACATGATCATTGACCAATTACACACAACCAGTGTATGCTTCATACTACCTGTCCCTCTTTGCCTACCGGTTCTCTAACCCTACTAGTATATCTTGCCTTATTGATTAACCTTCATACCTTCAGCTTCCTTGTGTCGGTGGATCATTTCATCCTGGTCATCACACATACTAGTTCTCATCTCCGTGCTGCCAGTATCATATTGATCGGTCATTATCCTTTCAAATCACCATGTTCATCTTCATCTAAAGAGAGCCTTTCACTTGTGTGCTTTCTAGCATACCTGTAGACCTATTTACTGGTGGACACTACATCTGCCTTCATGCCGGTAGAATGCATGATAACATCATGCAAGAAGTCTTCAATTGTCCTTGCTCAAATTGCATCTACATTCTAGTTATACTCTGCCTGTAGCTGAACCTTTCCTTCATCTTCATTTGGCAGGTTTTTCTCTCTAACGGTTTGTCAAAGTGAGAAACTCATCACTCCTTGTTTGTTATGTTGATTCATCTACTTACTCTATTGATCAGGTCCACATCACTGATCTCACATGTTGGAGGCTCACACATATCATCCAGTTGGTGGAGGTAGACACACCATGGTTCACAATCTGCCAATCACCAGTGGGAGAGGAACTATGTCATCTGCTGGCCAATGGTGTGACTTCCCTGTTATTGGGTAGATGCAATTTCCCTACAATCCTTACGCAACATTCCTTCTTTATTATTCTCTTCTTCTAGGGACAACATCATTTACTAGTGGGAGTCCCACTAGATGGAATCATACTAGCATACTGGTGACCTATGCACTCTGCAGTCTTACCGGTCATCATCTTACCGGTTAGTACCAACATGTATACTAACATGTTCATCCACTTGTTCACCGGGTACCGATTTCTTCATTCTCAACAACAACTTGTATATTAGTGACTCTAGCTTGCATACCAGTTGACCTCAACTGCACACAGTGCCGGTTGTCATCCATGACAAAAATACCAATTGACATCAATGACAACACAATTCATACGTCTCCCTTATACTGGTTGACATCAATGACAACACAATTCCAACAATCCTTATGTATTAATTTTGAGTAATTATGATCAACAACTCATATTGTTTAACAAATAAACAATACTTAAGGGAAAAATCAGGAGAGAAGATGGAAAGATTGATACTATTTTTTTTATTTCATTAAGGTTTTTAAGAAATGAAAACATTAGAAGCATTAGCATTATTAAGTTCAATAATATGTACTCAAGACTTTGTTGAATAGACCAAATTGGCACACCATTATTTATCATTTAATGACATATGACATTATTGTTGAGCACACACCAGATGCTGAGAGGGGGGTTGTGAATAAAAAATAATTAAAATTATAGACTATGAACTTGCATTATTAATTAAATGAAGACATCATAAGATCATTCAAACCAATCACGCATGAACACCAAAATTTATACGTGGAAAACCCAAACTGGGAAAAACCATAGTGAGGACAAACTCACAAAAATAATCCACTATATAGAGATGATTTACAAAAGAGGGTGCTCACTACTTCAGACATGCAGACCAAGGATAAATGCTCTTGGGGCAAGATACAATAAGAGGACTTACACACTAATGCTTTAAGAAAGGACGTATCTGAGGGAGAAAACCTCTCTAAGGCACCTAAATATGGAAGGATCGACATTCTCCTGATGACATCATATGAAGAGAAATAATCCATGTTGGCAGAGGAAACTATCAAGGCAAACATTGGCACATAAGATATTCTGCACAGCATATTCTTAGCATAGTCTCTGACATAAAAAGAAAGAATAAAGCTCATAAGTTTCTTCACAAAAAAATAAATAAATTTTGCATGGTCATATGCAGATATGCTTGGACTAGATTCTGACCTTGTAATGCAGTATTTGACAGTTACACCAAGAACAAAGCCAGTGAAACAAAAATTAAGAGAATGCATCTGCAAGTGGCACTATTAATAAAGGTGGAACTTGAGAAACTGCTAGATGTTGGATTCATAAGACCAATTGATTACCCCAAGTGGATCTCTAATTTAGTACCTATCAACAAACTAGATCACAACATCAAAATATGTACATATTTCAGAGACATCAACAAAGCTTGTCCTAAAGAAGATTTTTCATTGCCAACTATTGACTTGATAGTGGATCTTACAATTGGTCATGCAATGTTATCTTTGATGGATGGATTTTCTGGCTACAACCAGATTAAAATTGTACCCGAAGATCAACACAAAACACCATTTACTTATCCCTGGGGAACTTTCTATTGGAATGTCATGCCCTTCAGACTAAAGAATGTAGGTACCATATACCAAAGAGCCATGACTACCATCTTTCATGATCTTATGCATGTTACCATGGAAGATCATGTTGACGACCTCCTGGGTAAATCACTAGAAAGAGAGACACATTTGTACATATTTTAATGATATTTGATCAATTAGAAAAATACAAAGTTAGATTAAACCTTAAGAAATGTGTCTTTAGAGTAACCTTTGGGAATCTCCTTGGATACATTGTCTCAAAGAGAGGAATTGAAGCTGATCCAACAAATTCAAAGCTATATTACAAATGCCACCATCAAACAATATCAATCAACTTTGGTCTCTATAGGAAAGAGTCCAGTCTATGCGAAGATTCATTGCTCAACTTGCAGATAATTGTCATCCTTTTCAGCACCTACTCCACAAAAACATCAAGTTCAAGTGGGATGATAAGTGTTAGCAAGCTTTTCAGATACTTAAAATTGTCTCCTAAATCCACCAGTTTTGATCCCACCAATTCTAGGAAAATCCTTGTTGCTCTACATATCAGCCTCACAAATAGCACTAGGGGCACTCTTGACACAACGAGATAATGAAGGCAAAGAAAGAGCAGTATACTATATCAGTCTCACATTTGCTGGCTATGAGCTTCATTACATACCAACTGAGCATACATGTCCTTCTCTAGTTTTTACCTCACATAAATTATGACATTACATTCTAACTCATAAAACTAAGCTCGTTGCAAGGATAGATCCACTAAAATATCTTCTCAATAAGGCAACACTCATTGACAAATTAGCTAAATGGATTATAATACTGAGTGAATTTGACATCAAATATGTAGATAGAAAAGAAATCAAAGGACAAGCTATTGTGGATCAATTGGCAGATGCACCATTGATTGATGATACTCCTATGACTTCAAAGTTTCTAGATGAATCTAGTCTGATGGTAACAAACACAAAGCCTTGGCAATTATACATTGATGGTTTAGAAACACAACATGGTGTAGGAGCTAGCATCCTCTTTATCACAGCTCAAGGGGATTCCATTCCTAAATCCTATTGATTTTCATTTCCTTATAACAATAACATAGCAAAGTATGAGGCACTAACAACAGGTTTACGAATTGTGGTTAAGTGGAAGATCCAAGAACTTCATGTTTTTGGGGACTCTCAACTAGTGATTCATCAAGCAAATGATGACTACTAGACAAATGATGAAAAATTATTGCCTTATAAGAAAATGGTAGATGACATTAAACAATAGCTCACAAAGATAATCTTTGAGTAGATTTCAAGGGATAATAATCGAGCTGCATATGCCATGGCTACTATTGCTTCATTGATCAATCTACCATAAAATGAGACCCGCTATGAGTTCTTGGTCGATAATATTTTGGTTCCCTCATATGAGATCACTCCCACTGAGATGATATGTATCGTTGGTCCTGATTCCCCTTGGTATGGTGATTTTTAACATACCTTTGCAACAATACCCTTCCACCTGACCTATCGAACAATCAACGTCATACTTTCATCCGCCAACCTTCCCACTACATCATTTTAGCCGATATCCTTTACTGTCGAGGTCTAGATGACACTCTTCTTAGTTGTTTAGAAAATGAAGAAGCTTAGATTGTGTTACGAGAAGTTCATGAAGGTATATGTGGTGCCCACTCTAGTGGTCCAACTTTAGCCAAGAAACTTACTAGGACTGAATATTACTGGCCCACTATGGAAAAAGACTCATATCAGTTTGTTAAGAAATGTAAGCAATGTCAGATTCATGGAGACCTCCTTCATGTGTCAACTCAATAATTTCAATCGATCACGACTACTTAGCCCTTTTGTCAATGGGGACTCGATCTCATAGGAAAGATCCACCCTCCTTCTTCCAATGGCCATAAATTCATTATCACTGCCACAAAATATTTCATGAAATCTATTGAAGTCTTTCCTCTCACCCAAGCAACTAGAAAATAGATTGCTACATTTTGCCAATATGGTGTCCCTCTTTCCATCATCATAGATAACGGATGTCCCTTCAAAAATTAAAATGTTCATGAAATTTGTGATCGCTTTCATACTAACCACCACTTCTCCACTCCATACTACCCCCAAGGTGATGGTCAAGCTGAGGCATCTAACAAAACCATTCTCAGAATCCTCAAAAAGATAGTCAATGATGTTGGGCACAATTGGCACATCCAACTCAATCCTACACTTTAGGCTTACTGCACAAGTGTTCACACACCTACTGGAGCCACCCCTTATTCACTTGTTTATGGTGCCAAATTTATCTTTCCTATTGAGGTCAATTAACCATCCTTACGAGTCTCTTTACATTATATAATCAATAATGAAGACTACAGGGTCTCCCACTTAGAGGATATAGAGCTATTGGATGAGTGATGACAAAATGCTTTTAATCATCTTAAGGCTTATCAATAGAGAATGAGTCATAGCTACAATCATAAGGTAAAGCCTGACACATTTGAGGTAGGTGACTTAGTACTGAGATAGAATCCTAAAAATCAACAAGACTAAGAAAAGAAAGGAAAATCTAAGCTCAATTGGCTTGATCCTTATATTATCACAACAGTCTATGGATCAGGTGCATATTATCTCTCAACACCAGATGGAGAACCTTTAGAAGATCTAATTAACAACATGCACCTTCGCACGTTCTACACATAAATTTTTAGAATATCCTAAATAAAAAATACAAAAAAATAAAAAAATATCAAAAATACAAAAAAGCCAAAAAATATCAAAATAACAAAAAATAAAAAATATCAAAAATACAAAAAAAATCATAAAAAAATAAAATTGAAAAATAAAAAAAAGTAAAGATTAGTCAATTCATCCAACGGTGAAAACCACTTTGGTGGCGCCCTGGGAAACTATCATGGTGAAAATCGGGTTGCTAGCACCATGTGTAGAGACATTGCTCCTTCCTCCTTCATGATTCAATCTTATCCTTTCACTTTGTACACACTCACAACTTGCTCCATAATAAATTTACCCATTCCCATCATGGCTTGTTATTGATCTACCTAAAATTTGTTATCCATTCATAACAAATCATCCATTTTCACCCTTTCCTCCTATAATAAATCAGGTCCAATCTATAACTGGGGCAAAATCCTACATCTAGTGATGGAAGTGGTACCCTGAGCATCACATGTTTTAAGAAGCATTATCTTTTCATCCTTCCTTCTTTTCGCGCACACTCCATAATAAAAGATCACTTGCATCACCAATCCACAATAAAGATTTGTTCTTCTTCGTAATAAAGTATCAGTTTCATGGATTTAGTTAGTTTCAAATGAGACACAAGTAGCAGTGGGCTTTCAAAAAATCAAATCTTTTAGTAGACTTTGGCAACAACATGGTTTTCAGCATGATCTGTCCTTTATTAGGATGACAAAATTGTGACCAAATCAAATATGTTAACATATGTGGCTAGAAACACGAATAATTTTAGGATTTTATTGTATGTTGGTGTCAAGTCATGGTTTTCTTTTAATTTTATCTTTTGAGTGACATGTCTTTTAGCCTTTCTAGGATGTCTCTGACTAGAGATTCTATCTCCAGGATGTCTTTAAATAGAAAGGTGAGGATGGGATATGTTAACCTATTGTTTTGTTGTCTGTGGATTGTCTCTTAGTAATGCTATGGCTTGTCCAAGGATATGAGGACACTGTGAGTCTAGTATGAACTGAGACATTCCTTGTTTGCAACTTTCTAACCTCCATGCAAATGGGTACAATGAATTTCTGGGTCGAGCCTATACCTTGATTGTTATAACATATTTTCCATAATAAAGCTCAATGATGATAATAGCACAAGAATCTCTTTCACTTCCATATCTTCTATCTTCCATCCTCCATTTTTCCTTTCTTGAGTCCATGTAGCCTGCTATCATAAGACTGAGTATGATGACACACCAAAAATATCTGCATATTCATGTAGTATTTGTTGGAATCCAAGTACATTAAGAGGGGGGGGATGAATCAGTGTTCTACCAGAACGATCAATTTTAACCTTATTAAAACATGCATACACCAACCGATACATATAGAATTGAAAGAAGTAAAGCAACCAATAAGACAATTACATAAATGGATACCATAACACACAAAATTATACGTGGAAAACCTCAAAGAGGAAAAACCATGATGGGATTTGTGACCCACAATATCAATCCACTTGCCATATGAAGAGATATTATAGAATATAGGGGCCTGCACTTGCAGGAAGTCTTACAGCCTAAAGCACACTGCTCAAACAGAAATGGAGCCTCACTGACTAGATACAAATCCAAACTACAATCTATAGAAAGGTTGAACTGCAAAGATAACATCTTTTATGCCTAAATATAGTTCTAGTTAAGCTCTGTTTGTTCCGGTCTGAAACCCTAAACCCTTTACCGAAATACCCCTTACATAAATATCCTCACATACATGATCTCTCGCATATGTTTCACATTACATAATATCATCCTATTCTCCTATCAATCCATTACATATCATATATAAAAATGATCTAGCCAAGTGATCTATATACCCTTCACAATTCATCCTGCCTTATGTCGGCTTACAAAGATAAATACAATATCAATATACATATTGGCTAGATAACATAAATACATGAATATCAAAAACAATTGTCGATGCTGGATCCAAAAGACATCGGCATCCAATACTAAAAACCTGATTCTAAACCACGTCGACCTGCATTGCTGGTAACAAAATAATTCCTTTCAACTTGTCAGTGCCAGTGCCGATGAAGTGCCTGTCGGTACACAACTAACCCAAAATATGAAGCTAGAAAAAGATGCCATGTTGCCATCAATGGCTACATAGTGAAACCAACCAATTGAGTGTCAATTTCTAACAATCTCCCCCTTTGGTATTGATGGCAACACTCATGTGAAAAATGATCATGGTTTCATCTGTCGGTTTCATCCTAAACCTGCTCCCCCTGAGCTGAATATCCATCAATACAAAATAATCCATACTTCCATAGTTTTTATCTATACTCCCCTAATGTATAAAACTCCCTTTTTATTTTTCACATCTATATCACTCCTCCTTTGACATCAATGCCATCAAATTTTCCAAGAATATTACCAAAAATAAAAAATCGAGATGAAGAATTAAAGATACTATTCAATGAATATCCCAAAAATACCTTAACGAAGCTTACTATATTTGAAAATTTTCAGATAAGCCTTCTCCAAAATCTTTAGATAAGTATCCCAACCAGATTTGAGAGTGCGGGAAATAAATAGAAGTCCATTTAGCATATTGGAAAATGACTCTTTCTCATTTAACTCTGTTGGTGTGGGCTTACCAACCATATCTATACACTCCTTCTCATGTACACTAAGTGAATCCAACTGGGGACTCACCAATCCTTTAAGACTTCTGGCTCTTCTTATGATTTTGTCTTTTTATTTCTCAAGAGTAGAAACTTGGGCTTCCAAAACCAAAATTTGGCCATCAATGGATGTAGTCAATGAATTCAATCCATCAAAAGAATTGGCTATTCCTGCAATTTTCTCCCGAGGTTCCTTAATCCTCTTATCCAAATTAATTGTAAAAACATCTGTGTTACAAAATACTCTGTAAATATTTGTACACTTTAAATAATTGTTTATCAATTTGAACTTTTTATTAACCTTCTTCCTCATAGACTCAATCACTTGATCAAATGTAGCTCTTTTTACCAGTGTGAACCTCTCCAGTGCTTCCCAGTTTGAAATCTACTACAAGGATTGGAAATCCTTTGAAATATATTTAGTTATTATCTTAATCTTTTTAGATGGGCTCGCTTCTCTATCAAACTTGCACTCCGAGACCAGTCTATACAAAACAATGATAGAGTGGTCAACAACACCTTTATCCATAGATCCCTCCTTCATCATTTTCTATGCAACCATCATCATGAGTTCAATAGAACTCATCTTGGTTCTGCTTTTCTTTTCAACCTGCGAGGTGTCAATTGACAACAATGATGGACTCACTATCGGTTCCCTACGTGATTCCTCTTTCTTATCCGCTGATGATTTGACCTTTATAGTTTACTCACTTGCCGGTTCCTCCCTAGGAACTGTAACCTCATCCTGTACATATATATCTAGAGGACTATTGTCCTCAACATTAGTATCATATACATTATCAACCTTTACACTCTCTGTATTTTCCTATATCTCAATATTTGTCTATACATTTGTATCTACCAGGGGCTTAATTTCCACTATCTTGATGTTTTTTAAAATTGAGGGTGAAGTATCCATAATACCTTTTCCTTTCCCTTCAACCGAGGTGTCTTCAGTATTTGTCTTAGTTTCTAGTGAAGTATAAAAACCTTAGTTCTCATTAAATAACTTAACCCATGCCTTGTTGGTCTCCTTGATTATCTCATTTACCCTTCCTAACATAAGACTGATTATTCTATGATTGATGTTAAAGATTTTCATATCTGCAACCTCAAGTGTCTTATCCATCTCCTTTGGAGCAATGGAAACACAAAAAGATAACAACTCTTGAAACTTTATATGCTTTTCTTCTTGCATTTCTGATAGTCTTCTAGCATCTAACATATCATACAATTTTGTCGGTGTTTGTTTTTCTATTTCTATTAAGGCTTTCTTATAAACATCCAAATATAACAAAATTGCTTCCTCTACTTCACTTTGTTCATCATCCTCTAAATGTTCAATTAATTCTGCACAAGTCTTTGGTGGAATGATAGTTACATTACCAGATTCAATTGTCGGATCAATGTGATCCTTCTTCTTTCTCCTTCCAGTACCGAATGGGGCTAAAGGTGTTACTTTAGGTGCTTTCTTCTATGCTAGTACCTTGATAGTAACTATCCTAACTAGTTGCTTCTTAGCCCCTACCTTAGTTTCTTCTGTTTTCTTCCTTATTACCCTTTTGAATGCTAGGGTTGTGTCATCTTCAGATATAGACTCTACTGCAATAGGATCAATGAATATTTATGGTTCTTTTCTCTTCCTGCCTTTCTCTAGAACAACATCAATCAATGCTTTGATGTCCTAAGATACCTCTTCAACAAACTTACTTGCCTTTCCTTCCTACTCTCTTCTTTCGATTGAACTCAGTTTAAACCTCTTGTGTCTTCTGCTTAGCACTACCAAGATTCTGATAGATTCATCTACTGGTGCATTAATTAACATTTGTGCATAAGAATCAAGAATATGAGCATCAAATTCATAACCCATCTCCTCAATCTAGATCTTCTAGGGTTTGACCGCTTCCATGAGTGTTTCATCTTTCTTAAACATGAAGCATATGTCAATTAAGTATTTATCAACAATGTGCTTAGGAACCCTCATCCTAGAATTCATAGCCTTTTGAAATGCTTTAAAATATCCCCATACTTTGTCATCTCTTTGACTACCTAATGTAGCTATAGAGTGTTTCAATTGCCTCCCTATTGGGATATCAAATGCTCATTATCTCTTCCCAAAACTGGGAGTCTCATTAATGAAAAATAGCATTAAACAGACAATTAGGTTACCATACTAGAAAGTCCCCTTCTTTTCTCCTTTAATCTTTCCTAGGTTAATCAATAGCTCATCTTACATCCAACCACATAGATCTATCTTTTCATTCTCCCTCATCATTTTAAAAAATGCATAAATATAGGAGCTAGAAACAGAATTCAGTTATTTTGATTGTATTACCTTGTAACCAATGACCATGCTATTGAATCTGATGTCTGTGTTGGTGATAGTATTGATTCTCATTGACTGCCAGTCTGATGTTGCACTGACAATCTTGTTAACCTGATCATTTGAATTTTTTTTCTTTGGATGTTGTCCAACTAGTGGTAAACTGGTGATTGCCCTAATGGCTTCCTTTGTAATCTTATATGGTATATCTAACTAGATAAACTCTCCATGCACTATGCTCAAAACATACCTAATAATTTCATCTTTTAATTCTAGAATATCCAGAATGCTGGTAAATTCTAGATCAACAATGTGCTAGATTCAGGTTTGAACTTTCCAGAATCTCCTATTAGCTCATTCATGTACTTTATCTTGATATCAGTTGTTCCCAAATCCTTAATATGATAGTGGATGTAGGCTCTTACATCTTCAACATACACAACTCCTTCCGGGACATGGGAAAAAGCACCAACCGAATCGTCTAGGGTAGCCACACATGGATATCACTTGAAAATCGGCCTGGGATAGTCCTTGACATAAAAAATAGTTGGATTTGCAACAAAGATAGGTACATATGATTATCTCGCTTCCATGATTGAAGATAAATACCTGTGAATCATTGCGAGTAAAAAACCCTAAAGACCTCTTCCAATCGCTGGTGAAATCGCTCAAGAAGATATTTGAATGCACTGAATTGCCCTTAATCACTCTGAATCACTTTGAACGCAAGGTGATAAAAAATGAAGTAGATTCAACCTTTTATCCTTCAAGAAAAACCCTAATCTTTCATTGACATCAATGACTTCCGGTGAAAGATACTAGATCTCGAACAAACATTTCCATGCCAGATAAGCATCTCCAATGTCTTGAATATCTTTGAGAACCTCTTCCCGGGGCATATGCAACATCTTCATGAATTTTGCCTACCCCTAAAGAATTTTCCTTAGTTACTGGATGAGCTACCCATTGGTGCAGGAGTAACCTCCTCTGCGGGATAAGTAACCAGTGCATTATCATCTGCAAATTGATCTTCTAACTTCCTGACCCATCTCTAGGTATGATCTTGCTAGATTTAATTAACCTTTTCTTTCCCTTTCTCATTTGATCCTCCATTACCAATCGACGGATTTCGACTTCTATATAATTTAGCAATATGTCCAACCTCATTACATGCATAACATGTAGCATTTTTCTTTTGAATTGCTTTGCTAAAACTAGTATAATTGCTTGACCTACACTAATTATCCATATGTCCAAATTTTCCACATGCATAACATTTTACATTCATTTTGCAATCTTCTATCTTATGACCATACTTATTACATTTAGAACATTGATTGGGAGTAGAATCAGGGTTCTGATTTGCTCTATTTCTACATTGCCTAGCCATGTGATCAAATTTATTATAGACAAAATTGTTGGAGTTGAGAAAACACAACACCACAGGAGCCCAAATGATCTCTGTAAGTTGAAAAACCTGTTACAAGGAGAAGCAAGGAAGAAAATCACAGAAGGAACAAAAACACAGGAAAAATATGCTAAAAAAGAGAGAGCTCAATATTCTCCAAAAATGTATTGTCAATAATAATCCTTCTTCATATAATGAAAAGAAAGAACTCAACCTTTAATAGGTCAAGAAACCCTAAAAGGGAAAACCTAGGTTTGCACATAATAATTAATTAAAATAATTAATATGCACTTAAAGTTAGCTTAAGTGTAAAAGAGATAAAGGGAACATAAATAATTAAACAAATATTGTTTAATTAATCAAGTAAATACTCGAATACTCTAACACCCCCCCTTAAGCTAGACTTAGGGAGAAGCTAAAACCTAGAACATCTACTGAAAGCAATAAAGATGGGTCTCGGCAACAAGGCCTGATCTGGTACCCAAATACATTGAAATCTCTATGAACTGGAGAAATAGAGAAAACCACGTGGGAACAAAACTCTACTCCAAAAAGAGATGGAAAAGAACACCACTGAAGCAAAAAATAGATGCAAACATTGTCGCTGAGAAACTACTGATCTAAAGAACCTCCACTGAAATAGAACATGACCAGGTAGAGAAGACTGTAATCTGTATGAGTGCCCTCAAATGACACTACTCGAATCGGATGGAAAACAAGGCAAACACTGAAATTGAAGATACAAATGGCATGAGAAACCAAAGCCTGAAGAGCTGATCAATCGAACCACGAAAACATTGGAACCAACAGGACAAACCTCCCCATAATGCTAAAGAGGGAGAGGGATAGGAACACTGAAAAGAACAGCCAAGAGAAACTGCATGATGAAGAACCATGAACATCAAAGGTGCTGAGAAAAGTACATGGTGTCATGGAAGGAACAATCACTTGACACACATCATGAGGTGAATGTCATGGAAGGAACACTCACTGGAAAAAGGAAGATGACAAACAATAGGCAAACATCAACCCCCTCATGGAACTTTATCAATAGTGCATGTACAACAAGGCACAAGATGTGCATGATCCCAAGTAAATAATGCATGATGGCACTTTATCTCAATGCATTTGCATATATACAATGCTACAATGATAACAAGATTGGAAATAGAAATGAGAACCAAAATAGAGACATCCTACCCAGAGAAGAGATCCCAGAACCTGAAACAACCAAGATATCCACCAAAGTGCTGAAAAGCAAAAATTTGAATAAAATATGCATTGAGCAGAATCTAGAAAGAAAACTCATATGGCTAGAAAGTACACAACACGCACTTTCCAAAAATATAAACTTTTCAAAAATGAATAGGCATCGTAAAACTTGTTCCGAGCTTTTGAAAAACAACTCTGTATGCCCAAGATAGGGCCAAAAAACCAAAGCCCCCCCTGAAAGAGGCAAAAAAGGTAGTTTGGTGGCTGGGTGGTGCTCTGCTGGCCAGTGGGTGGTGCTCCGGTGGTGGCCTAGTGGCTCCCTGATGGCGATGTCGTGGCAGGCCTGTAGCCGGGCGGAGCTCCGGTGGCTGGGCAGTGGTCGACCGATAGCTAGGCGGTTTCTGGTGGGTGGGTAGACTAGCGGTGGCCAAGGTGGCCGAGGTGGAAGATATGGCTAGTGGTGCAGAGGGTTCCAGTTGAGCTGGGCAGGGTGGTGGAGCTGGCCGAGCCGAGCTGAGCGGGAAACTGCGAGCCACGCGGGCCGCATGGCTGGGAGGCAGCGGCGCAGGGGACCGGAGTTCCAGCGGCGGCGTGGAGTGGGATACACAGGCGGGGCTGGCTGAGCCAAGCTAAGCGGGGCAGGGCAGCGGAGAGCCAACAGGGAGGCAGCGGCAGAGCGGGGCGCTGTTAGGTCGTCGGTGTTGCAGCGGTAGTGAGCCGGAGGGCAACGTCAGGCGACGGGCTGGGGGCCAGGGGTCGGCAGGGGCCGAGGAGCCGGGGGTCGGCAAGGAGCAGGGGGTTGGTGGGGGGCTGGGGGCTAAGGCTGGCAGGGGGCCAGACTGACAGGTCCATTCGTCGTATGGCGGCCGGACTGTCAACCCGGTACCTACATAAAAACAAACCGCCAAATAATTTTTTTTGTTTTTTTTTGAAAAAAAAACTACAATCGCCTTTTTGATTTTTTTTGAATCTTTTTTTGATTAAAAAATGAAAATCCGGCCTACATGCCATAAAAAGGCAAAATATAAATTTAAATTTTTTTTCTCGATCTGCATGCTAGGGTTGTACAACCTAAGATCTAGAGAAAAAAATACTCCCAGAGGCTAAGGAACCAAAATAGGTCGAATTTTATATGACCGTAGGGGTTTTTGGGCCTTCTTAGCATAATGGTGAGGTCTGTTTAGGTCCAAAGTGCTTAGAAAAAAGGTCAAACCCTAGGTACATAAAAAAATTCCTAAAACCCTAGATCTGCTTCCAAAGCAATAATTCTCAAAACAAGAACAGGTAGTTGTAGATCTAAAGCTTTGATACCATGTGGGAGTTGAGAAAACACAATACCACATGAGCCCAAATGATCTCTGGAAGATGAAAAACCTATTACAAGGAGAAGCAAGGAAGCAAATCACAGAAGGAACAAAAACATAGGAAAAATATGCTCAAAAAGAGAGAGCTCAATATTCTCCAAAAATGTATTGTCAATAATAATCCTTCTTCATACAATGAAAAGAAAGAAATCAACCTTTAATAGGTCAAGAAACCCTAAAAGGGAAAACCTAGGTTTGCACATAATAATTAATTATATGCACCTAAAGTTAGCTTAAGTGTAAAAGAGATAAAGGGAACTTAAATAATTAAACAAATATTGTTTAATTAATCAAGTAAATACCTGAACACTCTAACAAAAATGTCTACCATTAAATTTATAAGAATTAAACTACCTTACCGGTGCCTTATGGTTTTGATCTTCATTTGCCGTACTAGAACTCTGTCCTTGTTCAAATCCAAGTCCATTGGAATCACCATTCTAACTTTGTCTCTTCAATAACTCATTTAGTTGTGCTGAACTAATCTTGAATTTTCTTTTTACTCACAATAATTAGATTATCTCTCAGAATTATCACATGTCTCTCAAGCTCTTGTTCATTACTCTGGGATTGTACTAAATCAGTACTCAACATGTCATTCTCATGAACCAACCTACCACATTCTTCAAATTTGTTGTTTAGAGATACAACAAGATTTTCTTCCTTTTTCTTCCGGCCTTCAATCTCCTTAGTCATTCTCATAGTTATATCTTGCATTTCATTTCTCATAACCATGTTCTCTTGAATGAGCTTTTGACACTATTCTTGAAGTACATCTTTCTCTTCATTATCTCAGTTCTGCAAAAGTTCCTTCTTTCTAGCTTGAATAGATGACAGCCGATCCTGTAGAACAAGAATGAATTCCTTAGCAAAATTCAATTCATCTTGTAGCTTTAAGTTCTTCATCCTTTCAACATCATAACCTTCAAGTACCATCTCAATTTGCTTTTCCAAACCCATATCCATGGATTCCGAATTCAGGATCTTCCTCAAGTTGTTAAACTTCCTCCAAGGCACAAGGCTTTGATACCAATATTTGGAATCCAAGAACATTGAGAGGGGGGGGGGGGGGCGATGAATTAGTGTCCTACCGAAATGATCAATTTTAACCTTATTAAAATATGCATACACCAACTGATATACCGATACATATAGAATTGAATGAAGTAAAACAACCAATAAGCCAATCACATAAATGGATACCATAACACACATACTTATACATGGAAAACCTCAAAGATGAAAAACCATGGTGGGATTTGTGACCCACAATATCAATCCACTGGCCATATGAAGAGATATTATAGAATATAGGGGCCTACACTTGTAGGAAGGCTTACAACCTACATCACAGTGCTCAATCACAAAAGGAGTCTCACTGACTACACACAAATCTAGACTACAATCCAAAGAAATGGTTGAACTACAAAGATAGCTCTTCTATGCCTGAATATAGTTCCAGTTAAGCTCTATCTGTTTCGATCTAAAACCCTAAACCCTTTACCGGAATACTCCTTACATAAATATCCTTACATACATGATCTCTTTTAGATTTTTTTCATTACATAATATCATCCTATTCTCCTATCAATCCATTACATATCATACATGATAATGATCTAACCAACTAGCGTATATACCCTTCACAATTCATCATACCTTATGTCGTCTTACAAAGATAAATACAATATCAATATACATGTCATCTAGATAACATAAATGTATAAATATAAAAGACAATTACTGATGTTGGATCCAAAAGATGTCGGCCTCCAATACTGATAACCTAATTATAAACCATGTTGGCCTGCATTGCCGATAACAAAATAATTCCTTTCAACCTGCTAATGTCGGTGTCAGTACTAGTGAAGTGTTTGTGAAGTGCCTGTCAATACACAACTAACCCAAAATATGAAGCTAAAACAAGATGTCATGTTGCCATAAGTGACAACATAGTGAAACCAACCAATTGAGTGTCAATTGCCAACAATATTCACCTGCATCATGACATGTTAATAATTTTTTATATATGCATACATATAGAAATCATAATCACATTACATCCTGCACACGCCACTGATTAGCATATCATATATATATTTTCATTCTCATCATGTAAATAATCATATCATATCATTATCATACATCCATCTACATTTAGTACATTCACATTTGCATCATGCATGACATACAAAAACATAAAAGAACAAAAAATTAATGCATATCATCATGTATATATTTTGATCCATATTATACTTTGCATCATCACATAGAATCACAAACACATAGTACACATGCATATAGTTTCCACAAGGAATGAGTCATCTCATATATATATAATAAGTGTCATGATACAATAATGTCAATATCGTATATGGAAAAATCACCCAAAGGTGTCTACATCATCATACAAAATCTGATACAAAATGGGATCTAAAAGAGCTATGATGAACTCCCTCCCTCAGATTCAGTTGGCCTCAAAAGAATTTGAGCTCTCAAAGTCCCTGCTCCAGAATCACCTTCTCTATCTCCTCCTCCTGGTGGTGTGGCTAGACCCATGACCCCACCACTAAATGCTAGCCTCCTACCTCTCTTGGTGGTCATAGTCTAAGTGGCTCTCCTGTAGCTCCCTACCCTAAGCTCTAGAGGAACTATAACATAATAAAGGTCTCTCCAGCATCCAATCTCCTCCCCTACCCGGAGGACATAGGCATAACCTACTCCATGACCCCCCTCTCCTATCGTCATCCTTGTCATATGTCACCAACTCATTGTGGATCGGTATCCTCAAGATCCTATAAACATCTTCTAAAGTGACTGACATCTCGATAGTCAGAAAATGAAAAGTACGGGTCTAAAAGTGCCATCTCTCTGCTAGAGCAGTTAGTAATCCTCTATTCGCCTGAATCTTAGGTAGATGTAAATGATGTGTCTTAATCCCATACCCTCGACAACTGCCCACTCCTCAAAGATCAACTCTAGTTGTAACCTCTGTGTCATAGGGAATCGCTCTCTAGACTCTATCTGGGGTGAGTAATCTTGCATGCAAGAAAACCAATCATGTCAATCTTAGTGGTACTCATGTCTATAAAATAGTGCTACTTCTATCCTAGTGCTAATGTCTATCACATGGCACTTCATCTTAGTGTATATGTTCATCACATTGCACTTGATCCTATTTAGAGGCCCTTCTTGAGTGTATCCTCTCGATAACTTATCCAATTGACAACATATGTTTATCACAAAATTGTCAATTCTATCATATCTCTTTGTCTTTCCTAGGGCACCTTCTTGAGTGTATCTTCTCAGCAACTTATCCAATCGACAACGTATGTTCATCACAAACTGCTGATTTGAGCCTACTTTGACACAAATGCATTTTTGCAATGTAAACATGGTTTCTTGCCCTAGCTATGCCATCGTTCTACGCAAACGTACTTGTATTACACAAATGTGCCCCCTACACACATGTTCCTTCTTGGCACAGACTTATCCCTATCTAAACCTAGACTTGATTACATTCACATATGCGACCATACCTAACCTAGACACACCTATCTTACCTTGACATGCCTGGCACTAACTTAGATGTGCTCATACTGGAAAACACTGATTTTTCATTTTTTCTTATCTATCCTAAAGTGCATTAATGACAGCAATAAATGCAAAAATGTACAAAGAGGCTTTGAGGTACTTACTGGCTCACCCATGTCATCTAGTCTCTAATATTACCAGACTCGATCGAACCTATGAACTCTATCCATCGTCACTAACTACTTTGACTACTATAAGCTCTCTCTCTCTGCACTCTGATCTCTTATGTGTGTGGAAGGAAATGAGGATATTTTTCTTTATGGCCATATTATATAGGCTACTTAACCCTAGTCTCTAGTCTTTGGTTTCTTCCCCATGTCTTGTCAATCCTTTCTAGCCTTTCTTTCTTATCGAGAGATTGTCTGCAACTCCTTTTAGTTTTTCGATCCGATCTCTCAAGGGAGCATATCATTCCTTCTTGGGCCATGTATCGGTTTTTCTTCTTTGAGCCAACATGACAAGCTGCATTGCCTCAAAGAGGGGCAAAGTGTAGACACCTAAAATTGTCCTGATTAATTAAATAAATATTTTAATTTGTTTAATTATTTGATCATAATTCTTCTATTAATTAAATAAATCTATTTATTTAATTAATTTACTTTAGCGCTTTCTAGCCTTTTTCTAATTTAAATAAATACTTTTATTTATTTAAATTATTATTTTTCCTAAATTAAATAAATATTTTATTTATTTAATTGATCCTCTTTCTTCTATTAATTAAATGAATTTGTATTTATTTAATTAAGTCATTACCCTTTTCTAGCCATGATACAAGTCACTCATCTGTTAATTCCTACACCACCTACCCTCTCATTATTTAATTATTTCCTCTACCTGCCCTTTAATCTTAGCCAACCATTTATCTTTACACCTCATAATCTTATCCCTTCATTTCTTATATTGCTCTCTATATAATAGGATGCTTCCTTCATTATCAATCCTAATCATCTAATGATCTAATCAATCTTATGTAGTTAAGTCTTCTCGCGATCAAGCTATCGACCATATTTTTGTTCTTTATTGAGCTCTTGTACACACATAAAATATGAGAACAAATATATCAAACAAGATCAATGGAGATAGGAATAAATGGAGATTGAAACCCTACTAGGCATGTGAATGGTATACTTTGTTTTATTTTGTTGATTTATATGATCTTAAAGGTATCTTCATTTGTGTATGGTGGATCCTTTGCATTTTTAGGCTAGTGTTTTGTGGTTGGATCTCTGTTAGTCTTTCTATATTGTTGTTTTCACTATCCATTTGCACCGCATATAGTATCTTGAGGTAGCAAGTTTGTGTATCTTTCCTAGAGTAGTGAGCTTTAGCCTGCAAGTCCTGATATATCTTTCCTTGGAGCAATGAGCTTCATCCAATAAGTCCTTGTGTATCTTTCCATGGGCTAGTGCATCTTAGACTGCAAGGCTTTTAGGTCATAGTGTGCTTCCATTGTAGTTATCCTAAAATGGATTTGTAATCATTTTCTATATTGTGAGTTGATTCTAACCATGGTTTTTTCCTATTTAGGTTTTCTATGTAAATCTAGTGTTCTCTTTTGCATTGTGTTTCATTACTTTAATATTCATTGTTGCTGATGAGGTTAAAGATAAGTTGACATTGTGTTGGGAATTAAAGTTTAAGTTTAAATTTTTTGAAGTCCGAACTGATCCACCCACACCTCAGTCCCAAGGTGTGTTGAAGACATTTGTCAAAAATTTAAAATAGATTCTAACTATAACATGCTTGAGAATTATTTTCAAAAATATATAAACAAAAAAGTAGAAGGGTATTTCCTAAGAATAAAATGGTAGGAATTTTCCAAGGAAACAATTAATAGTAATAAGGCTTAGTGAAAGATTTCAACAACATAAAATATAGATAAAGGTCCATTCTACATATATTGATTTTGAGTTTTGTCAATGCAAAACATTTCTCATGAAAGCTTAGTGACATGTATGTCCTACCTATAAATGGTTGCATATAAAGGATGGAAGGAATTGGATGTATGAAAAGATAAACCAAGGTAAAACATGCAAGCTGGTAAATATATTATCACTTTTAATTTAGGAATATTAAAACATAGTTAAGGTTTGACATCAAAGCCTATTTAATTAGGGAAAGTAAAAAGTGGTACTCAATATAATTGCAAAAAAGTCAAATAAGAAGAAAATAATAACCATAAATGATAGTTAATTATTAAGTGGATGCATTAATAATACATATATTGTAAGCATGTTATCACAGGATATACAAGCAATAAGATACTATATCATAAGAATGAGAGATAACAATTACAAAGTATGTATTGATAACCTTTTCATTTACAGAATGATAAAACATAGAGGTGGTCAATTGAACATTAATTTTCCTCCTAATAATTCATATTAATATACATTCACTTACATGAGATGATAGTCTACCTTTCATCCAACTTTCTTACAATATATTATTTCATAAATTTGTAGGAGATGATCCATTTGAAACATGTCATAGGTTCCAATCAATGACACCCCTTAATATTTCCTAATGTAAAGACACACTCCATATTGCTCAAGGATCTCCATATCTCTATCTCTATCTCTATATATTTCCTCCTCTCTATCTCTCCCCCCTCTCTCTATGTACATATTTGTATTACTTATCTCTATTACCTCCGTTTCCTTTCACTCTTTCCCCCTCTATATCTATCTCTCTATTCCTCCCACTCTCTCTCTATCTAAATCTCACTATCTCTACTTCTCTCTCTCTCTCTCTCTCTCTCTCTCTCTCTCTCTCTCTCTCTCTCTCTCTCTCTCTCTCTCTCTCTCTCCCCCTCCCCTTTTATATATGTCCTTATATCTATATCTCTATACTAATATGTCTCACCATTTATACCTCTCTAACTCTCCCTCTCCCTCTCCCTCTCCCTCTATATCTCTCTATCTCTTCCAGGTCTCTATCTCTTTCTAATATTGGATTTATCCCTCTACCTCTCTCCATCTCTATTTGAGGACATGTATCCCTCTATCTCACCCTCTCTCTCTTCCTAAAACTCTATATCTATATCTAAATTTGTATGTCTAACTATATCTCTCAATATTTCTTCTTCCATCTCTCCCTATATTTGTATCTCAATATCACTCTCTCTCTCTCTCAACCACTATATATCTCCCTTTCTCTACCTCTCTCTATATCACTTTCTATTTATTTTTATCTTTTTATCTCCCCCTCTCTTCATTCTATCCCTCTCTATATATTAATCTCTTCCATATTTATATATGACCTCTCTACTCTCTCTTTATATCTATATCTCTTTATCTCCATATCCACCTCCATCTGTGTCTCCTTACCCCTCTTATTATCCCTCACTCTTCACCCCTCTATCTCCCCCTCTTTCTACCCCTATCTATTAATCTCTCTCCCTCCTATGCAAACACAACATGAGCCTATTGGTAATAAAAATCAACTATCTTCCTAATTAAAAGTTTTTTTTAAGTCATGTTTGGATCCCTATAAATAGATGCATAGTTGATTTGAAGCTATCACTTCTCTATAGAGATCTTTGTTGCATAAACAATAACATATTTTAAATGGTCTACTAATTGACCTCACGTATTACAAAAAATGTATGCAAAAATAAGACCAAATGTTTTCCTTATTGACCTTCCACACCTCTTTGGCATACCCATTGCACACCAAGGTGCAATTGCTAATTATAACAAATAAGTGATAATTGGTAATTATTTAATGTACTATTCAAGGAATCATATTTATTATTATTTATTTATAATATTGACAACTTAAAATCCACTTCCACTTCCTTCTACTCAAAGGAAAAGGATTGAGGGGTATCCATTCTACTAAATTTTCTCAAAGTAGAATCTTAATCTCATCCCTTATAATGGAAAACCTTGGACACTCAACAAAACTTGATCTCTTGTAAAATATTACAACTACTTAACATTTTGTTAGTACTCCTATATTTAAGAGTGGAATTTTAAAATATAATATTTTTTAATGTAATATTCTAATTCTTCCTATATTTTTCTCTTAGAAATAGTATTGCTAAACATATGAAACTATGATAAGTTGTAATAGAAATTATATAATGCAAACTATATTTTTAGTACACAAACATACATACACTATATTTTAACCTTTAAGATGAGACAAAATTAAGCCATTAAATCCTTCAAAAAATTGCTTCTAGTGACAAATAAGAGATGCTTGATAACTAGTCACATATCATGGCAAAATTTGATGAGGTTGCTCAAATATAGTACATATAATGTCTTGTAACTTAAATCACATTTCCTTGATTATTTTTCCATCCTAACAGTCATTCTTAATTTCAACCAAGTAAACCTATGGTATCTTATTATCCTCCAAATCCAACTTTACATGCAACAAATAACACTCTAACCAACCTATAAGACACATTGATAATTCAATTAAGAAATAATATTAATGGCTTTGTTTGCCTTATTTTTCATCATCTGGCTCTCTAACTGTAACAATTTGTCCTTCCTCATCCTCTTGCTCTCTATTTAGAATTATGGTCATGTAATTATGCAAAGAATAATTCAAATAAGTTCATTTTGTTGATCTCCTATCATCTATGTGAACTATCCATTCTTGATGCATTCTCAAGCTCCTAGTTTATGTTAATGATTGTTTAATTGTAAATCCTAAGTATTTTCCTTTACCCAAATAATGAAGCAGATGCTATTTCCTTATGGCCGGGCCTAAGGAGAACCCTCCAGTAATGTTGTAATAAAGTTTTAATTGAGGGTGACTCTAAATTAATCATAGATATTATCAATTAAAAATTTGATCTTCCATGGAAGGTTAAAAATTATAGGGAGATAGCAAGGATGTGATTGGTAGGTACTCTAGCTGACCAGTTACTCATATTTTTAGGGAAGGAAATAAATGTGTTTATGCCTTGGCTGATGAAGGGCTTAAACTTGGAGAGTGGAAGTATTGTACTAGGGAAGGCAAGGTTTTGTACCATGTGAGAGATATTCTCTTTAATGATAGGAATTAAAGGTATGTTAGTAATGCTGAATAAGAATGTGCTTAGAATTTGGTCTACATTGTATATGATGTGAATGGCCACTTAGTACTACAAATGGGGTGGCCAAATGAAATTTGACATTATGTGGTTGTGTCATTATGATTTTTCAATTTTTGGGTAAATGTGACATTAACATCTACCCTTGGGATTTGGTGTTAGAGGATATTTTCATCAGCACAAGTAAAATGTACCAAAATTCTTAGAGATAGATAGATTATAATATCACTACTTATGGAAAGTTGTACTTGGAAAGAAGGAATTGAATAAATTGAGACCTTTCTCATGTGGTGAAAGAAGAAAGGCTTTGTTGGTAGCTTGTAATACTTATTTTGTTGGTATTCTAGAAAGATTCATCACTAAATCCTTTGTTATAGTTTTGGGGCCCCTTGATACTATTTCTAGTTTTTATCTTGAAAGAAATACTACCATGGGTGGCCAGAGACTAAGGGTTGAACCTACCATTTTGCATCTCTCAAGAAAAATACCCATATTTGGGATAACTTTGACAAAAGTCATAATTTTTGATAGAGATGTTGTTTGATTTAATTATTATTTTATTATTTTATATTGTGAAACCAAATCCCTATAAAAAAACTAATTGATTTAATTTCTTATATTTTGAGAAATAAAAATATTTAAATTTATATATGTATATATAAAAATCACTTTATTTGTAATATTATAGATAAATAGTAAAAAAAAAAATTAAAATAGACATTTATTTTTTAAATAAAAAGAAATCCCAAAAATAATTCTAAAAAGAATTTTTTTTTTTTATAAATTATAAAGTTAAAAATTTAATATATTAACTTCATAAACATAATTAAAAAAAAAAAGAAGTAAAATCTTCTAATTGATGGAAAGCCAATTTATTAGTAACAAATTAATATGTAAGTCAATACAACAAGGTATGAAATCCTTCAAGTTATTGGCAATAGTGTACTTAGTTTAGAGTAGGTAGAAAGATAAAGATAGAGATGTGAAGTAATATATGGAGACAGGTAGAGAGAGATATATAGTGATAAAGAGAGATGCAAAGATAATGAGATAGAGATAGGAGATGCGACTAAAGAGGAAATATGGAGGAATAGAGATACAGAGGCAAAGATATATAGATATAGGGATCTAGGAAGAGGGAGAGGGAGATATTGATAGATTAATAAATAGAGGGTGTCATATCCAAAGATAGAGAGGGAGAGAGGAAGATGGAGCTAGAGAGGAAGATGGAGATAAATAGATATAAGAGGTAGAGAGGGAGTGATACAAATTGCAAAGATGTAGAGAGATAGAAGGGGTGATATATATAAAGAGAGGGGGAGTTGGAGAGAGATAAATACATAGAAAGTGATATATGGATTGATAACAAGAGGGATATATAGATACAAAGGGATCTCATGAAAGATGGGAAGATAGAGATAGAGGGGGAAAGAGACAAAGATAAAGGAGGTGATGTTATACTAAAAAATATTTAAATGTCACATATTTTGTATTATATTCAGTAAATAATCATTTATAAAAACACAATCATTTAAGCAAGCATTATTTGCTTAACATAAATAATAAATTGTGTAATGGTAAAAATTAATGGGAATTTTATATTTTGCTCGAGTACACTAGTAATGAAACATATTAATTTTATAGAGATATAGTGGAATATATCTGAAATAAATTTATAAATAAAAAATTAAAATAAAATAAATTAATACAAACTTCGAATATACCAAAATTTAAATAAAAAATTTAAAAATTAATAATTTTTTTTTTGATCAATTAATTAATAACAAGTATTAAACTTATTATACTTAAGCTAATTAATAATTAAATAAAAAATAAAAGTAATTCTTGACTTAGTTAGAATTAGAATATTAAGGAAATATATTCTTTTATTTTTGTATTACAAAAAATATTAAGAAAGATAAACACAATATGAAAAATGGAAAAATATTTTTAAAAATAAAATAAATTATAACAAGTAAAATTAAATTTCAAATAAAATATTAAAAATAAAATAAATTATTTTTAAAAAGGTAAATTATAGGTTAAAAAAATAAATTATTTTGATCATGTAATTTGTTTTTCATTTTTGATGTCATAGACTATTTTTAATGGATATGATTATTAAAGTTGATTTAAAAAAATATGTATGTTAAAGAAAAATTTTAAAATAAAAAATATTAATAATGAATAATTTTTAAAATATTATAATAATAATATATTTTTAATGTGATTGTAATTAATATAAAAAATAAATTATAAATATCTAAAGGGGCTCTATTTGAATTGATAGTGTGTTTATGAGAGTATGTGTATTAATGACAGTGATACATTACTACATAAGATAAATATATAAGAAATGTGGGTCCTACAACATTAGATGATGGCATTAAAAAAAGTACCAAGGGGGCTCTCTCTTACACTTAATCAATCACTTAACTCGTAGACATTTTGGAAAATAGTAAAATATAGTAATAACATTTTTGGCATTTACAATATAACTCTAATGCCTCGAGGCTTTTCTATCAATTGATTTCAAATGTCATATCTATATACTTGATGTTTCCTTTTGCTATTGCACTGATGGAGTGTTGACATTACTAGTGTGAGACAACTCCAATCATGGTAGAATTGCCGATAGAGATTAGGATCATTTAATCACAAATACAAATCATACCTATATAGCCATAAATTCTTTATGCATAATAATTTTTATTTTTATTTTTTTTTAAAGAAAAATTGAATTTAATAGTTATAAAAAATAATAAGAATAAATAAAAATAGCATTTGCATAATCATTTAACATAAAAATTAAATTTAAACTATAGAATTTTTGTTGAATTTTTTTTTTCTATGAATAATTGGTAGTATCTTACCTTTGACGAAAACTAATAATACTACCTATGACAAAGTACTAATAATAAGGCACGACACTTGCTAAAGGTTTTGCAAATGAGGTTGCAAGCTAAGTGAGTTTAATCTTGGAGAAAACTTCATGGTTAAGTATGCTTGAGTTGGAGTAGTACTAGAATGGGTGACCTTAAGTGGAGATGGGTTGTTGTGAACTACTACTCATGAAACATGAGTCAATGCTCTTGGAAAAGGTCAATGCACTACGCAAGTCATTTGCTATATTTGGTGTTCCAATTCTATTTAAACACAGTGATCCCTAATTTTGGGGGTTAGATGGCTCGAACCACCAACCTCACACCTACAAATACGATCGATCACCAATATACCAGAAAATAATGTTTTGTTGACATGTTATGGTGAGCGATTCAGGCCCCCTCAATATTAAACGTAAAATCTGATCAATATGCCTAACCCGATAAGAATAAGCTATTCAAAGGAAATAAGACCTAAAGATATATATTGCCATATATTTTGGGGATCGGGTTTTCTTAAATGAAAGGATATTTTGTAAGGCTCAAAATAATAAGAACCATTAATTAAAAAGGTTGGGTTTATTATTAGGGGGATTTTCAAATATTTCATATTGTAAATGGGAGGATATGGATGTTTTAAAAAATCATATGGTTATGAACCATATTAGGCAAAACTATGTGTATAAAAGGGGGGTGATTTTTGTAATGATAGACATAGAAGATTAGAGAATTGTGAGAGAAGTGTGAGAGGATTTTTGGAGAGCTAAGCCATTTGGGAGTTAGCTCGTGATAGTGAATTGTTCATCTCTGTGCATTGGGAGTTTAAAGTCAAGCTTGTTATACTTGTTGGAGAAGGGCTTTTGTAATTCATTATCATCCGAGGAGACGTAAGGAGTCTTTGTAACCATTGAAGTGCTTTGTAACCATTTTCTGGAGCTGAAGCAAGGATCAGCCACTCCATTAGAGGGACCCGGAGACATAGCCAATTGGCAAACTCCGTTATCATCTTGTGTTTTGTCTTCTCTCTTCTTTCTCTCTTCTGTTCAACCTATTGTTATTTGATTATTATGCTTATTTAAGCATTTTGATTGTAATTTTAAGACCATCATTTAATCATTGTAAAAGTTAACATTTCACATGCAACAGTCATAGATCCTAACATCAGATCATTCACCTTTGTGAGCATCACCTAAATGCAATGAGTGTTAAGTGAAGATGGGTTCTTGTAAATCATTATTCATGAAACATGGATTAATGAGTTTGACTTGAAAACTACACACTTGAACCTTGATAACAAATACCATAAATACTAATAATAACAAAACCAATTATTAGAATAGAGCCTTACAATTTTGAAGAAACATCATACTAAATACAAATATAAGAGAACAATTTTATAGAAAAGGCATATTGTGCTTTATATAAAGCCAACAATCAGGTTTAAATATTTAAATGCTTGAATTGCGACAGTGTGGTTTGCAGCAGCCTTCACGTTACCAGGTGGACTTATTCACAAGCAGGACATAAACCAAAAGCAGTATTCAATGATAAATTTCTCTTCAAGCTATTTCTGATATGCGACACAATCTCGTTTTGCACTTCCATTGCATCAGCTATTATTTCTCAGTATAATAGTTCACGTAAACGGGTGAAAAATTTCCTATTTGAATCCAGTGTGTTGTTATTGTGGGTAGCACTTATATCGCTGGTTGTAGCGTTTGGAGCAGCGGTACACATAGTCATCGCACCATCTCCATGTTTAGCAAGGTTTGGACTATGGTGTCCTTTGTTAACTTTTGTTCTTATTTATTTCAATTGATATGAAAACACGTTTCATATACAGTTTTATTGTACAAATAACAAGTATAAATTTATAGTTCTCTTCAAATTATTATTAAAATGATCAATGACAACAACTTACCATTTTAATTTCTACCAGTTAAAAAAGAGAGAACTATGAATATGAATATTTGAGTATCTATCTCCATGGTTAGCAGGGTTTATATGGACTATGAATATTTGAGTATCCATACGAAGACACCTTATTGGGAATCAGTAGAATGATATGACTAACCAACAAATTAAAATGCTTTCAATGTCTTGACAATAAATGAATGCATTCAATTGAAAGAGAGAAAAAAAACATTCAAAACTCTATTTCCTATTCCAGCTATAATAGATATTTTATTTTTCTCTAATCAAAAGATGATCAAGAGGCTTTGAAAAAAACCAATAAAATTAGATTGATAAAACTTCAAACGTTTCTTACAGAATTATTTGAAGGATATATTTGGATGTATAGTTGAGGCAAGGAAAAATAATTGAAATAGACAAACACAAATCACTGCTACCGGCGTTTTCCGATAGCAGTGATCACCATTTAACTCTATCAAAATTTTAATTAGTATAATTTTAATGATTACAAGTATACATACTCATGTCATTATTTCTTTGTATAATGGTTATAAGAGATTACCATTTAGCTCTAAATTGTAAGAAATGTTGTTCCCTTTTAGAACATCCATTTTTTAAGGATTATTGATTCATTTTATTTTTAGACTTAAAGGATTTCAAAATTTTTAAATATATTTTTAGAGTTTTATCTAAATAATAATAATATTATATTTTTCATTTTTCCTAAAATATTACTATTTTTTTTATATACACAAAATTATATATTAAGCTTTCACTTTCAAAGCATCTAGATGATAGGAAGTATTTACAACTTTGGCACATGTGGGAGGATGTTTGTAAAGGTTGTAGAATTTAACTTCACAACTGTCAATCACATTTTCTTGTAATGGTTTTATTTAGAATCAATGGAGATGTTGCGCACACATGATATTACATCACTTTTTTCTTACATTAGTTGTAAGTTCACATATCTTGGTGATTTACCTTATAAATATCCAATTTTAACTCATTGTTGAGAAATTCTTTTGCACATGTATCTTTGAAGAGAATAACACTATTATTATATATACATATATATATCTTCTATTTGTGCTTTATTTTAGGTCTCTTGATTTTGATTTGCTATCTCCATACCTAAATTTAAACATACCTAAATTTAATAAAAGATATGGGGGCATAATTTATCAACCATCCCACTTCCAATAAATTTATTTCCAAAATACCATATGGATACAATTACGACCTTGAGGTAAACCTTTGATGATGATGGGCCATATCCCTCAACTTATACACACTCATCTTTCTAACATATGCACTAATATGAGAATGATTTGATTTTTTTCCAAGTCTAAAGGTTATGACTTGAGTTATAGAATTTAACTAACATGATATTGAATAATTTATATATAAATCTAATATGGATTCTTGAGATGTGGAAATTAACATTTAATAAATATTTAATAATTTACTAACTTTTATGAAAGATTCCTTATTTTTACTTTTTACTTTGAAAATTATCCCAAATTAGTTATAAATTAGGGTTTTTACTAAACCTTATTTAATTTGTGCATATATATGGTTTATTTATTTAATATTATTTACAATAATATGTATTTAATTATTCTTATTTTTTAAATAGGTTTATGAATTGATAAAATTAATTTGAAGAATACAAATATTTATTTTTATTTTTATTTTTTTTAATTTAGATAAATATAATTTTAGCTTGATATTACTTATATATATATATATATATATATATATATATATATATATATATATATATATATATATATATATATATATATATATATATATATATATATATATATATATATTGATTTGTATGATGTAAATCTAACAACTCGCGTCATTTGACTCCACCCCTTGTTGTCATTGTAGAATTCCTATCGAAATTAATTAATTTCAATGGATGTGATTTAATATTATTTTTTTAACAATAAATATAATTTAATTTAGAATAAGAAATGGTATTCAATTCATTGAATTTTGAAATCTTAATTTGAAATAAATAGATATATAAAATAACATCTTAATTTGTGAAATAAATTTATTTTTAAAACTTATATATAAACATGGATTTAAAAAATTTATACTTTTTGATAAATAATTGAAATCAATTTTAAACATTAAGAAGATTAAAATTTGTACAAGTTTACCAAGCCAAACTCTAATCTATTCTGAAATCTACTTGTACCTATCATAAAAATCACTTCTTGTGATAAAAAAAATATTTACTAATCATTTGTTTCATTTTTTCTTTTAACCACTAGTAGAAAATTGCTTCTTAGTGTTCTCCCAAGTTTTCTAGAACCTTTCCAATCTATTAATAATTATGAAAGAGTTTTTATAATTAATAGAATTTTAATTTTAATTATTTTGAATTATCAAAGAATCAACTAATCGATAAGATTTTCTAATTCAAATAAAAAAATAATATAAAATTATTTGTAAACATAAAATTTAGATATTAAATAACAATTTTTTAATTAAAAAGTATAATATTAAATTATTTGCAACCAAGTTTCCAATTCTCACTCTTCATTTCTAAACTAAAGACTATTTATGTTCTTATACCATCTTTGATGGTTTAGCATTTAAAAAAAAAAATATGGACATAATACTCTAAATTTTACTAATTTAATTAATTTAATATCAAAATTTTATGATTTTGGTGATCCAATTTTCTCTTTTTACTACTACTAAGATGTACAACAAAACATTGTAACTATGTTTATGGATTTTTGCTATTTCAATTTCTTCAAACCTTTATTGTTCAAATCCCTTCTCCTGACAATATTATAAAAAACATCATATTTATAAATTTTCACTTTGCAATATTAAATTCACACATCAAATAAAGTGACAAAATTTGAATTAAAAAACTTATAAATGCAAACCTGAAGTTTCAATAATACTTTTTAATCAACCAATCTTAATACAAAACATGAATACATAAAGACACGAATATGCAAATCCAAATATAATCCAAATATAATTCAATAACATGCTATCATCCATTCTGAAAGGATGGGGATGATACCATTGCTATCTAGGATACATAATATGTAATCCATTATTTTTCCCAAGAAATTGGCATTAGAGAATTAGTATGACATTGTGCTAAGGGCATTTGTGTCCAGTAGGTATCCTCACTAAGTAAAGCCAATCAACTAAATAAATATATTTTTATAATAAAAATTAAAAATGTTATATATTAAGATTAAATTATATTTATTTATAAGAAATTTTTTACTTCTATTAATAATTTCAAATGTCATAACTTCATAATTTAGAAATCTTAAGAATGATAGGCAATAAGTTAGGGAAATTCGAAAGTGTCAAAAAAACCCCATTTAAATTCTCAAACAATGTTCTCATGGTGAATATGGATATCAATATGAAAACTTTTAAATAAATAGTTTTAAAAATTAATAACCACATTTTAAATGTTGAACTTTCCTTTTATAATGGCCCCATCACAGATGATATTCCTAGGAAAATGTCATGTGTGATGTCATACCCTTGGATAAAACATAATAAAGAGGGTGTCAAAATTAAATTCATGGAAGGAACTGGGGGTTTCACTCTGGAAGGCGATGAGTCTTTAAAGATAGAAAATAAGCATCAAGCCTCTGCAACGGATACAACATTGGATCGATGCTATGAGCCCTTATCTAAGGACTTCTTGAATAGAAAGACAAACTCCCCCTTCCTCCCATCTCTGGAAGTAGTTATGACAAAAATAGTTGAACCTTGGAACATGGAACAAGATTTAGAAGATGGGGAGATTAGTGAGCCTCCACTGTAGAAAGAACTGTCGTGGATATGCACTCAAGGGGAAAACCTAAATATTAACTTTGGAATAAGCATAGACTCGGGGAAGGAAATGGTGAGCCCCCTGGGGCATTCAATAGAAGTAAAATTATCCCTTTCAGAGCAACCATTGGTGAATGAAATGTGTCCCCCTATTAAGGATAAAGGATCTGAGAAAGAACATCCGACAATACAAGATAAGGATATGGAGGAGAGTGGGGGGGCAGAGGAAAATAGACCACCCCAAAATATTGATTCAATGGTGGAAGAAGTGGAAGAGAGAGAACAAGTAGAAAGGGAAGTCAACATTATTTACAACTTTATTGGGGAAGAAGTAGTTAATGACTTAATGGAACAGTTTGTTGATGAGGTTTGTGACTTTGATGAATTGCAAAGGCAGAGGGAAGCTATATGTGAAAAATTTAGTGGATAGTGCTAGAGTTAATACAAAATAAGAAGAACTGTTCATTGACCTAGATAATTTGGAAAATGAGAACCCAAACATTCTAGGCATTCATAATACAGAGGAGAGCAAAGACTCTCCTGACTGTGCCAAGTTCATCAAAAGGAGGGCTAGGAGATCCCTTGTTGAATTAAGAGCCAAGGATGGGGAAGCCATGGGCCAATCCAAAATTTCATCACTATTTAATGTAGCGGAGGGGAAGTTCCTCCCCACAGAGCCATGAAACTCTTATCATGGAATGTTAGGGGCATGAATGCCCCTAACAAGCAATGTATCATAAAACACTATATATCTGAATCAAAACCATAAATAATTCTAATCCAAGAAAAAAAAATGAACCCAACTAAGATAGACCTATTTGAGAAGAAATTAGGATTTAGAAAAGTGAAGTATTCCCTAGCACTTGGGGCTTCAGGAGGCTTAGAAATCATCTGGGATCCTAGATATTCCTCTTTTACACCATTAGAGATAAAACAAAATTGGGTAGGTGGAAAGGTAAAATTCTATAATAATAAGTTAAGATTTAAACTGATCAATGTATGTGGCCCTATTCAGAACAGGGATAAAGTTCAAGTTTGGATGGAACTTGAGACTTTCTTAAGAAACAATCTGAATGAGATGTGTATTATTGGATAATATTTCAATGCCATCACTAAGGCATCAGACAAAAGAGGAGGTAGTAACAAGTTACCTACAATGACATTCAACTTCATTGATTTGATCAATAGGAATTCTTTTTTGGAAATCCAGACAATAGAGAATACCTTTACGTGGATCAACAGAAGGAAGGGCTTTAGCAATATTGCTAAAAAGCTAGACATTTTTTTTATTCATGGGGGGCTTATGAATTTAAATTACACTATGGAAGCAGAGATCCTTCCTTTGTCCGGTTTAGACCATTATCCACTCCAACTTAACATTCTGGCAGAACAAGGTCCAAGAAAATGCTCGTTCAAATTTGAGAACATGTGGTATAAGGATGATAACATCATCAACCTGATTGAACAATGGTGGAAGGAATCAATATTCTCAGGCTCAAAGATGTATATTATTGTAAACAAATGGAAGTTAATCAAAAGGAGGCTCTTGGAGTGGAATTGAGAGCATTTTCACAACATCTTTGATAAGAAACTTTTAGTAGAAATGGACCTCAAGGATGTTAACAGGGAAGTTTTGGATCGAGGGATGGATGAACCTCTCTTCTTGAAGGAAAAAATATTTCTAATAGAGTATGAAGAGATTCTGGAAAAAGAAGAAATCTTCTAGAGACAAAAATCCAGAGAAACATGGTTGAAAGATGGAGATCACAACACAAATTTCTTTCATAATAGTACCAAGCAGAAAAGATGGGTAAACTGAATCTCTAACATTAAGAACTACCAAGGAGTAAATCTGGAAGACTCGTCAGAGGTGGCAGAGGAAGCAGTAAGATTTTTTGATGGAATTCTTAACAATATAGTTGGTTCCAATCTTAGAGGCCAACATAATATAATTAAAAATATCCCAAAACTCATTGATGCAGAACACAACAGGTGTCTGCTTAAAAAATTTACAGAGGAGGTTAAATCTACCCTCATGAAAATGAACCCAGATAAGGCTCTGGGCCCAGATGGCTTCCCAACTAGTTTCTTCCAAATATGTTGGGGTTTTATGGGTCAAGAGATCATGGAGGCCTTAGAGGGTGTTATAAATAGGTAAGATCCTGAAGGAGATCAACAATACCTTCTTAGTTCTAATTCTAAAAAAAGAGAAACCTGATAGCGTTAATGAATATAGGCCCATAGGCTTTTGTAATACCCTTTATAAACTACTTACCAAAACTCTAGCAACTAGACTTCAAAAACTTCTCCCTATCATCATTAGCGAAGAATAAATAGGATTTGTGCCTGATAGATCAATCTATGACGGGGTAATCATAGCTTAAGAAGCTATACATTCGGTCCAACATAATGGAGCACCAAGCATGCTGGTCAAATTAGATATTAGTAAAGCATATGATAAAGTGGATTGGAGATTTTTATGAAAATGTTTGGAAGCATTTGGCTTTGCCCAAACTTGGATCAACCTTATCTTTGAATGCATATCCACCCCCAAATTTTCTGCCTTGGTCAATGGCACACCTAAATGTTTTTTTAGTAACTCTAGGAGACTTAGGCATAGAGAGACCCCATGTCTCCTTCCCTCTTAATCATTATGGTAGAGGCTCTTGGTAGGTCTATCTCAAAGGCTAGGGAAGAGGGTGCAATCATAGGTATACCCATTACTAGTGGTCTAACTCCCATTACCCACCAGCAATTCATAGATGATACAATGCTTTTTGGATGGGGCAACATTGGGGAATCAAGGGCCTTCAAAGGTATCCTAAAATCCTACATGGAAGTCTCAAGTCAAGAGTTCAATTTGGAGAAGTCAGAAGTGTTCATGTTCAACATAGAAACTGCATCCCAGAAAGAGATATGCAGGGTCTTGGAGATCAGGATTGATCTCCTCCCTTGCAAATATTTAGGCATCCCTTTGGATAAGGGTAGCAGGGCATCTAAGTATTGGGATCACATGGTGGAAAAAATTAAGAAGACAATTAATACTTGGAAAGGGAAATGGTTGTCCTCTGCAGGCAGGGCAACCTTGGTCAAATCATTTCTAGCTACAATGCGCATTTACCAACTATCTTGCAACAATTTATCGGTTAAAAAATTGAATGAGCTAAATAAACACCTTAGAACTTTCTTTTGGCAAGATGCCAATTATGATAAGAAAATATCACTCATATCTTGGGATAAGATTTGTAGACCAAAAGAAGGAGGAGTTGGCATTAAAAATATCAGTGACCAAAGCAGGGCCCAAGGGGAAAAATTAGTATGGGGAATGTTCAGACATCCCCATTTAAAATGGGCGAGAATCTTGTACCATAAATACCTTAAAGAAGACGACCCTATCCAAATATTTAGAGAAAAAAAATCCACTCAGAGGTTCTTGCATATGGAACTTTATGCTGGAATGCAAAAATATTATCACAGATAAACTCAAATGGAACCTAGGGTCAGGGGAAGATGCCTTGTTTTGGTCAAACTCTTGGGGAGGGTATAAGGCGATTGAGAAAATCCATGATTTTGGGCCTACAAGAACACTCCTAGAATCAAACAGAGGGAAATTGATTGGGAACTACATTTTTCCCTCAGAGGATGGAGCGGGGTGGAAATGGATAGTTAGAGAAAATGAGGATATCCCTGTAAGGGATAAAGATAAAGTCATGCCAATCCTAAAAGATAGAAACATTTCCTTTAGTCTAGGCAAGGATAGGCTTGTGTGGGATGGCTCTAAGAATGGAGAATACAACTCCAAGGATGGGTATAATCACATCACTAAAGCTCAACTTAGACCCAACACGGAGTTGTCTCAGAAACTCTGCTAGGACAGACACTACCTACCCAAGGTTGGAGTCTTCACATGGCTTACTCTCCAGAATAAGCTCTCGACTGCTAAAAAAATTAGAAGGATGGGGTATGAGGGACCTAGTAGATGCCCTCTATGTGAAAAGGATGAAGAGGACACAAATCACCTCCTCCTAAATTTCAACTATGCAAACAAATGTTGGGTGTGGTTTACCCATAAACTAGGCTGGTCCTCTACCTTTTCTCAAACTATTTTAGGAATGCTCAAAGCCTGGCCCATCCTAAGAAGAGGTTGTCTATTTGAAGGCTTATGGATATCTCTTCCATCTACCATAATTTGTGAATTGTGGAAGGAAAGGAATAGACGTCTTTTCAAAGATGAAAAATTAGAAGTGAAATGGGTAATCAATAAAATTGAGGCTGCTATGATCAAAAAAATCAACAGTATGATCAACTTCGGTCTGAAGAAGAATGCCATAATAACTTATTGGGATGAGAATATTAAGGGGAAATGGAAAGGACTATCTATCCCACCCTATATTGGGGATGGTCCTGAAGTAAATCTAAGGAAAAGAGATAAATGTAAGTGGCAACCTCGAAGTGAGGAATGGCTCAAGCTAAGCTTTGATGGGGCCTCCAGAGGCAACCCAAGGGTGGTAGGGATAGGAGGCTCTATCCATAACTGGGAAGGGAAGAAAATTTCCCTCGGGGCTTACCCAATAGGTAATAAGACTAATAAATAGGCTGAATTGGTTTCCTTGCTGGAAGGTCTTAATATTTGGAGAAAGATGGGAGTGAAGAAAGTGGAAATTGAAGGGGACTCAGTAATTATTATCAACGCTCTAAGAAAAGGTAGTATGCCCAATTGGAGACTCAACTTAGTATTGACATGGGCCATTGACTTATGCAAAGGTTTCAAGAGATTTACGATCAACCACATCTAAAGGGAAGGAAACAAAAGGGCCGATGAGTTAGCTAACTTGGGAGCTGATGGCATTCATCTTCTCGGAAGCTCTATCTTAGGCCCTCATCCAATGTCTTATATAAAATGCCATATTATTGTTTTATAGCTTCTTCTCATTAAAAGTTAATATCATAACATCCACATCAGAATCCTAAAAATTATCACTCAAACCAAGGCCATCGGATATACATACTAATCCGTCACTGAAACACCTAGTCTGGCTGAAATGACTCTATCAAAGAAGCTTACCATTATCCTATCAATAAAGTGACTTATCAAAAAAATCTTGGCCGTGATGAACTTCCAAAAGGATTCACCGAAAACACTAGTTCCATCGACATAAAATACATCGAGGAAATCAGGAGTGGACCCACTGATGAAATAAAGAGTTCTGATGAAACCATAGTATCAATGAGACATGTGAACAACTCACCGAGGGAAGGAGTCTAGCCGAAAGAGTGATATCGAAGGAAACAATGGATATTTTATCAATGAAGCTATTTCGAGGAAGAGAGCATATCAAATAGGCACAAAAGATGTAGACCAAAGATAAATTTCTCATCGATAAGACTTTTCACAAAAAGGAAGTTGTCATAGAGGTTCAAAAGTTATTGGCCATAAAATTGATGAGCATCGATGGACGATATGTAGTGTTGCTAGATGAATGATTACTTTCTGCAACGAGGATCAATACAAATCTTCTATGACCGAATGAAACTTGGATCAATAGCCTATGTTTTTGTTTATAATGCCAAAATAATTATAGAGTGGTCCCACCGATGAAATAAAGAGTTTCGATGAAACCACAGTATTGATGAGACATGTGTACAGCTCGCCGAAGGAAGGAGTCTAACCGAAAGAGTGATATCTCATTCTTTACTGCACATGCTTTGTCGCTGATCCGCAAAGATTAATGCTCGAGCATCTTTTCATTTCGGCACAACAATGGTCGTCGATCTTTCTCTGATTCACCAGCTCTTTAACTCACCCGGGCTGCTCTTCCATCAGGCCCACCATTCAGTTGCTGGGTCGCAAGGAATAAATGTCATGCAATTTCCCATTGTGGTTCAGCGACAACCATTGGATCATCTTCAATATGCATGCCCGTTAACTCGCCCTTTTGTCTCTGCACCCTACCTCATGTCAACCTCTAGTTAGCTTGGAATCCACCTGGGTGCCACCTAACCTGCCACCTCAACACTGCCGGACCCACTACTGATCCTTGGCTCTTCTTTGTCGCTGGGTCATGATGGGTAACCATCGTGCTTATTCTCATTACGAATCAGTGAGCACCATCAATTTTCAAGTCAACCACTCGGTCTTTAGGGTCCTTGGTTTCTTAACCGAGGCGTCTTCACTATCTGCACTATCTGTTTGCCTAAAATTTCCTCTTTAACCACCTTCTAGTGGTTTGTCGCTAGGTTACAATGAATAAATGGCATGCACTTTCCCATTGCGGACCAGTGACAACCGTCAGATCATTTCCAACCTACTTGGTTATTAAGTCTCCTATAGACCACTGCCATGTATGACTTCCTGATTTGCCCACGCATCACGCTGGCTACCATCTGACTTGCCACCTTGTCCGCCACTTCACTTGCCAACATGCCTTAGGCTGGACCCACCACTAGACCTTGCCTGCCTTGTTGCTGAGTCACGATGGGTAACTGACAAGCAGTTTCCCATTGCAGATCAGTGACCACCATTGGATCTTTCATATCTGCCCAAAGTTTATCTCATTCTTTACTGCACGTTCTTTTTCATTGATCCGTGAGGATTAATGCTCAAGTATCTTTTCACTGTGATACAATGATGGTCGTCGATCTTTCTCTAACTTGTAAGCTCTTTAACTCACTTAGGCTACTCTTCAGCTGGGCCCACCATTCAATCATTGGGTCGTGAGGAATAAATGTCACGCAATTTCTCTTCGTGGTTCAGCGACAACCGTTGGATCATCTTCAATTTGCATGATCGTTAACTTGCCCTTTGTCTTTGTGCCCTGCCTAGTGTCAACCTCTAGTTTGCCTAGAATCCACCTGGGTGCCACCTAACTTGCCACCTGTCTGCCACCTCAACACCGTCAGACCCACTTCCAGTTCTTGGCTCTTCTTTGTCGTTGGGTCACGATGGGTAAAGCTAATTCCCATTGCAGATCAACGACCACCATCAATCTTCTTGTCAACTACTTGATCTTTAGGGTCCTTGGTTTCTTAACCACCGCCTCTTCACCGTCTTCACTATCTATTAGCCTCAACTTTCCACCTTAACCGCCTGCTAGTGGTGTGTCACTGGGCCATGATGAATAAACATCGTGCACTTTCCCATTGTGGACCGACAACAATCGTTGGATCATTTCCAACTTACTCGGCTATTAACTTTCCTGTTGTCCACTTCCACGTTTCACTTCCTAATGTGTCCACACCTCCAACTAGCGACCATCTATCTTGCCACCTTATCCACCACTTCACTTGCCAACTCACCTTTGGCCGGTCCCTCCACTAGACCTTGCCCACCTTGTCGCTGAGTCACGATGGGTAACTGACAAGCAGTTTCTCATTACAGGTCAACGACCACCATTGGATCTTCTACTTGACCGTCAGATCTACCCAACTTGCTCGGCCTTTAGCCCCCATCTTCACTAGTATGGTTTCCTTGGGTTGCGCATGCATAGGGTACTCTAGTAATGATGATGTGACACTCCTTATGCGATTGAAGGCAAAATTACTTTTGCTTGTTTGCATTAAGGCGACAGTAATTATTACTTAGATCATTGAGATCGCTCCTTTAGCATCTTGACCCTTTGATACCGATCATCTACCTGTATTTTGTATTCCTCTTCGACAAGATAAGTTGTATCTCATGCAGCATTAATGCTCCTAGTCTATTTAGTTTGTATGATCGAAGTCCTAGGTCATCTTTCTTGTAGCTCAGATGGATACCCTGTTCAGACTTCTAGGGCTCAAACAATAGGTGACCTTTGTAGGGAAAATCAAGGCAGAGAGATTGAGGGGCATTCTTGTTCATCCGAATCCCTTGGTTATTGGAGCTATTATGAAAAGCTTGGGGAGGGATTATATTTTAAATGAGGACCTGACTAGAGATAATCCAGACATCGCAGCGATGTTCTTAGCAATAGCCATGCATCTTGAGAAAGACAGAAATGTAGTGTTGAAACTCTGTAAAAAGGTCATCAAAAAGGAAATATTGGGTGAGTTAGAGAGGGTGGTGGGAAACATTGATGAAGAGCTCACAGTTCCAAAGCTTCAGGATTACAATATCCTTATCAGGATGAATAATCTAGTGCCACGATTCCCCATTCTAGCTATAGTGGATCCTCAGGCTTTTGAAGCCTATAGCCCAATTAGGAGCAGGAATTTCTCCTTTCTTTTATGGCTCTTGTAGGTTAAAAAGCATCTGCATGACAAATGGTTTATTAAATATCTCAAAGTTGAAACATTACAATGATCTCGGACGAGGTGCCAATTCCTCCCTCTCCTGCCTCCCTCTCTTCAGTAAAGGCGGACAGCTCAGGAACCATGGACCCTCATGGGAGGGGAAGGAAAGGATGAGGCTTCAACCGTAGGAGGGCCCTTTTCACATTTATGGTTCCTTGTCTTTCTGAATTTGCCGGATTGGTAGCTAGGTGTTTGTCTCAGGTTTTCTATCTAACTTTCGTCTTATTTTAGACTTATATTAAAGACTTATGGATGCTTAGTTAATATGTTCTTAGTTAATATATGGCATCTTTTTTGTGTTTTAAAACTGGTGGACTGTTTAGAAGCTATTTTCTGATCAAGTCTTCTTCTAAGGATCTCTTTGATTTTCATATCCACCAGCATCTCTATAAGGAGCTAGGTGATTTTAAGATCCTCCTGGTGACATATTGTGATAAAGATGTAGACAATACTTTGGATTTGAAGTTAGTTCTTTTCAATTCTATAAGCTAATGACCTTTAGCGGTTGTTCGGGTATAAGCATGGTGTCATGGATGGGGGTTTATTTACTGGCTAACATTTTTTGTAGTAATCTGTTGTATGGCAGGGTTGAAGGTTTCTTGTAGGTATTATCACGGCAAGATTAAGGGCTTGATACCCTAGAAGGAAGTTGACATTAATAATCATATGTGTAGTTATGTTTCAAGTTGTTGTCAAATTTTTAAAACATAATAATTTAAACATTCTAACGACTATCTTGGTTGAAAGGCGTGATAAGGTTCTTATGTAGAACAGTGGACTGGTCTGTTCCATATCTGGCAAGACAAGAACTCAGGTTAGAGCAATGTTTGGATCATTATTGAGGACATCATTATCAAGGAAGGGTCGAATCGCAATGCATAGGAAATTTTGGACGATCTTTAAGTATTCTTTCATATAGATTAACCAGGATGTGAATTATCCAGGGATTCATGTATCATGTTCTTTATTATTAGCTTTCTGTAGCATTAGTTTTCTGATCCATTAATGGATCTAGGCTAGACCGGAGGTTTTCTTCCCTCCATTATTTCCTACCGATGCCCACACTGAATTGAGGTGTAGTTATCTTTTTAAATTAATAAAATTTCTCTGACTTCGACCTTTTACCGATCAAAACAAAATTTCAAATGTCATATATACAATTATATAAAAGTATAACAAATCCTATTATACGATCTAATAATTTTTAATATTGCTATATACGACTACAAAATTTCGCATAGTAATGCTGTAAGTTTACTGAGAAATAAAAGTGGGTACCTTCCAAGATATGTGTCAATGGTGGTCACCACCAGTCGAATAATGTTGAGAGATATGTCCTATTGTAGAGATTCCAGTCCTGGAATTGAAATTTAGTGGCCGACAGTAGTGACATTTGCAGAATCTTTACATAAACGACATGACAATTCATTTGTATTCTTTTGGCCGAGAGATATCATACTTTAAATAAATGACATGACTAATCGTTTGTATTCTTTTGGCGGTAGTGACATTTGCAGAATCTTTCGAAATCCCAATTTAAATAGCTTTTATAAGGCGATTTTCTGACACGTTTGAACGGGATTACAAGGAGAGAAGGTGACTGAAGCTTCGTGGTTATTTAGTGTCGTCCTCAATTAAGAGGCATATAATCTTAGATGTTAAAAGAAATTCTCTTATTTTAATGGTTAAATTCTTGTTTATTTAGGCCTACAGAAAATCACTCTAAGCGACGTAGGGATGCCACTAATGTTGGTGCTTGCAGTCAATCAGCCACTTGACAAGTCGTATAACTTGTTTTTCTTTCTCTCTGATATGACAATTCATATCCCATGCGATCTTTATGTTCATGTCTTTTTCTCACTGTGAAAGTGGGTTCATATCTTTTTCTGTGTTTCACAGGTAGTCTTTATGTCATTATCATTGTTTTTGTTGTTTAGTAATTATTAGTACAAAGATGCCAAAAAACTTTTATTTCTTTTCTTTTCTTGGGTTGGGTCTTTCATTGCAGTATGATAAATCACTAATGTCAGTGCTTGTACTACACTTACAGTCAGCCACGTAACTGGCCTTGTAATTTCGAGTGTATTTTCTCTCAGTTTTCTTGATGGTTATTTTTTTAGTTACGTTGGCCCAGCGACACTAGAAGAATTATACAAAAGTTCTACCTTCCAAGATATGCGTCGAGGCACTGGCTATGGGGGCGAAAATTGGCACCGTCTCCGTGTTCTTTTCTGTACTGCATCCGTCAGAAGCTGCAGTGTGTTGGTCCGTCCTGCCACCTCTTAAGGTAAAGTTAAAAATAAAAATTTTCATTTAAAAAAAAAAATTATTATATTTTTTAAGTTATAATTAATAATATAATAAATTAATAATTAATTTATATATTTTTAATTTTTAATAGTATGTTTAAATTTTTATTTTTCTTTATTTCAATAAAAAATATATTATCATAAATTTTAAGATGTATATTACATAGAAATTTTAATAATATTATTTGTAAAATTTTAAATACATATATAAGTAAATAATAATTTATTTTTAATAAACATATTTACTTTTTAAATTATATATTTAATTTTTTAATTTTTTAATAATAAATTTATCTAATTTTTTGAAAAATATTCTTATTTATTTTAATAGTTATTATTATATTATAACATACATTTTATCTAACTCATTTATTTTAACATATATCAAAATCATTTAATTGTATATTATGTAATAAGTTATATATGTTAAATTATATATTATCTATGTTAAATTTTTATATTAGTTATATATATTTTTATTTTTTTCAAATTACATTAGTAAATTTTTTGATATATATACATTAAAATCACTTATGTTATAATATGACAAGTGCCACTTAGTGGCTAGCACTTGCCTTTTTAGTAAAACAATGTTTAATTAATAGATGAGTTATAACATATCAATTGTAGTATGTAATGAACATATTGATATTCAAAATTAAAGGTGTTTTATTGTTTAAACATTTATAGTTATTGCATAATTATTTTAATTTTTAAAATAGTAATTAATATGTTTAAACTCTATCATCATATAATTATATAATACACTCATCTCTATAAGTTTAACCTTAACCTTAATTTTAGTCTTATGTCTAGCCAAGTTCAAATTCTAGTTTTAACCATAACCCTAATTATAACATTAACATTAAGTTCTAAAAATCTAACCTTAATCTTATTAATAATTAATGTAAATATAGCATAATCTATAATTGTAATTATTATAAATATTTCTAAATAATTTATTATTAATTTAAATTTAAATTTAATGGTGGCATAAAATAAATTAAGTGATCTTTATAAATCATTATTACTTAAAATATATTAGCATGTTTGTAATTACTTTTTTTGAAAATGTATACGTGTTTTTATATAATATGTTAAATTATGGTAAGATTGATTTCTAAGATGATAAGAAATGAGAAGCTCTTGTGGACGAATCTGCCCATCTCTTCCCAGAAATAAGAAGCTCCGTGGATGAATCTGCCCATTCCTTCCCCGAAATGAGCAGCTCTATGGATGAATCTGCCCATTCCTTCCCCGAAATGAGCAGCTCTATTGATGAATCTGCCCATCTCTCCCCAGAAATAAGAAGCTCCATGGATGGATCTGCCTCACCCTTCCCCGAAATGAGAAGCTCCATGGATGAATCTGCCCATCTCTTCCCAGGAATGGACAGACGATTATACGCAGCCGCCGAATTGGGAAATGTGTCTATGCTTGAAAAGGTTATTAAGGCAAAAGTCAATATTTTCCAAGAGTTTACCGCTCTACATAATAGTGCACTGCATATAGCAGTTTCTCGGGGTAATCTGCGATTTATTGAAAGGCTTCTTAAAGAGATCAGCAACGATTTAGATGCAGCGCGTGAATTTGTGAGGGTGAGAAATTCAGATGGAAATAGTGCACTTCACCTTGCAGCCTTTTATGGCCATCACGAGTTGGTGGAAAGGTTGATTGGATTAATGGAAGGAGATGTAGAGGCTGGTAATTTTTTGAGGTCTGTAAATTGTGAAGGAAACACTGCTCTTCACGAAGCTGCAAAAGGGGGAAATGATAAGGTCGTAAAGGTCCTACTTAAGCATGCCCGTAATCAGGATGACCTGACCGGCGTATCAAATCAGGAGGTATTCCTGGAGCATGGCCGCCATCATGATGCTGCTCCGAATAGTGAAGCTCCTCTGACAAATGTATCAAATCTTGAGGGTGAAACGGCTCTTTTCATAGCTTCTCAGAGTGGTCACGCAGATATCGTTGAGATATTGTTGGATTCCACGACTCATAACAGCAGTATGAAGAGAAACGACGGCCAAACACCACTCCATTCTGCGGTGTTCTACATACACACAGGTAACTACGGTCGATCTTGCTAAAACAAATAAAAGAAATAAACCTGCTCTTCTTTGCCTTACTTCTGTGGACATTTATTTATTTTTACTTTTATAAATAGAGAGAATAGACATTTTTATAAGCTTTTACTAGTTCATAGATACCGATGGACGAGTATTTGACTTAGGTTTCACTTGTCTGTAGCTTTTCTTGTATGGTTTAATTACAGTCTATACGTCCTTTTAGCTATAAAGTCATATTTTTGTTAAATGTTTATTTCTAATTTTGCTAAGTATTCTTTTAACACTTGGCTGACCTGTAATTTAGCTTTTGGGAGAAACCCATCTTGAAATCATTATACTTTTTAAAATATATTTTATTATTAAATTTTTTTAAATATCTATGAAAATTTGTTTATTTATAATTGAAGAATATTCAGTCAATCTAGAATTAAAAGCCGAGGATACTAATTTTAGTCAAATATGCAATTTCTGGATTAGATTGTGTTAATAATTTTTGCATCAAAGATTAAAGATTATTATTTGACATCCTTATGCAAATAGAAAAAATTGAGGGGCTTTCTCTCACTTCCATCCACTATGAAATAAGGATTGAAAGTATTTATCCTACCCCCTTCAACTAAGAAATAAGGATTGAGGATATTTATCAAGCCTCCTTCCACTAAGAAATAAGGATTGAGGGTATTTATCAAACCTCCTTCCACTAAGAAATAAAAATTGAGAGGTATCCTTCTTGCCTTCTTTCATTAAGAATCAAGGAAAAAGGGATATTCGTTTTACCATTGAGGTATCCATATCAATTCCTTCCACTAAGTATCAAGAAATAATAGAATTCATTCTAACCAAATTCATTTGAGCATGACCTTAGTCTCATCTCTTACACAATTTTGACCTCTAGTAAGCTCTTAGTAAACTATTCAATTTTATAAGAAAACTAAACACTAGTTAATATTTTGTCAATATTTGATATTAAGAGTATGAAATCTCTAAAATGAAATAGTTTTTAAATATAACATTATAATTCTTCTAATGTTTTGGTCTACATAGCATTGTAAAATATATATCTACAAGATCAGGCATGGTAAAAATTGAAATTCAAACCAAATATTGTACTTTTATTTGACTTCAACGAACCAAGTTTTCAATATTGATTAAAAAGAGATTAGCTCCTAGGGATCTATTGTGGGGCACCAGTCCATAAAATAAAACCAAATAAACATACAAAACATATAACCAAATGCATACATCTAGCTACCCTTCAATGAGTAATCAAAAGAAAGGAAAACAGATGAAAAAATGAAATAAAAAAGGACAAAAAACTAAAGACCAATAATAAAACATATCTAGGGGAGGTGTGAGACCCCCGATGAGAACTATGAATTCTACTATGCACATCTTCATTTATTGTATATCATGTTATACTCTATTACAAGACATTATTGCCTTGTAGCCCTAACATCTTCATCATCTGCAAGTGCCTTGAGCACCTCAAATTAAACTCCAACCTCTTGATTATCTATGTCTTGTTCACTACACAATTTTCAAGAAATGTGAAAACTACTCAATACTTCCAACAACATCTATTGGTGAAAAAAATGAGATTTTTAATAACCAGTCTCAAATATTGATAAAATTAAATGTGGCTCCTTAAATTGAATATAATAATTTATCATTGAGAATTCACACGCTTCATCATCTACCCATGATGTAATGCTCATTATTCAGTCCAACCACCTTGATTTTGGGAATCTCTCTCTACTCTAAATCTACCTTTGGATACAATAAAAGACACTCTAACTAGCCCACATCTTCTTGTTGATACTTGATATCATAAATACAAGTGATGGCTATGTGTCTCCTTTTTCATCCTCTTGACCTTCATCTATGATGATTTTGTTCCTTGCCTCATCTTCTTGGTCTCTACTTACTAACATTCATGGTCATTTAATTTTGCAATAATGTTTCAAATAAGCTTCGGTGTCATTCTCCTAGCTTATTAATAAGCTCTACATGTTTGATACCTTGTTAAGCTCCCAAATTTTATGTTAATATAATTCTAATTGTAAATTTTAAGATTTTGCCTTTACCCATGCACTTTTTTTTATTTGTGTGTTGAAATGTTACCAGTGATTGTGTGAATTAATTATTTATTTAAAGAAAAAACACTAGTACTTTTGTTTAGCACATTGGCTCCTTGATAAAATGGTAAAACGTAAGCGTAGCTACCTCAAGTCTTGTCAAATTTTCCCTTAGGGATAATTGTGTATTAAAAAATGCACACCATCATATTTGACTATAGTTTGACTATCAAATGGTAGAGCTCCATATTATTGTGTGGTCTTTTATGAGTCTTTTTGGATAAGGTGTTTAGATTTCATTGGTCAACAAGTGCACCATTGATCCATGGACCTCAATCATAAAAAACTTGTTATAATTGATCAAGTGGTCCAATTATTTGAGTTTGCACTCAATTTTTTTTTAAGTGAATGTTGAGTATAAATTGAAGCTTTGAACTTATTTGTTCAATTCCATTGATGTGGGAAAAACAATAAAGAATATCTACATAAAAAATTGAGTTATTTCATTTTGAGTAGGCATTGATCACGTGTTAATCAATGTGATGTATTTGATCTATCAATTATTAAATGATCCCAATGGTATACATAAAAGGTGAATGGAATAAGTTTCCAATTAAAATTTGGATTAATGTGGTATGATATTATTGGTTAGAGGTTTAGTCCATGGATGACTTAAAGAGGACCATGTATCATAAGAATAGAATAAAATGTTGTCACATGTCATCAAATGCCTATTGGTGGTGGATTCACATGATCTATTTAGAAAAAGGGTCCACTAAATACAAAGCCACTTAATAGTTTAAATCTTTTCGGTATGTTCACTCATGAAGCACCTCAACAAAATGGGTAATGGTTGTAGATTTCACATTATCTTTCCTTGTCTTACCCCATACCATTAATCACTTATTAGCCAAAGTGAGCCCCTAAACATGGTCAATTTTTAATGAACTAAAATGGTGACTCAAAAGGATTGCAGAGAAAAAGTATTGAGGGTCAATTTCTAAGCAAAATTTCATAGGGGCCATCTCTACAACAATAAATGAAGTAGCGCTATGTGAGCTTAAAAGTGGTAAGGATGATGGGCTTGATTTATATATATGTTGGAAGCTCAAGAAAAATATGAAGAGGCTTGTGGATTGGCTGGAAGTTTATAAAGTGGGGAAATATGACACATTCTCACTGGCCCTCGCAATGCATTCGTTGAACATAAAGTGTACTGTTTGGTGCTTCACTAATCGCCTCAGACCACTAATCAAAAGGGAAATGTAGCTCAAAGGATACATGCCATTGAATTTTCTTAATGGTTTTCAAGCATTGAAGACTAGCAAGAAGGGTCTTGTAAGAGGAATATCAAAACGCAATATAAGATAGTAGTTAAGGAACTTGATTACACTTTTTTAAATTGATTGAGAAAGGGCCTAAATGTAATGACCCAATTGGTGGAGAAATCTATGAGGGCATCCAAGGTAGTTGGAATGAAAAGATGGGCTCTTGACGAGGTGAATCCATTTTGGGGGTTGTTTACCACTTGAGGAGAGGGTAACTATAGAGTTAATGGTGATCAAATACGTGTCTATCATTTTTTGAAATTATGATAAGATTTCATTCCTTAAAGAATAGATGACACTTAAAACATTTATTTGGTATAATAAATCATCATAATCACCTTGTGGTAAGGACCATGAATGCCCACCTATTTCCTATTTTGCAAGAAAGCTAATCTAACAAATGGAGACAATAGTATTTCACATGTGGGCCTTTTGAAAATTAAATTTACCCTGAGAAAATAGATTCTACGCATTATTATTACCCTCTTTATGGTCAGATTGTATGCATTATTAAACCTATGTTGAATTGATTTCTGACTTATAACAAGTTTAGAAAGGAATCTATTTATTAGAAATGTTTATTCAAGTGATTTAATAAAAATGATGTATTTGGAGATGGATGTAATGCCTCGTATAAAGGGTCGAAACATATGTGACAAATTTAGGGCAATAAAAATATGCTGGCTATGCACTAGATTGGTTCTTGTTCAAATTGTTAACTTGGACTTGTAATACTTAATGAATTGCATATTTGTAATGTGCTTTCTAGATTCTTGTTTTTAATTTTATTAATGATCGAATCGCCATCATTAGATTGACAATGTCATTGCCAATAATAGGTTACTTTGGCTTTGTGGCTTGAGGTTTGCTCATTCTACACATTCTCTAAATTTGAAAGTAACTTCAAATTTTCTGAATTTGATGAAAGTATCTAATTTATATTTTTCAATGGATGCACCTAGTTTTTTCTACTATAGTCATCCATAAATGTCAAAAAGAATATCTCATATTAGAATATATTTCTGATTTTATGAATTCATCCAAAATCTGAAATATCTCTATGCTTCCTATCATATAATTATACCATTTATCTTCATTTATTTCCTCTTTTGTGCTACATGGTAGCCATACATATTCCTCATGCCCTTCACCTTCATTTGCATATTAGGCGGCAATTTTTTCCCTCAATTTAAATGCAAAACGTATATGACAATAATAACATTGAACAAATGATTTATCATACCTCTGAGAACCTCTGTCTCTTTCTTGAAAATTTGCTTTGCCTCTCTCTCAATTATTTTCTTCATCTCTTCTATTGCTTTTCTGACTTCTGCTTCTTTGTAGAAATCGTCCTCCTCTTCCTCTTGGACTTCTACCTCTCTCTTCATGCAGAAAATGCTTTTGATGCTACTTCTTTTTCTCTCACTGATACCTTGCTCTTTAATGGTTGTTCCAGTGGCTCCTTCATAGATTTATTTATTCTATGCTCATGTGTACAATAGACTCAAAAGCTCATCTACATATAAAACTGTTAGATTTTTTAATTCTTCAATGGCTATAACTGCATGATCGTATTTTGCTGGCAAAGTTCTTAAAAACAATTCTACAATTTTTTAATCAGTCATAACCTCGACATTTGATTTCATCTGATTAATTATCCCCATTGTACGAGTAAAGAAATCTCCAAAATTTTCTAAATCGGACGTTTGTAAAATTTCAAAATATCTTCTAAGTATTTGTAAATGGACTATTCTTACATTTTCTGTGCTGTGCAAGGAGATCCCACACTTCTTTTGTATTCAAAGTGGCTGTAACTCTTGGGAGGAGAGATTTATCAAGAACCAGCACTATTAACAACAATGCTTTCTAATATGTTTTCCGATTTTCCTACAACGTATCTTTGTCATTTTGTGTGAGCGATGCTAATGCTGCTGCATCCACTGGTTCTGAATATCCATTATTCATAAGATCCTAAAGCTTCTGTGATCTGAACAAAATCTTCATTTGAAAGCACCAAAAATCATAAGTTTCTCAATTAAATTTGGGAATCTGTAGTTGTGTACTATTAGCATTCGTTGCCATTTCAAACTGGCTCGGATACCATAATGTTCGAAAAATAAAAGAAACAATGAATTGCTTAATGATCATAGTAAAGCAGTAAACAATTACATAAACCAGAAATGTCATCACCCAAAAAAGATAGAATTGTAATCAGTTAAATAAACAACACTATGAGGATCACCCAGGAGAGACAGAGAATTATAACAATGTTTATTATCAACGATTGTCTAAAATATAGACTTTATATAAATGGTATGTTGTATGAAAAATTACAACGAACTAGCAATTACAAACAGATTTTAATTTTATTTTAATATCTTCCCTTAAATCTGATTTTATTTTAACACTTAGAACCAGTATTTCTTATTCTAAAAGAGTTTGTATATTTCATTTAAGCTGTTTCTTAGCTCACGCCTCACACTGCTTTAAATTGTTTAGATATCGTTGAGAAACTTTTAAAACACAGCCCTGAACTGGCAAAACAAACGGATGCATCTGGAAGAACAGCCTTACACATGCTTGCACTATCTTCCTTTCCAGGAAAACATGAGAGATATGGTGATGTCATTAAGATCACCAGACTGCTTTTGGCAAAAGACAATTCTTTGTGTTACAAACAGGACAATAAAAAGAAGACCCCGCTTCACATGGCAGTGGAGTGGGAAAAGTATAGTCTAGTCCAAATTCTGTTAAGACACGGCAGAGACTGTATGGAACTAGTTGACAGCGAGGGCAGAAAACCTCTTCATCTAGCTGTACTAAATGCTGTACGGAGCATTTTATTCAGCTTCAAAAATATGTTGTTATCCTTAATGTCAAAGGAATCGCTTAATCATCGCGATAACACAAGACGAACTGCATTACACATAGCAATGGAGAATATTGAAAAAGACCCACTACTTTACAAGAATGTGAGTAATTGAACGCATGTAGTATGTTTCTATTGTTTTTATATTAATATTTTAATCGTATTTTATGATTCAAAATGTTGATTAGAAAGTAAATACACACTTAGTTTTAGAGGTTTTTTTAATGATTTTGTTTTAAAAGACATTTTCATTCATGCAGATCATAATACTGCTTCGACTCCATGGTGCACTGTTCACTTCAGAGATTTTGGAAGATAAAAGAAGGATAGAGCTATCAGCTAGTAAAAAGAAAACAAGTATCAAAGCCGAAAATATATCCATAAATGCGGTTTTGATCGCGACAGTGTCATTTGCAGCAGCCTTCACTTTACCAGGAGGACTTGTTTCACCACCAGGAGAGAACCCAAAAGCTATATTGATGGATACATTTCTCTTCAAACTGTTTCCGATATGTGACACATCCTCGTTTTGTACTTCTATTGCATCGGCTCTTCTTGTCCTGTATGCAGATAAGGGTGACCAGCAAGACCATCCCCAGGTAATGTACAGTTTCAACTTCCTATGGGCAGCACTGCTATTGTTGGTTGGAGCGTTTGGAAAAGCGGTACACATGGTCATCGCACCATCTCCATGGTTAGCAGGGATCGTGTGGACTATGGTGTGCCTTCTTCCCCTTACCATACATGTCGTGCGCTTTCGTTCCAAACACTTCATTTTCTTCGCAGACAGTTACAAAATTTGGCCAATATTATCATTTCCATTCGCTATCATTTTAGGGATAATCTGTATCATGTCAGACGTATTGAATGTGATCTTATTCAGTGGTCTATTTTACAACTTGGCTCACTGGACTAAAAAACTTTTCAAACGGCGACGTTAGGAGCAGATTTATAGGGGCTAATTGAGAAGTAATAGAGGAAGACAGACAACATTAAAGGTGTATTAATCATGGATTTTATGCTCGCAAACTTTTATTTTAAACGTTTATAATGTGAATTGTTTGTCTTGTTGTTCACTTGTGAATGGTAGTAGAAATTGAGCCGAGATTCGTTTGGCATCTATCTGCTTTCAGTTGTAGCAAGAAAAATGATGTGTGAGATCTTTAACGAGAAGGTTTTTAGTTTTTAAGATTGGTAACAAAATCAATTGACAAAATAAGTAGGTAAATATTGTAAGATATGATTTTATTAGGATTCATACAATAATTTTACTCATTTTTAATTAAGAAGAAAAGATTAAATGTGTATAAAGTATAAATTATTTTTAAAAAAATTATAATTAAGCCAAGAGGCTTCTACAATGGCAGCAAATTTATGCGTCAACATTTGGAGGTTTTCAATTATTTTAATTAATATAGAATATAAAATAATTGATAGATTGATAGATTTGGTTTTCAAAACGGTTACGAGACAGTTTCGCAAAAACGGTAATGCACCATTCTTTCAAATTGTAAACTTGTCATTGGCAAAAGTAATTTGCAGATAGAGAAGGGATCAATTGTGCAGTTTCAATGTGAGATAGAGGTATGTGATATTGTTTTACAGATTTCATACTATTTTCATATTGTAGGTTTATTGAATATGAATTAAGAGTCTATTTTATTTGCAGAATAATTGTAAAATCATCAGCATATTAATATTCAACTTTTGGAAAGCTATCAAAATTTCTTTTGGATGAGCTTAAACAAATTGTGCATTCAAATTCCTCATAATTTGTGCTATTCATTTTTTAAACTGTGATTTAATATACAAGATATTCGTTTTTTAAACTATGATTTAATAGATATATATATATATATTTTGTTTCCGGGTTTGCTGAAATTGCAGTTTGAACGTTTTTCAACTTACAGTTTCAAAAACTCTCATTGTATCAAGGCAAAGGTGGTTGACCCAAGCTTTACATCTACTTGCATTTTCTTGAAAGTTGGTAAAGTCTTTTCATATATCAAGCAGTCGAAACCAGTATGTTTATGTTTCATGATGCTTCTCAAATACTAATTTTATTTTCAGATTGTAGAATTTTCATATCCAGCTCTCGTTTCTGGTGGAGCCTGGCTGTTTTGTTTCATGGCTGGGGTTTGTTCTTTTTATTTTTTTGGCTGCTTGCAATGAGGGGCCTGAGCCTCTCCCACACGTTACCTCGCCCAGCCAAACTCTTTGCGAGTCAGAAATAAATTTCTTTAGGCCAATTCAATTGGCGTTTGGATTTTAATTTTTCCTAAAATTAAAAATTTTGTATTAATATTAAAGTTTTAGGATTGCTATTTATAAGCATATATTGTTGTGATTTGAGAGTTTTTAACTTAGAAGCTTGGTATATTTAGTTTATTTTTCTTAGGTTTTCAGTGATATGATGTGCATAGTATAAATAAGCTATGATAATTAATATGTTTGTATATCTATAAATTTTAATCTATCTATATCTAATATAAAAATGATTAATGAGTTTTCAATTAAATCATAATGTTTCTATTTTTTCTATTTGTCAATTGTAAAATCTCAAAAATCAATTGAGAATGAATTAATTGTTAATCCAATTAACTACTAAAAAAGTAGATTTTATTTCATTTTAGAAGTTAATGTAATAGAAATGTATATTTTAATTTTAGTTTTAATTTCATTCTAAAACAAATGATTCATTTAAAAAAAATTTAAAAAAAAGAAAAAAATAGTTTGATTTTACAATTTAAATTGATTTACAAGGGAAAGAGAAAATGGAATAGAAATGTTACTTATATATTCTATGATCACAAACCTAATACATTTTATTTAACGAAATAGAAATGTTACTTATATATTTTATGATCATAGATCTAATTGAACCCTAACTTTAATATATTTTATTTAATGGAATAGAAATGTTACTTATATATTTTATAATCATAAACCTAATTGAACCCTAACTCTAATATATTTTATTTATTGGAATAAAAATGTTACTTATATATAAAATATATTCCGTTTCTTTTAACCTTAACTATAACCCTAAAATTATGCCCTAACTATAACTTGAATCGTCATATAACCATAATTTAGCACTAACTATAGAAATGGAATAGAAATGTTACTTATATATATCTATAAACAATTTTGAAAGAGTTTTCAATTAAATCATAATGTTTCTATTTTTTCTATTTGTCAATTGTAAATCTAAAAAATCAATTGAGAATAAATTAATTGTTAATCCAATCAACTACCAAAAAAGTAGAATTTATTTTCATTTTAGAAGTTAATAGAATAGAAATGTATATTTTAATTTTATTCTAAAACTCATGATTCATTTAAAAATTAAAAAAAAAAGGAAAAAAGAGTTTGATTTTAGAATTTTAATTGACAGGGGAAAGGGAAAATGGAATAGAAATGTTACTTATATATTTTATGATAATAAACCTAATTGAACCCTAACTCTAATATATTTTATTTAATGGAATATAAATGTTACTTATATATTTTATGATCGTAGACCTAATTCAACCCTAACTCTAATATATTTTATTTAATGGAATAGAAATGTTACTTATATATTTTATGATCATAAACCTAATTGAACCCTATCTCTAAAATATTTTATTTATTGGAATAGAAATGTTACTTATATATTTTATGATCATAAAATATATTCTATTTCTTTTAACCTTAGCTATAACCCTAAAATTATGCCCTAACTATAATTGGAATTGTCATATAACCATTATTTAGCACTAACTATAGAAATAAAATAGAAATGTTACTTATATATCTATAAAAAATTTAGAAAGTTTATATTTAAACTTGATTTATGTATAAATTTTATTGGTATTTTTTTCTATTCCATTAAATTCTAATTCTAATGTTAAGGTTATAGTTGGTTATAGTTAGGTTTCAATTATGATCATATTCCATTTCTTTTAACCTTAACTATAACCCTAAAATTATGCCCTAACTATAACTTAAATCATCATATAACCATAATTTAGCACTAACATGATATTGACCCTTAACCCTAACCCTAACCCTATGATATAAAACATAACCCTAGAAATAATTATAACAATAACACTAAATCCTAATCCTCACAAAAATCATAACCCTAACCCTAACCTTAAACCCTAAATCCAAACCCTAACCATTAACCTAACCCTAACCATTAACCTAACCCTTACTATAATCCTAACTCTAACCCTTAACATTAACCCTTAACCTATGATATAAACCCTAATATTAGACATAATCCTAAACATAACACTAAATCCCAAGCCTAACCACAATCTTAACTCTATCCCTAGCCTCAACCCTAACCATTAGCCTAACCCTAACAATGATGTAAACCCTAACTATAATCCTAACCCTGTCCCTTAACCCTACTTACACTCTAATATAAACCCTAAACCTAATCCTAAAACTAACCATGATCTAAATCCAAACCCTACCCATTAACTTAACCCTGACAATGATGTAAACCTTAGCCATAATCCTAACTCTAACCCTAGACATAATCCTAATCCTAACCCTAAATCCTAAGAATAACCACAATATTAACCCTAAAACTAATCCTAACCCTAGAACCATGATCTAAATCCAAACCCTAACCATTAACCTAAACCTAAAATTTATGCAAACCACAACTATAACCCTAACCCTAATTCTCAACCCTAATTCTAACCCTATGATATAAACCCTAACCCTATACATAATCCTAACCATAACAATAAATCCTAAGCCTAAACAGAATCGTAACCCTAACCCTAACACTAATCCTAACCCTTACCATTAACCTAACCCTAATAATGATATAAAGTCTATCTATAATCCTAGCCCTAACCCTGTGATATAAACCCTAACCCTAGATAGAACCCTAACCATAATTCTAAACATTAAGCCTAACCAAAATCTTAAACTTAACCACTACCCTAACCATGATGCAAATCTAAACCTTGACCATTAACCTAAGCCTAACAATGATGTAAACCCTAGCTATAGTCCTAATCCTAACCCTAATTTTGTGATATAAACCCTAACCCTAAACATAAAACTAATCATAACCATAAATCCTAATCTTAACCCTAACCCTAGCCCTACTCATGACGTAAATCCAAACCATTAACCTAACCCTAATAATGATGTAAACCCTAACTATAATCCTAACCATAACCATTAATCCTAGCCCTAACTCTAACCTTATGATATAAACTCTAATCATAGACATAGAACTAACCATATACCTATAAACAAAGCCTAACTAGAAACTTAACACTAACAATGATTTAAATCCAAACCCTAACCATTAACCTAACCCTAACAATCATGTAAACCTTAACAATAATCATGACCCTAACCCTAACTCTAATCATAAAGTAAATCCAAACCGAACCCTAACCATTAACCTAACCCTAACAATGATGTATACCCTAACTATAATCCTAACCCTAATCATTAATGCTAACCATAACTCTAATCCTATGATATAAACTCTAATCATAGACATAATCCTAACCATATACCTAAAAATTAGGGTTGAGGTTAGGGATAGCGTTAAGATTGTGGCTAGGCTTAGGATTTAGTGTTATGTTTAGGATTATGTCTAAGATTAGGGTTTATGTCATAGGTTAAGGGTTAATATTAAGGGTTAGAGTTAGAATTGTAGTAAGGGTTTACATCATTGGTATGGTTAGGTTAATGGTTAGTATTAGAGTTAGGGTTCAATTAGGTTTATGATCATAAAATATTAAATTCTATATATGCCCTAAATTATGGCATAAGTAACATTTCTATTTCATTAAATTCTAACTCTAATGTTAAGGTTATAGTTGGTTAGAGTTAGGTTTCAATTATGGTAAGGGTTTGATTATGGTAGGGATTTAACTATAGTTAGTATTGGGATAAAAATATATAACCAACTATAACCTTAACCCTAACTCATGGATTTCCCTCTAATTAAATCCAAGATTTATTATACAAATCGAAACCTAACACCATGCTTTATCCTTTAACCCTAACCTAATTTGAATTGTAACACTAACTCTAACCTTAATTGAATCTTAATTTAAGTTTAATACAAACCCTAATTCTATTTGAACCCTAACCTTAATACTAATTTTGTTTAAAACCCATAAGTAATCTCAAGTAATAACCTATAATAAGAACCTTAATTGTAGGCTACCCTAACACTAATATAGCCTTAACCCCAACCTCAATCTAGTCATAATTGAACCTAATCCTAATTAAACTCTAATCTTAATTAAACACTAACCCTTTTCTAATTGAATCCTAACCCTAATTGAACTCTTCATCCCTACCCTAACTATAATTGAACACTGACCATGATTGTAATTTAACTCTAATTAACTAACTCTAACTCAAATATTTACTTCTAATTCAACCCCAATCCTGACCTAACCTTAACATTAGCCCTAACTATGCTTGAACCATAATGCTAAGTGAATTATAACTCTAACCTTTTTTTAATCCTAGCCATAAATCAAAGATTTTTCCTATAACCCTTATTAAACCCTAAGCTTAAACCTCAAAAAGTCTTATTTGTAACCCTAACCCTTAATGAAACAAGATCTAACCCTAACTTAAACTTAAAACTAATTAAACCCTAACCATTCTTATATCATAACCCTAAACCTAATTGAACATTAATCTTAAGTTTTATTACACCCTAAATCCTAGCATATATATATATATATAGAGAGAGAGAGAGAGAGAGAGAGAATAAGATGAGAGATATCATTCTCGAGGCCTATTGCACTTTAAGCTTGACACTTGAAATTGAACCCTAGCCCTATGTTCACTAGATCAAATCAAACCCAAATTATAAATATAATTGAGCTAAACCATAACCTTAAGCTAAATCAAATTCTAACTCTAACACTAAAGCAAATTGAAGCATGATCATAATCCTAATTGAACCCTAACTCTAATACTAAACCACATTGAACCCTAACCCTAACACTAAATTAAATTAAACCCTTTCCCTAAACCAAATTGAACAATAATCCTAATTAAACCCTTAACTTAAAAATAAACCAAACTAAAGCCTAACCATAGCATTAAACCTAATTGAATTGTAACCCTATATTTAATTATATCTTTACTATTATACAAACAAAGGTCACAATACCATGCTCATAATTTAAGAACTTATAATGTCTTTACATCATATCAATGATTTTCAATTATCGTAGTCACATCTTAGTCGACTTTCAATACTTCTTGAGTTTACAAACTTTTAACATATTTTAGAAATGTTTAGAAATGTTTATCAATTTTGTTTGACATATATAAGAGAAATTACAAATTTTCAAACCTTATTTTTGAAGTGGATGTCTTACGATATGCAAATTACAAAAAAGTGGCCCATCAATCTAAATTATAAGATATGATTTAATAAACATTTAACCAATTAGAAAAAATACTTCATAATTATTGTTAGATGTTTAAATTAATGTATTTTGACTTAGATTTGCTCTATGATTAATACATATTTATTTTTTATAATTGATTTAAGCACAAAATCTTTACTCAATTCTTTACATTATATATGTTATTATAATCACTTAACAGTTATTATTGAGTGGATAGTTCATTTTTACTATTTAATTAAAAAAATCAATAAACTATTTAGAATATCTTAATGTTACATTATCTTAATATCTCTTATAGTTAATTTCAATATAACATTTTGAAAGTTTGCTTGATCTATCTTTTAATAATTAGTAACCTTAAATGTTAAAAAATTAATATTTCTTATGTAGCAAAAAATTAAATTTATCCCAAAATATAAACCCTAACCCTAGAAATAATCATAACAATAACACTAAATCCTAAGCCTAAGAACAATCGTAAGCCTAACCCTAACCTTAAACCCTAAATTCAAACCCTAACCATTAACCATAACCCTAACAATGATGTAAACCTTTACTGGAATTCTAACCCTCACCCTTAACACTAACCCTTAACCTATGATATAAATCCTAACCCTACCCATTAACTTAACCCTATTAATGATGTAAACCATAAACATAATCCTAACCCTAACCCTAACCCTAAGCCTAGACATAATCCTAACCATAACCCTAAATTTTGAGCATAACCACAATCTTTACCCTAACCATGATGCAAATCCAAAACGTAACCATTAACCTAGCCCTAAAAGTGGTGCAAACCATAACTATAACCCTAACCCTAACCCTTAACCCTATGTCTAACACTATGATATAAACCTTAACCCTACACATAATCTTAACCATAGCCATAAATCCTAAGCATACCCACAATCTTAACCTTAAGATTAACCCTAACCATTAACCTAACCCTAAAAATGATGCAAACCATAACTATAACCCTAACCATGATGCTAATCCTAAATCTAACATTGTAATATAAATCCTCACCCTAAACATAAAACTAAGCATAATTGTAAATCCTAATCCTAGCCACAATCTTAACCATAACCCTAACTCTAACCCTAATCATGATGTAAATCTAAACCCTAACTATTAAACTAACCCTAAAAATAATGTAAACCCTAACTATAATCCTAACCCTAACCCTTAACCCTAACCCTACACACATAATCTTAACCATAACCCTAAATCCTAAGCCTAACCACAATTTTAACACTAATTGTAACACTAACTATGATGTAAATCGAAACCCTAACCATTAACCTAATCCTAGCAATAATATATACCCTAACTATAATCTTAAACCTAACCCTTAACCCTAACCCTAACCCTATAATATAAACTCTAATTGTAGATATAATCCTAACCATATACCTAAAAATTAAGCCTATCCAGAACCTTAACCCTTACAATAATGTAAATATAAACCCTAACCATTAACCTAACCATAACAATGATGTAAACTCTAACTATAATCCTAACCCTATACAACAATATATAATTTGAAATTAATTTATGTCATGTTGATAAATTAATAAAAAAATAGGTGCCTCTAGAAGGATATCTCTTGGCTTATTCTATATATATTATTAAATATATATAAGCTAGTTTAGCACTAACTATAGAAATAAAATAGAAATGTTACTTATATATCTATAAACAATTTAGAAAGTTTATATTTAAACTTGATTTATGTATAAATTTTATTGGTATTTTTTTCTATTCCATTAAATTCTAATTCTAATGTTAAGGTTATAGTTGGTTATAGTTAGGTTTCAATTATGATCATATTCCATTTCTTTTAACCTTAACTATAACCCTAAAATTATGCCCTAACTATAACTTAAATCATCATATAACCATAATTTAGCACTAACATGATATTGACCCTTAACCCTAACCCTAACCCTATGATATAAAACATAACCCTAGAAATAATTATAATAATAACACTAAATCCTAATCCTCACAAAAATCATAACCCTAACCCTAACCTTAAAACCTAAATCCAAACCCTAACCATTAACCTAACCCTAACCATTAACCTAACCCTTACTATAATCCTAACTCTAACCCATAACATTAACCCTTAACCTATGACATAAACCCTAATATTAGACATAATCCTAAACATAACACTAAATCCCAAGCCTAACCACAATCTTAACTCTATCCCTAGCCTCAACCCTAACCATTAGCCTAACCCTAACAATGATGTAAACCCTAACTATAATCCTAACCCTGTCCCTTAACCCTACTTACACTCTAATATAAACCCTAAACCTAATCCTAAAACTAACCATGATCTAAATCCAAACCCTACCCATTAACTTAACCCTGACAATGCTGTAAACCTTAGCCATAATCCTAACTCTAACCCTAGACATAATCCTAATCCTAACCCTAAATCCTAAGAATAACCACAATATTAACCCTAAAACTAACCCTAACCCTAGAACCATGATGTAAATCCAAACCCTAACCATTAACCTAAACCTAAAATTTATGCAAACCACAACTATAACCCTAACCCTAATTCTCAACCCTACTTCTAACCCTATGATATAAACCCTAACTGCATTAAACTACTGCATGTCTTTTCACATACGTAGGATTTTTTGTCTGCCATTTTTAGTATGCAAGTTTAGTTTGGTTCTAATATGAGTTCAGTTTAGAGGCTCCTTTATTCTATTAGCGAATAATTTGTCGATAGGCAATCCACTGTGGGGTACACCGTCACCAGAATTGTCTCACACTGTGAATTCATCATTTCCCATTGCCGTCGATTTTTCCAGTGGTTTTTCTTTCAGCTCATCTAATGCGTGGCTAGGGTTTATCTTGTAACCGTGTGAGGAGCTTCCGATTCCAGCTGTGCTTGACAATAGGGTTTATCCTGCCTTGTTAAGTTTTATATTCGCCAACCTTCGCTTCTTCTCATTGCTTCTTTTCTAATCTTGGCCGTAGCAAAGGAAGCACATTTCGAGTTTGCAAGCAAATCGGCGCTCCTATAAATTCAAGGCAAAGGGTTCGTTTCACATTCACCGATATTACCGCTTGATTATTTCAGAGGTATTTGCGCAATCGCACAGAGATGAATTGTTCCAAACTAGCTGTGTGTTCTGAGTTAGTAATTGCAGTAGTATGTAGATTATTATCTTTATTTGTCCCCGATTTTTTTTTTTTATTTTTATTTATTTTATTTTATTTTATTTATTTATTTATTTTCTGTTTTCTGTTTTCTGTTTTCTTGATTGTTGTTTCTAGAGATTTTGTCATCGAATTCGTGTGGATCGCCTGTGTTTCCAAGGATTTGGGAATTTACAACAAATTCGAGAGGGATAGGGCTTAGTTTTTTTTTTCTGCTTTTTGTATTTTCATCTTTTTGGATTCGAAAAAAGTAAAACATAAAATCCTACCTCAGCGAACAATATCTTTTAATCTGTTATTGTAGAAATGATAATATATATATTTTGTTTAGAAGATTTAGTCACTCGGGGTCTATTAAACGAAAATATTTAAATTTGATACTGTAAAATTGATAATATTTTAATTTTCATAGCAGAGTAAGTGGCTTGGTTTTCTTAAACCTGGAACAGTCAGGATCTGAGTTGGATTGATTGCGTAAAGGTAAAAGTTATGATTTTAGGTTATCTTTGTTTATAAGAGCTTGAATCCCTTTATGAAGCTCAAGGATTGTAAAATAATTAGGCCAAGGTAATACGACAACTATCCAAGATAGTTTTAACAGACTTAATGGTATAGACTTTTACAATATTCATCTTTTTTAAAATTTTACAGTTTCTTCATAATTCATCATTTCAACCTTTATCCTAATCAACTATCAAGGATCACCCCTCATCTTGGGGTTCTTCTGTAATGTTCATCACCCCCTTCATAAGCAACGACTTCACCTATGGCATTAGTTGTTTGATTTTTTTTTACAACCTGAACTATATAAGAAACTTAAGTTTCTGATTCATAGGAGATAAGTGTTCGACATAGCCACCTTTATCTCAACCTACATCTCAAGTTTTATTTTAAACAAAAGAACTTTATCAAGTCGTTATTGTATGGTCAGAAGGCACAAAGGATACCAATGTTGTATTTCTTTCTTTCTTAAATAATATCTTGCTGCTATATAACTTTCATAGACAGTGTGGGGATGTCTTGGTTGGTGCTAGGAAGGATTGCCAAATCTCTTTAATCCGTCCTGCCTCTTTGTCATTTTATCAAACAATCTATATGCCTTCTCTATGCCTCCACATTTGCGTGCAATTTCTACCCATTATATCTGAAATAGTGTACATTGGTGGAGCAAACAGATCTTACTGTTTACTATTTACTTAGGTTTAATGAGGTAGATGGATATTGTTAAGTTTTATTTGGACTCTAACTTATCCTAGAGGATATTGATGAGTTCTGTCAATTCTACTTCCTTCAGATTGTCCATTCTTCCTAACTGCTCTTGCCTATTTAAGCAAGGCTAATGTTAATTGTAACTTACCTCTTAACTTAATACATCTCATGTGTTGAATCTCTTACCTGTGGAGGGTGTTTTACAGATTGATTCCTGATTTGGGTGGAAACACTTACATACATTATTGTAGCACAAGCCTATTTTTAAGATTAGTTCATTTAGCTTCACTATGAAAACTATGTAAGAACATTGTCTACGTTAAATATGATGAAAATGGTTCACGTTTCTGAAAATAATTTTGTTATGGTAAAGGATCGCAAGCTGTGAAGTTCATTGATCCCATGAAATGTCCCAAGTATCAAAAAACATTTATCAAACAGGAAACAATGAATACCAAATAGCTCCTACCCCATCTAAAGTAAGGACAAGCCAGATGCAATAACTCTCGTCATCATTCAATTAAATATATTTTCAGAAGAACATGATTAAATTGACTATACTTTCATTTTGGACAACATTTTTATCTTGGATGCAACTGTTGCAGTTCTCAGAACCAAATACTTTTGAATTCGAGTCCACAATGAAAAGATGTTCCAGGTTTCCAGAGTGTCCAGTTCAGGAAGCTCACAAATACTTTCTAGAATTCTACCATTGAAACTATTTAGCATAAGACTTAGAAGTGTTAAGCCCTTGAGCCTACCTATTTCATAAGGAAGGCTCCCAACCTATGGTACATACTATTTGTAATTTAGAACATAAAACATCATTCGAATTAAGTTATTAATAGCATTCCACCACCATGTCATAAAGGGCCTATTATACTTGTCAATGTTGTCATATTATCCCAAACTAGGATCCCAACTAGGAATTGCTTGCTTTATCTACCGAAACATTTTGTCAAATGTCTCATTAGTCTCTCCAAAATCAGGAGAGTCTATATTAACATATCTAATGATCTTCCATGTTGTAACGTTCTTTGTAATGTCTTGTGCTTGTGCAATGTGATGTCATCCTGCATTGATCTTCTTGTAGAGTCCATCTCCTTAATCTTGGATTTTCAACAAAAATCCAAAGTCATTGTTATACTCTTCCTTGTAAGGTTGATTTGCCATTCATCTCCTTATATCAATCCTTATTATACTCTTCCTTGTAAGGTTGATTCGTCATTCATCTCCTTATATCAATTCTTAATTCTTCAAGACATCCAACACTCCTCCTTCAGCTCCATCATCTTTCCTCTTGAAGTTGTTGATACTTTCATCTCATTCCAACCGCATCATAACATTAATGCCTTGATCTTCAACTCTTTCCTCTTGAAGTTGTTGTAGAGATTTTTGTCCACTTTGTTGTAGAGCACTCCTTATTGTCTTCCTTGAACATGTTGATCTTGTCTTCAAAACCTTAAGAGAAAGAGAAAATTTTAAATCATATTTGTAAACAACATGAATGATTGCCAAAATTTGCCTCACAAAAACCCCTAAAAATATTTAACTGACACTTCTATAATTAAAACCCTTGTTTCAATTCTGGAAACGAGGTTTTCAAGTCTGGAAAATGCACTTTCAGGTCTGGAGATAATCAATTTGGTGATGAAAATTGCTCGATATCAGGGTGTATATCTCCTTATTCGATGGAAAATTCACTTGTCCTTAGATCTGGCTCAAAAATTCGCATTGCAATCTGATGTATTGTGATGAAAACACTTCAACCTGGTGTAGTTCCCACCAACCTGCCCTTAATTCTTCCTTGAATGCATAAATTCACTCATCAAATCTGCCTATTTCTAATCTGAATTTGGCTTGATGCAGGTGTGAATGTAGATGGATTGAAATTTTCCTTTGGAATGATGCAATCTGCCCGAGTTCGCTTGAGTCTACCCTTGGATTAGGCTTGAATTGTAGTTGATTTGATGTAGAAATGGAATGTTTTCAACTTGCCTATATAGCGCTCCATGTTGAGTTCACAATCTCCTCCCAAGAGCCGACCTAGGCAATGATTCTTGTTTATTGAAAATTTGATTTAACTCCCATCAAGTCAGCTAGCTTGAAATCTTTATATTTGCCTTTTAAAATTTCCAATTTACCTCAAGTCAGCTAGCAACGATTCATGAATTTTGCCTTCCTTGAAGTGGTATAAAGATAAGGTTGAGTAGTAAATAAGAGTAAGAGATGTTCTGACTCGCTCCAATTCTCTGCCTTTAATCAGTCTGATTCTGCTCCTAATTTGCTTGGAATGATGTTGGAAATGAAGTTCTTTTAATCCTTGTCATATAACTCTCCAAACTTGGAATTGCAAACCCTTGATTAGGCTGACCTTATAAGTATTTTGATTGTGTTTTAAATTTGAAATAGCCAAGACAGCTAGCTTACAAGCCTTAACACTACCCTAGCAGTTTTAGCACGGGATCATGGACAAGAGAAGCATAATTTAGGGGTTGTTCCTGGACACTGTTTCAGTCTGGTTAAGGAGTCAATTGCTCAAATAGCCCTAAAGTCGTCAACAATCATGTGAACAGAGTGAACTATGGATTTCATAACATCTTCTTATATAACTATAAGAAAAGCAATGTAATTGGTCGTTTCTCTAAGCAGGCTGGAAGTGACCATTGGTTTGCCATCAAAAGATTGAAATCTTTTGCATTTTCAGGCATGATGTTCTTCATCTAATAAATTACTACCGGTAGTACAAATTGAACCTTTCTCAAGTCCAACCACTAGTGTAAAAGACTTCAATATGCATTAGCTATTATTAGTGAGGTAAACTTCTATTATTCCTTGGTAGCAATCTACTTCTTGTTTAGGACACATTCTATAAAAATTAGACCTTTGTGCTATTATATGTAAGTTGCAATTAAAAAATAGGGTCTGCAATAAAAATAGAGCATTCAACCATTAAAAATAGAGTACTCTACCTTTTTTCAATTTCAATGTGTGTTTTTTTTTTTTTTTTTAATCTATTCATATTGGTTTAAAGTTGTATGTCTAAACTTCCATTAATTTTTTCACTATTGTTGTCAGGTTTATCCATTGATTTAGACGTAAGTGTTGCTTGTCAAAAACTACATTTCATATCAGACTAGGTTATTTTTGGGCGTTAAAGTTTGAGTGGTTGGCATTTTGCCAAAGTTTATCATGTCAAATTTTAACTACTTGTCCATTCTAGAATTTTGTGAAAATGAGTATGATTATTGGTGTCTGCAAATGATGACTTTTCTTATAGGAAAAGATATGTCAAAAATTATTGAATCAGGTCATCAGGAGCCAATTGATTATGCCCTCTTTGGTAATGATAAAATAGCCAAGAAGGAGGCCAAGAAGAAGAACATTCAACCCTTGTTTTACATTCAAATAGTTGTTGATAAAGGGTTACTTCCAAGAAGTTTAGATGCAAAGACAACTAATGATACCTAGAAGACTCTAAAAGAAGCTTACCAATGTAGTGACCAAGTCAAAGTTGTCAAGTTATAGACATTGAAATGAGAATTCAACATTTTAATGATGCGAGAAATTGAGAATGTGACTAACTATTGTGTTCGAGTTAAAAATTATTTGCATGCCATCTACAACCCTTGCATTATATCCAAACACAAAAATTCACGCATAAAATTCCCCATCTCAACTAAATGATGCATTTGTAGCCATGTAAAATTCAATAGATGTTAGAATTTTAGATATTGCTAAATTCAAGTTTTAGGTTGTTTATATAGATGAAATTTGTGTTTAAGTCTTTAGATCTATAATATTAATTTTCTTAAGTTGATATTTATACATCAACAACATGAGATCTATGTCTACGTATTCCTTTTATCTTTGTTCATCCTAGAAGGACATTAATGGTAACATGTAATATAACATTATCAAAATTGCTAAAAATATATATATCTTTTGTCATGGAAATATTTATGTGTGATGTATATTCATTTTAATGGATCTAATCACAAAATGGGAAAATTGAAGGTAGAGGTGTTTAGGTCGAGTTGGAGGGAGAGTTGTGGTCATTGATTATATTAAAAGGAGTCCCTAAATATGTTTCTCATTAGAAATTGCCAGTTTGTAACATCAAGCTTCACATTTATGTTCACCCGTATGTATGAATTTTTAGTATATAAACTAAATATAAATATTTTGTGTAATATTCATTTTCATTCTTGATTTATATTTCTTTTTTGATCTCCACATTCATATTTCTCAATTACTCCATTCAACCACATTAGTTGTTGTACTACACAATACTGAAGTTCTAAAGATTACCTTGTGAATGTTTTCTAATCTAAATGTGTACATAAATTATTCTCACATTATAATTAGACTAAAGAACAAGGCCAATCCCCTAAAAAAACCATATGCTAATGAGAAAAACAAATGGTTTTCAATGGTAATGGATCCAATTCCAAGGTCATTGTACCCAAAAGCACAACTAGAGAAGATTTTGACACTCCGTAGATGGCCACAAAAGGACAAAAAGACAACAATGCTCATGGAGCTAGTTTTCGATTGAAAGAAATTGACAAAGAATGAGCCATATAAAAAGAGCCCATTTAGGTTCAGCATAGGTTCAGCATAGGTTCAACACAGTAGTCCAAATGCATTGAAATTATTTCTGCCAAGCTCTAAGACAAGACTATTCCCAATATGATAGTTAATATGTTCAACAATAGACAAATGTGGAGAGAGCTACAAATAGCCTTTACAAGGCTTATAAATCTAAAAAGGGGTATGTAAGTACCATTTCCAAACTTTTCACTAAGGTTTGGAAGATCAAACCCCATATTTATATATTATTTGAAGAGAATAGAAGCAATAATGAGTTAGAAAAGTCGCTTGATCTTGATTAACAAGCATAAAGGAAATAGAAGCAATAACTACTTAGAAAAAATTTTGTTGGTCTTGATGGACAAGCTTGAAGGGAATAGAGCAATAATTACTTAGAAAATAAGAAAAGTCTCCTGTCTTCATTGGCAAGCAATAACTACTTAAAAAGGTCTCCTAGTCTTCATTAACAAATTTGAATTTAAGCTTGAACTCCGGCTACATTAGAATTGTTGGCTCTATGACTAAAATTTAGAAGAGTAGGCACTCCATATTAGAATTGTTGGCTCTATGAATAAGGTTTGGAAGCGTACGCACTCATTTAGATACCTGAGGATGTGAGACAATCAAATGAACTATCGGTTGATGGATAACCAATCGTTAAAATCAATCTGCAGCCATCTATGCTGCGGTTAGTTCTAAATTTGATAGTCATTGAAAAAGTAAAACATATAATTTGATTTTTTAATTTGTGTAGCACATCTCAAATATGGCTCTTCAAAAATTCTCTATGGCCTCCCATGGAAGAAGACCAAAGAGGGGGTTTGGAAATAGTTTTCAACTAGCAATTGACGCACCTCGGTTATAACCTCACTAGCTGCGTCATTGCCCCAAGTGCAAAGATACTTGCTGCCTCCTTCCACTTTTGCTTTATACTGATTCATACTCGCGTAATTCTTTCACAATGAATGTGGTATTAAAACTTTCATGTGGTGTAATATTCCCATGCAACCATAGTAGGCGGTGCCTGATATAAGAGCAATATGAAGGAACATTGCATTTTCAGTAATCTTAATTACATAATCATGGATTCTTTACATGCCTCCTATTTACTACCTTAATAGAGGTGCATTTGCTAACTTGTTAAATGGCACAGAGCTATCATCTGCATTACTAACTTGTTGCTGGTGGCTGCTAAGAAAGAACTACTTCCTAACCAACAGCTGCTTTCTAATTATCCTTCTTTAAATATGAATATTTATCTATTATGTGTAGGATATGATGAAGTGGTGGAAGGAATAAATCCTCAATTTTAAGGAACAAAATATATCCCAATTTATAGTGATGATAAGAAGATTTAGCTGCAAAATTTAAGCACATGATATATTTAAATTAATACATTTAAATAATTATATTTGAAATATACATAATAAAAACCATATAATTATTTTAAATTCTTATATGTATATGGATATGTATATGTATATCTTTTTGTTGTTCTTTATAAAATATAGAGTATAAATGTATCATTCAATATAAATAAATAATATTTGAGTGTCATAATTCTTATTATAGATATTAGTGGATGAGCAGTGTGAGTTGTGGGATTTGAGGGGTTGTTCAACAATATTAAGGAAGTAAGTGTTATAAATCGAAATGGACAATATTTAGTTTAGATTACATGCGAATTTTGGGAACTATTAAGTTTGTGGGATTACGATTAAGATGAAGGAATTAATAGATTGTAACTTCAAAGGATTCACTAGTTTTTGGATTTTTAACTCTAATTTGTTGGTGGATGATTTTAAAGTAATATTACGGTAAGGGACTTAAGCCTTCTTTATTTTTTAAAGTAATCTTCATATAACACCTAACTTTTAGCATAGATAAATTTAGACATTTCCATATTGCGAATGAAAAGTGCTTAGACTAATAGAGAGGATAACTTATAATCAACAAATCACTAATGCTTAGACTAATAGATCATATAAAGTTTCTCCAGAAATAATGGTAGGCTATTAAGAACATAAAGTTCCTTAACAACTAGTTTTTGGTTGGCCCTTTACTAGATTTTTGTGTTTTTTCTTGTTTAGTTCCTAGGGCACCTTTTTTTGTTGTTTTTGTTCAATTTCACATCTTGTGAGATTTGTTTCACTTGCCTTTATGGCTAGCTTTTAACAAGTCTGGGCCCTTCCCATTCTTAAATTATAAAAAAAAAAACATTAATGCTATAAACACAAGATTAATGAAAAACACATTCATCCATGCATACCTCTGTTATTAGAAACAAGGCAACACCCTATCGTTTCCCATTTCAATAAATAAAACACTTTTCAACGTTGGAGAAACCAGTTTCTAAGCAGTGCTAGGCATTTCAGAATGTTTCTTTTTACGTTTTATAAATATTCACCTAAAAGTTTTCAGTGCGGATTATTGAAGTCTTTTATTATAAGTATTTTAAATATTCACCAAACAGTGTGGATTTTTTAACTTTCTAAATATTCACCATAGTTGAGAGTTTGATTTTTTCTAGTTTTTTTCTAAAATTAATTAAGAGATTATTAAGTAAATTCTACAAGTTATTTTAAGTGAGAAAGATACTATAATTTTTAATTTTTTTAAAATTAATGTAGAAAGTAATTTACATAGTATAAGTTATTTTAGAAATAATTTTTTTTATATAAATTTTTTAATTTGCTTATAAAATGATTGAAAGGGGGATTTTAATTTACTAAAGAACATTTGTAGATTATTTAATGTAAAGGAAAGTTGACTTGCAGTTGGAATGTATTTTACAAATTTTAACTTTTATATATATATCAACTAACTTGTCTTCATGAAAGGTATGTTGGTTCCACATGAGTCTTGTATGGGGGCTAGGGGTTATGAGAGACTACTAGGACAACCCATGATGGGGGTTGGGACCTATTGAAACCTACTAGGACAACCCATACCAAGCTATGTGATGAGACTCTCCCCTTATGTGCACAAGTGTCCTACTCTTGTGTTGTAATTTGTAAGTCCTTTGTAGTTGTCATGTGGAGTTGTCTTGTGGAGTTATCTTTGTTATGTTGATCATCTTTATGTTCCCTGTTTGTTGTTCTTATCATTATGTTGTAGGTATTGACCTTGTTTACCTTTATCACTTACTTCTGTGAATGTGGGCCATATGTCTATCTCCTAGCATGGGGGGTGGTCCTTCAGGGTCCACATGATCGGGTGGTAGTTGCCTACTTCCATCAGGTTGTTTTGGACTTATTCATTGAATGGTTTGGCTTTTCTTCTCTCTCGAGTGACTTCTATTGGATATAATTTACTTTGTAGATTAGAGGTAGATTAATACATTCTTATGTTATTTCTTTGTTATATATCAAATGTAATTGCGACTATAATTGGAACACGCCTACAAGGCAGATGATGAAAACAATGATGTAATTATGATGTTATTTAAGTAAAGTGAGGATAGGATTAATGATGGTTAGTTATAATGATTTTACTATACATGTATGGATAGATTATGTGTTAGTTATTTATTATTCAAGGCATTATAAGAACATTTGGATTTGGGTCCTAAAATGAACCTAGACTTAAGGTTAAATGAATGCATTTAGTCTCTTATCATTATGTAATCAAATGGGAATTAATCTTTTAGGATGTGTTAACTTTCTGATTAATAATCATCTCATAACGTATGGTTAATTGGTAATTATGTTAGATATAGTTCCTTTCATGTTTTTGTGAGTTGTTTAGAAACAATGTTAAGGAACCTTAGAGAATGGTTTTGTTTTTGTTTCTTTTTGCTTGTGCATTTGAGTATGTTAAGTTAGCTCTTATTGAGCATTGCATTAGGATTCTCATTAAGATTTAAAATATATATCTTCTTAGTTGAGTTAGTTAATTTAGATCCTCTAGGGTTCCTTGGTGAGGTGTTACACCACACCATCTATTATTCCAAGTAAAGACCCCATTAAATGGTTTGACATCAGTTAAAGAAAGATAATCTACATTTGCTCGAAAGATATTACAAACAGGACCTAGCCAAGCCAACCCTCCCCTTTTCTCTTCCAAACTTAACACTGAATTGAAATCACCAACTAAAACCCAAAGAAAGTGAAGAACACAAGATCTAACATACTTAATATGTGACCAAAATTACAAAGAACTTATCATTATATAATTATTACATCATATAGTAATTAACTCAATATAAAACTTAAACCAAGCACACAAAATGTCACACCAAGGAATATGGGTGGACACCACATTGTTTCATTTTGGCGTCAAGTTTTATTATTACCAAAAAAAATATATATATATTTTATTTTAAATTACAACTTATACCACCATAAAATCATTAAATACTGTTATACGTAACCCTTATATCCACATAAATGACACACGTCTCTTTCAAGATCAAACCCTTGTTGCTCTACTCTTGCCAACAGCTCACTCTCAAAATACACCACCATATCGTCTATTTTCAATGAAGGGGAGACTTGTCAGTGGCCATTTCTTCTTTACAGCCACGTTTTCTGGTCACAATATAAATGCTTATAATAATATTTGGCAGCGTACCATCTGTCATTAATACACCTTTAATGTCCTTATATTTGTCTAAAACTTCTTATTAATCCCTACAAACGTGCTCCATTAATCCCGCGGCTTCAGAAGTTTCTTAATCCAGTAGGCCACGTAAAATAGACAAGTGAACAGGAATACAGTCAATATTTCTGTTATGGAAAAAAATATCGAAAGAATGGCAACTAATGGAAGTCCTAATGCCACCCAAATTTTTGTATATTTTAGGCCTGAGAATATAGTTTTTGGAACAAGCGCGCGAAACATATATGGTAAGGGGAACAAAGCACACCATAGTCCAAACAATCCCCGCTAACCATGGAGATGGCCCGATGACCATGTGTACCGCTGCTCCAAATGCTACAATCAGCAACAGTAATGAGAACCACAATAAGCTAAGACTGTTTACGACAAAACGAGAATGTGTCGCATGCTGGACAAGGATAGCTGATGCAATAGAACTACAAAACGAGAATGTGTCGCATATATATCACAAACACTTTGAAGGGAAGGGCATTAATGAATACAGCTTCTGGTTTATGTCCTGGTTGTTAAACAAGTCCTCCTTTTAAAGTGAAACCTGCTGCAAACGACACTGTCGCGATCAACACCGCATTAATGGATATATTTGCTGATAGCTCCAACCTCCTTGTATCTTCCAAAATCTCTGAATTCAACAGCGCATCATTGATTTGAAGCACTTCTCTGATCTGCACGAATGAGAATTTCTGTGAAATACTAGTTTAAAAATAGTAGAAACATGTCAAATTATTCAATTCAATTACTTACACTATGGTAAAGTGCTGCATCTTTTTCAATATTGTCCACTGCTATGTGTAATGGAGTTCGCCGTATGTTGTCGCGATGGTTAAGTGACTCCCTTGACATCTGCTATGTGTAATGGAGTTCGCCCTATGTTGTCGCGATGGTTAAGTGACTCCCTTGACATGAAGGATAACAACATATTTTTCAAACGGTACAATTCCCAGGGTGTTCTAGTAAGACTTACTGTATATAAGACAGCTAGATGAAGAGGTTTTCTGCCATCGTTGTCAACCACTTATATACAGTCTCTGCCTATTTTAATAGAATGTCCACTAGATCATACATTTCCCACTCCACTGCCATATGAAGCGACAAAGAATTGTTATTTTTCAAAAGCAGTCTGGCGATCTGTTTTTCACAACCAAATATCCAATATAGCCCCATAAAGCCAGGAACGGGGGAAGATAATACAAGCATATGCATCGTTGTTCTTCCACATCCATTCGTCTGTTTCGCCAGATCAGGCCTGTGTTGTTCAATGACAACTAAACAAACAATTTATAGGCAGTGTGAGGTACGGAACGAATTGCTCGAAAAATATTGGTTCTCAGATAATTAAATATCCATATGCCCATAGATAATGATTTATAGATCTACGTTTGCCTACCTAACTGTATTTAATATTTTTATTTTATATTTACAAGTTTTTCATTGGCAACCTTTTCAGTTAAGGCTATTAATTTGGACTCTACTCCCAACATAAAGAAGTAGCATATTGATCATTATTTAAGCATAATTGTTGCTCTCATCTATTTCAGCATGATTGTTGGGCTTACACAAATAGGGAGTACAATGTTTTCATAGGATGTCTCATGTCAATAGTTAGTACACTTTTTATTTAGAATTGTTAAGTTTTATATAAATAATTAGTGTTAATCATTATGTCTTTGAATATTGTTATATAAATAGGTTAAATTTGAATATTTAGCATTCTTTTCTAAAATTATTATCAAGGGATAGTTTTTTTATATTAATTTCAAAAAAAAATTGAAGAAGTTGCATCATAGATTGATATTCATAAAAAATTTAGGAAGAGGAAATTATGCTTCAAGCTTTCAATAGGATCTAGCATCTCACCCAAAAGCAAGTTTGGGTGCTCCACAACAAGCTTTTAAAACTGTTCAATTTTTTTGAGAATAAGGAACTATATTAGCAAAGCAACATAATTATGGAGATCCGTGTTTTCCATAATGACACTACAATAAAAAAAAATCTTTGAAGGCTCGAAAGGTGTTCTTTCAATCATAATTGAATATTGTGGCCTAGTCTTTCTTAACCTAATGTGCCTATTGGAAGTTGTTGGCTACCAATTTTTCAATTATTTTCCTACCGATTAGATCCACACAAGTATAGAGAAACTCCCCTATAATGACATGTTCATTAATACATATGACTAGCATCAAGTCTTCTCACACCTATAAATTCCATAATTGCTTATCAACTATTATAAAAGATCTTTGAAAATAATGGAACTCAATGTCCTACATCACCACTCTTGAGATATGAGATGCATAAAGAAAACAAATGGGTACATATATGTACATATATGTATATATATATACATATATATACATATATGTATATATATGTACATATATAAATATATATATATATATACATATATATATATGTACATATATAAATATATATATATACATATATTTATGTACATATATAAATATATATATATATATACATTTATATATGTACATATATAAATATATATATATATATATATATACATATATATATGTACATATATGTACATATATATATGTATACATATATGCATATGTATATATATACATATATACATATCTATACATATATACATATATACATATATACATATCTATGTATATATATACATATATATGTATATATATACATATATATGTATATATATACATATATATGTATATATACATATATATGTATATATACATATATATACATATATGTATATATATCTGTATATGTATGTATATATATGTGTGTGTGTGTGTGTGTGTGTGTGTGTGTGTATACAATGTTTGATTCCTAGGTTGAGATAGGCTATCATAACACCCAGATGAGTTATCAAAAAATATTATGAAGTTATGAAATACCTTTACTATTGCTAATAGTTAAGGATTTCTTCCTTTAATAATTCATAAGATCTTATTCAGTCTTGCCCATATTCTACCATGATTAGACACAATGCGATTCTCTTCTTAATCACATCTTTGATTCACCAACATATCAACTATTTTGTTAGATTTCTTGAATTGTCTTTGAAATGGTTTATGAGAATGATAATTTGGTAAGGTTTATCCCTTAGTTTCTAGTTCATGATATTTCACACCTTAAAGTTGTTGATATAAAGCATTGAATAGCCTTCAACATCAATCTAATTGATATATTTTTGTTTGGAGAATTTTAAACCTTGGAATAGTGCTTCTAGCTTTGCTTTATTGTTGAAGCATTTTGGAAGGCATTTTGAGGTTTTCCAAAAGAGAAATCTCACATCATTTTTAATCATATAACTATTGCCAACAATCTTGGTATTATCTCATGAAGCCTCATAAAATTTCAATTTCATCCTTCTTATTAGAGGGACCACCTAACAAGCATCACTTCAACTTTAATTTTAACTCCAGTCACTTATACTAGAAAAGATTTACCATGAATAGACCATGGTTTCTCTCTTTCCACAAAAGTTATATAACCATAGATTAAGAAAATAAACAATAATCTATCCAAAGTCAAGTTACACAAATGGTGTTGCTAGTACATAAAAATATCCTTTAAATTATTAGGCAATGGACCACACCACCCCATCATCCAACACTCTTGTGAATAAGTGAAATCAAGAAGGAGGTGTTTAGTATCCATTCTTTGCTGGAGAAACAAAGAAAACACTAATTCTAGAGAAACAAAGAAAACACTAAGACAACCTTGTGATTCTAATAGATTTGAGTTGCTCACTACTAAGAATGCACTCATAGAATGTGGTCCAAGAAAAAGCTCCTATTTGATTAGACGTTGCCAATAGTAAAGATTTTTTTGAGACAAGAAGATGCAAGCACCATACATTCTTAAATTATATATACTTATTTAAGTAAAAAAAAAATTAAACCTTACTCATCCAAATAATCTTTACCTTCAACTTCCTACAAACACTACTACATAGAGGGGTGTTTTAAGACAATATTTAGGACATTTTCTGAGCAAACTGTCTCAACTTGAGACAAAAAAAAATGTTTAGTATTGTCTTAAAAATGTCTTTAACTAAGTGTCTTAAATTATTGTCTTTAAAATTGTCTCTATAAAGACAATTTAAAACAAAAGTTTTTTTGTCTTTGTAGAGACAATAGTTGGGATTAAAATCATATTGTCTCTCGAGAGACAATACGTCTTTAGATCTCAACTATTGTCTCTCTAGAGACAATATAAAAAATTGTACTAAAAAAAATAAACAATTTCTTTTAAATATTTTTTTGTGTAGGTTTCAACCTTCAATGTTTCCAAATAGAAACATAAGATTAAATGTAATTATTTTCAATATTTAATTTCTTACAAAACATTGAACAAAATACCATAACAAACTTATTAGCAATAAATACAATAATAATTATATTTATTTTCAATGTTTTGTATATTACATAATGATGTGGTGTTTCTCTAGAGAATATTGGATACAGTAAATAGGAAATGGTAGCAGAGTCTTCATAGCAGAAGGTTACCAAAAGGTTCTTTACAGGAGAAGGTAGCAGTGTCTTCACAGAAATGCATAGTTGCCTTATGGCCACAAGCCAAATCCTTCAGTATTACTAACTCCATGAATAGTGGACATGGGCATCCACATTTTTGACAAGTATAGATGAGCACAATAGAATCAAACTTCACATGACTAGATAGAGCCATTTTTAGCATCTTACAATCCATTATTAGTAGCTTACAATCATAGAGGAGCCTTTGGCTTAGTATATACACAATAGCCTTTGAGTAGACATCAATATGAAGAAGAAGAAGAAGAAGAGTATCACAATATAAATAAGAACCAGAAGGTTATACAGCTGAAACCATGGAGTTAAGAAAGGCAAACTATTAGAAGAAAAAAGTATAGTTGATCCGAATGCAAAACCACCCACTTTCATGTTTGGGATAGGCATATCCTACTTCATCATTAGTTAAATCAACATCTCTCACATACTTCTTCCACAACCAATGTTGTTTTCTTCAATTGGCACATTCTTTGTCTTAGGAAGGAGAAATAGTACAAATATGGTCATGACTAAAACCCAAGCAGTCACATTTTTGACAAATATGGATAGGGGCATCCACATTTTTTACAATAACATTTCCAGCCCATCTTGCTACAGGACCTAGACCTGAGATAGTATTAAAATTACATGAGTAAAAAATATTCTAAAAGTATTCATTAAAAGAATAAAGCAACATAAAATAAAGTAACCCCTTTAATGAAAGATCAAGAAACTTACACTAAACACAATTTCTCAAAAATAAAGACTTACCTGAGTGGGAGACATATCCAAAGAAGCAACAAAGTTTCTTGTAAAATTTAATTTCCATGCTTATGGTGTAATTGGATAATTGAACATTTAATAATTTGATAACAGCAAGTAGAGGTCTAACACAACTACAATGACCATCATCAAGTATCAATACGTCCAACACTTGGCCAGCAACACATGATGGGCAATCTACACAACAACAATGAATAAATGAAATAAGTAATAGAATTTCCATTTCCTAGACCTGAAAAACACACCCACTTTTATGTTGAATATGATGGGCTATGTAATTTACAACCTCTCTCAAAATTTACACATATGCTCACCATCACTATGCAGTGGCTAGCACTGGTAGTGGCACACTATTTATGTTTGAATTTTATGAGAATGACTAGACACAGCTTAATAGTATGAACCAATGATAAGATCTAAATAACATCCTAGCTATGCAACTTAAACCTGTCTAAAAAATTTCAATCACATATAAAACAATAACAACCAAACTTTCATGTAACTTACTACAATGACTTTGTACCTTGCAAGGATAACCGATAAAACCATCAGAACAATCACATCCTATTTTCAGTCCCCATTTGCTAACAAATAAAAAAATAATGCTTGTGATCTAGTTTAGAGACTTACATTTAAACTCATAAGAGATATGCAATTTCTAGGATGCGACCCATTTTCAATGTGTGCTACTTCTTTCACCAGGTTTCCAGTGGACAAAGTATCCCACTTAGCCATTACAAGAAATCTGAGTTCAGTGGAGAAAACAAAAATATAATGAACAAAAGACAATGTAGCATCTCGAAGATATTTAATACATACTTGTGATCTAATTTTCCCATCCCTAAGAAAGTCGAATAGTCGGTGTGGAAGAACAGGAAAGCGAAATGAAGTTGTCGCATAGATAATTATGTAGCCTAGTCCATCAGCCCATCCAAATCTCGGCTGCTTTATTCCATGCCAGCAACATAAACAAAAACCCTTACTTTTCAAACACACGTTGGACCCAATTTTTTTGTTTTCAATAAAAAAATATGAATCTTGATGCAACTGCATCCAATCTACTACTTCTTTCACAAAATAAAAGAGAATTGAAGGCATTTAGATGTTTTGAAAACAATTAATCTTGTATAATTTGATCTCCTAGGACTTGGACATGAACTTGTTATATACCAGTGGATTGTAATATTATAAGCAACCTGGTTTATCATTTGAACCACAAGGTTGTCACCATTATTTACATAAATGGCGAGACTTGGGAGCTGCCCACTGACAGTCACAATTTGTTGTTGCTTGCACAACCTGGTCATGTTCACAATCTTAACCTGCAAGCCATGAAAAGAAACCAAACTCATACCTAGCTAATATCATTGAACTTTTGCTTATTAGAAAGTTGAACATGACTGAAACTTACAGTAAAATTGAATCAGACGAGCCCCCCATGCTACTCCTGGTGTCATAAAAATCACACAGACAAAAAATAGAGCACTACCAGAGGTATTAACTGTGTGAGTTTGGGAATTAGCTTTTGTCATGGATGATGACTACAATAAATCTACAATCACCTTAAGCCTCACATCGTCCACTGCTTTATTCTCTTTAAAGGTGCATCTATATAGTTCGCAATATTTTGATCATTGAAATATTTTAGGCTTTTCATCCTAGATATTTAGGTGTCAAATTGGCAATAATGAAATTAAATTTTTTAATTGGCTGATAATATTGATGAATAATGAAAGGCTCTATTTAAAAGCTATCCTCAAATCACAGATTTCTTTTACACTCATCCCCATTGTCCTAAATGCTACAGCAATCGGTAATTCTTTAAACAACTGTCAAATAAGCGAACAACAGTACATTCTAATTATTCGCAAAGGCTTTCTTAGTTTCCATACATGAACAATTCAATCTATGATTATGATAGAACAACTATTTAGTCTATTATAAATAACGTATCTGTCAATACTTGTCAGAGACTGCCTTATTATAGACCACCGGGGGAGCCTTTATCTGGGTAGGCCTTGGTTATTGATCATTACATTTCCTCTTTTGCTCGGCCTTGAAGGCACTACAGGTCCCTTGGAAAGAACAATGTAAACCAAAGTTTCACCTTTTTCAGCATTACTCTAGGGTCAATCCTCCTTAAGTTTGATCTCTAATTCATTGGTCTTGTTCTCCGTGGCATTGATTGCAGAGGAGCTCCACGATTTCATCTCAGGTGCCTTGTCACAGGGCAATCTAGTTTGGGAATTCCGGTAGGAGTGCCTCCATTGGCCATAATCAGATTGAGATTGGATCTAAGGTAGATGGGTTTTGTGGGGCGATAAACAGGGCATGATTTTCCAGAATCCTTGATGCGTTATGTAGCAAACAAACAGACAGAAGAGAGTCACCAATTAATCTAATTCCTTTTACCTAAAGCCAGCCATACCGACACCAAACGAGGCAATGTATTTCTTTGTACCAGGAAAGGTCCTCTTTTTCTACCTGCTTGTTCCATCGGCAGAAGCACACAAGCGCACAAGATGACATCTTTCCGGCAAAAATATGATCTTTTTGGGAGCAGAAGCACACAAGCGCAGAGGATGACATCTTTCTGACAAAAATATGACCTTTTCGGGAGCAAAAGCTCCCACATAGATCCTATCGGCTAAATCTGACCTGAGCACATAGTTACAGGGGAGGGTAGGAGCCAATCACCGCCATCACCCACTCTTACCATTTGAGGCATGGGAGAAAAAGTGGGAATAGGCTACGACAAGAAAGGGTAGCTATGATGGCAACAGTTTTGTATCTTGTTCCTCCAGACTTGATAGCTTTAGATGTCCGTAAGCTTCCAATGACCTAGTTGATATAGTAGTTTAATCCATTGATCCAGCTCTATAAAGAATACTTATACGATTGCAGCTGTTGTGATAATAAAATGATTCAATTTGAGGTCTTTGTTTAGTGCTATGTTTGAGTAAATGATTTATATACTGATTTTTATGATTTGGATGCAATGATTAAAACCTATTTAGCAGAGAAACGAGTTATTCACTCTTCCACCAACGTTTAGTAAGATAACTCTTCCACAACCCTCCAACAAAGATAATCAGACAAAGGATGAACGGAGATGTCTAAAATAAAGCCTAATGAAATGGGAAAATATTACAGAACCCTACCAAAGAAGAAATTTATCTAAAATGAGAGAAGAAACCAGCTGAAGAGTATTGGATACTTACCTGAGGCTCTGCAGATGCTGATGTACCGGAATAAGAACTTGTTCGAGATCTCTAAACCTCTGGAAAACCAGATCTGGACAATGTGTTTGGCATGAAGGGCAGAGATGGAGGTGCCATCCACTTGAAAACCCCTACTCAAATTGCAATGTCCTATCAGTGAAGACGATGGGTAAATATGGGCAAAGTTTGCAGATAAAATTAAACCCATCCTAATCCTTCTCGCTGTTGGTAACTGCATGTCGATGCCCCTGTCGTCGGGGGAGTAAAGAGACAGATAAGTTGAGCGAGAAAAAAAGAGGGAAAAAGAGATCTTATTTTGAGGAAAGTTTTTTTTTCTATTGTCTTAATTTGAAACAATTAAATAATTAAAAATATAAATTAAACATAAAATATATATTTAAGACAAAACTAATATTTTGTCTTAAACCTCCCATCTATGTAGTAGTGAAAGAAACAGATCTTCCATTGAGGATGTCATAAAGTTTCTCTTGTGCCCTTTGTAGGATAGGAACCTTATTCAAAAAATTATAGTACCGGTTAGAGACTACGTTCTCTTATGTAAACATATCAAGACAGTGTGTAAATATCCGTAAATCTCTAAATTTCGTTTCATTATATTAAGATAAGTAATATTTTTAGGGAGATATAAGTTAGAGAAAGATGAGTTACTCCAGGTCAGCCAAGTATTAAAAGTATACTTCGAATTTTATTTCAACTTTTTACATAGATATTATCTAATCTGATTAGACTGATAAAACCATGCAACAAAAGCTAGACCAGACAAGTGAAATCCATGTCGACGTCCAGAAAATGTTTATCCTCGATATTTAAAACGTAAAATAAATATTGACTGAAGGCTGGTAAATGCATTTTTATATCCTTGCTTGGTTTTGTAAGATTCATCGTAACTACTTGTATGTCTGTAGAACACCGCAGAATGGAGTGGAGTTTGGCCGTCGTGTCTCTTCATATTGCTGTTGCGATCTATGAGAGAAAACAATTTCTCAAAGATGTCTGCATGACCACTCTGAGAAGCTATAAAAAGAGCCGTTTCACCCTCATGATTTAACATATTGCCATACTCCCGTAATGCCTCCTGATTTGAGACGCTGCTTATCACGGGGAGAGACATGCTCAAAAAGTACCTCCACGACCATATGATTTCCCCACTTTGCCGCTTCGTGAAGAGCGGTGTTTCCTTCACCATTTACAGACCATAAACATTTACCTGCCCCAACATTTCCTTCCATTAGTTTCAAGAACTCTTCCACCAATTGGTGATGGCCATAAAAGGCTGCAAGGTGAAGTGCACTATTTCCATGTGGATTTTTCGCCGTAAGAAAATTACGCCCTTCTGTTAAATCTCTGTTGACCTCTTGAAGCAGCTTTTCAATAAATCGCATATTACCGCGAGAAAATGCTATATGCAGTGCACTATTTTTTAGAGCCGTAAACTCTTGGACAAGCATTAAATGAAGGCGGTAAGGTATTCAAATCATGTCTGTTTTTGCCAAATTTAACTACAGACATTGATCATCAGATAAGAGACCTTGAGGGTAAGTTGGCCAGCATCGGTCACTCTTTTGCACCCCTCTCAGTGTATCCAAGTACCCTGGAAGAACAAAATTTGGATTGTACCAATAAAATCAAAAGATTGAATAAGGATAAGGAGAAAATTTTGAGTAGAGTGGGAGAATTGAGAAGTTTGATCACTCCCCGAATGGATACCTTGCTGGGAGCTCAGCAAGATGCAATAAGTGCCTTAGGTAAACCAATGCCATCCATTCTTCAAAGTCTGGAGATTCATGCATTCATGTATAGTGCCTTAATAAATATTTTTTTATTATTTTCTTAGAGGATGGACCTAATATTTTGACTCCCTAAAGGTGACCTACTCAGACATATTCAAATTCATCTAAATCATTCAATCATTCATTTGTACATAAGGTTTTGCCTGATGCCCACCCTTTGCTATTAATGCTAAAGGGGGAGAGCAGTGAAAAATGATAAGATGATGCACAGGGGGAGTCAGTGAGGCAGATTGAGTGTACAAATTTCAGTGTACATATTTTAGATTTTTTTTTGGTGTTTGCATATTTTGGGGTACTTAGAATTTTTCACCTATGTTGCCATCAATGCCAAAGGGGGAGATTGTTGGCATTTGATGTTTTGATGATGCTCTGGTAAAGATTGGTAGTTTCTGATGCATACAGAATCTTAGGAGTTGTCATTCATGGCAACTCAGTCAGTTGATCTGATCCGGTATGGAACTTTAGTTAACTGGTTGTCTTGAGTACGTTTTCTGATATCAGCTTGCCCCGTGATGCTCAATGTACAGTTTTGGGAACATTTCTCTTTTTCGGTGATACATTTCAGGTTTCAGTATTCAGGGTTTATTGGTAAAGTATCTAGAAATGATTATCATGCTAATCCACCCTCTGGTATTAACTCTTACTCTTGTTTGAAGATTCGGCATCGAGAAGAACAGAGAAATAGAGTATTTCTTGTATTTGATGGTGTAACATGTAACTGAATTCATTAATTAGATTCTGATAATTGGTGATGCATTCGAGGTGATTGGTAAGACCTAGATAGGAAGTGTGTGATCATATATTTTGGTTCGGGATATAATTTGGTGAAGGATTGAAGCCGACTTGTAGCTACACGTTTCATATTTTCATGTTTTGTGAAGCTGGCATGAGGAAGATTAACTTTGTGTGTGCAGATATATAAGACCAATTTGGATAAATCTTTAGAGAGGTGGATATGATATGGAAACCTATTTTGAAGTGATTGAGCGCAGTTTCACGTGCGCACTTTGACTTAAGTTGATCAGGTAATCATTTATAAAGTAGAGCATAACAGACAAGCATATTGGTTGTAGTGCATCATTTTGCACTTAACTGGAACTGATCCTTGGCATAATCAAATGTTATTTTCTAGTTCATCAACTATTGTAATATTTTGTAATCCATTTTAAGGCAATGAGCCTTCCTCTGAGGTTTTAGCCATGTTTTGTATTGAGCAGTGAGCATGAATGCAAGTGCATTCCCCTTATGTAATATTTATTTTCTACTGGACATAGTGGAATAATATTGTGGGTTCAAATCCCACCATGCTTTTTTCCACATGGGTTTCCACATAAAAATCTTGGTGTTATGGTTGCATGGTTGTTCAGTTTATGTTTTTGCACTTTGTTTTCTTTCTTATGCATCCAATGGTTTAAGAATCAGTATAGCAAGGTTGTAAATTGTAGAACATTGATTCCCCCCCACTCTGAGTGTTCATTGATTCCAATGGGATCAACATTATTAGACTTGGTTGCTACTTTCAATTATATCATCTTTTGCTATAGATGAAAACATGATATAATGCAACAAAAAATTGATCATATAAAGCACTGTATTGAACCACCTTGGATCAAAAGACACTTGTCATATTCCAAATTTGTACTTGAAACCTATAAAAAAAGAACTCTATATATTTTTTGAATGCATTATATAGACCAACTATTATTTTTATTGCTATTGTTAGTTGTTGTCAAATAATAGGTAATTTTTTTTATTTCAAATTTTTTGGTTTGCATATGTTCTAATGAATATATATTTTATATTGTATGAATATCTACAATTCCATACAAGTTTAACAATTAGAATTAGTTTAAAACACCATAGTTAATGGATACATAATTTTTTGTCTTGTCATTTACTCTGTTGTTCACATAATAGGTATTTTATTATTTTGTTTATAGAATAAGTATTATCTCTAGTCCTATTTTGAAACAATTTTATTTCTCCCTTTCTAAAATTCTAATTTTGTAGTTTATGCTTGAATTTTTTTTATGTTTTATGGATTTCTATTCTATTAATATTGTGCTTCTGCAATAAACTTGATTCTTAACGCTTATAGTGACATACATGCTCATTGTTGTACATTGTCTATTTCTAATTGTCTAAAGAATAGGTAATAAAGATCTATGCTTTCTTTGTTCTAATCCTTGTTTTCTCCATATGTCTTTTTTCTAACCATTAAACTCATTTTCGTTTATCTATGTTAGGAAACATGTTCTCATATCTATATTTAATCGCAAGCTACACAACTAGTGGTTCCAAATTAAATGTTTTATCTTCCTTTTTGTTGTTACTTAATATTTGACTTTGTAGCTTTTAATTTGTTTTCTTTCATTTCTTGCTTACACTTTGTTTGTTGCTAACACAAACATTTCATCACTTGCATTTCTACCTTGCAGACAAAACCAAATCTATTTCCTTCTTCCATCTTTGCTTGTGCACATTCAATTTGTGCAACTGCACACTACTATTATCCCTCATCGAAACATAGGTAAATATTGGTTCATATGAGGTGAGCTATTGTGCAATATGTTGAAGGTTTTTTATTTGCATTTTGTATTTCATTTTTTGATGGAAAGGTGAGGTGTTGTGAAGTGTATTGAAGGTTTTTTATTACAAATGGAAATTTGAGATCTTGAGTCATGTCACTAACATATATTTTCCATTACTTTGATTTTTCAAAAAACATCTTAAACAATAAAATTAGTGGCTCTTTTTCGAAAGCAAGGTCACTCTCAACATTTGCATACAAGAGCTAATATAAGTTCTTCACTTGATTGTATATTTTAAACTATGATATAAGCTACTTATAGATATACATATCTTTTGTGTAGTTGAAACGAAGTAAAATTTATAAAATCACTGAGAAGGACAAGTACTTTCACATTCCTATTTTAACCTTCCTCAAAATTTATCATGTGCTTTCTTTGCATTTTTGTCAAATATACATTAAACTGTATGGATTTATATACCAATATTTACACCGTCTCTCCTAATTAAACCTTTCAAACTAGTGTTTTTATCAATTACATACCTTTTTCATGCTCATGCATTTTACTCATACAAAATATAACAAATGTAGATTGTGTAGATTCAATTTGTAAAATTGCATGCTACTCTTATCCCTCATGAAAAAAGGTAATTATTGGTCCATATTTACATGTTATTTATATTTTACTTAAAACAACATTTCATTGTTAACTGTTGTATCTCATTTTTCTTTTCAATATTGTATGTCTTAATTTTATATGCTTTTCATATGTTGCCAAGGTTTGGTTACATCTCATTTCCTTGTACAAACATAGGTTAAGTACATTTTTTTTCATATTTACATTGTTGTCATATTCTAGTCAAAACAAGGTTTCATTGTTAATTGTTTTATCTCATTTTTCTTTTTAAATTTGTAGTTCTTCAATTTATATGTTTTTCATATGTTGATCAGTTCTCCTTAGGTCTCATCTACTTGTAAAAACACAAGTTATAGCTAATTCATTATTCTCTTCATCCTTAATTATCCAACCAATGATGTCTACCATTATTGAACTTTCAAAACTTCAAGCATGCCACTAATAGGCCACTATGAAGAGTAGGTAATTTTGGGTCTCTCATTTAGGGTTTCTCATAATTTATTGTTTGTTTTCTTTGAATATTTTTTCAATGAACCATTAAACTACCACGATTTGTGGTTGAGTATGCAATGTTTTATTGTTTGTCTATCATGGTGGTTACTATTTTTATTTGTGCTTTACTTGCTAGATTTTTTTGTTCAAATAATCATTGCACTGTGTGTGTTTGTTATTTATGGTTTCACACAATTTATTTTGTGTTTCATTTGAGTATTTTTTTCAAACAAACATTAAACTGTGTTATTTTGTGGCTGACTTTAAAGGTTTTGTGGAATACCCCTTGGACTATAAGTGGGCATTAATACATTTTTGGTTCATTTGGTTTTTGATCTGCATTCAATAATAAATTCAAGGTGCTCGATAGGTAATGTTTTTTTTTTAATTTTAACAAGTTTTGCTTTGAATATTTTGTTAACAAACCATTAAACTATCGTGAATTGTGGTTGAGTATGAAATGTTTTAGGATTGTTTGCATCTCATTTCCTTGTGCAAACACATGTTATAGGCATTTCTGGATTAAGTCTTTTTTTTCATATTTACATGGTTTTCATATTCTAGTCAAAACGCCATTTCTTTGTTAACTTCTTTGATTTATTTTAGTTTTTAGTTTTGTACGTCTTCATTTTATATGCTTTTCATATATTTCTTATCTCTCTTTAGGTCTCATTTTCTTGTACAAACACAGGTTGTAGCTAATTCATTATTCTCTCTAGCCCTAATTATCCAAACAATGATTTCTACCATTATTGGAAATTTCCTTCAAGCATGTCACTAACATATATTTTCACAACTTCAATTTTCCATAAATGTCTCAAACAATCAACTCAATGGCTTTGTCACAACAAGAGGATTGTTATCAACATTTGGATACAATAGGTAACAAAAGTTCTTTACTTGACTTTATGTCTTAAATAATAATAAAAGTTGTACATTAACATCCGTATGTCTTGAACTTTGTTTTGTATTCGTGCATGTTATCTTATGTGCTATAGTTTTAAAGGCAAATCTTGGTTGTGCAGTGGTGTTGTCCACAAGCCATCTTGAACAATTCAATGATATGCAAAGCTTTCGGACTTAAACGATTACTATTATACAAGATACTTTTCCTTCTAGCCTTGCTTTAGATTCGGTACTATCTGTAATCAACACTCCTACATGTAATTTTGGTTTATAAAAGTTACACAACTTTAATTTGGCAACAATTGGATACAATAGGTAACAAAAGTTATTTACTTTATTTTATGTCTTAAAGTACGATAACTGACATCGAATCAATGAATAATGTGCTATTGACGGTTTTAGTGTAATAAATAGAATTTGCCTTTACAACTGCTCAAATTCGAAAATTATTTCAAAACTGTCTAAGCAAAGCTTAGCCTTTCTGTTTCTCGAGGTTACGTGTTTAGAAAAGCATTTGCAAGTATCCAAAGAAGCATAAATTTTTAGTTGAGCGAGGATTCCCTTGCCATATATCTGGTAGATTCATATGATGTTATTATGGGGTCTGTGGTCTGTATATTATTTGGAGTTATTAGTACTTCACTTGGCAATACAAATCGAGTAATAGTTTTGTTTTAAAATAAATTTGACTTTTATAAAATTAAGATTTATAAGTTTTTTTTTAACATCTTTAAATTTAAAAAAGAAGTTTTGATTAAAGGAGAAAACTAGTTTTACAGAAATCAGAGTCAAGAAAATAAAATATAGAACATAGTTATCCAAGACCCAGCAACAAAAAATATACCAATAGGTCCTCAAAAAATAGAGCAAAAAAGCCCAAACCGAAAGACAAAACAGAACACCCTAACAAAACTACAAAAGCTTGCCTAATTTGTCATTTTTCTGAATGACCTCTTCATTAATCGACAAAAATTTCTTACTATTATTATCCACAGGGGTCATACCCTTGTCCTTGTTGCAAAGCCTTGGCCCTAGGCCTGGCTGGGGCAACACGATCTCAGCATCCATGTTGTCCAATGACACTCTAAGAATCTTGCATGTACCTACATCCCCCACCTTAGTCTTCTTGACCGTCTTAATGCTTGCCGAAGGGGAGTTGCCTTGAAAAATGGCATGCAAGACTTCAACCTGATCATTAATATTTTTAAAAAAGAAGTTTCTATTTTTAATATTTTTTATTTTTTTATTTATAATATTATAAATAAATATTTGTATATAGATACATAAATTTTAATATTTTTTTATTTTTCAAAATATAATTAATAAAATCAAATTAACCTTTTTTTACAGAATCCGATTTACACTATTTATTAGTGTTTGATTTTTTAATTTTCTTTTGGATTTCTTTATATTTAAAAAAGAAATGTCCATTTTAAATAAATAAAAGAATTTATTATTTATAATAGTGTAAATAAAGTGATTTATTATTTGTAAAGAACTTACAGTATCATGCATCTTAAATTTGAGCTATTTTGTGTTTCTTGCGAATTAAATACAAGAACAAATGCTATGGAGAAACACGTTTTTGGGTAACTTTGAATAAGACGAACTGCTTCTTCCATTCCTCATAAATGGTAAGATTCCAATATAGACTGTCTCTAATAATAAGGTCAACTCATCTACACATAAAACCCCAGATTTTATTGAAGTCTAATTTGTCAGAACGGGTCTGGGTTTACAACCAATCGCATTTGGTTGAGATTTGCTGAATCCTTTTCAAGAAATGCATTTCGTGCATCTCCTGCAATCAAATAGGTTCCATACGTAAAGCTCCCATTTTCGTATGGCCTTAGAATATACTGGCAAAAGTTGCAGCGTCTGGGTTTACAACTACCAAATGCATTTGGTTGAGATATGCTAAATCTTTTTTCAGAAATGCACTTTTTGCATATCCTGCAATCAACTAAGTTCCACGCTACCACATTTCTTTGAGGCATCTGGTCAAACAGTTAATATGCCCTGTCTATGCTTCCACAGTTTGGATATATGTCTACCAGAGTATTTCCCATTGTAAGATCTGACAGTATTTGCCCTTTTGTTATGGTTTGATAGATGCGTATACCCTGTTCCAAAACTCCCATTTATCAACAGCTTCCTGAGCATGCCCATGTACCACTCGCATAAGCATTCTAGCAGGGATGGAAATCTTTGCACCTGACAAAAGTCTTCCATGACAGCGGTGAAACAATGGGAGTGCCTGCATTTTTAATTGCATCCAACCCTTTCAAATTTCTGCGCGGGAAGTTCTCAAATTCAAATGTTAACGACGACTATTATTGGAGCTGGACGGACAAGAGGGAACGAACGTTACGAAAGCAAAGGTGGAAACCAAAAATCTGAAAACGGAACACTGTGGATGGGAAACGTCAGCTTAGTGGGCCGGGCACACCGAAGCAGTCAAAGCTTTGAGTGTGCCGGTTAAGCTAGGCCCATCAACACAGGCCCCCAGCTTTAGAGTTTCAAGTGGGAATGGAGCTGGAGCTGGAGGTGGAGGAGTTTGAGGAAGAGGATTCCATGCCATTAACACTGGCATGCTGGTTGCCACCTCAATCATAACAATAAGTAGCACTGCTACAGCTTTCTTCATTTTGCTTCCCTAAGCAGACTCTCTGAAACAAATGCTATATAGTAAAAATGTACTCTACAATTTTTTGATTGCAGAACAATGGATGATTTAGTGAATACTTAAAGCAATGAGAAACCACTGACGTGTAGAAGTGGCATAGTCAGAGATTAGTGTGACCATTAGAAAGTACCTACTAAAACATATGAAGTCCACATTCACAAACAAGTTGATGAAAAAAAAAAATTGATATCTGCTTCAATTATTTGCAACTGATTCAAAATACCACGTTCAAAGCTTAGAATTATTGACAAAACCATGGGCTTAACCACCATGCCACATGGTGCCCATTTTTGACATTTACATTTCCAAAATGGAAAAACAACTAGGTTAAAATAGTAATCCCGTCCATAATTTTGTCCCCTAGCTCCTCTTAAAAGTCACAAAATGAGTCATTAAGGCTCTAAAAATGGCCCACCTATATTCTACTATGGACAAGACTCATTTTTAACAACTCACTAACCATTTTCCAATGCATAAACATGTGGAAAACTACCTTAAGCAAATTCTAGAATTTTCCAGAAAAAGACTGCAAGGTTGAGACACATGTTTCTCAACAATATTTACAATCTTATTATTATTATAGTTCAACTGTGATTTTTTTAACTTTAAAATGTTTCTCTATATCACTATCATCCTAACATTTCTTCATTCTACCTTCATTCTACCACTCACATAAGCATTCTAGCAGGGATGGAAATCTTTGCACCTGACAAAAGTCTTCCATGACAGCAGTGAAACAATGGGAGTGCCTGCATTTTTAATTGCATCCAACACTTTCAAATTTCTGCGCGGGAAGTTCTCAAATTCAAATGTTAACGACGGCTATTATTGAAGCTGGACGGACAAGAGGGAACGAACGTTACGAAAGCAATGGTGGAAACCAAAAATCTGAAAACGGAACACTGTGGATGGGAAACGTCAGCTTAGTGGGCCGGGCACACCGAAGCAGTCAAAGCTTTGAGTGTGCCGGTTAAGCTAGGCCCATCAACACAGGCCCCCAGCTTTAGAGTTTCAAGTGGGAATGGAGCTGGAGCTGGAGGTGGAGGAGTTTGAGGAAGAGGATTCCATGCCATTAACACTGGCATGCTGGTTGCCACCTCAATCATAACAATAAGTAGCACTGCTACAGCTTTCTTCATTTTGCTTCCCTAAGCAGACTCTCTGAAACAAATGCTATATAGTAAAAATGTACTCTACAATTTTTTGATTGCAGAACAATGGATGATTTAGTGAATACTTATAGCAACGAGAGACCACTGACGTGTAGAAGTCGCATAGTTAGAGATGAATGTGACCATTACAAAGTACCTAGTAAAGCATATGAAGTCCACATTCACAAACAAGTTGATAAAAAACGAAATTTGATTTCTGTTTCAATTATTTGCAACTGATTCCAAATAGTTCAAAGTTTGGAATCAAATTATTGACAATTTACGTCGTTACTCTGAAAAGAATTGAATTTGAGATATTTAAAATTCTATCCAGTAGCAATGGAGCTCATCATTTTATGATAGAGAAGGTTGAATATTTCTTATGTTATAAAATAATCTTTCGTATCGGATTTTGTGGGGAACAAAACGCCATTGTCAACTGGTTCAGTTGAAAATGGGATATCGTTAACTAATGAGACATAAAATAATGTTTTTCCATCGGATTATTTGGGGAAGAAATTGCCCAAAAAATAAAGCTAAATTGTGAGGTGTGCAGAGGTCATGGATAACTGACATTGAATCAAGGAATAAATACAAATTGCGTTTACAACTGCCCGAATTCGAAAATTATTTCAAAACTGTGTAGGCCAAGCTTAGCCTTTCTGTTTCTCGAGGTTACGTGTTTAGAAAAGCCTAATGCGGCAAAGCATTTGCAAGTAGCCAAATAAGTATAAATATTTAGTTGAGCTTGGATTCCTTTGCAATATATCTTTTAGATTGATATGATGTTATTATGTGGTCTGGGCCGTATAGTATGGAGTTAATAGTAGCTGCCGCGCAATATTAATTGAATATTATTTTTGTTTTCAAAATAAATATGACTTTTATAAAGTTAAGATTTATATTTTTAAATTTAATTTATTTATCTATATTATGATTGGTGTAAAAAATTTGGTGTTATAGAAACAAATTTTTAGGATTGATATGTTTAATAGATTTTTTGGATTTCTTTAAATTCAAAAAAGAAATGTCTATTTTTCATATTTTTTAATTATTTATTTGTAATAGTGTAAATAAAGTAGTTTATATATATATAAACTTTAGTTTTTCTTGTACTATAGGTAATAAAACCAATTAATTCCCTTGTTAATGTGGCGAGGAGTGTTAATATTCCTTCTATTCCCTGTGATGGTGTCAGTTGGATGGGTCATGATAAATTTGACAGGGCTTCCAAAGGCAATCCTAGCCCCAACAGTGTTGGATGCATTTTAAGAGACCACAATGGGAATATCTTAGCAAAGAGAGCAGTTTTCTTAGGAAAAACTACAAACAATGTAGTTGAGTTCAAAAATACACTACTAGGGTTGGAAATGGGCAGGGAGCTCCAAATAGATTAGATTCATTTGGAATGAGATTCAATAATAACTATTAATGCCATAAGATAAAATTTAGCTTCAAACTAGAAGCTAGAAAAATGGTTAAAATCGATTAAAGAACTTGCTAATTCCTTTCTAAATTTCTAAAAATCACATATATACAAGGAAGGGAATCGATCTACAGATAATTTGGTCAACTTAGCCATAGAAAAGGGAAACTAAGAATAAAAAGGACCATGAAGTTTGACATGTTGGATGATAACTAATAGTGGCCATACAAAGGGGAAACTAAGAATAAAAAGGACCATGAAGTTTGACATGTTGGATGATAACTAATAGTATATTGCATATGAGGTGGATTTGCAATTACCAAAGTGAAAGCTTAATATGATGGGTTTTACAATATGGCATGAAGAACAACCCACATTTAATCATTATATGAAAAGGTATGAATATTATTCCCATATGACTAATGCATTAATAATAAGGTGGTGAAGGATTGAAGTGTCAAATATATGGCTAAAATGGTATTTGGAATGTCGCAAACTTTGCCAAACTTTAAAGCAAATGAAATAAGATTTGGGGTCTTTCTTGAAAGATTTAAAGTGATAAGGTAATTATGAAGAATTAATGTTAATACAAGAGGTAGGTAGACTAAAAGGGGATATAGGTTGATTTTCTTCACAAAATTATCTCTCTTTGGGATTAGCCTTCCCTCTGGATTTGTAAAGTTGCAATTGAAATGGACACTCATATCCATGTAACCTCTAATAAAAGGAAAATGTCATTTGTGGGAACGGTCTTGAAGAAGAGACCCATGGCCATTATGAACTACTTTCATGAATTGGTTTTGCATGCAATAAAGGCTATATTATATTGGACTACTCATAAAAATCTACTCATATAATAGAGGCCTACATATAATAAAGGATGTATTATATTGATCTACTTATACCAGATTGAAATACTCATCGACATTGAGTTAACATAGATGCCATGACTATGTTTATGGTGGTAGCTATGAGTACTAGGGAATCAAAAGATGAGGTCAAGCTCTTGAGTTGGAAGTTATTCTAGTCATCTTTTTTGGGGCAATTTGAGATAGTCATGGCCAATTGTGACAAGGAATTAATGGTTCCTTTTCTGCAAGATTATTTAATAATTCATAGACTATGGGTAGAGATACCCAAATTGTAGATTACCATCACCTATGATATGGAGGCCTTTGAGAAGAGGAAGCCTTCCATCAGAAGAAATTTAGAATTATAGATGAAGTTTCTTTGAATTAGAATAAAAGAGGGTGGTGATTGGTGAAAAGAATTATTGAATATAGTGTTAGCATAACCAATGGTAGGAGATACATTTGTAGAGCCCCTCTTTTAAAAAGTAGAAAACTATTTACTCCAAGGCTCGCGAAGGGTAGAGCATATTCCTGCAAGATAGATAGGTTTGAATAGTTGCACGATTGTAAACAAGAGGGACCGCTAGTATCCTTACTTTCAAGACTGAAAATATAGTGCTTTTGTTGGTATGTTGGTATGGTTTTGTCATTGATGTCAACACCTACTAAAACACTAGGACTTTGGAGATCCAGAAGCATTCACCGGCAAGCAAGTAACTATTGCACAGTTACTGGTATATGGTTCATTGGTAGGATATAATGATCACCGGCACTCAGAATTATGTGGAAGACACTTGGTAATGTCAAAGACATATTTTGGACATCTTGTCTTGGAGTTTTGTTCATCGGTATATTCATATTTGCATATTTGCTTTTACCGGCAAATAGGTCCAGGGTTACCTAGGGTTACACTGGTAGGTTTATCTTTTCCAGATCAACATGGCACGCTAAGGAAATGATTAATTATTGTTGTAAATGCATTAATATGACATGTTCAATCAGTTATTGCATCGAACATTATATTATTTGTAAAATGTCTTTATTGTAATATCTTGTAGAGCCGACCTACTAAAGTTGGTCTTAGGTTATGGTATAAATGTAAGATCTTAATTGTAAGATCGAACGTGGAATGCGAAAAAGAATTGTGTGAAGGTATATGCGAGATTAAGTAGAGCTATACACGAAGACATCATTTTAAGGTGAAGCTAGGATTTTGTGAAAGCATATCAGCATTACACCAGTACTGAATCCAGCATATGAAGATGCTATTTTGTGCAGTACATTCTTATTGGATTTAACCATCCACCTACAGTCAGTGTGACTCCCATTTTGTGATTGAGCAGTGAGCTCTAGGCTGTTGGCCTTTCTGCATGTGCAGACCCCATTTATGTACACTTACTATCTGCAGTAGTATCATCTGATTGTGGGTAAGGTTTCCCACTGTGGTTTTTCCCCTTATAGGGTTTCCACATACAAATATTGGCATCATGTGTTGTGGATGACTTTGTGTTTATGTTTCATGCATTAATCTTTACCGGTATAGCTATTAACTGTTAAAACTGTCTACCGACATACTTAACTGGTTTACCGGTATTAAGCATTAAGTTGGTTAAGTTGTTTTTGGTTTGAAATTAGTTGACAACTGATTCAACCCCCCCCCCCCCCTCTCAGTTGTCTCTGGGACCTAATAGCTTTTACTCTTTGAAACTGAAAATCTACCTCTCCTTTTTGTGTTAGCTAATTTCAATCTACAACAATGACCGAAACAACGATTCTAATCTAACAATCATACTCTAATTTTTATCACAAAATAAATGGCAATGGAGGGAAGGCTAATGAAACTTTCAAAATAATTCTGGTAGATAATACTCATAAAAAGATCATTCAAAAGATTTGGCTGTTAGTTCACATTAACTTAATCATATTTGCAAAAATTAGATCCATAAAATTAATAAATATATAAAGCAATTATCAAAGGAATAGGATAGGAAACAAATTTTCTTAATTCATACAACTATAAGGCCATGCCCCTGTGCACATATAGGACAAATCCCTATTAAGCTCTTCAAATTTTAACCTAGAATGTAATTTGGACACCTCTTGGAGGTCCGGATGGAGTGTAACCTAGAATGTATGTTGTAACTAAGCTTGCAAGCCTATTTGTTTACCAGATGTTGTCGGCTAGTTTATGCAAAATCTATGATATTGCATATGTCTGATTTTGCAACTTCTATGTTGTGTTGTTGCTTCTATTATGTTTCTCTTGCTACATGACCTAGATTGTTCTCTTTGAGGACCCTTTAGATCATGGCTGCGGTAGATGGTATCAAAGTTGGTTGTGAACCTTGAGGTGGGCTGCAAGTGTTTTCAATAGATCATCGATGGAGAGGCAATTGAAACATGTAGTTAGATCACCAAGTTGAGGCATTTACATTGGAGTAAAGGAGGAGAAGCCACCGAGAAGGATGAACCCTCGAAGGGTGGAGCAAATGATGAAGGATTTCAAAAATGAGATGAGGAATGAGATCCAAAATGCATTGGCTGGTTTGGAGAGGAAACTAGAATCAAAGGATGACTATGAAGAGGCTGGAGAGGAACTTGACGTTGAAGAGGCCAAAGGACTGGAAGATGAAAGAGAAGAAAGATTTTTTAGGAGTGGTGGCACAAGTGAGTAAAGTCCAAAAAGTTGAGGTTTCTAATTTTTTAGGTACATTGAATCTGGAAGACCTGATAGATTGAATTCGAGAGTTGGAGGACTATTTTAAGTTTGAGGATACTAGGGATCCACAAAGGGTTAGACTAGCACAAATTAAGTTGAAAAGGAATGCTAATTTATGGTGGAAAGAGTTACAGAGAGAGAGTAGAGAATGGCGAGATGAAAATCGCCTAGTGGAGACATATGGTTGCAAGATTGAAGGCTAAATTCATTCTGAGAGACTATGAGTTGGAATTGTTCAAGAAGTTGCAGCACTTAAATCAAAGGAACATGAGTTTGAAAGCGTATACTGAGGAATTCTACAAGATAATGATCAGATCTAGACATAGAAAGATGGATACGGAGAAGTTGGCTAGATACATAAATAGACTTGGATTTAACATTTGGGATGAAATGAGTATGCTAAAAATTTATACAGTGAAGGAGGCTTACCAATATGATTTGAAGGAAGAAGATAAAGTTAAAAGGAGATAACATAATACTCATAGGGGCGGAGATAGATATGCAGTGAATAAAGGACAAACAAGTGGTAACATGGAGAAGAAGACTATAGAAGAAGAATCAAGATCTAAATGATGTAAAGAACTAGATTTGAAGACACAAATAAAAGGAACCAATAGTAGCAGCAGATAATTATTGGGTAAAATTTTCAAGTATGGTGAAACCAGACATAGATCTTATGACTTTCTCAAGGAACTAGTAAGACCAGAATGGCAAGGAACTTCATAGCTCATGAGGAACCAGATATCGGAGTTGCTGATGAGAATATGATAGAACCAAAGCAGGGAGAATCCCTTGTGTTTATAGGAGTCTTGGTGGAGTAAAGCAGAGAGGAAACTAGACCTACACAAAGGAAGGATCTTTCCCAAACTATATTCCAATCAGGAGATAAGTGTTGTAAGGTTATTGTGGATAATGGAAGTACTAAAACTTTGGTATTAGGGGAGATGATAGAAAATATTGGCTTGAAGAGGCTTGAGTGTCCTTGTCTTTACAAGGTGAGTTGGTTGCAAGATGATAATAAGGTAGAGGTGAGAGAGCATTTATTGGTGAATTATAATATTGGAGCTTTCAAGGATGAAGTCTTGTGTGATATCTTGCCTATGAGTACTTGTCATGTTTTGTTGGGTAGACCTTGGAAATTTGATAGGGGAGCTATCTATGATTGTAGTCTAAGAAACCTAATCATTATTGAGAAGGATGGGAAGAAGTTTACTTTTACTTCTTTGAAGGAGAAGGAAAGAGAAGCGAATAACTTGAGTCTTGTGAAGAGTTGTAGTGCTGAAAAGAAGGATGCAGAAGTTATACTGGATGATGGCATGGATTTTAAGAAAGATCACGTGAACGGGTCTAATAGCAAGGTGGTATCGAATGACAATAAGTTTAGTGTTGTGGTCGTAGATAAGACGAATTCTGGGGGAAGAAATAAATTAGATTTGAAAAAGAAGGAGAATCATAGTAAGGGAAAGTGTGAGGTATGAAGTAAGGAAAGAGAGGAGGAGAGGAACATAAGTTGGACAATCTAGTCAAGGTTGCAGAAGGAGTGGGGAGGAAGAAATTTACAAACAAAGAAGACATTTGGATTATAAATCAGCATGGGATCTATAGCCTAGATCCTTTTCAATGTTCATGAGTTCCCTCTCATTGAACATCACTTTCTACCTGATCTATTTGATGCAGGAGCATCCCTGACCTATGAACAATCTTTCATCAGCCTAAAATATATATATTTGTTTTAGTTTTGTTCTTGTTTAGTTCACTGTTGCAGCTTCTATGTTTTTGTCAGCATTTTCTAATAGTTGTTAATTTTTCGTTGTGGATAAGATTTTTGGCTTCTAGATGTATTTTTTTTCCTTGTTCTATATTTGTAGTTCATTTGGACTCTTTTCTGGCAAGTTATCACTTCGAGAGTGTCTGTTTCTTGGTTTCCGAAGCCGTTTGAGCTTATTAGCTAGTTGGAGATTTGTTCTCTTGCAGAGTGAATTCTTGATGTGTGGATCTATTTGGCACCAGACATGATGCTCCTAGGCCCTTGGCTGACCTTTCTTGGTGGTCCATACTTCATTCTTGTCTTTGGTAGATGATATCTTCATGCTTTGGGTCTGACCTATTTTACACATTTTATTTTCCTATCTTGGAAAATGTAATCTTTTGTGGCTGACCTAGATGTATTTTGGATGATATATATATTGTTTTAATTGACCTTCGGGAGATAGTGAAGTAATATGATGATAATGATTCATGATCTATTATTTGGACACCTCTTGGAGGACTAGATGGATTGTAACCTAGAATGTATGTTGTAACTAAGCCTGCAAGCCTATTTGTTTACTGGATGTTGTTGGCTAGCTTGTGGTAAATCTATGATATAGTGGATGTCTGATTTTGCATCTTCTATGTTTTTTTGTTGCTTTCGTTGCATTACTCTAGCTACATGACTTGGATTGTTCTCTTTGAGGACCCTCTGTATCATAGCTACTTCAGTCTCAAAATTGAGAATTTTTAGAGAAGAATTAGGAGAATCAGGCACAAAAACTAAAGTGATTTGAAAGTGACTATGAAATTGTGAAGGTATTCAATTTAGTAAACTACAAACTATTGGAGTCCTATATATAATTATTTAGATTTGATTGAATGCTAAATTGTAAATCTTAGACTTGATGGGAGTTTAAAGTGAGAGATGAAGTTATATTTATATCCAACTTACACCTTTTTAAATTTATTTTTAAGAGAATGTTGATTTAAAAAGATAAGAGAATGCTGATTTCAAAAGAAATTTTTTGGCTAGTTACAAACTCGACATTTGTAAAAAATTTGGGGCCAAACTTATTTGATCTACGGGTGCCATGCAAAATAGTTTAGGAAATGGGCACTAAGCAATCTAGTCCATCATAGGGGCATTAGGCACCATATTTCTAGTAGTTTGAGCTATGAAAAAGGTTGTGAATAAGTAAATGCACTAATTTATCTAAAACAATCCTAAATTGACCATAATTAGACATGAATTAGGTACACATTAGGCACAACCACCAAGGTTAATCGAAAATAAGTTCAAAATTATAAATGAATACAATTTACAACATACACCTAGCCCCCACTTTAAACAATGTAAGTTTAAAATATTTGTTTCAATGGGGAAAGTTGGTAAAAGAATAAAAAAGGAAAAAGGTAATTTGGAGGACGAAGTAATAAATGTTAAAGAATTCAATTCAAAATTCCTATAAAATATAAAGGAGTTCGAAAAAAAAAGATAAAAATATCTATGTAAAATTGACAATCTTCAAAAGGAAATAAAGAAAGTTAAAGAGAGAAATGAAGAGTTAGAAGAAACAGTGAGATTGTTAGGTAAGATTAAGAAGAAAAATGGAAATTTGTAAGAATTGATAAAATTGTTGAAAGAAGAAAATGAATGTATAAAATTGAAGCCATTAATTTGTGATGCTTCATGTGGCACTATATATTTGTGTTGTTCCTTTGATTAATCAATTGGTAAATGTGATTTCATTGAAGTTGTTTGTGATAAAGAATATACGGTTGAAGATAATAATAAGTTTCAAGATAGAAATCTTGTCAGATGTGATGAGATTAAAAGGTTATTTTTAAAATATTATTTGAATATTATGAAGAAAATGGGTTATGAAAGTTAATGAAAGGGAAAGTATGGGAAACAAATTAGAAATCATACTGAGTCAATAATGAGGATAAGGTACTATGAGGGCCTTGGATATGATATATATAAAGAAAATAATGCTACCAATTAAAGCAAATTAGGTTAACAAAGGTAATGTATTAAATGTTCTCGTTGTTATAGAGGACACATGAAAGACATTTATTAGAATTTAAATCCTTGTAATATATGCAGAATGAGTAACCATTATGGAAATATAAGTTGGAATAGGTCATGGAAGAAAGAGTCAATGATGAGATGCATGCAAATGGATTGTCGATGGAGTTATGAATTGAATGGGCTAAATATTATTGGTAGGTTCAAAAAGTTCTACAAGAATAAGACATTAGATGTTGGAAAAGAATTAAGAAAGATTTGAATGTTTGAGGAAGGTGAGAGATATCATTGTCTTCTAATAACATCATAGAGAATGGAAAAATATGGATAGTGACTTTATAGAAAGAGTACTTCCATATTGGAGTTCTACATATCAAAAGATCGGTTGACAACCAAGTTAACAAAAGAATTTGCAAAGGATATTTTTTCAAAGGACAAAATTTGTATATTTTAAATGGTGAATCATTTGTGATTGGAATTGTGATGATATCATTAATAATACTTACTATTAATTTTGTAAATAAATGATTGTACATGGGTACTTAATAAGGCTTTAGGATCCATCGTTTATAAATTAAGGGTGGAAATTTAAAGTAATTGGTATAATTAATTTTAAGGCTAGGAGGGTGTTGGAAGATGTAAATTAATTATTGACCAACCTAATTATTGGTATAGACTAGGAGGACCCCAATCATCATCTTTAGCCGAGCAAGTGTAGACTTTAGATGCCTAGGCCATCTCACATTTCTTGACTCTCTACTACAATTTCTTTAGAATTTATTGGGGATTGGGGATTTGACTTCAACTATAATACACAAGGTTATAATCTTAATACTCAAGCTTAAAATAGTTGTTTTTCTTCTAGTCTTCTCCTCTCTCCCCTATTTTGTGTTCTGTCTTGAAGGGGTCATTTGAAAAGCAAAAACAATTTAGCTAAAGTACATATCTGTTAAAGGTGAAACAAAAAACTTGTTAATCAGTAAAGATGGAAAAAATGAAGTATTGGCAGAAGCTTTGGCTTTGGTTATTGGTTTATGTTTACTAGTTAGCCTAGGCTTTAAGAATTTTGCATTAGAAGGTGAATCTCTTAATATCATTTTAGCTCTTAATAAGAATAATGTGAATAATTGGAAAATTGGATATGTTCTTTAGGAGGTGAGACTATTACTTCAATCTTTGGATGAGTTTAAAATCTAGCATTGCTTTAGAGAGGCTGACATGTTGGTTGACATGTTAGAAAAAATGAGTTGGTTATCGACTTTGTGTGATGTTGTGTTGGATAAATATGATTTTATGGCCAATAGTGAGCTGGTTGGAGTTTCTTCACATAATTATTGTTAAGTATGCAGGCATGTGTATTTGGCATTGTCTGGTTGTGTCCTTGGCTATCAATAGTTCATGCCTAGATGCCTTACTTAAGATGGTATTTTTCTTGCATGTGTCATCCTCAATAAGAGCCATTTATTAGTGATATTTTTTCTATGAGAATTTATTTCACAAGGATTTTTTCATGCCAAGTGTGTTGCTTCCATTCACGAATGATAGATCCCACATCCTTCGATTGGTTGTCTTCATCATTGCTTGTCATGCTTTCCAGTTGGTGGATCCTCCAAATTTTTTGCATGATTTGAAATTAAATTCTATAAAAGTATCAGTGTGTGGAGGAGGGCCTTTTATTTGAATGCAATTCCTTTCTTTTCTTTGTGGCACATTGGTCTTGTTTCTCGTGTATGCTTCGTTGCATTTTCTAGACAATTATTTTTCTGGGCTTTATTCTTTCCATTTGTTGTTCTGTTATTTAGATCTGTGGATTGTGATGGAGTATAGGCCCCACAATAATATGATTTCATTCACTATAAAGACATGGGAATTACCCACCTTTTGTACATTTGATGTTTGTAATTTGAAAATTGTTTTCAAATGGGAATCTTTGAGGGTGTTGAGTGGAATTGTCACCATTGTTGGGGAGGATGTTTTATATCTATGGACTATGTGAATTCTTTGTACCTCTCTGGTGTTGTCTTATTTTCTTTGGAATAACTTTGATATGTTGTAAAATTATTGTCTTTTGTTGCAATTTGTTCTTAATTTTGTGAAGGAAGATTTAATTCCTTATGGAGATTTAGAGAAAGTTGTGAGAAACTATGAGGAAGAATTATGGGATCTTTCCCATAAAATTTCTAAAGTTGTGCACAAAATATGTCAAGATGTACAAGGCTGTGAAGCTCGGTTTATAGGAAAGTAATTGTAAATTTTTTGACAAAGAGCTTATGGCCTTTATGGAGTTTGTTTCCTAATCTGAAGCTGTACGGTTTTCAAACTTATTTCATGCCCTTCTCCTCTTGGTTAATTATAAAGTTTGTGTTCATAAAATGGATTGTAATGTTGCTCGAGGTTTTGGTAGACCTCCTTTGAAGAGATATAATTTTGATATTCCTCTTTAGGCTTCTCAAGTGGAAGGATTGCGTCTCTTGGACACTGGTTTGAGTCTAAATTTGCTAAAGAAGGGCCCCCCCTTCTCTATCCTTGTGGGGAAGTTAGGAATTTTCAAGATGTTGTAGGGATAGCTAGACAAAGGAATTCTAAGGCTCTTATCCTTTCTGAATGAAAAAATATATTAGTTGGGTATCAATTTTTGGAGTTGTCTTTTGTGTAGGGTTTGGATAAGGAGTAGGAGGATGAAAATTCACCAAAATGATACCTTTAAGCATTATCGTCATTTTTTTGGTCCTCTATATATCTATTTTTTGGTGTTAGTCCTTGGCTCAGGTTTTTTTTGTCTCTTAGGTTCGAAAGGGTTGATTGTCCCTATCTTTGTCATAGGGTTTTTTTGCTTTTAGTATTTAGCTTTCAGGGAAAGTTGTATTCTTATTTCCTTGTTTCTTGTTCTGATATTTTGACATTATCTCTATGTATGGTTTTATTTGAATTAATATATTTTAGGCTTTATGCCTTTTATCCAATAAAAAAAATAATTGGTGTTTTCTTAAATATATTAGAAATTATAGCTGATTATGATTGATTAAGAGTATTAGCATTAATTTATTATGATTGATTAAGAGTATTAGTAAATATTAATTTAATAAAAAAATTAAAAATTATTTTCTTACACTATGAAAAGTTAATTAATTAATTTCTCTTATCTAAGATAATATTCAATTATTAATTATATGGCACATATAAATCTATATGAATTTGACAAATTTATAAATACAATATTATTCATATATCATAAATATTATGACATATATAAATACTAAAGAATAGTTATTCTATGCAATTGGATATAAAGATTAATATGTCTTGAAGGCGTTACATCATACAAAATTGTGGTCATGACAAAAATGTAGATTCATGGAGCTTGCATGTTGACAGGGAAGTATGATTAGTGAATTAGTGGGACATGACACATTTAGGAAGGTCTATTAACAGGGCCACTTACAAAGATATATTAGTGAAGGATCTTTATATACTTAATATTCTATCTGTGAAAGATGTATATAATATTTATTCATATTTATAAATGATTAAAAATTGATATTTGCTTGAGATATTTATATATTTTTAAATATAGATATATGAATATGTATAGGGGAAAGGGACCAATAGTTGTGAGGGATAACTTCGTCAACATGTAGCCATCACATGGAATATCATAACACCTTTGGTTTTTCTTTAGAAATGTAAAATGGACACTTAACTAACTACAACTAATGTTTGAAGATGTGACTCATCATGCAACTTGTCAAAATAACAAGTCTAGTGTGAAGTGTCCAAAAATGACTTTTTAAATATTCTACCAAAACTCAATCTAAAAATCCCTAGTAGTTGAATACAAAAATATTATTTGTAATTAGTACAATATCATATTTTAATGTAATATATAACTTATATGCAGCTTAAATGGATCAAAGTCTATTAGTAATCATAGGTGTTTGTTATCTATAACTTTTATATCAAACACCAAAGGACCGATAATTAAACACTAAAAAAAAAATTGATGTTATATAAACAACATATTACTATATAAAATACAACTTATATTTAACCCATTGGGACCAATTATTTTTTATTAAGGGTAAATAGGTTTTGAGGGGACTAGAAACCCCGTACAATAGGTTTTGAGGGGACCCGAAACCCCACAGGTTTTGAAAGGACTCGAAACCCTCAGATTTTACTAGGATCTGGAATCCACAGTCCAATGCTACTAAAAAAAAGGAACATCACCATACCAGCAACCAATCCACAAGCTGGACATAAAATCATCCCTAACACATAATGAAGGGTTTTACAAGGCTCCCTTAACCTACAAATATTTCTATGGGTGTATCTAGGAACCCATCACGTTCAACAATACTAAATTATAATAGATCAACATATGCTCAGAATTTGGACTAATACGGTTTTGAAAGGCTCCCCTAACCCTCATCATGGGTTTTAAAATGGCTCCCAAAACCAACAAACAATGATTTTCTGAGGCTCCCTTAACCTATAGCAAAGAATTCAGCCTACACAAATAACCCTTAACCAAGAACCACAACTGGCTAGACTGGGTCCTTTAAAATTGCTAGCATCCATCTTGCATGTGGGTAGAACAAGGCTCCCACGATCAACACACACAGAAAAGAAAAAAACCTGAAAGAACACTTGGGGGTTTTGAAAGGCTCCCCTAACCTTCAAGACACATATAAGGAGGGTTTTGGAAGGCTCCCTCAAACCCTACTGAAACAAAGGCATGCACCAGACAACTTCCAAGTAGCCAAGCATCCCTAACATCTCCACCTCAATAAGAGAAGAATGAAAGAGACTCGACCGCAAGGTATCATAAAAACCACCTGCCTCAAGAAACAGAGCAACCAAAACAAAACAGACAACATACAGATCTAAGAACAAAAATCCCCCTTGCATCACCACTTTAATAGGGACCAAGGGGGGAATAAAATCATTAAGCACAAACTCAAATGTATGCGATCCATTAAAAAAAAGAAACACCACCTCCCCCCAGCGACTGCCACCAAAAACTGCAACCACCATCTCTACCTAATTAAAAGAATGATTATGTCCAATACCCACCATTTGTACCTCAATAAAAGATAGGGCCACCTCAATAGGAATGACTGGAAATAACCCAAATAGCTAAGATAAAAGTGACAAAAACAGGAAGAGGAAGGCAGAAAGGGAACAACCAAAAATAGGACATATGGCCCCCTATAGTCTCACAACCCCACCCTGAGAAGGCAGGAGACCCCTCACAATAGTAGCCAAAGGATGAGAAAAGCCATTGACAGTAACAACCATCCCACCAGGATCCCAAACAACTCTCTTTCATCCAAACACAAGCACCATCTCTCCATCCTCTAACACAATCATGAGCACCATCACGAGAACAAATTCAACCTTGCCACAGACCCAAACCCCAACACTGTAGACATGATAAGACCCAAAGGGCTTGAGACACACACCTAAGACAACAACAATACTGACGTCAAAAAAAATAGAAGCCCACGTGCTAGAACACAGGGAGGGGAAAAGAATGGAGCCATGAGACTTGCATCCACCAAAAGGAAGGCATGGGAAGAAAATATCTCCTCCCATGACTAAAAAACCTCCATCTCCATCCTCATCGGCATCCCTTGCACTTGCATCTTCCCCCCTGCTTCAGAAACCCTAGCTCCAGAAACAAAGGGACCAATTGTTAAACATTAAAACTTTTGGAAAATCTCTCACATTTCATGGGAAAAAACAAGGAATTTATTGTCTTCACCTTTTATATTTGTGATAAGACAACTTTTTAATATGAAATACTCCAATGCATATCCATTGCTACTCTAATAGTTGTACAGATACGAATAATATTTTTTCACTATGATAACGGTACTTGTTTTAAGTGAGCATCTTATTTTTATAAATGACACACTTATAGTGGATAGCTGTGATATTTATTTGAAACAAAAAATGATTTATTTCTCTTCTTAATGAATATAGTTATGATTTTTTTATAAAACATTTATAGGTTATCTTGTTCTCAAGTATTGGTCTATTTTGACCAACATTTGATAACTTTTTACTTACATGTGGATTATTTATTTACAATATATAGTATAAATACATGACAAGACTAGATATTATAAACACAATTGCTATAATGACTATTAGACCCTATACAACTACAGACCCCTCTCCTCTACCATTCAACCTCAACCACCAGAAAAAGAAAACTAATGTGGAGAGAGAGAGTTGTGTAATACAATTAAAACATTACCTATGTCAAATAAGAATATATGTAATGTATTCAAAAATCCTAGTGCCTAAATTCAAAAACCCAAAATCAAATAACCACGATAAGGCAGTATTTTCAATATTAGTGCAAATGTGGAAGGAATCAAAATTGAAGAAATACTCAACACATTAGTGGAACTAGTGTATATATAATATGTCTATTTAAGTCTTAGAAAGCACATATTACTTATCTCGATAACTTCAATTAAGATAGAGAGCATGGACTGATCTCTGCTATATGAAGTCAACATTATATGGCAGATGTAGGCAACAACCATTGACTTCTACTTATTCCAAGTACATTGTTATAATAAGCAGCTTACTAATCAAGGCATTTGAAGCCTAGAGGAGGAGTCATTCCACAAGAAGCAATAAGCTGTAGTGCTAGTGGAACAAGTATATTGAGGTTGAGAAGCTTAGCCCTTATTGCTGTACACAAACACAACATTTCCTCCAATGCCAAAACTCCTTCAATCACAGGGCAACACTAGTTTACAATTGGGTCTCCAATGCCTATGTGCACAAGACCACTAAGCACTTCAACACAAGCCCCCAACTTCAAAGCATCAAGTCGGCATTTTGCTAGAGCTAGAGCTGGAGGAGGTTGAGGAACAGGATTCCATGCCATTAACACTGGCATGCTGGTTGCCACCTCAATCATAACAATAAGTAGCACTGCTACAACTTTCTTCATTGTGCTTCCCTAAGCAGAGTGTGTGAAAAAAATGCTATATAGTAAAAATGTACTCTACAATTTTTTGGTTGCAGAACAATGGATGATTTAGGGAATACTTATAGCCATGATAGGCCACTTGATTTTTAGTGGGGCAATTAAGTGACATGTAGAAGTTGCATAATTAGAGATGCATGTGACCATTAAACATATTAATCTATTTCCTATTCTCGTCGGCAATGAAGTCCACATTCATAGGGAAGTCAATAAAAAGAAAATGTTCATTCAAGAATAACAAAATTTGATTTATGTTTCAATTATTTACAATTGATTCCAAATACCACGTTCAAAGTTTGGAATTATAGGGGCTCATCATTATAGGATAGAGAAGGCTGATTTCTTAAGTTATAAAATAATCTATCGTATCGAATTCTATGGGGAACAAAATGCCATTGTCAACTGGTTCAATTGAAAATGAGATATCGTTTATTAATGAGACATAAAATAATGTTTTTTAATAAGATTCTTTAGGGAAGAATTTGTCATTGTCAACATTATTCTTGAATTTAGAAAAGGCTTGTAAAGAAAAAAATTTGGATTGTGAGGTGTGTAGAGGTTATGGATAACTGACATTGAATCAATGAATAATGTGCTATTGACGATTTTAGTGTAATAAATAGAATTTTCCTTTACAACTGCTCAAATTCAAAAATTATTTCAAAACTGTCTAAGAAAATCTTAGCCTTTCTGTTTCTCGAGGTTACGTGTTTAGAAAAGAATTTGCAAGTAGCCAAAGAAGCATAAATTTTTAGTTGAGCGAGGATTCCCTTGCCATATATCTGGTATATTCATATGATGTTATTATGGGGTCTGGGGTCTGTATATTGTATGAAGTTATTAGTACTTCACTTGGCAATACAAATGGAGTAATAGTTTTGTTTTAAAATAAATTTGACTTTTATAACATTAAGATTTATAAGTTTTTTCTTTAATATCTTTAAATTTAAAAAAGAAGTTTTGATTAAAGGAGAAAACTAGTTTTACAGAAATCAGAGTTAAGAAAATAAAATATAGAACACAGTTATCCAAGACCCAGTAGCAAAAAATATACCAATAGGTCCTCAAAAAATAGAGCAAGAAAGCCCAAACCGAAAGACAAAACAAAACACCCTAACAAAACTACAAAAGCTTGCCTAATTTGTCATTTTTCTGAATGACCTCTTCATTAATTGACAAAAATTTCTTACTATTATTATCCACAGGGATCATACCCTTATCCTTGTTGTGGAGCCTTGGCCCCAGGCCTAGCTGGGGCAACACGATCTCAGCATCCATGTTGTCCAATGACACTCTAAGAATCTTGCATGTACCTACATCTCCCTCCTTAGTCTTCTTGACCATCTTAATGCTTGCTGAAGGGGAGTTTGCTTGAAAAATGGCATGCAAGACTTCAACCTGATCATTAATATTTTTAAAAAAGAAGTTTCTATTTTTAATATTTTTTTATTTTTTTATTTATAATATTATAAATAAATATTTGTATATAGATACATAAATTTTAATATTTTTTTATTTTTCAAAATATAATTAATAAAATCAAATTAACCTTTTTTAACGGAATCCGATTTACACTATTTATTAATGTTTGATTTTTTAAGTTTCTTTTGGATTTCTTTATATTTAAAAAAGAAATGTCCATTTTAACTAAATAAAAGAATTTATTATTTATAATAGTTTGGGTGCAAGTACCTAATTCAAAAAGCTAGGGAAATTTCAGAGGCTACCCAAGAACCCTAGGTGAACACAATGAAAAAAAGGTGTTGCCCATTTAGAAGGGTAATTCCTCATTCCTGAAGTGAAATGTGTTCATAATGTGATACTTTCATGAGTGTTTGTTAAATGTCACGTGTAAAAGGTGTTGTAAATAAGTTAGTCACGTTCGTTGTAATTTTGTGAGATGCCTCATTGAGGTTACCAAAGTATTTAAGTATATGTTATTATGTGCCATGTTAACGTTAAGTGTGAGTCTTGTGAATAACAAATGTGTAAATAAATTTAAATTTTATTTTTTTTAAATTATTAAAATATGCAATATAATCTTTCAAATCGAGGTATGACTTGAGTAGCTAAGTTTATGGCATGCCCTTGTCATGTTGATCCATAGGTAGTTTTTTAGAAGATGTTTGAGGAGTCAAAAGAACCTTGGTTTGTGTATTTTTTCAATTTTTAAGACTCCAAGATATGTACCTATGGGTTAAGGGCCTAACCAAGGCCAAAAATTTCCTTTTGGACAACATCTGTCCATGAAAATGGCTTTTTGAAATGTTACTAAAATTGGAAACATGGAATGGGGAGTGTCACATGTATTGTATAGATCTTCTGGGGTAAAGTGTTTGACCAAGTCTCTTCTTTTCCTTACAAAGGTAACTTCCTAAGTACAATCTTTACTTCCCCAAAATATTTTGTGGGAAGAAATTGCAGCCTAGGGGGGATAAATTATAGAAAAAAGGAAAAGGTGACACTTGTCACCTTCCCCTTAGAGATGGAATTCAAATATAGAACTTCAAAAGATGCTAAGGAGGAGGGGGGTCTTAGTGTGTTTTTTATTTTTGTTAGGTCTTAAAGAAAGAAAAAGAGGGGAGAACACTGCACTTTCTCTTGGTCACTAGAAAATATTTTGAAAGGATAGAAGGCCTTGCTCCAACAAATTTTCTAGTCACAATTGGTGGTTTATGGCCTTCACCCCTTGATTATTTAATGCTATTAAATAAGTAATTATTTGGGTAAATGTTATGGTGAAGTAAACATGTATATGTTCCCATGTGTTTTCTTGTGTTGTATATAAGTGTTTGTGATTGTCTAGGGATGTTAAGCCCAAGCTCGCCCTTGGGAAGGAAGAGCAACCTTGGGGATGAGAGAGGAGTGACCTATTTAGATGGTTGAAAATTTTCCCAAAGGAGAAGAAGAAATAAAATGGGTATGAGTACCTAAGTGCTCATTTTTGGTATTTTGGAATAAGATTTCATGGGTAAGAGTACCCTTGTTTGAAAAATTTATAGAAGAGGATTGGTGATAGATGCTCCATCTATCCCAAATGTGTATATAGATGTTTTCAATGAACAATAAGATCAAACATTTGTTGATCGGGTTGAATAAGTTCTTGTTGATGTCGTTGATAATCAAGCAGTGGACAACTCCGGTGATGCTATTCAGGATCCTCTTGAGATAGAAATTATTGTAGAAATGGTAGCAAAGGAGTTAGGAGAAGTAGAGAAGACCAAAGATGATTGCAAAGATGGTGAAAAGGATAAGATTGTCCGGTCCACACATCACACCACCAATGAAGAAAATCTTGTTTTAGTGCTCAAGTGAATGTACCACACCTTCTAGCAAGCCAAAGAATCATCACTTGAGGATAATATTGCATGATAATTTGTTTCTCATACCCAATCAAATTAACTCAAATCATTGGAACCAAAAACATATCACCGGAAATAAGAAATTCTCACAAAGACTGTACATGGAGTATTACTAATAGACTTGCACAAAATCTTCATACTGGATGTTCCAAACTTCGTATTGGATAAAATCAATAGGCTGAGTTGTCATCAATGACAAATCCTAAGAATTTACATGCATCAGATATTGAAAATATTCAATGGAGATTTACTAGAATAGCATCGAATGCCAACAATCTCTCCACTTGGCATTTATGGCAACACTATGAAAAATGATAAGTGTTCTAAAGCTCCAAAAACTGCAAACAATCTTAAATCTGTACACTCAAATGAGACCAATTGACTCCCCCTAAGAATAATCATCATTTTTCACTACTCTATCTAACTCTCTCCCACTTTGACATCAATGGCAAAGGGTAGGAGTTTTCCAAAACTTATGTACAAAAGAATGCAATAATTTACATGAATTTAAAAATATCTACATATGTAACCTTCGAGGATTGCAGGAACCCATTCCATCCTCTTAGGAAGAAATCTAATACATTAATAAGATCAATGAATATGTATGTATGCACTACAACTCCTTTGAGATCAGATGGCACTGATTTACCTAGTGCACCGACTACATCGTGCTGAGCTCTGAGTAAGGTTTCCATCCGGGGAGTAATCAAACTTCTTAGTTCTCCCACTCTGCTCAATAATTTCTCCTTTTCTTTATTTAATCTCTTTATTTTGTCAGTAAAATTCATTATTTGTGCTTCAAGGGAAGTAGGAAAAACTGAATGGGGTACAAATGAATTACCTATACTAGCAAGCATCCCTTCAAAATCTCTTATTTGCTTGTCAATGTTAGTTGTAAACTTAGCCAAAAATAGACATGATTTAAATATATTACCACCTTCACTCAATGCATCTTCTACACCTTTTACCATTGTCTTTAATAATTCTCTATTAGTTTTAGTTATCTCCAGATAGGTTTGAAGCCTCATTTCATTGAATTTATTCAAAAACTTTGTGTCAACCACTTTCTCTAATGATAAAAAATCAGATTCTACCTTACTCAAGATATCATTAAGCTTACCGAACGGTGAATCATTTGAAATCTATTTAAGATTAGGGAACTCTTTTTCCAAAAATGTAGTTCCCAAAGATATCACCTGTTTCTCCTCGGATGCGGACTTTAGTAAGTCCTCATTATCCTTGATCTGCACAAGAGTAGCCAAATTTAGCACTTGAAGAGAGGATGGAGTGCTTAGGTCTACCAAACCATGAGAAAGATCAACATCAATAGAAATTTATTTTTCCCTTATCAAGGACACTAGCTTTGGTCATGGTTGTCAAAGTTTCATTTGATTTCTCTTCACCCTTCTCCTTCATCGGATCTTCAATCTTATCCTTTTCACCCTCTTGGCCATCATATTTGGTCTTCTCCACTTATCCTAACTCCTTTTCTATCATTTCTACAATAATTTCCATCTTAGGAGGATCCTGAATAGCATCACCAGAGTTGTCCATTGCTTGATTATCAGTGGCATCAACAGGAACCTGTTCGAATGGATCAACAAATGTTTGATCTTGTTGTTCACCAGAAACATCTGCAGACACATTTGGGACAGATAGGGAATCTTTAGGCCCCTAATAAAGGCTTATTTGTGAAAGAGGAGGTAGATTATATGCAAAAGTTATGCTCAATTATGTAGAAACTATAAAATTTTGGAGGAATAGAAAGCTAAATAAACTTCAAGGATGACCAAAAACACTTCAGGAATGACCCTGGAGATGCACATCAAGATTAAAAAAATATTCGTCACTAGACTAAAAATACATCAATAATGCCCAAACAAACATTGAGAATGACCATATACGCGTCAAGAATGACCAAATATGCATCAATAATGACCAAATATGTGTCAAGACCAAAAATACATCAAGTAATAGAAGCACCAAAAGAATTAAAAGAGATGTACAAAGAAGCCAAAAATGTCAAAAGTCTTACCAGAAATGCAGAGATAAACTAATAATATGAAGGAACTACCAAAAAAGTAGAAATAATTACCAAAAAAGGAGGGAGAATTAGTAGAAATGCTTAAATAATTTCCAAAAATGTAGGAAAAAAATAGAGACCCTTCAAAATCTGAGAAAACATGTCAAAAGAGATCATATACTAAAAAATAGAAGATCCTAATAATAAATATAGAAATGAGATTTTTTGAAAATGCAAATTCATTATAGATCCAACCTGCAACATCTAAAAATACTACAAAACTCAATAAAATAATTCGAAAAGAAATGGGTATGAGAGTCCCACTATGGATGCCAAAATGTTTTTGTTGAATTTTATCTTATTTGTAAACCCTAACAAAGATATAAGCACTAACCCTATATCTACAAACTAATTCAACACAATATTAGTAGAGATCTACAAATACATGCAAATAACAGAAAATAAGAAAAGTTTTACCTCCTCATGGAAGAGAGGCTTGTTTCATTTTTCACCTATCCTCCTTGATCTTGTATTTGGTATGGTTGCTATCAAATTTGTCTCGTACTTGGACAACAGCTCAAGGATTAATGGATGTTGTTTTGATGATGCATTATTGTGATTAAGTATGCTAGAATGATTTGACATAATGTAAGTATGATTTCTTGATTATGGATAATGAGAGGAGGAAGCCTTTTTTTATAGAGATCATCATATGAATGAAGGGTTTATATTAAGAGGTTAATTTATATGAATTGCTAGGATCTAATAGATGAAAAAGAATCAATAGAATTGAAGGGTAGGTAAAAATGAATGGAGGAAATAAATAGGTGGATGAGAGTAAATAGGATTAAGAGGTTAAATTTGAAATGGGGGGATGAGATTAAGAGGTGTATTGACATTGGAGAACACACAAAGTGAATGAAGAGATGATTGGTACTTGTCACATGCCTATGAATTTAAATTATGATCCATGTGAACAAGTGAGAAGGGCTAATGTTAAAAGGGAGAACATGTAATAAATTAATTTAAAAAAAAGTATTTATTTAATTATTAGAGGAAGAGCTAAATAAATAAAATATTTTTTAAATTATAAAGAAGGCATTTATTGAAATAATTAAATAAACTAAACTATCTATCCAATTAATAATTAAAGAGTCTATCTTCAGACATGTAGTGTTGTGGTTTAAACACTTCGTTGGTGAAGCGGCCACCAAGGTTCAAATCCCTGCTGAGCCATTGTACTCGCAAGGCCTTGTGCCTTCACTGGGCCATTATGCTCGTGGATTTGAACAAGTGAAGTGTGGGAATGAGGTCCCCTATTTGTGGCCTCACCATTTCATAGCTCTGGGTCAAAAGTGTAATGCCTCGCCAGGAACCCTAAAGGAAAACAACACAACCAGGCAACTAAAGGGTGAAATAATTTTTTTTTTTAAAGACTAAGTGCACTAACTATAACCATTGCATGTTTAATAACACAGTGGAAGTCTAACATATAATTTCCTAAGGGTCACCAATGAAGATTAATTCGTAGACTACATTAACACCACAGTTAATCCAATTGTCCATTTAATTAGATAAATTAAATGCTTAAGTTTAAAACTACATATACATCTAAATTCCATAATGAAGAAATAAAAGTATTCCAATGTATCCAATTTCCATAAAACATTTATACATAAGATCAGAGCAACTGAATTAACATACATTCCACTGACATACTATTACAATATCCATAAATACATGGCTTCCAATGATGCCACAGATTACAAAGTTACAATATCAAGGTTACGTAAAAGTCTGATACAATGACCATAGGGTCTCAACTGAACTATGATCTCGAACAAGAGCTGGTACACGAACCACGAACCAAGAACACCAGTGAAGCCTTTCCTCACCTGAAGATACAATCCAGAACATCCGATGGGAAGTGGCACTACCACCTGACCATGTGAGCTCGAAATGGAACCACCTCAACGTGCTAGGAGATAGTAGAAAACCCTCAAGCAAACAAAGTAAGACAAGTATGAAAGGACTATAAGACTCTAGAAACATCCATGTAACTCAACTCACAAAACACTAGTGACTCTAAGGAGAGAGTGTCATCTCATGTCTTATGGTGGATACCATGGTACAACCTCCATAGGTCCTGGCCCCCATCCTGGGTTTCTTCTGGTAACCTCTCCTGAGCCTCTAGTTCCAACTAAGTCTCATGCGGACCATACCAATCCTTTCGTGAAGACAAGGTGGTAAGTTTGTCATTCCAGGCCTTCTCGTAACATTATGACCCTATACAAGAACTCACCTATGCATGAGGTACATTATCTTAATTAATATTTATTCTACCCACCCCCTAATCAATTATTAGGTTATCACTTTTTAACTAACTTCTGACGGGTTATCATGTCATCCACTTCGGGCATGACCCTCGCTCGAAAGCCACTCTCTCTCATAGGACACTAATAGGAAAAGTCTCTCTCTACGAGAACTCTATGGCGAAACAGACAACCATAAACAATCCTGACAAAGCATAGGTGAAGGATACACAATTACTAACCCAAGATTGACTATTTGGACAAAACACACAATGGTTCATATCAACAAGGTTATACAACAACACCTGACAAGGGAGAAATAACATAGGAGATAATGACAACTCAACCAGAATTGCAATGAAATTAAGCTTGACTGCAACCACCATTTACACAAGATCCTAATACAGGCAATCTTTTCTTAAAATAGCCAAAAGCATAAATTACTTGAAAATAAAGATTTTCCAAAAAATAAGGAAATACAACTATATTAATACAAATAAATCCATCTTGTCATTTGTCCAATAAAGTTAAATAGAAATAATTCTCCTAATGTATTTTCAAAATTAACAATTCTAAAAATTATAAGCTTTTCTTAAACATTCAAACTATAAACTGATTTTACAACAATAATATAATTGTATGCATACCTTTATATATACATCGTATATAGATATAATATACTTATAAATATATTTCAAATATATATATCAACAACTCGCCAGTATTTAAATAACAGTTCAAATTATATATACATATATCTATTTATATACATATCACATAATACAACACATAAATTATTTTGTTTACCCAACCCCTGGGCTTGAAACCCAAAATAGTATGTCATAGTACGCACAAGGTAAAAAAATAATAATATAACAAAAAAAGTTAACATGTTGGCCCTGGCACGGTAGCACTGCTATCGTCGGTAGTACTGTGTACTATCGTCGGTAGCGGATGCTACCGTAGGTAGCCGCTACCCAAAGTTACATATTATTATTATTGTTGTTATATATATATATATATTTTTATTACATGAGATTAATTTCCAAATCCACAAAAACCATTTAACAGCATTTACATAGAAATAAATTTTTCCTATCCAATAAAATTCATTCCCAGAATTTTATTTCAATTGCATTTTAAAAAAAAATTAGATAATCCAATAAATTTAATTCACAATTAAATTTATTTCTAAAGAAATCATAGAGATTTATTTAAAGGACTATCAAAACAAATCAAACCAGAGAGAATAATTTTTCCATAATAATTTTCCCGATGTTTTCAAAATTAAATTACTCCCATTAACTAGAAAATTAACATCAGGCAAGAATTTTAAATGAAAACCTGAATTAACCAGAAGAGGGTTTTAGATCTGACAAATAATTTACACACACACCATTCAGAGAAATATACAATTATTTTCTTAAAAGCCCACAATCAAAGAAGTCATCCAACCTGGTATAGCTTTCCTGGAAGAAATTTGTAGAAGAGCCCTAATCTTTTCAATAAGCTTCCAATAAATTTCTTCACCTAAATTCTTGACCTGTTTCCTGTGTGTCTAAAATAAAGACCTATTCCCTATTTAAACTAAAATTCTAGGTTCAATAGTTTTTTCTCATAAACCTAAATTTAGAATAAAAGCAATTTTATTTTATTTTCTAATTTTATACAAAAGATAAGCTAACATGCAATAATTAAAAATCATTATTCTTTCTTTTCTTTTCTCATGCAAATTAATTAATTTTCTAAATAAAGAATTAAAACAATACTTTAATTCTAATTAATTCCTTTATTTATTTATTTATTCTTTCATTTATTTATCCTTTTATTTATTTATTTATTTAAAATTCTAGGAAACAATGAATATAATTAATCTAAATTATTTTTCCACTAAAATTTAAATAAAAATATGTTTCTACTATCATGCAGCTTGCAACTTAATTTAATAATTTCTTTTAATTAACTAAATTTATAATCTCAATGCATAAACAATTCAACTATGAGATAATTCCATAAACTTAATTAATTGATTAATTAAATCCACTAAAACACTCAAATTAAACAAATCTCAAATAATTACCCATAAAAAGATCAAATGAAAAAATACGAAGGCCAAACAAACTGACCAGATGACCAACTGATGACACTCACACGAGTGTAACTGAGTAAGATAGGGTCAACTACTATCTCCTCCATTTCCATCAAAAAATATAAGGCACGCTCAGACCTGTGAAGCCAGGTGGAGACGATACCCTGTACCTACCTGGTACTTGTACCTACAATAACCTGCATCACCGAACTACACATGCATATATACTATATAGAAAACACGGCATACACATCGATGAAGGAGAAACGCGATGTTCCCTGTCTCACTAAAATGAGTGAAGTAAAATCGTCCCCTTGCATCCAATACACTTGCAGACACACAACATATAATTCCACATTGCATAAATAAAGTAAAGTGTGAGTACATAGTAATAATCCATAAAAATGCCATAAATTACAAGTACAAAAATACTGCAAATAAGTTATGCATCTCATATCCAGATAAAGCATTAAATAATGTCATATAAGTCTGAAAACCACATCATGGTAATGTATCCACTGAAAGTAAACAATAATAAAATATGAGTCTAATGAGTTCCAACGAGGAGAGGTACTACAAAAAGCGTTTAGGTGGAGCCAGAGGGCGTGTCGTGCCAGTGTCACCGGCCACATTAAAAAGTTTACCAGGCATAGTTTTAAAATAATAATAATAATAATTAAATAATCTAATGAATTATTTAAATAAATAAAATTATTTATTTAATTAATAAAAGGCATTATGATAGAATAATTAAATAAATATAACTATTTTTTAATTAAAGGATGATTTTAGATGTCTACATTTTGGCCCTAATTAAAACATAGTAGTAGGAAAGAGATAATGACTAGAAGAATGGTGCCCTAGTAATGGGAAGGATAAGGAAGGTTGACAAGTTAGTACTTGATCATTATTGAGTCCCAACAACTAGCATCCTATAGATTTTCACATGTATCCATTTTAAGGTATAGATTTGATCCATGTTCATATAAACATGGAAATCTTTCTTTTTAAAAATTTGTGGGCAAGAATTATTTTTCTTAATTAGGCTTTCCAATCATGAGCCAAGGAATTATACTATAGGATCGATACATTGTGCAAATAAATTAACCCTTTTAATAATAAATTTTAATTTTTCACATTTACAAATAAATAAATGCCAAAATGTATTGTATTCAAATTTATTTGTTTTATAAAATAAGGGCTTTAAAATGGGTGTTGGAAGAGGTAAATTAATTATTGACCAACCTAATTGATAGCATGGACCAAAATGACCCCAAGCATCATCTTTAACTGATCAAGTGTAAACTTTAGCTACCCATGCCATCTAACCTTGCTTGAGTGACCTACTCCTTATAACTTTCCAAGCTAACTTTATACTATGGTTTCTTCAAAAGTTATTGTTGATTTATTTCTAAATGTAATGTAAAACTTTTTAATCTTAATCCCCAAATGTACTGGAATTCTAATTTATTTATTTTATAAAATAAGGGCTTGAAAAGGGGTGTTGGAAGAGCTAAATTAATTATTGACCAACCTAATTGTTAGCATGGACTAGGAGAACCCCAAGCATCATCTTTAGCTGATAAAGTGTAGACTTTAACTGCCCATGACATCTAACATTTCTTAAGTCGCCTACTCATAAATTTCCACGATAACTCTATACTATAGTTTCTTTAAAATTTATTGTTTTTTATCTATAAATGTAATGCAAAATTTTGTAATATCAATGCCCAAATTTAATTGAGTTTTTCTATTTCTTGTGTTCTCCTCTATCCCCTATTCATGTTTTATCTTTGATTTTTTATCAAAGTAGGATGATTTGATTCAAGGAGATATGAGACTTTAGATATTAAAGAGAAGTATGGATTTCAATCCATTTATTGGAGCTATTGGTGAGGTAGAAGATTATAGATCAAAAAGAAGATTGACAAAAGTTGATTGAAGAAGCTACAAAATTTGCCAAAAGTTTGAAATTAGAGAAGGCTACCGTCAAAGAATTGCAATGAGAGTGATACAGAACCTAATGAAAGCATCAACTAGTTATTAGCATTTGGTGGAGGAAATCATTGTCTAAAAACTATTCCAATATGAAGAGAAGTTTCCACACTAGAAATAGTCACCTCTAGCAAGAGTAGTTGTGTATGTTGAATTCATGCTAAAAGCCCTCAAGAGTTTTCTAAATGCTACAAAAATTTTATCTCATTCAGTGCTTAGCATCCCCTTGCTCACCTTTAGCACTAATATAAGTGAGGTAGAGCGAAGGTAGGTTTGTCACTTGAGGTTCATCACCTTGAGGGTGACAAATCCAGTCCTCTACAAAGGTCATTATGAATACCTACCATTATATTAGTAAATAAATGATTGTACATGGGAACTTAACAAGGCTTTAGGTAGGGACCCATCTTTTATAAATTATGGGTGAATATTGAAAGTAATTGGTATAAGATGGGGTGTTGGAAGAGGTAAATTAAATATTTACCAACCTAATTACTGGCATACACTAGGAGGACCCCAAGTATCGTATTTAGCTGACCAAGTGTAGTCTTTAGATGTCCATGCCATCTCAGATTACTTGACTCTCTACAACAGTTTCTTCATAATTTATTGTGGATTTAACTATAACTATAAAGCACAAGGTTATCATCTCAGAACTCAGGTTTAATAGATTTTTTTTAATTTCTTGTCTTCTTACATCTCCCCTATTGTGTGTTTTATCTTGAAGGGGCCATTTAGAAAGCTATTTTTTTAAAAGTAAATTACATATGAGCTAAAGGTGAAACAAAAGTCTAGTTAATGAATAAAGAGGGAAAAAGTAGGTATTGGTCCTTTTCTAATATATATTAGAAATTATTTGCTTACATTAAAAAAAGTTAATTAATTCATTTGCTTATCTAAGATAATAATCAACTATTAATCATATGGCACATAGAAGTCAATATGAATTTGACAGATTTATAAATAGAATATTATTGATATAGCATAAGTATTATGACATATAGAAATACTAAAGAATAGTTATTTTATGGACTTGGATATAATGGTTAAGTCTTCTTCAAGGCATTACATCCTACAAAATTAAGGTCATGATAGAAACACAGATTAATTGAGCTAGCATGTTGATAGAAAAGTATGAATTAATAAATTACTGGGAGATGACACATTTAAGAGAGATGTATATAATATTAATTAATATTTATAAATAATTTTTTCAAAAATTGATATTTGTTTGAGATACCTTGTACATTTTTAAATATAGATATACTAGTGTGTTCAACCTCAACCACCCAGAAGAAAAAGTAAGATGTACAAAGAGAAATTTGAAATAGAATTAAAGCATTGCCTATGCCAATGAGAATATTTGTAATGTATTCACAAAGCCTAGTGCGATGTACAAAGAGAAATCCGTAATGGAATTAAAGCATTGCCTATGCCAATGAGAATATTTGTAATGTATTCACAAATCCTAGTGCTTGAATTGAAAAAAAAAACATCAAATAACAATGATAACAGTACAAATGTTGAAGGACACAAAATTAAAGAAATACTCTTATGAACCACCAATAAATGCAAAAATTTTGAAATTTAATATTTATTTGAGATACCTTATATATTTTTAAATATAGATATACTAGTTTATTCAACCTCAACCACCCACAAGAAAAACAATTTTTGAAATTTAATATTTATTTGAGATACCTTATATATTTTCAAATATAGATATACTATTCTATTCAACCTCAACCACCCAAAAGAAAAAGTAAGATGTACAAAGAGAAATTTGTAATGGAATTAAAGCATTGCCTATGCCAATGAGAATATTTGTAATGTATTCACAAAGCTTAGTGCCTGAATCAAAAACTCAAACACCAAATATCAATGATAACTGTGCAAATGTTGAAGGAAACAAAATTAAAGAATACTCTTATGAAACACCAATACATGCAAAAATTTTGAAATTTAATATTTATTTGAGATACCTTATATATTTTTAAATATATATATACTAGTTTGTTCAACCTCAACCACCCAGAAGAAAAACTAAGGTGTAGAAAGAGAGATTCGTAATGGAATTAAAGCATTGCTTATGCGAATGAGAATATTTGTAATGTATTCACAAAGCCTCATGCCTGAATTGAAAACCCAAACATCAAATAACAATGATAACAGTGCAAATGTCAAAGGAAACAAAATTAAAGAAATATTCTTGTAAACCACCAATACACCCAAAATTCCAGCACAAATATTCATCAAACTCAAAAATCAGAATACTCTAGCACAGTTTTATTTATCTAGCTAACTTCATATTAAGATGGAGAGCATGGACTGATCTTCAATATTCACCTAACTTCATATTAAGATGGAGAGCGCGGACTAATGTTGTTTGATGCAAAGAGTGTTGAGAAGGATGTTAAAAACATAAAATCTTTTGATGATGCGATAAACAAATATATTTACTGTGAATGCTAGAGCAAGATTCTAGCTACTTCTACTTGTACTTGGAATGCTTCGATAACTAATTTGAAGAAACATATCTAAGACAATTGGCTAAGTAATTTTGAATGATTTCGTTGTTTATGATTTTTTATGTTTTGGTCTTTGCCTTTGATTGCAAAGGGGAAGAAAGATATTGAAAACTATTTTTATACATGTTTCTGAGATGTTGTCATTAGGGCGAGTTAATATTGGTTCTTATTCAAAGGTTTATTGAGTGTGAAAATACTTTTTGTTGTTTGCAATCAATGAAAAAGAGTGTGATTGTTATCGATGCATTCTTTGTTGTTATTGATGTTGAATAATGTGGTCCATATAGGTTTTTGTCAAGACATCTACTAAGTTGGATGAAGTGTTGAAGTATTTGCAGTTATATTATTTGATCAGAGGTTGATACCATTGTTTCTATGGTTCGGATGTAGATAGGTTGCATTGGTAGTGGAACCAATTTATATCAACTTTTTTATGGTGAAGACAATTGGAAGCTTTGTCTTTATGGTCTAAATGTTGCTTATTTTGGTTCAAATTTTTTCATCTATGAAATAGCATGATCAATACATTTGTTAGGTTATAATATTGGAGTTGGATGTAACATATATTTTTGGTCTAATGATTGCATGTGAAGTATTATTTTGGTCTAGTGTTGCATGTTGGATGCTAGTTTAGGTACAGACTTTGTTCTATGCATTTCATATTTTCATTTGGTTCTATATCGTTGGTTGAAAATGTGCATTTACCTTACGATATTTCTTTTGGACAACTTGGTGAGGAATTTTTTTTTTTAGTTTGGTATATGTATGTGATGATTTGTTGAAAAGAATAAAGCAGTACATTTTGATATTCGGTAATAGAGTATGTGTGCATGAGAATTTCAGTGATAAATGTGTAAGCAACTTGATGTAAGGATGACAATGTGATTTGAGTTACTATGTCAGATAAGATTGCAATGTAGAAGTGATAGTTGATGTAGATGTAGAGATCTCAAAGATCTGGTGGTCCAAGCATCTTAGTAACTTGAAATATTGTGTTATAATAGTGATTGTATTCAACATATTGAACTGCTTCTATTCATATAGTTCCTTTTCTAAAATTATTGGTGTTCTTATGTGTGTATTTATGGTGTTTTTGTTCAATACTTCATAATATACTTGTTTGGAATAAAGTTGTTAGATTAAGGTTTGGAATTTAGTTTATTCTAATTCAAGCCCCCTCCTCTCAACATCTGGGATGTGTGAAATAAAAGTCAAAGGAGATAACCAATGCAAACAAAAAGAGTTAATAAAGGAAATCTTAGAAGAGTGAAGACTAAATCAAGTTTTTAATCATGGTAGCTTTAAAATATTTGCTTAAACTGGAAAAGTTGATAAAGAATAAAAGAGGAAAAAGATATTTTCAAGTAAGAAATGATAAATGTTAAAGAATGCAACTCGAAATTGATAACGAATATAAAAGATCTTTAAAATAAAAGGTATGAATATTTATGCAAAATTGATAATTTTAGAAAATAAATAGAGAAAGCTAAAAATAGAAATGAAGAGTTAGAAGAAAAAGTGATGTTGGTTGATGAAATTAAGAAGAGAAATGAAAATTTGGAAGAATGGGTAAAAATTTTGAAAGAAAAAACTGAATGTTTAAAATTGAAATCATCAATTTGTGATGCTTCATATAGCACCACTAAAGATTTGTGTTGTTTCTTAGATCAATCAATTGGTCAATATGATTTAATTAAAGTTGTTTGTGATAAATAATGTAAGGTTGAAGATAACGGTAATTTTCAATCTACAAATCTTGTTAGATGTCATGAGATTTTAAAAGGTTGTTTTAATAATGCTAGTTTGAATATCTTCAAGAAAATGGATTATGATGTCAAAGGGTTGTGAAATTATGGGCAAGGAATTGAACAACCTACTAAACCAATAATGAGGCCAAAGTATGAGGGCCTTGAATATGTCACAAATAAAGAAAATATTACTACCAATTCAAGCAGATCAAGTCAATGAAGGCATTGAATTATATGTTCTCATTGTAATAGAGAAGGATGAAAAAAATACATGTATTGGAATTCACATCCTTGTAATATATCTAGAATGAGTAACCATTCTAAAAATATTTTTAGAATAGACCAGGGAAGAATTACTCATTGAGAGGATGCATTGAAATAGATTGTGGATTGAGCTATAGATTGAATTGGCAAAACATTATAGGTATGTTCAAAGAGTTGTACAAGAATAGGAATTCACATGTTGGAAAATAAAAAATAAATGTATGAGTGTTTGAGAAAGATGAGAGATATCATTGTCTTGTAAGACATCATGTGGAATGAAAAACTATGGATACTGTGTTTATTGGAAGACTACTTCCATATTTGAGTTCTACATATCAAAAGATCACGTGACTAGCAAGTTGAGAAAGGCATTTGCAAGGAGAGTATTTTCAAAGATAGATTTGGCATATTGTGGATAGTGAATCATTTGTGATTGAAATTGTGACGAGATGATTATGAATCCCTGGCATTGTATTAGTAAATAAATAATTGCACATGGCTACCTAACAAGGCTTTAGGCTAGGACCCGTGTTTTATATATAATGGGGTACATTTAAACTAATTGATATAATTAGTTTGTTGGGGTGTGTTGGAAGAGGTAAATTAATTTTTGACCAACCTAACTATTTGCATAAACCAAAAGGACCCCAATCACCATCTTTAGCGACCAAGTGTAGACTTTAGCTGCACATGCCATCTCATGTTGCTTGACTCACCTACTCATTATAAATTCCCAAGATAACTCTCTACTACATTTTCTTCATAATCTATTGTGGATTTATCTATAAATGTAATGCACAAGGTTGCAATCTCAACACTCAAGTTTAATATAGTTGCTATGTTCGTGTCTTCTCCTCTCTTTGCTATGGTGTGTTTTGTGTTAAAGGGCTCATTTGGAAAGAATTTTTTTTAGCTAAAGTACAATTCAATTAAAGGTGAAATAGAAAACTAGGTTATCAATAAAGAAGAACAAAATTTAAGTATTGGTACTTTTTTAAATATATTAGAAATTATAGTTGATTGTGATTAATTAAGAATTTTAGTAAATTTAAATTAATAAAAAAATTAGAAATTGTTCTTTTACATTATGAAAAGCTATTTAGTTTATTCACTTATCTTTAATAAGCATCATATGAAATATAAATCTATATGAATTTGATAGATGTATAAATAAAATATTATGGATACATCAAAAATATTATGACATAAATTAATATTAAATAATAGTTATTTTGTGCAATTGATATACTCATTAAGTCATCTTCAAAGCATTACATCATGTCAAATTAAGGTCATGGCAAAAATGCAAATGCATGAAGCTAGCATTTTGATGGGCAAGTATGGATAAGTCAAATTATTAAGACACAACACGTTTACAAAGGTCTATAATACAAAAAATGTAAAGCAACTAAAATTGTGGAAATCAAGACCATTGACAAAGAAATATTATGAAGGATCTATATATATTGAATTTTCCATTTATAAAAGATGTATATAATATTTAGTCATATTTATAAATATTAAATATATTAAAATTTAATATTTTTTTGAACCTAGTCTATATGTACCATTCAACTTGAACCACCTAGGATGTACAAAGAGAGGTGTGTAATGGAATTAAAACATGGACTATGCCAATAAGAAAATTGGTAATGTATTCACCAAGCCTAGTACCTGAATCCAAAACCAACCATGATAAGGCAGTATTTTCAATACCAGTGCAAATTTAAGGAAACAAAATTAAAGAAATATTCAACATATTAGTGGAACTAGAAAAAAGATAACATGTTTGTTTAATTGTAAGAAAACATATATATTATTTATCCAGCTAACTTCGTATTAAGATGGAAAGCAGGGACTGATCTCCGCTATATGAAGTCAACATTCTGTGGCAGATGTAGGCAACAGCCATTAAATTCTGCTTATTTACTCAAACATAGTTATAATAAGTAGCACTTATAGAGGAAATCATTGAATACTTCAGACACTAAAAAGCAGGGCATGTGAAGCCCGGAGGAGGAGTCATTCCACAAGAAGCAATAAGCTGCAGTGCTAGTGGAACAAGTATATTGAGGTTGAGAAGCTTAGCCCTTATTGCTGTACACAAACACAACATTTCCTCCAATGCCAAAACTCCTTTAATCACAGGGCAACACTAGTTTACAATTGGGTCTCCAATGCCTATGTGCACAAGGCCACTAAGCACTTCAACACAAGCCCCCAGCTTCAAAGCATCAAGTCGGCATTTTGCTAGAGCTAGAGCTGGAGGAGGTTGAGGAACAGGATTCCACGCCATTAACACTGGCATGCTGGCGGTTTCAGTGTAATGAATACAAATTGCCTTTACAACTGCTCGAATTCGAAAATTATTTCAAAACCTAATGCTGTAAAGCATTTGCGAATAGCCAAAGAAGTATAAAATATTTATTTGAGCGACGATTCCCTTGCCATAGATAGTATCGAGCTATTACGCGGAGAGGCCTTCTTCAGTCAAAGAACCCAATGATAGAAAATTCGAGTCCTTGCCACATTTGTGCATTCTCATATTTCTGTCAGAATCGTTACATTTGTTCACAGTCACCCCTGCCTGTCATATGAAGCTTTTATGACGGGTTGGTCATTGCAAACCGTCAAAGTATTAATTTTCAAAAAGTATTTAATTTATACATAATTTAATATAATTTTTTTATATTTAAATATTTTTAACATTTTAAGCAGTAATACATATTAAATATATCAACTTTTATAAATTTATTTTAAAGCAATATGTAAATAATTTAGTTATTATTTTAAAATATATTAGTATATATTATTAAAATTAACTAATTCTTAGTACTTGCTAGTACTATTGCAATCGGTTGTCATTGTTTTTGTTAACTCGTTATTATTAAAACGTTTCTTTATCAATTGAATTTTAAGTTTTTAAATTATAGAAATTATTTATCTCCAATTTAATTGACTTGGAAAATTTACATTTTATTAGCAGATTTTTGGATCCTATGTTGAAATAATATTTAGTATGTTTAAATTTTCTTATCAAATTTATTTTAAACAAATATTTAACAAATTCTAAATTTGTTAAAACTTTATATAAATAAATAAATTAATAATATACTACTAATATTTATAATAATAAATTAATAATCTTATGAAATATCGTTACATAGTTAGAAACATAAATGTAATAATTTTGTATTTTAAAATAATAATTAAGAACTTAATATTATATTTTTAAATAAATAAATTTATATAAGATATAATTTTTAATTTAAATTTAAAATTATTATAATTTATCATTATAATTATTTTAATCAATTAATTTCTTTTTGATTTATAATTATTTAAATTTTTTAACTAAATAATTATTAGTTAAGATTATTAGTACTTGTTTCAATAGTTAAGATGCTTGATTTTTAAGTTGTAAATTACAAAAATTATTTTTCTTCAACATAATTGTCTCAAATAATTTGCATCTGATCCACTATTTCCATGAACTTTTTAGCCAATTTGATCCACTATTTCCATGAACTTTTTAGCCAAGTTTTTAGGTATTAGTATGTTTAAATTTTATTTTACACAACCACTAAACAAATAGTTAACTTGAATTATCTAAACAAATGTTTAACAAATTATTTAGACTTTGCATTTAAATATTTTAAAGATTTATATAAAAAAATAAACACATACACATATGCATAAATTAATAATATGGTTCTAATTTTTATAATAATAAATTAATAAATAAAAACAATATAATAATAAATACATACAAACTTTTACAATATAGTTATAATATATTAATCATATAATAATTAAAATGCATAATTGATTAATAATTTCTCATTGTCTAAAAATTACGATTAAGATTTAGGGTTAAGTTAGGTTTAGTGTTTAATTAATGTGAGGTATAGTTTTTAATTATAATTTGTACTAGCTTATATATATTTAATAATATATATAGAATAAGCCAAGAGATATCCTTCTAGAGGCGCCTATTTTTTTATTAATTTATCAACATGACATAAATTAATTTCAAATTTATATATTTTTGTATAGGGTTAAGATTATAGTTAGAGTTTACATCATTGTTATGGTTAGGTTAATGGTTAGGGTTTATATTTACATTATTGTAAGGGTTAAGGTTCTGGATAGGCTTAATTTTTAGGTATATGGTTAGGATTATGTCTACAATTAGAGTTTATATCATAGGGTTAGGGTTAGGGTTAAGGGTTAGGTTTCAGATTATAGTTAGGGTTTACATTATTGCTAGGATTAGGTTAATGGTTAGGGTTTCGATTTACATCATAGTTAGTGTTACAATTAGTGTTAAAATTGTGGTTAGGCTTAGGATTTAGGGTTATGGTTAAGATTATGTGTGTAGGGTTAGGGTTAAGGGTTAGGGTTAGGATTATAGTTAGGGTTTACATTATTTTTAGGGTTAGTTTAATAGTTAGGGTTTAGATTTACATCATGATTAGGGTTAGAGTTAGGGTTATGGTTAAGATTGTGGTTAGGATTAGGATTTACAATTATGGTTAGTTTTATGTTTAGGGTGAGGATTTATACTACAATGTTAGATTTAGGATTAGCATCATGGTTGGGGTTATAGTTATGGTTTGCATCATTTTTAGGGTTAGGTTAATGGTTAGGGTTAATCTTAAGGTTAAGATTGTGGGTATGCTTAGGATTTATGGCTATGGTTAGGATTATGTGTAGGGTTAAGGTTTATATCATAGTGTTAGACATAGGGTTAAGGGTTAGGGTTAGGGTTATAGTTATGGTTTGCACCACTTTTAGGGTTAGGTTAATGGTTAGGGTTTGGATTTACATCATGGTTAGGGTAAAGATTGTGGTTATGCTCAGAATTTAGGGTTATGGTTAGGATTATGTCTAGGCTTAGGGTTAGGGTTAGGGTTAGGATTATGTTTATGGTTTACATCATTATTAGGGTTAAGTTAATGGGTAGGGTTAGGATTTATATCATAGGTTAAGGGTTAGTGTTAAGGGTGAGGGTTAGGATTCCAGTAAAGGTTTACATCATTTTTAGGGTTATGGTTAATGGTTAGGGTTTGAATTTAGGGTTTAAGGTTAGGGTTAGGCTTACGATTGTTCTTAGGCTTAGGATTTAGTGTTATTGTTATGATTATTTCTAGGGTTAGGGTTTATATTTTGGGATAAATTTAATTTTTTGCCACATAAGAAATATTAATTTTTTAACATTTAAGGTTACTAATTATTAAAAGATAGACCAAGCAAACTTTTAAAATGTTATATTGAAATTAACTATAAGAGATATTAAGATAATGTAACATTAAGATATTCTAAATAGTTTATTGATTTTTTTAATTAAATAGTAAAAATTAACTATCCACTCAATAATAACTATTAAGTGATTATAAAAACATATATAATGTAAAGAATTGAGTAAAGATTTTGTGCTTAAATCAATTATAAAAAATAAATATGTATTAATCATAGAGCAAATCTAAGTCAAAATACATTAATTTAAACATCTAACAATAATTATGAAGTATTTTTTCTAATTGGTTAAATGTTTATTAAATCATATCTTATAATTTAGATTGATGGGCCACTTTTTTGTAATTTGCATATCGTAAGACATCCACTTCAAAAATAAGGTATAATTGAAAATCGTTGATATGATGTAAAGACATTATAAGTTCTTCAATTATGAGCATGGTATTGTGACCTTTGTTTGTATAATAGTAAAGATAAAATTATATATAGGGTTACAATTCAATTAGGTTTAATGCTATGGTTAGGCTTTAGTTTGGTTTATTTTTAAGTTAAGGGTTTAATTAGGATTATTGTTCAATTTGGTTTAGGGAAAGGGTTCAATTTAATTTAGTGTTAGGGTTAGGGTTCAACGTGGTTTAGTATTAGAGTTAGGGTTCAATTAGGATTATGATCATGCTTCAATTTGCTTTAGTGTTAGAGTTAGAATTTGATTTAGCTTAAGGCTATGGTTTAGCTCAATTATATTTATAATTTGGGTTTGATTTGATTTAGTGAACATAGGGCTAGGGTTCAATTTCAAGTGTCAAGCTTAAAGTGCAATAGGCCTCGAGAATGATATCTCTCATCTTATTATATATATATATATATATATATATATATATATATATATATATATATATATATATATATATATATATATATATATATATATATATATATATATATATATATATATATATATATATGCTAGGATTTAGGGTTTAATAAAACTTAAGATTAATGTTCAATTAGGTTTAGGGTTATGATATAAGAATGGTTAGGGTTTAATTAGTTTTAAGTTTAAGTTAGGATTAGATCTAGGTTCATTAAGGGTTAGGGTTACAAATAAGACTTTTTGAGGGTTAAGGTTAGGGTTTAATAAGGGTTATAGGAAAAATATTTGATTTATGGCTAGGATTAAAAAAAGGTTAGAGCTATAATTCACTTAGCATTATGGTTCAAGCATAGTTAGGGATAATGTTAAGGTTAGGTCAGGATTGGGGTTCAATTAGAAGTAAATATTTGAGTTAGAGTTAGTTAATTAGAGTTAAATTACAATCATGGTCAGTGTTCAATTATAGTTAGGGTAGGGATGAAGAGTTCAATTAGGGTTAGGATTCAATTAGAAAAGGGTTAGTGTTTAATTAAGATTAGAGTTTAATTAGGATTAGGTTCAATTATGACTAGATTGAGGTTGGGGTTAAGGCTATATTAGTGTTAGGGTAGCCTACAATTAAGGTTCTTATTCTAGGTTATTACTTGAGAGTACTTATGGGTTTTAAATAGAATTAGTATTAAGGTTAGGGTTCAAATAGAATTAAGGTTTGTATTAAACTTAAATTAAGATTCAATTAAGGTTAGAGTTAGTGTTACAATTCAAATTAGGTTAGGGTTAAAGGATAAAGCATGGTGTTAGGTTTCGATTTGTATAATAAATCTTGGATTTAATTAGAGGGAAATCTATGAGTTAGGGTTAAGGTTATAGTTGGTTATATATTTTAATCCCAATACTAACTATAGTTAAATCCCTACCATAATCAAACCCTTACCATAATTGAAACTTAACTCTAACCAACTATAACCTTAACATTAGAGTTAGAATTTAATGAAATAGAAATGTTACTTATGCCATAATTTAGGGCATATATAGAATTTAATATTTTATGATCATAAACCTAATTGAACCCTAACTCTAATACTAACCATTAACCTAACCATACCAATGATGTAAACCCTTACTACAGTCCTAATTCTAACCCTTAATATTAACCCTTAACCTATGACATAAACCCTAATCTTAGACATATTCCTAAACATAACACTAAATCCTAAGCCTAACCACAATCTTAATGCTATCCCTAACCTCAACCCTAATTTTTAGGTATATGGTTAGGATTATGTCTATGATTAGAGTTTATATCATAGGGTTAGAGTTATGGTTAGGGTTAACGATTAGGGTTAAGATTATAGTTAGGGTATACATCATTGTTAGGTTTAGGTTAATGGTTAGGGTTCAGTTTGGATTTACTTTATGATTAGAGTTAGGGTTAGGGTTATGATTATTGTTAAGGTTTACATGATTGTTAGGGTTAGGTTAATGGTTAGGGTTTGGATTTAAATCATTGTTAGGGTTAAGTTTCTAGTTAGGCTTTGTTTATAGGTATATGGTTAGTTCTATGTCTACGATTAGAGTTTATATCATAGGGTTAGAGTTAGGGTTAGGATTAATGGTTAGGGTTAGGATTATAGTTAGGGTTTACATCATTATTAGGGTTAGGTTAATGGTTTGGATTTACGTCATGAGTAGGGCTAGGGTTAGGGTTAAGATTAGGATTTATGGTTATGATTAGTTTTATGTTTAGTGTTAGGGTTTATATCACAAAATTAGGGTTAGGATTAGGACTATAGCTAGGGTTTACATCATTGTTAGGCTTAGGTTAATGGTCAAGGTTTAGATTTGCATCATGGTTAGGGTAGTGGTTAAGTTTAAGATTTTGGTTAGGCTTAATATTTAGAATTATGGTTAGGGTTCTGTCTAGGGTTAGGGTTTATATCACAGGGTTAGGGCTAGGATTATAGATAGACTTTATATCATTGTTAGGGTTAGGTTAATGGTTAGGGTTAGGATCAGGGTTAGGGTTAGGGTTACGATTATGTTTAGGCTTAGGATTTATTGTTATGGTTAGGATTACGTATAGGGTTAGGGTTTATATCATAGGGTTAGAATTAGGGTTGATAATTAGGGTTAGGGTTATAGTTGTGGTTTGCATAAATTTTAGGTTTAGGTTAATGGTTAGGGTTTGGATTTACATCATGGTTCTAGGGTTAGGGTTAGTTTTAGGGTTAATATTGTGGTTATTCTTAGGATTTAGGGTTAGGATTAGGATTATGTCTAGGGTTAGAGTTAGGATTATGGCTAAGGTTTACATCATTATCAGGGTTAAGTTAATGGGTAGGGTTTGGATTTAGATCATGGTTAGTTTTAGGATTAGGTTTAGGGTTTATATTAGAGTGTAAGTAGGGTTAAGGGATAGGGTTAGGATTATAGTTAGGGTTTACATCATTGTTAGGGTTAGGCTAATTGTTAGGGTTGAGGCTAGGGATAGAGTTAAGATTGTGGTTAGGCTTGGGATTTAGTGTTATGTTTAGGATTATGTCTAATATTAGGGTTTATGTCATAGGTTAAGGGTTAATGTTAAGGGTTAGAGTTAGGATTATAGTAAGGGTTAGGTTAATGGTTAGGGTTAGGTTAATGGTTAGGGTTTGGATTTAGGGTTTAAGGTTAGGGTTAGGTTTATGATTGTTGTGAGGATTAGGATTTAGTGTTATTGTTATAATTATTTCTAGGGTTATGTTTTATATCATAGGGTTAGGGTTAGGGTTAAGGGTCAATATCATGTTAGTGCTAAATTATGGTTATATGATGATTTAAGTTATAGTTAGGGCATAATTTTAGGGTTATAGTTACGGTTAAAAGAAATGGAATATGATCATAATTGAAACCTAACTATAACCAACTATAACCTTAACATTAGAATTAGAATTTAATGGAATAGAAAAAAATACCAATAAAATTTATACATAAATCAAGTTTAAATATAAACTTTCTAAATTGTTTATAGATATATAAGTAACATTTCTATTCCAGTTATAGTTAGGGCATAATTTTAGGGTTATAGTTAAGGTTAAAAGAAATAGAATATATTTTATGATCATAAAATATATAAGTAGCATTTCTATTCCAATAAATAAAATATTTTAGAGATAGGGTTCAATTAGGTTTATGATCATAAAATATATAAGTAACATTTCTATTCCATTAAATAAAATATATTAGAGTTAGGGTTCAATTAGGTCTATGATCATAAAATATATAAGTAACATTTATATTCCATTAAATAAAATATATTAGAGTTAGGGTTCAATTAGGTTTATGATCATAAAATATATAAGTAACATTTCTATTCCATTTTCCCTTTCCCCTGTCAATTAAAATTCTAAAATCAAACTCTTTTTTCCTTTTTTTTAATTTTTAAATGAATCATGAGTTTTAGAATAAAATTAAAATATACATTTCTATTCTATTAACTTCTAAAATGAAAATAAATTCTACTTTTTTGGTAGTTAATTGGATTAACAATTAATTTATTCTCAATTGATTTTTGAGATTTACAATTGACAAATAGAAAAAATAGAAACATTATGATTTAATTGAAAACTCTTTCTAAATTGTTTATAGATATATATAAGTAACATTTCTATTCCATTTCTATAGTTAGTGCTAAATTATGGTTATATGACGATTCAAGTTATAGTTAGGGCATAATTTTAGGGTTATAGTTAAGGTTAAAAGAAATGGAATATATTTTATATATAAGTAACATTTTTATTCCAATAAATTAAATATATTAGAGTTAGGGTTCAATTAGGTTTATGATTTTAAAATATATAAGTAACATTTCTATTCCATTAAATAAAATATATTAAAGTTAGGGTTCAATTAGATTTATGATCATAAAATATATAAGTAACATTTCTATTCCATTTTCTCTTTCCCTTGTAAATCAATTTAAATTGTAAAATCAAACTATTTTTTCCTTTTTTTAAATTTTTTTTTAAATGAATCATTTGTTTTAGAATGAAATTAAAACTAAAATTAAAATATACATTTCTATTCCATTAACTTCTAAAATGAAATAAAATCTACTTTTTTAGTAGTTAATTGGATTAACAATTAATTCATTTTCAATTGATTTTTGAGATTTACAATTGACAAATAGAAAAAATAGAAACATTATGATTTAATTGAAAACTCATTAATCATTTTTATATTAGATATAGATAGATTAAAATTTATAGATATACAAACATATTAATTATCATAGCTTATTTATCACTATGCACATCATATCACTGAAAACCTAAGAAAAATAAACTAAATATACCAAGCTTCTAAGTTAAAAGCTCTCAAATCACAACAATATATGCTTATAAATAGAAATCCTAAAACTTTAATATTAATACAAAATTTTACATTTTAGGAAAAATTAAAATCCAAACGCCAATTGAATTGGCCTAAAGAAATTTATTTTTGACTCGCAAAGAGTTTGGCTGGGCGAGGTAACAGCCAGGCTCCACCAGAAACGAGAGCTAGATATGAAAATTCTACAATCTGAAAATAAAATTAGTATTTGAGAAGCATCATGAAACATAAACATACTGGTTTTGACTGCTTGATATATGAAAAGACTTTACCAACTTTCAAGAAAATGCAAGTAGATGTAAAGCTCGGGTCAACCACCTTTGCCTTGATACAATCAGAGTTATTGAAACTGTAAGTTGAAAAACATTCAAACTGCAATTTCAGCAAACCTGGAATATATATATATATATATATATATATATATATATATATATATATATATATATATATATATATATATATATAAAATCATAGTTTAAAAAATGAATACCTTGTATATTAAATCACAGTTTAAAAAATGAATAGCACAAATTATGAGGAATTTGAATGCACAATTTCTTTAAGCTCATCCAAAAAAAATTTTGATAGCTTTCCAAAAGTTGAATATTAATATGCTGATGATTCTACAATTATTCTGCAAATAAAATAGAACAATATCACATACCTCTATCTCACATTGAAACTGCACAATTGATCCCTTCTCTATCTGCAAATTAATTTTGCCAATGACAAGATTACAATTTGAAAGAATGGTGCATTACCGTTTTTGCGATTACCGTTTTTGCAATTTTTAATTATCGAATGGAGTGAAACTGTCTCGTAACCATTTTGAAAACCAAATCTATCAATCTATCAATTATTTTATATTCTATATTAATTAATTATTATTTTAAGCCTTAAATAATTGAAAACCAAATGACCGTCAAAATAATTGAAAACCCCCAAATGTTGATGCATAAATTTGAAATAGTATGATATAATTGTTTCTAATTTTATATGAATTTAAAAAATTAGTTAATTTATTTTTTACAATATCCTTAATAAAATTGTCTTAAATATTAAGAAACTTGTCATAATTGAAATGATATGATATAATTGTTAAAATAATTTAATGTATTTTAGATTAATTTTTCTTTTAATTATAAAGAATATTTTTTTGATAGAAATTTAAAATCTTACTCAAGATTTTTGCATATATCACTATTTATAGTTATTTTCTAAATGCTTGTATTCATTTTATCTATATAAGGTATCCATATCTATCCATGATACAAATAATGAATGACTACTATTTATGATTAAATTTACTATTCTAAGATAAAGCTTGGGGTAATGACTTGGGTTGATATAATAAAATATAACCCTAATTGAATCCTCATTTGACCATAATTTTAATAGTAATTATAATTAAAAAAATATAGTTAATCTTAACTAAACCATAGCCCTATCTTACCCCTAAAATTATAATAGTAATTTCTTGAGGCTTATTTCACCTTATGCACCTGTTATTTATCTTTTTATCTCCTTTAAGTTACATTTTTTCATTGTTTATAAGGTTGTTTTTTATAAGTATACATAAATATAAATATATTATTATAGACAAAATTTACTAATAATTTAAATATAGTAGATTAAACTTGTGGATGAAGAATTGTTAATAAATTATACATTTTAGAGATCTCCAATGATTAATAAAATTACTATAACCATTATTGTAATACGAATTATAATTAAAAACTATACCTCACATTAATTAAACACTAAACCTAACTTAACCCTAAATTATAATCGTAATTTTTAAACAATGAAAAATTATTAATCAATTATGCATTTTAATTATTATATTATTAATATATTATAATTATATTGTAAAAGTTTGTATATATTTATTATTATATTGTTGTTATTTATTAATTTATTATTATAAAAATTAGAACCATATTATTAATTTATGCATATGTGTGTGTGTTTATTTTTTTATATAGTTAAATATTTGTTTGGTGGTTGTGTAAAATAAATTTGATAAGAAAATTTAAACATACTAAATATTATTTTAACATAGGATCCAAAAATCTGCTAATAAGATGTAAATTTTCCAAGTCAATTAAATTGGAGATAAATAATTTCTATAATTTAGTAACTTAAAATTCAATTGATGGAGAAAGGTTTTAATAATAACGAGTTAACAAAAACAATGACAAGCATTGCAATAGTACTAGCAAATACTAATAATTAGTTAATTTTAATAATATATACTAATATATTTTAAAATAATAACTGAATTATTTACATATTACTTTAAAATAAATTTTAAAAAATTGATATATTTAATATGTATTACTACTTAAAATGTTAAAAATATTTAAATATAAAAAAATTATATTAAATTATGTATAAATTAAATATTTTTTGAAAATTAATACTTTGACGGTTTGCAATGACCAAGCCGTCATAAAAGCTTCATATGACAGGCAGGGGTGACTGTGAACAAATGTAACGATTCTGACAGAAATATGAGAATGCACAAATGTGGCAAGGACTCGAATTTTCTATTATTGGGTTCTTTGACTGAAGAAGGCCTCTCCGCGTAATAGCTCGATACTATCTACAAGATATATGGCAACGGAATCGTCGCTCAAATAAATATTTTATACTTCTTTGGCTATTCGCAAATGCTTTACAGCATTAGGTTTTCAAATAATTTTCGAATTCGAGCAGTTGTAAACGCAATTTGTATTCATTACACTGAAACCGCCAAGAGCACGTTATTCATTGATTCATTGTAATTTATCCATAACCTCACAATCCGGCTTTAAATCATTGCAAGCCTTTTTTTTCTAGACTGGCTAGGGTCCCATTAGTAAATGAAAACTAATTTTCAATTCAAGCATGTTGACAATGGCGATTTCTTCCCTAAAGAATCTGATAAAAAAATATTATTCTCTGTCTAATATCTCATTTTCGATTGAACCAGTTGACAATGACATTTTATTCCCCACAGAATCCGATACGAAAAATTATTTTATAACTTAACAAATCAGCCTTCTCTATCCTATAATGATGAGCTCCATTACTGATAGGAATTTTTAATATCTCAAATTCAGTTCTTGTCATAATAACGACATAAATTGTCAATAATTCTAAGCTTTGAACGTGGTATTTTGAATCAGTTGCAAATAATTGAAACGGATATCAAATTTTATTTTTTATCAACTTGTTTGTGAATGCGGACTTCATATGTTTTAATTAGGTACTTTGTAATGGTCACATTAATCTCTGACTATGCCAGTTCTACACGTCAGTGGTCTCTCATTGCTATAAGTAGTCACTAAATCTTCCATTGTTCTGCAACCCAAAAATTGTAGAGTACATTTTTACTATATAGCATTTGTTTCAGAGAGTCTGCTTAGGGAAGCACAATGAAGAAAGCTATAGCAGTGGTACTTATTGTTATGATTGAGGTGGCAACCAGCATGCCAGTGTTAATGGCATGGAATCCTGTTCCTCAACCTCCTCCAGCTCCAGCTCCAGCAAAATGCCCACTTGATGCTCTGAAGGTGGGGGCCTGTGTTGAAGTGCTTAGTGGCCTTCTGCACATAGGCATTGGAGACCCAATTGTAAACCAGTGCTGCCCTGTGATTGAAGGAGTTTTGGCATTGGAGGCAGCGCTGTGTTTGTGTACAGCAATCAGGGCTAAGCTTCTCAACCTCAATATACTTGTTCCACTAGCACTGCAGCTTATTGCTTCTTGTGGAATGACTCCTCCTCCGGGCTTCACATGCCCTGCTTCTTAGTGTCTGAAGTATTCAATGATTTCCTCTATAAGTGCTACTTATTATAACTATGTTTGAGTAAATAAGCAGAAGTTAATGGCTGTTGCCTACATCTGCCACAGAATGTTGACTTCATATAGCGGAGATCAGTCCCTGCTTTCCATCTTAATACGAAGTTAGCTGGATAAATAATATATATGTTTTCTTACAATTAAACAAACATATTATCTTTTTTCTAGTTCCACTAATATGTTGAATATTTCTTTAATTTTGTTTCCTTAAATTTGCACTGATATTGAAAATACTGCCTTATCATGGTTGGTTTTGGATTCAGGTACTAGGCTTGGTGAATACATTACAAATTTTCTTATTGGCATAGTCCATGTTTTAATTCCATTACACACCTCTCTTTCAAAATTTTTACCCATTCTTCCAAATTTTCATTTCTCTTCTTAATTTCATCAACCAACATCACTTTTTCTTCTAACTCTTCATTTCTATTTTTAGCTTTCTTTATTTATTTTCTAAAATTATCAATTTTGCATAAATATTCAAACCTTTTATTTTAAAGATCTTTTATATTCGTTATCAATTTTGAGTTGCATTCTTTAACATTTATCATTTCTTCCTTGAAAATATCTTTTTCCTCTTTTATTCTTTATCAACTTTTCCAGTTTAAGCAAATATTTTAAAGCTACCATGATTAGAAACTTGATTTAGTCTTCACTCTTCTAAGATTTCCTTTATTAACTCTTTTCGTTTGCATTGGTTATCTCCTTCGACTTTTATTTCACACATACCATATGTTGAGAGGAGGGGGGTTGAATTAGAATAAACTAAATTCCAAACCTTAATCTAACAACTTTATTCCAAACAAGTATATTATGAAGTATTGAACAAAAACACCATAAATACACACATAAGAACACCAATAATTTTAGAAAAGGAACTATATGAATAGAAGCAGTTCAATATGTTGAATACAATCACTATTATAACACAATATTTCAAGTTACTAAGATGCTTGAACCACCAGATCTTTGAGATCTCTACATCTACATCAACTATCACTTCTACATTGCAATCTTATCTGACACAGTAACTCAAATCACATTGTCATCCTTACATCAAATTGCTTACACATTTATCACTGAAATTCTCATGCACACATACTCTACTACCGAATATCAAAATGTACTGCTTTATTCTTTTCAACAAATCATCACATACATATACCAAACTGAAAAAAAAATTCCTCACCAAGTCGTCCAAAAGAAATATCGTAAGGTAAATGCACATTTTCAACCAACGATATAGAACTGAATGAAAATATGAAATGCATAGAACAAAGTCTGTACCTAAACTAGCATCCAACGTGCAACACTAGATCAGAATAATACTTCACATGCAATCATTGGACCAAAAATATATGTTACATCCAACTCCAATATTATAACCTAACAAACCTATTGATCTTGTTATTTTGTGGATGAAAAAATTTGAACCAAAATAAGCAACATTTAGACCATAAAGACAAAGCTTCCAATTGTCTTCACCATAAAAAAGTTGATATAAATTGGTTCCACTACCAATGCAACCTATCTACATCTGAACCATAGAAACAATGGTATCAACCTCTGATCAAATAATATAACTGCAAATACTTCAACACTTCATCCAACTTAGTAGATGTCTTGACAAAAACCTATATGGGCAACATTATTCAACATCAATAACAATAAAGAATGCATCTATAACAATCACACTCTTTTTCATTGATTGCAAACAACAAAAAGTATTTTCACACTCAATAAACCTTTGAATAAGAACCAATATTAACTCGCCCTAATGACAACATCTCAGAAACATGTATAAAAACATTTTTCAATATCTTTCTCCCCTTTGCAATCAAAGGAAAAGACCAAAACATAAAAAATCATAAACAACGAAATCATTCAAAATTACTTAGCCAATTGTCTTAGATATGTTTCTTCAAATTAGTCATCGAAGCATTCCAAGTACAAGTAGGAGTAGCTAGAATCTTGCTCTAGCATTCACAATAAATATATTTGTTTATCACATCATCAAAAGATTTTATGTTTTTAACATCCTGCTCAACACTCTTTGCATCAAACAACATCAGTCCGCGCTCTAAAATCTTAATATGAAGTTAGATGAATATTGGAGATCAGTCTGTGCTCTCCATCTTAATATGAAGTTAGTTGGATAAATAAACATGTGCTAGAATATTCTGATTTTTGAGTTTGATGAATATTTGTGCTGGAATTTTGGGTGTACTGGTGGTTCACAAGAATATTTCTTTAATTTTGTTTCCTTTGACATTTGCACTATTATCATTGTTATTTGATGTTTGGGTTTTCAATTTAGGCACTAGGCTTTGTGAATACATTACAAATATTCTCATTCAAATAGGCAATGCTTTTATTCCATTACGAATCTCTCTTTCTACACCTTAGTTTTTCTTCTGGGTGATTGAGGTTGAACAAACTAGTATATCTATATTTAAAAATATATAAGGTATCTCAAATAAATATTAAATTTCAAAAATTGTTTTTCTTGTGGGTGGTTGAGGTTGAACAAATTAGTATATCTATATTTAAAAATATATAAGGTATCTCAAATAAATATTAAATTTCAAATTTTTTGCATGTATTGGTGGTTCATAGGGGTATTCTTTAATTTTGTTTCCTTCAACATTTGCACTGTTATCATTGTTATTTGTGTATATGGTGAAAATGGATAACAACAATGTTGATATTGAAAGGCTAAATGAATTCAACCACAAAACCCTAGCCTAACAACAACAAAGATCCACCATAACATATGAAGATTACCTAAGACAATGCAAATCAAATGAAATCACAAAGATTATACCATCACATGTCCAATAGGGTTTGGATCTCCATTCTCTCTCTCTATTGATCTTGCTTGATATATTTGCTCTCAGATTTTATGTGTGCACAAGAGCTCAACAAAGAATAGAATGTGGTTGCAAGTAGGATCGCATATGCCAAGTATTCAATTGATCAAGTAGTTAGAATAATTGATTAGAATGATTGATTAGCCAGGGTTTGATAATGAAGGAAGCATCTCCTTATATAGAAGACACAATATGAAATGGAGGGATAAGATTGAGAGGTGTAAAAGGAGGTCGGCTATGATTAGAGGGTAGGTAAAAGAAATAATAAAATAATGAAAGGGGTAGGTAGTGTATGAATTAAGAGATGAATGACATGTGTCATGGGTAGAAAAGGTTACTGAATTAATTAAATAAATAAAGATTTATTTAATTAATAGAAGAAGTGGGATAATTAAATAAATAAGATATTTATTTAATTTAGGAAAAAGGATAATTTAAATAAATAAAAGTATTTATTTAAATGAGAAATAAGGCTTGAAGAGGATAAATGAATTAATTAAATAAATAAAGATTTATTTAATTAATAGAAGAATTAAGCTTAGATAATTAAATAAATAAAATATTTATTTAATTAGACTGGACAATTTTGGGTGTCTACGATTTGATGTTTGAGTTTTTGATTCAGGCACTAAGCTTTGTGAATACATTACAAATATTCTCATTGTCATAGACAATGTTTTAATTCCATTACGAATTTCTCTTTGTACATCTTACTTTTTCTTCTGGTTGGTTGAGGTTGAACAGACTAGTATATCTATATTTAAAAATATATAAGGTATCTCAAATAAATATTAAATTTCAAAAATTGTTTTTCTTGTGGGTGGTTGAGGTTGAATAAACTAGTATATCTATATTTAAAAATATATAAGGTATCTCAAATAAATATTAAATTTCAAATTTTTTTCATGTATTGGTGGTTCATAAGAGTATTTTTTTAATTTTGTGTCCTTCAACATTTGCACTGTTATCATTGTTATTTGATGTTTTTTTTTTCGATTCAGGCACTAGGCTTTGTGAATACATTACAAATATTCTCATTGGCATAGGCAATGCTTTAATTCCATTGCGGATTTCTCTTTGTACACCGCACTAGGCTTTGTGAATACATTACAAATATTCTCATTGGCATAGGCAATGCTTTAATTCTATTACAAATTTCTCTTTGTACATCTTACTTTTCTTCTGGGTGGTTGAGGTTGAACAGACTAGTATATCTGTATTTAAAAATATATAAGGTATCTCAAACAAATATCAAGTTTCAAAAAATTTAGTTATAAATATTAATTAATATTATATACATCTTTCTTAAATGTCTCATCTCCCAATAATTTATTAATTCATACTTTTCTATCAACATGCTAGCCCAATGAATTTGTGTTTTTATCATGACCTTAATTTTCTAGGATGTAATGCCTTGAAGATGACTTAACCATTATATCCATGTCCCTAAAATAACTATTCTTTAGTATTTCTATATGTCATAATATTTATGCTATATCAATAATATTCTATTTATAAATCTGTCGAACTCATATTGACTTCTATGTGCCATATGATTAATAGTTCATTATTATCTTAGATAAGCAAATGAATTAATTAACTTTTTTTAATGTAAGCAAATAATTTCTAATATATATTAGAAAACTACCAATGCCTACTTTTTCCCTCTTTATTCATTAACTAGATTTTTGTTTCAACTTTAGCTCATATGTAATTTACTTTAAAAAAAATTGCTTTCTAAATGGCCCCTTCAAGATAAAACACACAATAGGGGAGATGTAAGAAGACAAGAAATTAAAAAAAATCTATTAAACCTGAGTTCTGAGATGATAACCTTGTGCTTTATAGTTATAGTTAAATCCACAATAAATTATGAAGAAACTGTTGTAGAGAGTCAAGTAATCTGAGATGGCATGGACATCTAAAGACCACACTTGGTCAGCTAAAGACTATACTTGGGGTCCTCCTAGTGTATGGCAGTAATGAGGTTGGTAAATATTTAATTTACCTCTTCCAACACCCCGTCTTATACCAATTACTTTCAATATTCACTCATAATTTATAAAAGATGGGTCCCTACCTAAAGCCTTGTTAAGTTCCCATGTACAATCATTTATTTACTAATATAATGGTAGGTATTCATAATGACCTTTATAGAGGACTGGATTTGTCACCCTCAAGGTGATGAACCTCAAGTGACTAACCTACCTTCGCTCTACCTCACTTATATTAGCGCTAAAGGTGAGCAAGGGGATGCTAAGCACTGAATGAGATAATTTTTTTGTAGCATTTAGAAAACTCTTGAGGGCTTCTAGCATGAATTCAACATACACAACTACTCTTGCTAGAGGTGACTATTTCTAGTGTGGCAACTTCTCTTCATATTGCAATAGTTTTTAGACAATGATTTCCTCCACCAAATGCTAATAGCTAGTTGATGCTTTCATTAGGTTCTCTATCAGTCTCATTGCAATTCTTTGACGGTAGCCTTCTCTAATTTCAAACTTTTGGCAAATTTTGTAGCTTCTTCAATCAACTTTTGTCAATCTTCTTTTTGATCTATAATATGCTACCTCACTAATAGCTCCAATAAATGGATTGAAATCCATACTTCTCTTTAATATCTAAAGCCTCATATCTCCCTTAATCAAATCATCCTACTTTGATAAAAAATCAAAGATAAAACATGCAATAGGGGATAGAGGAGGACACAAGAAATAGAAAAACTCAATTAAATTTGGGCATTGATATTACAAACTTTTGCATTACATTTATAGATAAAAAACAATAAATTTTAAAGAAACTATAGTATAGAGTTATCATGGAAATTTATAAGGAGTAGGCAACTTAAGAAATGTTAGATGTCATGGGTAGCTAAAGTCTACACTTGATCAGCTAAAGATGATGCTTGGGGTTCTCCTATTCCATGCTAACAATTAGGTTGGCCAATAATTAATTTAGCTCTTCCAACACCCCTTTTCAAGCCCTTATTTTATAAAATAAATAAATTATAATACCGGTACATTTGGGGATTAAGATTAAAAAGTTTTACATTACATTTAGAAATAAATCAACAATAACTTTTGAAGAAACCATAGTATAAAGTTAGCTTGGAAAGTTATAAGGAGTAGGTCACTCAAGCAAGGTTATATGGCATGGGTAGCTAAAGTTTGCACTTGATTAGTTAAAGATGATGCTTGGGGTCCTTTTGGTTCATGCTATCAATTAGGCTGGTCAATAATTAATTTACCTCTTCCAACACCCCTTTTAAAGCCCTTATTTTATAAAACAAATAAATTGAATACAATAAATTTTGGCATTTATTTATTTGTAAATGTGAAAAATTAAAATTTATTACTAAAAGGGTTAATTTATTTGCACAATGTATCGATCCTATAGTATAATTCCTTGTCTCATGATTGGAAAGCCTAATTAAGAAAAATAATTCTTGCCCACAAATTTTTAGAAAGAAAGATTTCCATGTTTATATGAACATGGATCAAATCTATACATACATGGATACATGTGAAAATCTACAGGATGCTAGTTGTTGGGACTCAATAATGATCAAGTACTAACTTGTCAACCTTCCTTATCCTTCCCATTACTAGGGCACCATTCTTCTAGTCGTTATCTCTTTCCTACCACTATGTTTTAATTAGGGCCAAAATGTAGACATCTAAAATCATCCTTTAATTAAAAAATAGTTATATTTATTTAATTATTTTATCATAATGCCTTCTATTAATTAGATAAATAATTTTATTTATTTAAATAATTCATTAGACTCTTTAATTATTATTATTTTTTTTAAAACTATGACTGGTAAACTTTTTAACGTATCTGGTGACACTGACACGACACGCCCTCTGGCTCCACCTAAACGCTTTTTGTAGTACCTCTCATCGTTGGAACTCATTAGACTCATATTTTATTATTGTTTACTTTCAGTGGATACATTACCATGATGTGGTTTTCAAACTTATATGACATTATTTCATGCTTTATCTGGATATGAGATGCATAACTTATTTGCAGTATTTCTGTACTTGTAATTTATGGCATTTTTATGGATTATTGCTATGTACTCACACTTTACTTTATTTATGCAATGTGGAATTATATGTTGTGTGTCTACAAGTGTATTGGATGCAAGGGGACGATTTTCCTTCACTCATTTTAGTGAGACAGGGAACATCGCGTTTCTCCTTCATTGGTGTGTATGCCGTGTTTTCTATATAGTATATATGCATGTGTAGTTCGGTGATGCAGGTTATTGCAGGTACAAGTACTAGGTAGGTACGGGGTATCATCTCCACCTGGCTTCACAGGTCTAAGAGTGCCTTATATTTTCCGATGGAAGTGGAGGAGATAGTAGTTGACCCTATTTTACTTAGTTACACTCGTGTGAGTGTCGTCAGTTGGTCATCTTGTCATTTTGTTTGGCCTTCGTATTTTATTGTTTGATCTTTTTATGGGTAATTGTTTGAGATTTGTTTAATTTGAGTGTTTTAGTGGATTTAATTAATCAATTAATTAAGTTTATGGAATTATCTCATAGTTGAATTGTTTATGCATTGAGATTATAAATTTAGTTAATTAAAAGAAATTATTAAATTAAGTTGCAAGCTGCATGATATTAGAAATATTTTTTTATTTAAATTTTAGTGGAAAAATAATTTAGATTAATTATATTCATTGTTTCCTAGAATTTTAAATAAATAAATAAATAAAAGGATAAATAAATGAAAGAATAAATAAATAAATGAATAAAGGAATTAATTAGAATTAAAGTATTGTTTTAATTCTTTATTTAGAAAATTAATTAATTTGCATGAGAAAAGAAAAGAAAGAATAATGATTTTTAATTATTGCATGTTAGCTTATCTTTTGTATAAAATTAGAAAATAAAATAAAATTGCTTTTATTCTAAATTTAGGTTTATGAGAAAAAACTATTGAACCTAGAATTTTAGTTTAAATAGGGAATAGGTCTTTATTTTAGACACACAGGAAACAGGTTAGGAATTTAGGTGAAGAAATTTATTGGAAGCTTATTGAAAAGATTAGGGCTCTTCTACAAATTTCTTCCAGGAAAGCTATACCAGGTTGGATGACTGCTTTGATTGTGGGGTTTTAAGAAAATAATTGTATATTTCTTTGAATGGTGTGTGTGTAAATTATTTGTCAAATCTAAAACCCTCTTCTGGTTAATTCAGATTTTCATTTAAAATTCTTGCCTGATGTTAATTTTCTAGTTAATGGGAGTAATTTAATTTTGAAAACATCGGGAAAATTATTATGGAAAAATTATTCTCTCTGGTTTGATTTGTTCTGATAGTCCTTTAAATAAATCTCCGTGATTTCTTTAGAAATAAATTTAATTGTGAATTAAATTTATTGGATTCTCTAATTTTTTTTAAAAATGTAATTGAAATAAAATTTTGGGAATGAATTTTATTGAATAGGAAAAATTTATTTCTATGTAAATGTTGTTAAATGGTTTTTGTGGATTTGGAAATATATATATATATATATATATGTAAAACAACAATAATAATAATATGTAACTTTGGGTAGCGGCTACCTATGGTAGCATCCGCTACCAGCGACAGTACACAGTACTACCGATGGTAGCAGTGCTACTGGCGGTAGCATGGGCTACCATGCCAGGGCCAACATGTTAACGTTTTTAGTTATATTATTTTTTTTTACCCTGTGCGTACTGTGACATACTATTTCGGGTTTCAAGCCCAGGGGTTGGGTAAACAAAATAATTTATGTGTTGTATTATGTGATATGTATATATATATATATATATTAGATGTGTTTTCTTTATGGTGGTTATTATAATATTTGAACTGTTATTTAAATACTGGCAAGTTGTTGATATATATATTTGAAATATAATTATAAGTATATTATATCTATATATGATGTATATATATAGGTATGCATACAATTATATTATAGTTGTAAAATCAGTTTATAGTTTGAATGTTTAAGAAAAACTTATAATTTTTAGAATTGTTAATTTTGAAAATACATTAGGAGAATTATTTCTATTTAACTTTATTGGAAAAATGACAAGATGGATTTATTTGTATTAATATAGTTGTATTTCCTTATTTTCTGTAAAATCTTTATTTTCAAGTAATTTATGCTTTTGGCTATTTTAAGAAAAGATTGCCTATATTAGGAACTTGTGTAAATGGTGGTTGCAGTCAAGCTTAATTTCATTGCAATTCTGGTTGAGTTGTCATTATCTCCTATGTTATTTCTCCTTGGTCAGGTGTTGTTGTATAACCTTGTTGATATGAGCCATTGTGTGTTTTGTCCAAATAGTCAATCTTGGGTTAGTGATTATGTATCCTTCACCTATGCTTTGTCAGGATTGTTTATGGTTGTCTGTTTCGCCATAGAGTTCTCGTAGAGAGAGACTTTTCCTATTAGTGTCCTATGAGAGAGAGTGGCTTTCGAGCGGGGGTTGTGCTCGAAGTGGATGACAGGATAATCCATCAGAAGTTAGTTAAAAAGTGATAACCTAATAATTGATTAGGGGTTGGGTAGAATAAATATTAATTAAGATAATGTACCTCATGCATAGGTGAGTGCGTGTACAGGGCTCATAATATTACGAGAAGGCTTGGAATGGCAAACTTACCACCTTGTCTTCACGAAAGGATTGGTAGGGTCCACATGAGACTTAGTTGGAACTGGAGGTTCGGGAGAGGTTACCAGCAGAAACCCAGAATAGGGGCCGGGACCTATGGAGGTTGTACCATGGTATCCACCATAAGACATGAGATGACACTCTCTCCTTAGAGTCACTAGTGTTTTGTGAGTTGAGTTACATGGATATTTCTGGAGTCTTGTAGTCCTTTCGTACTTGTCTTACTTTGTTTGCTTGAGGGTTTTCTACTATCTCCTAGCATTTTGAGGTGGTTCCATTTCGAGATCACATGGTCTGGTGGTAGTGCCACTTCCCATCAAATGTTCTGGATTGTATCTTCAGGCAAGGAAAGGCATCGCTGGTGTTCTTGGTTCGTGGTTCACGTACCAGCTCTTGTTCGAGATCATAATTCAGTTGAGACCCTGTGGTCATTGTATCAAACTTTTATGTAACCTTGATATTGTAACTTTGTAATCTGTGGCATCATTGGAAGCCATGTATTTATGGATATTGTAATAGTATGTTAGTGGAATGTATGTTAATTCAGTTGCTCTGATCTTATGTATAAATGTTTTATGGAAATTGGATACATTGGAACACTTTTATTTCTTCATTATGGAATTTAGATGTATATATAGTTTTAAACTTAAGCATTTAATTTATCTAATTAAATGGACAATTGGATTAACTATGGTGTTAATGTATTCTACGAATTAATCTCCGTTGGTAACCCTTAGGAAATTATATGTTAGACTTCCACTGTGTTATTAAACATGCAATGGTTATAGTTAGTGCACTTAGTCTTTAAAAAAAAAATTATTTCACCCTTTAGTTGCCTAGTTGTGTTGTTTTCCTTTAGGGTTCCTGGCGTGGCATTACACTTTTGACCCAGAGCTATGAACTGGTGAGGCCACGAATAGGGGATCTCATCCCCACACTTCACTTGTTCAAATCCACGAGCACAATGGCGCAGTGAAGGCACAAGGCCTTGCGAGTACAATGGCCTAGCAGGGATTTGAACCTTGGTGGCCACTTCACCAACGAAGTGTTTAAACTGCAACACTACATGTCTGAAGACAGAATCTTTAATTATTAATTGGATAGATAGTTTAGTTTATTTAATTATTTCAATAAGTGCCTTCTTTATCATTTAAAAAATATTTTATTTATTTTGCTCTTCCTCTAATAATTAAATAAATACTTTTTTTAAAATTAATTTATTACATGTTCTCCCTTTTAACATTATCCCTTCGCACTTGTTCACATGGATCATAATTTAAATTCATAGGCATGTGACATGTACCAATCATCTTTTCATTCACTCTGTGTGTTCTCCAATGTCAATACACCTGTTAATCTCATCCCCCCATTTCAAATTTAACCTCTTAATCCTATTTACTCTCATCCACCTATTTATTTCCTCCATTCATATTTACCTACCCTTCAATTGTATTGATTCTTTTTCATCTATTAGATCCTAGCAATTCATATAAACTAACTTCTTAATATAAAACCTTCATTCATATGATGATCTCTATAAAAAAAGGCTTCCTCCTCTCATTATCCATAATCAAGAAATCATACTTACATTATGTCAAATCATTCTAGCATACTTAATCACAATCATGCATCATCAAAACAACATCCATTGATCCTTGAGTTGTTGTCCAAGTGCGAGACAAATTTGAGAGCAACCATACCAAATATAAGATCAAGGAGGATAGGTGAAAAATGAAACAAGCCTCTCTTCCATGATGAGGTAAAACTTTTCTTATTTTCTATTATTTGCATGTATTTGTAGATCTCTGCTAATATTATGTTGAATTAGTTTGTAGATATAGGGTTAGTGGTTATATCTTAGTTAGGGTTTACAAATAAGATAAAATTCAACAAAAACATTTTGGCATCCATAGTGGGACTCTCATACCCATTTCTTTTCAAATTATTTTATTGAGTTTTGTAGTATTTTTAGATGTTGCAGGTTGGATCTATAATGAATTTGCATTTTCAAAAAATCTCATTTCTATATTTATTATTAGGATCTTCTATTTTTTAGTATATGATCTCTTTTGACATGTTTTCTCAGATTTTGAAGGGTCTCTATTTATCTCCTACATTTTTGGAAATTATTTAAGCATTTCTACTAATTCTCCCTCCTTTTTTGGTAATTATTTCTACTTTTTTGGTAGTTCATTCATATTATTAGTTTATCTCTGCATTTCTGGTAAGACTTTTGACATTTTTGGCTTCTTTGTACATCTCTTTTAATTCTTTTGGTGCTTCTATTCCTTGATGTATTTTTGGTCTTGACACATATTTGGTCATTATTGATGCATATTTGGTCATTCTTGACGCGTATATGGTCATTCTCAATGTTTGTTTGGGCATTATTGATGTATTTTTAGTCTAGTGATGAATATTTTTTTAATCTTGATGTGTATCTCCAGGGTCATTCCTGAAGTGTTTTTAGTCATCCTTGAATTTTTTTAGCTTTCTATTCCTCCAAAATTTTATAGTTTCTACAGAATTGAGCATAACTTTTGCATATAATCTACCTCCTCTTTCACAAATAAGCCTTTATTAGGGGCCTAAAGATTCCCCATCTATCCCAAATGTGTCTGCAAATGTTTCCAGTGAACAACAAGAGCAAACATTTGTTGATCCATTCGAACAGGTTCTTGTTGATGCCACTGATAATCAAGAAATGGACAACTCTAGTGATGTTATTCAGGATCCTCCTAAGATGGAAATTATTGTAGAAATGATAGAAAAGGAGTTAGGATAAGCGGAGAAGACCAAATATGATGGCCAAGAGGGTGAAAAGGATAAGATTGAAGATCTGATGAAGGAGAAGGGTTTAGAGCAATCAAATGAAACTTTGACAACCATGACCAAAGCTAGTGTCCTTGATAAGGGAAAAATAAATTGCTATCGATGTTGATCTTTCTCATGGTTCGGTAGACCTAAGCACTCCATCCTCTCTTCAAGTGCTAAATTTGGCTACTCATGTGCAGATCAAGGATAATGAGGACTTACTAAAGTCCACATTCGAGGAGAAAGAGGTGATATCTTTGGGCACTACAGTTTTGGAAAAAGAGTTCCCTAATCTTAAATAGATTTCAAATGATTCACCCTTCGGTAAGCTTACTAATATCTTGAGTAAGGTAGAATCTGATTTTTTATCATTAGACAAAGCGGTTGACACAAAGTTTTTGAACAAATTCAATGAAATGAGGCTTCAAACCTATATGGAGACAACTAAAACTAATAGAGAATTCTTGAAGACAATGGTAAAAGGTGTAGAAGATGCATTGAGTGAAGGTGGTAATATATTTAAATCATGTCTATTTTTGGCTAAGTTTACAACTGACATTGACAAGCAGATAAGAGATTTTGAAGGGAAGCTTGCTAGTATAGGTAATTCATTTGTACCCCATTCGATTTTTCCTACTTCCCTTGAAGCACAAATAATGAATTTTACTGACAAAATAAAGAGATTAAATAAAGAAAAGGAGAAATTATTGAGTAGAGTGGGAGAACTAAGAAGTTTGATTACTCCCCGGATGGAAACCTTACTCAGAGCTTAGCACGATGCAGTTGGTGCACTAGGTAAATCAGTGCCATCTGATCTCAAAGGAGTTGTAGTGCATGCATACATATTCATTATCTGATTAATGTATTAGATTTCTTTCTAAGAGGATGGAATGGGTTCCTGCAATCCTTGAAGGTTACATATGCAGATATTTTTAAATTCATGTAAATTATTGCATTCTTTTGTACATAAGTTTTGGAGAAATCCTACCCTTTGCCATTGATTTCAAAGGGGGAGAGAGTTAGATAGAGTAGTGAAAAATGATGATTATTCTTAGGGGGAGTCAACTGGTCTCATTTGAGTGTACAGATTTAAGATTGTTTGTAGTTTTTGGAGCTTTAGAACACTTATCATTTTTCATAGTGTTGCCATAAATGCCAAGTGGAGAGATTGTTGGAATTCGATGCTATTCCAGTAATTCTCCAGTGAATATTTTCAATATCTGATGCATGCAGATTCTTAGGATTTGTCATTGATGACAACTCAGCCTATTGATTTTATCCAATACGAAGTTTGGAACATCCAGTATGAAGTTTTTGTGCAAGTCTATTAGTAATACTCCATGTACAGTCTTTGTGAGAATTTCTTATTTCCGGTGATATGTTTTTGGTTCCAATGATTTGAGTTAATTTGATTGGGTATGAGAAACAAATTATCATGCAATATTATCCTCCAGTGATGATTCTTTGGCTTGCTAGAAGGTGTGGTATATTCACTTGAGTACTAAAACAAGATTTTCTTCATTGGTGGTGTGACGTGTGGACTGGACAATCTTATCCTTTTCACCATCTTGGCAATCATCTTTGGTCTTCTCTACTTCTCCTAACTCCTTTGCTATGATTTCTACAATAATTTCTATCTTAGGAGGATCTTGAATAGCATCACCAGAGTTGTCCACTACTTGATTATCAATGACATCAACAAGAACTTATTCGACCTGATCAACAAATATTTGATCTTGTTGTTCACCGAAAACATCTATAGACACATTTCAGATAGATGGAGTATCTATCACCAATCCTCTTCTATAAATTTTTCAAACAAGGGTACTCTTACACATGAAATCTTATTCCAAAATACCAACAATGAGCACTTAGGTACTCATACCCATTTTATTTCTTCCCCTCCTTTGGGAAAATTTTCAACCATCTACATGGGTCACTCCTCTCTCATCCTCAAGGTTGCTCTTCCTTCCCAAGGGTGAGCTTGGCCTTAACATCCCTAGACAATCACAGACACTTATATACAACACAAGAAAGCACATGGGAACATATACATGTTTACTTCACCATAACATTTACCCAAATAATTACTTATTTAATAGCATTAAATAATCAAGGGGTCAAGGCCATAAACCACCAATTATGACTAGAAAATTTGTTGGAGCAAGGCCTTCTATCCTTTTGAGTTATTTTCTAATGACCAAGAGAAAGTGCAGTGTTCTCCCCTCTTTTTCTTTCTTTAAGACCTAACAAAAATAAAAAACACACTAAGACCCCCCTCCTCCTTAGCATCTTTTGAAGTTCTATATTTGAATTCCCTCTCCAAGGGGAAGGTGACAAGTGTCACCTTTTCCTTTTTTCTATAATTTCTCCCCCCTAGGCTGCAATTTCTTCCCACAAAATATTTTGGGGAAGTAAAGATTGTACTTAGGAAGTTACCTTTGTAAGGAAAAGAAGAGACTTGGTCAAACACTTTACCCCACAAGATCTATACAATACATGTGAAACTCCCCATTCCACATTTCCAATTTTAGTAACATTTCAAAGAGCCATTTTTATGGACACATGTTGTCCAAAAGGAAATTTTTGGCCTTGGTTAGGCCCTTAACCCATAGGTACATCGCTTGGAGTCTTAAAAATTGAAAAAATACACAAACCAAGGTTCTTTTGACTCCTCAAAGATCTTCTAAAAAAATACCTATGGATCAACATGACAAGGGCATGCCATAAACTTAGCTACTCATGTCATACCTCAATTTGAAAGATTATATTGCATACTTTAATAATTTAAAAAAAATAAAATTTAAATTTATGTACATATTTTATTATTCACAAGACTCACACTTAACATTAACATGGCACATAATAACATATACTTAAACACTTTGGAAACCACAATGAGGCATCTCACAAAATTACAACGAACGTGACTAACTTATTTACAACACCTTTTACACGTGACATTTAACAAACACTCATGAAAGTATCACATTATGAACACATTTCACTTCAGGAATGAGGCATTACCCTTCTAAATGGGCAACACCTTTGTCTCATTGTGTTCACTTAGGGTTCTTGGGTAGCCTCTGAAATTTCCCTAGCTTTTCGAATTAGGTACTTGCACACTTGCACCCAAACATTCATATATCCAAAAAAAAAAAAAAACACATATAACCATTGCATTTACATTATGACAAAACATTGCACAATCCTTTTCTCAAATATATAATTTAGGCATCTAAATCATGATGAAAATAATCTAACATGCAGAAGATCATTCAATAGAATTTTATAAAGCAATCAAAACAATACTTGATAATCCACATTGTATTAGAAACATGCATGAAATCACATGAACATAATTTGATCGAGAGAACATAACAATTTAAATAATCCACATGGTGTTGGGAACATGCATGTAGTTCGTATAGTATAATTTCATGAAATAATCATAATTATCCTAAAGATTCACATGCAATGCAAATATGAATATATTCATAAAAGATATTTATAGCTGATAAGATCCATAGGTCTAATAAGCATATAGTTATTTTAAATAGAATCATCATAAGCATTTTCAATATATCCTTTCTTAAAACATTTAAGGTTCAACATCTAAACCGCTATCTAGCTAGTTGAAGCTTCATCTAACCTTAACAACAATTGTTCTCTTAACATCATCACAAAGTATCCTACCTAATCACATTGTTATAACATCATATCCATTATGAGTCAGGGTATAAATACTTCATAAGAATAATTATCTTTATAATAGTGAATTGTAGCAAACCACATCTAACTATGTAAGGTTTTATCAATGTTTGTTTCAAGAACATATGGCCATATCATTTAACTATCTTATCATGCAATAGTAACTAGAATCCAAATCTAATGGTATGCCTATGAATGATTTTATTACCTATAGTTTAAGAGATGACATATTACTAATTTGCATATCTATATAGAAAAATCACTTTATTTACACTATTATAAATAATAAATTCTTTTATTTATTTAAAATGGACATTTCTTTTTTAAATATAAAGAAATCCAAAAGAAACTTAAAATGGGATTCCGTAAAAAAAGGTTAATTTGATTTTATTAATTATATTTTGAAAAATAAAAAAATATTAAAATTTATGTATATATATACAAATATTTATTTATAATATTATAAATAGAAAAATAAAAAATATTAAAAATAGAAACTTCTTTTTTTAAAATATTAATGACCAGGTTGAAGTCTTGCATGCCATTTTTCAAGGCAACTACCCTTCAACAAGCATTAAGATGGTCAAGAAGACTAAGGCAAGGGATGTAGGTACATGCAAGATTCTTAGAGTGTCATTGGACAACATGGATGCTGAGATCGTGTTACCCCAGCCAGGCCTGGGGCCAAGGCTTCACAACAAGGATAAGGGTATGACCCCTATGGATAATAATAGTAAGAAATTTTTGTCGATTAATGAAGAGGTCATTCAGAAAAATGACAAATTAGGCAAGCTTTTGTAGTTTTGTTAGGGTGTTCTGTTTTGTCTTTCAGTTTGGGCTTTTTTGCTCTATTTTTTGAGGACCTATTGTTATATTTTTTGTTGCTGGGTCTTGGATAACTATGTTCTATATTTTATTTTCTTGACTCTGATTTCTGTAAAACTAGTTTTCTCCTTTAATCAAAACTTCTTTTTTAAATTTAAAGATATTAAAAAAAAAAACTTATAAATCTTAATTTTATAAAAGTCAAATTTATTTTAAAACAAAACTATTACTCGATTTGTATTGCCAAGTGAAGTACTAATAACTCCATACAATATACAGACCCCAGACCCCATAATAACATCATATGAATCTACCAAATATATGGCAAGGGAATCCTCGCTAAACTAAAAATTTATGCTTCTTTGGCTACTTGCAAATGCTTTTCTAAACACGTAACCTCAAGAAACAGAAAGACTAAGCTTTGCTTAGACAGTTTTGAAATAATTTTTAAATTTGAGTAGTTGTAAAGGCAAATTCTATTTATTACACTGAAACCATCAATAGCACGTTATTCATTGATTCGATGTCAGTTATCCATAACCTCTACACACCTCACAATCTGAATTTTTTTCTTTGCAAGCCTTTTCTAAATTCAAGAATAATGTTGACAATGGCAAATTCTTCCCTAAAGAATCTTATTAAAAAACATTATTTTATGTCTCATTACTAAATGATATCTCATTTTCAATTGAACCAGTTGACAATGGCATTTTGTTCCCCATAGAATTCGATACGAAAAATTATTTTATAACTTAAGAAATCAGCCTTCTCTATCCTATAATGATGAGCTCCTATAATTCCAAACTTTGAACGTGGTATTTGGAATCAATTGCAAATAATTGAAACATAAATCAAATTTTGTTATTCTTGAATGAACATTTTCTTTTTATCGACTTCCCTATGAAAGTGGACTTCACTGCCAATGAGAATAGGAAATAGATTAATATGTTTAATGGTCACATACATCTCTAACTATGCCACTTCTACATGTCACTTAACTGCCCCACTGAAAATCAAGTGGCCTATCATGGCTATATGTATTCCCTATATCATCCATTGTTCTGCAACCAAAAAATTGTAGAGTACATTTTTGCTATATAGCATTTCTTTCACACTCTGCTTAGGGAAGCACAATGTAGAAAGCTATAGCAGTGCTACTTATTGTTATGATTGTGGTGGCAACCAGCATGCCAGTGTTAATGGCATGGAATCCTGTTCCTCAACCTCCTCCAGCTCCAGCTCCAGCAAAATGCCCACTTGATGCTCTGAAGCTGGGGGCTTGTGTTGAAGTGCTTAGTGGCCTTATCCACATAGGCATTGGAGACCCAATTGTCAACCAGTGTTGCCCTGTGATTGAAGGAGTTTTGGCATTGGAGGCAGTGCTGTGTTTGTGTACAACATTAAGGGCTAAGCTTCTCAACCTCAATATACTTGTTCCACTAGCACTGCAACTTATTGCTTCTTGTGGAATGACTCCTCCTCTGGGCTTCAAATGCCCTAATCAGTAAGCTGCTTATTATAACAATGTACTTGGAATAAGCAGAAGTCAATGGCTGTTGCCTACATCTGCCATATAATGTTGACTTCATATAGCAGAGATCAGTCCATGCTCTCTATCTTAATTGAAGTTATCTGGATAAATAATATGTGCTTTCTTAGACTTAAATAGACAAATTATATATACACTAGTTCCACTAATGTGTTGAGTGTTTCTTCAATTTTGATTCCTTCCACATTTGCACTGATATTGAAAATACTGCCTTATCATGGTTATTTGATTTTGGGTTTTCGAATTTAGGCACTAGGCTTTGTGAATACATTACAAATATTCTTATTTGACATAGGCAATGTTTTAATTGTATTACACAACTCTCTCTTTCCACATTAGTTTTCTTTTTCTGGTGGTTGAGGTTGAATGGTAGGGGAGAGGGGTCAATAGTTGTATAGGGTCTAATAGTCATTATAGCAATTGTGTTTATAATATCCAGTCTTGTCATATATTTATACTATATATTGTAAATAAATAATCCACATGTAAGTAAAAAGTTATCAAATGTTGGTCAAAATAGACCAATACTTGAACACAAGATAACCTATAAATGTTTTATAAAAAAGTCATAACTATATTCATTAAGAAGAGAAATAAATCATTTTTTGTTTCAAATAAATATCACAGCTATCCACTATAAGTGTGTCATTTATAAAAATAAGATGCTCACTTAAAACAAGTACTGTTATCATAGTGAAAAAATATTATTCGTATCTAGACAACTATTAGAGTAGCAATGGATATGCATTGGAGTATTTCATATTAAAAAGTTGTCTTATCACAAATATAAAAGGTGAACACAATAAATTCCTTATTTTTTTCCATGAAATGTGAGAGATTTTTGAAAAGTTTTAATGTTCAACAATTGGTCCCTTTGTTTCTGGAGCTAGGGTTTCTGAAGCAGGGGGAAGATGCAAGCGCAAGGGATACCAATGAGGATGGAGATGGAGGTTTTTTAGCCATGGGAGGAGATATTTTCTTCCCATGCCTTCCTTTTGGTGGATGCAAGTCTCATGGCTCCGTTATTTTCCCCTCCCTGTGTTCTAGCGCGTTGGCTTCCATTTTTTCTAACGTCAGTATTGTTGTTGTCTTAGGTGTGTGTCTCAAGCCCTTTAGGTCTAATCCTCTCTCCAATGTTTGGGTTTGGGTCTGCAGCAAGGTTGAAGTTGTTCTCGTGATGGTCCTCATGATTGTGTTAGAAGATGGAGAGATGGTGCTTGTGTTTGGATGTAGGAGAGTTGTTTGGGATCCTGGTGGGATGGTTGTTACTATCAATGGCTTTTCTCATCCTTTGGCTACTATTGTGAGGGGCCTCCCGCCTTCTCAGGGTTGGGTTGTGAGACTATAGGGGGCCATATGTCCTATTTTTGGTTGTTCCCTTTCTGCCTTCCACTTCCTATTTCTGTCACTTTTATCTCAGCTATTTTGGTTATTTCCAGTCATTCCTATTGAGGTGGCCCTATCTTTTATTGAGGTACAAATGGTGGGTATTGGACATAATCATTCTTTTACTTAGGTGGAGAGAGTGGTTGCGGTTTTTGGTGGCAGGAGCTAGGGGGAGGTGGTGTTTCTTTTTTTTAATGGATCACATACATTAGAGTTTGTGCTTAATGATTTTATTCCCCACTTGGTCCCTATTGAAGTGGTGATGCAAGGGGGGTTTTTGTTCTTAGATCTGTACACTGTCTGTTTTGTTTTGGTTGCTTTGTTTCTTGAGGCAGGTGGTTTTTATGATACCTTGCGGTTGAGTCTCTTTCATTCTTCTCTTATTGAGGTGGAGATGTTGGGGATGCTTGGCTACTTGGATGTTGTCTGGTGCATGCCTTTGTTTCAGTAGGGTTCGAGGGAGCCTTCCAAAACCTTCCTTATGTATGTCTTGAAGGTTAGGGGAGCCTTTCAAAACCCCCACGTGTTCTTTCAGGTTTTTTTCTTTTTTGTGTGTGCTGATTGTGGGAGCCTTGTTCTACCCACATGCAAGATGGATGCTAGTAATTTTAAAGGAGCTAGTCTGGCCAGTTGTGGTTCTTGGTTAAGGGTTATTTGTGCACGCTGAATTCTTTGCTACAGGTTAAGGGAGCCTAGGAAAACCCTTGTTTGTTGGTTTTGGGAGCCATTTTAAAACCCATGATGAGGGTTAGGGGAGCCTTTCAAACCCCATTAGTCCAAATTTTGAGCATATGTTGATCTATTATAATTTGGTGTTATTGAACGTGATGGGTTCCTAGATACACCCATAGAAATATTTGTAGGTTAAGGGAGCCTTGTAAAACCCTTCATTATGTGTTAGGGATGATTTTATGTCCAGTTTGTGGATTGGTTGCTGGTATTGTGATGCTCTTTTTTTTAGCAGCGTTGGACTGTGGGTTCCAGATCCTGGTAAAATCTGAGGGTTTCGAGTCCTTTCAAAACCTGTGGGGTTTCGGGTCCCCTCAAAACCTATTGTATCTAGGGTTTCTGGTCCCCTCAAAACTTGTTTACCCTTAATAAAAAATAATTGGTCCCAATGTGTTAAATATAAGTTGTATTTTATATAGTAATATGTTGTTTATATAACATCAATTTTTTTTTAGTGTTTAACTATCGGTCCTTTGGTGTTGGATATAAAAGTTAGAGATAACAAACACCTATGATTACTAATAGACATTGGATCCATTTAAGCTACATATAAGTTATATATTACATTAAAATATGATATTGTACTTTTGTATTCAACTACTAAGGATTTTTAGATTGAGTTTTGGTAGAATATTTAAAAAGTCATTTTTGGACACTTCACACTAGACTTGTTATTTTGACAAGTTGCATGATGAGTCACATCTTCAAACATTAGCTGTAGTTAGTTAAGTGTCCATTTTACATTTCTAAAAAAAACCAAAGGTGTTACAATATTCCATGTGACGACTACATGTTGACGAAGTTATCCCTCACAACTATTGGTCCCTTTCCCCTATACATACTCGTATATCTATATTTAAAAATATATAAATATCTCAAGCAAATATCAATTTTTAATCATTTATAAATATGAATAAATATTATATACATCTTTCACAGATAGAATATTAAGTATATAAAGATCCTTCACTAATATATCTTTGTAAGTGGCCCTATTAATAGACCTTCCTAAATGTGTCATGTCCCACTAATTCACTAATCATACTTCCCTGTCAACATGCAAGCTCCATGAATCTATATTTTTGTCATGACCACAATTTTGTATGATGTAATGCCTTCAAGACATATTAATCTTTATATCCAATTGCATAGAATAACTATTCTTTAGTATTTATATATGTCATAATATTTATGATATATGAATAATATTGTATTTATAAATCTGTCAAATTCATATAGATTTATATGTGCCATATAATTAATAATTGAATATTATCTTAGATAAGAGAAATGAATTAATTAACTTTTCATAGTGTAAGAAAATAATTTTAAATTTTTTTATTAAATTAATATTTACTAATACTCTTAATCAATCATAATAAATTAATGCTAATGCTCTTAATCAATCATAATCAGCTATAATTTCTAATATATTTTAAGAAAACACCAATTATTTTTTTTATTGGATAAATGGCATAAAGCCTAAAATATATTAATTCAAATAAAACCATGCATAGAGATAATGTCAAAATATCAGAACAAGAAACTAGGAAATAAGAATACAACTTTCCCTAAAAGCCAAATACTAAAAGCAAAAAAACCCTATGACAAAGATAGGGACAATCAACCCTTTTGAACCTAAGAGACAAAAAAAACCTGAGCCAAGGACTAACACCAAAAAATAGATATACAGAGGACCAAAAAAATGACGATAATGCTTAAAGGTATCATTTTGGTGAATTTTCATCCTCCTACTCCTTCTCCAAACCTTGCACAAAAGACAACTCCAAAAATTTATACCCAACTAATATATTTTTTCATTCAGAAAGGATAAGAGCCTTACATTTCCTTTGTCTAGCTATCCCTACAACATCTTGAAAACACCTAACTTCCCCACAAGGATAGAGAAGGGGGGGTCCTTCTTGGTCGCGCCCACAAAAGGATATGAAAATCACAGTAAAACCTTTCCTGGGAATTGGGCATTCCAACAGGTGACCAATATCTCTCTCTGTAGACGTTCATTTACTTGTCAAACCAGGGGACGTATACTTTAAATGGCGCAGCAAAATATATGCACTAGGAACTCATTTTGGTCAACTCTTAGCAGAAATACATACTAGAAAGAAATTCTATCTACGCTACAGGAAGGTAATGCAAAGCTCTTTAACTCAACTATGATTTAATTAAAACAGAAATCATGATAACTACAACTGAAACACAGACTATGAACTGGCCTTATGCTACAGGAACAGGTACAGTGATGGATTCCTTGTGCTGCAGAAGCAATATAAGGCTAAGTTTGTATAAAAATGTTAAAGATAAAAGTAAACTGAAGCTTAACAAGAAAGAACAACTAACTAACTAGCTATAGATAATTACTAAGTGGGCCCCCTTAGCAAGCATCTACTGATTACGCAGATGCTAAACTCAGAACTTCATTGAATTTTATTCATAAAAATAGAATGACATACATTATTTTGTTGATATGGAAACTAACAACAAACTCTGTCTCTAGTTAAACAGATTCTGTCTTTCATTATCATATTGATTCTTACATGATATCTACTACTCTGATTCTATCTTACTCTATCTATCATCTCCCTTTTTTTTCTCGCGCAGGAGGAGAGCTTTATTTAAAAACAGGAGAGCAACTAACTAACTAACTCCATCAAAGAAAGACGTGGGAGTAAAATATATCCCCAAATCAAGGAACAAACTTCATAAATGAATTTATGCGTTCAACCTGGTCCAGAGAGAATCTAGTGCTCCACTCTTTCCAGATTAACTGCCATTAAAATTCTTTCCCATGGTTCGGTCAAAGAGTCTTTGCCGGAGCTCCCTCAAAGTCGTGCAGGAAATGGACTTTACTGCAAGGCCGAGATCGGCTGCGCTTGACTCGATCATTCTTCAACAACCTGCAACAAAAGGTAACAGGCAACAGAAAAGGCGTATGGCATATACACGATATCTATTCATTAATCACACATTTAAATTTACTTCATCATTCAAAAACTGTATACGATATACCAGTCATTTTAGGGAGTCAACGGGGCAATAAATGCAATCAAGTCAACACAATGAGCTACAGGAATATAAAAGTATCTTGCTACAGGATATCCCAAAAAAGGTTTCAACAAAGTCTGAACATCCATGAAATAACAAAAGTAAAGGCATTTAAAAGTTTATCATAACATCCAAATTATGAGCATATTTTAAGCTCATCACTTCTTTGGCAAATTTAGACTCAAACCAGTGTCCAAGAGACACAATCCTTCCACTTGAGAAGCCTAAAGAGGAATATCAAAATTATATCTCTTCAAAGGAGGTCTATCGAAACCTCGAGCAACATTACAATCTGTTTTATGAACATGAACTTTATAATTAACCAAGAGGAGAAGGGCATGAAATAAGTTTGAAAACCGTACAACTTCAGATTAGGAAACAAACTCCATAAAGGCCATAAACTCTTTGTCAAAAATTTCACAATTACTTTCCTATAAACCAAGCTTCACAGTGTTGTACATCTTGACATATTTTGTGCACAACTTTAGAAATTTTATGGGAAAGATCGCATAATTCTTCCTCATAGTTTCTCAAAACTTTCTCTAAATCTCCAGAAGGAATTAAATCTTCCTTCACAAAATTAAGAACAAATTGCAACAAAAGACAATAATTTTACAACATATCAAAGCTATTCCAAAGAGAATAAGACAACACCAGAGAGGTACGAAGAATTCACAGAGCCCATAGATATAAAACATCCCCCCCAACAATGGTGACAATTGTACTCAACACCCTTAGAGATTCCCATTTGGAAACAGTTTTCAAATTATCAACATCAAATGTACAAAAGGTGGGTAATTCCCATCTCTTTATAGTGAATGAAATCATATTATTGTGGGGCCTATACTCCATCACAATCCACAAATCCAAATAACAGAACAACAAATGGAAAGAATAAAGCCTAGAAAAAGAATTGTCTAGAAAATGCAACGAAGAATGCACGAGAAACAAGACCAATGTGCCACAAAGAAAAGAAAGGAATTGCATGCAAATAAAAGGCCATCCACACACTAATACTTTTACATTATTTAATTTCAAATCATGCAAAAAATTTGGAGGATCCACCAACTGGAAAGCATGACAAGCAATGATGAAGACAACCAATCGAAGGATGTGGGATCTATCATTCGTGAAGTGAAGCAACACACTTGGCATGAAAAAATACTTGTGAAATAAATTCTCGTAGAAAAAATATCACTAATAAATGGCTCTTATTGAGGATGACACATGCACGAAAAATACCATCTTAAGTAAGGCATCTAGGCATGAACTATTGATAGCCAAGGACACAAATAGGACAATGCCAAATACACATGTTTGCATACTTAACAATAATCATGTGAAGCAACTCCAACCAGCTCACTAATGGCCATAAAATCATATTTATCCAACACAACATCACACAAAGTCAATAACCAACCCCTCTTTTCTAACATGTCAACCAACATGTCAGCCTCTCTAAAGCAATGCTAGATTTTAAACTCGTCCAAAGATTGAAGTAATAGTCTCACCTCCTAAAGAACATATCCAATTTTCCAATTATTCACATTATTCTTATTAAGAGCTAAAATGATATTAAGAGATTCATCTTCTAATACAAAATTCTTAAAGCCTAGGCTAACTAGTAAACATAAACCAATAACCAAAGCTAAAGCTTCTGCCAATACTTAATTTTTTCCATCTTCACTCATTAACAAGTTTTTTGTTTCACCTTTAACAGATATGTACTTTAGCTAAATTGTTTTTGCTTTTCAAATGACTCCTTCAAGACATAACACAAAATAGGGGAGAGAGGAGAAGACTAGAAGCAAAACAACTATTTTAAGCTTGAGTATTAAGACTATAACCTTGTGTATTATAGTTGAAGTCAAATCCTCAATAAATTCTAAAGAAATTGTAGTAGAGAGTCAAGTAATGTGAGATGGCCTAGGCATCTAAAGTCTACACTTGCTCGGCTAAAGATGATGATTGGGGTCCTCCTAGTCTATACCAATAATTAGGTTGGTCAATAATTAATTTACCTCTTCCAACACCCTCCTGGCCTTAAAATTAATTATACCAATTACTTTAAATATCCACCCTTAATTTATAAATGATGAGTCCTAAAGCCTTATTAAGTACCCATGTAAAATCATTTATTTACAAAAGTAATAGTAAGTATTATTAATGATATCATCACAATTCCAATCACAAATGATTCACAATTTAAAATATACAGATTTTGTCCTTTGAAAAAATATCCTTTGCAAATTCTTTTGTTAACTTGGCTGTCAACTGATCTTTTGATATGTAGAACTCCAATATGGAAGTACTCTTTCTATAAAGTCACTATCCATATTTTTCCATTCTCTATGATGTTATTAGAAGACAATGATATCTCTCACCTTCCTCAAACATTCAAATCTTTCTTAATTCTTTTCCAACATCTAATGTCTTATTCTTGCAGAACTTTTTGAACCTACCAATAATATTTAGCCCATTCAATTCATAACTCCATCGACAATCCATTTGCATGCATCTCATCATTGACTCTTTCTTCCATGACCTATTCCAACTTATATTTTTATAATGGTTACTCATTCCGCATATATTACAAGGATTTAAATTCTAAAAAATGTCTTTCATGTGTCCTCTATAACAATGAGAATATTTAATACATTACCTTTGTTAACCTGATTTGCTTTAATTGGTAGCATTATTTTCTTTATATATATCATATCCAAGGCCCTCATAGTACCTTATCCTCATTATTGGCTCAGTATGATTTCTGATTCGTTTCCCATAATTTCCCTTTCATTAACTTTCATAACCCATTTTCTTCATAATATTAAAATAATATTTTAAAAATAACCTTTTAATCTCATCACATCTGACAAGATTTCTAGTTTGAAACTTATTATTATCTTCAACTGTATATTCTTTATCACAAACAACTTCAATGAAATCACATTTACCAATTGATTAATCAAAGGAACAACACAAATATATAGTGCCACATGAAGCATCACAAATTGATGGCTTCAATTTTATACATTCATTTTCTTCTTTCAACAATTCTATCAATTCTTACAAATTTCCATTTTTCTTCTTAATCTTACCTAACAATCTCACTCTTTCTTCTAACTCTTCATTTCTCTCTTTAACTTTCTTTATTTCCTTTTCAAGATTGTCAATTTTACGTAGATATTTGTATCTTTTCTTTTCAAACTCCTTTATATTTTATAGGAATTTTGAATTGCATTCTTTAACATTTATTACTTCTTCCTCCAAATTACCTTTTTCCTTTTTTATTCTTTTACCAACTTTCCCCATTGAAACAAATATTTTAAACTTACATTGTTTAAAGTGGGGGCTAGGTGTATGTTGTAAATTGTATTCATTTATAATTTTGAACTTATTTTTGATTAACCTTGGTGGTTGTGCCTAATGTGTACCTAATTCATGTCTAATTATGGTCAATTTAGGATTGTTTTAGATAAATTAGTGCATTTACTTATTCACAACCTTTTTCATAGCTCAAACTACTAGAAATAAGGTGCCTAATGCCCCTATGATGGACTAGATTGCTTAGTGCCCATGTCCTAAACTATTTTGCATGGCACTTGTAGATCAAATAAGTTTGGCCCCAAATTTTTTACAAATGTCGAGTTTGTAACTAGCCAAAAAAATTCTTTTGAAATCAGCATTCTCTTATCTTTTGAAATCAACATTCTCTTAAAAATAAATTTAAAAAGGTGTAAGTTGCATATAAATATAACTTCATCTCTCACTTTAAACTCCCATCGAGTCTAAGAATTACAATTTAGCATTCAATAAAATCTAAATAATTATATATAGGACTCCAATAGTTTGTAGTTTACTAAATTGAATTCCTTCACAATTTCATAGTCACATTCAAATCACTTTAGTTTTTGTGCCTGATTCTCCTAATTCTTCTCTAAAAATTCTCAATTTTGAGACTGAAGCAGCTATGATACAGAGGGTCCTCAAAGAGAACAATCCAAGTCATGTAGCTAGAGTAACACAACAGAAGCAACAAAAAAACATAGAAGATGCAAAATCAGACATCCACTATATTATAGATTTACCACAAACTAGCCGACAACATCCAGTAAACAAATAGGCTTGCAGGCTTAGTTACAACATACATTCTAGGTTACAATCCATCTAGTCCTCCAAGAGGTGTCCAAATAATAGATCATGAATCATTATCATCATATTACTTCGCTATCTCCTGAAGGTCAGCTAAAATAATATATATATCATCCAAAATACATCTAGGTCAGCCACAAAAGATTACATTTTCCAAGATAGGAAAATAAAATGTGTAAAATAGGTCAGACCCAAAGCATGAAGATATCATCTGCCAAAGACAAGAATGAATTATGGACCACCAAGAAAGGTCAGCCAAGGGCCTAGGAGCATCGTGTCTGGTGCCAAATAGATCCACACATCAAGAATTCACTCCGCAAGAGAACAAATCTCCAACTAGCCAATAAGCTCAAATGGCTTCGAAAACCAACAAACAAACACTCTCGAAGTGATAACTTGCCAGAAAAGAGTCCAAATGAACTACAAATATAGAACAAGGAAAGAAAATCCATCTGGAAGCCAAAAATCTTATCCACAATGAAATATTAACAACTATTAGAAAATGCTGACAAAAACATAGAAGCTGCAACAGTGAACTAAACAAGAACAAAACTAAAACAAATATATATATTTTTGGTTGATGAAAGATTGTTCATAGGTCAAGGATTCTCCTGCATCAAATAGATCAGGTAGAAAGTGATGTTCAATGAGAGGGAACTCATGAACATTGAAAAGGATCTAGGATATAGATCCCATGCTGATTTATAATCCAAATGTCTTCTTTGTTTGTAAATTTGTTCCTCCTTACTCCTTCTGTAACCTTGACTAGATTGTCCAACTTCTCCTCCTCTCCTCCTCTCTTTCCTTACTTCATACCTCACACTGTCTCTTACTATGATTCTCCTTCTTTTGCAAATCTAATTTATTTCTTCCCCTAGAATTCATCTTATCTGTGACCATAACACTAAACTTATTGCCATTCGGTACCACCTTGCTATTAGACTCGTTCATGTGATCTTTCTTAAAATCCATGCCATCATCCGGTATAACTTCTGCATCCTTCTTTTCAGCACTACAACTCTTCACAAGACTCAAGTTATTCACTTCTCTTTCCTTCTCCTTCAAAGAAGTAAAAGTAAACTTCTTCCCATCCTTCTCAATAATGATCAGGTTTCTTAGTCTACAATCATAAATTTCCAAGGTCTACCCAACAAAACATGACAAGTACTCATAGGCAAGACATCACACAAGACTTCATTCTTGAAAGCTCCAATATTATAATTCACTAATAAATGCTCTCTCACCTCTACCTTATTATCATCTTGCAACCAACTCACCTTGTAAAGACAAGGACACTCAAGCCTCTTCAAGCCAATATTTTCTATCATCTACTCTAATACCAAAGTTTTAGTACTTCCATTATCCACAATAACCTTACAACACTTATCTCCTGATTGGAATATAGTTTGGGAAAGATCCTTCCTTTGTGTAGGTCTGGTTTCCTCTCTGCTTTACTCCACCAAGACTCCTATAAACACAAGGGATTCTCCCTCCTTTGGTTCTATCATATTCTCTTCAGCAACTCCGATATATGGTTCCTCATGAGCTATGAAGTTCCTTGCCATTCCGGTCTTACTAGTTCCTTGAGAAAGTCATAAGATCTATGTCTGGTTTCACCATACTTAAAAAATTTACCCAATAATTATCTACTGCTACTATCGGTTCCTTTTATTTGTGTCTTCAAATCTAGTTCTTTACACCATTTAGATCTTGATTCTTCTTCTATAGTCTTCTTCTCCATGCTACCACTTGTTTGTCCTTTATTCATTGCATATCTATCTCTGCCCCTAGGAGTATTATGTTATCTCCTTTTAACTTTATATTTTTCCTTCAAATCATATTGGTAAACCTCCTTCACTGTATAAATTTTTAGCATACTCATTTTATCCTGAATGTTAAATCCAAGTCTGTTTATGTATCTAGCCAATCTAGCCAAATTCTCCCTATCCATCTTTCTATGTCTAGATCTGATCATCATCTTGTAGAATTCCTTAGTATACTCTTTCACACTCATGTTCCTTTGATTCAAGTTCTACAACTTCTTGAATAATTCCAACTCATAGTCTCTCAGAATGAAATTAGCCTTCAATCTTGCAACCATATATCTCCACTAGGCGATTTTCATCTCGCCATTCTCTACTCTCTCTCTCTATAACTCTTTCCACCATAAAGTAGCATGCCTTTTCAACTTAATTTATGCTAGTCTAACCCTTTGTGGATCCCTAGTATCCTCAAACTTAAAATAGTCCTCCAACTCTCAAATCCAATCTACCAGGTCTTTCGGATTCAATGTACCTAAAAAATTAGAAACCTCAATTTTTTGGACTTTACTCACTTGTGCCACCACTCTAAAAAATCTTTCTTCTCTTTCATCTTCCAGTCCTTCGGCCTCTTCAACCTCAAGTTCCTCTCGAGCCTCTTCATAGTCATCCTCTGATTCTAGTTTCCTCTCCAAACCAACCAATGCGTTTTGGATCTCATTCCTCATCTCATTTTTGAAATCCTTCATCATTTGCTCCACCCTTCGAGGTTTCATCCTTCTCAGTGGAATCTCCTCCTTTACTCCAGTGTAAATACCTCAACTTGGTGATCTGACTACATGTTTCAATTGCCTCTCCATCAGTGATCTATTGAAAACACTTGCAGCCCACCTCAAGGTTCGCAACCAACTTTGATACCATCTGCCGCAACCATGATCTAAAGGGTCCTCAAAGAGAACAATCTAGGTCATGCAGCAAGAGAAACATAATAGAAGCAACAACAAAACATAGAAGATGCAAAATCAGACATATGCAATATCATAGATTTTGCATAAAGTAGCCGACAACATCTGGTAAACAAATAGGCTTGCAAGCTTAGTTACAACATACATTCTAGGTTACACTCCATCTGGACCTCCAAGAGGTGTCCAAATTACATTCTAGGTTAAAATTTGAAGAACTTAATAGGGATTTGTCCTATTTGCGCACAGGGGCATGGCCTTATAGTTGTATGAATTGAGAAAATTTGTTTCCTGTCCTATTCCTTTAATAAGTGCTTTATATTTTTATGAATTTTATGGATCTAATTTTTGCAAATATGATTAAGTTGATGTGAATTAACTGCCAAATCTTTTGAATGATCTTTTTATGAGTATTATCTAGTAGAGTTATTTTGAAAGTTTCATTAGCCTTCCCTCCATTGCCATTTATTTTGTGATAAAAATTAGAGTATGATTGTTAGATTAGAATCGTTGTTTCGGTCATTGTTACATATTGAAATTAGCTAACACAAAAAGAAGAGGTAGATTTTTAGTTTCAAAGAGTAAAAGTTGTTAGGTCCCGGAGACAGCTGAGGGGGTGGGGTGGGTTGAATTAGTTGTCAACTAATTTCAAACCAAAAACAACTTAACCAAGTTAATTCTTAATACCGGTAAACTAGTTAAGTATGTCGATAGATAGTTTTAACAATTAATAGCTATACCGGTAAAGATTAATGCATGAAACATAAACACAAAGTCATCCACAACACATGACACCAATATTTGTACGTGGAAACCCTGTAAGGGGAAAAACCACGGTGGGAAACTTTACCCACAATCAGATGATACTACTACAGATAGTAAGTGTACATAATTGGGGTCTGCACATGCAGAAAGGCCAACAGCCTAGAGCTCACTGCTCAATCACAAAATGGGAGTCACACTGACTACAGTTGGATGGTTAAATCCAATAAGAATGTACTGCACAAAATAGCATCTTCATATGCTAGATTTAGTATCTGTGTAATGCTGATATGCTTTCACAAAATCCTAGCTTCACCTTCAAATGATGTCTTTGTGTATAGCTCTGCTTAATCTCGCATATACCTTCACACAATTCTTTTTCGCATTCCACGTTCGATCTTACATTTATACCATAACCTAGGACCAACTTTAGTAGGTCGGCTCTACAAGATATTACAATAAAGACATTTTACAAACAATATAATGTCTGATGCAATAACTGATTGAACATGTCAGTTTAATGCATTTACAAAAATAATTAATCATTTCCTTAGTGTGCCATGCTGATCTGGAAAAGATAAACCTGCCGGTGTAACCCTGGACCTATTTGCCGGTAAAAGAAAATATGCAAATATGAATATACCGATGAACAAAACTCTAGGACAAGATGTCCAAAATATGTCTTCGACATTACCAAGTGTCTTCCACATAATTCTGAGTGCCGGTGATCATTATATCCTGCCAGTGAACCATATACCAATAACTGTGCAATAGTTACTTGCTTGCCGGTGAATGCTTCTGGATCTCCAAAGTGCTAGTGTTTTAGTAGGTGTTGACATCAATGACAAAACCATACCAAAATACCAACAAAAGCACTATATTTTCAGTCTTGAAAGTAAGGATACTAGCGGTCCCTCTTGTTTACAATCGTGCAACTATTCAAACCGATCTATCTTGCAGGAATATGCTCTACCCTTCGCGAGCCTTGGAGTAAATAGTTTTCTACTTTTTAAAAGAGGTGCTCTACAAATGTATCTCCTACCATTGGTTATGCTAATACTATATTCAATAATTCTTTTCACCAATCACCACCCTCTTTTATTCTAATTCAAAGAAACTTCATCAATAATTCCAAATTTCTTCTAATGGAAGGCTTCCTCTTCTCAAAGGCCTCCATATCATAGGTGATGATAATTGACAATTTGGGTACCTCTGCCCCTAGTCTATGAATTATAAAATAATCTTGTAGAAAAGGAACCATTAATCCTTGTCACAATTGGCCATGACTATCTCCAATTGCCCCAAAAAAGATGACTGGAATAACTTCCAACTCAAGAGCTTGACCTCGTCTTTTGATTCCCTAGTACTCATAGCTACCACCATAAACATAGTCATGGCATCTAAGTTAACTCAATGTCGATGAGTATTTCAATCTGGTATAATTAGATCAATATAATACATCCTTTATTATATGTAGGCCTCTATTATATGAGTAGATTTTTATGAGTAGTCCAATATAATATAGCCTTTATTGCATGCAAAACCAATTCATGCAAGTAGTTCATAATGGCCATGAGTCTCTTCTCCAAGACTGTTCCCACAAATGACATTTCCCTTTTATTAGAGGTTACATGGATATGAGTGTCCATTTCAATTGCAACTTTAGAAATCCAGAGGGAAGGCTAATCCCAAAGAGAGATAATTTTGTGAAGAAAATCAACCTATATTCCCTTTTAGTCTACCTACCTCTTGTATTAACATTAATTCTTCATAATTACCTTATCACTTTAAATCTTTCAAGAAAGACCCCAAATCTTATTTCATTTGCTTTAAAGTTTGGCAAAGTTTGCGGCATGCCAAGTACCATTTTAGCCATATATTGGACACTTCAATCCTTCACCACCTTATTATTAATGCATTAGTCATATGGGAATAATATTCATACCTTTTCATATAACGATTAAACGTGGGTTGTTCTTCATGCCATATTGTAAAACCCATCATATTAAGCTTTCACTTTGGTAATTGCAAATCCACCTCATATGCAATATACTATTAGTTATCATCCAACATGTCAAACTTCATGGTTCTTTTTATTCTTAGTTTCCCTTTTCTATGGCCAAGTTGACCAAATTATCTATAGATCGATTCCCTTCCTTGTATATATGTGATTTTTAGAAATTTAGAAAGGAATTAGCAAATTCTTTAATTGATTTTAACCATTTGTCTAGCTTCTAGTTTGAAGCTAAATTTTATCTTATGGCATTGATAGTTATTATTGAATCTCATTCCAAATGAATCTAATCTATTTGGAGCTCCCTGTCCATTTCCAACCCTAGTAGTGTATTTTTGAACTCAACTACATTGTTTATAGTTTTTCCTAAGAAAACTGCTCTCTTTGCTAAGATATTCCCATTGTGGTCTCTTAAAATGCATCCAACACTGTTGGGGCTAGGATTGCCTTTGGAAGCCCTGTCAAATTTATCATGACCCATCCAACTGACACCATCATAGGGAATAGAAGGAATATTAACACTCCTCGCCACATTAACGAGGGAATTAATTGGTTTTATTACCTATATTACAAGAAAAACTAAAGTTTATATATATATAAACTACTTTATTTACAATATTACAAATAAATAATTAAAAAATATGAAAAATCGACATTTCTGTTTTGAATTTAAAGAAATCCAAAAAATCTATTAAACATATCAATCCTAAAAATTTGTTTCTATAACACCAAATTTTTTACACCAATCATAATATAGATAAATAAATTAAATTTAAAAATATAAATCTTAACTTTATAAAAGTCATATTTATTTTGAAAACAAAAATAATATTCAATTAATATTGCCCGGCAGCTACTATTAACTCCATACTATACGGCCCAGACCACATAATAACATCATATCAATCTAAAAGATATATTGCAAAGGAATCCAAGCTCAACTAAATATTTATACTTATTTGGCTACTTGCAAATGCTTTACCGCATTAGGCTTTTCTAAACACGTAACCTCGAGAAACAGAAAGGCTAAGCTTGGCCTACACAGTTTTGAAATAATTTTCGAATTCGGGCAGTTGTAAACGCAATTTGTATTTATTCTTTGATTCAATGTTAGTTATCCATGACCTCTGCACACCTCACAATTTAGCTTTATTTTTTGGGCAATTTCTTCCCCAAATAATCCGATGGAAAAACATTATTTTATGTCTCATTAGTTAACGATATCCCATTTTCAACTGAACCAGTTGACAATGGCGTTTTGTTCCCCACAAAATCCGATACGAAAGATTATTTTATAACATAAGAAATATTCAACCTTCTCTATCATACAATGATGAGCTCCATTGCTACTGGATAGAATTTTAAATATCTCAAATTCAATTCTTTTCAGAATAACGACGTAAATTGTCAATAATTTGATTCCAAACTTTGAACTATTTGGAATCAGTTGCAAATAATTGAAACAGAAATCAAATTTCGTTTTTTATCAACTTGTTTGTGAATGTGGACTTCATATGCTTTACTAGGTACTTTGTAATGGTCACATTCATCTCTAACTATGCGACTTCTACACGTCAGTGGTCTCTCATTGCTATAAGTATTCACTAAATCATCCATTGTTCTGCAATCAAAAAATTGTAGAGTACATTTTTACTATATAGCATTTGTTTCAGAGAGTCTGCTTAGGGAAGCAAAATGAAGAAAGCTGTAGCAGTGCTACTTATTGTTATGATTGAGGTGGCAACCAGCATGCCAGTGTTAATGGCATGGAATCCTCTTCCTCAAACTCCTCCACCTCTAGCTCCAGCTCCATTCCCACTTGAAACTCTAAAGCTGGGGGCCTGTGTTGATGGGCCTGGCTTAACCGGCACACTCAAAGCTTTGACTGCTTCGGTGTGCCCGGCCCACTAAGCTGACGTTTCCCATCCACAGTGTTCCGTTTTCAGATTTTTGGTTTCCACCATTGCTTTCGTAACGTTCGTTCCCTCTTGTCCGTCCAGCTTCAATAATAGCCGTCGTTAACATTTGAATTTGAGAACTTCCCACGCAGAAATTTGAAAGTGTTGGATGCAATTAAAAATGCAGGCACTCCCATTGTTTCACTGCTGTCATGGAAGACTTTTGTCAGGTGCAAAGATTTCCATCCCTGCTAGAATGCTTATGTGAGTGGTAGAATGAAGGTAGAATGAAGAAATGTTAGGATGATAATGATATAGAGAAACATTTTAAAGTTAAAAAAATCACAGTTGAACTATAATAATAATAAAATTGTAAATATTGTTGAGAAACATGTGTCTCAACCTTGCAGTCTTTTTCTGGAAAAATCTAGAATTTGCTTAAGGTAGTTTTCCACATGTTTATGCATTGGAAAATGGTTAGTGAGTTGTTAAAAATGAGTCTTGTCCATAGTAGAATATAGGTGGGCCATTTTTAGAGCCTTAATGACTCATTTTGTGACTTTTAAGAGAGTCTAAGCTAGGGGACAAAATTATGGACGGGATTACTATTTTAACCTAGTTGTTTTTCCATTTTGGAAATGTAAATGTCAAAAATGGGCACCATGTGGCATGGTGGTTAAGCCCATGGTTTTGTAAAACCACAAGTGGTTTCTAGGTTGTAAAATCACTATAAAAGGAGGGCTTGGGGAGGAGTTTGATAATTGAGTTTTTTGCAAGACTGGATGCTAGAAGGAGTCCCTCTGAGTTCGAGTTGTGGTGATGCGCTCCTGTAAGAACTTGCATTGCAAGTGTATTGTAATCAGCTTGATTTGATAATACATTGTGCGAGTTTTGGAGGGTGGAGTTTTTCTCCCAGAAGGGTTTCCCCACGGTAATCACTGTGTTATGTGTTCATTGCTATTTTGTTTATGCTTTATTGTGCATTTCTTGATATCTTAGTAATATTTAAGTTGAAAGTTGCATAACTGTCCTCTCAAGATTAGCATAGGAAGCGTTTCCGCACACCTTTGCTTCCTTACAAGTGGTATCAGAGCCTGGCCAGTTTTGGTTCTATTTGTTGGGTACAGGGTTTTTTGAGCTAATCAAGGTTTGAGTGGAAGCTTGTGCAGAGTATTTCATTTCTGTGTTGCAGGATTGAAAAGATGGCAAGCATTTTAGGGAGGATTGATGTAGAGAAGTTTTCTGGCACAAACTTTGAGATGTGGAAGCTGAAGATGGAAGATTTGTTAATTGATCGAGATCTATGGGATGCGATTGATGAGAATAAGCATAGGCCCGCAGATCCGACTTTAGCCGCACAATATGATGTGACTGATAGAAAAGCTAAAGGTCTCATCAGATTGTGTCTTGCAGACTCTATTATGATAAATGTCCATGAAGAATCTACTGCAAAGAAGCTTTGGAAGAAGCTAAGTGAGATCTACCAAGCGAAATCACTTGTGAACAAGATCTTCTTAAGGAAGAAATTGTATTCTTTGAGAATGGAAGAAGGTGGACGAATTTCTGAGCATCTGGAAAGCTTTAATATGTTGGTAACTCAGTTGACCTCTATTGGGGTGCCAATGGATGAAGAAGAAAGATGCCAAATCTTGCTATGTTCGTTGCCAAACTCATGGGATAGCCTTGTTATGGCCATAGGGAGCACTTCAATTACCTTGAAGATGAAGGATGTTCTTGGTTCTCTACTCTCTGAGGAGATAAGAAGGAAGGTTTCCCTGAATGCCAAAGAGGCTCTAAGTGTTCGAGGAAGATCAAAAGAAAGAGACAAGAACGAAAAGCAGCATGGCCGTTCTAAGTCCAAGAATAAGGGGAGATCAAAATCTCCTGGTAAGTCCAAGGTAATTTGCTGGAATTGTGGAAAGCCCAGACATTTCCAAAAGGACTGTAAAGAAGAAAAGAAGAAAAAGAAGAAGAAGCAAGATTCTGATTCTGAGTCCGAGAAGGAAGATGGAGATGCTTTTATTGCAGCCTTGGCCACTCATGCAGGTGACAATGCATGGTTAATAGACTCAGGTGCATCTTTCCACATGACTCCTAATAGAAACTGGTTTAGTAAGTATGAAAATTTTGATGGTGGTAAGGTGTATTTGGGTGATAACTCAGTACTTGATATTGTTGGTCATGGAAGTATTTGTGTGAAATTTTCTGATGGTAGAATTAGAAGATTTGATGGTGTCTTCCATATCCCAAGACTAGCAAGGAATTTGTTATCTGTTAGCAAGCTAATAGATGCAAGTGTGCATGTACAATTTTTTGAAGCAGGTGTGAAAATGGTAAGAGGTGCTATGGTGATAGCAAGAGGAAGCAGATTGGGTACACTGTACCAGCTTGATGCATGCACAGTTGAGTGCAATAGTACTTCTGATAAGATTGTGAAAAAGACTATTCAGTTGGAAAAGGAGAGGGTTTCTCTTTCAATAGATGGTCGTGGTTTTTGGGTACCCAAGGGTGCTCTGTCTACCAAATCAAAGTTGCCTACAGAGAAGACTATGTTATGGCACCAGAGACTTGGCCACATAGGTGAGAAAGGTCTACGGACCTTGAAAAATAAGAACATTGTTGATGGGTTGAATGATTGCAATCTTGAATTTGATTTTTGTGAGCATTGTATCTATGGTAAACAAAACCGCATTCAGTTTTACTCGAGTTCTCATAAGTCTTCATGTATTTTGGATCTAATCTATTTGGATGTATTTGGTCCAGTTGATGTTCCTTCTATTGGTAGATCAGTTTATTATGTTTCTTTCATTGATGATTTCAGTAGAAGAACATGGGTTTATTTTCTTAGGAGTAAAACTGAAGTTTTCAGTCGTTTCAAATAATTTAAAGCAATGGTTGAGTTGCAGACTAAAAAGAAAATAAAATATTTGAGGACTAATAATGGTGGTGAATTTTGCTCCAATGATTTTGACACATTTTGTAAAGATTGTGGTATTAAAAGAGAGAAGACAACTCTGTATTCTCCACAACAGAATGGAGTTGCAGAAAGAATGAACAGGGCCTTGATGGAGAAGGCTAGGAGTATGCTGAGTGGAGCTGGACTAGAACAAAAGTTCTGGGCTGAAGCTGTAGCCCCTACCTGCTACCTGATAAACAGGTCTCCTACATCAGCTCTTGTTGATAAGACGCCAATGGAAGCGTGGTCGGGCCACAAGCCTTCACTTAGACATCTGAGAGTGTCTGGTTGCGAAGCATATGCTCATGTGCCAAAGGAGAAGTGGACAAAATTGGACAACAAAGTTGTTAAATGTATTTTCATCGGATACAGTTATGGTGTAAAAGGATACAAGCTTTGGAATCCTGTTGAACAAAAGGTACTTTATTCAAGAAGTGTTATTTTTAGAGAAACTAAGCCTTCTTCTGTTACAGTGCAGCTAGAACAAACAGAACAAAAAAAAGATGTGATTCAACTACCTGCTACACCGAAGAAAGTTGAATTGAGGCCCTTAGAAAGACAAGAAGTCGAGGAGAGTTCTATGAGTTCTGACTCATCAGAGGAAGAAGAGGTACCTGAAGCTGAACCTGAACCAGATCTTGCTCGAAGGTCTACTAGACAAAGGAAACCACCTGAAAGGTATGGGTATTGTCTTGATGATTGGAGATACATATTTGCATTGAATGCTAACATTGATGAACCGAGATCTGTAGAAGAGGCTCTTGGTATGAATGATTCAGAGTCCTGGAAAATAGCCATGGATGAAGAAATGGCAGTTCTTAAGAGGAATGAAACATGGGATCTTGTACCATTGCCTGAAGGACGAAAGCCTATTGGTTGTAAATGGGTGTTCAAGAAGAAGATGGGTTCAGATCGAAGAATTGAGAAGTATAAAGCACGTTTGGTTGCAAAAGGTTACTCTCAGGTTGAAGGAGTAGATTATGGTGAGATTTTTTCTCCAGTAGCCAAAATGACATCCATTAGATTTTTACTTTCTATTGCAGCAGCCTATGATCTAGAGATCGAGTAAATGGATGTGAAAACAACTTTCCTTCATGGAGATTTGGAGGAAGAAATTTACATGACACAGCCAGAGCACTATGTGATGAAAGGTAAAAGTCATTTGGTCTGTAAGTTGAAGAAATCCTTGTATGGTTTAAAACAGAGTCCTAGGATGTGGTACCAGAAGTTTGATACATATGTGTTGAGTTTGGGATTTGTGCGATCTAAATCTGATCACTGTATATACTTTAAATCTGATGGTGATCGTTTCTTGGTCATTGCCCTATATGTCGATGACATGTTGTTTATTGGCAAAGGAAAAGGTTTGATTGCAGAGTTAAAATCTCAGCTCTCGATAAAGTTTGAAATGAAAGATCTTGGTGCAGCTAGGCACATTGTGGGAATGGAGATTGTAAGAGATAGACAAAACAAAAAGCTTTGGCTAGGCCAGAGCAAGTATGTTGGTACTATTTTGAAAAGATTCAATATGCAGGATTCAAAACCATTGAGTGTTCCTATTACAATGGGAACAAAGCTTTCTAGTTCACAGTGTCCTACATCCCCATTGGAGATGGAAGAGATGAGTTGAGTACCATATCAAAGTGCTGTTGGAAGTTTGATGTATGCTATGGTCTATACAAGACCAGACATTGCCCAAGCAGTGAGAGTTCTTTCTCGTTATATGTCTAATCCAGGAAGAGCACATTGGGATGCAGTAAAAAGAGTTTTCAGATACTTGAGGGGTACTTCAGAGTACTCGATATGTTTTCATGGAACAAGAAATGAGCATTCCTTAGATATTTGAGGCTATGTGGATTCAGACTGGGCCGGTGATGTTGATAGAAGAAGATCCACCAGTGCATATGTGTTTACATTATTCGGTGGTGCAATCAGTTGGATGAGCAAGCGACAGGCTATGGTCGCTTTGTCCACTACTGAGGCAGAATATATGGCAGCTACTCATGCCTGTAAGGAAGCCATCTGGCTAAAGAGATTGTGTTCAGATATAGAGTTCAAACAGGGTGCAGTGACAATTTACAGTGACAGTCAGAGTGCAATCTGCCTTGCGAAGAACCCTACTTTTCATGCTAGGACCAAGCACATTGATGTACAATACCATTTTTTGAGAGATATGATTGAGGATGGCAAGGTGAAGCTGGGAAAGGTAGAAACTTTGGTGAATGTTGTTGATGCATTAACTAAGCCCGTGAGCACAGAGAAATTTAGATGGTGTTCAGAGTCTATGGGCCTCTCGGCCCCTAGCAATTAAGTCCATGATATTTTGGATCCCCTGACTCTTGCAAGGTGTTTGACAAGTGGGAGAATGTTGAGAAACATGTGTCTCAACCTTGTAGTCTTTTTCTGGAAAATTCTAGAATTTGTTTAAGGTAGTTTTCCACATGTTTATGCATTGGAAAATGGTTAGTGAGTTGTTAAAAATGAGTCTTGTCCATAGTAGAATATAGGTGGGCCATTTTTAGAGCCTTAATGACTCATTTTGTGACTTTTAAGAGAGTCTAAGCTAGGAGACAAAATTATGGACGGGATTACTATTTTAACCTAGTTGTTTTTCCATTTTGGAAATGTAAATGTCAAAAATGGGCACCATGTGGCATGGTGGTTAAGCCCATGGTTTTGTAAAACCATAAGTGGTTTCCAGGTTGTAAAATCACTATAAAAGGAGGGATTGGGGAGGAGTTTGATAATTGAGTTTTTTGCAAGACTGGATGCTAGAAGGAGTCCCTCTAAGTTCGATTTGTGGTGATGCGCTCCTGTAAGAACTTGCATTGCAAGTGTATTGTAATCAACTCGATTTGATAATACATTGTGTGAGTTTTGGAGGGTGGGGTTTTTCTCCCAGAAGGGTTTCCCCACGGTAATCACTATGTTATGTGTTCATTACTATTTTGTTTATGCTTTATTGTGCATTTCTTGATATCTTAGTAATATTTAAGTTGAAAGTTGCATAACCGTCCTCTCAAGATTAGCGTAGGAAGCGTTTCCGCACACCTTTGCTTCCTTACAAATATAAGTGTGTTTAAATCAATTTATTAAGACAAAAGCAACTATTATAGGAACAAAATTATGTAGTTCAAAGATATCAATAATTGAAACTAAATGTTGAACTTAATTCTTAAGGAGTGAATTCAATGACTTGTTGTGATTGGGATGATAACAAGTTGTGGTTTATTTCCTTGAAAATTTTGTTACAATTTGAAATTCTATTGAATAAACTTTATTTCCATAAGTTTTTAAGAAACATTTGTGTTAAAGTTGATCAAGTTCAATGTTCTATTTGATCAAATTTGCACTTGCATTTTATTTCAAAGCATAGTTTCCTTATAAATAATGTAAAATTATTATTCAAAAACCTCCATGCAAATTTGTATAGTGTGAAAATTGTATACACATTCAAGTTTTAATTGTGAATATGGTGAATTTTTAACTCACGTGTTATAACATAATTTTTTATCATATAAATGATACCAAAAAAAAACATAAAAAATAACTTGATGTAATGTCAAATATCAAGAATAAAACAAATTTATTCATGATTAAATCTACCAAAAACAATTATCATTGTTCAAAAGAGAGCTCTTAAAGGCCACAGAAATTCAATCATAGCATGAAGACACCCACGTAAAATTCATTCCAAATCTATGTTAAATCCACAGGAACATATTGTCCCTAGCATTCATATATAATATAAAAGGTGTGGCAAATGCAGCGACAAATGATTTACCATTTATATATCCCATGTCCAACCATGGTCATCCAAAATGTTTGAAACTTCGGAAAACAAACCCATTTTTGTTGATACCTTGCAATCAAAGCGTTCCATTAGAGAAACTGTGCTCTTTGAGGCATTCTGTCAGATAGTTCAGTTGCCTTTGTCTACGATTCCACATTTTGCATATCCTACATTCAGCTTATTCCATGAGAACAAATTTCTTGGAGGCGTGATGTCAATCAGTTCACGTGCCTTGTCTATGCTTACACATTTTGCATACATGTCTGCTAAGTCTGTTCTAACTGCAATATCTATGAAATTCCTGTATCGTTCACTATGTGCTGGATGTCAATACCCTGCTCCAAAGCTCCCATGTTCATACAGGCTGTGAGAATGTTGACTTGGGTTTTGGACTCTGTTTTACACCTGCAAATAGCATTTGGCTAAAAGTTTGCAAATCCTTTTAAACGAATGCATTTTGTGTATATCCTGCATACATGTTTATCAAAGCATTTCTAACTGCAATATATGACAATACCTGTTTGAAAGCTTCGGATATCGCACAAACTAGGAGCAGCTGTGAAAATGAAAATTCTCACACGCTGGGAGCAGGTGTGAAAATGAAAATTGCTGGACGGGAAATATGCATATCGAGATTGACTGGGCGGGAGAAACAATTTCAAAGTTGTTGGGCGGTAGAAACAGTTTTAAATATTTCAACTTTACGGGACTAACGGGAGATGGGACTAACTGTGAGGGAACGAAAATGGAACTCAGAGGCGGACCCACAAAGAACAGCACACACTAAGTCAAAGCCTAGTGTGTGCTGTTTAAGCCAGCCCTATCCAAACTGTGGAAGCATAGACAGGGCATATTAACTGTTTGACCAGATGCCTCAAAGAAATGTGGTAGCGTGAAACTTATTTGATTGCAGGATATGCAAAAAGTGCATTTCTGAAAAAAGATTTAGCATATCTCAACCAAATGCATTTGGTAGTTGTAAACCCAGACGCTGCAACTTTTGCCAGTATATTCTCAGGCCATACGAAAATGGGAGCTTTACGTATGGAACCTATTTGATTGCAGGATATGCACGAAATGCATTTCTTGAAAAGGATTCAGCAAATCTCAACCAAATGCGATTGGTTGTAAACCCAGACCCGCTCTGACAAATTAGACTTCAATAAAATCTGGGGTTTTATGTGTAGATGAGTTGACCTTATTATTAGAGACAGTCTATATTGGAATCTTACCATTTATGAGGAATGGAAGAAGCAGTTCGTCTTATTCAAAGTTACCCAAAAACGTGTTTCTCCATAGCATTTGTTCTTGTATTTAATTCGCAAGAAACACAAAATAGCTCAAATTTAAGATGCATGATACTGTAAGTTCTTTACAAATAGATTGGAAGGAAGCAACATCATTTTTCAAGCCCTTGTTTGGTTCTACAGCTAACAGAACTTGTAACTGATTCTTCGATTCATTAGAATACTAAAAAACAACAATTCCTAACATTTAATCAGGAAGATGTTATTATTGTAATGATGTTTCGCAGCTTCATGTATATATGATGAATAGAAATAAAGATATTATTTTTTATGCATTTGTTGTATATTTGATCTTTTTTTGGGTGTTTATCTATTTGTTAGAGTTGTGTGTTTGGATAATATTTTAATAGACTTCTTAGGTATGAAAACATCAAATATTATAAGAGTTTGAGTTATTATGAGAGAAAACGATAATCCCACAATTGAAATATCATGTGTTGCAATATAAATGATCCATAGAAATCTCATAAAGAAATCTTATGAGCATAACTTCATAGGTGACCCATAAGAGAGGTTGTTCACAAAAAAAGAGTGTGCAATTGTCTTTTAGTACTAAATGTTAGGTAGAATATATGCATGTGTGAACATCCTCCAACAAGTGTGTTTGGTAGAGGCTCCGTTAGATTGGAATAAAGACATTTGAGAGAAAAGATAAAATATCCTCTAGTACCATGGTATTTGAATAGGGTTGTTAACAAAGCACTAAAGGTGAAACAATCAACATGAATTGGCATTAGATATAGTTTTTAAAAAATGAGAACTATCAAATCGAGCACCAATTTGCGAGATTGAACAGTAACATTATTTTTTGCAAGTTTGACTTGTGAGAAAGGTGGGCAAATAGAAGCACCAAACTTGAAGCAATTTTCAAGAGGTAAGTAAATTTCATGTAAAGCATAATTTGAACTAAGAAGTAACTTGGGGTACCTTTTTGGCAAGATGTTGACTAGAGCATTGACATGGTTAGAGACAAACTTATACATTCTACCTTAGAGAGACTCATGAAGAAGAAAATCGAAAATAATATGAAAAACTGATAGAGATCATGAAAAACATATTTCCCTAAATTTGTCCCTTAGAAAACTAGATAAAAGTGTTGTAACATGTTTAAGAAACAAGAGAACCCATGAACACTTTTGCAAACTGAATTTATATTTTTAAGGCAATTTGAAAAGGGATCAATAGTGCATGATGTGCTAATAGATGTATGGTGACACAACTAACATCAAATGAAATGAAAAATAAATTTCACTATAGGAAACAATTGATTGTTCTAAGGAACAATTAAGGTATATTTAAAACCAAATCTAAATAGTGTGAAGAATAAGATGCCCTATATGCAACAAATGACTAGTCAAGAAAGACAAAATATTAGTAATATTGCTATTGTTGAAACTAGAGAACAAATGATATGTTTGATTTAGTGAATAATGTGGTATGTAATTGGAAGAAATTAGCAAGAAGAATAATGCCAATGGCTAAAGCCATTAGTGGAATAGGTAAAGTTGCAAGGTGTGGCAACATATATTCTTCTAGGAAATGTGTGGTATAATGACTTGTATTTTGTAGTCAAGATGAGTTTCTCCATGGTTATCAAGTGGGTGTTCTAAGGTTTGGATAAATTTATAGAGGCTGGGTGTATAACCAAAAGAAATGAAAATGATCATTGATATTGAGTATCAAGGAACAAAAATTGATGTAATAATATGGGAAGAAAAATTAGCATTAGAGAATTATGGTATCCAAATTTTTAATACCTAAGGAGTGTTGGTATTAATATTTGTGAGGCCCCTAAATTTAATGATTAGTTTAAGTTTTCTATCCTTTGTTAACCTTTCTTTATCTTAGTCCAACAATTATATTAGATTAAATAATATTTTTTATGGGCCCGCATTGTTGAAATCATCAAAAACCTTGAAAGGTCCAGGTAAATACCTTTAATCTCTTATGAAATTAATCAATAATACAATTATTTAACCTTGGACCTCTTTAATATTATTTTTGGCTCAAAATGCCTAATTTTCAAAGGATCCCTCAACATAGAGAGGTGTTTGTTCTTGTATGGAAAAATGTTGTAAGGTTGTGAAGTTATGTTATTCAAGAGCAATATACACAAGAAGAATACAACCTTTCCTAACAACATGTAAAATATAGGAATACTCTACTATTTCATATAACTCTCATATCCTAGGGTTTTTTTAGCCTTTAAGAGTAATGCCACATAACCTACTAGGAAATGTTTTATAGATTTTATGGGTAATTTAGCATGCTAGGTACTCCAATCTAGTCCCCATTAATATTGATAATGGTTGAAAATTAGTGAAAAAGTATTGTGTGTTCATTGCATGTAAATTGAATTATTTTCAACATGATTGTAAGAGTGATCCAAGGAGAAGAAATGCCTAAAAGATGAGGATAACTATTGCACAATAATAATCAAACCTATGAGTTTAACCCTAATTTCCATGCCCCTTTTGAGTTGGTAGCAATTTTTTGGAGATACATAAGGTGAAAAATCTCATTTATAAATGCAATGGAAATAAAATGTAAAGAGTGTTTACAAAACAAATAGAAGGAAGAAAGTATTCATATGAAGCCATCAAGTTTCAAGTTCAATTTCAAGTATTATATTTTGAGAGTATATTCATGTGGGTTTGTTTGAATCTTGTAATAAATTCCTCGTAACCTCTAAAGGTTTAATGTAAAGTGCATATTCAACCTTGATATTGTGTATTTCATTGTAGCATATTCATTTATAGATGTATGTGTGATTAGTTAATCAACTAGAAGATTGTAAAATATGCACAATGTTTTATGAAGTATCTTTTCAAAATAATAAAGGAAATGTTCGTGGGATTACTAAGTATTTCTCTTTAATAGCTTAAAAATCTATATATTTTAAAACCTACCTATAGAGCTTAGTTTGCTTGTATGTAAATAAAATTGTATAGCCCTTTGTGGAATCATTATTAAGATATCAAATTTGGTTTCTATAGTTGCATAATTTAAGTAAATTCAGTAAATTTATGCCTAGTTGAATAGAAACATCATTCTGTTATTTTTTCTATATTCCATCACCTTATTAACCCACTAAAACAAAAAAATATTTTATTGATTATCAATTTGTGTAATGTTTAATATTTACCAACTTCCATATATTCATGTGTATAATAACATTAGAGGTTGTAGCATTCATATCTTCAAACACTGCCTAAGGTATCCCTCATTGATTCAAGTAAAGGTGTTTGATCTTTCATGATCAAACTATCATAAAAGTACATTGGGACAATCAAAATAGGGGTACACTATACATTGGGTATGATCTACAACTATGAAACTATTTATATTTTATGATTTCATTCTACTACAATGTATTAAGAAAATCCCCTTGTTTTAGTTGAGCTAGAAGTGAATAAGGTTTTATTTACCTTAATAATTAGTCCAAACTTCCCTACTTGATCATAAGGTTGAATTTTTTGCTTGAGTTTCGACACCGTTACATTTTAATAGAGAGTCTTACCTTTAGGTATTTGAGGCATAATTTTGATCACCAAAAAATTTATATTTTTCCTAAGTTTAAAAACTTGAAGATAATTTTGAGACACTAGTTAATGAAAACCCAATGCAGCAAAAAAAGTCACCATCCTTAAGTGTTTATTTAAAGATATTAACCAGTAAAGAAACATTGTCTTTCCCAGTTTAGAGAGTGGTGGATTTGTTCAACATTAGACCTATAAAAGAGATATAAATAGACAATTAGAAATGGAAATCAGAATAATATTCAAATATCAACAAAAAATAAGGAGGTTTTTGCTAAAATAAGGAGGTAACAAGCTCAATGGAGAGCTAAAAATTTAGGTAAGTTATTAAAGTAAGATCTTGTTGAAAGTAAGCTAGTTGGTAATATGGAAAAAGTTATTGTATTTGTAGATTTAAGGAATTAGTACCAATATACTTTAGATGGCTCTTTCGATAACATATTAAGCTCAACTTCTTCAATAGTTTTTACAAAACAACCAAAATCAAAATATTGCTTAGCAAGTAAATAGGAACCAAACCATATCCTTAAACATTAGTTACCTTTGTGTCTCCTCCCATTTGGGAGAATGCTTTTTTTCATGGAGGTCCCTCAGGAAAAATGTTGCAAGAATCCTTTCAAAACCCACTATTAGCTTTCTATTTCCTTTGTTGGTTTATTGTAAGTGAAAGGGTTTTTGTTTCGATTATGGTTAAGGGTTCTCTCCTAAACCCCTTTTTTTATAAAAATTTAAGCATTTTGAAGATTCAAGACCCTTGTTCCTACCGGTTGGGTACTCCAATCAAAAGCCTCTCTTTCAAAAAAGGGGTTTCCTCTTTTTTCGTGTTTGTAGTCTCACTACTTGTGAGTTACTCCCTACTATGTTAAGGGTTTGGGCCCTCTTTCACTTTAATCAATCATAATATTATAAGTTTAGCCTAATAAATCCTCAAATAAAAAATCACACAATAAAAAACATTTTAGGAAATGGCGAGATTATAAATATTGTGCCAAAATTAGTTGATCTATTTCTATCTAGATGACTTGCTCTCTTGGTGTAGTGAAAAATTTAAATAAATTCCTCCTGAACAAGAAATTAAATCATTAGTAAACAAGTACAATGAAATAGAGGCATATGAGGCAGACATTTAGTTGGTTAGTGTTTCCAAGTAGTTTCAATATCATTTAGAAAAGTGTAGTAAACTGTATTATTGTGTTGTTCTCTCTTTTGAAGAATAATAATATATTTGCCCTCGTTCTCTGTGGATTTTTTTCTTGAAAGGGTTTCTCTATGTAAATCTAGTGTCTCTTTTGGCATGGTTTTTATATTTATGTTAAATGGTGCAATCACATGTTGATTTAAAATTTGGTTTTGTAATCACATAAGAAATTTAATCTTGTGAGTTTTATTCACTTTTTTTTCTCAACAAAAATAAGAAAGAGTTGTAAGATAGTTCAAGATGTCTTAGTTGAAAAGATCAAACCTAGTTCTCAGTCTACACTAAATTTTCATAAAAATTATCAAAGTATTAGGAAGCAACTCCTCACTACTACAATGATGATCCTAAATTTGAATGTTATGGGCGTCATTGCCTCTAAAAAAAAATAATGTAAGAGAATGCCTACACAATGTGATAATATTGAATAATTATGAAAAAGTGGAATTTTTTAGTTTAATCAATTTTTTGTTTGTTAGTCGTAGTTATTAATCTATGGGGAAACTTGAAATCAGGTTTTATAATCCTCAAAATAGTTTAAGCTATGATTTTTTACTTGTCATATTAAAATTTGAGAAGAATTTCACAAGAAAGAAGATATGGAATTAGTTCGAGATAATTTATCATGTGGATAGCTATGTATAGTTGGGATTATTTTCATGCATGTGGCAAGTGATTTATATCATGAACCGAACAAAATAATATTTATATGGATTTATTGAGCCCTTTACAATAAGTTTTGAGTACCACATGGAGGTTTGTTCATTATTTAATGCTTTGAAATTGTAGGTATATTATTTTTGGTTCATGACATGTTACATGTGGTATTGGGCTTTATATTATATTGTGGCTAACATTGATAATTGGAAAATGTGTTGATGTTATATAAACTATTCTTTATATGAAAGGAAGGTCATTAGAGAGGTAAGGTAAGGACTAAATAGGTAGGTTGTCAAACAATCATGAGAAATTTAGGTAGCTAAAGGTGAAAGAACATAAAATATTTTTGTAACTTAACTAGGGAAAGAAGGAGCTAAAAAATCATTTCTATCGAATATTCTAGAAGAGAATCTCTCACTGAGCCTAAACTCATTAGGGTTGAATAAATATTCTTTTTTAGTGAATTACTTGAAAGTGAGGAGGATTCAAACTTTTAGGTGATAAAAGACTTCTTATAGTTAATTCCCATCATTATTACAAGTGAAGATTGTCAAATCTTAATAGCACCTTTCACTAAGGAGATCAATTTGGATTCCATGTAACTGAGCTCAAATAAAGCCCTAAGTCTAATGGATTTCATGTTTCCTTCTTCTAGGAATGTTGTTATGTCATTAAAATATAAGTTGTGGTAGCTTGTAGTGAAGCCCAAAGATATAAATTTGCTAAAAGAACTCAATTGTACTTTCATTATACTAATCCCCAAGAATGCTTCCCTTGAGCCTTTTATAGAATTTTAAAAAATATCCCAAGAGTAACACTCTATATAAAATCCTATTGAAGTCAAGGAAGAAAAATCTAAAAATAATGCTCCCTTTTCTAAATTCCCAAGAATAAAGTACCTTAATCTAAAAAGATCTGTCATTGAAGGTATCAACACTAGACATGGATTCAATTACTCAATTTCCAATACAACTAAAAAAGTATAATAATCAAGCTTAATATTAGCAAATCACATGATGAAGTATTTGGAGGTTCCTCATGAAAATATTAGAAAAACTTGGCTTCTACATGATAATTGAGGGAATCAATCTTAGAATGAAGTAGAAGTTGAAACTTTTGTATGGCATTTCGTGGCAAGCATTCTATGTATATATAGAAAATATGCTCACTTAATTAGAGAATAAGCATCACTTTGAATGAAGTTTGTGTTATGCTAGTTAGTTTAACATCTTCAATTTCACATGTTGCTATCAATGGTTGGAATAGACTTAGCAAGATATGGTATTAATAACATATTTAATCTTGATGTTGGTACAAGTATTCCACCTTTTGTGAGCATTCCTTGGCATCATGTACAAATCAATACCTATGTTCGAGTGATACTTCTTGCACATTTGGTCTAGCTAAAGAGGGTTTTGGCCTACTTATTTTTCATTAGATGCTTCTCACTCCTTAGCTATATGATAATCATTTATTTCACTATTTTCTGTCCTTTCTAGGCTCAAGTTGTGGTCCTATGAACTCACAATGGAGTTGTGAATTCACTTTGGTGGTGAATTATAATAGATGGTCATCCATGTGGAGATCAATAAAGTTAGATTGAGAAAAAAATCCTTCTTCCTAGGTGGTGAATCTTGACTGTCATTTTAGAAATGCTTGGTATGGATCTCATCAAAGGATTTATTTGACAAGATGTCAACATTGACATATCTTTCATATTTGTGTGTAATATCTACACCGTCATTAGTGGCAAGGAACTTACCCAGACTATAATTGAAAAAGAGTATTGATAGCATTAAAATAATTGTTAACAACATTACTCATGTGGTTACTCTTCCTCTCAGAGGAGAATGCCATAGATATGCTTCGATTGATATTCTTTGTGACACTAAGACTAGATTCATGATATTGAATAAAAAATTTAAATATTTAAAATTCTCAAAAATTGCTTTGGCACGCCATAAACCTAAGAAGACATCCTCAGCCTACAATTAGGGTATTCCACGAGGACATATTTCTTTGAGGCATTTTTGTCAAACAGTTCACGTTCATCTTTTGCATATCTTGAACCATGGCACTCTGTCAAATAATTCTTCAAGCCATTTTGTCAAATAGTTCACGTACCTTGTGGAAGCTTACACATTTTGCATTCATGTCTATCAGGGTATCTGCAACTACATCTGATAAAATCCATTCCTAGTGTCCCATGCTGGATGTCCATGCGTAAAGCTCTCATTTTCATATGGCTTGGGAAGATACTGGCAAAGGTTGCAGCGTCTGGGTTTACAACTACCAAATGCATTTGGTTGAGATATGTTGAATCCTTTTTGAGAAATGCATTTTTTGCATTACCTGCAATCAAAAAAGTTCCATGGTACCACATTTCTTTGAGGCATCTGTTCAAACAGTTCATATACCCTGTCTATGCTTCCACAGTTTGGATACATGTCTACCAGAGTATTTCCCATTGTAAGATCTGACAATATTGGCCCTTTTGTTATGCTTTGATGGATTCGTATACCCTGTTCCAAAACTCCCATTTATCAACAACATCTTGAGCATGCCCATGTCTTCTGTCTGCTGAAGAAACCACTCGCATAAGCATTCTAGCAGGGATGGAAATCTTTGCAACTGACAAAAGTCTTCCATGACAGCGGAGATCAGTCCCTGCTCTGCATCTTAATACGAAGTTAGCTGCATAAATAATATATAAGTTTTCTTACAATTAAATAAACATATTATCTTTATTCTAGTTCCACTAATCTGTTGAGTATCACCTTCATTAAAATAGATCTTGTACAACCATAGCTTAAAGAAACCAAAAATATTGCATTCTTTTTTCTTAAGCTTGTTGAATATTCTTATTTTTGAGTTTGATCAATATTTTTCTTTAATTTTGTTTTCTTCCACATGTGCACTGATATTGAAAATACTGCCTTATCATTGTTATTTGATTTTTTGTCTTGGATTCAGGCACTAGGTGAATATATTACAAATATTCTTATTCTTATTGGCATAGTCAATGTTTTAATTCTATTACACACTTCTCTTTGTATACCTTAGTTTTTTTTCTGGGTGATTGAAGTTGAATGGTATACAAACTTGTATATCTATATTTAAAAATATATATAAGATATCTCAAAAAATATCAAAGTTTAAAACATTTTATAGTTATAATTATGATTAAATATTATATGTATCTTTTAGAGATGGAATATTAAATACATACAAATCTTTCATTAATGTTTCTGGCTTTGATAATAGGCCTTCAAAATATATATAAGATATTTCAAAAAATATCAAATTTGAAAATATTTTATATTTATATTTATGAATAAATATTATATGCATATTTCAAGATGGAATATTAAATACATACAAATCCTTCATTAATATCTATTTGTTAGTGGCTTTGATAATAGACCTTCCTAAACATGTCGTGTTTCAATAATTGACCTAATTCATACTTGCCCATCAACATGCAAGCTCCACGGATTTGAAATTTCTTCATGGCCTTAATTTTGTAGGATGTAATGTGTTCAAGATGAATTAACAATCATATTCAATTACATGGAATAAATTTTCTTTAGTATTTATACATGTCATAATATTTATGATATATTGATAGTATTCCATTTGTAAATATGTCAAATTCATATAGATTTATATGTGCCATATGATTAATAGTTGATTATTATTATAGATAAATGAATAAATTAATTAACTTTTAATAATGTAAAAAACAATTTCTATTTTTTCATCAAATTAATATTTACTAATACTCTTAATTAATCATAATGAACTATATTTTTTAATATATTTTAAGAAATCACCAATACCTTTTTGTTTTCTTTTTTTTCTCTTTGTTCATTAACTAGTGTTTTATTTCACCTTTAATTGATATGTTCTTTAGCTAAATTGTTTTTTCTTTCCAAATGACTGCTTCAAGACAAAACACACAATAGGGGAGAGAGGTGAAGACAAGAAACAAAGAAAATCTATTAATATTAAGTGTTGGTGTTATAACCTTGTGCATTACATTTAAAGATAAATCCACACTAATTTTTGAAGAAACTGTAGTAGAGAGTCAAGAAACATGTGATGACATGGAAGTGTAAAGTCTATAATTGGTTAGCTAAAGATGATACTTGAGGTCCTTGTGGTCTATGTTAATAATTAGGTTTGTCAATATTTAATTTACTTCTTCCAGCACCCACCCTTAAAAATAATTATACCAATTCCTTTAATATCCAACCATAATCTATAAAAGATGGGTCCCAGCCTAAAGCCTTCTTAAGTACCCATTTACAAGCATTTATTCACTAATATAATGGTAGTTATTCATAATTATCTCATCATAATTTCAATCACAAACGCTTCACCATTCACAATATGCAAATTTCGTCTTTGAAAAAAATGTCCTTTACAAAACTTTTTGTCAACTTGCTTGTCAACCGATCTTTTGATATGTAGAACTCCAATATGGAAATACTCTTCCTATAAGCTCACTCTCAATAGTTTTCAATTCTCAATGATGTCTTACAAGACAATAATATCTCTCACCTTTCTCAAACTTTCAAATCTTTCTTGATTCTTTTCCAACATGTGAATTCTCATTCTTGTACAATTTTTTGAACATTCCTATAATCTTTTGCTGATTCAATACATAATCCATTTACATGCATAATGTTATTGAATCATTCTTACATGTTCTATTTCAACACATATTTTTAGAATGGTTACTCATTCAACTTATATTACAATGATTTAAATTCCAATACCTGTCTTTTCTATGTGCTTCTCTATGAAATGAGTACATTTATTGTATTTCCTTTTTTGACTTGATTTTCTTGAATTGGTAGAACTAGTTTATTTATCTATATTATATCCAAGGCCCCCATACTTTAGCCTCATTATTAGCTAAGTAGGATGTTTTAATCCTTTCCCATACTTTCCCACTCCTCTACCTTCATAATCCATTTTCTCTATGATATTTAAACCAATATTTTGAAAATAAGCTTTTTTAATCTCATCACATCTAACAAGATTTATTGATTGAAACTCATTATTATATGAAGCCTACATTTTTTTAATAAATAATGCCTAGTAAACATTTTAACATGACTAGCGACGCTGGCATTACATGCCCTCTAACTCCACGTGAAATGATTTTGACCTAGAGCTATGAACCGGTGAGGCCACAATTGAGGTACCTCATCCCCACACTTCACTTGTTCAAACTCGTGATCACAATGACCCAGCAAAGACACAAGGCCTACGAGCACAATGGCCCAATAGAGGTTTGAACCTTGGTGGCCACTTCACCAATGAAGTGTTTTAACCATGACACTACATATCTGAAGACTATATTCAACCTACATTATATAACAGAAACATCTTTAATTAAATCACATTTACAAATTAATTAATCAGAGAAACAACACAAATATTTAATATTTATGATATATCTATAATATTCTATTTATGCATCTATCATATTCATATAGATTTGTATGTGTCATATGATTGATAGAATATTATTCTTGGTAAATGGATAAATTAATTTTTTTTCATAATGTCACAAAATATTTTTTTTATTTTTTATTAAATAATATTTACTAATACTCTTAATTATTCACAATTAGCTATAATTTCTAATATACTTTTTAAAATTACCAATTCTTAATTTCTTTCCTCTCTATTCATCATCTTTTTTTTTGTTTCACCTTTAATTGATGTGTACCTTAGCTAGATCATTTTTTCTTCCTAATATCTCTTTGTTAATGGCCTTGATTTATACAACTTCATCCGCCTTTGCATTTTTTCCATGACCTTAACTTTGCAAGATGTAATGCTTTTAACAATTATATCAATTGCAGAAAATAAATAATTTTTAGTATTTAAATATGTCATAATATTTATTATATATTGATAATATTCTATTTATACATAAATGTCAAGTTGATATATATTTATGTGTGCCATATGATTAATAGGTGATTATTATTGTGTAGTTTGGCAATGACAACAATTCTTGAAAATAAAGTAATCAATAGGGATAATAAAGCTAGCTTCCAAGAGTTTTTCTATCTTAGCTTTAACAAGCAACACTATCTTGGGATTCATCTTCCTAATAGGTGATGATTATTGTTTCAAATTTAACCTCTTATTCCTATTAACTCTCACCCACCTCTTTATTTTCTCCCATCATCTTTAAATTACCCTTCAATCATATTGGTTCCTTTTCATTTATGTGGTCCTAGCCATTCACATTTTAGCCTCTTAAACTAAACCCTTCATTCTTAGGATGATATAAAATAGACTTCCTCCTCTCATTATCCATAATCAAGAAATCATACTTATATTATGTCAAAAAATTCTACCATACATCATCACAACCACATCCATTCATCTTTGAGATGTTGTACAAGTATAAGACAAATCTGAGAGCAATCATACAAAATACAATATCAAGGAGGATAGCTGGAAAATGGAGACAAACCTCTCTTGCATGTGAAGGTAAAGCTTTTCTTATTTTATGTTATTTACATGTATTTGTAGATCTCTATTGATATTCTACTGAATTAGTTGGTAGATCTAGAGTTAGTGGCTGGATTTTAGTTAGGGTTTACAAATAGGTTAAAATTCAGCATAAACATTTGGCATACCCAATTGGCCTCTTGTCCCTTTTTTCTTTCTCATTATGTTCTTGAGTTTTTCAGTATTTTTAAAAGTTGCAATTTAGATCTACAATGATTTTACATTATCAAAAGTTTTCATCATGTCTATGGGTTTTTCTATTGCATTTTTGTATGTCATTGGGATCTTCTAATTTCAAGTATATGGTCTCTTTTGATGTTTTTTGTCAAATCTTGAAGTGTCTCTATTTTTTTCCTACATTTTTAGTAATTCTTCTAGCATTTATACTAATTCTCCCTACTTTTTTGGTAACTATTTCTATGTTTTTGGAAATCTTTCATATTTTTGGCTTCTTTTTGCATTTCAGGTGACTCTTCCCATATTTTTTGCTTGTTTCTACATCTCTGGTAATTTTTTTCACATTTCTAGTCCATCTTATTGACATGTTTTTGGTCTTAACACATATTTGGTTATTTCTAATGCATATTTGGTGATTCTTGATGATAATTTGATCATTCTTGATGCATATTCAATCTTCATTGATTTGTTTTTGGTCTTGACATGTATTTTGTCAATTCTTGAAGTGTTTTTGGTCACTCTTGAAGTGCTTTTGGCTTCTATTCCTCCAAAGTTTGATAGTTTTTACAAATATGGGCACAACTTTTGTGTATAATTTGCCTCCTATATAGATAATCCTTTCTTCTCCATAAGGAATGGATTTATCTTTTGGACGTTGCTCCACCTCAATCATCTTCACACTACCTCTACTCGAATTCACTCCCAAACCTTATCTATGTTATGGTCACATTCCTTTATCAGGGTAGATTCTACGTGAGCTTCATTCTTATTCAAACTCATTGACACAAGGCATAATTATACTCAGGTCTACAATTGTGAGACTCTAGTTGCATTTAAGGGAGACTCTACTAATATTTCCTCCTCAAATGAAATTATAGGGATCATGGCAGGACTAACCTCCTAACCTCTAAGGTTCAAACTATTAGGGGTGTGTAAATCTTTAGAGTGCTTGGACATAGAGTTGTTATACACGCTTATCGTAAAAGTTACAATCACCTCCCAATACCCCAGACCCTTGATTAGTCCTTTGTATTGATAGTGCCATGAAACTCTTGGAGGTTTTAACCCCCATCTTAGAAAATTTTGTTGAGTAGTTGTCCTTCTGCAAGCTCCTACTCGTTTGAGCCTTGTTTTCAATATCAAGAACAATATTCTTCATAATGAAACTAATATTAGAAATTGGTTCATTTTCCATAGGTTTGGGGTTTCCTCCTAGGCCACTAGAATTAGGGTTACCATCCATAGGATCCACCTCTCTATAATTGCCAACATTTCTATTACCAATGCCTTCTCTAATATTATCAATTAATACTTGCTAGCCATTCTTCTTCCTCTTCATCCTCATATTTTGCACAAATTTAGGACCAATGTATCTTTCCTTGCACACTTTGGAGACAGATTTAGAGAGACCAGAGGAGGGGGAGTCAAAATTAAATGCTATACCCAACAAGGATACATCCAATTTGTTGGATGGAGGGGGAATAGAGCTAGAATTGGGAATCAACAGGTTGATTACCTTAGAAAGGGATAGGTGAATAGTGTCTCTCAAGGAATACAAATTGGCCAACATACTCTTATTGGTGTTTTCACCAAAAACACCATGATTAGATAATAACTAGGGGCAACTGAATTGCACAAGGGTTTTTTTTTTCCACAACTTTAGGGTTACCATTAGTCCTATGATTTTTATTAGAAATTATAAAGAAATTATACTTGATATGTCCTTCCATCCAACAAAAAAAATTGGCTTTAATTTCTCTTGAAATTTGAATGCCTAAGGAGAATGTTTCATTTCTTATGTTAATCTCCACAAAATTTGGTAGGTCAATGCTGAAGCCTAGGGAAATTAACAACCCAACATCCAAATGTGGGAGAGTCACTTTGGCCTCATCTTATCTCTAAACAGTTCCCAACAAAGATACCAAATGGGGCAAAATAGACCAAAGAAATGACAGAACATTCTTTATTGTAAATCCACCTAGGACACGAAAGCACCAATATTTCATCATTAACAAACTCAAAAATCCATTTTAAGGCTCAAAATTTAATTCCCAATACTCCAATACATTTTTTAATAGTAACTAATTCTTGCATTCTATATTCTTTAAAGAAAATAACAAATAAATATTTTTGCACCATATGATGAAATATAATTCAAATATGTATTTTTTTTAAACCACACATTGTTAATCCATTTGTCTAAGAATGTCCAGGTTGGGACTTTGTTATGGTCCATTGCATCTAGGAAGATAGTAACATTTTTAATCTACTCTTTACCTCATTTAATACATTAATTGTATTAGTGTTAGGAGAGAGTGTTAATTTCTTTGGGTGAATAGGAGGGGCCTTACCTTATCCTCCTCCTATGACATCATCACCTTTAGAATCAAACACAAAATTAGCCACGAATTTTGTATAGTCAAGAATAGACAAAATACTAGTCATTTTCTTAACTAGGGCATCCTTGAATGATTGCCCTCTACAATATTAACCTTATTATCTCCCATTGTGCTAGGTGAATTCCCATTCATTGGGTATGATTCTTATCACCTAGAGAAGAAGAATTAAATTGTTGTTACTAGTCTAGCCTAGGCCACAAGGCCACTTAAATGAAATTGAAAATACAAGATCCAAGCAAGCAAACACAAACAAGGGCATAAACAACACACAACCAAGGAATAACAAGTGTGAAGGGGTCACTTATGCAACAAAGAACCTAACCTGCATAGAGGAGGATTGTAGCCTCTTCCACGTCCACAATACAATGATTCCAAGTTTGCCTTGATCCTTAATGTTAACACTCGCTCACCCATTGTAGCGATTCTTCACAACCAAAAAGACCTGCCAACCTAATCTTTATTTATGATTGTTTTCTAATTTTTCATTCTTTATGCACATAAGATTTCCATATAATTAATAAAAGCACAAGAATTTTAGTTACTTAGAAGAAACCAACGCATCTACATTTTATTGTAGCTTCAATCTTATATTGTTCATAAGTAAAACATAAGGTTTATACTTCATAATTCATACATTTATATTCCAAATTTTTAATTTATAAATGAAATTTATATGTACGATTAAAAAAATTTATTTAAAAAAATAATATTCTGTAGGACAAATGTATAAATGGACTAGAAAGAAGGGTTCTAATAATTCATCAAATAAATATTTTTTTTTTGACAATTAACATTTTCCTTGAAACATCAAATGAAAGATATTCAAAAGACCATCTGTCATAAAAATTTCCTACTACAGGAAGGGGTGACCGCCAAATTCCAGGCCTGAATGCGAGAAACCAACGCAAAGAAAGGCTAACCTTGGCGTACACAATTTTGAAATAATTTTCGAATCCGAGCAGTCGTAAAGGCAATTTGTATTTAATAGCACGTTTTTCATTGATTGAATATCAGTTATCCATAACCTCTACACGCCACACAATCCGGCTTTATTTCTTTGCAAGGCTCTTTTTTTCCTAGACTGGCTAGGGGGGTCCTATTAGTAAATGAAAACTAATTTTCAATTCAAGCATGTTGACAATGCAATTCATTCCCCAAAGAATCTGATAAAAAAACATTATTTTATGTCTGATTAGTAAAGGATATCTCATTTTCAATTGAACCAGTTGACAATGGGACTTTGTTCCCCACAAAATCCGATACGAAAGATTATTTTATAACATAACGATGAGCTCCATTGCTATTGGCCATAAATTTTTAATATTGCAAATTCAATTCTTGTCATAATAACGACATAAGTTGTCAATATTTCCAAACCTTTTACGTGGCATTTCGAATCAGTTGCAAATAATTGAAACAGAAATCAAATTTTATTTTTTATCAACTTGTTTGTGAATGTGGAAGTCATATGTTTTAATAGGTATTTTATAATGGTCACATTAATCTCTAACTATGCCACTTCTACACATCAGTGGTCTCTCACGGCTATAAGTAGTCACTAAATCATCCATTGTTCTGCAACCAAAAAAATGTAGAGTGCATTTCTACTATATAGCGTTGGTTTCACAGAGTCTGCTTAGGGAAGCACAATGAAGAAAGCTATAGCAGTGGTACTTATTGTTATGATTGAGGTGGCAACCAGGATGCCAGTGTTAATGGCATTGAATCTTCCTTCTCCTCCTGCAACTCCAGCAAAATGCACACTTGACGCTGTGAAGCCTGTGTTGATTTGCTTAGTGGCGTATTGCACGTAAACGTTGGAGACCCAATTGCAAACCAGTGCTGACCTGTTATTGAAGGAGTTGTAGCTTTGGAGGCAGCGGTGTGTTTGTGTACAACATTCAGTGCTAAGCTTCTCAACCTCAATATACTTGTTCCACTAGCACTGCAGCTTATTGTTGCTTGTGGAATGACTCCTCCTCCCAGCTTCACATGCCCTGATAATTAGTGCCTGAACTATTCGTTGATTTGCTCTATAAGTGCTGCTTATTATAACTATTTTTGAGTAAATACTACGATTAAGTGTACTTGGAATGAGCAGAAGTCAATGGCTGTTGCCTACATCTGCCACAGAATGTTGACTTCATATAGCGGAGATCAGTCCCTGCTCTCCATCTTAATATGAAGTTAGTTGGATAAATAATATATGCTTTCTTAGAATTAAATAAAACATATTATCTTTATTCTAGTTCCACTTAATCTGGTTGGTTTCATCTCCATTAGAGACTTTTTGTACAAGTATCGCCTATGGGAATTGAAAATATTTTACTACTATTTTCTTAAGCCAATTGAATATCAGGATTTTTGAGATTGATGAATATTTGTCAAAAAAATTGTATGCACTGACGTTTCCCAAGAATATTTCTTTATTTTTGTTTCCTTCGATGTTTGCACTAATATTGAAAATACTGTCCTATCATGGTTATTTGATATTTTGTTTTGGATTAAGGCATAGGCTTGGTGAGTCCATTACAAACATTTTTATTGGCAAATTCAATGTTTTAATTCTATTAAACTTCTCTCTTTGTTCACCATGGTTTTTTTAGATGGTATATATATAATTTTGAAAGATGTCAAATCTCATAATATTTAACATTCATAAATTTGAATAGATATTATATACATCTTTCGCAAATGGAATATTTTATATATATAGATCCTTCACTAATATCTCTGTCAATGGTCTTGAATTCCACAACTTAGACATGTCATGCTTTCAAAGTGACACAGGGAATTATATCCAATTACACAGAATAACTATTCTTTAATATTTATACATTTCGTAAATTCATATAAATGTCCATCAACATGCAAGTTCCATGCATTTAAAATTTTGTCATGTCCTTCATTTGCAAGATGTTATGCTTTCAAAATGACTTAAGGAATTATATCCAATTAACATTTTATAATGTATAAAAAATATTTTCTAATTTTTTTTTGTTACACCAGGTGTATGTGGTGAGTTGAGGTGAGACTCATCTCCTGGGGCTATATCACTTGATGCCCGCAAGCAAGTGCATCAAGTGAGTCCAAGCCTCAAAGTCAAACTTGAGACCAATGGGGAGCAAACCCATAGCACAAGCCAACTCCGGTATCAATTTATTAATAGCTTTTAATTAATCATTATGAACTATAATTTCCAATATATTTTAAAAAAGTATCAATACTTAATTTTTTCCCTCTTTATTCATTAACTAGTTTTCTATTTCACCTTTAATTGATATATACTCGAGCTAAATTGTTTTTTCTTTTATAAATGGCCCCTTTGTAAGACCTTATTTTATTAAAACAACTAAATTAGAATACCAGTGCATTTTAACATTTACTTAATTTATTTTTTAAGTGTGAAAAATTGAAATTTCATTAATAAAATGGCTGATTTATTTGCACACTGTGTCAACCCAATAGCATAATTCCTTGGGTTGGGATTGAAAAAAATAGTTATAAGTAATAATTCTTGCTACAAATTAATTTTTAAAACTAAAACTCCCACTTTTCGTGAAAATGGAAACATTAGACAGATACTGGGTAGATATGAAAATCTGCAGGATACTGGGTGTTGGGACTCAATAGATTTCAAGACATTATAATCCTACATGGAAGTCTAGAGTAGGTGAGACATTGAATGAACAATGCAATTGGCCATTTCATTAACACACCCTCTTAACATGTGTACACGCACATGTTCTTCTTTGCCTAAAGTTGTGTAGAGTTACAATGCAGCTGCCACTATCTGGGGTGCCATCAAGAACTTGTAGTTTTTTTGCTCCATCTATAGACCTACCCAAAGATGTTGTTGGGAATGTGAAGCCCAATGTTCTTATGACCATTCTTTTTCTCCCAACTATTCATTTCATAGTTGAATATGATTGTATAAATGGTTGTGTAGCCCATGTATGAAGTTGTATTAGAGACAAGTTAATAAAAGTGTTCTTTGCTTTCCTATGGATGTAACTTGTAATGGTGAACCACGTAATTCATGGTGTTGTGTGTATTTTGTTTGTTTCCATTTTAGTTTTTCTGTTTAAATATTTTCTCCACTTGATTTAAATTAACAATTGGTATCAAAGCTATGGTTGGATTGAGAAAAGATGGAAGAACATGATTTCATCATCGAAAAATTTCTTGATAATTTAGAATCTGCTGAGAGTAATATTGTGAAAGTGAGAGCTGAAACAATTGACCATGTACATTGGTGGGATGGTTGGAAAAATGAGGAGGATGTGGTTGAAGAAGAGGATGTTGAGGCAAGCGAAGAGGAAATTGAGGAAAATGAGACTGAAAATTGGAAGACTAACAATAGAACAAAATTGTGAGGCTAAAGGAAAAAACTTTGTTACTCACAAACCAACTAGTTTTTATGAAATAGAAAATGGAAGTTTTGTGTCATATGATGAATTTGGAAAAGACAATGTCGAGAAAGAGAGAGTATTTTGAAGAGACCTTGAGTCAGGCAGAGGAAAGTGATAGGAATGCCCAACGAAACTTGACATAGAACTCTTTCCTCATAGAAATGCATCCCTAGTACTTGATGGAGTAGATTCTCTTTGGTGGAAAGAAACCACAAGTGGTCAATGTCATAAATGCCACTGGCCCAGAAATAGGGGAGCAACGGCCAAGAGGAGAAGACTTGGTAGTTCGGCCAGAAGACAATGATTTTGGCCTGAACAAATTGCAAATATATCTTGTGGGTGGAAGAGGTTGTGATCGGCCTATAGAAAATTGCATGTGTCCTACTAATGGTGGGATGGGAAAAGATGATGCGTGGAAGGAAATCAATCTAGAATTGGTGGACAATGATAGTCCAGAAACTAAAAAGGAGGTATGAAGTCAAGAGTTGATACTGAGTTATATGTGCGATAAGCCTAAGCTCTCTTTCAACTCGAATTCACAAGTTGCAGGATATTTTGTTGTGTCCGAGGAAGATGGTAAGGCCCTGAAGAGGGAGACATAAAACACATTGAGGTTGTTTGTAGAGAAGCATCAGAAGGAGAACTAAAGCCAACCAAGGTAGAAGTTAAGTCAGCAGTTGAGGAAAAAGAGGCCTTTGTTGAGGAATTTGATGACCAAGAAATGGTGGCAAACGGACGACCCTTCTCGAAGAGCATAAAGTAGGTTCTCTACAACTTGAACGAATAATTGCAGACGGAGGATGCGAATATTCCCTTGAACTAGGTGAGGCCTATGAAGAAGATGGCTTTAGTGTTGGTGATCAGTGATCAAGGGATCTGTGGTAAATTGAACCTTTTTATGTTGAAGCGGGCAGAGCAACACATTAAAGAGATGCGGGATGTGGGCATAGTGAGTATGGGTCAGAAGGGGTCGACCTACTCCCATCAAGCCACATATAATACCATATTAGAGGTTGTCAGTATTTTTTACTTTGTTTTTGTTTTTACCCAACTTGAAAGAGAGAAGTCTACAATATGAGGGACGAGAGGTTAACTAGCACTAGAGTGGATGATGAACCTATGCTTCTCAGCCGAAGTAGACATTGACAATTTTGACATTCGTCTCTTAGCATTAGTTAATGGGTGGAAGGCTGTAGATTTTAATATGTCTGGGACTAATTTTATGCAATGGGCTTTAGATAGTCTTAGATAAAGAATATGGACAGAGAACATGGTGGACCCCAAATTAGGAGCAAGGAACATGGAGTTTTTCATTTTAGAACTAGATAATGGTAATCTTCTTGATGCTTTGTTCAAGGTTGTAGATAAGGGGAGGGGAAGACAGGAGCAGGTGACCGTGATGGAGGAATGTATTTTGATCCTACCAATAGTGGTGTTCCTGGTTATGAATTAATAGGTGAAGTAATAGGAAAAGATGTCTTTGACTTTTGATTTGATTTGGAGAAGAGTCATTCAGAGTGTACTAGAATAGAGTCTAGCAAAATTAAAATCTTTTCAAGCCTTAGTTGTAATGTGAAATTATAAATGGAGATGTAGGGGATGTCAGTGCATGCATGGTTGTATCAGTTGGCTTTCAGTGGGGAGATTGATGGGATGTGAAGCCCAATGGTCACATGACAATTTGCCTTCTCCTAGCTATTTGTTTCATAGCTGACTATGATTGTGTAAATGATTGTGTGCAGCCCATGTAAGTTGTATTGGAGACTAGTTAATAGAAGTGTTCCCTACTTTACTTGTGGATTTAGCTAGTTATGGTGAACCACGTAATTCATGGTGTTGTGTGTATTTTTGTTTATTTTCATTTTAGTTTATTTGTTTAAATGTTTTCTATGCTTGTTTTAAATTATCAAATGGAACCCTCACTACTATTGTACAAGGGTTGATGTAGATTGAATTTGAAGAATCTCTAAAACAATGTCTCATTTGTGGCTAAGCTCTTGTCAAACTTCTTCCAGCATGACTACACCCTACACTAAATTGGTGGCTATACATTTGTAATTGCAAAATCCCAATCTACATAGTGTCTATTTGTTGTGACATTGTTTAGGATCTCCATGGGAACACTGCTCGAGGAGGATATGGAAAGTGAAAAGGAATAAACAAGTGTTGATAAGAGTGCCCTATTAGGAATTAACTTTAGCAGTTCTTTGCTCATTGCAATTGTTATGAATATCTTGTGTAGAGACATTGTCTAGAGGGATTTCCATGCTTTCACCTAGTTTTCTTTTTTGTTTTTCCACAAATTGCTTCTTTGATTATAAAAAATAAAAAATAGTCAAAAAGGAAAAACTAAAGCTCTTCCCAAATGTTATTGTAGACATTACTATTGATGAAAAGTGAAGATAAATGATTGTAAAATCAGATTTATTAGATGTAAGATAAAATAATTAAAAAAATGCAATATTGGATTTACGTGGTTCATCAATTTTTCTACATCCATGGGAAATATCAAGGGAAATCTTTTTTATTAATTTTTTTTGTGATTACATGTATAATAGCTCATATACATCAGAAATAAAATGATCATTGCATTATCCAGAATGTTTATTTGTATTTTCAAGTCTCCACAAAGAATACCAAAAGACTATGGAAGGAGGGAAGTAGACAAGGAAGTCTAAGAGTTTGCATCCATTGGATTTCAGTATCCAATGATATCCCACTTAAAGTACAACCATTGCTACAAAATGAGTCACTCAGAGATGTTGCTCCTTTTTTTTAGGCTTATTGTCACTTCTCGAGAATGTCAAGAGAAGCATTATAAAAAATGAACTTCTCCCTTGAAACTATCTTTATTTATGCATTAGTTAGATTCACCTTGGTATGGATCATTTTTAATTTTAATTTTCCCTCTTCATTATCACTCTTGATGAAATGATACCTCAACTCAATATGATTTGTTTGATTGTTATAGGATGTATTCTTGGCCAAATACATGACATTGTTCCTATCATAAAAGAGAGTTAAGATGTGTTGTTTGCATCCCAATTAAGACAATAAATGTTATAACCATTTCATTTTCTTAGTGAAAGCAATGTATCTAGCTTTGGAAGTTGAGAGTGCAACCACTTGTTGCAATCTAGACACCCAACTAATCTTTGCCCCAACAAATGTAAAGACATAACTAGAGATCTGTGTGTGTCCAAATCACGAACCATATCAAAACCAACAAAACCTTGTAGTTATTCATCTTTCCCTCCAAATTACAAAACATAGTCTAAAGTAACCTTCAAATGTCATGAGATTGTTTTAACTACTTGCCAATGAATTTTTCCTAGATTGCTAATATATATGTTTACTACTCACATTACCTAAAAAATGTCAGATATAGTGCATACCATCACATATGTGAGGTTCCCAACAATGGATGAGTATGAAATTCTTGTCTTGTATTCTTGCCCTTCTTGTGTCTTGGGAAACATTTCAGAGGATAAGAAAAATCGATCAACAAGTGGTGTGCATATAGCCTTTGCAACCTTCATGTGAAATTTATCTAAGATCTTATCAATGTATTTTTCTTGTGACAATTTGATCTCTCTTTCTTGCCTATCTCTAATTATTATCATACCAAGAATCCTTTTTGTTTCCCCAAATCCTTCCTTGCAAGCTTGTGCACTAATTGTATTTTTTCATCACTAACAATATTCATACTAATGCTTTTTATTATCATATCATCAACATATAACAACATTAATTCAAACTCACCATTGTCCAATATTTTAAAATAAATACATAGATTAGCTTCACACCTAATATAGTGTTTCTTAGTTATGAAGAAATCAAACTTGAGATACTATTGTCATGAATCTTGTTTGAGCCCATACAAGCTTCAACTCAATCTGCAAAAAAAAAAAATTTACCCTTCTTTTTCAAACCCTTTAGGTTGCTGCATATTCTTCTTTTATGTCACTGTGAAGAAATGAAATCTTAACATCAAGTTGCTATTATTAAAGGTTAGATATAGATGCCAAACACAAGGCTTCTTGAGTTGTACTCATCTCAATAATCGGTGAGAAAATTTCATTGAAATTTAGACCCTTCTATTGGTCATACCTCATCACCACTAATCTAGCTTGATATCATTTATTTCCTCCCTCTTCTTATTTTAAACTATAAAACCATCAATTTTTTAATGCTCTCTAATGGGTGGAAGATTAAGTCCCATTTGTGATTCAACATTAATGAATCCATTTCTTCCTTATCATCATAGATTTTTAATGGTAGATAAAATCATCAAACTTGGCTAGAGGTCAATGCTCTAGCATAGACATCCTCAATTGAGGAACTAATTCCTACGAAATGCCCTCATAATTTTTTATTCTTGATTATTTATGTGCAAGAATTACTCATCTACATCCCCATATTATCTGATGTTGTCAATATCTATGAAATATTCAAGGGAGAAATTTTCTATTCAATTGTTCTATCATTAATGATGACCCCTTTTTTCTTACATGGTATTAATATTACCCACGTCATGATTAGAAGATTGCTCTATTTGTGGTAAAGATAAGATAGGTGGGGGCCACAACAATATGGATAGAGGTCACTACAAGATGAATTTGTGTGGATTTTATGTTAGCCACATGGGAGAAACATCTCCCACAAATCATGCCAAGTAAGTAGATTTTGGTGCATATTGGTGGGGAAGATAACAAGATTATTTGGGCAATTTGAAGGATTACACAAGAGGTGTAGGAGGCTATGTACATAATGAAAAACCCACTAGATATTGTTGTTCATCAATACTATGTGTAAAAAATAAGGAGTTTATAGGGACAAGGGATTTGTATGGGGCTATAAGTTTCCCATTGTTGAAGATTAGGTAAAAATACAAAGTTGTGTCACACTTTTATAAAAGAAATAGCCAATGCTGATTCAATTTTTTAAATTGAATAAATAGAAAGTTAAATATATGTTTTGAATTTTGAAATGATGTAAACTAATAAAATGTATATTCTTTTGTGTATTTTATGTTTGTAATTTTTATAAAAATTTAAAAAATTATTTGAATTTCGTTTTGTATAAAGTAAACATTATAATTTAGTTGTTAATAAAATACTGAAATTGAAGTTACACAAGCTGCCACTCTTTATTTAATTAATTTTTTTTGTATATTGATAACTTTAAACTTTAGTGCATGGCTATATTGTTTACTATTTTTTATAAATATATATTTTTCAATAAATTTGAAAAGTTGTGTGTACTAAAAATTATCTCTTTCCATTTGTCGCTTCCTTTTTATTCATTGTTTATCGAAATTAGAAAATAATTATATCATCTTGACATAGATTCTTTCCTCTAGTTCATCATTTTTTTTTCAAAATTTTTATATTTTTCTTGTCAAGATAATCAATCTTCTATTTAAGTGTTGATGACCAAATTTCAATAAAAATAAAAATGTGAAATATAAAAAATAATTAAAATATTAAAAGAGATATTTTTTGGAATATTTACTTGTTGATATATAAAAGGGTATTTTTACATTTAAAAAAAAATAAAAATTATAAGAGTAGGAGTTGTTAAAACATCAAGTTTTAAAAAAAAATAAAATATTTTTTTAAAAATTAAACCCAAAGTGATATAAAATATACATTTAGTAGGCACTTCCAATTGGAAAAGTTGTGGTCCATATATAACTTATCTATAATGAATCTATATAGACTATATGTTTGACCATAATTAATTTTTTGTTAGAAAAACTTAAATTCACTTTTGCTGATAAGTTGGCATGAAACGTGAATACATTGCTACCATTTTTTATATCACTTAGTAGTGGTAAATATTATTTTGCTTGTGTTCCTTGTGCTTGTAGCCCTAGCAATATTTTTTAATTAAATATCACATCTTCAATTTAAATTAGTTGTTTTTCCATTGGATCCCACAACCTATAGCCATACTAGTCCTCTCCATAGCTGAAAAAAATATATATTTTGGTTTCATCATCCAGCTATTAATGTACTAATCATTAGCGGTTTATTAGTTATTTCCTATCTTTTAGTTTTTGTAGATTTTTTATAAAAGTTGAACTACTTTATTTAAGTACTCTCTTTCTATCAAATAATAGTTAATTTTTACCTTGATTTTTTTCATTCTATTGAAATCTTGGCCTAATAGTGGTATGAGAGTGGGTGACAAGTATAGTGTAGTGATGTGCTTACAATTGTGTTCTCAACAAAGGTGTTGGTTGTTTGCCTTCATCTTCCAAAAACATGACCTTGAGTCACTTTTCCTATTCATATAAGGTTTGAGGAGGTGATAGTTGTTGCCAAATAAAGGAAAGGAGATCTCAAGAAGGAGAGTTTGAGTATGGAAATTTTTAGATTAAATAGTTTTATTTACATTTACATAAGTTTCACATAGGTAATTATTGTTAAATTAGGTACTTGTTGATAGACTCTACCTACTCTCTTTAAAAAATACAGATGGCACATAAATATACACAAGTGACCCCAATGTCACTACTCAACCAGTGAATTTAAAAATATCAGTGCAATATAGAACCATAATAAATGAGGTTAGAAGGTTTTCTCCACAAAATAGGAATGCAAGAATGTTTTAAATTACTCCAAGAAAAAACAAGGAAGCATGAGCACAAATAGCATAATATCCCCCTAAATGCTAACTAGGGAAAGCCATGATAGATTCACCAAAACTGTGTATTGACAAGCAATGTATGAAGGAGAAAATACAATATTTGAAGTGGCCAAATGTTAGCACCTGCAACTAAATAAAGTGTGTGCAGCAAAACTACACACATGTATGAGTCAAGAATCCTAAAGATTTTATAGTTGTCATGGAGGGATGCTCACTTGACAAAGTTATGACTAGAAAATAGTGAAGGTACTACACAATTGCCCATGGAACTTTATAATATAGTGTGAGTACAATAAAATGACACAATTGTGCAAAATCCCCAAAATACATGATGTATCACTTTATCTTAATGTGTCTATTCATGATGTGACACTTTATCTTTAGACTCTACATCACTACTCAGTTGATCGTGGTTCTTTAGATTGTGGCAACTATAATTTAAACTTCATTGGTTGAGTAGTGATAGCGGGGTGAATCATGTAAATTAATGTGCCATCTATCTTTTTGATTGAAAATTTTTATTGCAAATGTTTCCATTTAATCATTGTTTGAGTAGTGTTGTTTGGGGGCACTTATGGATATTATTGTCATCTTTATCCTAATAATCATCTCTTTTATAGGTTGTGAACTTCAATTTCAATGCAAGATTAATCTTTGCTAAATAGTTGTCTACAAATTCTTTGTACATCAGTGATGTACTTCATGTTCTTGTTTGGGGACATTATTTTGAAGGCTTCTTAGTCCATTTTCTCTTTTAGCTCGAGGATTTTTCTTCCATAGACTTTTTCTCCTTGTCTCTACTTATGAGATTTGATTCCATTGCATTGCATTTTAGATATACATGGGTACCTACTATGGATATATTGTTAGGCCCATAATGCATCTCATATTTAATAGTTTTACTCCCTATGTTGAACTTACGAGGTGGTGTTGGAGTAAATATTTTTCCCTATTTATGTTTACTTAAGTTTCACTTAGGTAAGTATCATTTAATCAGATACTTGTTGGTTGTTAGACTCAACCTACTCTCCTTTGAGATTGAGACACTTGTTAATATCTTGTGCTCTCATCTTCTCCAATCTTGCCTTTATATGGAAGGCTATTGTACATTTGTACTCACCTCTCATCCCAATACATTTTAATTATTGGTGAAATATCATCTTGTGTTAATTCTCTCTTTTTTGTGAAGGATGGTCTATAGATTGTCTCTTGAGGTTGGAAGAAAAGCCTAATAGATTTTATTCTAGTGTAGAAGATATCTTTACAAAATAATTTGTATGGTTTAGTTACAAAATTCAGTGTGGGTTGTTTGCAACATCCAAATTATCAAAAACTAAAGATAACATGTAAAGTTTAGTTGTGTTGCGGTTTTGATTATAGAAGAATTGGTGCTTGTAGCCTTATTGTGTAGATGAGGCATATGTTGGTAAATGTTCAATATAACCCAACCATTAGGTTATAAATAAATTTGGTGGTGCTAATTGAAAGTTGGTAATGAGGCCCTAAAGTAACTAATAATTATATAAGATTATTAGTGAATTAATTAAATTTAACTATAACTTAAAGACTTTAGGTGAATTTGATCTATTTAGCTATTAAATTTGTGGAAAATTATTAGGTGTAAAAGTTTATTAAATAATGTTTTGGTTAATTAACTAAGACTAGAATAAAAATTTGTAAAAACATGACTGATTAACCAACATTTGAATCCCCAATTTCAGCTATTAGCCAATTGAAAAATATTTTCCATAAAAATGATCACCAATATGATCATCATATCATTAATCTTAATAATAAATTTCTCAAAATTCAATGTTTGACTTTCCTTTTCCGTACTTACAATGAGATAAGATCTTACATCATAGTCTACACTTACAATATATAAGTAACTACTTTTAACAAAGATGTAGATACTTAGCAAGACATATCTATTATGTGAGGATTTAACCATAAATAACTAAATAAGAAAAAAAAAACCGTTTCATATTGATCATAGAAGTCTCTAGAATCATCAAAATTAGAGTATAAAATTGTAACATTAAAAATATTAGATGCTTCTCTAATCTCTTTTGTAGTGTCAACCCACTAATAGCTTTGATGTAGTCTTGCATTATGTAGCTCTTGATGTATCAAAATAAACTTGGATGAAGCTCATCACAAAGTTTTGCTACATATTTTTATTATTTATGCCTCATCCCATTACAAATATTACAAATATTATGACCATAGAAATGTCATTATGATGAGCATGTAAAGATTTAAGTTTGATCATCATGATGAAGGCATCAGTTTAATTGTATTATTTAATTTAGAACTACCTTCTATAATAATATTCACTATCATTTTTTAGTACATATTTAATATTCTAACATTCATTAAATAACCAATATGTATAATACTTTGGTCACTTAATTCATATCAATAATATTTAAAATTAATTCATTTTTCATCTCCTTGGTATTCTTTTTCATCCTGATGATGAATCACAGAGTGTGATTCAAAATGTTGATGAAAAAATACACACAATCTAATCCATAAAAATTTAAAAGAATATTTAAAATGTTGATTGAATTCTCTTTTTATTTTTTCTTTGCCAAGCTTTATTTAAACTTTTTACCTTTTTTTATGAATAAGAAAATTTAAATACATTTAGGCACCTAAAAAGTTACTAAAATCTTAACCTTTTAATTCTATGGTTGACTTATGTTTTTTATTAGAGGAAAATGGGTTCTGAAGGGACTTGAAACCCTTTAACAAAAAAACAAACAACCAACAACTAAAGAAAAGACACTAGTTAACAAAAATTAGGAACACACTAACTAAAAGAGGACCAAGCATTGGTCAGCAATCCTGACATCACTACAAAATTTTCAATAGTTATTCATTTTTCTAAGTAAAATCAGCCTTAATTATTTTGAACCTTAAAAACTATGTTGTCCTAGGAGCCCTTGCTTAATCCTTATTGTGAGTCCTGGAAAAGGGACCCTAAAGATGACCCATGGCTAAGTCATAATACATAATCACATCCTTCTTTCCTTTACTTCTCAATCTCCTCGAAGGATAATTCAAGATGCCTTTGGAGAGACCTTGAAATGTGCATGCCTATTCATTCAACTATTTAAGCCCACTTGTGCTATTCTACATCGCTGAAAACTTTATATCGACCTTCTCTTTAGAAAAAGTATTGTTCACATTTCCCTATCTCTACTCCAACTTGTCCATGAGGGAATTAGCCCTTTCCATCAGGGCATAGAATTTCAAAACCAGCCACATGAAAAGGCTACAATGGTCATCAATGATATCCTTGACAATTTTTCTTATATCCCCTATATCTGTAACAAACAGACACTTTTCATTAGGAGTTATTTTACCATTGTCAATTGAGAGGTGAATATATATATATATATATATATATATATATATATATATCTAGTAGTTCCACAGATGGGGGATCGAAACTAGGGTCCCTATTATCTTTTTTATTAACATCTTAAAGCTAAGACAATTTTCTTTTTGGATTTCCTTGCATGGAAAGGAAGAAAGGACATATTATCCCTTTTAACTAAGTAGGAAAAAAGAGGATTTTTCTTCGTCCCTTTAGCCATCAGATAAGAGGTTTCCCCCACATTTCCCTTGCCCTTAACATCAAAGCCAGGGTTGAAAGAATCCAAAACATACCCATCAAAGGGAACATAATCATAATCCCCATCATCTATTTCAAATCCATGAGACCAATTTGCGGTCAACTTATCCTGCTTAGGGTGTTTTCTTTTTCCCAAATGGAAACAAGCATGCTCATCTGAAGGAGCATCTTCAAGGCTAGTTGAAAAATCAAAAAAATGGATATGGACATTATGAGCATAATGGATACCCTCTTTAGGTGGAGTATCCTTTTTAATAGAAAAGGCCTTTGCATGTTCCATAATAAGAAGGATGAGGCCCTCATGGAGGACTAACACATAGGGGTTTTTACCATGGTTCTTTAGGCCATGATGCAAAGACAAGAGAAGATAAAAAGGCACCGAAATACATTTGTCATGGGAAAAATCATTCAAAATAATAAAATGGTAGCTGAAAAGACTAGAGAACCAACCATGAAGAGTAAACTAACACATAATTACCTCAACCATATCTCCCTAGAGAGATTTGATGGTATTTCTATAATAACCCCCATTCTATAGTTCTTTACACCTTGTCTCACTCCCCTTTTTTGAAGAAAATGTTCATGGCCTTATTAAATAATTTTTGGCATCTAAAAAGTTTCTTTATTTCTACCTACATATTAGAGACCTAAGCAATGAAGTCCTTATTGATAACTATCTCAACTACATACACACTAAAGACACCCTCATTATAGCCTTTAACAAAGGCATTAGTAACCTGACGATCACATTCCTGAACCTTCTCCATACATGGTTTCAAGCCACCCACGGATAATTCATTCCAAACTAGAGGCTTTTCTTTCCATTTATAGTAGGAATTAGGCTCAACCCTATTATGTCTCCACCCATAATGCACAAAGCCCAGTGAGAGATAGAAGCCCATAAAACCCAAAAAATGAAACTGAAACAATTAATATGCCAATCTCTTTGTACAATGACACTTTGCCTTTACAAGCCATAATGTGGAAATGATAGGTCTTTAGTGACTTTTGAACAAGTTGAAAGAGAAAGGCTATCATTCCCCAGAAAGCCATCCACTTAAATAGATTTACTATCTTCATCTAATAACAATTTGATATTGACAAGGGTAAAATCATTAGCCCCCCACCACCTGACATTAGGTTGCTTAACTCCAATATTAGCAAATATATTGGCAACATTGTTACCTTCCGAGAAAACATGAGATGTACGATATTCTTCCACGGTATTAAGCATATTTATGCTATCCAAACTCAAGCTTTTAATAGTCCAACTCGAAGATTCAATACTTTTTACATAATTTATAATATTCAAAGAGTCACATTCGAGCCAGACCCTCTCAACGCAATTGGAAATAGCCAACTTGAGACCAATGTAAGCTGCATAAGCTGTGGTTGACTTATTTTATAGATCAATCACTTTTCTTTTTATTTGTTAGGGACTTGCTGCCACCAATTATTCAACTTAAATCAATGTCCCTCATTTTTCTATTTAAAACATTAAATAAATTCTCTTTTTATTTGTTCTTTGTGAGGCTTTATTGATTTTTGCCCTTTTTTTATGAATATGAAATTTTAAATAGCTTTAGGCACCTAAAGTATTACTAAAATCATAAACATTTAATTTAGTAGAGACTTACTATCACCAATTATGCAACTTAAATCAACGTCTCTCATTTTAATGCTTAAGACATTAAACAAACTCTCCTTTTATCGGTTCTTTGAGAAGATTTTATTAAATTATATTATTTTTTTATGAATAAGAAAATTTAAATAACATTAGACATCAATGTCATTAAGTTTCCACAATCCATGAGATATACTTCACCTTTGTTTTTGGATTTCATTGTATAAGTTTTTTGAGCATCAATGTTTCTCACTTCCTTATGCTCTCCAATATCCCGATGATGGATCATGACATGTGATCTGAAACATTGATGCTCAAAGAACTTACACAATCAACTTTAGAAACAAACAATAAACTTTTGATAACTTACTAAATTCATAACTTTTTAATTTCACACGTGACTTATGTTTAATCCCTTTTATAATTTAGTGGCCACTTGCTATCACCATTTAGACAACTTAAATCAACGTCCCTCATCGTCCTAAGATCTCACTATGATTCATTATCGCAGGCAAAGTTATTCAATTGAGCCTTGCTCCATCCGACATGTGGTCACTGCTCATACGAAGCACACATAACAATCCTAACAATCCAACACCTAATTTTAATGGGTGGGCAACTTTGTTGCACCCAGCCACCCATGCTAGCCATTGAATGCTCCGCTTTCCATGTGCCACGATTGCAGGCTCCATTGTTGATCTTGACTGCCCTCTCATAACGTGCCATCTTTTCCTCCCACGCTGCTACAGCTAAGACTGGTGGTTGGAACATAAAGCGAATGAACAAAAAGCGAATGATGGGTATGAGGCGGTCTAAGGATTATTCTCCATTTCTTTCGTATTGTTAATCCATCACCATTCCAATCTCGTGTCCTTTGCTTTATCAACCTGCTTTAAGCCTCAACGTTGGGAACACACAGAATATGCCAAGCCGATAATTTAAAAGGTGTTCTCTTTTCTTCAACTATCAGTTAACTCCACTGTTGATATCGACATCTCATAACATGCCAGCTTTTCCTCCACGCTGCTACTAAGACTGGTGGTTGGAATATAAAGCGAATGACGGGCACGAACCAATCTGAGGATTATTCTCCATTGCCTAGGAACTTTATAATACAGGAATGCTTTTTCATCCAAAGAATACTTGATTGCTGTTCATAGTGATGAAGACATGAAGCAACTTGCTGTTCAATGCGATCTAGTAGTATTATGCCTTGCTGTTCAATGCGATCTAGTAGTATTATGCTTATGGATTTAAGTAGAAAGTGTATAAATGGATGAGATTATGAGATGAGATCAACACTTCTGAAGGTAAACTTTCAATTGAAATATAAAGTTCCTACTTTCAATCTAGAAGACTTTTTTTTATGGTTTTTAAATTATTCTTATATCAACAAAATCTATGACAATATTAATTTGATAAGTTTTCAATTGATAACTGAATAGTTTTCTCAACCAGTATTAAATCTATCTATTATAACACCACCAAAACAAATGGCTTCTCTTACTTGATTTTGAGGTTGTTGGAAGATGAGCTATAACTATCCATGATTTATCAAGAATAAAAAAACAAAATGCAATGGAGTATATCAGAGCTTTTAAATACACTATTATAAGGGTTCATATTGATATTGATATTGATATTGAGGATGTTACTTATATTTTTTGCACACCACATGGATGATACCGTAGGCTACTTAATGTTTCACTTAAAATTGGAATCAATTGGAAATTATATTATTGAATCAATCTAGAATACTAATTGACCCTATTATTTAATAAGCCAAAATTAGGGTAGAGTCTAATGAGACAATACACCAATTCAATGTTGGATTTTATAAATTATATATAAGACTAAGGGATTCTTACAATTGTACAAATGCTACACAAACTTATTTCAGAGATGGATTCATTAACATCTATATTTGTTAAACCAAAATTGTCAATTGCTCTTTCAAAAAATCAACTTCATTTCAATTTTACATTATGGTTGATGGTATTGAAAAAATGATGCCACATAATAAAACATGATGGAAATTTCCTCTTGGTACAACCATCTATTGATTAACCAAGAGTTTATGTAGGGTACATTTTTATTTAATCTATTCATAAGACTTTTAACAACTTAAAGTTCAAAAAATGTTTTGATACCTACGAATCAAAATTATTCTCAAATAAGTATTCAAAAAATTATCCCAAAAGTACTTGGTAATTTGGCTACAACTAATACATATACTTTAATAATTAAATTAGTTTTCCACTTAGTAGTAGTCCATAGCTAAAAGCAACATATACAACCCTATCTTTTCAGATGGCCCCCAAAAAGTTATTAATCTAATTGTCCTAGTATATGATTTTAGAAGTAAGATGTCATTTACCTTTCAATCTTATGATATTTCATACATCTCTAACACTATTGGATAATGTCCCTGCATTCCTATAATTGAATTGAAAAATAAATTATAGTTTATATTCCCTAGTAAGTCTAGCATTCATTATGAATCTGGAGTACAATGGTGTTATAACTGACTAATTAGATTAGTTTTGTACTTAGGAGTAATCCATAGCTGAAAAAAACATATGCAAACCTATCATTTCATATGACCCCAATAAATTATATTAATCTACTTGTCCTAGTAAATGGTTTGAATCTTGGTTGACACAACAAAACCACCACCATTTAACCAACACACTATTTGAAGAACCCTAATCAATACCAATTTTGATATGCATTTAAATTTATTAATATATTTGCAAAAAATTTAATCCTTTTCTTTTTGAATTTTATTAATTTTTTCAGTTTTATTTTTATGTTATTTTTGTTTTCTCAAATCTAATGAATCAATTTCCATTATTTCAAAATGTTTTGTTATGTACATAAGTTAAAATAGATCAAATGCAGAGTGGGTGTTAGAGATGTATGAAATATCATAAGATTGAAAGGTAAAAAAAATAATCATTATTTCAAACGTCATTGATGCTACAAATTTGTGATCTATCATGTTTGTCATTTCAAATATATCAACATCTGCATGTCTCATTGATGAGCTCTTGTCCACATGTTGCCCCTAGGTTGAAATGCATTCCATTAGTTTCCATCCATGTCTATGAGCTTAGATGTGTTTGTTTGTTCTTCATTTGAACTATTTTTCATTTTTTCTTGTTTGCATTTAACACAACTTCTTTTATTTTAAATTGTTATTTGCTTACCATCATTCAACCTCTCACAAGAAATTGCACAATACAAATATCAATTGAACCTAATGAGCCACATTGCTTTCATAATTCTACACCTATACACAATTAAAAGGTTATGTAAGTAGTAAAATTTAAACATTTTATAATTATAAATTTACAAATGAACTTGCTTTAACAATAAAATCCCCACAATGTTGTTTATACTTTTCCCAACTCTTCAACTCGATAGGATCGACCTTCCCCTCGTATTCTCTATTAAACTCATAGCAGTCTTGAACCTGTATGACAAGGTAGCAAGGTAAGCTCAAGCTAGTTACAAAACAGCCTGGAATTTTGGTAGCATAACTAAAATCGCCGTTTCCCTTATAGTCTCTATAAAGCTCATAGCAGTCTTGGACCTGCACGACAAGGAAATAAGAGGAAGCTCAAGCGCCTTAACTGCACAGCTTGGAGCTTTTGGTTGCACAAAGGTATTACGTTTGAGCCATACTGCACGATACTTGAAAACAGCTCGTAGCTTTGAAAAGCAAGACAACTAACTGCAATTAACAGCAGCTAACCACTAAAATTACTCCCTACTCTGGGATAAAGCCAAAAAAAATGCCAGACAGCTTTCGGAAAATTAAATTAAAGATATGTGAAATTACTTAAGCCCTCTCGAAGTTTTTAATGTCAAAAGTCTGACATAAGATTCATTCACCAGCCTACAGTTGCTGTCACAAGTTTGAGGATTTTGCGAGTTTAGGAGAACAGGAGAAGCCTCAAATTCTAATAATACAGAACTTGACGATAGGATCAACACATCACAAGATAACCAAACGATAATAGGAACCCATTGTTCTAAACAGGAATCTCAGTAAAGGAAATGGAATAACATTGTTGTGAAAGACATTCAAGCAACTTCATGTTATAAACTAGTTATAAAGACGTCAATTGCAGTTATTCCCAATCAAAACTGATTTGCTCAGAAAGCCCTTTTGCCAGCATCCTCGGAACCTGTGAGAAAATGGGTATATTTGTATGTCTTAAACCTGAATTTAAACAAAATAGCAATAGGTAGAGATAAGAAGAACTTCTTGATCAGTGTCATTGACTTCCTCTTCAAACCTAGTCGGTATCTTCAATGTCATGTCCACGAAATCACAATCAACCATAAACTCCAAACCACATAAAATAACATAAAAATCTAATCGTAGGGTTTAATGGGCACCTCGAAAACAAAGCGTTCTAAAAGCGAAGGTATGGAAGATTTTGATGAGATTATCACAGAACATCTCCAAAAATCCATCGAGACCAGCCACTCTGAAGGTAAACTCGTTCAATGTTCTATTCTTCTGCTGCACAACGGCCATATACACAATGACAACAGCGTCCACCTGAAAATCTAGACAGAAAACAAGAAAGGAAAAAAATTTCTCCACAGACGTCACTTCCGGATCCAAATTTATGTATACCATAAATACATTACTACCTGAAACCGCCAGAAAAATGCACCAGACAATTATTTGCTTTTTCAGTAATCTGATTTACTTGCTTGTTTCAGACATTCTACCATTGGTACAGTTCTTCAATGCTTGGTTCCGTTTTATTTTTCCCAAGTATTAAAGTTTTTTACTTGGAACCATAATTTTAGAGACCCACAAAACTTTTTCCTTGCCATTGAGCATGAATTTCTCTCCTTTTAATTAATGTTAATTTAAGTTTTCTTTGCACTAGAATTTCTCCAAACCGATTACAACATCAGCTTTACTCTTTTTTGTAGGAATAAAAACCAAAAAAATTACAAACCTTAAAAAGACAGATTAATTTTTACGAACACGAAATTTTGAGGCATACAAAAAATAAAACTATGTGCAGTGACGACTTCATAATTTCCTGCTGAAGGCAGGAACTATTAACATAAACAGATTTAATGCCTACAGTACACGAGCAAAAGCTCTGTACATCATTTTACATGCACAAATATATATCGTTTGTCAAGCTCCAATGAAATGCCGCTAAGTTTCCTTAAGATGTAAGCAACAACAACAATAAGCCCACATATGGCCACCACCACCACAATGATCACAATAATTAATTGGCTGAAGTGGGTTTCGGATTTAGAGGAATCCTCAGAATCATAGTTGTTGTATGGATCATAAAGACGGGGAAAAGGAGGTGGTGGTGGCTGTTGAAGGCATGGAAATGGCTGAGAAGGCGGTGTAAATTCTACTGCACCAGGCGGAGGTGGTGTAATTTGTACTACACCAGGCGGCGGTGGTGTAAATTGCAGTGCAGCAGGCGGAGGTTGTGGAAATTGAACTTCAGTAGGCGGAGGTGGTGGAAGAGGAAGAGGATTAGGGCTGTTCTGTTGTCCTTCACAACCATGATGGTCTACAAGACTTAAAGCAGCTCCCAACCCCACCACCACTGACCAAGTGAGGCCAAGATTCATTTGACCTAATTGAAAAGAATCCTTATACGCGCAATAATTCAGAGCGTACTTTCTATCAATGTTGGTGATCTGAATCTCAACTAAACTCTTTAGCAGTATTGAGATAGATAATTTGCCAAGGAAACTGTTAGTTGCATTTATAATCGTATGGTATGTTGTGACTAAGACAAATCATCTTTATATTCATTTCTTTTTGTGGGTCCTTTGTCTTATGCTGTATATCAACCACATAAACGTGTTTTTACCCACCTACTAGTTATGGTTCGAGACTTCTTCTTTTCAATAGTTTGTGTTATCGTTTAATTTATCTTACTCATAGTAATGAATGTGGAAAAAGGAACCCTAATATATAATTCGTGTCACAATTCACCACTTAGAAGTTTCACCAAAGCACCATTTATAATACAAAGATCTTATTGTGTTTTAAAACATTAGTTTCCCTTTAAGTGACTACATGTGTAGATGTTAAAATCTTAGTCCATCCTCAAATCTTCTTGTCACATTGAAGTATAGAAATGGTTGATCTTTTATATATATAAAAAAGTATATCTAGAATTTTTTTTTTTGGGTTATTGATTGTAAAAATTTAATTGTGAATAGCCATAATTCTGATATGCAAGAAAAAATGAAATTCTATGAAATCTATAGTATGAGAAGTTTGGATTACACATAAGGATTATTTGGACATAGAAATCAACCAGTTTATTAATGATTGTAGAGTCATCTTTGCCTTGTATTGCCAAAATTGCATGAATCCACACCATTGAGATGAACGACTATAGTTAGGAAAGAAAATCCTTTTCTAGTATTTATAGGAGATAAATAAAGTCATTAATGGGATCTAGGGAAGAGCTCCATAGGGATAGAGGAAAACATGAGAAGATAAAAAACCCATATTAAAATTTTTCACATGCTAGGACTAGAGGTTAGGAGTATACATGACTATTGAAGTCTAGAAGTCCATTAAAACTATGAAAAATAACAAAAAATGAATCAAAGTAGACAAAGATACAAAAGTGAAATTCAAGAAAGCCATTAAAACTATGGTTACCCTAAGTTTAGAATTTAAATCATATTTGTGAAAAGCCAAGTCTCGGCTTAGGCCCTTCAAAAAATTTTAAAAAATTATTGGCTAAATCATGAGATTTCAAATCTAATTATCATGGTTCTAAAGTTCTAAAAATCATTGATTCCCCCACCTTCCTCTAAGTTGAAATATTGTCATTGATCGTATATGGTGTCAATGTCTCTGTGGTTGGGTTTCGAACTCTGGCACTTAGTTATTCACATTGATTATAAGGTTCTAAAAATCTTTGATTGGTTGATTGTCCTCTAATGCTAACTTCTTTGCATCAGTTGGCTTGAATTAGTTCCTAAATTTTCCAATCACTCAACTACTTTTAGTGTGTCTTGTCACCCAAGTTGACATTGTCTACATTGGTAATTCTTTAAATTTTGTGCAAAGGATTGGGAACCCTTGCAATCACTCAACTACATGGAGTTTTCCCATTTTTTGAGATGCATTATTCTCAAACATCTAAGAAGTACATCTCCTTAATAACAAATTAGGTGTCTAAAGCATGTAAAGTTACTGAAATAATTTTAGAAGAACACGATTATTTTTCTCATTACCAAAATTTAATGAGCTGATAGCCTTGTCCATAAATGAAAGGGGGAAGTATTCCAAACTTATTCTTTCTTTAGGGATGAGCTAGAGAAATGGTAAACTAACAAGTTAGCATGTGTATTGGAGAGAGTTTTGATTATTTTCATTTCTGAATATCTTAGGCCATCACTTGATATGGATTATTTCCCCATCATAAGATAGTATGGTGCTTCCCCATGAAGATCATCTTCCTATGGCCTAGCCTGATTTGAATTGGATTCAAAGAGAGCATGAATACACAATTACTTATTTGAACAAGGTTGTGTGGAGGGAAAAGACTAGTTATGTTGAATATAGGAGAGTAAATTCCATTCTAGAGCAAGAGGGGAGACGAGCCAAAATTTATCTACTTCCACAAATAGAAATGGTTCTAGCTAGAAATGCTACACCTAAGGTTAATTAACCTAGTGCATAACAAAGATCTACAACCAGGTAAGTGCATAATTATTTATTGACTTGAGTTGATGTGAATCAAAATGGTTCTCCTAGGAGCTCCTAGGAGAAGGTGTTGCCCCTGTACTTCAGCCTAACCCATAATTGGTTGAAGACCCAGAAGAGGATATTCTTTTTGGACTAATGACTCTAGCTTGGATATGTAAAATAAACTTTGCAGAATACATGAGAGTTATCTTAATGTTAGAAGAAGAAGAAGAAAAATATGAAATGCATGATGCCCAACTCTAGCTAGCAATCATAGTGGGAAGAAATCTTGTTCCTCCTATTAATTAATAGTGTTGGCCTCTAGACCTATGTCTAGTTAAGGTGATAAAGAGTCAGGCTCTCATAACCCATTTTAAAACTTTATTTTGAGTAACTATTTATTTCTTTTCTTGGAACGATCAGTTTCAAATATTCTTATTTTAATATACAGTTACTAATTATTGTCTAGATATGTTAGATAAAAGACAAAGGACATATAGAGGTATAGTTTTTCTTTGACTTGTTTTTGAACTCTCTTAACTTTTTTGAATAAATATTCATAAAAATAGAAATTTGAGTGTATCTTCATGAATCGTAAACTTTGACTTACAATTGGTGAATTATGTTATTCTTCCTATGTTGAATACCCCTGCAATTTGGATTATCCTTTCTAATTATCTATTGAATGAATTCTAAAATTTTTATATGAACATTACTATGAATATTTACCTTTGAATGAATGGATTAGTAATGCCCTAATTCTATTAATCCCAATATTTTATGGTAGAATCTTTTCATTCTATTCAATTGTAATTCTATTAAACCCCCCCTTTTTTGCTTAGAGTTTTCTACTTAAAATCTCTTCTTTTCTTGTTATTTGGTCAAAAGAATACACCCAAAAAGAACCAAATTATTGTTGGCAATCGACACTCATCCAACAATGGTTTATGGAAATATGGGTTGTCATTGATGGCAACTCATCATCCCAAGGGTAATGGTTTCATTGTTTGATTTAGAAGCATGCACTACCTAATCGATATTGGTATTCACATTGTTTTACACCAGCACCGGCATTCACTTCATCCTGACTAAGTCTTCATCTTGGTAACATGTGTATAGAACCTGATAAAGGATAGGACCCAGCTAAGAAAATCTTTTGATCCCGATTATGTCTTCATGGATTTTGGTGGTAACGTGTGGTGGCCGACATGGTCATTGGATTTATGTTTGATTTTCTTTATCTTCCGGTAGTCGACTTGTTTATATTCCTTGTTGAAGCCAACATGGTTAAGTTAGAAGGGTATTTAAGTAGATCACCTCAACAACAGATCAAATATGTGATGGAATGTGAATATCTCAGTGAGTTTTGGTATGCATTTTGGTATGTGATTGGAAGCGACAATGTGCAGTTTCACTTGCACAGCATAACCAGTAGAAAAGCAAAGTATCATAAACCAGAATACAGAGGAGGATATCAAAGAATTCGCTAGAACTTATCCAACATGGTTAGATGATATTCATAAGTTCACTTTCATTTGTAATCGCTAGTAAATATTTTGTAAGTCAGTGAGACTTCCTATATTTTGTGTTTGAGTAGTGAGCTCTATGATGTTGGCCTTTCTGCATGTGCAAACCCTCTATGTAATATGTGTATACCTTGATCAAGTATATAGATATTGTGGGTATCATCCCCACCATGGTTTTTCCCTTTGCAGGGTTTTTCGCGTATAAATATTGGTGTGATGGTGTATGCATTCTAATTTTGTTTACTATTAACTAGTTAATAATGAATAAGTTCAAAACTAACTTTACCGACAGAACACTGATTCACCCCCCCTCTCAGTGTTATTGGATTCCAACAATTGATATTAGAGCTTGGTTCCTCAGAAGAAGTTTAACCACTTGAGGAAGATCTAAAATCTGGAATCAATGGAAACTGGTTTGCAGCAACAACTTAGACTTGCTCTTGAAGATCTTGATAATGAGCAGATGGAGAATAGTAAACTGAAAAGTGAACTGAAACAAGATAGAGAACACATCATTTCATTGCAAGGGAGTCTTTCAGTTATCAAGGCTAAGAGGAAGGAACTTTGTGATCAATTACAAAATCAAAACAATGATTGGGAAGATGCTATGAAGGATCATTGTTAGAAGCTTACTCAGGAAAATACTATCTTGAAGATCGAGATGCAAGCCATAACCATGAGGATGTGTAGAGAGATTGAGGACATGAAGAAAAATGAAGAAAACCTAGCTCAAGCATTGAAGGATAGATTTGAGGAATGCAACCAATTGAGTCATGAGAATGATATGTTGAAACTTGAGTTGACCCAATCCTGGAAAAATGAACAGGAATTTGAAAGACAAATTATTATCATGAGAGATGATTTGGTCACTGCTAATGAGTACAAAGACAAATTTTTAGCAAGCTCTGCCAAACTTGATGAAATATTGAAAAATCAGAGACATGCTAATGACAAAAGAGGTCTTGGTTATGAAGAAAGAGAAAGCTCTGGTACTGCACAACAAGATACATCAATTGGATAGAAGCAGAATCATGTCAATCGAAATCAAAAATCGCAAGTAAAACATCCTAATGCTCACAAATTCAATGGTACATGCTTTATTTACAATAAATATAGTCATATGGCTAGTCAATTCATCATTCATCAATCTTGGAAATATAAGATGTCATCCATATAGTATATTTGGGCATATGCCTAACCAATGTAGATCAAAAGGAAATCAAGAAAATCAAGGATTTAACAAGGCAATTCAAAAGAACAATATTGTCTGTTGTGCATGCAACAAGATTAGGCATATTGCTAAATATTGTAGAAGTAAGAATCCACCGGCAACTAATGGAAACATTGATGAGAAGGGTACGATAAAAGTGGAAGACATTAGGAAGCAACATGAAATGAGATGGGTGGGAAGAGTTGATACAGAACTGATAAAAAAATAGGCTGAGTCATCAAGTCCTACACCGAGAGCAGATACAACCGGTAACTAAGGCATTCGGTCGTAGGGGTAGACAAATCATTGAAAATAATGCAAAAACCCTGGATTAGGTCTATGATCAAAAGATTCTGATTGCAGATGGATACTAAGGAGATTTCAGTGGTTTATCAAAATCCACTTTTAGATCATGTGAACCCATCAAGCTTAACTGACAACATTTATTACAATGGAAAATTAGGGTTAGCAGCGATAAAAAAGGAAAAGTTAAGTCATTTTATTCACACAACAATCGAGTATTCAGGCAAGTGAATTTCCAGAGCATTTCAGAGTTCTTGAGCGATTTGAGCAGCACTTTCTTTCAAGCAATTTGATCTCCCGATAACATTTTTGAGGTATTTTTGTGTTTTTAGAAACCCTAGCTTTCATGTTTGATTGCAATAGCTTCATCTTCATCCAGCATTGATACTCCCTTGGTGGTTGAGATCAAGAACCGACCTCACCCCATTTTCAAGAAGCATTCATACAAATCCCTTCTTGATGAGCCTTTAGGTGCATTTTGTCAAGTTTGTCATGGAGTTCGTCACATGGAGGATATTAGGGCATACATCCACTGCAACATTGAAGAACTTGGAGGATATGAGTTGTCCCATGTCTTCATCGATAACCTAATTTTTGACAACTAGTTGAAACCAAAATTTGCACATTTGCAGAGGAAGGGTTTCATACAAATACACTATGTCTTGACTTTTGATGAGGCAGAATGGGTACGCTATGTCTTGAGCCGCATCCATAGAGAATTCATGTTGTTGGATCGGCCATACAAGATCACCAAAGAAGTTATCAAGAGTGTCACATGCCCTCACAAAACTTGTGGTGTTTTCGATACTTGATGTAAGTTATCTCACACTGAAATGAACAAACTTACCGACACAACTTTTGATGGAAGGTCTGTGAGGGTAGATGATTCCAAGGACATAGATGTTAAATTTGCAGCTATTCTTATTGGATATAAGGTATATCAGTCAAACTGGTTAAACTCGGTAGCCGACAACAACATTTTGGTTGCTTGTCAGATGGTAAAGGAGGATGCCCATTATGATCTATGCAATGTGATGTGAAAGGAACTCATGAATAACCTACAAAAGATCAAACAAGATAAAAATAATACTTTCCGATATGGCTCCTTCATCATTTGCTTGGTATTTTACTTTTTGGGAACAGTTCCTTATTTTGGAAAGACTCAGTGGGCTTTTGACCACCCAGTAGCAACCCAAATTGCTCAAATTTTGGACAGACAAGGTGATAAGGATAAGAAATCTAATCTATGGACATTTTTCAAAATATTTAAGGAGGAAATGAAGAATAGAGCCTAGATTCCTAAATCTATAGTTGAAAAATATAAAGATACAATTTTATTTATGGTAGATAAGGATGAATGTATGATGGAAATAGTAGAACCTAGGACTATATGGATAATTCCTATGGGTTATGAGGTTAAGGAAGCTACTCTGGATGCCTATGCACAACACCTTTTGTAGGAATTGATAGACAAAAAGGAAGAGAAATTTGGAACTTCTAAGGAGAAGGGTCTTAAAGTTCATCAAGAACAACTAGCTCTGACAATTCAAAAGAAGATGACCCAGTTAGCAGCTGAGACATTGATTAGTGAGGGTGCAGATAGATCTAAGGTTGAGCAACATGTTAAGATTTTGGAGGAATAGAGGAAGAAAGAATTGAAGCAGAAAAGGAAATAGGAAAAGGATTCTTGAAAAGTAGCTCAGGCCACACCCAATGTGGTCCCAGTTACACCTGAGACATCCAAACAACTGGAAGATAAGCCTGCTAATGAGACATTGGTTAAGCCACCCAAGAAGAAATCCAAGATGACTCGACAATATATGACTATTTCTTCTAAAACAAAATCTGATACTGAGATCAAGGAGGTTCCTAAGAAGAAAGGAGTTTTTGCTAGAGTAGTAAGAGAGGAGAAAGGAGAACAACAATCTAAACTGGTCAAGGAGACTCCTTGGAATCCCAAGATCACCACTGTACATAAGAGGAAACCCAAATGTGTTGAGAAAGCTAAACCTGAACCTAAACGAAGAACTAGTAAGAAAAAGATGAATGCTTAGGATTTGATTGAACAGATTCTAAACGATGGTGATCTAGATAACATTTCTTCATTCTTTGACAATTTTGGTGAGGAGGATAAGAAGCAAATAGAAGAGGCCATTATTTTATATCTTGTTTCATTCAGTAGGGCATTCATAGAATTAGAGAAGGTTTTTCCTAAGGAGTTATTGATAGATTAGAGATCAGAAAGCTTCATGCTCAGTCTTTGGATAGACAAATTAAGGAGCCTGAATTGGTCAACCTTTGCCCCTCAATAACATCTCCTAAAATGGATGACTTAATCAATAAAATAGGATCATTAGAATTCAATCCCAAGTATAGAATTAATAGTCTCATGTTGGACAGACTTGAAGAAATCAGAAATGAGACCATTAACATATGGGTGAGAGTTATTTTGGGTCTTGGCTATGAGTTAAGCTCCAGTTTTGTGCAATCTCAGAACATTTAGTTAGCTAAGGATAAGGTATCGGCTAATAAACCAGCTGTAAATACTAAGAAACCGACAAGTACTTAACCGAATACCACTGTACCGGTTACTGAGTCCCATTTTAAAACATACAACATCCTAGTAGATAATATATAGATAACAAACGATTTAGAGGCAGATGTGAATAAGGATACAGGTGTAAAGGATACTCAAATTTTGGGTGAGGCACCAAGTGGCAAAGCCATCAGTACGCAAGAGATAAAGGACACAAAGGTTATCTCTTCGGCTGATAAGGGTAAGGAGACTATGGTGGATCTCTTTTCCGGATTTGTAATTGACACTTTTGTCATGGCTAAAAGGAATTTACCACAACTTTCCATCAGTTTTGACAAACCCTACCATAAGATGTCATCGGTAGAAAATATTTTTGTAGCGGAAGCTCTTCAGGCACAAGCTAAACAAGAACTTGCAGAGGAAGAATCTAAGGATAGGAAATTGATTGAGCACAGTTTTGAAGTTTAACATTAGTTGGTCACGAAATTTCATGCACAGGATGGTGCATGCTCTTCGAGTAAATTGGAGGAAATCATTGACTTTATCGACAAACATTATGATTCTTTATTGAAGATCTCTCTAAACCAGGATAAAGAAGATTTTGTGGCAGCTCGAAAACTAACATTTTTGTGCATGATTGAGACTAATAAGGTAAAACTTCAGACCTGCTTGCAGTCAATTGATGCAACTTTGGATTAAGGAGGTAATTTTTACAAGACTTGTCTAAATTTTGATAAATTAATTGGCTCCATAGACAAGCAACTAACAGACTATAAGAAAAACCTAATTTAGATTTCTAACACCTACAACCTGACAGTTAATCTAACAAATTATTTGGATGGTCCAATTTTGATGGTGATGGATCAAATTTTGAAATTAGAGAAGGAAAAGTACCCAATAATAAGGAGAGAAAATGAACTCTGAATTCTGATTGGTCCCCGACTTGATAATCTACTATTTCATAAAACATAGTGTATCTCTAGCCTGCAGAAGGAGGAACCCATAGCTTTAGATGAGATAGAGTATTATGCCAGTATTTTGAACAATTTCATCTCTATTCTCAAATCTTTTAAGAATGGTTGGGATAATTACTTTTCATTTTTGAAGAAAATGTATGCAAATATTTTGAAGTGTGTATAGAATCGGCTCGTGTTCATAACTATAACAATTTCTTTGTGGGCACCCCAATTTGTGATTGATGTCAAAGGGGGAGGATTAAATGAAAAATTGTATATATTTCTTAGGGGGAGCATCAGATGTATACAACAGACACATGTTGATGAGCTTAAAATATGCTCATAATTTGGATGTTACGATAAACTTTTAAATGCCTTTACTTTTGTTATTTCATGGATGTTCAGACTTTGTTGAAACCTTTCTGGGATATCCTATAGCAAGATACTTTTATATTCCTATAGCTCATTGTCTTGACTTGATTGCATTTATTGCCCCGTTGACTCCCTAAAATGACTGATATATCATATACAGTTTTTGAATGATGAAGTAAATTTAAATGTGTGATTAATGAATAGATATCATGTATGTGCCATACGCCTTTTTCTGTTGCCTGTTGCCTTTTGTTTCGCAGGTTGTTGAAGAACGATCGAGTCAAGCGCAGCCGATCTCGGCCTTGCAGTAAAGTCCATTTCCTGCACGACTTCGAGGGAGCTCCGGCAAAGACTCTGTGACCAAAACCATGGGAAAGAATTTTAATGTCAGTCAATCTGGAAAGAGTGGAGTGCTAGATTCTCTCTGGATCAGGTTGAATGCATAAATTCATTTATGGAGTTTGTTCCTTGATTCGGGGATATATTTTACTTCCACGTCTTTCCTTGATGGAGTTAGTTAGTTAGTTAGTTGCTCCCCTATTTTTAAATAAAGCTCTCCTCCTGCGTGAGAGAGAGGAGGGAGATGATAGATATAGTAAGATAGAATCAGAGTAGTAGTTATCATGTAAGAATCAATATGATAATGAAAGACAGAATCTGTTTAACCAGAGACAGAGTTTGTTGTTAGTTTCCATATCAACAAAACAATGTATATCATTCTGTTTTTATGAATAAAGTTCAATGAAGTTCTGAGTTTAGCATCTGCGTAATCAGGAGATGCTTGCTAAGGGGGCCCACTTAGTAGGTATCTGTAGGTAGTTAGTTAGTTGTTCTTTCTTGTTAAAGCTTCAGTTTGCTTTCATTTATAAAGTTTTTATACAAACTCAACTTTACATTGCTCTTGTAGCACAAGGATTCCATCACTGTGCCTGTTCTTGTAGCATAAGGCCAGTTCATAGTTTGTGTTTCAGTTGTAGTTATCATGATTTCTGTTTGAATCAAATCATAGTTGAGTTAAAGAGCTTTGCATTACCTTCCTGTAGTGTAGGTAGAATTTCTTTTCAGTATGTATTTCTGCTAAGATTTGACCAAAATGAGTTCCTAGTGCCTATATTTTGCTGTGCCATTTAAAGTATACGTCCCCTGGTTTGACAAGTAAATGAACGTCTATAGAGAGAGATATTGGTCACCTGTTGGAGTGCCCAATTCCCAGGAAAGATTTTACTGTGATTTTCATATCCTTTTGTGGGCGCGACCATTTTTGGCACCGTTGCTGGGGATGGCGTCTAGCTAGGAGTTTATCAGAAGTCATTTTCAGCATTAGTTTAGCTTGTTAGTAAAATTTTCTAGATCCTTCAAGCCACTATTCATCATATTGCATGCATAGAAGAAGAAGAGACGCCCTAGGAAGGTTCCTCCCTAAAAATCTATTTATTGAACTACCATTTGACCCAGCTGACAACGAACCTGAGGAAAATCCATTCACTCTATTATTCCAACAACCAAACATGGCAAATAATCCACCTCCTGCATTTGAGTTTCCTATTGTTCCTCAGGGGGATACTGACAATCTTAAAAATATTCCCTCTTCTTTGCTTCCAAAGTTTTATGGCCTGGTCACAGAGGACCCAGAAACCTTTCTGTTTGAATTTGATGTCCTCTGTCGCAGTTATGACTACAACACAGATGCTCATAAAATAAAGTTATTTCCTTCCACCTTGAAGGAAGGAGCTCTCAGATGGTTCATGAGTCTGGGAAGTGGTGTCGTCGATAGTTGGGAGGTCATGTAGATGAAATTCCTTGAAAAGTATAAGGAATATTGTAAGAGTGCCATCAAAAGTGATGACATATTTCGAATTCAGCAGAAGGATGATGAAAGTCTGGAAGATTATATTTCTAGATTCTTGTTTTCACTAAAGAGGAACTCAAACCATACTCTCAACGAGGACTCTCAGAAACTATTGTTTCTAAGGGGTATCAGTGATGCCTGTATAGATGCCCTGGACCTGATAGGAGGAGGTGATATAACCCAGCTGCCTTGGGATGATATAAAGAAAATATGTCTTAACTACTCTCGAGCAATAGTTAAGAAAGGTCAAGGTCATCATGCTACAATAGAAAAGTCTTTTTCTGGTGGAGTTTCCCGAATGGAGATAACAAATTTGCTATCTGACTTCAAGCAGGACATCATTAATAATATGGCTACACAACTGGACACTATGCAAGCTTGAAAGAAACATGAGGAGGCTGAAGCAGTTTTGGCCGAGTTCTGTCCACACTGTAGACAAAAGAAGTGTGACTACAGATGCAAGATGGTGGCTAATTTGGAAGCCAAACAACTAATTACTGACTTCAAGCCAGTAGAAGGAGATGATGATCAAGTGTTCTTTGTTGCACAAAGGAGACCGTGGGCCCAAATATAAGGTATGCTTCAAGACCCTTTAACTTTTGGTAGTTCTTATTCTGGCTATAATAACCAATGACAACATGCATATGGACCACCACCACCCTGGAATCCACCTCAACCAAATTGGCCTAATTATCAGAACCAGCAATGACAATCCCTTCAAGGAGGGTGGCAGCAGTCACAAGGGCAATGGACCCCACCTTCAGGAAATTGGCAGCAAAATCCTGAATGGCGAGGCCCTCAGCAATGGAAAAATCAGTCCTCTCGATTCCTGCAGCTTCCACAGCCACAACCACAGGCCCTTATGCCACCTCCTGCAGTAACTGCCACAAATATTGGACCTCCAAAACAAACACCTATGCCTGTCCAGTCGTTGCCCAATCCTAATAATAAGCAACAGTAGCAGCAGCAGCCTGCGTATCTTGCTGAAGCCAACCAATATCAAGCTTATGCTTTAAATGTTAATGACATCCATTTGAGGTCTGGAACTACTTTACCTGCTCCAAAACTGCCTCTGATTACTGAAATACCAGATTCTCCCCATGAAGAATCTACTATACCCATTGTTCCTATTGAGCACATGCCCATAACTGATACAGTTCCTAAAGAGCCTATTCTGCAAAATCAAGACAAACCACCTTTTCCTCAGAGGTTGCAAAGTACTGCATATAAACCCATGGAAGAACCCACTTTTGACATTTTGGATCAGCTCAAGAATGTGCAGATTCAAATTCTTTTATTTCAGGCTATTAAAGATATTCCTATTTTTGGAAAAGCTATTAAAGAAGCCTGTTTGAAGAAGCCTGGATGAAAGAAAAAGGATCCTCAAACAATTCATGTACTAGAAAAATTGGCTGATATAATGTTGGGAAATGTAGTTATTCCAAAGTATATTGACCCTGGAAGCCCTATAGTGCAGATAAATGTAAATGGCCAAGTTGTAAAAAATGTTTTGATTGATTTAGGTGCTGCCATTAATGTCATGACAAAGCATACTATGGACTCCCTAAACATTTTAAACATTAGGTCTACACCCACAGTTCTGCAGCTAGCAGACAGCTCCACAGTTAAACTTGATGGCATAGTAGAAGATGTAATTGTCATTCTTGAAACTTGAGAGTATCCTACTGATTTCACCATATTATCAGTTAAGACAACTTTAGGAGGATATCCAGTTATTCTTGGTAGACCATGGTTACCAACTGCTGATACTTTTATAGGATGTCGTTCTGGAGATATGACCATTTCTGATGGGCAGTTCACAAAGAAATTGGCTCTGTATCCACCTATCAGACCTCAGCTAGATTTGTCCCAACCTGTTTGGCCAGATGTGGGGGAGGAAATTGAAGAAGTCAATTCTTTGACTCAATTAATGATGATTAAAAATGACCCATTCTCACAACTTCAGAGTGAAGATGCCTTGCTGTTTCAAATTCTACAGTACAACTCTGATACGGGTAGTTCATCTGATTCAAATGGTACTCATTTACAATGTTTCCTGCAACAACCAGATTCTGAAAGTTCACTGCCTAAACTTTCAGTGATTTTTCATAATTTGCTTCCACAAGAGATACAAACATTACCTGTAGACTCTATGAGTAATCTCACGGACCAGATAGAATTGTCTCAAGGTCATTGTTTGAATATCAATAACAAGCTGTCACAGTCTCAACAGGCTGACCTATTAAAAATGCTACAAGAACAACATAAAGCTTTTGCATGGGAATATGGGGACATGCAAGGAATAGATCCTCGAGTTTGTACTCATAGGATATATATCAAAGAAGATTGTTCACCAATTAGACAACCTCAAAGAAGAGTAAATCCAACACTTAGAGAAATAGTTAAAAGTGAGCTTCAAAAGTTGCTTGATGCTGGTTTTATTTATCCAATCTCTGACAATCAATGGGTTTCTCCATTAGTCATTGTCCCCAAGAAAGGTGTAAAATGGAGAGTATGTGTAGATTATAGAGAATTGAACAGTGCCACTAAAAAAGATCACTTTCCACTACCTTTTGTAGATCAAGTACTAGACTCACTGTCTGGCAAAAGATATTTTTCCTTTTTGGATGGTTATAGTGGGTACAATCAGATAAAAATTGCCCCTGAAGATCAAGATAAGACCACTTTTACCTGTCCATGGGGAACATTTGCTTATTCGGTCTTGCCTTTTGGCCTATGCAATGCGTCAACAATATTTCAAACAGCAGTAATTAGTATCTTTGCTGATATATCTCATGAATGTATGGAGATTTACATGGATGATTTAACTGCCTATGGAGTCACATTTGAAGAAGCACTGGTAAATTTAGAAAAAGTATTGAAAAGGTGTAGAGAGCAAAATTTGTCTCTAAACAGTGAGAAGTGTTTTCTAATGATGGAAGAAGGTATTGTTCTAGGTCATCATGTTTCAAATAATGGAATTCAGGTCGACCCTGCTAAAATTGAAGTAATTCAAAATTTACAAACTCCTGCAAAACAGAAAGATGTCAGAAGTTTTCTTGGTCATGTAGGGTATTATAGAAGGTTTATAAAAGACTTCAGTAAAATTGTCAGTCCACTTTATGCTTTGTTAACAAAGGATTCCCAATTTGAGTGGACTGAGGCCTGTGAAAAATCCTTCCTACAACTAAAGGACTTGCTTACTAAAGCCCCTGTTTTTCAAAGTCCAAAATGGAATTTGCCTTTTCACATACATGTTGATGCTTCTGACTTTGGCATAGGAGCAATTCTGAATCAAAAAGAAAATTCAGTTGAACATGCTATTTAGTTTATCAGCAAGAACCTTCAAGGTCCTGAGCTCAACTATACTGTCATAGAAAAGGAGTTGCTTGCAGTAGTGTATGCTTTGAATAAATTTAGGCATTATGTCACAGGTTATCAAATATTCGTCCATACTGACCATGCAACAATTAAGTATCTGATGAACAAACCTGCCATCTCTGGTAGGTTAGCACGTTGGCTCCTATTGTTACAAGAATTTGACATTTCCATAATTGACAAACTAGGGAGAGCTAATGTTGTAGCTGACTTTTTATCAAGACTTCAATCAGCTACACCTGTTGCACATGAGATCATTGATGATAGGTTCCTAGATGAACACTTGTTTTCCATCGCTGCACATATACCCTAGTATGCAGACATTGCCAATTATCTAGCAACAAACAGAATACCAGACCACTTTTCTCCAAAAGAAAAGAAATTGTTAATAGAGAAAAGTTTTAACTTTTCCTGGATTGCAAATAGTTTGTTCTATACTGGACCTGATCAAGTAATGTGAAGATGTGTAAGAGAAGATGAAACTTATGACATATTGCATGCTTGCCATGATGAACCATGTGGAGGACATTTTGCAGCAAAAAGAACATCAATGAAAGTTCTTACAATAAGGTACTACTGGTCAACATTACATAAGGATGCTGTGGCCTATACAAGAAAATGTGACAGATACTAGCGCATGGGAAGACCAACTAAGTCCGATGAAATGCCACTATATCCGCAGATAATAGTCACCCCTTTTGATAAATGGGGGATGGATTTTGTAGGACCAATTGATCCACCATCAAATGGAAAGTCATACATTCTAGTTTGCACGGACTATGTAACAAAATGGGTCGAGGTAGCAGCTATGACTCATGCCCGAGATAACAAAGTTGCTGAGTTTCTGTATGAACAAATTTTCATAAGGTTTGGAGTTCCCAGAGAGCTTGTAACTGATCAAGGAGCTCAGTTTACGTCTAATCTGATCACTGCACTAATGAATGACTATAAAATCAAACATAGGAAGTCCAGCCCTTATCACCCTCAAGCCAATGGTCAGGCAGAGGTAACAAACAAAGAAATTGAGGCGATCCTCACAAAGATAGTGTAGATCCATAAAAAAGATTAGAGCAATAGACTTCCTGAAGCAGTTTAGGCTTACAGAACTACATGGAAAACAACAACTGGGTTTACACCTTTTGAGCTGCTTTATGGGAAAACAACCATGTTACCCATAGAATTTGAACACAAAACTTTGAGGACAGCTCTTGAACTCAATATAGACATATCTGAAGCACGGAAGGACCATCTCCTGCAGCTAAATGCTTTGGACAAAATGAGAAAAGCCGCCCTGCAGCATACAGAAGCAATCCAACAGCAAAGGAAAAAATGGCATGATCAGCACATTAAAACCAAGAAATTTTCTGTTGGAAATTGGGCTCTGTTATATGATTCCAGATATCAAGAAAACCAAGGTAAGCTCACAACACGCTGGCTTGGCCCTTATGAAGTTGAAAATGTGTTTGACAATGGAGCTGTACAGCTGGTAACAATAGACCCAGTCCGCTTCAAATTGCTAGTGAATGGCCACTGACTCCGGTTGTACCACAAACCAGTCTCTAAGGAAGAATTCATGCAACAGTTCATTAAGGTTCCTCCTGCTACTCTTCCTGTAGCCGAAGGCTTTGGCCTTTCTCCTGCAACGTTACCATAATTTTCAAAAAAAGCATGCCCATAATAAAGGTTTTCTTTTCTAAAAAAGGAAACCCCTTTTTCTCCATTCTCATTTTTTGCCCCCATTTCACTTCTTTATCTTCCGTCCATCTATTCCATCCATTCATTTCATCTGCCCATCTCACCCATCCATGTCATCCATCCACATCAACCTTAATTAAGATATCTTTCCCATTTGTCAATTCATGCAGATGTCGTCATCTTTCTTCACACGTACGTGCAATTATCAAAGGTACGCCATATCTTTTCTTATCGCATATTTGATTTATTTCATTCTATTCATTTACTGCTATGCATGTACTAGTCATTATTACCTGAACCTCTATCTGTTCTTTACAACATGTACAGACACATGCCATACTTTAAGTAAGGGGCGGGGTAATCCATCGTTTAAAATCTGTCTTTTCGCCGCTGCCATAACTGCAAAATAATCTTTCTTTAATAATTTTCTAGTACTTTCCAAATATGCTCGCATGTCCTTCTTTATTGCATAATTTTCGATTAAGACTGCTTGTTCAACGAGTTCATTTTTAGAAAAAAGAAAGAAATGTGACGGCACGAAAGAAGAAAAACCAGAGCAGAAAGGGAAACAGAGAATTTGAACCTTTAGCAAGGAATTGAGTTCAGTTAAAGGGAAACTACAAACATGGGTGGTCAGTTGGTGCGACTTGAGCCTGTAGCTCATGAAATGTTATTGCAAAATCCACAAACAGTCCACGCATTCAGCCTCTGTGGGTCGTTAAATTATTTCTTGAGCTTAAATGATTTTGATGAGGATGCTGCTGGAGAATTTTTGAGAACCCTTTCTGAAGGGGAAGCCACCATATGGGGTCTAACGGTTGTTGCAACCGAAAACAGAATTGCTGAAGTAACTGGGCTTCCAGCCGTTGGAGAAAACTTTTCTTCAAACGCTACAGCTGCAAGGGCTTAGTTTTCAATGCCTACTGATGGACCTCTGGAAGTCTCCAAGCAGGGATGTAGGCGCGTATCATTGCCTCCTCCTTATTCAGAGTATGCTATTTACATAATTAGGTATTTGACCTGTGAAGGCCATTTTTCCTATCTGCATTCTCATCATTTTAAATTATTGAGCCATATGAGGCATGGGTTAGCTATAAATGTTCCGAATTTCTTGTTAAAATTTTTAGAACAAAGTGCCCACGGAACTCAACAGGGGAAAGATAATTCTGTCGCTCATCATGACCTTATTAAATTACTGATTGAGCGCTCTTTGAGGGATGTCTCACCTCTCTCTTGGCAACAATTTGTTGCCCAAAAGAGTTTGCAAATTCAACAACCCCCTAGGGTACTTACCCCACGGCCTCAGAAAAAGAAGAAAGAAATTGCATCTACCAGTAAAACAGGGCAAGGGTCATCTACTCCTATAGCACCTGGTCTTGTAGCTTTCGCACCTGAATCCTCTGCTAGGGTACAAACTAGGTCTGCCACTAGGAAAGAAAAGGGAAAAAAAAAGGCAGAAGGGTCCCCAAAATCTGACCCTCGTTCTCAGAAAAGGCAATGTCCTTCTCCTGCAGCACCTTCCCCTGCAGCTATCTCTCCTACAGCAACACCTGTTGCTATTACTAGTTCACCGTCATCCTCTGGTAGGGCAAAGCCCTCTGAACAAACAAGGAAGAGAAAAGCTACCAGAACACCTCCTGCAGCCTCATCAGTACCAAGAAGGGTTTCTGCAAGGAAATAATCTAAGACCTCCCCTGTTTTACCGCAACCAGAGGTGATTGTAATTTTAGAAGGGTCTGTTGAGTCCGAATTTAATGTTTCTCAGAATGTGTCTGAGAATGCTACCCAGAGTGAGTGAGTTCTTGAAGAGGAACAAGTTGAGACAAAAGAAACAGGGCATAATGAGCAAGGGTTACCAAATCTTGATGATTTGGCTACTGCTGCTATGCAATTTTTGGAGGAAGCACAGACTTCTCCACCACAGTAACAAGAAGAATTTATCTTGCAGCAAGAGCAAGAATAGACTGAACAATTGAATGTGCCTAGTGAAGTTGTATTTCACCCTGCAATTTGTAAAGCCAGTGTTGTGTATAAGAAAACGTTTTTAATTGAGTTTCTGGAATATGTTAAAGCTAATTGGGAAACAGTTACATTGCAAACCCTGACTTTTTGATACATAGCCCAGACTGACATGCAACAAAGTCTATGGGGAATAGAAAAGAAGAAATTGAAAAAGAAAATTGAAAGTCAGAAGCAGGAAATTGCTAAGTTGAAAGCAAAAATAGACGAAATGTTAAAAGTAACTGGTCAGATAATGGAATGTAGACCACCACCTAGAGTTTATGCTCTGTGCCTTAAAGAACAGTTTTTATGGTTCCAATTGATGAGAATTTCCAGAAACCAAGATCCTATAATTCATACTGCCAAGGAATTCTATGAAGCATACCAGGCAGCCCCTAACTGGTTAAGGAATTCATTGTGTGAATTCCATTTGCATGGCTTTTTAATACCATTTGAAACATAATGGAATCCTCTTCCATATATCATGATATTCATTTGAGAGCATTTATGTCATGGGTAGCAAATGAGGCGAATTATGGTAGACAGTGGGAAACATATGAGGAAGCTGAGAAAACAGAGCCTGTTCCATTACGTTCTCAAAGTTCAAACCTCCATGCAATGTTGAAAGATTGGTTTGCTCTGACATATGGTATTAATAATGTTTCAGCAAGAGAGAAAATATTTGATATCAGAAAACAAGTATATGATGAATTCCAGGCTACAAATCTTAACAATGAATTAGAAGACCAAAGGTATGAAAAATGTCGGGATTTCAGAGGATTTTATTACAAGTTTAAAAATCCGTTTCAGAGTCATGTAACAGCCACCGACTTCAGAGAAACCACCAGGAAAGTTAATGCTGGAGGACTAGCATTGGACTAAGTAGGGGGCAGTGATGAGCTTAAAATATGCTCATAATTTGGATGTTACAATAAACTTTTAAATGCCTTTACTTCTGTTATTTCATGGATGTTCAGACTTTGTTGAAACCTTTTTGGGATATCCTGTAGCAAGATACTTTTATCTTCCTGTAGCTCATTGTATTGACTTGATTGTATTTATTGCCCCGTTGACTCCCTAAAATGATTGATATATCGTATACAGTTTTTGAATGATGAAGTAAATTTAATGTGTGATTAATGAATAGATATCGTGTATGTGCCATATGCCTTTTTCTGTTGCCTGTTGCCTTTTGTTTTGCAGGTTGTTGAAGAACGATCGAGTCAAGTGCAGCCGATCTCAACCTTGCAGTAAAGTCCATTTCCTGCACGACTTCGAGGAGGCTCCAGCAAAGACTCTGTGACCGAAACCATGGGAAAAAATTTTAATGTCAGTCAATCTAGAAAGAGTGGAGCGCTAGATTCTCTCTGGATCAGGTTGAACGCATAAATTTATTTATGGATTTTGTTCCTTGATTTGGGGATATATTTTACTTCCACGTCTTTCCTTGATGGAGTTAGTTAGTTAGTTAGTTGCTCCCCTATTTTTAAATAAAGCTCTCCTCCTGCGCGAGAGAGAAGAGGGAGATGATAGATAGAGTAAGATAGAATCAGAGTAGTAGTTATCATGTAAGAATCAATATGATAATGAAAGACAAAATCTGTTTAACCAGAGACAGAGTTTGTTGTTAGTTTCCACATCAACAAAACAATGTATATCATTCTATTTTTATGAATAAAGTTCAATGAAGTTCTGAGTTTAGCATCTGCGTAATCAGGAGATGCTTGCTAAGGGGGCCCACTTAGTAGGTATCTGTAGGTAGTTAGTTAGTTGTTCTTTCTTGTTAAAGCTTCAGTTTGCTTTCATTTATAAATTTTTTATACAAACTCAGCTTTACATTGCTCCTGCAGCACAAAGAATCCATCACTATGCCTGTTCCTGCAGCATAAGGCCAGTTCATAGTTTGTGTTTCAGTTGTAGTTATCATGATTTATGTTTTAATCAAATCATAGTTGAGTTAAAGAGCTTTGCATTACCTTCCTGTAGCGTAGGTAGAATTTCTTTTCAGTATATATTTCTGCTAAGATTTGACCAAAATGAGTTCCTAGTGCATATATTTTGCTGCGCCATTTAAAGTATACGTCCCCTGGTTTGACAAGTAAATGAACGTCTACAGAGAGAGATATTGGTCACCTATTGGAATGCCCAATTCCCAAGAAAGATTTTACTGTGATTTTTATATCCTTTTATGGGCGCGACCACATGTATAGATCAAGAGGCTATCGATTTAGTGGCAATTTTCATGAATGACATCATTTTTCACATGAGTGTTGCCATCAATGACAAAGGGGGAGATTGTTCACAATTGAAACTCATCCGGCAAGGTTTTATGGCATTATGGGTTTTCATTGATGGCAACTCATCATCCTAGGGGTAATGGTTTCATTGTTTGGTTTACTGGCATGCATTACCTAACCAGTATTGGTATTCACATTGTTTTACACTAGCATTAGTGCCAGAATTCACTTCATCCCGGTAACGTGTATATAGAACTCGGTAATGGATAGGACCCAGCTAAGGAAATATTTTGGTCCTGATTATGTCTTCATCAATTTTGGTGGTAATTTATGGTTGCCAACATGGTCATTGTATTTATGTTTGATTTTCTTTATGTTCTGGCAGCCAACTTATTTATGTTTCTTGTTGAAGCTGACATGGTTAAGTTAGAAGGATATTTAAGTAGATCACCTGAACGACAGATTAGATATGTGATTGAATGTGAATTTTTGGTTGCAAATATTTGAGTGATTTTTGGTATGCATTTTGGTTTGTGATTGGAAGCGAAAATCTGCAGTTTCACTTCCACAACATAGTTCCGGTAGTAGAACAGAATATCAAAAACTGGAATGTAGAGGAGGATATTAGAGAATTCACTGGGACTTATTCGACATGGTCAGATGCTATTCATAAGTTCACTTTCAATTGTAATCACTTGTAAATGTTTTGTAAGTTAGTGAGACTTCCTATATTTTGTATTTGAGCAGTGAACTCTAGGCGGTTGGCCTTTCGGCATGTGCAAACCCTCTATGTAATATTTGTATACCTTGATCAAGTATATAGATATTGTGGGTATCAACCCCAGCATGGTTTTTACCTTTGCAGGGTTTTCCACATATAAATATTGGTGTTATGGTGTTGCCTTTCTTTGTGTTATTTGGTGTAAGGAATAAGTTCAAAACTAACATTGCCAGTAGAACACTGATTCAGCCCCCCTCTCGGTGTTCTTGGATTCCAACAATTACATCATAGGAGGTAGTTGTACCTCTAAAATTTAGAGGAAAATTTATAATTCAATGGCAATTTCTCCAACTATTTGCTTCTAATTTGTCTTTCATCTTGGGTGTTGATGAGTTTTCTTTGAGTTATTTTAGATAGATGAATTTTTTAACTAACAACTATGAAATATGATGAAAACTATTTAGTCAAGAATTTGTAGAAATATGCATAAAAAATGGGTAAAATTGGAGGTAAAAATAACAAGTTCCAACAAAAGATAATAAATACACAAAAGGAGTAGAAAATCGAAAAAGTTATTTTGTGAGAATATGAGTTGGAAATATTTATGAGAAAGTAGAAGTAGAACTAGAAGAAGTAAAAAAGTTAACTAAATATGTTTGTTGATTTTAAGAAAATAATTTTCCTGATATTTTAGTAGCTTTGCACACCTAGAAAATACTTGATTACCAAGAGGAAAGGAAAATAAATTTTTTAAGGTTTTAAGAAGTTATAAATGTTTTGAAATCACTAGGTAGACCATTGGTTCATGCCTTTGGTGGGAAATGTGATGTCTCCCTTTTGGTGTCTATTGGTTTCTAGTCTTAGTTTTTTTTTGTTTTGTTAGCTTCAGGTAGTCAACTATTTTTTTGTTCCTTTTTGTTAGCAAGTTCTCTTTTTAGGTGCTCTCATTCCTCATGAAACTCCTGGTCTTTCTACTATGGTGCTTATGTCATGGTTCAATCCTCTCCCATTTTTATCTAATCAGAACTTGAGAAATCAACAATAAAGCCCACAAATCATTTCATATTTCAATTAGAATTGATGTAGGAAAACTATATAGAATTAGAAATTAGATATGCATGAAGACTCATATGAAGCTGAAAAATGTGCCAAGTGATCCACAAAAAAGGGGAGTATAGGAAACGTGAGAATGGGTTCTGGAATTAAAGGTCTAGGTGTCTAGAGGTAGAAACAAAAAATGAAAGTTTGTCAAAACCCTACAAATGCATAAAGGTAAAGGAAATGGAAGAATATGTAGATGTAGGAAAGGATGAGAGGTCAAGATAATTAGAGAAATAACTTAACTTAGATGAGTATTAAATAAACTTTGCAAAAAGAAGAAAAAAAAAAATTGAAAAAGGAAAGAATATGTTAACTTTAAAAAAACATATAATTGGGACTAGAGTTTTGTATAAGATGTGGACTAGTTAAAATAATTCTAGTAATCCACTAAAACTTTATAGTGCTACAAAATATGTAGAAAATAGTTATAAATTTCCTAGACATAGTAAATTTTATATGTTTTGTAACCTCTAGCATTTGATATGGAACAGTGGGGATGATGGAGAATATTATTTATACAATTTGACCAAGGGATAACCATTTAGATATTTCTTATGTTTTCTATATATAGGGGAATAAACAAAGTCAAATGCACAAGGGTCCTAGGACTCAAGAAAAATTTCCATTATAAGATTAATTTCCATTATAAGATTAATTTGGGGACATGTGTCTCTTGTAGGAACAATGAGAATTTAAATATTAAAGAGTAGATTGCAAAAGGTGAAAAAAAGGATAGAACCAATATAATTATATCTCATCATGACTAGCTTAAGTAACAATTATAGAAAAATAAAACACACTAAAATTACACTACATAATAGGAAAAATATCATTACTTGTGAGAAGAAATGCTTGAGATGCTAGCTATAAATTATTAGTTGCATTGGAAATACTATTTAGCTCTTGAGATGATAAATATTGTGATCATACACTTTTGCAACTTCTTAGGGCATAATCTAAAATGATTGAAACTTCCCATGTTTATTTTATCATCCTAGATCTTGAATCTATTGGTTTGTTTCTTAAAACATAACTTCCACTATCAAAGCTAGGATTTCCATCATGATTGCGACAATTGATCATCTAAAAAATATGGGGATCCAAGCTAACTTTATGAGAATTGGTTTTATCTCCCACACCTCAAGCTCAACATAAGATTAAGATAGTTTTCATGAATATTTATCTAAACAAGTAAACAACCAATATGGTAATAGACAAAGCTAACCTATTATCATCAACTCCAATATTCACACTAGACCACAAAAAATTAGTTACCTTAAATACCTTTACATAGAAAATTTGAGATCTAATAAAATGAGTGCAAGGTACAAGGAAAGATACATGATCCATAGTGTAAAATATTAGTGAATATCAATAAAATTTACTACTATATTTTTCTATAGACAATTAATTACACTAAATAAAAATATTTTTAAAAATAATGGTTTTCTCTTTAGTTTTAAATTTTTTGTCTAATGGTGTTAATCCAACTAGTTATAGAGTCACAACTACCTTGGTTATATAGAAAGATTTAATGACATACAAAATTTGATCTAGTGTCTAAATATGGTCAAAATACATTATTTCTACTTCTAGATGCTTAGTTATCCATTAATGACCCAAATAATTTCATATCAAAACATAAAACAATTTATTAAAGGAAATTGTAATAGGTTTATAATTTTATCACATTTATCATTTAATGTTTGTTTTCACAACAACAAATGTCTTTGAATCTACCCATACATTAATAGAAATGTCGTGCCATAAATTATTTCTCTTTACATTTTCACACATAGTTTGGACCCACATTGGTGGTTGTGACTAATTAGTACCTAATTCATGTCTAATTGTGCTCAACTTCAAGACAATTTCATGTAATTTGGTTCATTTCCCCACTCGCAAACTTTTTTCTTCTTATAACTATTAGGACTAGGGCAACTAATGCATTTATCTAGGTACTTTATGTTGGAAATAGCCACGACATAGGTCATACAGTGTTGTCATTGATGGAAACCCAAGTCAGTGATCCCACCCACAGTACATGATTTGCTTATACTAGAAGTCTAAGTGAAGATTTGGTTAAGTCCAGTAAGCTAGAATAAAGTATCTAGCAGAGTTCCATGTTTTGGTTAGCATTTATTTTTAGGTTAATACTTTGTGTTGCAAATCTAAGGGAAGATAGTTGGATATCTAGAACATTTTATTTCCACATTTTTGGTAGTTAGTGATAAATGTTGTGCAACTCAGAAGATCCAGTGTACTGGTTTTTGGGTTGAACAATAAAGTATGGTCGACTTGTGCAGTTGATCGTTGTGAGGATTTGATGGAGCAGTTTTGGTGATTATTTTTGTGATCAAGGATGTTTATCCAACATTTGGGAAGCATGTGGAGAATTATTTTTGGTCTGTATTAGTATTTGAGATTGGATTTTGCCGACAGGGTGTACACATTTGGGAAATGTGTTAAGTCTTGATGAGCTGACTAGCGATGGATATGATTTCATGTTGCAGATATATGAGTGATTTAATTGATCATTTTGAGTATGGAAAAAGTGTTAGCAATTGATTTTACATAGTTTCAGGAGCGCACACCAGAGATCTATGCTCTGGATTTGTGATAGAACAATGAAATATAGTAGAATGAGATAAGTGTGAAAAGTGTGATTATTGATCTTAATCGAAACTATTATTAGGCATTTGTAGATGCTACTTTTTAGTTCATATACTTTAGTAATATATTGTAATAGATTTTTAAGCAGTGAGCATTCTTTCTTTGAGCAGTGAGCTCTAGGGGGTGTGCTTGAATGCATGTGCATTCCCCTTTCTAATATTTATATACTTGTGTAGAGTATATTTATATTATGGGTTCATCTCCACTATGGTTTTTCCCTTAACTGACTTTCCATGTACAAAAATCTTGGTGTTGTGCTTATTTTCTTTATGTTATTGCATCTTTCTTTTGTTGAGATGAATTAAGTGGTTGAGTGAATAGTTTAATAAAGTTAAATTTTATAGAACATTGATTCAGCCCCCCTCTCAGTGTTCCTTGATCCCAACAATTGGTATTAGAGCTTGGTTCCTTAGAGGAAATTTAACATCTTGAGAAAGATCTGGGAAGGGGATTTAATGGATTCTGGTGGACTTCAACATCAGCTCCTAGTTGCACTAGATGATCTTGATCTATCCAAAGTTGAAGTCCAGGAATTGCAAGGAAGTCTTAAGGATGCTAAAAAATTCATTCAATTATTGAAAGAGAAACTGAAAAAGTCTAGGGAAAAGAGAAAGGAACTCTATGAAAAGCTGAAAGAGGAAGAAAGAAAGAGCATGGAAGATGGTGACTTGAGTCAAGCCTTGAAGGAGAAGACAAAAGATTGTGAGAATCTTCCAAGAGAAAATACTGCCCTAAAAAATGAGATGGAATATATTGTGTGATGGGGTTGACCAAGTAGATTGAAGGAAGGAAGAAGAGTGAAGAGAATCTTACTAAGCTATTGAAAGATAAATATGAAGAATATTGTAGACTTGATTGTGAGATTGGCCAACTGAAGCTTGACCTACGAGAATCCAAACATCATGAGGAAGAGCTTGAAATGAAGATTGTCATTCTTCAGGATGAACTTCTGAATACAAATGAGTACAAGGAGAAGCTCAATATTAGCTTAGCTAATCTTAATGTGATGCTTGGAAGCTAGAAGGATGTAGATGACAAGTGAGGTCTTGGTTTTGAGAAAGGTGAAATCTCTAGATCTAATCACAGCAATCCTGAATCATCAAATCAGAAGAACAAACCTAGAAGGTCTCTGGTAAGACAACCTAATGTTCAAAATTTCAATGGTAATTATTTTCCTTACAATAAATTTGGTCATAAATCTATTCAATATAGAAACATAATGAATTATAATGGTCCATCATTCTCCGATCAATGCTTCAAATGAAATAAATATGGACATAAATTAAATGAATGCAAAAGAGTGATGAATAACTCTTTCAATAGAAGGAATGTTAGATGTTATGCATGCAGTAGGTTTAGAAACATTGCTAATCAGTGCAAATCAAGAGGAAATCAAGTGAATAACAAGTTTGGACAAGTAAATATTATTCTCTACAATTGCAACAAATCAAGTCACATTGCAAGATTCTGCAGAAGCAAGAATGCGAATAGGAATGGTCGGGCAGACAAGAACAAGAATGTATAGACAAATGATAAAGGGAAAGAGAAAGTGGATGAAATCAGGAATAAAATGAAGAAGAAATGGGTGAAGAAGAGTGATATTAATGCATGAGATGGGTCCGCACATAAATCGAGTGCTGGAAATTCCTCTGAGAATCGATTTAAGGCCTTTGACCTAGGGGGTTTCATGAAAATCCTGTACCCCCCTTGTAGAAGATGATAGCTAAATATGATAGGTTGGCAGATGCTACATTAGGGCATTGTAGATGATTGGAATTGGTTTCCAAAATATATTGGGTGACATTGAAGATCCATAGATGAATTTTGTGGAGTAGTGTAAAAAGCAGGGTATCCGAAAAGTTTAGGGCAAACACATTTATTGCACACTAAAATTTAGATATGCGAGTGATAAAAAGAAACTTTTCCTCTGCATTTGTCACTTTTCATTTGAAGAAAAGAGAAGGAGAGTTCTCTGTAAGAATATTTTTTGAGAGATCGAAGCATAAAGGAGATTCCCATGTGAAACCCTAATTCGGTGAAAAAGTATTTATCTGCAAAAATTTTCAAGTTGAAAATTTCTAAAATGTATACACCACTAGTTGTTGATATCACCGAAAGAGCTTGTCCGAATTTCAAGAAACTGTAGACACCTAAAATTGTCCAGCCTAATTAAATAAATATTTTTATTTATTTAATTACTTTAGCCTAATTCTTCTATTAATTAAATAAATCTTAATTTATTTAATTAATTCATTTATCCTCTTCTAGCCTTATTTCTCATTTAAATAAATACATTTATTTATTTAAATTATCCTTTTCCTAAATTAAATAAATATCTTATTTATTTAATTGATCCCACTTCTTCTATTAATTAAATAAATCTTTATTTATTTAATTAATTCATTAACCTTTTCTACCCATGACACATGTCATTCATCTCTTAATTCATACACTACCTACCCCTCTCATTATTTTATTATTTCTTTTACCTACCCTCTAATCATAGCCAACCTCCTTTTTACACCTCTCAATCTTATCCCTCCATTTCATATAGTGTCTTCTATATAAGGAGATGATTCCTTCATTATCAAACCCTAATTAGCTAATGAATCATCTTAGTGACTTGACTACACTACAATCCTACTTGCAACCACATTCCGTTCTTTGTTGAGCTCTTGTGCACATAAAATCTGAGAGCAAATATATCAAGCAAGATCAATGGAGATAGGAAGAATGGAGACCAAAACCCTATTGGACATGTGATGGTATAATCTTTGTGATTTCATTTGATTTGCATTGTCTTAGGTAATCTTCATATGTTCTGGTGGATCTTTGTTGTTGTTAGGCTAGGGTTTTGTGGTTGAATTCATTTAGCCTTTCAATATTGTTATTATTGTTATCCATTTTCACCATAAACAAAAACATCTATTCATATATGTTGAAGTAGATCTGCAAGGTGCATTTTCATTAGTTCCATACAATGTTTTGCACGTTGAAGATATTAGGATTTATATTCATGCCAACCTTGAGGAATTAGGAAGTTTACATCTCTTAAATCTCTACACCAAGTACATGTTAGATGAAAATTGTAGGCTTAAACGAAATACCAAGTGTTAGAAGAGAAGAGTTTTTCTCAGTTTGTCAAATTTTTGATATTCTATGAAAATGACTCTGTCCAATACGTGCTTAGTTGAATGTATGATGAATTTATGTGGTTGAAAAAGACATTAAATATTACCAAGAATACTATTATATTCTTAACTATTCTACACTCATTCGATGATCTACCCACATTGAAGTCCATGAAGAACTAGATAGTCATAGATACAACTGGTTCAAATTTGACAAGAGGGCAATGAAAATCAATGGTGCACTGGAGAATGATGTGAGATTTTCTTCCATGGTGATTTTAAAAAAAACTACCACTCCAGCAGGGAAATTTTTGTATCTAATACTGTAATTTATACAGCATATGGGATGGTCAAGGAAAACAAAAAATATGATCTATGTGAATTGGTTCGGAGTGAGCTAATGAAGAATCTGATGAAGATTAAGCTAGATAAGAAGAATATATTCAAATACGGTACTTTGACCCTATGCCTATTCTTCTATTTCATGAATGAGGTTCCAAGAATAGGTCAGGTTCAATGGGCATATGACAGATCGGTAGTTATTTAGATCAAAGAATTGTTATACAACATTCATGATAGGAAGGCCCAAAAATCCATTCTTTGGGAATACTTCAAGAACTTTCAAAGTGCAATGCAGGATAGGGAGAGAATCCCTAAGTCAATAGTTAAGAAGTATAAGGACACAATACGCTTCATGGTTGACACTGATCAATGTTTGATGGAAGAAGTGGAGCCAATCATAGTATGGATCATGCCCATGGGGTTGAAGTTGATGAACAAATTCTTGAAATATGTGCTCAACATCTCTTGAGAAAGCCTATAGATCCCTCTAAAGAAATTTTTGGCACATTTGTAGAAAAGGACTTACAACTGCATTCTCAATTTAAGAAGTCAAAAATTGTGAAGAAGGTGAGGAAGAACATAGAGGAGTATGCAGAGAGTATTGGGATTACAAAGGAAGTGGTCTAGGAAGCCAAAAAAAGGACTTAGCAAGCTGAGAAGCTAGTGAAAGTTGAATATACAAGTGTGAAAGCCTCCGCTCCCCAACCAAGATAGACTAGAAGCATTGTACCCTCCTTCGGTTCTGCCAAGGTAGTGAAATCACAAGCCAAGCCATCCGGAAAAGGTGAAAAGAGAAAAAAGGATAAAATCTCTAAGGTTTATGTCATTATTAAGGATGATGAAGAAACTGAGTTTGATGAGGTAGTAAAGGGAATACAAGTCCAAGGGCACTAAACCATCAAAATTTTCTAAGGTCCAGCCCTTTAGTGAAGAGAAAGCCAGCAAGAAAGTGAAGTTGGATTTAGATAAGCTTGACATGTTAGTTAAAGAGGTTGAAGAGGCCATAGTAGTGCAAGGTAACTTAAAACCTCTTTCTCAGTTTTATGACAAATTTGATGATACTGGTAAAAGGACTCTAGAAGGAGCCACAATAAAATATTTGAACATTTTCAATAGGGTACTTGTGGAAATAATGTCTAAGATCCCTAAAAGCTTGTATAACCTTTTGGAAATGAGAAGAGGTAGTGCCAAGGTAGAAGATGATAGGTTGAAAGAATATGTAATAGTCAGTCTATGCCTAGTAATAGTAGTAGAGGAAGTTGTTGAGGTTAAAGTTGAACTCCAAAGAAATGTCCTGAAACTTGTTAGTCCATCATAAAATATAAAAATGAAAGCTACATGAAACTTAACTTCAACCAATGAAGTAACATAAAGTAAATGAAATAAACAAAATTATACATTCCATGATTTATACCTCATTGTGTCCTAAGTCCACTATTCCTAGTTGTAGATGATTGCTCTTAGACAAGCATTGGTAGCTTTCAAGATGGCATATGAAGAATGGACTCATATTTAATTGATTCTATGATATGCATATGCAAATGATATTAAACTAGTATGGCATTAAGCTATGATAAGAATTCTAAAATTGCTAATTGCTTCAAACTCAAACTCACGGATGCAAGATAAAGGCTCCTAGAATGACTATATGATTAGCTATTAGTCTGTTAGTTTAAAAATGTCTTAGGAGACCTCTTTTTATAGAATTTTGAGTGCATGAGATTAGGTGGCAGAGATCAATAGCCATGATCCAATCTTGCAAATTTGATGGCTACGAGAAAGAAGTTGAAGGTTGAGAGAAAGGGAGAAGGAGAAGATAAGTGTAACTCATCTCACCTTGAATGAGTTGAAGACTTGAGAGGATATAAGATACTTGGAGAAGATGTAGGAATGAGAGAACAAGTGGACTCAAGTCCTCCTAAGATATAGGGATGTTGGAGAGATTATAGAAGAAGGTTAGGAAATATGTGTACGTACACATATTTCATTTATTTTGGAAGTTGGAGATAAGTGGCTAATAAATGATTTTATTTTATTTTATTTTGTTGAATTAATTTAGCCACATGATTGATGAGTTAGCAAAGGAAAGATGAAGTGGAGATGGAAGGTGAGTTGGAAAAGGGATTAAATAATTAAGAAATTATTTAATTAATGAGACTTTAGGATAGAAGAATAACCATTAAATATTAGATATTTAATTGATTGATTAGAATAACTGGATATAACAAATTGATTAATAAAATGTTTCAATTAAATTAATTTATAGAAGGACATAAAATGAACTAAATAAATTAATCTTTTCAAATTAACTCTTTAATAGAAGAATAATTATTAAATAAATATAAAATATTTATTTAATTTCTCATAGACATTTTTATGTGTATACATTTTGCCCCTCTTTGAAAAAATGTTGAGACAATATTGTTTCAAAGATTAAATAAAGTCTTGATAATGTGCTTGATGAAGATAAAATTCCTAATTATGTGCCCCCTCGAGAGATTGATCATGAGATTATTTAAAATTTTTGAATATTTAATCTCACGATAATTGAAAAGGTCCCTCAATTAAATCTATTTGTGAAAAATGAATAAAATTTCCCCACTTAAAGGCATTAATTACCCTTTCAAATGGTAATTATTAAAATTAAACTACATTAAATTTATGCTCATTTGCACCCTTGTCAGCTTGTGGAGTGAAAAGAATTTTCTTACTGTTGGCAAAATGGTTATCACGTTCGACGACTATCGATTTGTGTGTGTACGATGTTGTCAATGACCTCTTGAGTATGGTTATTCGATATGTACCTTATCTTGTGCTTGTTTGCAACTTTCCGTACAAATTTCCTTGTGTTTTCAGTACGTGTTAGGCTATTTTGAATTTTTTCAATTTTCACCATTTCGTTTTAGCGCTTTTGTCTTGTATGTTTGCACATATGCATTTTATGTTAGCGCTTTTGATAGTTTAGTACAATTGTTTGTTTTTTTCACACTTTTGTGATGTATGTTAGCACTTTTTCTTTGAGTGTTTGCACATATGACTGTTTTCATGCTTTTACTCCAAGTGTTAGCACTTTCATGAAAAAGGTTCATGCATATGTGTGTTTCAACACCTGTGCTTAATAGAATAGTTCTTTTGTTCTGAGGAAAAGTGCATTTGGTGAAAAATGAATTTGTTTGATTTTGACTATGTTAAAATTCATTCAGACAATTTGATTTGATATTTTGATGTGTGAATTTGATAGATAGGTATGTTGATTGATAAAGAATTTGATAAATTTGATTGATAGGATAAATGATTGATTAATTTGATAGGTAGATTGATAGATTATCTCTATGAGATTGATTCAGTCTTTGATGAAGAGCTTGATAGAGTTAACTAAACTCAGTGATTGATAGAAAATCATTTGTGATGATTTAAAAGTTGATTTGATAGCCTGATTTTTTTTGTAGAAAAGATTTGATTGATTATTGATGTGATTAATCGCTTGTTTGATAGATTGATAGATTAGCGATCTCTTTGGATTTGATAGATAGATAATTGATAGAGATCAAAATCTCTTGTTAAACAGGAGAAGCTTGATGTTCTCCAATGTCAGGAAAAATTCTCAGCCATGTGCCATTTAGTGTCAGAGCTTACACAGGATGAGATTAGACATATAGATGCCTGCGGATTACATCATTTGTTCTAGATGCCTAATATTACCCATAATAGGGATTTTTTGACTACCCTAGCTGAGAGATGGCATAGCGAGCATAACACTTTCCACCTGCCCACTGGTGAGATCAGTGTTACACTTGAGATTGTCTACAAAATTATACACATCCCCGTGACTAGTGAGTTAGTCCAATATGATTTTCAGGATCTTAGATGGATAGAGGCTTGCAGAGCCATATTCGGTGATGAGAGCATTTTCAGAGGAGAGATCTGATGGGAGGATATGATCATGTACTATGAGACTCTCCCAGTTATTCTTGCAGGATTGATTGGCAGATTCATCTATCCAGTAGGAGATCTTGAGGTTTTCTATTGGTTGGGGTGAGATTCTGTAGAGCATGATCCAACATAGGACTCGATATGTGTGGGTTGTTTGCATGCTTGTTCATTTGCATCATGATCTTGATCATGTTATCTTTCATGATGGTGTTAGTCTATCTATAGGATGTACACTTTTATAGATTTGGTGCTAGGAGCACATTGCTATTACTCAGCCCATCCATCGTAGAGTTTGTGGTGATAGGAAACTATATATCTATTTATATACAGGTATCCTTACTCAGCATAAGCTAGGTAAGGTAGAGTATTGGCATTGGGTTCTAGACTCATTGGATAGCATCATTTGGAGACCCTATATCGAGTGTGAGCTATGGATGGATGATGCGCAAACATTACCATATATTTGGTAGAGTAGATATTTTATTGGTCATACTCCATACATTGTTGATCAACAGCTAATTGGTTGCATTTTGAGACAGTTTGGTATCATTCAACACATGCCTACTTTGTCTTTTGATATAGCATGTACAAAGTTTTTGGCTGCTCCTATGGTACATTATGATTTGGGATTACACATTTTGGATCCCAAGGTCACTGTGGATTATGCTCAGTACATGCTTGCACACCCATTTCCTCGTATCACTAATCCAAGGGACCCTCCTCCTAGCTCATGAGATGAGGAGGATGATTTAGATGATCCCATCATTAGGAGATGAAGATGGATATGAGAGCTTAGAGCTGGTTGAGAGGTTGAAGATGAGGGGGATGAGGGAGGAGATGGAGGCGGTAGGAGACTTGGACAGAGAGGAGGTCATTTGAGAGTTTGTGGAGGACCTTTTGGATCGGTTGGCAAGGTTGGGAGACCACTTCCTGTGGGAGGGAGAGATGGAGGATGGATTGGGAGGGATATAGGCAAGACAGGTATGAGATCAGTGAGAGGATCACCCTCTATAGGATGAGGCATGAGTACCGGATTGGATAGGGGCCACAGGAGAGGCATTGATTTTGGTCAGATTTACCAAGATCTTAGGGTTATTGTAGCTCATGGCAGAGGGGATGAGGTGGAGGATGATTCAGAGGATCATGTTCCTCTTATTAGATGAAGGATTTTGAGGGCTACTCAGGTTGAGATTCCAGTAGGTGTAGAGGGAGGTGGAGATGAGGGGATTCAAGATGCACCTCAGCAAGATGTGCTAGAGCAAAAGACCTGAGATGATCTTAGAGCACAGATAGATAAGCTTAGGGAATAGGTGTAGACACTTATGACAGAGAGATACAGGGCTGTTAGGAGACAACAGGATACTTAGGCCCTTCTTGATCACATTCGGTAGGTTCGATTTGGCACTCTCTCAGACGATACCATCAGAGAACTATTTCGGGCTGGGAAGGAGACATCACACTGGTGATGATTATATGAGGATTTAGTCACAGAGAGCCAGAGAGAAGGGAGCTATCATACTACTGTGAAGATGGCTAATAGCAGTGGTGGGGTCATGGGAGCTCCTTAGAGGAGAGGAGATCGAGGGGGACATCCGTATGGAGGATCTTCTCGCCCACAACCGCAAAGACAGACAGAGTTAGGTGGTAGTGGCACAAGACAACCTTGACTTGTAGACGTGATTTATATTGATGAGCCACTTATATTTTACTATTGGTCTGATATCATTGTATACTTGGAATTTTTATTGTTTTATGATGATCTATATGTAGACATGAACTCTATATGATGACGATCTATGGTTTATTAGGCATGCTACTCTATATGATGATGATCTATGGTTTATTATGCATGTTGATTCATATATGCAGTGATTAGATGGATGATGTTATGATGATCTTTTCTTTCCTTTATTTTATGATGATGATGTTCTATAGGCCTTGATGATGAAATGAAAATGCAATTGATTTTTGATTTTGATGATCATGGATGCACTTTAATGGTTATGGATGCAAAATGAAAAGGATTACTAACTTAAATAATATGTTTTATTTAAATGATATAAATGCAATGATCTATATGGGAATGCAAATCAATGTTGATTTTTTAATTTTTAATGTGTATGCATATAATGATTTGAAATGCAAATGTTCTACATGAAATGTTTTCTATTTTGATGATTATGAAATGCAATTTAAGGATGCTTATATGTAATCCTTATAATGATAAATGAATCTAAATGCAAATATGCAACTAAATGACCTTAATTGTAAAAAATGAACTTAAAATGATAATGATCCTAATGTAAATAAAAATGATGATATACTACATGATTAATGAAATGCACTTAATGGAATGCAAACTAATGCAATGATTGAATGCAACTAAATGAAATGAATGATAATAATTTAAATGATTATAAAGATGAATAAACCTACAATGATCAAATGCAAATTGTTTTTGTTTGTCCAAGTGTACTCAATCTTCATTTATGACCGTTGATCTTTGAATGGAATGAAATTCTTATAATGCAAATGAATAATGAGCTAATCTAAAATGATCTAACTAAAATGATACTTCCATTCTTAATATGTTGTCTCATAACAGTGCTTGATTTCATCATTGAGCTTTAAAATGTTGTAAGAAAATACAAGCAACTTGACATAATGATTCAAGCTGACCTGAGTATTTGTTACATGGATTTTGATATAGAAAGTTTATACAAGCAACTTGATATAATGAATCAAGGTGACCTGAGTATTTCTTGTACAACAACCAAGGATTATCTTCTTCGATGCATGACTCAGAACGTCCTCCTTGATCTTTTGCAGATCATATCCTTAAACAAGTACATACCTTAATAAGAGATAAACACAGACATAAAACAAAGAAAAATAATCATTTCCCCATCATAGCTTCTCTAGTCATGGACATCTTTGAGTCGAATAGAGTACATGATTAGCAATAAATCAAAATATAAACATTGAATCTTGTATGTCATTCACATGTTCTCATTTTCATTAACTGATATAATCATCTTGATGAATGATCATTGATAATCCTTTATTACTTGTTGGTTGATTCTTCATTTTCTAAGTTTCACGATTCACTTGTTACAAAATGCCTTGATCTTCATTTCTTTGTTAATTGTTATCTGTTTCAAAATCCTAGGTGTTTTTTGTTTTTTCCTAAGTTTTCCGAATGTTTTGGATTTTCCAAGATTTAAAAGATTGCCTTAGAAAAAGAATTTAGGATTTTGCTCCCAATGAAAACAAACTTTAGTATGGATGTTCGATGGATTATCAAAACCATGGTGGGATAAAATGCAGATATGATTGATTCTGATAAAATTCAAGACTGTGACTATGATAAGTATGTCAAAGATTCATAATTGTTGGTAAGCTACATATTTCCTACTAAATGGTTCAAATCAATGGATGCGAAAGATGAAATGGATGAGCTAGGATAGATGGAAGCGATAGATGAAAATAGGATGGAGTGAATAGGTGTGCAAAATGATCTCATAGATGGAAGAACCCACTTTTAGATAGCGTCTATTTACCAGGTTTTCACTATCTAAATTTATTGCATTTTTTCCATATTTAATTTTTTTCTCGTGTTTTTGTTGTTTTATGTTTTTTAGGGATTTTTCGTTTTTATGATTTTTACTAATTTATTTAGGACTTTATATGTTTTTCATTGATTTCTTCAAGACTTTATATGCTTTTTATAGATTTCTTTAGGACTGTATATGCTTTTTACAGATTTCTTCAGGACTTTATATGCTTTTTATTGATTTCTTCAGGACTTTATATCTCAAGCATGGAACTTCTTGAGATGGATGAAATTGATGAGCTCATCAAACCAATCACTTCAAGGGTAGATAAATTGTATGCTCTTGAGCCATATGCTGCTACTATGACAAAAGGACCTAACTAATTTGGTTCAAATTTTCTCTTCTTTTCTCAGTCTTGCTGATTTCTCGGATTCTCCCTTAGAACTATATCTCCAATCTGAAAAATGTGTGGCTTGACTCTATGATTATACTTTCTCGTCATTCTCTGTTGATATACCTTCAAATGATCTATTGCATTTTTGCGACGTTCCTGAATCAACTCAAGTTCTTGAAGTCTAGAGACTCGTTGTTCTTCTTCTGGTATAAGATCTTTCAAGGACACTCATAGAGAAGGTATCTCTACGTCTACTGGTAATATGGATTCTAATCCATAGAATAAGCAATATGGAGTTTCCCCCATTGGTGTGCGAATGTTGGTTCGCTATGCCCAAAGAGAAGGACTTAGCTGAATGTGTCAGTCTTTACCAACTTCATTGATTGTTTTCTTTAGGATTTTCAAGATTGTTTTATTTGATGCCTCTTCTTGACCATTTCCTTGTTGATAATATGGTTTAGAAAAATTATGTTGGATATGGAATCACTCACATAGTTCCTTCACATATTGATTATTAAATGGTCATCCATTATCAGTGATAATGGTCATAGGGACTCCATAGAGATAGATTATATAATTCAAGATGAATGATGATATTTGTTTTCCTGTCACTTTTATCAAAGGTACTGCTTCAATTCATTTAGTGAAATACTCACTAGCAGTCATAATGAACTTGTGTCTATTAGAGGATGAAGGGTTTATCTTCCCTACCAAATCAAGACCCCATTGGGAGAATGGCCATGATCCTGCCAAAGGATGCATTTCTTGTGATGGTGTGTGGATGAGATTCCCATGGATCTAGCATTGTTTACATTTATTGGCATATATAAATAAATCTCTCTCCATAGTAGGCCAATAGTAACCCAAACTAATAATTTTCTTAACCAATGTTAATCCACTTGAGTGTGTGCCACAAATACTTGCATGAACTTTGTTAAGAAATTTCTCAGATTCTTCTTGTTCAAGACATATCAATAAAGTGCTATCTAGACCTCGCCTATATAAAGTATCAGCAATGAGAGTATAGCGGGATGACTGACAGATAAAATTTCTTCTCTGATTGCGGGATAGGTCAGGAGGAAGGATATTCACTTTTAAGTATTAATAAGTTTGGTTGTATAAGGATTGATTGGTTCCAGATATATGGAAAATCATGTGCGTATTTTGGGATTCAGTCATAGGATTCAAGATATCTTCCACCAGCAATTCATAATGTTGTTGATTTTCCTGATTCTACAAAAGAGATGCTATTGTAGCCATTGCATCTGTTGCTTTATTCTCATTTCTTGGGATCTGAGTGAATGATATTTCTTCAAAATGTTCTTTAAACTCTTCTACCAATTATTTGTAAGGCATGAGATTGTCATCCTTAGTTTGATAATCATCATTTATTTAGTTGATTATAAGCTGTGAATTACCATAAACATGTAATTCCTTAATGTTCCATTCAATAGCCATTTTGAGCCCAATAGTCAATGTTTCATATTCTGCAGTATTGTTTGTGCATGGAAATTGTAGTCTATATGATTTTGGAATTGTGTGTCCCTAAGGCATGATGAACAAAATTCCAGTCCCTGGTCCATATTGTGTATAGGAACCATCAAAGTACAACTCCAAAAATTTTGTGCTTATTGTCAAAATGTCCACATCAGGAAATTCAATGTGCAATGGTGTGTCATCTTGTAAGGGTTCTTTAGCTAATTGATCAGAAATGACCTGTCCTTTGATAGTTTTTCCATCAGCATATTCTATATCAAACTCACTTAGTACCATAACCCATTTTTCCAGTCTGCCTGTCAAAGTTGACTTGCTCAGCAAATACTTTAGTGGATCTATTTTTGCTATAAGTTTCACAGAATGAGTCAGCATATAATATCGCAATTTTTGATTTGTGAATACAACATCTAAGCATGTCTTCTCAAGTGATGTATAGTTCAATTCATAGCCTACAAGTGTTCTAAAGGTGTAATACATTCCTCTTTCTTTCCCTTCTTCATCATGTTGTTCTAAAATAGCTCCTAGTGATACATTTGTTGTTGAGATATAAAGTAACAATTGTTTCTCTTTGATTGGGAATACAAGTACTGGAGGATTCATCAGATATTATTTGATTTGCAAAAAATCCTTTTCACACTTCTGATCCCATTTGAATGGAACATTCTTATGTAAAAGATGAGTAAATGAATGACATCTATCTACTAATTGAGAGACAAATCTTTTAATTTATTGCAATCTCCCTCGTAGAGAATGCAATTGACTTATGTTCCTAGGTGACTCCATTTCCATGATGGCTTTGACCTTTTCTAGATCTACTTCAATTCCACAATCTAATATAATGTAGCCAAGAAGTCTTCCATAGGTTACTCCAATTGCACATTTCTTTGGATTCAATCTTAACTGATATTGTTCAAGCCTATCAAAGATCTTACCCAAGATGCTCAAATATTCTTTCCTTGTATGAGATTTTGCAAGTATATCATCTACGTAATCTTTCATAAATGTATGCATCATATCATGGCTCTTTGATAAGTTGCTCTTGCATTCTTAAGCCCAAATGGCATAACATTCAAGTAGTAAGTACCCCATGCACAAGTGAATGTTGTCTTTTCTTAATCTTCAGGGGCGATTCTTATTTGATTGTATCCTAAGAATCCATCCATTAATGAAAACATCTCATGTCCTGCTAATAAATCTACAATTATGTCAATGTTGGGTAGTGGGAAATCATCTTTGGGACATGCCTTGTTCAAATCTCTAAAATTGGTGCAGACTCTTATGCTTTTATCTGGCTTTGACACTAGCACAATGCTTGAAACCCATTCTAGATAGGCAATAGGTCTTATGAAACCCACATCCGATAGCTTCTTTAACTCTTCTTTTACAAGGAGAGTGATGTGTGGATGCATTTTTCCTTAATTTTTGTTTAACAGGTTTTGCTTTTGGATCCAAATTGCAATGATACATGATAAGATCTGGATAAAGTCCTGGCATGTCTGCATAGGACCAAGCAAAATTTATCTATCTTTGTTTGAATAATCCTATGTATTCTTTCTTCTCTTCATCTGATAATGATGTAGCAGGATCAAGGACCTTGGGATCCTTTGTTGTGATAATGTTTATTGCTTTTGTTGGCTCTATTAAAATAGCAAATCTATCCTAAAAATATGCAAGGAGGATGTCAAACTTTCCATCATTTGGTGCCTCAAAGAGGTTTTCACCGTTAGAGACATCCTTTATTTTTCCTCTTGATTGATGTAGTGTTGTCATGAAATGGTTTTCAGCACTAGGTCTTTTTCCTTGTTTTATTTCAATTTTGCGACTGGAAAGTTTGGCATTCTCTTGACTGCAAGAAGTGTTACTCAATTCTGCAGTGGAAGATATATTAGGTGTCATGGGTTCAACAATATTAAGATATATGGTTAAATAATTATCATTGGAAAAGACATCCAATTCAACATTTTCTAGGTTATCCCAATCAATTAATTCTAGATGAAATAGGGGTAAATCATAGTCATCATCATTATTAGTTGTACCAAGGTTCATGACGTAATAGTCATAATTTGGTGTAGAGTAGGTAATTTCATAGATAGAGCTCTCTTGAGGATAGTCTCTTCCAAGTGCTCTCCAATCAGCTTTAACAAAATTAGGATTGGTATTTTGTGATGATCTACAATCAAGTGACTCTTCATCTAATGTTTGTCCCTCAAACGAATGAATTATATCAACGCATACATCTTTGATACTGCAAGTTCCATCTTGATTAATTTCAATAGATTCATTTGTATTTTGAAGTTTACATACTTCTGTACATAACATAGAGGATTCTTTTCCTATCTTTTGTCTTCTCTCGAACTTAGTTTCTTCTGGACTAATAGTCAATCCTACTTGACTATCTATTAGTTCTTTCATGGTTCTTCCATTCCTTGGTATTTCTTACTTAACATTTGATAGAAATCTGATATTTTGTTGACCTTCTGATATTTGATCAATAAATGTTTGTGTTTCTTGTGCTGTTACTTCTTGTTCTTTTTCATCCTCTTTCTTTTGTTGTTTTGTATATGCCTCTTTCCTCTGATTTCTAATTTTTTCTTGTCTTCTTTCCAATTCTATTCTTTGTTTTGTGAAAGATGAGTCTTCATTTGTAATAGCTTCTTGTACTTCATCTATTTCTTCACTTGATACACCAGATGATAGATCTAGACCCCATGCATATTCATTTGAAAATGCCTCTGAACCATTATCTAGAATTAAACCACTATATCTAACATGAATATTATATGGTGAGAAAAGTTCTCTGATTTTGGCCATATGTTCTTTCATTGCTTCTGAAATATCTTGATCAAATTCAACACTTGTTTGTATTCCTTGAACTTGTTTGCAAGATTCTTATTCTCTTTTGATTGTAAGTTCTTCCTGTTGTTTCTCATATTCTTCTTATTTTTGTTTGTTGGCTACTATTTCTGTTGCTCAGTGTAGCTTTTTTTGCTATGGTTCTTCTTTAGGGACTGCTTTATTTCTCCACCTTGGATGTTGATAATTGTGTTGTTTTTTCTTTAATTTTGGATATCCAAGTCTTGATTTATCTTCTTTACATTGTGTGTGAGGAAAAATAGGTTTTGAAATACCTTCTTGTTGATACCAATTGGTCATTTTTCTTCATATCCCATTTTTTGCATGATCTTATAACCATTGCCATATTTCTCTATGGGAATATTGACTTCTCCAATTGTTGCTATAGTTTCATTTTCATCTTTGTACAACCAACTAAGAATGTATTTGTCTTCGGTTTCTTTTGCAAGTGTTCCAGCTCTAACAAATGCTCCATCAAACATTTCTACTGATTTTTCTAAGATCCGTGGTTGAACATTTGTAGGCTTTCCATATTTTTTAGGTGAAAGTGGCAAGCTATGTAAATAATATTTTCCCATTCCTTCATCATTTAATTTGAGCTTTTTCTCAAAGGTTTCCCATAATTTTCCTTGAATTTCTATTGTGGGATAGACTAATTCTCTGTTATGTGGAATTCATGTATCTTGTGTTGGTTTCAGATTATTGCAATATTGATTATAGTGACTTCTTGTCCCTCATGAGGAAAATTTACACACTGGTGATATGTAGAAGAAATAGCTTGCATGTCATGAATCCATGGTCTTCCTAGAAGAATTTATAAGACAGATTCAAGTCTAAAACTTGGTATAATGTATTCCTTTCCATAGGTCCTATTTTGATTGGTAACACCATAGTTTCTTTAGAAGAACACTCTTCTTCATCATAAGCCTTAATAGTTATTTTCTTCTTTGGATCTACTGCATTTTATGAATATCCCAAAGCCTTTATTAAACTTAATGCACAAATGTTTAAGCCAACTCCACCATCTATGAGTATGTGTTTGACATGGGTTTTATGAATGGTGACTTCAACATGTAAGGGAGCATTGTGAGGATGTTGCAAGGATGTGTCATCATTTTCAGAAAAGGACAAGCCATGAGGGGATATAAGGTGTCCCACCATGTTTTGGAACTGATCCACATCCAGGTCTTTTGAAACTGTTGTTTCCATTAGAGATTTTTCCAAAATTTCCTTATACATAGGTGAAACTTTAAGGAGCTCTAAAATTGATATTTTAGTAGGTATCCTTTGCAATTGTTCCACTAAGTTGTATTGTCGTGAAGTGGATGTTGATTCATTTGTTATACCCGGAAATGTAACCTTTTCTTTGCTTCTTGTAATGACTTTGATTGGTTCTGAAGGTTGTTATCTTTAACGATGATGAAATTTACCACATCATCATATGTATAAGTGTAATTCAGTTTAGCTTTGCCTTTTTCATATTTTGATTTAGATTGTTCACCTTTTTCATAGTTTGGAAGTGAAGTTTTGAAGGCTAGATGTGATTCATTCATCTTATGACTATCCACTGTGATAGTTCCAATATCGATTAAATCTTGAAAAAGGTGCTTCAATCTTTGACAATCATTACTTTGTTGTCCTTTGTTTTGATGGTAATTACAAAAATGATTGTCATTCCACCAATTAGGTTTGACTTGAGGTTCATAATTTCTTTCTTCTGGTAAAGTAATCAATTTATTTGCAGGAAGAGTTTTCAAAGTTGATTCGAAGGGTTCTCCAATGTTTGTGAATTTCCTGCGAGGATTGAAGAAGAAAGACTTGGATTTACTATTCTCTTGATTGTTATTGCTTAGTATTTGACTTGATAAGCTAAAGATTGGTTGTTGTTTTGTAGCATTACTATTGTCATTTCCTCCTTTGGTAACATTCCTATTCTTTCACCAAAATTTAGTTGTCATTGTTATTGTTGTTGTTGTTATGATTGTTATTGTAGCAATTATTGTAAAGCTTTAGCTCTCATTTCTTTACCATTGCATCTTCTATCTTTAGACCATTTTCAATCATCTTATCAAAAGAAGGAGGATATTCCATTATAAGACGGTAACTCATTTCACTGATAAGGTTGTCAATGAATATGTCCATTTTCTCTTGATCAGGTACATCTCTTGGCTACCTATTGAGAATTCATTTCCATCATTGTAAAAAGACCATGAAAGATTCACTATTCTTTTGCTTTACATTACATAAATATAGCATTATTATCTCATTTCTTACATTGTAGGAGTATTGTGAGATAAATTTGTTCACAAGTTCTTCAAAATATTTAATTCCAGATGGTAGTCTTGAGAACCATTGCATTGATTGCCCATTTAAAATCCTAGGGAATAGACGCATCAGGTAAGTTTCATTGTGTGCAAATTCCATACTCATAGTGCTAAATTCCCTAATGTGATCTTGAGGATTAGATTTCCCATCGTATTTATCATATTTAAGGATTTCACAATGTTGTGAGAATGGTCTCATGTTTAAACTTTTGTCAAAAGGATATGGACAGATGTCATCCAATGAATATTTCTTGGAAGTCATTCCATTCTACATATCCTGTATTTGTTATTGTAAGGTTTTCATTTGTTGAATGAGAGTTAACAAAGGATTATCCATACAAGTTTTCCTTGTATCATCATAAGTTCTTCTATCACCATGCTCTCTTGTTGTAACATCATGGTCTTTTTTTATTTTATTTCCTCTTGTTCCCTCATGATTTACTCTATTTACATACTCATTATTTGCATCATCTATGTTTTGATTGCTACTCATCTCTGCATTTTATTTCAAACTTTCTATGTTAAAGTCTTGTGGCAATTTAGCTCCTGATTTTGCCAACATTGGAAGGAATTTTTCCTTTTATTTCTCCAATAACTTTTCCATTAGTTTGTCAAATTTAAAATCTGGTTCAAAGTCTCTAATGGTGTTATTGACCGCTTCGTCATCAACATCTGTGTATCCAAAAGTTTGAAACATTGAATTATCTTCTTTCTTTTGTTTTTTTTGTTTTCTGAATTGCTCGTATTAAGCTCTAGTCCAAACTAGAATGTGATTGATTTGAAAAATTCTCAAGGTTTTGGCCTTCTAAATATAACTCAATAAGTGATTATTGGTTTAGGAAGATAAGATTTGTTGATTTTACCACTGCTATTGGTGCATTGTGAAAAAGCGTCTCTTTGTTGAAAAGTGTGTACTTGTAAAAGTTCTCAATCAAATATGTCCCATAACCACGTAAATAGTGACAAAAAATGGTGTAGGAATGTCCTATATTCTAACAAGATCTTATGATTGATATACAAGAATCTTATCCTCTTCTGAGTAGCCTTATAACTGGGTTTTATTTTCTTAATGCGATATTCAAAAGTCATATAAGCATATGATGGTTTACAAGTTTGTTTGATCCCAATGTGAGTGCAATTCTGATTTGATATAACCTAGGTTCAAAATAGGAACGATATATCCAAGATAATGAACAAAGGCTGATATGATCAAGTTTCATGATAGAGGATTCGATGTATCTTGATGAAAACTGACATATCATTGATATGTTGATTTTTTTGCATTTGAGATGGTTCATGATAGAGGTCTATTTGATTGATGAACCTAATTATCAGACTAGTTTGAAGGTCTATGATAGTTTAAAGGCAACTCTACTTGAAAAGGGTATCTGAAACTAATTTTAAAATTTTGGTCTGATATGCAGAAATGTCCTTTGTCTTAGTTGCAAGAAAACATTTAAGCTAACCTTTTTGTCAAAGGTGCTAACTTATGGGACAAATGTGCTATTCTGTTGCTTGAAAGTGCTACTCTGTGATACTAAAAGCAAAAAACTATGTTAGTAGTTTTATGCTTAAAAACGCTAATTTGCTGATCAAATGCGTGAACCTATGATATAAAAGTGTTGCACAACAAAACACTATTATGACTGTGTTACAACTATTTTTCAATTTTCCCAGCAAGTTGTCAGATTTTTGCTCATTTCTAGTTGAGTTTTTTCAAGTTTTTGACCATGTTGAGCATGTTATAGACATACGAGACACAATATTTGAAAAACAAAATGTGCAAGCAAGAACGAATCCTATGGTAGGTCGAGACAATAATTGTTGAATCTCGCATGGGGTTTCCCCTGAGGCTACACTATTCAGACCAGATATTTAGATGCTTGACCCCATTGGCTCCACCCTCAGCACTCACTTCTCTGGGACAGCTAAGCACTAGTTTCCATGAAAAATCCCCATGGAAAACTTCACATCTCTACTAAGAACTATATGTGTGTGAGTCACTTCAGAGGTCCAACCTCCTGCGCCAATAATTAGAAGGATTTTGGCAACTAGTACAGGTGGTTTTTAGTAAAGGCTTCTGGTCATGTGGCCATACATGCGACACTCTACACTCTATAAATACAGAAGGTTCCTAGCCTATAGAGGTTACGCTCCATAGGGTTAATGGGGAAACATAGTGTTGGTATGAACTAGTCAGCACCTGTTCTTTATGACTTTCGTCACAAACACGATTTATTTAGAGTGGATCGAAAGGACTCAATATTAGCCCATTTTCACTTGGGTTGTTCCCCTCTCACTGGCCCCCTCAAGGTAGCTTAGGAAGGCAGACCCTCTAAAGCTTACACATAAAAGAAAGTAGGTCTAATTTTCTAATCACCATATGAGGGTGAGAGAATACTTGCCTACTACTTCAACAAGCATGGAAGACAAAAATTTATTTTAAGCCTTCTAATAATCTATGTGCAACTACTTTAAAGAAAACACTCATATGCAAGTTGCATGTTGTTGATTTATCCTCCTAGTTAAGTTAGATGAGCAAGATATGATGTTTTACATTCCAAAATATTCTTATTTAACTAGATGTGAATAAATGCATGAAATTTGCTTCAAAAATAATCCTCCACACACAAATGTCAGTAGTTTGCAATATTTTATGTCTTGGACATTTGAACCTTTAAAGATTGTTAGTTTTTAGTTTGTAAAAATCCAAATTTTAAGCACTGTCAGGACAAAAGCTCCTAAACAACAAAAGTGCTATCCTATTTCATAATTGTGTGAATTCATGTCTAAATACACTATTTTATTGAAAGTAGCTGCTAACCTAAGCAAAGAAAGTGCTAAGCTATCTAACAAAAGTTCTATCAAATTTCACAAATGTGTGAAAACGATTTACAAAAGTGTTAAACTAGCTCTGCGAGAATAAGACAGGATATTAGAAAGATAAGTTCGAGGCCCGAACCCCACGGTGGGCACCAAAAATGTTGAGGTTAAAGTTGAACTCCAAAGAAATGTCTTCAAACTTGTTAGTCCATCATAAAATATAAAAATGAAAGCTGCAGGAAACTTAACTTCAACCAATTAAGTAACATGAAGTAAATGAAATAAACAAAATTATACCTTCCATGATTTACACCTCATTGTGTCCTAACTCCACTATTCCTAGTTGCAAATGATTTTCTCTTAGACAAGCACTGGTAGCTTCCAAGATGGCATATGAACAATGGACTGATAGTTAACTAATACTATGATATGCATATGCAAATGATATTAAACTAACATGGTATTAAGCTATGATAAGAATTGTAAAATTTCTAATTGCTTCAAACTCAATCTCACAGATGCAAGATAAAGGCTCCTATAATGACTATTTGATTAACTATTAGTCTATTGGTTTCAAAATGGCTTAGGAGACCTCTTTTTATAGGCTTTTGAGTGCATGAGCTTAGGTGGCAGAGATCAATGGTCATGATCCAATCTTGCAAATTGGATGGCTCTGAGAAAGAAGTTGAAGGTTAAAAGAAAGGGGAAAGGAGAAGACAAGTGTCACTCATCTCACCTTGACTGAGTTGAAGACTTGAGAGGCTATTAGATAGTTGGAGAAGATGTAGGAATGAGAGGACAACATGACTCAACTCCTCCTAAGATATGGGGATGTTGGAGAGAATATAGAAGAAGGTTAGGAAATATGTGTACGTACACATATTTCATTTATTTTAGAAGTTGGAGATAAGTGGCTAATAAATGATTTTATTTTGTTGAATTAATTTAGCCACATGATGGATGAGTTAGCAAAGGAAAGATGAAGTGGATATGGAAGGTGAGTTGGAAAAGGGATTAAATAATTAAGAAATTATTTAATTAATGAGACTATAGGATAGAAGAATAACCATTAAATATTAGATATTTAATTGATTGATTAGAAGAAAAGGATATAACAAATTAATTAATAAAATGTTTCAATTAAATTAATTAATAGAAGGACATGAAATGAATAAATTAAATTAATCTTTTCAAAATAACTATTTAATAGAAGAATAATTATTAAATAAATATTGAATATTTATTTAATTGCTCATAGCCATTTTTATGTGTATACAAAAGTAAATAGAATACTTGAATACTTGCCCAAAAGCATTTTAGAAGCAAAACTAGAATCAATAAGCTCGTGATTGGGCAAATAGATGAAGTAATTAAAGACATTGAGAAGATTTTGAAGCCAATTTTGGAAAAGATTAAATATGATGTTTTCTCATCTAGTCTAGAAGTGTAAAAAGTACAATCAAAATTTGATGAAGTTGAAGTAAATGTATCCTATGTTCCGAAAGAGGAAGGTGCATATAAAGATAAGGAAGATATGATGAATAATGGTGGAAAAGAGACAGGAAAAGGAGAGTCAGTTGAGGATACTTAGAATCCTCTAGATCAGGGAATGGACACCATGCCATATGTGTAGACTCAAGCTTTGATTGATAATAAAGATCTGAAAGAGGTCAAGGTAGAATCTAACATAAAGGACAGAAAGGTTGAAATGATTGGTATTGTCTCTAAGGCAAGAGACACTGTTAAGGATGTAAAGGACTTTCTTGAAAAAGATAAACTGATCTTTGATGATCTAACACTGTCCCAAGGGTCAATCAACTTGGATACTATCTCTCCCATTCAGAAATTGAAGCTATCATATTTTGCATAGGCAAAGGCAGGAGAGGAGATCTTGAAATCTCAAATTGAGGATAGTGAACTATTAAATCTTTCTTCTGGTGTCCTAAAAACGATAAAGCCTACATTTGTAAAGGATGCATCAAATTCTCCCTTGGGATAGTTGAAGAGCCTCATTAACTTTGCAAGTACTCATTTTGAATCTTTAGAGAAGTCAGACAAAGTCAAGGTCCGAAATGAATTCAATGACAAGAGATTCAGTGAATTGAAGAAAACAATTGCCCATGATAGAAGTTTGTTAGACACTTGTGTAACAAGAATTTAAGATGCCTTATTTGAGGGAGGTAGTGTCTACAAGTCTTGTTTGTCATATTCTAAATTTGTTGAATACATTCATAATCAAATAAATGAAAGTGAGAAGCAATTGGCAAGGATTTCTCAGTCTTTTGATCCATTCTCTATCTCTATGACTAGTCAAGAAGCTCAGCTCATATCATTGCTAGAAAAAATGAAGAACTTGAGCCATGATAGGGATAAGGTTGTTGGCAAAGTTAGTGAACTTTACACTCTAATTGCTCCCAAGATGGACACAATGCTCAGTGCTTTGAAGGAAGTTGAGGATGTCGTAACCACAAATGAACCTTAAGATCTTCAATCGTCAGACATGCAGACATTCCTTTTAAGTGGTCTCATCTTGGTATTAGAGTGTCTCAAGAGAGGTCATGACAGCTATTTGAGCTCATTGAAAAACAATTCTGTAGATATCTTCAAGCTTATGTAAGTTAGTAAGGTCTGTGTACATATGCTACTTATATAGAGTTTTGTGTGAATTGTTTGCTTGCAGATCCATACCTTTGTCATTGATGTCAAAGGGGGAGTGTAAGGAAGTGAAAAATGTTATGTTCATCTCAGGAGGAGTTTTGGAATCTTTGAATTTTAAAGTTTTGCAGTGTGTACAATTGTTGGTACTTATTCTGACACTTAGCCATTTTTCAGTGTGTTGCCATCAATGCCAAAGGGGGAGATCCCATCTGTAGTACATGATTACCTTATACTAGAAGTCTGAGTCAAGATTTGGTTAAGTCTGACAAACTAGAACCGAGTATTTGGCAGAGTTCACTATTTTCATTGGCATTTCTCTTTAGGTTAATATATTGTTTTGTGAATCTAAGGGAAGTCATTTGGATGTTCTGATCATTTTATTTCTACAGTTTTGGTATCCGGTGATAATTGTTGTGCAAGTTAGAAGATCTCGTGTATTGGTTTTTGGGTTGAACAGTAAAGTATGGCCAACTTGGGTAGTTGATCACTGTGCGGATTTGATGGAGTAGTTTTGGTGATTGTTTTTAGTGATCCAAGATGTTTAGCCAACATTTGGGAAGCATGTGGATAATTCTTTTTGGTCTGCATTAGTATTTGAGATCAGATTTTGCCAACAGGGTGTACACATTTGGAAAATGTGTTAAGTCTTGATGAGCTGACTAGCAATGGATATGATTTCATGTTGTGGATATATAAGATTGATTTAATTGATCATTTTGAGTATATAAAATGTGTTAGCAATCGATTATGCATATTTTCTCTTATGTAGGACAGAGATCTATGCACGGGATTTATGAAAGAACTGTGAAATAGAGAAGAATGAGATAAGTGTGAAAAGTGTGATTATTGAGCTTAACTAGAATATTATCAAGCATTTCTAGATGCTACTTTTTAGTTCATGTACTTTAGTAATCTATTGTAATATATTTTTAAGTAGTGAGCCTTCTTTCTTTGAGCAGTGAGCTTCAGGGAGTGTGCCTGAATGCATGTGCATTCCCCTTTGTAATATTGCTATACTTATGTAGAGTATATTTATATTGTGGGTTCATCACCACCATGGTTTTTCCCTTAACAAGGTATCCACATACAAAAATATTGGTGTTATGGTGTTGTGGTTATTTGATTTATGTTCTTGCATCTTTCTTTTTCTCATATGCATTAACTGGTTGAGTGAATAGTTTAATAAAGTTAAAGATTGCAGAACACTGATTCACCTCCCCTCCTCTCAGTGTTCCTTGATCCCAATAGTTTAACCCAATATATTAAATTGTGAATGTTAATTTTGCATGTCATGGGTTGATATCAAACTTCCCTAAAATTTAAATTTAAAAAGACGTAATTTGCATTTAAAAACAACTCCCTCTCTAATTTCTAACTCTTATCAACACCGAGTCTTATAATTAAGCATTCAATCATGCATAATTTAGTATGAATCTGCAATCAAGTTATCAATCATTTGAGTCTACATTTTATTTAGGCAATCATGATCAATTATGATGTTTTCCTCCATGATGAAGCCATTCATTGATATTTCCTAGAAAAATCCTTATGTGAGACTTCATGCTAAGGGTTTCATATCTAAGGTTACTTTTGTCAACTCAAGCATTTCCATTATTGTTTCATCCTTTGCCCTTATAAAAAAAAGATCTCTTTTTTATCAATCTTTTTGTAGTCGAGGAGTGAACACAAACACATGATTTGACTTAAGTAAGCCCTTATATAGCAAAATATATTTCTCCCATTTTTGTGTTTGCAAATTCAAGTCTAGCTGTAGAGAGTGTCATAGGTGCATAAAGAAGATTATGACAAATAGTCTCAAATTTCAAACAAGAGGAAACAACTAGACTATGGCACCCTCCAACCATATCAAAAAAAATTTGGCTAAATTTTATAGAGACATCCCTAGAGGATCTCATAATCATGAATTTGAAATTTTCTATTAGCACAAAGACCCTTAGAATTGGGTGCCCTCCAGCCATGTCTAGCAATTTTAAGATTATCTTGCTAACACTGTTACTACATGTGGAAAGGGATCCTTTAAAGTATTTAAGGATTTTACTAGCCCTAGAGACCATGCTTTATGTGTTTGGAAAATAACTCCTAATAAGAATCTAAGGATCTTTGTATCCCTTGATGTCATGCCTTGTGGTTTTTATATGGCTCCTAGTAAGTACCAAAGGATCTTACTTGCCCTAGATGCAATACCTTTATATTTTGCATGCTCCATGTATATTACCAATATTGATCATATGCTCACTTTGTACTTGTCTTTTATCTAGATATTTTTATCTGGTGAGATTCTTTGATGTTGTCTTGTCTCTTTGATGTCTTGATGAAATATAGCTAAATGTATGTCATAAATTGTATCCCTTTAGAATTTCACACTTACTTTGGACCGACCTTGGTGGATGTGCCCAATGTGTACCTAATTCGTGTCTAATTTTGGTAAGTTTGAGGATAGTTTTTGGTCAAATAGTGCATTCACTTTTTCATAGCCTTTTTCCTATCCTAAAGTACTAGTACTAGGGTGTCTAATGCCCCTATGGTCGACTAGATTGCCTAGTCCCTTATCCTAGACTATATTGCACAATGCCCCTATCCAAAAAGTTTGGCCCCAAATTTATTACAAATGTCAACTTTGCAAGGAACCAAAAATATTATTTTGAAATTGGCATTCCCTAAAAACTAAATTTGAAAAGCCATAAGTTGCATATAAATGTAACTCCCTCTTTGACTTCAAACTCCTATCAAATCCAAGTATTACAATTTAGCATGCAATCAAATGTGACTGATTATATATTTGCAATTAAGGAGTCCAGTAGTCTATAGTTTAGTAAATCGTATACCTTTACAATTTCATAGTCACTTTGGACTCACTTTAGCTTTTGTGCATGATGTTCTTAATTCTTGTTTGATTGTTTGAAGTTTTGGGACCATTTTGAAAAAAAATTCATTTATTGCTTTCTAGGAGCAATTGTGTGCTATTGGATGTTATACTTGTTTATGAGTTTCATAATCCATCATTATGAATCTGTGATTCATATGAGAGGAATTTTTTTTATGGCCTTCTATCCTTTAACTAGTAATAATGTTGAGCCTGATTTACATGTTAACTTATTCTCACCAAAGAGATTGGGAGATAAATCTTCCAATAATCCAACACACATCTTGACTAAATATATTAGACAATCATTCCCCTCGTTCTTCTCATGACGAGGATGAGCATTTAGTACAAGTGTATAATGAACAATTAATGAAGCTTACAAGAAGTTAGAAGGTCTTCAACAATTTGTAAGTTGAGAATGTTGAAGAATCGAAAAAATCTTAACTATACAACAGATATTCATTTATCAAAATGAAGTAAGCTATTACATTTCTACAACTTTATAAAGCCATCTAACTTCGAACTACCAAAAAATTAAAATTAACTAAAAACTAAGATTTAACTAGTAAATAATCTTATGTTAAGCACTATTTTTTAACACACCCATTTAGTGCTAACATAGAAAAATTTATGATTACCCCACTAGGCCCCTTCAATTACAAAACTCATTGGATTTCAGTTCCACCGATAACGAATCCATACATGAGATCTCCAAAATTCATATTGCGTCAAAAAGAAAACACTATTTGTCCAATTACAAAGAATTATTATATTACAATTGTATAAAAGAAAAATAATTTTCAATCTTTTCAATCTGCATAATAAACCTCTTAACAGCTCATTGGTAGCAGCTAACATTATTTCTTCTCTCCAATCGTGTAACCACCAGCTATGTTGAGTCCTCCAAGTCTGCACCGATTGCGTTCATTGACATTTCTTGCTGTGTTCAAGATTTATGTACGCCTCTATGTTATGAATGTTTAGTTGAACACAAGTCATTTTCCAGAGCAAAAAGATGGGTATTGAACTGCAATTGGGATGAGTTCGTTGAAAAATTTCATGATTGCTTGTGAAAATATCCAACGCTAGCCCACTCATTTCTGGTTGAGATTTGTTAACTATCAAATTTAGACGTCTGCACATTTTGTGGTGCCAAAGGTCAACAGAAGAAAACGAACATTAATGTAGAATGAAGGCCATTTGTGTCTACATATTTCTGGGTGTAGTAGCCTTCATTATCATTTGATATAGATGAGAAAAACTTCAAAAATAGTGGCATTCAATTAAAAATCTTAAATTAACATCTAGCTTTAATAGCAATCTCACCAATTAATATCTAAATAAATATACCTCTTCAATCACTATCCGAATCTGTAGACTCGAAACCTTCAATATCATTTAAAGCATCTTCAAAACCCATCAAAATTTCATCCACATCTGAATCTTATTCACCAAATCATACTCTTCTTTCTTCCTCCTCTTCTTCTTGGCTCACAACCTTGTGAGACCAAGGTAAACTTCTCCCATCAGCGGGCACATTTTTGGATTGAAACTTTGAGGCATCAAACATAATTGATAAAACATTAGCTGAAGCAACTCATTGACCGTATTTAATTGCCCTGCACATGCCGTGAAAAGCCAAGCAGAGACCATTTTTATAGGGGCATATTTCGAGGAAATCTAACTCAAAATTGGAATGATGGAAGATTTATCCACTATTTTCAAACTCATAATTCCTGCACCTTAGCTGATTGACACAGTGTTGGATTGATTTTCTTTTGTAGAAACTACAACATTTTTCTTCCTTCACAGTCGTAATGTCTTTGGTAGACCATGTTTGCGTAATCACTATTGTGACCTGCAACAATGGTGTTGAGCCTGAATTACATTTTAACTTATTCTCACCCAGGAGCTTGGTAGAGAAATATTCCCATAATCCCATCTTGCCTAAAATACCTTACAATCATATCATCTTGCCTAAAATACCAGACAATCATGATTATGTTCACATGTTTTTCCAATATATGAGAAGCATTGGCTAAAATATCCATTTTTTTTCTAGTCATAACTCTTTCATCGTTTATCATCTTAGAAAGCATCCATGTAATTATTTTATACATAAAAATAAGATTCACCTACTAGATTGATGAAAATATACTTACTACTTAAAATCTATACTATATCTTCACACAACCAAATATTTATTTAGATAAAATATATGAATTCTAATTTGTTAGATGTAAGTATAAATAGTCACAATGCAGTCTACCCCTATTTTTCAAACCGAAAAACACACTTAATTTTTTTCTCATAAAAAACTCACTACATCTCTAAATGAACTAAAGACATAACAAGTAGACCTTTCAATTCTGATATCTGCAACCTAATCAATATAGCCAAATCCTTATATATATATTATTTTAATTTAAATAATAGTAAATAGAATACTGTAAAGTGCAACAAAGATATATTAAATCCCTCCTTGTTACATTCCCATTTTCTCTTTGTTTGGATTAGACGTTTTACTTTCTTAAGACTCCCCCGCTACTTCAAAAATGTTTGGTATGGTACAAAATATAACATACACGGTTTTACCAAATGTACTCATTGAAGGGACATAGCTCATGTTCTCAATCTTATTAAGTGTCAAATGGAATGATTTAAATAGAATAATTATTCTCATAGAAATAAGAACACTGATTACCTTGGGGTCTTTTATCCTAAATTTCTACAAAATAAAATCCACGTATTTCCCTTTAGTGGATAATATTTTGTAATCTTGATCCTTCAAATGATCTTTTTTCCAAATTTCCAAATGTTTTTTTATCAAAATTGTATATAATAGATATTTATAGATAGAACAATCATTTTTAGCTGCATACTACATGTTTAAATTCACAAAATACTCAGTAAAAATATCAAACCTGCCAGCAAAGCAACCTAACAGAAATTTGAACCTGACTGATGGTTTCACCAAACAAATGTTTTAACTGCTGAACTACATGGATCACCCCTTAAGTAACACAAATCTTAATTCCACCTATTAAAAAAACCCAACATTTATAGTACACATATCCAATCAAAGTTGAAGTCCACAACTTCAAGTTAAGCAGTTTTAATAACCCAATTTAGTATTTTGGCAATGATTGACAGCTCACAAGTACTCGAACATAAAAATTACCCTGAACAAGGCTAAAACCATTTTTTTTCAAAATGATGAACCCATTTCAGCTATCACACAGAGAATACAAAAAAGTTGCTGGACATCTGCCAGCAACTCCAGTAAAGTCTTAGCATATTACACTTGTAATAGGAGTAGTGTTATACAAATGGATCTTGTATGATAATCAGCCATACAAGTTACAGGAGTTTTTATTTACTTTTTCTAAGTGAGATCTGTAAGAAAACCAGCAGTTAAGTGCCAGATGAATACTTAGCCTTGTAGTCCTTCCAGAGCTGATCAACAGATTTCCCTGTGAGAGCATTAAAGTATCCAAGGTCCCATCCAGACGCCAACTTAGCGTTCATCTTGGCAACAAAGCCAGGCCTAATGCTCTCACAGTACTGCAAGAAATATGCCGTAACCTCATAGCCATGGTCCCATCTATCTCCACTTCCGGGCTTAACCCAGTGAGAAGGTGCCAACCCAGCAGTGAGCCGAACATAATCTGCAAATCCTTCGATGAGCCCACCTGGTGCATTTCCATGCCCGTCCCACTGCCACACGTGTGTCATCTCATGGTACATAACTCCTCTTATTTCTGCCTTCACGTCTTTCGTGTAGTCTGCAACATATTCTGCGCTAAAGTGGATTTCATCTCGATTCGTATACGCTATTCCGTTCATGCTTTCCACAATCAGAGAAACTGTATTCACCTTCTTCCTACTTGCAGGTGATTGCTGGTGGAAGGTTTTCCAGATAAAATTAGTGGAGGAGTTCATTATTTCCAGTGCTCCCCCCTTGCCGATCTCTTTATCAAATCGATCACCACCTGAAGTTCCTTGCGCAGAATTGGTGAATTCGAATGCCACTGCTTCGGCACTGTGCTCAATTAATAATGTGACGCCCAGCAGGACGACCATGAAGCGAAACAGTGCAGCCGAGGGAGCGGCCATTTTTGCAAATTCACTAAAATTTGTAAGAGCGAAAGAAAAATTATTATAACAAGATTATATTACCGATAAGGGGTGAAGTAGAAATTATATAGGGCTGTGCTTGTGAACACAAACTTTTTCCTCAGATTGGATATACTGATGTAAATCCAAGTCAAAGCCTTTTATGGAATGGCCGTTGCAGTTCGGGCGCACCAGCCCACCTTATCAGTGGAAATATTAATCAGATTCCATTACTTTAAATCGCTATCACCAAAATTGTGGATTAATGTGCACTCTTTTAAAAATCTAATTTAATCGGACAGTCTACACCCTTTTCTTCATGTTTTTGTCTGGACTCCACTTTCCACATCGCTGCATGTAATCCACTTCAGAGTTCAAATTAATCTAGAAGTACACGAATTGAAACTTTAGCTTTCCGAAATGGCACTTCAATTTTTTAACTGTTTTTAGTGGAATGCAATCATAACTTCCACCTTTAGGTATAAGAGGCAGCAGACTAATAATAAAATATTCAGTTTTGTTTAGTGCAATAACATCGTATCTTGAATTTTATTTAGTGGAGTACCATCATAACTTGCACTTCCTATCATGAAAGACAGCAGGCCAGTAATAAAATTGGTAAGTGGGCTATTTTTTCCTATGCAACAAGAAAAGTATAGTTTATTAGCCCATAGGCTATAGTCTTGTCTGATAAAGGAGTTCCGTTCCCCCAGTGAATAGTAAAATACATTTTCTTTGTTTTAGTAATAATGTCTCAATCAGCTCAGGTCGGGAGCATTGAATTAAAAAATACGTGCAGAGAGACGGTTTTAAATCTCACACAGTAACATATTAAGAAAATATCAGTCTGAGTATTTAAAAGTTTTAAGTTTAGAAATCAAAACTCAGTGTGTGAGATTTAAACTCTCTGTGTGCCGAGAAGAAATTTTACAAACTCTATTTTTTTTTACTTCATAGGAAGACACTCGATTAAGAGTTGCAAAAATGTTAGTCCAAACGAAATTCCAAATATATTTTATATTTTTTCTTTATTCCGCGATGGGGTGTTCACAAAATTGTCGTAATTTGCAGGGCTTTGTCGAATAATAAAATAATGGGAAAGGAAGGACACGTATAATCGCCCGATGTCCATAGAAGAAATGGTCAATAACCATATTAAATATTAAATAAGACTGCAATTTTTATAATGTAGTTTTGTTATTACTTCGAAATAATTTTGATTTCAAAAATTTATTATGAATCTAATTATAATTGCATTTAGAAAAATGTTTATATTTTCAAAAATAAAAAGAAAATTGTATTTATATTAAAACAACCTTTTTATTCGTTTGAGAATTATTTTAATTTACTTTGGAATTTTTAAAATATATTTAAGATATTTATTATAAATGTTTTGTTTGCAAAAAGAGTTAGTTTAGGTACATAAAATATTTTTTAAGTTAAAATAATATATTTTTTTATGGAATGAAATAATTCTTGAGTAAATAATATAAATAAATTAAAAATATTCTTCAAAAGTTAGAATGTAAAACAAAACAAATTCTTCATCATGTGTTAGAAGATCCTTCTTTTCTAGGTTGTTTCGGCCCTCTCGGCGAATATTCTAACTAAAAAATCCATAATCTTAAAAGGCTCGAGATGGTGCCTTGGAAATGGACAGAAAATTTGATTCTGGGAAGATTGGTGGGCAGGTGAGGGCCCTCTGAATGGTAGTCATTGGGCTATTCAGTTCAAAGATTTGTGTGTGGAACAGTTTGGCCTTTGGGTTGTGGATTATATTTGGGAAGGCTGGTATCTGGATCTTACTAGACTTGATCCTTTGTTAAAACTTCTTAAGAGCTAGCTCTGTTTGATCCATATCCTTATCTCCCCTACCGAGGATTCCTTGGTTTGGGGTGGATCTTCCTCTAGAGGTTTTTCAGTTTCCCAAGCTTTTGCCATGCAGTTGAGATCCTTTGCTCCTGCTCCTTTTTGGTCCTTCATCTGGAATAGTTTGTTGGCTCCTAAGATTAATACCTCTTTCTGGCTTTTCATGCAATTTTGGCTCCTCTCATCTCTAATCTCAATGTTGATCCCAATGTGTGCTATGTGGATAAAGCTATTTTTTTCTTCCATATGATTGTGGGGCTTTCTTTTCCTTCTATTCAAGCAATTGATGGAAGATATTTCTTCATTATGCCTACTATGGGGCAGTTTGGGGTAAAAGATTTGGTCTTATGCAGTAGGTGGGAGTTCTTCTTCATGCGTTGTGCTTTCCAGGCTTTCCTTCTTCTAGTTATTGGGTGTTATTTCTTTGACCACTGGTGTGGCTTGGAGTTATACAACTTGGCCTTTTTGGGGGTTGTGGGGGCCTATCTTTTTTCCCTTGTTCTCTTGAGGGCTTCCCCTCTTAGGGTTTCTGCTAGCCCTTCTTTCTATTTTTTGCTTCAGGGTCTCTCTATTTTTTGTGTCCTTCTTGTGTATATTGATACCTTATGATTGAGGGTTTTTGTTTCTCTTCCCCTGTTCCTTATTTAGTTGTTTCCCTTGGAGTTGAAGTCATATTTTCTTCAGGTGGGACATTTTTAATGGTCATGGTTAGGGTTGGCTTCTTGTGTTGTCTTCTTATTCTTCTATTGGTCCTATAGAGGTGGTAGCTTTCCCTATGAAGGTGGTGATATTCTATGGGGAAGAGGTTGGAATTTCTCTATTGGTGGTTGGTCTCTACCTTGGATGCTCAGTTTTGGAGAAGACTGAGGTGTGGTTTCTCCTTTTCATAGTTTCCTCCTCTACTATTTCTATTAAGGGGGGATCCTCTTCTATTGAGGTGGAGAGGAGTTCTTCAGAAGAGGTGGATTCCTATTCTTTGGATGCCTTCATTTTTTGGTGTAAGATGTTTGTGGGTTGTATAGTTAAATCCTTTGTAATAAGTTTATGGCCTGAGCCTTGCCAAAACCCATGTTTCAAGTTAAGGGAGCCTTGTAAAACCCTTATCTCTTTTGTTGTTGACATCTTTTGTCTAATGGTTTAGACTTGACAGGTGGATTTTTCCTATTCTTAGCTATCTTATTGATGGTTGATTGATGGTGGGTTATTGTTAATCTTTGATTATACCATCTTGTAATGTTCTTCTTGTGAGTTCTGAAATCTTTTTAATTCTAGAGGGTTTTGATTCCCTTCAAAACTTGGTGTAAAGGGTTTCGAGTCTCCTCAAAATCTATTTGACCCTTAATCAAACAAATTTTAAGATAATTCAATCATAATTCTTATTATAATATTTTTATTAAATAATAAAAAACTTTATTAATATGTACTTTTCTTATAATTATTTTTCCTTATTTCAATTTGTGTGAAATAAATACCTTTAAAATTTGTTCTAATAAAATAACATTTTAAAATAGCTTAAACTTTATTCTAATTAAATTTATCTTAATGATATCATTTATTCTAACCCAAACCTTCAAAAAATTCAAATCCTAAAGATATCCCTAATACCACCCTAACACTAACTATATTTAAACCAAATTCTGAAATGAGAGTTTAATGTTTATGAAATAATTTTAAACAATCTTTAAAAATTATTTGAATAATGATAAAAATAAATAGTACAAAATTTATGATATACATTACCATTCTTTTACTCTCTTTTTTAGAAGTTAACATAGAATTTTTTTTTATATATAACTAATTTTTTAAATTTTCATATAAATACATTTTAAAATTTATTAATATATATTAAGTGCCATGCAATGGTGAGTACTTTCTTTTATAGTATTGTTATAAAAATATTTGTTGTAATTTTTAATTATTGTTATTTTAAATTATTTTATTTTAATTATATTTTGTAATATTAACTATAACTATCAATAAAATAAATTTAATAATTATGATATAATATAAATATTTTAGTGAAAATATACACTTTTCTTAAGAATATAATCTTAACTTAACTATAAAATCTATATAATTATAATAATAAAATTAATATAAAACATAATTATTAATTTAAGATAATATATCATTTTAATTATATTTATGTAATATTAATTACAACTAATAGGCCAAAGCCGATAAGATCTACATACCCTAACCCCTATGAGATTTGAACTTGTGACCTCTCTTTCAAGAGCACAAGTTCTCCACCACTAGGCCAACTAAGGTTGTACTTATAGAAAATTATAATTATTAAAGATACATATTTTGGTTTATTTTTTTAATAGAAATATTTGTTGTGTACTGCTTGTAATTGAAATACTTTGAGGATTTATTTACATTTTTTATTTTATTTAATTGAAATGAAGTGAATGAAATCCCTTTGCAATAGTTAATTGATTTTGTTACCTATAATTTAAAAAATAAAAATTAATAAAATTTATGATTTAAATTTAGAAATATAAACAATTTATTTTGATCTTTCTAAATTTAAATTAGTGTAGCATGTAATTTTAATTTTTTGAGTTTAAAATTAGTTTTTTATGTTTAAAATTTAGAAACATAAAATATATAATTAAAAAAATTAAAAAATAATTAAGGTACAAATAGAAAAATCACGTATATGATAAAATAGAAATTACTTTTGATAATAAATATTGTTTTGTATCTTAAACAATTGATATTATTTATGAAATATTATTGTATGTACCTAAATTATTTAAATTTAGAAACATAAAATTATTTTTGATCTTTGTGAATTGAATATAAAAAACTATATTTAATTTTTTATATATTTGTGTAACTTCATTAAGAGATAAACAAGATATAAATAGAAAAATCAAATCTATATTTTTAAATTTAGAAATATTATATATTCATGATTAAAATTTAGCAACATAGAAATTCATTTTGATATTTGAAGTTTAAAATTATATTTTTATGTTAAGATTTACAAACATAATTTTTTTTTAATCTTTCTAAATTGAAAAAAAAAAGATTATTTCCTTTATTTTTCTATTCAAATATTGTTTTTATTTTAATTATTCCTCAAAATTTGTTCAAGTCATATAAGTATCCACTGCTCTTAATTTTTCTAAAAAAAATGCTTAACAATATTGACATTCTATGTAGGCAACAATATCTAAACAAAAAGACATAAATTTTATGTTTTATCATTCTATACAACGAAAAAATTGTTGATATCAAATTAATACTAACCACTGTGATTACTATTTTTTACAGTATTTTATTTTAAAACATATAAACTACTAAATTCATTGAAATAATATATTTCCATTCATAATATTAAACAGAGTAAGTGAGCTGATATTTACTGTAACCTAAATTTTAAAATATAAAACTGTTGTGTTCTTTTCCATTGCGTGAAAGCATTCCTATAACTATGCCTTTCTTATTGACCATTCTTGAAATATGCTAGAGCTTGAAGTTGCTCCCCGCCCCAAAACAACCCAGATCATAAATTTGCTCATAATAGAATATGCCCATCAATCTACATCTAACCAAAAAAAAATCCTGGTTTAGGCAATACTCATCAATCGAGAATCATTAGAATGAAAGTCAGCAAATCGGAGCATCAGATTTCAATAAATTTTGAATTTTAAAAGGAGAAGAATCTAAGCAGCTGTAGAAGGTTGGTGGTGCAACTAACGCATTTTCTGATTAAACCCAGAGATCTCATTCAAATTTCATTGATCTGGTTAACGAAACTTTGGCGTCTGGGCTTCTCCACTCTTTGCTACCTGTCCATTATTGAAAACAGTGTTAATTGTTACAGCTCTTCGTTTCCTTCCAATATCGATGTGTTTTAATCCACCAGATAAACACCATGCCTTCAAAAATGAAATAAGACAAAACAGTCTGCAAAGCAGTGGAGAGAAATAATATTCTCAACATGTAGACATCAACTAACTCTAAATTAGAACCAGATAACTTTCAAATTTATTTATTAGAAATCAGAACCCCAATTAACTGATTTGGGCAACGAATTTACAATTCTCTTTTGGAGTTCACTTATTTCGCTTAGTTAACTATAATAGGTAGATCGTGAAGGCCGAGAAAATTGTCGTTTAAGCAGAAGCACCATACTTGGTCTTGTAGTCGCTCCAAAGCTGATCAACAGATTTTCCAGTGAGGTCACTCAAAAATCCTACGTCCCATCCAGAAGCCAATTTGGTGTTGAGAACAAATCCAGAGCTTATGCTTTCACAATACTGCAAAAAATAGGCAGTAAATTCATTACCCTGGTCCCATCTGTCTCCACTGCCACACTTATTCCAGTAAGGAGCATTAACCAACCGGGCACTGAGGCGCACAAAATCTGCAATGCCATCAATAAGGTTACGCGGGGTTATGCCTTGGCCGTCCCATTGACGCTTGTGTGTCATCTCTGCTGGAAAGAAACAGGGGAGCAAAAAACAGAACAAAAAAAAAAACAGGGCAGATAAAAGAAAACAGATTTTAAATCAACAATCCATTCTTTTCATTCTATCACAGAACTGATTACAAAATGCTTCATATTATTGAGGTCTGCTCATTTTGTAGACTCAGAAAAATTCAAATATCATGACTCCCCTGTTCTTCTGCTGCTATAAAAAATGTTCTTTTGCTGCTATACAAACCCCTGTTCTTCTCTTTCATTGACTGGTTCTGCAGCTCTTTTTCTAGGCACACACTTTTTACATATATATTTCAAAACTACATATATTGTCTTTCTAATCATATGTCACACAATAAACAAAATAAAAACATATTAAAATTGAAGTTTCTAGATCACCGTGGAAAGATCTAAGAGGAAGATTTTGCCATCAAAAACAAGTTGGCATTTGTCCTTTGTTTGATCAGAAGACTGCAGATGACAAGACAGAATACCACGAGAGGAAGAAAGGAAATACGACAGCATTAGTTTTGGTAGTTGGTGATTAACTCCAACACTCCTTAATCACAACTGCCATCTACAATACCCAAGTTGTTTCGTTGATGCACAAAACTTTCTTTTCCCAATGATTTGGTGAAGATATCAGCAAGTTGGTCTTCTGACTTACAATGTTCTAAAATTATTTCTCCATTGTTGATCAGCTCCCTGATGAAGTGATACCTTGTGTCTATATGCTTGCTCCTTTTGTGAAATATTGGATTTTTTGACAATGCTATAGCTGAGTTGTTGTTACAATATATCTTTGTTGCACTTTCTTGTTCATACCTCAATTCTTTCAACATTCTTCTCATCCAAACGGCTTGACACGCTGCCCCTATAGCTGCTACATACTCTGCTTCAGCTGATGAAAGAGTTACAATTGGTTGCTTCTTTGAAGCCCATAATACTACGCCTGATCCAAAATGAAAAGCATAACTAGAAGTGCTCTTCCTATCATATATGCTGCCAGCACAATCACTATCCGTATATCCTATTAGCTTGAAATCATTTGACCTTGAGTAAAATATTCCATAATTCTTTGTTCCACTAACATATTTCAAAATTCTTTTTCCAGCATTCCAATGTGTAACTTTTGTAGACTCCATGAACCTTGAAATGAGACTAACTCCAAACATTATATCCGGCCTTGTGGTTGTTAGATACATGAGACTACCAACAAGTTTTTTATACAAAGTTGGATTTACATTAGCTCCTTTGTCATCTTTACTCAACTTTAAACCTGTCACTATTGGTGTTGGTGCTGATTTGCAATTCATCATATTAAACCTCTTCAAAATATCATTTGCATACTTAGATTGTGAAATGAAAATACCTTTATCATTTTGACTTACTTCAATGCCAAGAAAATATCTCATTAAACCTAAATCAGTCATCTCAAATTCTTTCTTCATAGCTGATTTGAACATGTCAATTGAAAGATCACCAATGAATATCAAGTCATCAACATATAAACAAACAATTATGATATCACCTTGCTTATTCATCTTGGTATACAATGTAGGCTCACTATTGCACCTATTGAATCCATTTTGTAAAAGATAACTATCAATTCTGCTATACCATGCTCTTGGAGCTTGTTTGAGTCCATAAAGTGCCTTCTTGAGCTTGTAAACCTTGTTTTCATGACCCAAAATCTCATATCCGGGTGACTGCTCCACATAGACTTCTTCTTCTAAAATACCATTTAAGAAAGCTGATTTCACATTCATTTGATATATTGCCCACTTGTTTTGAGCTGCTATGGCTAGTATTGTTCTCGCGGTGTCTAAGCGAGCAACCAGTGCAAATGTCTCATTGTAGTCTACCCCAGGTTGCTGTGAATAACCTTTTGCCACCAACTTTGCCTTGTGTTTTTGCACATCTCCATTTGCATTCAATTTTGTTTTGTAAACCCACTTCACTCCTATCACCTCTTTTCCTTGTGGAAGACTAACTAACTCCTATGTTTCATTCTTTTCAATTGCATCAATTTCTTCATCCATTGCTTGCACCCATTTTTCTTCCTTAATAGCTTCTTCAAAATGAATTGGATCATCTACATGCGAGTATAAAGCAAAAAGAGAAGTCTGACCTGCATTATTTTCACCTTCATTTTATTCATAAATCTCCCTTAAACTTCTGATTTTTTGTCTCCTCAAGCTTGCTAATGTAGGATTGGACATGTCACTTGCATTTGTTGAATGTGAGCTTGATGGTCCAGCACCAAGACTGCCAATTGAAGATGGTGTTACTTGCACATTTGATGGAGTATTTGCTTGAGTGTGTGGGGTTGTCCTTACACTTGATGGTGTCATTTGTTGTCCACTTTGTTGACCTTGAACAACTATAAGAGGAGTCGCATTTGAAGGAGTACTTGCTAATATAAAAACTTCATTTTCTTCTTGTGGTATGTTGGCTGCAATATTGATTGTTTTGTCCAAAGTTCTATCCCATGCTTCATCTTCTATGAATTGCATATCTCTGCTGATTATAACCTTTTTGTTGATTGGATTGTATAACTTGTATGCCTTTGACTCATCACTATATCCCACAAATATACATTTTTCTCCTTTGTTGTCCAACTTTCTTCTCAACTCATCTGGCACATGTGCGTATGCCACACATCCAAATACTCTCATATGAGAAACATTATGTTTTCTTCCACTCCATGCTTCTTCCAGAATCATATTGATAACACTTTTAGTAGGAGATCTATTAATTATATATGCTGCACATGCTACTGCTTCAGCCCAATACTCATTTGACAAATGCTTTGCCTTCAACATGCTTCTTGCCATTTCCATTATTGTTCTATTTTTTCTTTCAACGACACCATTTTGTTGTGGGGTATACCTTGCAGTAAATTGTTTGTGGATTCCATGGTCTTTGCAAAATCTTATGAAGTCATTTGAGACATATTCACCTCCTCTATCTGTTCTCAATGCTTTGATGTAGTGCCCACTTTGTTTCTCAACAAGAACCTTGAATTGACAGAAATAATGAAACACCTCATGCTTATGTTTTAGAAAGTAGACCCAAATTTTTCTTGTGAAGTCATCAATGAATGTCAAGAAGTAGTAGCTCCCACCAATGGAAAGTGTTTGCATTGGTCCACACAAATCTGAATGAATAATCTCTAATGGTTTGTTTGCACGAATTGAATTTCTGGCTGGAAATGATTCTCTATGTTGTTTACCCAAAATACATCCTTCACATATTCTATCCATTTTTCTATTAGTGGCAACCCCATCACAATTTTCTACTTATGCAATAAGTTTAAGTTTTCAGAGTTTAGATACCCAAATCTTAGGTGCCATAACCAATTTTCATCTTTAATTTCAGCTTGATAAACTACTTGGGGGACTGCTGCAACTTTTCTTTCATGCACTTGTGGATTCATTGTGTTATGTTCTTGAGAAAACTCTACTTTCAAATCTGGTTTTATCCTTAGGGGAAACATTCTATTGCCTGTCATTTGGACTTTTGCTATGAGTTGATTGCTTGGAAATTTGTCTAAAATTGTAAGAAGGATGTTGAAGATGTTTCTCATTTATTAATTCATTGTTCCTTTGCTCAGATTTGGGCCTATTTTCTTGACCTTTGGAGGATTATGTGGTGCTTTCCTCTCTGTCTTTTCGACTATTGGACCCAATGGATTTTCCCTTCTAATAATCTCTCCCTTAAGGTTTTATGGAGTTTCATGCTCCTTCATATTCCCTAGGGTATCTAGAAGGAAATAACGAATCGTATCTCTAGGGATAAAGAGTCCTCTTATTTTTCTGTGTCTCATCGTATTCAAAACTCCATTATGGATAATTTTGTTTCCTTTAGTCCTTCTCACAAGCTCAACATTGCTATTCCTACTCTTGCTTTGGATCGGGACATTTCTAAACCTACTGTAAAGTTAAAGCAAACCAGACCTAACATTGCTTGGGCTACACCTCCCAGAGGATGGATCAAAATTAATGTTGATGGGATGGCTAAGGTGAATCCTGCACCGACAAGTTGTGGGGAGTTGCATGTGATCACAATGGTAGGCTTGTCTCTATAGTGGCACTCCCACTGGGTACTCAGAAAAATCACATTGTTGAGGCAAATGTAGCCTACATTGGGCTTCAACTCGTTATCCATGGAGGGCATTAAAAAGGTGTGGCTTGAAAATGATACACTAAATATTATCAATTGCCTGATTGAAAAGATGCCTCCCAGTTGGACTATCAAGCATTTAATTCAGGATTACTTTGTAATGATTTCCAAATTGGAAGATATTCGCATAACCCATGTTTTTCGAGAAGGCAATATGCCTACAGATTACATGGCCAATTTAGGAGTGGGTTATGATTAAATTGAGTGGTGGATAGCAGGGGAAATATTCCCAATACACTTGTGTGAATTGACATGAAGAGATGTAGAAAATCGTGCTCACTTCCAACGGGTGAATATCAATGATGATTTTGTGCCAAATCAACAAAGTCATTATTTGTAATAAGTGGAATGGAAACAAAGATTGGGCATCCAGAGTGTTCTTAGTTGCCTAGTTTTGTGTAGCTTGGTTCATGTTAGATATTAGAGTTGTTGGAATGTGTTGTTGTCGTTGATGTCAACATATTCTTGTTTTATTATGGAGAATTGGTGTGTTGTAGAGTTGAGCTAGTTTGGTTGCAGATGTGCTGATGCGGATTGATGGGTATCGAGATACTTATCTCTAGCTAATTTAGTATGATTTTTAGTGTTCTAAAAGGTGATTTGGTCGAGTTATGTGATCCAGTGTGATGGTTGGTTTTTCTATTGGTTCAGTAGTGTAGAGTTGTGATTTTTGGATTGTATTTCTCTGGAATCGATTCATCATGTTGTGCATATTTTGGACAGTGTTTGGGACATTCATGTGTGTCCTTAGCTTGAATGGTTCATGATTTGGAACTTGACAAGTGTATGTTTCAGTTTGTTGTTGGTGTTCTTAAGCTTCTATGGTGAAATAATGATGATTCTAGTTATCTGAGTTGTTGTGGTTATTACGGTGAAATTCACGTTGCTTGTTGATGTTCTCTAATTGTGTTTTATGTGTTTTGGTGGTCTGCATTGATCGTGGTGTGTGCTATTGAATATTTTGTTGGTTCGATGATATACTTCGTGTTATATGACTTTTGGCCAACCCGATGGTTGTTGCATGTTACAGATGATCTTGGTGAACTATTTGGTGGTGTTGCATGTTTGAGGACTTGATTTGGGTCCATGCTTTGCCCTTGCAGACATTGTATTGGTCCGCATATGGATTTATGTATTATGTGGTGTAATTTTTTAATTAGGTCTTATGTGTTGAGTTGACTTTGAGGTTAAGGTTGATGATTTGTATAAATAAGTGTTGTAATCATGTAAGATGTATGTTTGCAGTTGTATCTATGATCTATGAGAGTATTATATGTGTGAACAAGTGAATTTATTCTTTGGTGGTGGAGAAGAGAAGAGAAGTATTATTGTGCAGACAATGTGCTTAACCGAAACTATAATCAGGCATTTGGAGATGCTATTCCTTCAGTTAATGTAATCCAAATTGTTGTTTGATCTTTGTAAGGCAGTGAGCCTTCCCGGGGTTGGAGCCCCTTGTTTTTTTTTAGCAGTGAGCTCTAGGCAATGTGCTTGAATGCATGTGCATTCCCCATTCTAATAATTACACAGACTACTGTAGAGTATCATCATATTGTGGGTAGGTTCCCACCATGGTTTTTTCCTTGACCGGGTTTTCCACGTCAAAAATCCATGTTTTATGTGTGTTGTTGATGTGGTGTTTATTTTTGTTATTGTTGTTCCTGATCAGATCTAAAGTTAAGATTAATTTTTTTGAGTTCAATGAAAATTGATTAGTCCCCCCTCTCAGTTTTCTTGCATTGTTGTTGTCAACAATTGGTATCAGAGCTAGATCCTCTAGAAAGAGCTTGACCACTTGAGGAGATCCAAGATGGTAGTTGTTGTTTTCAAGAAGGAGAGTTTAAGATTTGATGGAACTAATTATTCTATATGGAAGAACCCGATGGAAGTTCACTTAAATTGTCTTGATGAAGATTATTGGAATATCACAAACAATGCATACAATTTTCCTCTGAATGGTTCTATTACTTCAACTAAGATCAATGATTTTGAACATAATATAAGAGATAAAGAACCATTGATGAGTGCCTTGACTGATGCAGAGATGACTAATGTGATGAGATTGAAGACTGCAAAAGATATTTGGGAGAAGCTAGAAACCTTGTTTGAAAGAGATAAACATGAGATACTAAAAATGGAAGGAGATGAGAATATTTCATCCTTTATAGATAAAGTGAATGATCTTGTGCTGAACATCAAATGTATCGGTGGAGTTCTTGAAGAAGATGAGATTATGGCTAAAGTGTTGAGATCTTTTCCTCCTTATAAACACAAAGTTGTCGCTATTGATGAGATCCAAACTATGACAACTGTGATAAGAGATATGTTGGTTGGTAAGCTTCTTGCTTTTGAATTGAGCAAAATTGGCCATCTAAATTCTAAAGTTTTGTTGTAATTTCCTTTTAGGGTTAGTTTATTGTAAGGTTTAAATTATGGTAAGATTAGGTTTAAGGTCAAGGTTAGGGTACAATTAGGGTTATTATTTTAGGATAATGCTTGGGCTAAGGGTTGAAGCTTAATTAGAATTAGTTTTAGGGTTAGGGCTATGATTATATTACAATTAGGGTTAGTATAACAATTAAATTAGGGTTTTGTTGGTGTTATAGTTAGTGTTAGCATTCAAAAAGCATTAGGTTTTAATGATAAAACATGGTGTTAGTGTTAGGATTTATTAATAAAGATTGGTTTTAATGTAAAAGTTAAGGTTTAACTAGGGTTTTGGGTTATGTTAACATAATGATTCAATAACAGTCATGGTTCAATTAGGTTTATATTAGAGATAGGATCAAGGTTTTGGGGGGTTTAGGGTTAAGGCTACTATAGGTTTAGTTATGGTTAGGATCAATTTTAAGATTAGGTTATTATAAGGGTTCAATTATAGTTAGAGATAAAGTCCAATTAGGATTAGAATTATGGTTATGGTTCAATTACATTAGGGTTAGGGCTAAATTAGTATTAGAGTTCAATTAAGATTAGGGTTTGGGCTATATTAGGGTTACGATTAGATTTGGATTATATTTAAATTAGGGTTAGGTTTAAGTTTAGGGATAGGATTCAATAAGGATTACAGCTCAATTACGGTTAGGGTAAAGTTTAGAATTAATGTTCAATAATGGTTAGATCAGGTTGCAAGTTGTAGTTAGGGTTTAGTTTTAGGGTAAGAGTTAAGTTTAGGGTAAGTTATGGTTAGGTTTCAATAATGGAAAGATTAGGTTTAGGGTTAAGGTTACACTACAATTGGGTTTACTATTCTAGGATAATGCTTTCCCACATGAGGGTTGGGCTTCAATTAGAATTAGTGTTAGGGTTAAGGTTAAGATTACATTTAGGGTTAAGGTTACACAACAATTATGTTTACTATTATAGGATAATATTTGGGGTAAGGGTTGAAGTTCAATTAGATTTATTTTTAGGGTTAGATTTAGGGTTCAATCAAGAAGAATGTTAGTATCACAAGTCAGTTAGGATTTAATTAGGGTTAGAGTTAGTGTTAGGATTTAAATAGGGTTAAGTTGTATAGATAAAGTATGGCATGAGGTTTAGGATTATATAATAAATATTGATTTTAGGATGAGGTTTAAGGTTTAATTATGATTATTGTTATGTTACCATAAAGGTTCAATTAGGATGGGGATTCAATTAGGTCTAGATTAGGGTTATTGTGAAGGTTCAGTTTTTATTATGGTATGGTTTTAATTATAGATAGGGTTAGTATTAGAGTTCAATTAGGGCTACAGTTAGGGTTATGATTCAATTACATTAGGGTTAGGGTTAAATTCTGATTGAATTTAAATTAGGGTTAGGGTTTGGGATAGTGTTAGTAGTATGGTTTGATGGTGATTAGGGTATAATTATGGCTAGATTAGGGTTCAAGTTGGATTTAGGGTTCAATTCTAGAGTTATATTTATGTCTAGGGTAGGTTATGGTCAGGTTTCAATTATGGTAAGATTAGGTTAAGGGTTAAGGTGACGCTAGAGTGTTACTATTGTAGGATAATGCTTGGGTAAGGGTTGGGGTTCAATTAGAATTAGTGTTCAAGTCAGTGATAAGAATCAATTAAGAACAAGGTTAGTATCACAATTCATTTAGGATTTATTTGGGGTTAGAGTTAGTGTTGGGATTCAAATATAATCACAATTTATGGATAAAGCAAGGTATGGGAGTTAGGATTATGATTCGATTACAATAAGGTTTGGGTTAAATTAGGATAAGTGTTGAAGTAGGCTTAGGGTTTGAGCTATAATTCAATTAGGATTAAGGTTCAATTAGGGTTAAAGGGTGTATTTTACAGTTATGATTAAATATGATTAGATTAGGGTTCAATTATAGGTAGTATTTAATTTTAAAGTTATGGTTAAATTTGGGCTTAGGTTATAATTAGGTTTCAATTATGGTAAGATTAGGTTAAGGATTAAGGTTTGGTTACAATTATGGTTACTATTGTAGGATGGTACTTGGGGTTGCATTGGGATTCAATTATAATTAGTGTGAGGGTTAGGACTAGGGTTCAATTAGGAATACAACTAGCATTATAATTCATTTAGGCTTTAATTAGGGTTAGGGATAGTGTTAGGATTCAAATAGAGTTTAGGTTTGATTTAGGATTAGTGTTCAATTATGGTTAGATTAGGGTTCAAGTTGTAGGTATGGGTTAATTCTAGGGTTAGAGTTAAGTTAAGGGTTAGGTTTAAATTCATGTAATATTAAGTTTAAGGTTAAAGATATGTTGCAATTAGGGTTAACATTTAAGATTAATGAGGGAGGCGTGTCGAGGAGAGAGAATCAGAGTTTTTGTAGGTAGTGGAGAAGGAGATGGTGATGTGGTAGAAGACACAAATGATGATGAAGAAGATGACGGCAAGGCTCCAAATGGTAGATATCTTGTGGTCCTCTTTTTGACCCATGTTTTGGGTAGTCTCTCTTTTTTGGGGTTTATGTTGTTGTGGTGCCCTTCTTTTGCTTTTGTTATAGCAATTTTGGCTCCTCTCATCTCTAATCTCAATGTTGATCCCAATGTGTGCTATGTGGATAAAGCTATTTTTTTCTTCCATATGATTGTGGGGCTTTCTTTTCCTTCTATTCAAGCAATTGATGGAAGATATTTCTTCATTATGCCTACTATGGGGCAGTTTGGGGTAAAAGATTTGGTCTTATACAGTAGGTGGGAGTTCTTCTTCATGCGTTGTGCTTTCCAGGCTTTCCTTCTTCTAGTTATTGGGTGTTATTTCTTTGACCACTGGTGTGGCTTGGAGTTATACAACTTGGCCTTTTTGGGGGTTGTGGGGGCCTATCTTTTTTCCCTTGTTCTCTTGAGGGCTTCCCCTCTTAGGGTTTCTGCTAGCCCTTCTTTCTATTTTTTGCTTCAGGGTCTCTCTATTTTTTGTGTCCTTCTTGTGTATATTGATACCTTATGATTGAGGGTTTTTGTTTCTCTTCCCCTGTTCCTTATTTAGTTGTTTCCCTTGGAGTTGAAGTCATATTTTCTTCAGGTGGGACATTTTTAATGGTCATGGTTAGGGTTGGCTTCTTGTGTTGTCTTCTTATTCTTCTATTGGTCCTATAGAGGTGGTAGCTTTCCCTATGAAGGTGGTGATATTCTATGGGGAAGAGGTTGGAATTTCTCTATTGGTGGTTGGTCTCTACCTTGGATGCTCAGTTTTGGAGAAGACTGAGGTGTGGTTTCTCCTTTTCATAGTTTCCTCCTCTACTATTTCTATTAAGGGGGGATCCTCTTCTATTGAGGTGGAGAGGAGTTCTTCAGAAGAGGTGGATTCCTATTCTTTGGATGCCTTCATTTTTTGGTGTAAGATGTTTGTGGGTTGTATAGTTAAATCCTTTGTAATAAGTTTATGGCCTGAGCCTTGCCAAAACCCATGTTTCAAGTTAAGGGAGCCTTGTAAAACCCTTATCTCTTTTGTTGTTGACATCTTTTGTCTAATGGTTTAGACTTGACAGGTGGATTTTTCCTATTCTTAGCTATCTTATTGATGGTTGATTGATGGTGGGTTATTGTTAATCTTTGATTATACCATCTTGTAATGTTCTTCTTGTGAGTTCTGAAATCTTTTTAATTCTAGAGGGTTTTGATTCCCTTCAAAACTTGGTGTAAAGGGTTTCGAGTCTCCTCAAAATATATTTGACCCTTAATCAAACAAATTTTAAGATAATTCAATCATAATTCTTATTATAATATTTTTATTAAATAATAAAAAACTTTATTAATATGTACTTTTCTTATAATTATTTTTCCTTATTTCAATTTGTGTGAAATAAATACCTTTAAAATTTGTTCTAATAAAATAACATTTTAAAATAGCTTAAACTTTATTCTAATTAAATTTATCTTAATGATATCATTTATTCTAACCCAAACCTTCAAAAAATTCAAATCCTAAAGATATCCCTAATACCACCCTAACACTAACTATATTTAAACCAAATTCTGAAATGAGAGTTTAATGTTTATGAAATAATTTTAAACAATCTTTAAAAATTATTTGAATAATGATAAAAATAAATAGTACAAAATTTATGATATACATTACCATTCTTTTACTCTCTTTTTTAGAAGTTAACATAGAATTTTTTTTTATATATAACTAATTTTTTAAATTTTCATATAAATACATTTTAAAATTTATTAATATATATTAAGTGCCATGCAATGGTGAGTACTTTCTTTTATAGTATTGTTATAAAAATATTTGTTGTAATTTTTAATTATTGTTATTTTAAATTATTTTATTTTAATTATATTTTGTAATATTAACTATAACTATCAATAAAATAAATTTAATAATTATGATATAATATAAATATTTTAGTGAAAATATACACTTTTCTTAAGAATATAATCTTAACTTAACTATAAAATCTATATAATTATAATAATAAAATTAATATAAAACATAATTATTAATTTAAGATAATATATCATTTTAATTATATTTATGTAATATTAATTACAACTAATAGGCCAAAGCCGATAAGATCTACATACCCTAACCCCTATGAGATTTGAACTTGTGACCTCTCTTTCAAGAGCACAAGTTCTCCACCACTAGGCCAACTAAGGTTGTACTTATAGAAAATTATAATTATTAAAGATACATATTTTGGTTTATTTTTTTAATAGAAATATTTGTTGTGTACTGCTTGTAATTGAAATACTTTGAGGATTTATTTACATTTTTTATTTTATTTAATTGAAATGAAGTGAATGAAATCCCTTTGCAATAGTTAATTGATTTTGTTACCTATAATTTAAAAAATAAAAATTAATAAAATTTATGATTTAAATTTAGAAATATAAACAATTTATTTTGATCTTTCTAAATTTAAATTAGTGTAGCATGTAATTTTAATTTTTTGAGTTTAAAATTAGTTTTTTATGTTTAAAATTTAGAAACATAAAATATATAATTAAAAAAATTAAAAAATAATTAAGGTACAAATAGAAAAATCACGTATATGATAAAATAGAAATTACTTTTGATAATAAATATTGTTTTGTATCTTAAACAATTGATATTATTTATGAAATATTATTGTATGTACCTAAATTATTTAAATTTAGAAACATAAAATTATTTTTGATCTTTGTGAATTGAATATAAAAAACTATATTTAATTTTTTATATATTTGTGTAACTTCATTAAGAGATAAACAAGATATAAATAGAAAAATCAAATCTATATTTTTAAATTTAGAAATATTATATATTCATGATTAAAATTTAGCAACATAGAAATTCATTTTGATATTTGAAGTTTAAAATTATATTTTTATGTTAAGATTTACAAACATAATTTTTTTTTAATCTTTCTAAATTGAAAAAAAAAAGATTATTTCCTTTATTTTTCTATTCAAATATTGTTTTTATTTTAATTATTCCTCAAAATTTGTTCAAGTCATATAAGTATCCACTGCTCTTAATTTTTCTAAAAAAAATGCTTAACAATATTGACATTCTATGTAGGCAACAATATCTAAACAAAAAGACATAAATTTTATGTTTTATCATTCTATACAACGAAAAAATTGTTGATATCAAATTAATACTAACCACTGTGATTACTATTTTTTACAGTATTTTATTTTAAAACATATAAACTACTAAATTCATTGAAATAATATATTTCCATTCATAATATTAAACAGAGTAAGTGAGCTGATATTTACTGTAACCTAAATTTTAAAATATAAAACTGTTGTGTTCTTTTCCATTGCGTGAAAGCATTCCTATAACTATGCCTTTCTTATTGACCATTCTTGAAATATGCTAGAGCTTGAAGTTGCTCCCCGCCCCAAAACAACCCAGATCATAAATTTGCTCATAATAGAATATGCCCATCAATCTACATCTAACCAAAAAAAAATCCTGGTTTAGGCAATACTCATCAATCGAGAATCATTAGAATGAAAGTCAGCAAATCGGAGCATCAGATTTCAATAAATTTTGAATTTTAAAAGGAGAAGAATCTAAGCAGCTGTAGAAGGTTGGTGGTGCAACTAACGCATTTTCTGATTAAACCCAGAGATCTCATTCAAATTTCATTGATCTGGTTAACGAAACTTTGGCGTCTGGGCTTCTCCACTCTTTGCTACCTGTCCATTATTGAAAACAGTGTTAATTGTTACAGCTCTTCGTTTCCTTCCAATATCGATGTGTTTTAATCCACCAGATAAACACCATGCCTTCAAAAATGAAATAAGACAAAACAGTCTGCAAAGCAGTGGAGAGAAATAATATTCTCAACATGTAGACATCAACTAACTCTAAATTAGAACCAGATAACTTTCAAATTTATTTATTAGAAATCAGAACCCCAATTAACTGATTTGGGCAACGAATTTACAATTCTCTTTTGGAGTTCACTTATTTCGCTTAGTTAACTATAATAGGTAGATCGTGAAGGCCGAGAAAATTGTCGTTTAAGCAGAAGCACCATACTTGGTCTTGTAGTCGCTCCAAAGCTGATCAACAGATTTTCCAGTGAGGTCACTCAAAAATCCTACGTCCCATCCAGAAGCCAATTTGGTGTTGAGAACAAATCCAGAGCTTATGCTTTCACAATACTGCAAAAAATAGGCAGTAAATTCATTACCCTGGTCCCATCTGTCTCCACTGCCACACTTATTCCAGTAAGGAGCATTAACCAACCGGGCACTGAGGCGCACAAAATCTGCAATGCCATCAATAAGGTTACGCGGGGTTATGCCTTGGCCGTCCCATTGACGCTTGTGTGTCATCTCTGCTGGAAAGAAACAGGGGAGCAAAAAACAGAACAAAAAAAAAAACAGGGCAGATAAAAGAAAACAGATTTTAAATCAACAATCCATTCTTTTCATTCTATCACAGAACTGATTACAAAATGCTTCATATTATTGAGGTCTGCTCATTTTGTAGACTCAGAAAAATTCAAATATCATGACTCCCCTGTTCTTCTGCTGCTATAAAAAATGTTCTTTTGCTGCTATACAAACCCCTGTTCTTCTCTTTCATTGACTGGTTCTGCAGCTCTTTTTCTAGGCACACACTTTTTACATATATATTTCAAAACTACATATATTGTCTTTCTAATCATATGTCACACAATAAACAAAATAAAAACATATTAAAATTGAAGTTTCTAGATCACCGTGGAAAGATCTAAGAGGAAGATTTTGCCATCAAAAACAAGTTGGCATTTGTCCTTTGTTTGATCAGAAGACTGCAGATGACAAGACAGAATACCACGAGAGGAAGAAAGGAAATACGACAGCATTAGTTTTGGTAGTTGGTGATTAACTCCAACACTCCTTAATCACAACTGCCATCTACAATACCCAAGTTGTTTCGTTGATGCACAAAACTTTCTTTTCCCAATGATTTGGTGAAGATATCAGCAAGTTGGTCTTCTGACTTACAATGTTCTAAAATTATTTCTCCATTGTTGATCAGCTCCCTGATGAAGTGATACCTTGTGTCTATATGCTTGCTCCTTTTGTGAAATATTGGATTTTTTGACAATGCTATAGCTGAGTTGTTGTTACAATATATCTTTGTTGCACTTTCTTGTTCATACCTCAATTCTTTCAACATTCTTCTCATCCAAACGGCTTGACACGCTGCCCCTATAGCTGCTACATACTCTGCTTCAGCTGATGAAAGAGTTACAATTGGTTGCTTCTTTGAAGCCCATAATACTACGCCTGATCCAAAATGAAAAGCATAACTAGAAGTGCTCTTCCTATCATATATGCTGCCAGCACAATCACTATCCGTATATCCTATTAGCTTGAAATCATTTGACCTTGAGTAAAATATTCCATAATTCTTTGTTCCACTAACATATTTCAAAATTCTTTTTCCAGCATTCCAATGTGTAACTTTTGTAGACTCCATGAACCTTGAAATGAGACTAACTCCAAACATTATATCCGGCCTTGTGGTTGTTAGATACATGAGACTACCAACAAGTTTTTTATACAAAGTTGGATTTACATTAGCTCCTTTGTCATCTTTACTCAACTTTAAACCTGTCACTATTGGTGTTGGTGCTGATTTGCAATTCATCATATTAAACCTCTTCAAAATATCATTTGCATACTTAGATTGTGAAATGAAAATACCTTTATCATTTTGACTTACTTCAATGCCAAGAAAATATCTCATTAAACCTAAATCAGTCATCTCAAATTCTTTCTTCATAGCTGATTTGAACATGTCAATTGAAAGATCACCAATGAATATCAAGTCATCAACATATAAACAAACAATTATGATATCACCTTGCTTATTCATCTTGGTATACAATGTAGGCTCACTATTGCACCTATTGAATCCATTTTGTAAAAGATAACTATCAATTCTGCTATACCATGCTCTTGGAGCTTGTTTGAGTCCATAAAGTGCCTTCTTGAGCTTGTAAACCTTGTTTTCATGACCCAAAATCTCATATCCGGGTGACTGCTCCACATAGACTTCTTCTTCTAAAATACCATTTAAGAAAGCTGATTTCACATTCATTTGATATATTGCCCACTTGTTTTGAGCTGCTATGGCTAGTATTGTTCTCGCGGTGTCTAAGCGAGCAACCAGTGCAAATGTCTCATTGTAGTCTACCCCAGGTTGCTGTGAATAACCTTTTGCCACCAACTTTGCCTTGTGTTTTTGCACATCTCCATTTGCATTCAATTTTGTTTTGTAAACCCACTTCACTCCTATCACCTCTTTTCCTTGTGGAAGACTAACTAACTCCTATGTTTCATTCTTTTCAATTGCATCAATTTCTTCATCCATTGCTTGCACCCATTTTTCTTCCTTAATAGCTTCTTCAAAATGAATTGGATCATCTACATGCGAGTATAAAGCAAAAAGAGAAGTCTGACCTGCATTATTTTCACCTTCATTTTATTCATAAATCTCCCTTAAACTTCTGATTTTTTGTCTCCTCAAGCTTGCTAATGTAGGATTGGACATGTCACTTGCATTTGTTGAATGTGAGCTTGATGGTCCAGCACCAAGACTGCCAATTGAAGATGGTGTTACTTGCACATTTGATGGAGTATTTGCTTGAGTGTGTGGGGTTGTCCTTACACTTGATGGTGTCATTTGTTGTCCACTTTGTTGACCTTGAACAACTATAAGAGGAGTCGCATTTGAAGGAGTACTTGCTAATATAAAAACTTCATTTTCTTCTTGTGGTATGTTGGCTGCAATATTGATTGTTTTGTCCAAAGTTCTATCCCATGCTTCATCTTCTATGAATTGCATATCTCTGCTGATTATAACCTTTTTGTTGATTGGATTGTATAACTTGTATGCCTTTGACTCATCACTATATCCCACAAATATACATTTTTCTCCTTTGTTGTCCAACTTTCTTCTCAACTCATCTGGCACATGTGCGTATGCCACACATCCAAATACTCTCATATGAGAAACATTATGTTTTCTTCCACTCCATGCTTCTTCCAGAATCATATTGATAACACTTTTAGTAGGAGATCTATTAATTATATATGCTGCACATGCTACTGCTTCAGCCCAATACTCATTTGACAAATGCTTTGCCTTCAACATGCTTCTTGCCATTTCCATTATTGTTCTATTTTTTCTTTCAACGACACCATTTTGTTGTGGGGTATACCTTGCAGTAAATTGTTTGTGGATTCCATGGTCTTTGCAAAATCTTATGAAGTCATTTGAGACATATTCACCTCCTCTATCTGTTCTCAATGCTTTGATGTAGTGCCCACTTTGTTTCTCAACAAGAACCTTGAATTGACAGAAATAATGAAACACCTCATGCTTATGTTTTAGAAAGTAGACCCAAATTTTTCTTGTGAAGTCATCAATGAATGTCAAGAAGTAGTAGCTCCCACCAATGGAAAGTGTTTGCATTGGTCCACACAAATCTGAATGAATAATCTCTAATGGTTTGTTTGCACGAATTGAATTTCTGGCTGGAAATGATTCTCTATGTTGTTTACCCAAAATACATCCTTCACATATTCTATCCATTTTTCTATTAGTGGCAACCCCATCACAATTTTCTACTTATGCAATAAGTTTAAGTTTTCAGAGTTTAGATACCCAAATCTTAGGTGCCATAACCAATTTTCATCTTTAATTTCAGCTTGATAAACTACTTGGGGGACTGCTGCAACTTTTCTTTCATGCACTTGTGGATTCATTGTGTTATGTTCTTGAGAAAACTCTACTTTCAAATCTGGTTTTATCCTTAGGGGAAACATTCTATTGCCTGTCATTTGGACTTTTGCTATGAGTTGATTGCTTGGAAATTTGTCTAAAATTGTAAGAAGGATGTTGAAGATGTTTCTCATTTATTAATTCATTGTTCCTTTGCTCAGATTTGGGCCTATTTTCTTGACCTTTGGAGGATTATGTGGTGCTTTCCTCTCTGTCTTTTCGACTATTGGACCCAATGGATTTTCCCTTCTAATAATCTCTCCCTTAAGGTTTTATGGAGTTTCATGCTCCTTCATATTCCCTAGGGTATCTAGAAGGAAATAACGAATCGTATCTCTAGGGATAAAGAGTCCTCTTCTTTTTCTGTGTCTCATCGTATTCAAAACTCCATTATGGATAATTTTGTTTCCTTTAGTCCTTCTCACAAGCTCAACATTGCTATTCCTACTCTTGCTTTGGATCGGGACATTTCTAAACCTACTGTAAAGTTAAAGCAAACCAGACCTAACATTGCTTGGGCTACACCTCCCAGAGGATGGATCAAAATTAATGTTGATGGGATGGCTAAGGTGAATCCTGCACCGACAAGTTGTGGGGAGTTGCATGTGATCACAATGGTAGGCTTGTCTCTATAGTGGCACTCCCACTGGGTACTCAGAAAAATCACATTGTTGAGGCAAATGTAGCCTACATTGGGCTTCAACTCGTTATCCATGGAGGGCATTAAAAAGGTGTGGCTTGAAAATGATACACTAAATATTATCAATTGCCTGATTGAAAAGATGCCTCCCAGTTGGACTATCAAGCATTTAATTCAGGATTACTTTGTAATGATTTCCAAATTGGAAGATATTCGCATAACCCATGTTTTTCGAGAAGGCAATATGCCTACAGATTACATGGCCAATTTAGGAGTGGGTTATGATTAAATTGAGTGGTGGATAGCAGGGGAAATATTCCCAATACACTTGTGTGAATTGACATGAAGAGATGTAGAAAATCGTGCTCACTTCCAACGGGTGAATATCAATGATGATTTTGTGCCAAATCAACAAAGTCATTATTTGTAATAAGTGGAATGGAAACAAAGATTGGGCATCCAGAGTGTTCTTAGTTGCCTAGTTTTGTGTAGCTTGGTTCATGTTAGATATTAGAGTTGTTGGAATGTGTTGTTGTCGTTGATGTCAACATATTCTTGTTTTATTATGGAGAATTGGTGTGTTGTAGAGTTGAGCTAGTTTGGTTGCAGATGTGCTGATGCGGATTGATGGGTATCGAGATACTTATCTCTAGCTAATTTAGTATGATTTTTAGTGTTCTAAAAGGTGATTTGGTCGAGTTATGTGATCCAGTGTGATGGTTGGTTTTTCTATTGGTTCAATAGTGTAGAGTTGTGATTTTTGGATTGTATTTCTCTGGAATCGATTCATCATGTTGTGCATATTTTGGACAGTGTTTGGGACATTCATGTGTGTCCTTAGCTTGAATGGTTCATGATTTGGAACTTGACAAGTGTATGTTTCAGTTTGTTGTTGGTGTTCTTAAGCTTCTATGGTGAAATAATGATGATTCTAGTTATCTGAGTTGTTGTGGTTATTACGGTGAAATTCACGTTGCTTGTTGATGTTCTCTAATTGTGTTTTATGTGTTTTGGTGGTCTGCATTGATCGTGGTGTGTGCTATTGAATATTTTGTTGGTTCGATGATATACTTCGTGTTATATGACTTTTGGCCAACCCGATGGTTGTTGCATGTTACAGATGATCTTGGTGAACTATTTGGTGGTGTTGCATGTTTGAGGACTTGATTTGGGTCCATGCTTTGCCCTTGCAGACATTGTATTGGTCCGCATATGGATTTATGTATTATGTGGTGTAATTTTTTAATTAGGTCTTATGTGTTGAGTTGACTTTGAGGTTAAGGTTGATGATTTGTATAAATAAGTGTTGTAATCATGTAAGATGTATGTTTGCAGTTGTATCTATGATCTATGAGAGTATTATATGTGTGAACAAGTGAATTTATTCTTTGGTGGTGGAGAAGAGAAGAGAAGTATTATTGTGCAGACAATGTGCTTAACCGAAACTATAATCAGGCATTTGGAGATGCTATTCCTTCAGTTAATGTAATCCAAATTGTTGTTTGATCTTTGTAAGGCAGTGAGCCTTCCCGGGGTTGGAGCCCCTTGTTTTTTTTTAGCAGTGAGCTCTAGGCAATGTGCTTGAATGCATGTGCATTCCCCATTCTAATAATTACACAGACTACTGTAGAGTATCATCATATTGTGGGTAGGTTCCCACCATGGTTTTTTCCTTGACCGGGTTTTCCACGTCAAAAATCCATGTTTTATGTGTGTTGTTGATGTGGTGTTTATTTTTGTTATTGTTGTTCCTGATCAGATCTAAAGTTAAGATTAATTTTTTTGAGTTCAATGAAAATTGATTAGTCCCCCCTCTCAGTTTTCTTGCATTGTTGTTGTCAACAATTGGTATCAGAGCTAGATCCTCTAGAAAGAGCTTGACCACTTGAGGAGATCCAAGATGGTAGTTGTTGTTTTCAAGAAGGAGAGTTTAAGATTTGATGGAACTAATTATTCTATATGGAAGAACCCGATGGAAGTTCACTTAAATTGTCTTGATGAAGATTATTGGAATATCACAAACAATGCATACAATTTTCCTCTGAATGGTTCTATTACTTCAACTAAGATCAATGATTTTGAACATAATATAAGAGATAAAGAACCATTGATGAGTGCCTTGACTGATGCAGAGATGACTAATGTGATGAGATTGAAGACTGCAAAAGATATTTGGGAGAAGCTAGAAACCTTGTTTGAAAGAGATAAACATGAGATACTAAAAATGGAAGGAGATGAGAATATTTCATCCTTTATAGATAAAGTGAATGATCTTGTGCTGAACATCAAATGTATCGGTGGAGTTCTTGAAGAAGATGAGATTATGGCTAAAGTGTTGAGATCTTTTCCTCCTTATAAACACAAAGTTGTCGCTATTGATGAGATCCAAACTATGACAACTGTGATAAGAGATATGTTGGTTGGTAAGCTTCTTGCTTTTGAATTGAGCAAAATTGGCCATCTAAATTCTAAAGTTTTGTTGTAATTTCCTTTTAGGGTTAGTTTATTGTAAGGTTTAAATTATGGTAAGATTAGGTTTAAGGTCAAGGTTAGGGTACAATTAGGGTTATTATTTTAGGATAATGCTTGGGCTAAGGGTTGAAGCTTAATTAGAATTAGTTTTAGGGTTAGGGCTATGATTATATTACAATTAGGGTTAGTATAACAATTAAATTAGGGTTTTGTTGGTGTTATAGTTAGTGTTAGCATTCAAAAAGCATTAGGTTTTAATGATAAAACATGGTGTTAGTGTTAGGATTTATTAATAAAGATTGGTTTTAATGTAAAAGTTAAGGTTTAACTAGGGTTTTGGGTTATGTTAACATAATGATTCAATAACAGTCATGGTTCAATTAGGTTTATATTAGAGATAGGATCAAGGTTTTGGGGGGTTTAGGGTTAAGGCTACTATAGGTTTAGTTATGGTTAGGATCAATTTTAAGATTAGGTTATTATAAGGGTTCAATTATAGTTAGAGATAAAGTCCAATTAGGATTAGAATTATGGTTATGGTTCAATTACATTAGGGTTAGGGCTAAATTAGTATTAGAGTTCAATTAAGATTAGGGTTTGGGCTATATTAGGGTTACGATTAGATTTGGATTATATTTAAATTAGGGTTAGGTTTAAGTTTAGGGATAGGATTCAATAAGGATTACAGCTCAATTACGGTTAGGGTAAAGTTTAGAATTAATGTTCAATAATGGTTAGATCAGGTTGCAAGTTGTAGTTAGGGTTTAGTTTTAGGGTAAGAGTTAAGTTTAGGGTAAGTTATGGTTAGGTTTCAATAATGGAAAGATTAGGTTTAGGGTTAAGGTTACACTACAATTGGGTTTACTATTCTAGGATAATGCTTTCCCACATGAGGGTTGGGCTTCAATTAGAATTAGTGTTAGGGTTAAGGTTAAGATTACATTTAGGGTTAAGGTTACACAACAATTATGTTTACTATTATAGGATAATATTTGGGGTAAGGGTTGAAGTTCAATTAGATTTATTTTTAGGGTTAGATTTAGGGTTCAATCAAGAAGAATGTTAGTATCACAAGTCAGTTAGGATTTAATTAGGGTTAGAGTTAGTGTTAGGATTTAAATAGGGTTAAGTTGTATAGATAAAGTATGGCATGAGGTTTAGGATTATATAATAAATATTGATTTTAGGATGAGGTTTAAGGTTTAATTATGATTATTGTTATGTTACCATAAAGGTTCAATTAGGATGGGGATTCAATTAGGTCTAGATTAGGGTTATTGTGAAGGTTCAGTTTTTATTATGGTATGGTTTTAATTATAGATAGGGTTAGTATTAGAGTTCAATTAGGGCTACAGTTAGGGTTATGATTCAATTACATTAGGGTTAGGGTTAAATTCTGATTGAATTTAAATTAGGGTTAGGGTTTGGGATAGTGTTAGTAGTATGGTTTGATGGTGATTAGGGTATAATTATGGCTAGATTAGGGTTCAAGTTGGATTTAGGGTTCAATTCTAGAGTTATATTTATGTCTAGGGTAGGTTATGGTCAGGTTTCAATTATGGTAAGATTAGGTTAAGGGTTAAGGTGACGCTAGAGTGTTACTATTGTAGGATAATGCTTGGGTAAGGGTTGGGGTTCAATTAGAATTAGTGTTCAAGTCAGTGATAAGAATCAATTAAGAACAAGGTTAGTATCACAATTCATTTAGGATTTATTTGGGGTTAGAGTTAGTGTTGGGATTCAAATATAATCACAATTTATGGATAAAGCAAGGTATGGGAGTTAGGATTATGATTCGATTACAATAAGGTTTGGGTTAAATTAGGATAAGTGTTGAAGTAGGCTTAGGGTTTGGGCTATAATTCAATTAGGATTAAGGTTCAATTAGGGTTAAAGGGTGTATTTTACAGTTATGATTAAATATGATTAGATTAGGGTTCAATTATAGGTAGTATTTAATTTTAAAGTTATGGTTAAATTTGGGCTTAGGTTATAATTAGGTTTCAATTATGGTAAGATTAGGTTAAGGATTAAGGTTTGGTTACAATTATGGTTACTATTGTAGGATGGTACTTGGGGTTGCATTGGGATTCAATTATAATTAGTGTGAGGGTTAGGACTAGGGTTCAATTAGGAATACAACTAGCATTATAATTCATTTAGGCTTTAATTAGGGTTAGGGATAGTGTTAGGATTCAAATAGAGTTTAGGTTTGATTTAGGATTAGTGTTCAATTATGGTTAGATTAGGGTTCAAGTTGTAGGTATGGGTTAATTCTAGGGTTAGAGTTAAGTTAAGGGTTAGGTTTCAATTCATGTAATATTAAGTTTAAGGTTAAAGATATGTTGCAATTAGGGTTAACATTTAAGATTAATGAGGGAGGCGTGTCGAGGAGAGAGAATCAGAGTTTTTGTAGGTAGTGGAGAAGGAGATGGTGATGTGGTAGAAGACACAAATGATGATGAAGAAGATGACGGCAAGGCTCCAAATGGTAGATATCTTGTGGTCCTCTTTTTGACCCATGTTTTGGGTAGTCTCTCTTTTTTGGGGTTTATGTTGTTGTGGTGCCCTTCTTTTGCTTTTGTTATAGCAATTTTGGCTCCTCTCATCTCTAATCTCAATGTTGATCCCAATGTGTGCTATGTGGATAAAGCTATTTTTTTCTTCCATATGATTGTGGGGATTTCTTTTCCTTCTATTCAAGCAATTGATGGAAGATATTTCTTCATTATGCCTACTATGGGGCAGTTTGGGGTAAAAGATTTGGTCTTATGCAGTAGGTGGGAGTTCTTCTTCATGCGTTGTGCTTTCCAGGCTTTCCTTCTTCTAGTTATTGGGTGTTATTTCTTTGACCACTGGTGTGGCTTGGAGTTATACAACTTGGCCTTTTTGGGGGTTGTGGGGGCCTATCTTTTTTCCCTTGTTCTCTTGAGGGCTTCCCCTCTTAGGGTTTCTGCTAGCCCTTCTTTCTATTTTTTGCTTCAGGGTCTCTCTATTTTTTGTGTCCTTCTTGTGTATATTGATACCTTATGATTGAGGGTTTTTGTTTCTCTTCCCCTGTTCCTTATTTAGTTGTTTCCCTTGGAGTTGAAGTCATATTTTCTTCAGGTGGGACATTTTTAATGGTCATGGTTAGGGTTGGCTTCTTGTGTTGTCTTCTTATTCTTCTATTGGTCCTATAGAGGTGGTAGCTTTCCCTATGAAGGTGGTGATATTCTATGGGGAAGAGGTTGGAATTTCTCTATTGGTGGTTGGTCTCTACCTTGGATGCTCAGTTTTGGAGAAGACTGAGGTGTGGTTTCTCCTTTTCATAGTTTCCTCCTCTACTATTTCTATTAAGGGGGGATCCTCTTCTATTGAGGTGGAGAGGAGTTCTTCAGAAGAGGTGGATTCCTATTCTTTGGATGCCTTCATTTTTTGGTGTAAGATGTTTGTGGGTTGTATAGTTAAATCCTTTGTAATAAGTTTATGGCCTGAGCCTTGCCAAAACCCATGTTTCAAGTTAAGGGAGCCTTGTAAAACCCTTATCTCTTTTGTTGTTGACATCTTTTGTCTAATGGTTTAGACTTGACAGGTGGATTTTTCCTATTCTTAGCTATCTTATTGATGGTTGATTGATGGTGGGTTATTGTTAATCTTTGATTATACCATCTTGTAATGTTCTTCTTGTGAGTTCTGAAATCTTTTTAATTCTAGAGGGTTTTGATTCCCTTCAAAACTTGGTGTAAAGGGTTTCGAGTCTCCTCAAAATCTATTTGACCCTTAATCAAACAAATTTTAAGATAATTCAATCATAATTCTTATTATAATATTTTTATTAAATAATAAAAAACTTTATTAATATGTACTTTTCTTATAATTATTTTTCCTTATTTCAATTTGTGTGAAATAAATACCTTTAAAATTTGTTCTAATAAAATAACATTTTAAAATAGCTTAAACTTTATTCTAATTAAATTTATCTTAATGATATCATTTATTCTAACCCAAACCTTCAAAAAATTCAAATCCTAAAGATATCCCTAATACCACCCTAACACTAACTATATTTAAACCAAATTCTGAAATGAGAGTTTAATGTTTATGAAATAATTTTAAACAATCTTTAAAAATTATTTGAATAATGATAAAAATAAATAGTACAAAATTTATGATATACATTACCATTCTTTTACTCTCTTTTTTAGAAGTTAACATAGAATTTTTTTTTATATATAACTAATTTTTTAAATTTTCATATAAATACATTTTAAAATTTATTAATATATATTAAGTGCCATGCAATGGTGAGTACTTTCTTTTATAGTATTGTTATAAAAATATTTGTTGTAATTTTTAATTATTGTTATTTTAAATTATTTTATTTTAATTATATTTTGTAATATTAACTATAACTATCAATAAAATAAATTTAATAATTATGATATAATATAAATATTTTAGTGAAAATATACACTTTTCTTAAGAATATAATCTTAACTTAACTATAAAATCTATATAATTATAATAATAAAATTAATATAAAACATAATTATTAATTTAAGATAATATATCATTTTAATTATATTTATGTAATATTAATTACAACTAATAGGCCAAAGCCGATAAGATCTACATACCCTAACCCCTATGAGATTTGAACTTGTGACCTCTCTTTCAAGAGCACAAGTTCTCCACCACTAGGCCAACTAAGGTTGTACTTATAGAAAATTATAATTATTAAAGATACATATTTTGGTTTATTTTTTTAATAGAAATATTTGTTGTGTACTGCTTGTAATTGAAATACTTTGAGGATTTATTTACATTTTTTATTTTATTTAATTGAAATGAAGTGAATGAAATCCCTTTGCAATAGTTAATTGATTTTGTTACCTATAATTTAAAAAATAAAAATTAATAAAATTTATGATTTAAATTTAGAAATATAAACAATTTATTTTGATCTTTCTAAATTTAAATTAGTGTAGCATGTAATTTTAATTTTTTGAGTTTAAAATTAGTTTTTTATGTTTAAAATTTAGAAACATAAAATATATAATTAAAAAAATTAAAAAATAATTAAGGTACAAATAGAAAAATCACGTATATGATAAAATAGAAATTACTTTTGATAATAAATATTGTTTTGTATCTTAAACAATTGATATTATTTATGAAATATTATTGTATGTACCTAAATTATTTAAATTTAGAAACATAAAATTATTTTTGATCTTTGTGAATTGAATATAAAAAACTATATTTAATTTTTTATATATTTGTGTAACTTCATTAAGAGATAAACAAGATATAAATAGAAAAATCAAATCTATATTTTTAAATTTAGAAATATTATATATTCATGATTAAAATTTAGCAACATAGAAATTCATTTTGATATTTGAAGTTTAAAATTATATTTTTATGTTAAGATTTACAAACATAATTTTTTTTTAATCTTTCTAAATTGAAAAAAAAAAGATTATTTCCTTTATTTTTCTATTCAAATATTGTTTTTATTTTAATTATTCCTCAAAATTTGTTCAAGTCATATAAGTATCCACTGCTCTTAATTTTTCTAAAAAAAATGCTTAACAATATTGACATTCTATGTAGGCAACAATATCTAAACAAAAAGACATAAATTTTATGTTTTATCATTCTATACAACGAAAAAATTGTTGATATCAAATTAATACTAACCACTGTGATTACTATTTTTTACAGTATTTTATTTTAAAACATATAAACTACTAAATTCATTGAAATAATATATTTCCATTCATAATATTAAACAGAGTAAGTGAGCTGATATTTACTGTAACCTAAATTTTAAAATATAAAACTGTTGTGTTCTTTTCCATTGCGTGAAAGCATTCCTATAACTATGCCTTTCTTATTGACCATTCTTGAAATATGCTAGAGCTTGAAGTTGCTCCCCGCCCCAAAACAACCCAGATCATAAATTTGCTCATAATAGAATATGCCCATCAATCTACATCTAACCAAAAAAAAATCCTGGTTTAGGCAATACTCATCAATCGAGAATCATTAGAATGAAAGTCAGCAAATCGGAGCATCAGATTTCAATAAATTTTGAATTTTAAAAGGAGAAGAATCTAAGCAGCTGTAGAAGGTTGGTGGTGCAACTAACGCATTTTCTGATTAAACCCAGAGATCTCATTCAAATTTCATTGATCTGGTTAACGAAACTTTGGCGTCTGGGCTTCTCCACTCTTTGCTACCTGTCCATTATTGAAAACAGTGTTAATTGTTACAGCTCTTCGTTTCCTTCCAATATCGATGTGTTTTAATCCACCAGATAAACACCATGCCTTCAAAAATGAAATAAGACAAAACAGTCTGCAAAGCAGTGGAGAGAAATAATATTCTCAACATGTAGACATCAACTAACTCTAAATTAGAACCAGATAACTTTCAAATTTATTTATTAGAAATCAGAACCCCAATTAACTGATTTGGGCAACGAATTTACAATTCTCTTTTGGAGTTCACTTATTTCGCTTAGTTAACTATAATAGGTAGATCGTGAAGGCCGAGAAAATTGTCGTTTAAGCAGAAGCACCATACTTGGTCTTGTAGTCGCTCCAAAGCTGATCAACAGATTTTCCAGTGAGGTCACTCAAAAATCCTACGTCCCATCCAGAAGCCAATTTGGTGTTGAGAACAAATCCAGAGCTTATGCTTTCACAATACTGCAAAAAATAGGCAGTAAATTCATTACCCTGGTCCCATCTGTCTCCACTGCCACACTTATTCCAGTAAGGAGCATTAACCAACCGGGCACTGAGGCGCACAAAATCTGCAATGCCATCAATAAGGTTACGCGGGGTTATGCCTTGGCCGTCCCATTGACGCTTGTGTGTCATCTCTGCTGGAAAGAAACAGGGGAGCAAAAAACAGAACAAAAAAAAAAACAGGGCAGATAAAAGAAAACAGATTTTAAATCAACAATCCATTCTTTTCATTCTATCACAGAACTGATTACAAAATGCTTCATATTATTGAGGTCTGCTCATTTTGTAGACTCAGAAAAATTCAAATATCATGACTCCCCTGTTCTTCTGCTGCTATAAAAAATGTTCTTTTGCTGCTATACAAACCCCTGTTCTTCTCTTTCATTGACTGGTTCTGCAGCTCTTTTTCTAGGCACACACTTTTTACATATATATTTCAAAACTACATATATTGTCTTTCTAATCATATGTCACACAATAAACAAAATAAAAACATATTAAAATTGAAGTTTCTAGATCACCGTGGAAAGATCTAAGAGGAAGATTTTGCCATCAAAAACAAGTTGGCATTTGTCCTTTGTTTGATCAGAAGACTGCAGATGACAAGACAGAATACCACGAGAGGAAGAAAGGAAATACGACAGCATTAGTTTTGGTAGTTGGTGATTAACTCCAACACTCCTTAATCACAACTGCCATCTACAATACCCAAGTTGTTTCGTTGATGCACAAAACTTTCTTTTCCCAATGATTTGGTGAAGATATCAGCAAGTTGGTCTTCTGACTTACAATGTTCTAAAATTATTTCTCCATTGTTGATCAGCTCCCTGATGAAGTGATACCTTGTGTCTATATGCTTGCTCCTTTTGTGAAATATTGGATTTTTTGACAATGCTATAGCTGAGTTGTTGTTACAATATATCTTTGTTGCACTTTCTTGTTCATACCTCAATTCTTTCAACATTCTTCTCATCCAAACGGCTTGACACGCTGCCCCTATAGCTGCTACATACTCTGCTTCAGCTGATGAAAGAGTTACAATTGGTTGCTTCTTTGAAGCCCATAATACTACGCCTGATCCAAAATGAAAAGCATAACTAGAAGTGCTCTTCCTATCATATATGCTGCCAGCACAATCACTATCCGTATATCCTATTAGCTTGAAATCATTTGACCTTGAGTAAAATATTCCATAATTCTTTGTTCCACTAACATATTTCAAAATTCTTTTTCCAGCATTCCAATGTGTAACTTTTGTAGACTCCATGAACCTTGAAATGAGACTAACTCCAAACATTATATCCGGCCTTGTGGTTGTTAGATACATGAGACTACCAACAAGTTTTTTATACAAAGTTGGATTTACATTAGCTCCTTTGTCATCTTTACTCAACTTTAAACCTGTCACTATTGGTGTTGGTGCTGATTTGCAATTCATCATATTAAACCTCTTCAAAATATCATTTGCATACTTAGATTGTGAAATGAAAATACCTTTATCATTTTGACTTACTTCAATGCCAAGAAAATATCTCATTAAACCTAAATCAGTCATCTCAAATTCTTTCTTCATAGCTGATTTGAACATGTCAATTGAAAGATCACCAATGAATATCAAGTCATCAACATATAAACAAACAATTATGACATATAAACAAACAATTATGATATCACCTTGCTTATTCATCTTGGTATACAATGTAGGCTCACTATTGCACCTATTGAATCCATTTTGTAAAAGATAACTATCAATTCTGCTATACCATGCTCTTGGAGCTTGTTTGAGTCCATAAAGTGCCTTCTTGAGCTTGTAAACCTTGTTTTCATGACCCAAAATCTCATATCCGGGTGACTGCTCCACATAGACTTCTTCTTCTAAAATACCATTTAAGAAAGCTGATTTCACATTCATTTGATATATTGCCCACTTGTTTTGAGCTGCTATGGCTAGTATTGTTCTCGCGGTGTCTAAGCGAGCAACCAGTGCAAATGTCTCATTGTAGTCTACCCCAGGTTGCTGTGAATAACCTTTTGCCACCAACTTTGCCTTGTGTTTTTGCACATCTCCATTTGCATTCAATTTTGTTTTGTAAACCCACTTCACTCCTATCACCTCTTTTCCTTGTGGAAGACTAACTAACTCCTATGTTTCATTCTTTTCAATTGCATCAATTTCTTCATCCATTGCTTGCACCCATTTTTCTTCCTTAATAGCTTCTTCAAAATGAATTGGATCATCTACATGCGAGTATAAAGCAAAAAGAGAAGTCTGACCTGCATTATTTTCACCTTCATTTTGTTCATAAATCTCCCTTAAACTTCTGATTTTTTGTCTCCTCAAGCTTGCTAATGTAGGATTGGACATGTCACTTGCATTTGTTGAATGTGAGCTTGATGGTCCAGCACCAAGACTGCCAATTGAAGATGGTGTTACTTGCACATTTGATGGAGTATTTGCTTGAGTGTGTGGGGTTGTCCTTACACTTGATGGTGTCATTTGTTGTCCACTTTGTTGACCTTGAACAACTATAAGAGGAGTCGCATTTGAAGGAGTACTTGCTAATATAAAAACTTCATTTTCTTCTTGTGGTATGTTGGCTGCAATATTGATTGTTTTGTCCAAAGTTCTATCCCATGCTTCATCTTCTATGAATTGCATATCTCTGCTGATTATAACCTTTTTGTTGATTGGATTGTATAACTTGTATGCCTTTGACTCATCACTATATCCCACAAATATACATTTTTCTCCTTTGTTGTCCAACTTTCTTCTCAACTCATCTGGCACATGTGCGTATGCCACACATCCAAATACTCTCATATGAGAAACATTATGTTTTCTTCCACTCCATGCTTCTTCCAGAATCATATTGATAACACTTTTAGTAGGAGATCTATTAATTATATATGCTGCACATGCTACTGCTTCAGCCCAATACTCATTTGACAAATGCTTTGCCTTCAACATGCTTCTTGCCATTTCCATTATTGTTCTATTTTTTCTTTCAACGACACCATTTTGTTGTGGGGTATACCTTGCAGTAAATTGTTTGTGGATTCCATGGTCTTTGCAAAATCTTATGAAGTCATTTGAGACATATTCACCTCCTCTATCTGTTCTCAATGCTTTGATGTAGTGCCCACTTTGTTTCTCAACAAGAACCTTGAATTGACAGAAATAATGAAACACCTCATGCTTATGTTTTAGAAAGTAGACCCAAATTTTTCTTGTGAAGTCATCAATGAATGTCAAGAAGTAGTAGCTCCCACCAATGGAAAGTGTTTGCATTGGTCCACACAAATCTGAATGAATAATCTCTAATGGTTTGTTTGCACGAATTGAATTTCTGGCTGGAAATGATTCTCTATGTTGTTTACCCAAAATACATCCTTCACATATTCTATCCATTTTTCTATTAGTGGCAACCCCATCACAATTTTCTACTTATGCAATAAGTTTAAGTTTTCAGAGTTTAGATACCCAAATCTTAGGTGCCATAACCAATTTTCATCTTTAATTTCAGCTTGATAAACTACTTGGGGGACTGCTGCAACTTTTCTTTCATGCACTTGTGGATTCATTGTGTTATGTTCTTGAGAAAACTCTACTTTCAAATCTGGTTTTATCCTTAGGGGAAACATTCTATTGCCTGTCATTTGGACTTTTGCTATGAGTTGATTGCTTGGAAATTTGTCTAAAATTGTGCATTCTTTGTTCTTGAAATAGACTCTATACCCTTTTTGAATGAGCTGCCCTATACTCATTAAGTTATGTTTCAATCCAAGAACAAAATAGACATCTGATATATACTTTTTCTCCCCCATTTTGGTTAGAATGTTGACACTACCTTTACCCATAACTGAAACTTTGTTGTCATTCCCCAATGTTACATTTGATTTTACACTCTCATCCAAACTAGAAAATATTTCCAAATTTCTAGTCATATGATTGCTACAACCCAAGTCTAAAAACCATATATCTTTCTCACTTTCTTGTGCAACATTACAAGCTATGAACATGCTGTCCTGAGTTTGATTTTCCTTGGTAAAATTTGCACTTTGTTGTCTAGAATCATATTGCTTCTTTCTACATTCATTTATGTAATGCCCAAATTTCTTGCAATAATGACATTGGATTGAGGATTTGTCATACCTTTGGCTTTGGGGTTGATTTTGAGTTGATGTTTGATAGTTGCCTCTTCCACTTGAGCTTGATGGGCTGCTACCTCTTCCACTTGAGTTTGATGGGCTGCCTCTTCCACCTCTATATGAATTTCTTCCTCTACCATGGCTGATTGAAACTTGTGTCTTGAATGCATACTCCAAATTTGAATTTGTTGACCTGCTTAGTCTATGCTCATGAGAAATGAGTGAAGCATGAAGCTCATCCACTGAAAATTGTGAGAGATTATTTGTCTCTTCTATGGCCACAACAATAGATTCAAAATCTTGTAGGCAAACTTCTCAAAATCTTTTCAACCACTCTTCTTTCTTCAAGGTTTTCACCATGAGTTCTGATTTGGTTTACCAATCCAATGGTTTGAGTGAAAAATGATTCTATTGTATCTGATTCTTTCATGTAGATGGTCTCAAAATCCCTTCTTAACATTTGCAACTTAGCTATTTTTACCTTTTCCATTCCTTGATAGGCTGTTTGAAGAATGTCCCATGTTTGCTTGGACTTTGTTGCTGCTTGAATCCTTGGAAAAATGCTTTCATTCACTCCTTGAAAGATGAGGAAGAGGGCTTTTGAGTCTTTCTTTTTATTTTCCTTCAATAAGTCTTTCTCTGCTTGAGTTAATGCATTATATGCTGTTGCATCTACTGGTTCTTGGTAGCCATTTTCAACAAACTCCCATAAATCTTGTGCACAAAATAATGCCTTCATTGTGATTGCCCAGTAATCATAATTTTTCCCATGAAACTATGGGATCTATGGATTTGTCAAACTTGTACTTGGAGCTGCCATTATAGACTGTGAAAAAACCTTTCTATCTCTTTGAAAAACTTTCTTAGTCACTTCACCCAATAACTTTTAACCTTCAGCTCTGATACCACTGCTGGAAAGAAACATGGGAGCAAAAACAGAAAAAAAAAAAAAAGGGCAGATAAAAGAAAACAGATTTTAAATCAACAATCCATTTTTTTCATTCTATCACAGAACTGATTACAAAATGCCTCATATTATTGAAGTCTGCTCATTTTGTAGACTCAGAAAAATTCAAATATCATGACTCCCCTGTTCTTCTGCTGCTATACAAAATGTTCTTTTGCCGCCATACAAAACCCTTGTTCTTCTCTTTCATTGACTGGTTCTACAGCTCTTTTTTGGGGCACACACTTTTTACATATATATTTCAAAACTACATATATTGTCTTTCTAATCATATGTCACACAATAAACAAAAAAAAAACATATTAAAATTGAGGTTTCTAGATCACCGTGGAAAGATCTAAGAGGAAGATTTTTCCATCAAAAACAAGTTGGCATTTGTCCTTTGTTTGATCAGAAGATTGCAGATGACAAGACAGAATACCACGAGAGGAAGAAAGGAAATACGGCAGCATTAGTTTTGGTAGTTGGTGATTAACTCCAACAATCTCATGGTACAAAACTTCTGTAATTTCTACCCTTCGAAGTTGCCCACATAATCTGCACTGAGGTGAATTATGTCCTCACATGTATACGCAACGCCGTTCAAGTTTTCGAGCATGAGAGTAACATTCTCCACATACTTCATATTTTCAGCCATTTGCTGGTCGAAGGTATCCCAGATAAATTTGGTGGAGGACACGATAATGTCAATGGCTTGCCCACCGATCTCCTGATCGAATCATTTATTTCGCTTAGTTAACTATAATAGGTAGATTGTAAAGGCAAAGAAAATTGTCCTTTAAGAAGAAGCACCATACTTGACCATGTAGTCGCTCCAAAGAAAATCAATAGATTTTCTATTGAGGTCATTAAAAATTCCCACGATCCATCAAGAAGCCAATTTTCCATTGAGTTTGGCAACAAATGCAAAGCTAATAGTGTCACAATACTACAAAAAATAGGTCGTAACTTCATTACCCTGGTCCCATCTATCTTAATTGTCATGCTTATTCCAATAAGGAGCAACTAGCCTGACATTGAGGTGCACATAGTCTGCAATGCCATCAATAAGGCCACGTGGGGATTTGCCTATTTGATGCATTTATCAAACAAAAAAATTGAGCTTAATGATGAGATTTATGACAACAAAACAATTAAAATATTCATTATTATTCATAGTGCAAATCATTATCAAAATACCTTCAAATGTCCAATAATGAATTTGAGTGTGTATAGTAGCAAATTGTATCCCTTTACAGTTTCAAACTCACTTTGAAAACACTTTGGTTATTGCACCTATTGTACCTAATTCATGTCTAATTATGCTTAGTTTTGGGACCATTTCTTGATACTTGATGTGATCCCCTACTCATGAACTTTTTCTAGCTCAAACTGTCAAGAATAAGACAGTCCATGTCCCTATACAAGTAGTTTGTCCCCAAATTTTAAATTATAATAGCCAACCTTTTAGGTAGTAGGAAATGTCTCCTCGATGTCAACCTTCCTAATAAAATGAAATTTGTAAAGGTGTGAGTTGCATATAAGTACAAATTCCTCTCGCCTTCAAACTCTAAGTCTCCTAAGTAGTTCATTACATCCTATGTGCTTTAATCAAGCATACTTGAGTACACATATGCAATCAAGGAGCCAATCATTCAAGTTTCAATAATCAAGAACAAACATATTGTGTTCCTCCATGATGAAGGCATGCATTAATAACATTCAAGCAACATCAAGCATTATTTAAGACTTTAAGGCAAGGGTTTTATACCTAAGGTAATATTTTTCAATTTAATCATTTCTATTAAGGTTTCAAACTTTGTCCTTTCTAAGGATAATCTCTCTTCTTGTCAATCATTGATGTAGTAGAGGTAGCAACACCAATATAGGGTTTCACTTAGGTAGGTCCTTATACAAGCAAGTCCAAAAATAGGCAAATGTGATCTATAGTTCATGAACATGAAAATTCGTAGTGCACATATATGTTGCTGATATAAGTGTGACAAGACCAAATTGCATGTGTGAATGATTCTTAGATCATATAAAGTTTTCGATTAAGTGAAAAGCAGGTTTTGAAGGGGCCTTGAAACCCTTTTATAGAAAGATAATCAAAAGATAGGGCACTAAAGACCAGCTAGAAAGATCAAAACACAACAAAGAAACAATAGGAAAAGATAAAAAGCAAGCAAGAAGCTAAAAGAGGTAGATGGACAACACAAAGAAAACTAAGGGACAACCATGAGAAACAGACCCTAAGAAAGGTTTATGATAAGCTTCGCCGCTTATTGCTCCAGCAGAACCATAGAGGCAACACCACTCTTCGAATCCTCTATCTCCTTAGCATGTTGGGTCATCTTCCTAGTACTAGCATGAGTTCTTTTACCATGACTAGTAGTCCCCCCTTCAAGAGTTAGCACCTTATCCTCAGTAGTATCAATAGTGTTCTTATCCTATTGGACCTGTTCCAGCTTACTGATCATCATACTAAAGCTATCAGCAGAGGCTTTCAATTTTTTTTGACTTTGTTCTCTAATCTTCTTCAAGGTATTCTCATGATTGAGAACCCACTTCTCCAGATCATTGAATCTATCCTCCATAACCTTAAATTGAGAGCCATATGCTCCAGTGATAGCCTCTACATTGCTGATGGCTTTAGTCAATTCATTCAGGTAGTTAGGAAGGGTATTGAGCTTACCAGTACCAACAACTTCAAGGGTAGTCACTTTCCTAAATGAATCCTCCAACTCATTCTTCAAATTGTTGATCTTAGAATAGATCTAATCAATGACCTTTCAGAACTCCATAATCCCACTCTTTGTGGCATTCAGCAAGGTTAAATGGGAGTTTCTGTAGTCAATGTTGATCTTACGGGAAAAATTATCCATGGTCTCCACAAGAACATCTATAGCATTGGGAGGCAGAGTATCACCTTCCTTCACCATCTTCCCATCTTCTTCCACATCATCTGTAGATTTATTGGGGTCTTGAGGACTGGGTTGAACATTAAGATAATCATTCCCTTTATCTGGGCTGATTTCGGTGATGATAGGGCTCTGCTTTTTTTTTTTTTTGGTGGAGGGGTGACATAATTACTATCGATCCTCATCCCCTCATCATCCTCTTCATCATATTCAAGCCAACTTTCCTCCTCCTGAATCTTACTTCTTTTTCCTTTCACCCCTTTTCTAGCTTTCTTATTTCTGAACCCAGAAGCTAAATCTTTGTCCTTTTCCTTGCTAGAACCCTTAGCAGGGGTAGTCCTATCAACATCATCTTCCCACTCAATATTAGACCTATTGTCTTCACTATCATCAAAGTTCTCAAACTCATTATCCGAATCTTAGAGCTCAGTGATAGAATGCTACACAGAGGAAGCCTTTACATGGTTGTATAATAGAAACATTAACCCTTCAAGCATGGGAGGGTTATTCTCCGGGTTATCCCTAAAATCCTTAATGCTAGTGTTAAAGGAGCTAAATAAATAGAAACGAATAGACACCAGGTCTTTATGTTAAAAATGATTCAGAAGCATAAAGTGATAACTATAGACATGAGAGTATCTACCATCAAGTTTAACATATTGCATGGCAATAAACAAAATCCATCTCCATACCTTCTTTATCACTTTTGGTGAGTAGTAGGTTTTTCCAAATTTCACCAACTTGCTTTTCTCAGACTCCTCCTTCGTGAATTGCTTGATAGCAGCTTCAGTGAGCTTCATGTCTCTGTAAAACTTTATGCCTTCCATCGGCATACCTGTAACTTCCGCGATCATCCCTTCGTCAATTTCAACCTTTCTTCTTCCTATGGCAATTTTACTATCTTTCCAATTCTTTTTGAAAATTTTGGTCATGATAGGGTTTTTCCTTACAATTCTCTCCATATACCCTATCATCTTAGTCATTTCCAGAATAGCCCAGGCCTTTGGCTTGTCTTTCCATTCATCATTGGAAAGCAACTCAATTATTTTCTTATTACCTCCCATGGCGTCCGCAAACAGATAATTCTTATTCTTCCCTATACAAAATAGGGCAAAAATAGAGATTAAGGTGCAGAGTAGGAAGGTCTTGAAAATAGTGGACACCCACAAAACATGCGAAGTCTTGTCCACATTAAACCCAAGCTCAATCTTTGAGCACCTCTCTTTCTGATTCATTATGGCCTTTTTCATTGATAAGTGCATTGTCATAATTACTCATCACTCCCTCGTAACCATGCACTCTATCATAAATGAGGAGCGCATGCACCTCATGAAGAAGATCCGGCTCACCTCTCTAGCTCATAGTATGATCAGCATGGATGGCCATGTTGGCAGCCCAATCACCAATAGTGTTGGTTTCTCTATAATTATGAGACACAACACATAGCTTGAAAGAGTTGATTATCTCCTTATCTTGAGATATAATATTCTTTAAGGTCCATGTAGAGGAGGATAGGCCTTTTAGACATTGAACTATATTATTTGAATCTCCCTCAAGCCAAACTTTAGTAAATCCCATAGATTTAACTAGGGCAAGAGTTTGGTAAGAAGCCATGGCCTCAGCTAAGTGGTTGGTTTGTGATCCCATGGTGTTAGACTATATAACGATAATATCATTACTAAAACATGTTCATTATCACTTATCTAAGATTAGTTTTTAATTATAAGTACAACTTCTCAATAAATAAAGGGGTCAAATTCAACGTCACATTTTGAATTAGAAAGGAATACTATTCCTTAATTACTATATATTCTTAGTTACTCCCAATTTTTTATACATTAATCAATCTTAACTCATTCATAATCTAAATTTAATCTATGTTTTTATTCTATATATTTTTTTTTTCTTATAGACTACTCATTATTTATTAGGCATTTTCTTATTTTTTTGGGAAGTCCAAGTTCCATGCCTATTCTTCATAGTGTAGACACCTAGATTTCACTACTCTAATATTATTATTAGGTTACTCTTATCTCATTGACTTATTAATTTTATCATGATAGTTATGAAATCATCATATTGATTAATTAATTAATTAATTAATCTCATATTTTGCTAATTGATTAATCAATATTACTTAATTACTTTTTCAATTAATCTATACACATATTTTATTAACATAAATAAATAATAAAACAAGTCCCACACTGAGTAAGATTCCAAAATCTCTATCTCTGCAACTTCCATGGTGGGTCCCTGACTTCCCTCCCCTTTTTTGAGCTCATTCCCTTAGTTTTCCCTCCTCAGGGGCTATGGATTGTTTCACCTATGGTTGGGAATGGGGCCCATTTGGGTCCCCTCTCTCATGGCCCATATGTTGATTCCTCTTTTTCAGAACACCCCCTAGTAGAAAATTAATCTTATCGCATCGTGGCTCCTTTGTACCATCATGATGTTTTTGCAGAACCAGAATCAGGGACTTATGCAGATAAACTTAAAGGTGAAAGATTTGCAAAAATGGAGAATATTCTAGAAGGTATTTCTCCCCTAACGAAATGTGTTGTTAGTGAGAATAAAGTGGAAGTGCCTGATGTTTTGGTCAACACAACTATTGTTGAACTAAGCCTATCCTTGGTGGGCAAGTTTATGGCTTTTCGTCCAGCCCTTGACTTGGTGAAAAAATGGGTTTCCTCTAACTGGAAGTTGAATGAGAATGTCTCTTCTACTACCATGGCCAATGGAATTTTCCTCTTCAGCTTCACAAATCAAGCCAGTCAGGCTCATGTCCTCATGGAGGGACCTTGGGTTTTTTTCTCTTCAAACTACCTCTCTCTATGCAAATGAAAACTAAACTTCAACCCATCCTCGGAGATTGGTGCTTTGGCTCTGACTTGGATTTGTCTATCGGGTCTCCCTCTAGAGTTCTGGAACATTGAGATTCTTAAAGGGATTGCAAACTCATTTGGTATATACCTTGCTATTGATAGTATAACACAGAGTAAATCCAGGCTTCTGTTTGCCCATATCTGAGTTAATGTTGCCATTAATACGGTCTTACCAACAAATATTATGTTACAGTCCAAAATTGGGTCTTGGGTGCAATAAATTTAATATGAGAATGCTAAAGCCTTTTGCTAAACCTATGGAAGATATGAACATCTGAGTTCAGTATGTAAAACAAACCCAAACAAGAAACAACAAATGTCTTCCAACTTTGCGAAGGCTCTTCAAAGAGTGAATGAAAATAAAGAGTCTCCTTCTCCTAATGATGTCCCATCCTCAATTATTGTTCTTCAAAATTATGAAGCCCCCTCTCGAGAGAAGGTTATTTCTAATCATCACAAAGACAAGAAAAATAATGTAGATGATCTCTTGACTTCTACCTCTGGCTCTAAGATGACTTTTATGGGTCCATCTCTTCATCTTAACTCTGAAGATCCCGGGAATTCGATCTCCCCAAGTGCCAAGGAGTTTTTTATTGACTTAAATCAATTAGAAAATAAGGATCAAAATAACATAGAACAAAATACTAGAGAAGGAACAAATAAAGGAAAATATACAAAAATAAAATGTTCCTCCAATCTTATCGACTGTAAGTTCAAGGGCTAGGAATACCTTGATGGTAACTCCCAAGAAAATGTTAAATGGTGACTTTGGTAACCTAAAATAAAATCTACAGATGCTAGGTTTTTCTACTACTCCACCACCAACAAAGTCAAAACATTGATTAGAAGAGGACGAGATAGAAGACAAGGGTTCGAAACAGGTTCCCACCAAGAAGAAGAAGAAGAAAGTTGATGTGGGGGGTAATAGTAAACAAGGTTGACCCTCTAAGTTGGACTCCAAATTGAAGGAAGTGGAATAGGAGGTAGCCATAGGCAAGAAAACAACCTTGGATGGAGTCCCAGATAACAAGAAAAAGAGAAACTAATCCCAATCTGATGGGATTCATCCCTATTCAGGTGAGTAGGGCTTCTAAGATCTATTTTTCCATGATTATTATCTCCTAGAATATGAGGAGCCTTAATATCCCCATAAAATAGCATATGCTCAAATGTCTTTTGTTGGACATAAGGTGGATATCCTTATGATTCAAGAGACTAAGATGAATAAATAGAATTTTTCAGAGAGCCTTAAACTCTTTCTAGCCCTCAGCCCATTTCTTGAATAGTGACTCTTTTGGTGCCTCGAAGGAGTGGCTACCCTCTAGGATCCCAATTGTTTGGATGGCATCTTGGTCTCTTTTTAAAGGAACTCTTTTATTGTCAAAATTAAGAAAATCAAGTCTAATTTACAATGGACCCTGGTTAATGTCTATGCTTCTAATGTTCGCAGTATTAGGACCTAGTTATGGAGATCCATAAATTCCCAGATTGATATTGGATCTGTTGACTTAAGGATGTTTTCTAGAGATCTCAATTCTCCCCTCTATCCCTCAGAGAAAGCTTGTGGTAATGAATATTTTTCGGATAGTATGAGTGATCTAGCTGACTTCATAGCCTCATCTAGTCTCTTGGATATACCTCTTAGTGATTCTAAATTTACTTGGACTAATTGAAGACATGGAGATCATCTTATTCAAGTAAGGCTTGACATATTGCTAATTTCTTCAAATTGGAACTGCCTAGACTCTTTCTACCTCAGATCTTCTCCTCGCTCAGGATTTGATCACAATGCTATCATCCTAAGAATGGATGAACTGGGGACTATAAATCCCTACCCTCTTAGGTATGAAATGATGTGGGCTCAACATAAAGACTTTAGAGGATTGTTTGAAGAACGGTAGAACACTCCTGTTGTGGGCACACTCATGTTTAATATTACCCAAAAGCTTAAGATTCTCAAAGAAAAAGTTAAGGGTTGGAACATATATTCTTTTTGTAATATCTTTGAGGAGAAGAAGACCTTAATCATTGAACTACAAGCTATCCAATTTAAAATGGAAGAAAAATAGGATTTAAAAGAAAATTCTAAGGAGGAATTGGATATCAGGAATAACTAGCTTAGACTCAACATAAAAGAAGAAGTTTTCTGGAAATAGAATTCGAGGATCCAATGGCTCTTGGATGAGGATAAAAAACATGAATTTTTTTCATCAGTGAACTCTGAAATACAAAAGCCAAAATAAAATTAGATATCTTATAAGAGAGGATTGATCTAAGGTGAATTATGATGAGGAGATGCCAAATCTCTTCATTGATTATTTCAAAAATAAGATTTCTATGTCCCAAGGCATGAATCAAGATTTGAGCAACATGCTGAAAATTATACCTAAATCTATTGAAGTTTCGAATCTCCTATACCTGAACAAAAGAACTTGTATGCAGGAGGTCAAGACTATTTTTTTCTCTTTCTCTCCTAACAAGGCCCCAGGCTCGGATGGCTTCCCTCCTACTTTCTTTCAAGACTTCTGGGATATTATCAGGAATGACCTATTTAATGTTGTTAGAGACTTCTATAGATTAGGTAATCTCCTTAAACAACTTAATGCCACCTTTGTTGCTCATATTTTGAAGAATGACAATGCGATTTCCACCAAAGATTTCAGGCCTATTAGTTTATGTAATACTATGTATAAAGTTATTTCCAAAACTATGGTCAATAGGTTAAAACCTTTACTTGATAAAATGATCTTTAAGAACTAGAAAGGCTTTGTGGAAGGAAGACATATTCTTGATGCAGTCATGGTGGCTCATGAAACGGTTCATTCTATGGATTTCAATAAGAAACCTTCGATGGCTCTAAAACTTGATGTTTCTAAAGCCTATGGCAATGTTTCCTACGACTTTCTTCTTGAAGTTCTTAGGAGATACAGTTTAAGGGTAAATTATTATATTTGATTCAGCAATGTGTTTGTACCCCCAGGCTCTCGATCCTTTTCAATGGGTGTCCCAAGGGTTACTTCTCCTATGTTAAAGGGCTAAGATAGGTTTACCCACTCTCACCCTACCTATTCATTATTTTTGTTGAAGTGCTACAGAGGAATTTCAAAAAACTTAAATTTGAGTGTTCTCTCAAAGGATTCAAAGCTGCTTCTTCCCTAAACCCTATCACTCATCAGTAATTTATTGATGATACTATCATCTTTGGGGTGGATTTTATCTCTGAGGCTAAACTTTGGAAAAAGACCTTGGATAGTTATGCTTCCATCTCTGGTCAATGCATCAACTTTGTTAAAACAAAACTATTTTTTCGAAATGTCAAACTCCCTCTCTAAGATAAAATATATTCCATTATAGGTTGCCAAATTGATACTCTCTCAGATGCCTATCTTGGTTTACCCCTGTTCTCTAAGCGCCCTTGTCAGAACTTCTGGAATGGCTTCCGATAGAGATTTCAAAAGAAGCTGGCTAGTTAGAAAGGGAAACTTCTTAGTTTAGCAGGTAAAATTCAACTTGTTAAATATTACCTTCAAAATATGCCTATTTATTTCCTTTATCTTTTCATCTTACCTAGTGTGGTGGTGGAGAAAATTGAAAGGATACAAAAAAGGTTCCTTTGCTCCAGTATGGAAGAAAAAAGAAGACTCTCCTTGGTCTCTTGGAACAAAGTGTGCAGACCCTAGAATTGTGGAGGATTGGGAATTAGAAACATTAAAAAATTTAAAAAAGATCTTATTGCTAAGATAGGCTGGCAATTATCTAAGGAACAAAAAGACTTGATAGAGATCTTGAAAGCTAAATATTTCTCAAGTAATAGTGGGGAAAATTTTATTTATCAAGAGGAGCTTCCCATGGGCTCAACCATTTGGAACAACGTGGCTAAAACAAGATAGGACAAAAGAAGAAATGGGAAGGTAATTATAGGTAATGGAAGAAATACTAAGTTTTGGAAAGAAAATTGGGTACAGGGACAGCCTCTGGATTCTCACCTACATCTTAACAATATCAAGAAGTTTCTAAAATATCGTTTGGGGGGACAGGTGAATGACTTCCTAACTTGGAACCAGGGTCTCACATCCTAGATTGATATGAGCAGACTCGTCTCCTCTGATCCAGATGCCCACCCATCCTTCAAAAGTATAATGTTGAAGGAAGTTGCTGATCTCTCTGCCATGCTACCGAATTGCTCTCTCTACACTCCTAAGGGGGGGGATGATTGGATTTGGAAATGGAGTAATTCTGGTAAGTTCACTGTTAAGTTTGTCTATCACCTTTTAGAGGATAACAATAACAAATAAGATTTATGGAGAGCTATATGGATAAAGGGGTTAATTCCTAAAATAATTGTTTTTGGTGGGAGAGTGCTCATGGTCAAATTCTTACTATAGATAACCTAAATAAAAGGGGGTTTTCTTTGGTCAATAGGTGTGAATTTTGTTATATGGACTAGGAAAGTATTGATCACATCTTCCTACATTGTAACTTTGCTCGTGAAATATGCAAGGAAATCTAGAGAAAGATTAACACTTACTGGGTGCAACTTAAATCTCTCAAAGAATTCAATGAGGCATGAAATTTTTTCCCCTATTCACACCAGATTGCTAAGAACACATGGCAGCAAACCCCTCCTTTTCTTTCTTGGAACATCTGGAAAGAACACAACAACATGATATTCAGAGAAGAGAAGAGAAGTATCAAAATTATTGCCAATATAATCATATAGCAGATTAAAGAAAATGTGAATGCAAATGCTATTGGCTTAACCAAAACCCTTCCCTCTCTACTGGATCTAAGACTAAACTAGATTTGGGGAATTCGACATAGTTTTTTGAATATAAATTGGCAAAAAATGATCGTGTGAACCTCATGCTAGTGGCTTCTCCAGATGTTGGATGGATTAAATGCAACTTTGATGGTTTCTCTAAAGGTAATCCGAGAATCTCGAGGGTAGGAGGATTGATCCGTGATCACGAAGGTTTCTTAGTTGTGGGGTATGGATCAGGTCTAGGTACTCCTACTAACAACAAGGCGGAAGCTTAGGCGGCTTGGATGAGTCTACAATGTCTTTTTGACATCACCGAAAGAAATTTCATTCTGGAAGGAGATTCAAAACTCATAGTCAACTATCTCGATAATGTCACCCCTCCTCCGTGGAAATCGAAGAGATTATTGGTAGATGTAAATGGTTGATAGAGTTGTTTGATGAAATTAGAATACAACATGTCTATAGAGAAGGTAATAGGTCAGAAAACCTTATAGAAAATCAAAGTCTCAATAAGTTGGATTGGCATGTTTTCAAATTTGAGAATAGCTCTCAAGAGCTGAAAGAAATCCTCGCTCAGGAAAGAAGAACTTGAAAGATGGCGAGAAATGGAATTGAGATGCTGATTTGAATTTCTTCAAATTGTTTTATGTGCGCACTGCTTTTTTTTAAAAGGCTCATTAGGCCCACCAAGGTGGGGGGCCTTTTCCTTCATAGGAAAATTCAAAGTAAAAAAAAAGAGCGGGATGAGGATATTCTTGGCTGAAGTATTGGATTTTTCAAATTGTGTACCTTGACGAGCTTTTTTCAATATGGTTTGTATATGGTGGACCCCTACATAAGCTTATGTAGGCTGGAGATGACTCAACATCATGACCCCATGGGTTTTCTTTCTAGTTGGATGACCTACGTGGTCCATGATTTGGACAAGAACTTTCCCAAAGTGAGTACGATGGCTTCGATTGATGATTACTCTTCATTTGGGAAAGTGTTGGATTTCATGATAAAGACAAGGAGAAACTTAGATTTTTATGCCACCTTTATGAGTAATGATTTCAACGGGTGTCGCACATGCAAGAACCTTAGAAAAATTAAATTATGGTTTGATAATTTTAAAAACTTATCTCCCAAATGTAGCAGTAGAAGGAAAACTTGCATTCTTTTGTCTGGTCACATTTAAAGAATCTTTGTTCCCACTACTCATACCAATTTTGAAATGGGAAGCCCTCTGAAATGCACTGAACCTAAAAATTGTGATGGACTTAGAGATAATAAGGAGTTGTGAGATATTTTTCATGAAGCGGGTTTTACCCCTTTCTTCTTAGCGATTAAAGGCTATAACAAGGAGCTCTCTGCCAGGGTCTGCAACTCCTAGTAGAATGGGAAGGTCACGGTTGGTAGAATCTCCTTCACAATTACTCCTAAATACATTGTGGAGGTTACTGGTCTTCAAAACGATGGAAATTTGGTGGAAAGGAATAGTGTGGGGGATTACAAGAAGTTCATGAGGAGATTCTTCAAGAAGGGTGAGAAACCAGTGCATCTACAAAATGGGTATGATTGTTTTGCTTTACCTCAACCCTATCCGATGGTTAGTTATTAGGTTATGAGATATTTTACTCTTGAGGGGTGGTACCAAACTGTGCATGGGTATTACTTCCCCATCCTCAACCATGTTAGGAATATGCATAAAATTCATATGCCTTTTTTTTCTCTTTTCCTCCCTAAAAACCTATTTTCAAAATGGGACGAATCCCCTGCTCCATCAAGGTCTCATTTACTTGATGTACAAATTTGAAGTTGATCATTCCCCTACTATTAGTGGTCTTTCCCCAAATTCTGGTAGTGTTGGTAGCTCCAAGTTTTATGCTAAAACCCCTAATCTTCCATCCTTAATTCTGCAAATCCACAACTATCTTAGCCCTGTTGACTCTAGGTTAACCATTTATAATGGTTCGGTTGTGGTCCTTGAAAAGGACTCCTTGGAATTGGCCGTACTTGATACTAACCCTAATAAACAAAAGCATGAAACCCTAAAAAACACCTCGAGAATAGAGAAGAGTACTAGTAGTGACTTAGTTGGGCCGAGTATCACCATTGACTTAGAGTTGCATAACTCAGAGAAAGAAGAGAAAAAAGATGAGAATTAGGATAAGTACAACCATGGCTTGGGGGAAAGAAGGTTGGTCTGTCTTTGGGATAAAGGGAGAATTAATTATGAGAAAAATGAGTTTAAACAGATTAATTCCCCCCTCCAGAAAATATATGAACTTGACGAGGATGAGGATTTGAAGGTTAACCCTAAAGATGATGATATCTAGGTGGAGGATGAAGAGAAGAAGGATAACCCCAATAAGGATATGAAGGAAGAAGAAGAATTGAGAAATGAGAGTAGTAATTTTGAAAGTGAACCTAAGGATGAAGAGGAAAGGAAGGATGAGAGTAGTGAAATGAAAACTGAACACGATTCTCTACTTAGAAGCCCAATGGACCCTTACAACTTGGAAGAAGATGAAATGGTTAAGCGATCTCCCATGTCTACCGATCATGATGAAAGTTATAAGACGAAGGGGCAGTTAATAGAAATGAAAGAAAGATTGTCTACTCTAGAGCAAAAAAATGAGGAGCAGGACAGGAAGATTAATGAATTATGCGATGTTGTCAAATCACTTTGCCAAATTACTGATGGGATCATGCACAATGTTGTTATGGGAATGATCTCTTGTCATGGAAAAATTCAAAGGAATAAAAAGAAGGCTAAGAGGGGTAAGTACGAGCTAAATGAGGAGGAGGACACAGACCAGGAGGATACATGGATTCAGAATCTGGGAAGGTTAAAGAAAAAATGGAACCTACTCAAGAAAGATTAGCTATTCTTGGTTATGTTTCTGTTAATGCTTTTATGGTTTTGACTTGTTGTTTTGAGAATAATTGTGGGGTCAAGGAACCCCTTTCGATTAACTGTTTAGTTTATGAATTTTCTAGAAATGTTTATGATAGGTTTAATGCTAATATGAACTCTATGATTATTAGCTCTAAGGAGAAGGTTAATAGGTTAGCTACTATTATTTGGTTTACCAGCTGGAAGCTTCTTCATATTAGTAGAAATAGCTATAGGGTGATGAAAGTTTTTGATTATTTTTGAAGTGAGATCAGTTTTTGTATGCTGGCGGTTGTATGATCTTGTAAGTTGGTTGTTGTTTCTCCGGTTCAGGGCCGCCTCCTTGCTAATCTAAGAAAAAACATAAATAGATAAATAGATTTAATTTTTCTCTCCCACATTCCATTTCATATCAAATTAGTTGGGTTAGCATTCAAGTCACTCAATAAATAAAGAGATTAACAAATCAATTAATTTAATTAACTAATCATTTTTTTATGTTTATTATCAATCAAAATAAATAATTCTAAATAATATCTCTAGATCAAATTAATCTCTCTCTATTCATGTCTTCATTAAAAAAAAATATAAATCTACTCTTCCAAAATCTGAATATAAGAAATCATAACACGCTAAAAACTTTGTCAAATACCATCTCCATTCTGAGGTTATTTTAATTCAACAAAGAAATATGATAATAATATTTTTTATTTGATAGTACTCCATAAGAGGTCATGTTGATTCAAGAAAGAAATCTGACAATTAGAATTTTGATTGGAAAGTGTTTGTTTTTTAGATTAACATGATTCCACTCTAAGGTCTTTGTTAATCCAACAAAGAAGTCTCAATTAAAAAAAAATCTGGCCATTAGAATTTTGATTGGAAAGTGCTTTTCTTTGAGATTGGCATGACCTAACTCTCAGGTCATGTTATCCATCAAAGAAATCTGACAATTAGAATTTTGATTGAATAGTGCTCAATGACAGGTCAGATTAATTTGAGAAAGAAATCTTATTATTAGAATTTTGATTGAATAGTGCTTATTTTCGACACAAATCCTCGTAAGGGTATGATTCAATGGAGACTGCTGAGATAATGAATGAATGAGGAAGATGAAAGTTTGTGGTAGATTGAAAGATTGTCTTCTAGATCCATTGTGATGCATGTCTATTTGTCATTATCTTCACCCTTTCAATCTTCTCCTCTTCCCCACTGAGGTAAGAAGAATCTAGATGGATAACCCCCACTCCTCCATCTTCACTGATCTTTGCAAACTTGGAAACCTCAAAGTTTCTTTTAGCGATTGAAATGTGTTGGCATTTAGCTATAATGAAACAAATAATATTTACAGCTTATTTGTTTCCCTCTATAAGGTCATCGTTTGGATATAAAGTTATGGAGACTTTCGACGTATTCTGACAAATAGATAGTCACAATATCATCTCAAGAAGATTGACTGTTTAACAAGATAAAATAATATCCACATACAGAAAGCAAGTGCATATGTTTACCAATCTCATCTTTGCGTAGATACATAAAAGTTTTCACTTTTGTCAAAATCAGCACACCATACCTCTGCTCTCCATCCCTCTAGAGTTATATAGTTGAAAAAGAAACTAGAACAGAGACTAAATTATTTTCGTGCCTAAGATACCAAAATATGGAGTATGGTTGTTATAGTCCATATTGAAACTTTATTCCAAAAATTTGGTTGCATTCATATTATAGTAAACCATATGCATCTTTTTATTCATTATAATATAAAACATTACTGGTTCTTGTCCACGTTTGATTAAAATAAACTGGAATTTTGATAATGCGCCTACTCTGTGAGAAAAGTATAACAACAAAAATATAAGGTATACCAAACATGCTATTCAATAAGAAAATCAGAAATCAAAGTCAAATAAAAGTTTGCGCACCATATTTACTCTCCATTCCTCAAGAGTTGTTCTGTTTACAAAGAAAACGAAGCAAAGTATGAAATAATGCTTTCAAATACTAAATCTAATATGAGAGATGACAAACATTTTAACAGTTATAGATTAGATAAACACATATAAATTTAGTTTTAAACAAATAAAACTATAAGACAAGATATATGTGGGAAAATCCTTTTAGAAAATAACTCACTCTGAAAGCTAGCTTCAATTGTGTTATCAACAGCAACAAACTGTTACAATACAAAGCAGAGAGAGAGAGAGATCAACACAAAGACAAATCCACTTATGGTTTCCAAAACCCTCTTAAACACCTAAGAGGTAAGATATTTCATAAACAACATACTGCTAATGCTACGACACATTGTACATAGTAACTTCCAACACAACAACACCTATCTCATCCATAACAATCACCTTGCCAAATACAATGTAAGAACAACATAAAAATTCCCATGACCAAGAATAGGTGCTTTTCTTACCCACACCATTTTTTTCGATAGAGATAAAAAGGTTTTACAGGGACCTGAAACCCAAATTTTTACAAACCAAGGCCTATAGCCAAAAAGACATTAAATAAAAGAAAAACAGGGGATAAACCCCACATAGACCTAACGCCAAAAAATGAAATGAAAAGACCCAAAAAAATAGGGAAAAACACTCAACTGAGAGACTGCACCAGTTCAGTGTTCTTCTAAATAATCTTCTTGTTGATTTCTCCAGATCCTCCATGATGAATCTGGAGGTACCCTGTTCCTGGTTCTGGCTGCTGGTCCTAGTACAGGGACCCAAACTAGTCTTCCCACCAGTAGCACTCTAACCACCCTCTGAAGCATTCTTTTTTATGTTTTCCTCCAAGGGAGGTTCACTGGTTATGGGTTTGGTCCTATAGTCGGCCATCATGACATTGATTTTCTCCCAACCTTTAGCGTTGTTACTCATTTCCTCCCTACTGATTTCTACCATATTATTCAAGTTGTCTTTGATGTCATACACATACGCCTCCAGCTTATCAATTCTGTGTTCATGGAAGATCTTCATAGTTTCAACATCTTGAGATATCTTTTGAATTATGCTCATGATTTTCTCAATTTTACTAGGCCCAGGGGAGTCTGTGAAGGTTTCAATAATTCCTTTAATTCCATCTTTCAGATTTCCAATTTCCCTATCCACCCACTTCCAACATTTTTCCTAGCCTCTAGTGTCCTCCAAAATTAGGTCTTCGAACTTCTTCTCCCCCTTTTTCTCCCCTTCTTTCTCCTTATTCATAGTCCCATGTTTCTCAATATCCACATTGAAGGGAATGTCTAACCTAATCTCGTGGTCCTTGTCTTTGGACCCACTTTACTTGGTCAATTTTGTATTCTTTCTGATGGGGTAATCTAGGTCTTGCCTTTTCCTGCTACTAATTTAAATTTGCTTGCCGCCCACCTTGGAGGGTTGGTTTTTCTCGTACTATTAGTTCCCGATGTCACCATATAGGTTCCCCTTCTTTCTTTGATCTATACTCAGGGTCCTCTGAATCCTTGATATCACGACAATTCAAGGCAGTGCCACTGTCATCCTCTTCCATCTCCATGTCAGAAACAAATTGTACCTTAGGGTTAGAAGAAGAAATGTGGGTTTTATCCATGGGGGAGGGTTTCACTTCATGGGCTTTGACATACTCCATGATTAACATGATAAGCCCCTCATGAAGCACTGGATTATCTTGGTTCTTAGCATCTCTAGCTATGCTATTCTCCAAGGACAAAACCAAATAAAAGGGGATGGAAATAATTTTACCATGCCTAAAATGACTTAAGATTGTAAAATGATACTAGAAAATACTAGCATATCTACCATCAAGAGTGATATACCTCATGCTGAATTCTATCATGTTAGCTTAGAGGGAATTCAGTTATTTCTTGTTGTAGCCATCGTCTGCCATTTTTGTCACCCTCTGTCATTCCTTTCCCTTGCCCTTGTCAAAAAATGCAGAAATGGCCTCCTCATCTGATTTCCTTTCTCTATAAAATTTCTTGCTCTCCATATCAAGATCAATAATAATGGTAACTAGGGTTTCGTCAACCTAGAATTCTGCCCCATACATAGACAACAAACCCTTATTCTATCCTTTGATAAAGCTTTCAGTAACTAGGGGAGAGTTACCATGAAGTCTCTCTAGATAGGGAACCATCCCACCATTTAAGATTTCCTCCTAGACCTCCTTATTTTTCTGCCACTTATACCTTATACCAATTGTTAAAAGTTAACTCAAAGCATAAATGCCATCTACAAAAAAATAACTCTCCATGAGTCTTCTATCAAACTAGTAACTATCATAATCATAATAGAAAATTTTCATAGTTCCAACATAGCAACCTATAACACTAGTCCCCTAAACTTTAAGACTTTCAAAGTGGGTGTAAGATAAAATAAATATGTTTGGACTCTAAAGTTGAGACATTTTAATCCCAACATTCTTCCACTTGTCAAAGACCTATCAAAAGTCTAGACTCTCTAATATTCTCAAGGCCCCAAGGCCCATAGATTCGACACACCATATAAACTTCCTAGTACTCACTACTTTTGTCAGTGCATCCACAACATTCCACAAAGTATCACCTTTTTCAATCTCACCTTTCAATCTTCCACCATATCATGAACAAAGTGAAACTCTATATCAATGTGCTTTGTTTTGACATGAAAAGTATACTTTTTTGCTAGAGAAATAGCATTTGGGTTGTCATGACAAATACTAATCTACCCTACATCAAAATCAACATCAAACTATAATCACTTAATCCAAATGGATTCCTTACAAGCACTAGTAGCTACCATGTACTCTATTTGTATAGTGCACAAAGTGACTATAGCCTACCACCTAGTCATCCAACTAATAGCACAATCAAACATCATGAAAATATATCTAGTCATGGATCCTTTGATGTCAATGTCACCTACCCAATCTAAATCCACATATCCACGAATGCAAAATAAATTTCGAGGTCTAGAAGGATAACTATGAAAACATAATGAATACTCAAAAGTACCCTTTAAATACCTAAATACCCTCTTAACTACATCCTAATTCACTCTACTAGGATTAGCCATATACTAACATAAGATTCCCACTACTTTGGCAATATCCAATGTAGTACAAATGATAGCATACATCAAGCTACGAACAACACTCACTTAAGCTACTCTAGACATTTTCTCCATCTCAGTAGGAGATTTTGGACAATTTTCTACATAAAGCTTCGTCCCTTGTAATAGTGGAACAACCAACTACTTGCAAGTTGAGATACTAAATCTCTTCAACATAGAGTTCACATACTCAATCTAGCTCATCCAAAGCTTTCTGCAAGCTCTATCTTTGATGATCATGAAATATTTCTGAAGATTAAAGAAACATGAAATATTTTTCTAAGATATAAACATGCACTCTTTAAGACAAGGGTTAGGTGAATCACTATAAAAATATGAAATAAGTCATAGTTTATCAATATTATCAACATGAATGTAAACTATGAATATCATACATGGAGGTAGGGCCTCCACTTTATGTGAAAGTGATGTAGATGTTTTAAGTATTTCGGGTGAGGGTGGCTTGTTATAAGCATTATAGAAAGGTAGTGTTAGGGAATCATTGATAATAGTCCACTCCACCCTATAGTAACAACACAACAACAACAAAACCAACAAAAGGAAAAGAAAGAGAAAATACTCAATTTTTATTACTCTAATAGAATAAAGAAATACAATATTCCAAACACTATAGAATATTAGCATAATTGACTTTAAAAATCTGCAAGTTGGAGCTACAAGGCTTCTCACTCCTACTCTACACTAAAGTACTCAACTATGAATGCCTAAACCACTATCCCAAACCCCTATATATAATTATTATGTCTCTTGCGATTCTCACGCCCCTTCTAAGAGAGAAACACACGACAATTAAAAAATGCACCACATATCCAATAGATGACCTTTAAACTTCCCTAAGGAACCATCTAAAGGGATTTCTTTTCAATTTTCCCAAGTGGGTGCCTAAAAAGTTGTATTTTCCCAATTTTATGCAACCATTCAATAATATATGAGAGTATGACTCTTCCTCTTACTTGCTCCCATTTTAAGAAGGGTATTTATATTATTTTAGCATTTTAAATGATAGAGAAAGGTGTCCCATCCTGAAAATTACAATTTCCCTTTAACATTGGCCACAAATATTAAATAATTTCAACCTTCTAAGTCTTTTTGGATACTTTCCTAGGTAGATGGAGACCTATAGATGTTTTACTTTATTTTTATTCACCTAACCTATTACAAAATTAAAATAACAATATTTATGGGTGATGTAGGATTTCCATATACACATCTTGATGCTCTTGCATCAATTATCAAGTTTATTATTAGATGAATGATAAGGGATAACATACAACAATAGTTATTGAATAAAGTACATTGGAAAAGATATAGTGATGAGGAAGATAGAAGGGTAAAAGTAAAGCAATATTTTTGGTAGAAATGAATATGAAATTGGATGTGATGAATATGTGATAAAAGGGTATGTAGGTCTAAGATCATAGTCATGAATGAAGCATTAATGGATGAGGCCAAGACAACCTAAGCTCTTATTTAGTTCCATTCATTTCAATCTATTGGATAGGAAAAGAGAGATTAGTGTAGGGAGACATTAATGGTCAAAAAGGGTGGATAAATCATAGAAGGAGGTTTTAGATTTCCAGGTGGATAGATTAGAGGTGGAAACGTAGAAATGAAATTAGGAGCTAGGTAATGTGATTTGTACCTACAACACATCAGTGATAGTTTTGATCTTGCATAATATTATTTTATCTTATATGAGATATAGACTTTACTAATGGAGTGAGAAGGTCTTAAAATATGGACTAATTTTTGTTCTTAGTTACTTGGATTGAAGAAGAGTTAAAAGAAGCCACTCAATACTAGAAAACCATGGAATAATGGGGCAGGATTATATAATATGGGTTTCCTCTCACTAGATACAAAAGAGGTACGAGTAGGACCAAGATAAATGAGTACATGATAAGTGACCATAAGCAAATATTTATACAATATGGGTTTCTTTACTCTAATAAAAAAGAGCTAAGAGGAGGAGGATGATAAAATACTAAAGACTATAAAGCTACTTCAATAATAGGAGGTTGGTGTAGCATTGATTCCTTTCTTAAAGTAGAAACATTGGTAGAAAAAGGAATATGAGAAATTATTGAAGGCTAGGAGAATAGAAGGTGCATGGAACATGAAGAAGTGTCACTCAAAAAAATATTCACCTAGTTTGACATAAAATTTTGACATGATTTGAAGAGAAATTTAATATAATATTGAAAAGGTTTAGTTGGTGTCAGCCCAAAATAGTCTAAAGAGAAGTTTTCGTCCATAGTGAGAGGCTTAAATTTCCATTGTGGTGATTTTTTGGCCTACATTACTATGCACAAACTTAAGAAACTTATGGAAAATAGAAAAAAAAAAAGGTTCATATTATAGTGTGCTATGGGTAGCTCTTCTTTATGTGGATGTGATCTAAACTAGAATTAATTGAGAAAGAAAACTGAATATCATAGGTCCCATAAAAACAATAAGGATAACTAAACCTAGAGTAGGAAATGAGAAACCATCATGTGTAGATATAATTTATCTAATTTTTAATACTCATCTCTATACAACTCATGAATATATAATAACACCTCGTAGCCACATTCACCATGAGTAAATGGTTAATGAGAATACCATGAATGGGTTTTCAATTAACAAGAGTAGGGATGTATAGAAGTCTATCCTATATACCCTAGAAAGTGTTATTATACAAAAATGAATGGTTTGAGAATAGGCTAGTCTCAAGGTACATGAGATTATGTGTACACAGTCATTCCCACCATGTCTATGAAAGAAGAAGCATGATAATTGGCATCAATATTTAACATAGGTTGAAAAGAAGTAAGGTCAACAAATTTTGATGAGCAATGTGATAAGGGGTTCAAATGGATAAAAAGAACTATTATATAACATCCAACAATAATTTGTAAAAAAAATATAAGCATTTTCCTTAACATATTATAAACAATGTGCTTATATATAACAAGTATACAAAATTGTGAAATGTTTCAATATTAAAAAAAAATTAACAACATCCATCCAACAAACAAATGTATACAAATCTATTATTAAATATTTACTTATAAAAAGCTATTGTAGAAATAGTTGTCAAATCATATACATGCTTTACTTCATTAAAGAATATTACAACCACATTACTTTTATTTATTTAAAAATAATTTATAAATAACTTTTATCACTAATTAAACATTATTAAAATAAAATTATTAATATATATTAAATTAATAAATCCCATTACTTAAAAACAACATACAATAAATTTATAAATTCGCCAAAATTTATTACGAAAACATCCATTATATTTCTTTTTATTGAAAACAATGAAAAATGAAAATAAATACAGGGTGCCATCAATATCAAAATCAATTGTCCACTAAAACAACAGCAAGAACAGCTAAAGAATCCACAACCAGTAATAATAATAATTGTTCAAACATTTGGAATCCACAACCAGTAATAATAATAATTGTTCAAACATTTGGAATACAATAGAATAGCAGCAAAATAAACCAAGTTTGCAGCAACAAGGCAAAATAACAACAAAACAAAAAAGATCTCTTCCCAATCACAAACACCAACTGGGGATCAGAACAAATAAGGTTTACATTTCTTAAAATACGAGTGCTCATATAACTCACTCATGGTTGCATTCTAGACGTAACTCTCAGTTTAAGGTGGGTACGAATTTATAATTCCCATTTGCAGTTCATTTATTTAACATAGCTATGTATAATAGGTAGAACATAATAGTAGCGAATAGTGATCTTTAAGCGGGGGAAGCATACTTGGCCTTGTAATCACTCCAAAGTTGATGAACAGACTTACCAATGAGGTCATTGAAGAAGCCCAAGTCCCATCTGGAAGCCATTTTAGCTTTTATGTCAGCAACAAATCCAGATCTAGTACTATCACAATACTACAAGAAGTAGGCAGTAACATCATAACCCTGGTCCCATTTATCTCCACTACCTGGCTTAACCCAGTGGGAAGGAGCTATTGGGTATATGAAGCCCAACAATCACATGGTTGTTTGTCTTCCTCAGAAGACTCTTCATCTCATATTTGATATGTTTATATCAATGGTTGTGTGCAGCCCATACATGATGTACTGTGTAATTGGATATTGGTTAATAAGAATTCTCCTTGCTTTCTAGTGGTCGTAGCCACTTAGTGGTGAACCTTGTTAATCTTGTGTCTTGAGTTCTTTGTTGTGTCTATTATTCTATCTATTGGTTTTTGTTCACTATTGTGTGTTTTCTCCACTCGTTTTAAAACTAGCAATTGGAATCAGAGCTTAGGTGAAGTGATTGAGTAGAGATGGAAAGGTCAATAGATAAAGGATTGAAAATTCTCGAGAAGATGCAAAAGTTTGAAGTTAGAGAAATCAGTTGCTAGTATTATGGCAAGCGTGGCCATCTAAAAAGAAATTGTTGGTTTCTCGAGAAGGCTAAAAGGCAGCCAAAAGATGAAGACACCGATTCAGTGATCGGAGATTTTCTTGCAAACTTCGACTTGGTGGAGGGTGAAATTGTGCAAGCAAAAGTTAAAACAAAACATCATGTTCATTAGTGGGATGGCTAGAAAAAGGAAGAGAATTCGGCTGAAGAAGAAGAGGGTTTGAAGTATTTGTTGTTTGAAGATTTTCTTGATTCAACTAAAGAAGAGGATGCTGAAGAGGAGGAAGCTGAAGCGAGTGAGGATGAAGTTGAGGAGGTTGAGACCAAGACTCAGGAGGATTACGAAAAAAAAAAATTTATGAGGTTGAAGGAAGAGAATATCCTACTCACCGGCAAACTCATTTGTATGGACCAGAAGTTGATAGTTTTGTGTTGCATCATGAATATTGGAAAAGATTACTTTGAGAAAGAATAGGATTTTTCTGAAGAGACTGTATTTCAGCAAGAGGAAAGTGATGGGAAGCTCCTAAAAGACAACTCTTTCCTCACAAAAATGTATGCCTTGTTGATAAGAAAGCCTTTCTTTGGTGGAAAGAATCCACAAGAGGATTTAGGGTGCCTAGAAATTGAATATCCTCGGAGCATAGGGATTATAGAGCTCACGGAGCTAGGAGAGAGCCTCTGGCTCAAGGTTGCGCAAGATCCAGAAGACTTCGGAAAGGCTAAGGATAAGGTCTTTCAGGAAAATGAATTTCAAAAAGAACAAAAGAGTGATGATTTATTGCTCCAGATTGCAGAAATAGAGGCGGAGTGGAATGCATTAATTGCAGGTACTGCACAAGTTTCTGCAATAAATACAACAAATTCATTTGATATGAAGCCCATTGGTGCAAGGTCTGTAGCTGGAAGCTCAAAATTAGATCTCATGGCAGCCCAATTGCATAAGATTATTGCATCTAGTGTTGGTCAAATAAAGAGAGAACATGGGTTCCAATCTGACCAGTTGGATGGTAGTAGTAATGATTCATTTGATTTGTTTATGTTGGATGTCGTGGGGTCGAATGAGAGTCAGTGTGTTCCAGATGTGGGCAGTGAGGCAACCATGAGAATTGGGAGTGATGTTTGTAGGCTATTCACACCTGTACAGGAGTTTTATATTTGGGTATTAAAATATGATAATGGTGATCTTCTAGATATTCTATTACGGGGGAGCACAAAAGCAAGAGACTTTGATGGAGGAGTGTATTATGCATCTGTTGATAGTAGTGTTCCTGATTATGGATTACCAGATGAAGTAGTTAGAGAATATGTTTTTAACTTTGATCTGACTTGGAGAAGATTAATTCGCACTGTTCATGAACAGAGTTTGATGATATTAAAATCTTCTCAAGAGCTAGTTGTAGTAGGAGCCTTGGAATGGAGATGCAGGGAATGTTACAAGCTGTGCCGGTTGGACTTCATGGGGGAGATTGCTAGTTATATGAAACCCAACAGTCACATGGTTGTTTGTCTTCCGCAAAGAATCTTCATTTCATATTTGATATGTTTATATAAATGGATGTGTGCAGCCCATACATGATGTACTGTGTAATTGGATATTGGTTAATAAGAATTCTCCTTGCTTTCTGATGGACGTAGCCACTTAGTGGTGAACCACGTTAATCTTGTGTCTCAAGTTCTTTGTTGTGTCTATTATTCTTTCCATTGTTTTCTGTTCATTATTATATGTTTTCTTTGCTCATTTTCAACTAACAGGAACCAACCCTACACTGAGGAACACATAGTCTGCAATACCTTCAATAAGCCCACCGGGGGCTTTTCCCTGCCCATTCTACTGCCAAACGTGTGTCATTCCCTAGGAATACAATAGAATAGAAGCAAAACAAACCAAGTTTGCAGCAACAAGGCAAAATATCAACGAAACAAAAAAGATCTCTTCACATAGTCACAAACACCAACTGGGGATCAGAACAAATAAGGTTTACATTTCTTAAAGTATGAGTGCTCATATAACTCACTCATGGTTGCATTCTAGACGTAACTTTTAGTTTAAGGTGGGTAAGAATTTATAATTCCCATTTGCAATTCATTTATTTAACATAGCTATGTATAATAGGTAGATCATAAGAGCAGAGAATAGTGATCTTTAAGCGGGGGAAGCATATATGGTCTTGTAATCACTCCAAAGCTGATAAACAAACTTACTAGTGAGGTCATTGAAGAAGCCCAAGTCCCATCCGAAAGCCATTTTAGCATTTATGTCAACAACAAATCCAGATCTAGTACTATCACAATACTACAAGAAGTAGGCAGTAACATCATAAGCCTGGTCCCATTTATCTCCACTACTTGGCTTAAACCAGTGGGAAGGAGCTATTGGATATATGAAGCCCAACAACCACATAGTTGTTTGTCTTCCTTAGGAGACTCTTCATTTCATATTTGATATGTTTATATAAATGGTTGTGTGTAGCCCATACATGATGTACTATGTAACTAGATACTGGTTAATAAGAATTCTCTCTGCTTTCTGGTGGTCGTAGCCACTTAGTGGTGAACCACATTAATCTTGTGTCTTGAGTTCTTTGTTGTGTCTATTATTCTTTCTATTGGTTTTTGTTCATTATTGTGTGTTTTCTCCGCTTGTTTTTAAACTAGCAATTGGTATTAGAGCTTAGGTGAAGTGATTGAGCAGAGATGGAAAGCTCGATAGATAAAGGATTGAAAATTCTCGAGAAGTTGCAAAAGTTTGAAGTTAGAGAAATCAGCTGCCAGTATTGTGGCAAGCGTGGCCATGTAAAAAGAAATTGTTGGTTTCTCGAACAGGATAAAAGGCAGCCAAAAGATGAAGACACCGATTCAGTCATCGAAAATTTTCTTGCAAATTTAGACTCGGTGGAGGGTAAAATTGTGCAAGCAAAAGTTAAAACAAAATGTCATGTTCATTGGTCAGATGGCTGGAAAAAGGAAGAGACTTTGGTTGAAGAAGAAGAGGGTTTGGAGTATTCATTGTTTGAAAATTTTCTTGATTCAACTAAAGAAGAGGATGCTGAAGAGGAGGATGCTAAAGTGAGTGAGGATGAAGTTGAGGAGGTTGAGACCAAGACTCAGGAGTATTATGAAAAAGAAAAATTTATGAGGTTGAAGGAAGAGAATATCCTACTCACCGACAAACTCATTTGTATGGACCAGAAGTTGATAGTTTTGTGTTGCATCATGAATATTGGAAAAGATAACTTTGAGAAAGAATGAGATTTTTCTAAAGAAACCATATTTCGGCAAGAGGAAAGTGATGGGAAGCTCCTAACAGAGGACTCTTTCCTCACAAAAATGTATGCCTTGTTGATAGGAAAGCCTTTCTTTGGTGGAAAGAATCCACAAGAAGACTCGAGGTTCCTAGAGATTGAATATCCTAGGAGCGTAGGGATTATAGAGCTTACGGAGGCAGGAGAGAGCCTCTGGCTCAAGGCTGCGCAAGATCCAAAAGAATTTGGAAAGGCTAAGGATAAGGTCTTTCAGGAAAATGAATTTCAAAAAGAACAAAAGAGTGATGATTTATTGCTCTAGATTGCAGAAATAGAGGTGGAGTGGAATGCATTAATTGCAGGTATTGCACAAGTTTCTGCACAAAATACAACAAATTCATTTGATATGAAGCCCATTGGTGCAAGGTCTATAGCTGGAAGCTCAAAATCAGATCTTGTGGCAGCCCAATTGCATAAGATTATTGCATCTGGTGTTGGTCAATTGAAGAGAGAACCTAGGTTCCAATTTGGCCAGTTTGATGGTAGTAGTAATGATTTATTTGGTTTGTTTATGTTGGATGTCGTGGGGTCGAATGAGAGTCGGTGTGTTCCAGATGTGGGCAGTGAGGCAACCATGAGAATTGGTAGTGATGTTTGTAGGCTATTCACACCTATACAAGAGTTTTATATTTGGGTATTAAAATATGATAATGGTGATCTTCTAGATATTCTATTACGGGGGAGCACAAAAGCAAGAGATTTTGATGGAGGAGTGTATTATGCATCTGTTGATAGTAGTGTTCCTGATTATGGCTTACCAGATGAAGTAGTTAGAGAATATGTTTTTAACTTTGATCTGACTTGGAGAAGATTAATTCGCACTGTTCATAAACAGAGTTTGATGATATTAAAATCTTCTCAAGAGCTGGTTGTAGTAGGAGCCTTGGAATAGAGATGCAGGGAATGTTATAGGTTGTGCCAGTTGGACTTCACGGGGGAGATTGCTAGTTATATGAAACCCAACAGTCACATGGCTGTTTGTCTTCCCCAAAGACTCTTCATTTCATATTTGATATGTTTATATAAATGGATGTGTGCAGCCCATACATGATGTACTGTGTAATTGGATATTGGTTAATAAGAATTCTCCCTGCTTTCTGATGGACGTAGCCACTTAGTGGTGAACCACGTTAATCTTGTGTCTCGAGTTCTTTGTTGTGTTTATTATTCTTTCCATTGTTTTCTGTTCATTATTATATGTTTTCTTTGCTCATTTTAAACTTACAGGAACCAACCCTGCACTGAGGCGCATATAGTCTGCAATACCTTCAATAAGCCCACCGGGGGCTTTTCCCTGCCCGTTCCACTGCCACATGTGTGTCATTCCGTGGTACAAAACTCCTCGAATCTGTGCCTTTGCGTCCCTTTGGAATTTGCCCACATAATGTGCAGTCAGGTGAATTTCGTTTTCTCTCGTATATGCAGCGATGTCCGGGTTGTTTATGCTTTCTACGATCAGAGTAACTCTCTCTATATTTTTCCTATCTGCAGCCGATTGATGGTGGAAGGTGTTCCAGATAAATTTTGTTGAAGAGTCCATAATTTCAAAGGCTCCGCTTTGCCCAATTTCTTGGTCGAATCTGTTGCCGCCGGTGGTTCCTTGCGCGTGATTAGAAAATGCGAAAACCAGTGCTTCACTAGATTGGCCCATTAACATTGCTATCAGGGCTATCAACCCCAGCACTGCACCAGCACGACTGGACGCCATTCTACGGCCAAGATTTTCCACCACAGAAAGATATGCTATTGCGCGCCAAACAAATACTTGCTGGGCAACTTATCTTTCTTATGAAAAATGAATAGAGGAGCGTGGATTATTTACGGAATCTATGAGAAATCACATTTAATGCTGGCTTTGTATTCTCCGTTGCCTTCGCAGGTGAGAATGACCTGGACTCCAGGATGAATATAGGCCTCACACTCATCCATTATGTGAGCTCCTTCACCAAACGCCTTTGAATTCCGTTTCAAAACACAGAACAATTGAGTGTACGCCCCGTGATTTTTTAAAGCGGATTTGCAATGTTGCTTTTAAAAAAAATCTGATATAGCACCTCGTGATCTCATGTTTTACCATTAGAAGTTCTCACCAATCAAGCTAAATCCCTAGCTTCTAAGTTCTAAATTCTAGGACATCTACTAAGGACACCATCTTAGGTCATGTTAATCACAAATTAAGAGAATCAAACATCTATATTCAATTACATCACTTTGCCTTATTCATAAATTCTTTCTCACTTACATTAGTATTAGAATTCTTGATTTAACATTCATTCAATCTTCTTACTTCAACCATGGGGGTTGATTTATAAAAAGGAAGTGAGTAGTATTCTTTGCATCTACAGTAACACATCACATCTATTTGTCAACATAACCATTTTTTCATATGGAAATCCAAAAATAGGCAACAAGGTTCTATAGTTCATAAACATAAAAATTAGTAGTGAACATAAAAGTTATAGATATAAGTGTCAGAAGACCAAATTGCATTTGTGATTTATTCTTAGGCCATAGAAAGTTAGGATCATTACTACAACAAGTTTATAAGCACTTATCTTAGTTTAGTTTCTATTTTTATGCACCAAATTTTAATACAATAAAAGAATCAAAGTCAACATCACATTTTGAATTACACCCTAGTTTGAATATTTCTTACTTATTTCATATTCTCAATCTGAGTTAATCCCATCTTTCTATACATTAATCAATTTTAACTTATTCATAATCCTAAGTTTTTATATTATTTTTTATTGTAGGCTATTCGTTTTATTTCTTAGGAATTTTCTTAATTGTTCTCGGAATTCCAAGTTTCATATCAATCCTTCATAGTGTAGCCTACTAGATTTCACCACTCTAATATTAATGCTATGAGATTTCCACAACCCATGTTATATTCTTTAGAAATGTTATGGATTCGATTGTGTGTATTCTTTTCCCATCAATGTTTTGAATCACATTCTGTGACTCAAGATGAAAGAATTCCAAAGAAATGAAAATCATCATATTGATTAATTTATTAATTTATCCCATTTAAACCTCCTAATTGCTCCCCATATTTTACAAGTTGATTAATCATTTTCTCAATTAACTTAATTCTTCTATGCACAAATTTCATTAATATAAATGTATAAAATGATTTTTTCTCTCCCATAACAATTTGGTTGGCTTAACATTCAAGTTATTTGACTAGTCAAACATACTCTTTAATTAATTAATTAAGTTAGTTGAATAACTAATAAAGAGTGTTAACAAGTCAAGTCAATTAATTTAGTTGATTAATCAATTGATTGCATTAACTATCAATGAAAATAAATAACCCTAAAACCAAATTGCATCAATTTAATATTTGACTATTCATTTCTTCACAAAAAAATATCTATAAATTTACTCTTTCTCAATTTTAATATAAGAAATCATATCTTACTAAAAACTTCGTCAAATATTATCCCCACTCCCAGGTCATATTAATCCAACAAAGAAATTTTACAATTAGAATTTTGACTGGAGTTTTGATTGTTTGTTGCTTGTTCTTGGAGATTGGCACGACCCTCATAATCTTATGTTTCAATCAAAATTGTTGAGATAATGCACCCCGTACAGAAGCATGTTACATATAGAATCTGAAACCCCTACTATTCGCACTATACTTCACCCCTACCATTTTATAGGCGTATAGAATCTGGCGTACAGAGCAACTATAGTTTTAACACAATCGATGCTAAATGAATGAGAAAGATGAAAGTTCATGGTAGATAGAGAGAAAAATAGTCTTCTACATCCATCATGATGCAGGTCTATTTGTCATTATCTTCTCCCTTTCAATCTTCTCTTCTTCCCCATTGAGGTAAGAAGAAACTAGACGGATAAACCCCCTCCTCATCTTCACTGATCTTGGCCAGCTTGGCAACCTCAAAGTCGCTTTTAATGATTGACAGGTGTTGGCATACAGCCATAATGAGAGATATTGATGTTTACAACTGATTTATTTTCTTGTTTAAGGCCAATGTTCAGAAATAAAATTATTGAGACTTTCGACGCATTCTAACCCATCAAGATGATTAACCCTTAGACAAGATAAAATAATGTCCACATACCGAAAGCCAGAGCATATGTTTACAAATTTCATCTTTGCGTTGGAAGATATAGAAAAGTTTTTTTTTTTGTCAATGTTTACGCACCATATTTCTGCTTTCAAATCCTCAAAGGCTTACCATTGACGAAGAAACGAGGTCAAAGAATTAATTGTTTTCTTAGCCAAGCTAACAAAATACACGAAGATAGATTTTTTTATGTGCACATTGGAACTGTATTCTGGGAAGTTTGGCTGCAGTAATGTTTTAGTTAACTATATGTGTCCTTGTTTGTTGTTTATTACAGAATAAATAGGTTTTGAAGAGATCTCAAATTCTTTAATAGAGAACTACATCAAAAAGATGCATAAAAATAAACAATTCTATTGTAACCCAAAGAAAATAAAAAATTAGCACAAACAGCAAAAGGACAGAAACTAGTACAAGTTCTTAAGAGCCTTAGCGACCTCTGTTTTCAGTTGATTCATATTTAATGCAATCTTCTCCAGCTCTTGAATGTCCTGATTAGCAGTTTTCTTCTTTAGATTAGCCCTAGTTCTCTTGCACGGTTCCACTGTATCCTCTATCTTTGTATCCAGTGCCTCCACATCCACTGTATCTCCTTCCTACTGGGTGGCTTCAAGCTTTCCAATCATGATATTTATACTCTCAACCAAACTCTTAACCACTTCGTGTTTGAAGGTAATTAGAGATATCAGGTTTTCATTAATTTTTTGGAATTTGTTCTCTATCTTACTCAGTCTACCTTCAAACAATTATAGATTCTTTCCAATACCATGTGCCCTCTTGCATATTGTTGTTGCTACTATTGTTCTCTCATTCTTTCAACTTGTTATGAGTCGACTACTCTCAGCTGATATAAAAATAAAAAATGACCAATGTTTCAGTAGTAAGGAAAGTCTAATTATTGTTTGGTAGTAATCAAATATTGAGTAGTTGGGCAAAAGTAATAAAAGATCACATACACATAAGGTGCAGTTTTGTTCTCGTTAGTTTGGAGTAAACTTTTTTGCAAAAAGAAACATTAAGAAAGTTTTAATTCATGTATTAAAAGCAAGCTAAAATTAGCAAATGTTGGAAAGAAAATAATTTTTTATTGAAAATCTACATTTTTCAGCAAATAATAATAATGGTGGCTAAAGCTTGAGTTTTGTACAAAGAATAAAATTAGTGTGCAGACATTTCATAATTGACTTGTTTGACATTTGGGTTGCATAATTAAGATCTACATATTAGTTGCCTATGCCTCTCACCATTGAAGTATATTGAAACTTCCACACAAGTTGATATTCATGATATGCATCCAAATACAATAATTTATTTACAACCTCTATGACTGAGGTAGATTTTTTATGGTATGAAGAAAGAAACAATGAACACGTTTCAATAGGTTGAACCATATGTGACTTTTGGACCATCTGATTATAAAGAGGCAAATTTTGTAATGTTTTTTGGATCCATCTATTTTATAATTGATAAAAATAGATATTTAAACAGTTATTATTGGACATTTAGAGCTAGCTTTTCTACACTTGACAAGGCCTCTAAGGACTCACATGAGTCACCAAATGGGAAAAGTGTAACAAGGTCAATCTACAGGCTAGTTATACTGGAGGGTGGATGAACTTTCATCATCTCAAGCTAGCTTCTCACTTTGACATGATTCTTTGCATGAGAAGAGTTTTTGGCTTTGGTTTCTTGCTTTCAATTTAGTTTTCCTTGTAGGTACTAATAGATTTGAAGTATACATGTATTATGGGGTTTTCTTTTTGGAGACAAGTAAGTGGTTTATATGGATTGTTGTCAAATAATTCAGTATCAGTGATTTGAGGTTCAAGACTAAGAACTCAAGAATTTATCTTAAAGCTACACTTTTACGAGGGTCATGAGCCAACCTGATGGATTTCCAATTAATTCAAGATTTGTTTCTTCAAGGAAAGATATTCTAAAAAAAATGTATTCATTTTTGTAATCATCAAGTTTTGTTATGTAATTTTTTAGAGGGGTACCTTGGCAAGGTGAATTTTGAGATTTCAATAGTAAATTTATGGAAATAATGTATTAAGGAGTGGAATGTTAGCAAAATAGCTATTTCTATTGCATTGTTAGTTATAAAAGACTTTTGTATATATATATTGTTTGTTGTAGGTAACAATTATCAACAATAGATATAACAACCACAACATGCATTTTCTCCTACAACCATATTTAAACATTCAATATACAACAACTCTAAATATGATTTTCTTACCATTTCTCTTCAAAAATATGGTTTGTAAGTTGAAGGCATCTTTTTACGGTCTAAAACTATCTCCTAAAATGTGGTACATAAAGTTTAATAACTACATGTTGAGTTTGGGATTTCAAAGATCAAAATTTATCAATTGTGTTTATTTGAAATCTGAGAATGGTTTCCTTTTCATTATTATTTTATATGTAGATGGTTGTTCTTAATAGGGAATGGTAAAAGTATGATCTTTTACTTAGGATCTTATCTATTAGCATAGTTTGAAATGAAAGATCTAGGTGGAACTAAGAAAATTTTGGAAATGGAAATAAAAAAAGATGGAGGTAGAATTTGTTTTTGGTTAAGCTAGAGTAAGTATGTAAACTCTATGTTTGAGAGATTTAATATGACATCTTGCAGATCCTTAGCAGTTAATGTTTTACAAGGAACAAAATTATCAGTTCAAAATTGCTTAAAATATCCTACTAAGGTGTAGGAAATGACATTTTTTTGTAATGGGAGTGTTGTAAGAATTTTGATGTATGCTATGATCTATATGAGACTAGATATTGCCCAAGTAATCGGAGTCCTTAGCTGACTTATGGCTAATCCTTCATGGGCCTCCTTTGGGATGCGATGAAGAGAATGTTTAGATATCTATAAATTCAATTCAAGTATTAATTGTGTTTTAAGATAACTAGCCCACCCGATGTCAACATTTAGTTTACATTCATCGATACGTGGATTTACATTAGGCGGGTGACATTGATAGTAGAAGATTCACTAGCGGTTATTTGTTTACAATGTTTGATGGTGTGATTAGTTCCATTTAAATGAGCAAGTGATAGGCTGAGTCGCTTTGTCCAATGTCCACTATGGAAGTAGATTACATGGCATCTACTCATGCCTGTAAGGAAGTAATTTGTCTTAGATAATTGTGACCAGACATTGGTTTTGATGTAGGACATATTACTATTGCTTATGATAGTCAAAGTGTCATTGTTTAGCAAAGAATCCTACCTTCCATGTTGGAACAAAACATATTAATGTACAATTTAATTTTGTTAGTGATATGGTAGAAGATGAAAAAGTGAATTTATAGAAGGTTAATACTTTGGCAATATTGTAGATGCACTATCAAACATAGTGAGCACCAATAAGTTCAGATACTATTCTAATTTCATGGGCATTGGAGCCTTAAGAAGTGGATTAAGGTTTGTCAACCTTAAAATCCTAATGATGGTAAATTTTTTATGCATATATTGTTTATATCTTAATTTTTTGAACTTCCTTTTGTCATATCACTTTGTGGGACCTCTTAGTGAGGTGGTATCATACATGGCAAGTGATGACTATGACAAAGATCCTATTTTCTAAGAAATTGGCACCCACCTTGTAGGACCTATATTTTAGGCTGCAAGTCTAGTCAGCTACTATGATGAGATAATGAAAATTTCATATTATGACTATGATAGTAACTTGTTCATTGTAAGACTGAAGAGGAGTTAATTTTAGTAGCTAACATTTATTGTTGAGTTCATCTTTGATAAGTAGCTTTGTACAAAGAAAGAAACCTATTATTCAATTTAGGAATCACTAAGTAGATGGTGACTCGCATGTGGAAAGTTGATCATTGGTAAAGAGGCAAGTGTTAGTTTTGGAAATTGCTATGTTTAATATGCTTTTTTAATGAAAGTTCTATGTTTTAGAAACCACTTTACTACCTAGGCATTAGAGATAAGTTTTAAACCATTAGAACCTACTCTTCATGTGTGATTTCTGTAAATACTTGGTACCTTAGAGAATTTGGCATGATAGGTTGATGTTTTCTAAGGTGCAGTTACGATGTTGGAATTTCTCTTGAATTCTTTGTTGTTGTAATTACTCTTATAGAGTATTGACTTTGTGCATTGTATTGAAACACTTTTCTCTATCAATATATTTGAGTTCTCTATTTTGGAGTGTGGGTTTTTTCCTATAAGGGTTTTCCCACATTAATCTAGTGTTATGGTTTGCATTTTTATTTATTTTGTTAATTCTCTTATGAATGTGCATCTAAACTATAATAGATAAGGATTTGTATGAATTTTTTTCATTTACTAAGTTCCTAATTTGATTAGCATTGGAAGCATTATTCTAAACTCAACTTATGTTTAGATAAGACCCTAAGTCTTAAGGACTACTTCATTCCTATCTTGGAGTCATCTTGTCTTTTCACTATTTTCTTGAAATGATCTTTGTCTCCTCCATACTTGACCATGTGTATGAACATAATTTCTTACCCCTATTAAAGTGGGAGCAAAATGCAGCATAATAAATTCTTGACATTGTCAATTTCAAACTAGGTTTACAACTCATTTCGGTGTGTGTGCTTGATTATGCATGTATGTGGTTGATTTCAAGACCACTTTTGAGAACTTTGTTTAATTCCCCTATTTTTGGGCCTTTTTCTACCACATTTTTCCGCGATTAGGGAATCCAAGGCCCTCATGTTAGCAAAATGTGCTCAACTTTTGAGAAATGAAAGTTGACCTTATAATTTACATAATTTAACCTTGGTGTGTTGGCTCATCATGAAATGTTGCTTCAAAAATGTGTAAGCTATGTATAAATAAAACTCCCTTTCCTAGTTCAAAGCATAGCAATCTAATCTAGCCCAATGAAAAAGGAAAAAAGTATATACACATTCAAGGATCAAAATAACAAATAAATTCCATGTCAATGATTCAAACATTCAAGGATTCAAATTTGCTACAACAATTATGACCAAGTATATTATGAAATTCATATTATGAGAATGCACTAACTATTGAAAAATTGAGAAAACATCAAATCTACAAATGAGTAATCATTCATTAAAAATCACTCAAATCATTAAGTTTTGTAATGGCTTATAAAGCCATTCAACCATCTAACTAATCATGACCACCTAACAACTAACAACTAATCCTATGTTTATGTTTATTTTCCAACACTCCCCTTTAGTACTAACATAAAAGATTTTATGATTAGCTCCATTAAATTACAAAACTCATTGAATGTAAATCTCCCACATCCTTATTACCCTATTGCTCTACTTGGAAAGAATTTAGCAATCCTTTATATCTGTACGAATGAACTCAATCATTTAATATCTTCTTGACACAAATCTCCTAAGTCCTAAAATCAAGTTAAAGAGAAAATAAACAACACACCATCTTGAATAGGAAATGTATTATTTGCAATGAGAACTACTTTTATAACCATTGTTGGTACTTCTATGAAGGTTTTATTCCCATAGCCAGATCAAAATTAACTGAACAACAGATTATATTTGCAAAGCTGATAGAAAGCGATTCTAGTTGTTCACTACTGGCAACTAAACAATAGCAGCGAATTAAATAGAAAACAATAGCATGTGACTGATTAGGCTTTTTGCAACATCGTTCTTTATGTTTTGGATCTTTTTTTGGATCTGTTTCGTGTATATTTTTCTTGAGTTGCTATCGAATCATATCAACAACTAGCTCGGTATTACCTTGCTTGTGACCCACAAACTTGGCTCTTGGAAGCCACTCCCGATATAGATTTTTTGGTGCTGAGAAGTGCTTTTGAAATGGAGGATATGGCTATGCGCTTGTGATAGGGACTTACCGATGGGTTTACAACTCCTTACCTTAGCTGCCTACCTTCTTAACATATGCCATTGGAGGGAGCAAGTCGAAAGCTCTTTTATTTCTCTACACTACTATTTAATTGTCTTAAAATAAAAAGTAAAACAAAAAGAAACATGCATTTTCACTAGGCCGGAAGGGCAGGAAGTGAAAAACAAATAGATGAAACAATTTTTAGATGCTTCTCTTCTTGTGCCATTCGACTGGCCTCCAGTAGTTCGTTAAACTCTGGATCCACATTATTCGTTGCTCTAGTTTTTTCTCATAACGACCTTGCCCTCTTTCAGGTATCCTCTAATTCTGGCTCCATAATTTACCACATTGGCAAATATAATCCTTAATGTTGTATTTATATGCAAGAAAATGTGTCTTGATTGGTGCGATCTCCGAAGAGGACCCGCCTGCATCAGGATTTACTTGTTATGTCAAACCCTGATCCTTCTGATCCGTCTTTGTTTTTGAATTTTATAAAGGAAATATTGGCTATAGTATGACATTGTTTATGTAGTTGATGGAGCAAGTTTTTTTAGTGGTGTTACCTATTAAACAATACAATCTATCTTCATTAATTAATCTGGGGTTGTGCATTTATGATGATTATTAAGCTGCAGGTCAAATTTGGCAGGTAGGGTTTTAGTTTTCCTTGCATGCTACATTTGATGTTCTTGATAATCGATGCCTCTTCCAATTCCTTGATTTTTCAATCTGTATCTTGATTTGATGTCTTTTAACCTTCTTTAACTACTCGCATAGCTCTCAACCATGCCTCCTCTGCCTCGTTATATTTCCATCAGTGTCGCTTTGTGCAGCAGCTTGCCTACTGCATCAGAAGAAACATATCGGGTTCAACTCAGTGCTCCGTGTGAATAATCACATAACTGTAAGAGTAGGGCTTCTCTCTTCTCATTCGGCCATTCTCTGGTGATTCATTTGCGGTTCGGACATACATTCGGCCATTCTTTGGTAGAGTGCCCCCACTACTATCTATAGGACGGCCAGAATGGGTCGTGGAGGTGGTCATCCTGGCCTTTCCCCTATACCAAAAAAGGGGAGACTATCATTTAGTGGAGGCTAAAATAAGTGTCCTCTCATCATTTTAAATATTTTCATTTGTTGCCATCTATGCGTTTTTCCTGTAACTATCTTAATAACTTACTCTTGAGCAAATATCCTCCCAGCTCCAAGGGCATTATGCCCCACTTCACTGTTGCCCATGTCATCTTCCGTAGGGAGTCCAACTGTAGGTCCATGTGCTTTGATCAGTGTCCATTTCTTAGGAGCTCCCTACAAATGGAGAACTTATAAGTTTTCCATATATATGAACAATTAAAAAATGTAGTGCACAAAATGCAACATTACTTAGTAATTACAGATAGAACAAGATAGTGGCCATAACAAAATTATAGAAATTATATTCATTGAATTTTAAATTATAGAAATTTTATCTTCAAAGTCATCTGTCAAGAAGTACCTATGGACTGCTACCCTTTTCTCATACTTCATGATGCTCATAGTTGTATATTTGGTGTCACTGTGCATAACTTTCCTAATAATCCTTTTGATTTGATTGCATGTTGTTGTATGAGTACCATGTTCATGATAATGTCACATCATTAAGGACTGTCACTCTCCATGACTGCTCTTTATTGCTCTAGTTGTCCTCAAGATTTTTTTATTACAAGGATTGGTTCTTCTTACCTTCCCTTAAGGACTGCATAATGTCTATTATTGCTTCTCTAGCCTTCTATTTAGTGATGTCCTCTTGATTATTGTTACCATTGATTCTTTTAAGACTGCATTTTTCAATAATTGAGATTTCACATACAAGTTACAACTGTCATGTCCATTGTTTGAACTGTTCACTGTGCAGTGTTTTGTAGCTTTGTACCCCTATGACTGCCATGACATGGCCTCAAGGTGTCTTGCTCTCTGCTCATGGTGATGAAGAGCTCCTAATTGGTCTCCCTGCTACTACACTTTGTTCTTGAATCTGTCATTGTTCTTTGAAATGCTTTGCTATCACTGTTTTGACTGTGATCTCTTCTAAACTTTATTATGACAGTGGTCCTGTCATTTTGATTATCACAGGCTTTGTTTCCTCATTATTGACAGAGATCCCAGACCTATAACCTTATGGATCTTATGATGTTTGCAATCATAGAATCTTCACAAACTTTTAATGGCCTTTAGACTGCTAATGCTCTTATTGTTTCATATTTATCCTTTAGATATGATTGTCTTTTGACTGCATCTTAATAATGATCGTCAGCATTATATCCATGTGATTGTCATTGATTGCCATACCTTTGTGACTGTTAAAGAGTCAAAGGCCCTTATAGGACTGCTCTGTGGTCACTGTGACATACCTTGGCTCCTTGTGGTGCTGCTGCAATTAGGTACATAGGGTTGTCAAACTTTATTAACCTTAATGAAATAGCCCAGATCACATGCCTTGTGCATATCCTAATAGCATACACCATACAAAAATTAGCGTCAAACAATCTTTACTATTTTGAATCATATGGTGTCTGAGATCATTCCTCTTGAAGGTTCTGGCAAGATGGATGCCTTATCATTGAAGCCAAGTACCACCTAGTCCTCTGCTACAACAAGAATCTTCACTGCTTTTTCAATGCTCTTTTGGCTACTCACATACATATCAAAAATACTGCTTTCCAAGCACTGCTTCATCTAATGCTGACTGTCACTGTCTTTCTAGTAGCATTTAAAATGATTTTAGAGTTGTCCTTCACTGCTGTAGCTCTGTGATTGTTGTATTTATGATCTCTCTTGGTGACTGAACTATCCTATTCTTGTTTTCTCTATTGCATAATCATAGAGTCTGCTATGATGTCTTTGTCCTCATTCGATGGTTAATATCATGGTACTTTTAGGCAGTGATAGGACTGTCTTCCATTGCTCCTTTTTCTGTAAGAAAGAGGGACCACACACCGTCCTTGATGTTTATCACACCACACTGCCTTTTTGGAAGTTGTTCTTTCCTTATTGTTCATGGACAAATGATACCATGATTGTCACATGTCTTGTATTACATGCATGATTGTACATAGATTTTCTTTATTCACTTGATGAACCCTTTTTCCTCACTGTTTTGACTGTATCTAAACTACTAGGGTCTGCAAATATTCATTAAAGCCCTTGATATTGTGACTGTCAAACCATTTTGTTCTTCTTATGTTCTCATTGCAGACTTCTATCACAAATGTCTTCTATGGGTTGACCGTTATAGTCTTTGATGCTGATATGTGGACCCTAAAATCAGTGCTCTCTTTGTCAAAAACTATTTGAACAAGGCATGCGAATACTGCCTTTCCAACTCTGAGCACTCTTTATTCGTTTTTATCATGACCATTGTCTTTCAAATGCAAAAATCAATGACAATCTTGACTATCCAAAGCACTGTTTTATTGAATGGATCCAATGGATATGACTGTGAATGGTATGAGAGTCTACCTATTAGTCTAAACTTAAATTTTCATGTCATGTATAGGTAAACTTGTATAAATTTTAGCATCCTTATATATTGTTGTGACGTATTCCCACATCGCCCCATTGCAAATGAGGACCCCTACTTTTTTCTTTCTAGGGTTAGTTTTCTTGGCTTAGTCTTTTAGGTTCTTGGCTATTAATCTTTGCAATGAAGGGTCGCCAGAGGGCTCATTAGGATAGGATGGTCTTCTTAGGTTCAAATTGGTCAGTAGGTGGTCTAGGTCAGGGTCTCTATTGAAAGTTGCCTCTTGCTTAGGTCTGGGAACTTGTTTCTGGGTTAAGTCTTGATTGAGAGTAAGGGAATCTTTGTACCTTTCCATGAGTCTAAGTGAAAATCCAAGGGTGGCCTTACCTTTAAGACCCAGTTCATTTAGTCAAGGAAGTGAATGAAGATATGTGAGTAAGTGTTGTCCCTTTGAAGGTTTGAGATTCATCCAGTTGATGAATGATGTCCTTGTACTCTAGGCATCAATTGGTATAAAATTGACCTATTTATCCTTAGCAAATGCCTAATGACCAAGCCTAGACTTGAAAGCTTGAGAGTTGAATGGGGAATTTGAGATAGATTGTCAAATTTGCTCCTGACCCTTCCAAAAGGATAGTAACAAAATCTTCCTTAGCTCCCTTTTGACTCCTATTCTAGACAAAACCTTCACTTTAAGGTGTGGATTGGGAGGAAATTACCTTGAATTCACCTTTTGGATGCCTTTGAACAAACTTAGACCTAGTAATTTGGAGAAAAGGTCATGAATTTGAGCATTATTGCCAAATTCGCTGCTGACCCTTCCAAAGGGACAGGAGCGAATTTCCTTAGATCTCCTAACTTTGATCAAAAAGCTTATTACAAAGTTTTGATTGAGGAAAAATTAACTTATCCATGCCTTTGAAGAAGTATAAACATCATGTTTGAGCTAGAAAATGGAAGACGTGATGAAGAATTTGAGCACAAATACCAAATTCGCTCTTGACCCTTCCAAGGGGACAAGAGCGAATTCTCTTGGAATCTTCTCTTGCTCCCTCAGTTTGGATCATGAACCTACTTCCTATGTTTTGAATGAGAATGCTAAGGCCTTGTGAGTGAGTTGCAACAATATTGGATGAGAAATTTGAGTGAAAATTGCTAATTTCACTCCTGACCCTTCCAAAGGGTCCAGAGCGAAGTTCCTCTTGGGGTCATGTACCTCCCAAGGGTACCTAAGCAAAATTGTTAAGATGTACTTTTGATCCAACATTTTGAACTAGGCGCCTCCTTAAGGTTATTTGTTAGCATGTCCTAAGGTGAGAGCAATGTGAATGAGGGTGAACTATTGAATGTTTGAATGATATCCAAGGCTAATTCCTCAAATTCGCTTCTGACCCTTCAAAAGGGTCCAAAGCAAATTCCTTTAGATCTCCCTTCTTTCTCCTAATTTGCATCAAGCTTTGGTTCAAAATCTTTAATTGAGGTTGATTTAACTTAGAGGCACTCTTAGACATGCATTTGAATAGGTCATGATCACTAAATGTGAGGGATTAGAGCATAATTGCCAAATTTTGCTCCTAAACCTTCCAAAGGGTCCAGTTCTGACCCTTCCAAAGGGTTTAGAGTGAAATCCTCCAAGAGACCTAATTCTTCACTAGAGATATTGAATGGTGATCATGCACGACAAGAAAAGGATTAAAACATTCAAGTCTAAAGCAAAGCTAAGTGAAAAGGGATGTGAAGTGAGCCTAAGGGAGCAAATTTGCTCTTGACCCTTCCAAAGGGTCTAGAGCGAATTTATTCAAGAAGCCTTGTACCTTGCTCAAACCTTTGAACTAATTCATTCCCAAGAATTTTTGAAGGCAAATGACTTGATCTTTATAAGGTAAGGGTGGAAAAGACAAGTCCAAGGCAAGTTGAGTTTAAATTGAGTCAAGAAAAGAAAATTTCACTCCTGACCCTTCAAAAGGGTCCAGAGCGAATTTCATCTAAGCTCCCAACCCTAAAGTGTACAGAGAAAAATTTCCTAAACCTCTATTTATTCCTTGTTTGGGGTCAAAATATTGGTTCCTAAGGCATGGTTGAGAGAAGATTGATGCATACTTGCCTTGAGAAGTGAATTGAGGCAAAGAGATGATGAATTTGGGGCTAAATGACAAAATTCGCTCTAGACCCTTCCAAAGGGTCTAGGGCGAATTTTCCTAAGACCCTCCCTTTTTCTTCAAAATGAACTAATGGCATGCCTTCGAAACAATTTAAGTAAAGAAAATGATGAGAAAGTGAAGGGTTTGAGTCTAAAGGAGAAAATTTTGCTCATGACCCTTCGAAAGGGTCCAGAGCAAAATTCACTTAAGCTTCTGACCCTTCCAAAGGGTCCAGAGTGAATTTATTCAATAAGTCTTGTACCTTTCCTAAGCCTTTGAACTAACCTATTCCTAAGAATTTTCGAGGGAGAAAGATTTGTATTTGATGAGAAAAGGATGCGAAATGAAGTTTTATGAAGGAAAATTGAGCAAAATAGCTATTTTGCTCCTGACCCTTCCAAAGGGTTTAGAGCAGAAATGTCAATATAGGTCATGCCCTTGGAGAGGGTCCAGAGCAAAAATCTCATTATAAGTCTTGTCCTTCCAAGGGTATAGGATAAAATTACCAAAGAAGACCATGTACCTTGTCAAGGCACCCAAATGATACCTACTCTTAAGACTTTTGAAGGTCAAAATGATGGTGTCTTCACATGAGAGGGATCTAATCTAAGGCTATATAACAAGGAGAATCAGATGTGCCCTTTCCACCTAGTTTCAAGTAAAATTGATCCTAATGCCTTCTTTTTTATGGTTTGAAGTGAGAAATACCATGTTAGGATGAATATATCATAAGTTCTTGACACCATTTTTGTTTGTGTTGTAGATCAATAAAATCAAGTTGGAGGAAGATCAGGCCAGGACAAGGGCGACCTCTTCAAGTTTCATCATCATTAAGGGCACTTCAAATGCATGGGAGAGAACTCAAAGTGCTTCCAAGTTGAATGACTTCAAGTGTTCAAGGAGTTGCAAGAAATGGAGCTAACCATCCTCAAAGACCTCATTCTACCACATGGAGAAATCACATGATGGCAAAAAAAGAAGGATCTTACAAACACTTCAAGGCTAGGTGAGATACCAAAGGAGGAGTGACTTGACCATGAAGAGGCTTCATCAAACATAAGAGATACAAGGAAAGGTGCACCACTTATCAAGTGTATCAAAGACAAAGGAGGATCAACCAAGGTCATCACAGAGCAAGTACCAGACAAGGTGGCATCCCAGTCACTGTTCCTCCAGTCGGAAGGGTCCACATTAGCATGTCTAGATTCAATGAATCATGCTTATGCACAAAGGCACAAACTCTGGTGTACCTAGCTTGGTTTCCTATTGGCTCATAATCATTGAATGTAATTTTCTCATTGGCTGAAGGAATTTATTGTAACCAACCCTAATTAGGGTTTTCATCTTGAATTATTAGCCATTGATTGTAAACTAATCTGGGCCATTGAATTGTAATGATCTCTCTATATAAAGCTCTGGCTCTTCATTTGTAAAGGTTAATACTTAGTTAATAGTGGTTAGAGTAGCTAATAGTAAGTAGTTAGTAGAAGAAGCAATTAGAGTAGAATAGGAAGAGAAGGCAAGAAATTGTTGCCTTGATTGTAAATGAACTCATTTTTATTGAAGTTATGGTGAAGTATGTTGGTTCTTTGCAAAATGCATCGTTTCTTATTGAATCTTCATTTTAGATGGTAAATGATTAGATTGAATGAAAGAAGTTATTGAATGCACTCATGTGGAATCTGCCTAGTCCAAACCACTAGCCTCTTACTAACTGTAAGTGTGTCCTGCGTGGTCATCTGGCATAGAATGAGCTTAATCCTGAGTTGTTATGTGTCTATTGTTTATGGATTAACCTGAATGGTGATCAGTTTTTGATGGTGTAATGATTTGAGCATATTCAGAGCATCCCTTAGAAGATTGCACTAAGTTGGTGTCAAATTGTTCAACCTAATGGTGAGACCAAACCTAGTAGGACTCCACCTAGTTGTTCATCTATCTTCTCACATTTTAGGTCTTAGAGTAGACTTTCTGAGCCCTTCACCTTTTTCTCTTTCTTTATTCTTTTCGGTGAGTAGATAGGACTCAAGTTCCAATAGATTAAATGTTCAGGCATACAAATGTAAGTCCCCTTGTGATTCTAGCATTATCACATCACACCAATAGAGCTTATCCACACATAGAGACCATAAATATAAGAACCTTGGAGTTATTTCGATTGATCCTTGGGAAAATCTTCAACATTTGAATAACTTTGTTCAAGAGAGGATAAGATACCTTGGTATTTTATTCTGTGTTCGTATGTGTGTAAAAAAACACATCAACATATACATATACTGTTGTCCTCAAATAATGGTTACTATTATTATGATTTTGATGATTATTATTGTTTTGTACTCATACATAATAATTATATTTTAATGCTATTACTTTATATCAAATTTATTATTTCTTCTTTTTGTATTATTATTATGTTTATCATCATTAATACATTATTATATTATTACCTTTTCCATATCATCATTTATAACTTTATGTTTGTTATGTGGACTAGCTGAACAAAATATTATATTAATTTTGTTCTTTTTTTTGTTAGTTTAGTTATCTTGATTAGCAGGCCCCTATGTTCTTTCTGAGCATTTTGGACCTTTTTTATTGAGTTAAATTTGCAATCCTTTCAGTTTTCTTCTTTCATACTGATGATGGAATATGGAGTGTGATCCAAAACATTGATGCAAATAAAATAAATCATAGTTATTTCCAAAAGGCATTGTGATTATACTCATACTCATAAAGTATGAAAATCTCATGCGTTATCAACCTTGTTATGTTGCATAACAAGGCTTTCCATTGAAAGCATCTCTGTCCTTGTCTTCCAAATTAGGGGTGCTTCTAATTAGGTACCATCTCAAATGTAATATCAACAAAATCTCTATTGTGGGTTTCCATCATTGTAAGAAGATAAGGTCAATCTCAATTGTAGGTTAGTGGGCATTTAAAGCTCCAGAACTTACATTTAAAGCTCCTACTTACTTGTTTAAAATTATGTTGTGTCAAGGTTAGCAGGTGTTTAAAGCTCAAGCACTTACATTTTGTTTTCTTATAGAAGATCATGTCTTACATATATGGGGGAGTGCTTGGGGTTGTTGGTGGTTTTGTGCACATGCTCACTAGTAGAGGCGTCGAAACCTCTTTTTCTTGTGTACTTGTTTTATCCTATATAGTAGTGTTGTTTAACAACTGCTGCCATGGATAAGCATGCATCTTGACCTTGATCATATGTTCTTATTTATCTTTTAAATCTATAGGAATCATAATTATTTATAATATAAGAGTGTGAAATAGGATAGAAATAGAGGTAAACATTTGAAAATTATTATGATGATGCAAATGTGAATTTGAATGGTTCTCATGGTGGCACATTGACATCAGAATCCATGGTATGAAACTTGACAATTTAGTGATTTAAGTGTCAGCTACAATGGCAATGACCACTATTGATTATAATATTAATGTTATATTATGCCTAATCCGGAAGGGGAACTAATTGTACAGTTATTTAAACCTTTTGTGTGATGAGTGCTCTTATCAACTTAGGGACCACCTTGATGATTGATTTTTAGCCACCTTATCACCTATGATCTAGTTGATTGGTTGAAGTTATTATTACAAAATCAGTTGAATTTCATTTTTCTACTCTCATCAATAACTTCTCTAAGATATAAGTGGTTTCTACACTAAATTTCATATGATGCAAGGGTAGCCATGTGGAAGGTGGTGTGATTTATTAGGCCAAAGGAAACTATGTACTATATAACTGTGACGGTCTTGACTGTTCAAGAAGGGAATTTGTTGGATCTTTTCCCCTTGACATTGTCATTGCTATGTATTTTGAATTTTTCAACATCTTAAGGTCTCATGAAGCATACATATAACCACTATTTTTCTCCACACCACGACTGATGCAATTCTTGCAAGGTCTGTGAGTGGACTGATTTTTTTTTCTTCTTTTCTATCATCATAGACTGCCAAGACCTTTGTAAAACATGCAAGACTATTCACTAACCCTGTGCATCTTTCTTGTCAAGCACTTCCATTTTGTTGTCACCATGTATATAGAGTTGGAACATGTATCTTTGTGTGGTTACCATGTATAGTTCTACCTTACAATCCTTGGTCAAAACTTATTCCTTTGCAGTGACTACACTTTTAGTTCGCTAGCTCTCTATAACTATAATATCAAAGAATTTACAACTATAATATTTGACACAAATTACCCTTCGATTATGCTTTGATGGATTCCCATACCCTACTCCAAATCTCCCTATTTTGGTACAAACATAGAGGTCGCTAGTAAAGGTTGTGGAATATGGATTTACGCCAGTGAAATTGCATTTTCTTGGAAGTTTCTAAATCCATTTCAACAAATCCATTTTCTACACATCCTGCAATCTATGGTTTTGGAATTTAGGTGGATGACTACCAAAAACATTTTGTGCATACCCTCCAATCATAGCCTTCCATGAGTGTCTTATGTATACTTCCACATTTCACATACATGTCGACCAGGGCATTTACAACTATAATATCTGAAAAATATCTCCCTTTGTCTATGATATGATGGATGACCATACCCTATTCCAAATCTCCCATTTTAGCACAAGCCGAGAGGATGCTAGAAAAGTTTGTGGAGTTTGGTTTTACACCTATCAATTGCATTTTATTGAAAGTTTCTAAAGCCTTATCGATAAATCCATTTTGTGCATAACCTGGAATCATTGCAGTCCACAAGAAAACATCTCTTTGAGGCATTCTGTTAAACAATTCTCTCACACATTAATCAACAGTTTAGGTGTATCATGCACTCATTTGTTGGGATGTACATCCTACATTTTTTAAGCATTCCTATTTGTATGGGAGACAAGTTGAATATTTTTAGTGTTGAAATTATGGCTAGCTCAGATTACGTTTCAAATTTAAATGTTGCATAAATGCAATTCAAATTTGGTGTATAAATTGTGGGATTAAATTACTATTGGGCTAGGCCCAAAATTACACCACGTAACTTGTGATTAAGTCAAATGTAAGGGAGACTCATAATGTAACTTGTAATTGAGTCCAGCCCCAAATGAAACATTTGACATGCAATTATTTACATAACTTGTAATCAAATAATTGGGTTGGGCCCAATTGGAAAATGTAACTTTATTTGTGCACCAAACTTGACAAAAAGGAAAATAATATCAAGAAGTCAGCCTAGTGAGGCTAGGCTTATTGGTTTTAGAAATAAGACACACCCAAACTGATGATGGACTGGTCCAAGAGGGGCCAATAGCTCAGTGGTAGAGCACTCCAACAGCGTATGGAAGGTCCTAGGTTCGAGTCCTAGCTGGTCCATGTCTCAACATGGTATCAGAGCCACAGTGAAAGAAGATCATGATCAGATTCTATAGAACTTCTAAGTATTATCTCCTCTCTCTCCATCTAGCAGTACCTCTAAGCCTCGAAAATGGTGAATGGTCTTAAAGTCAAAGATAGGCTTGAAGGCGCATCTAAATTCACCTCATGGAAGTTTAGAGTGCTCATTACACTTGAAGAAAATAATCTTCTTCAATACATAGAGGAAAAGGATTTATCTGAACCTGAAGATCATGAGGAGAAACTACAGTTCAAGTAGAATGCAATTAAAACAAAGAAGATATTAATCGACTCTATGAGGGATCACTTGGTGCCTCTCATCTCCAAGATGACAACTACAAGAGATATGTTCAAGACCTTGGAGGGATTATATGAGATTAACAACATAAGTAGGGCTCTTGCCTTGAGACAACAACTCCACCAAGTGAAGATGGCAAAAGGAGATTTAGTCATGACCTACTTCATAAAAATTTCAGAATTGAGAGATCAACTATGTGCAATTGGGGATCAAGTTATAGATAAAGAACTTGTTATGATATTCTTGAATGGTCTACCTCATTCATGGGAGCCATTTATCCAAAGCATAAGTGGAAGGTCAAAATTACCTAAGCTTGATCAACTCCATGCAAATTGTATTCAAGAAGAATCAAGATTGTCTGCCAGAGGAATCATCAAGAATTATCAAAATGAAGATACACACATTCTTTCCACTCAATCTACCAAGAAATGAAAGTATTGGAAGAAGGGAAAATTCAAAAAGAATAGAGATTTCAAATCAGATTCCGCACCTAATTCTAGGAAAAGAAAGAAAGGTATCTCTCATATCTAGTATTTTAGGTGTGACAAGTTTGGTCACTTTGCAAAGGATTGTTTGACAAGACCTAATCATCAAGGAGAAAACATCAATGCATTCTCATCTAAGAAGGAGAATTAAGATAACTCCAATGGTTTTCTTTTCATATCAACATTATCAAGCAATGTTCCTACAAACAGTGATACGTGGTTAATTAACAGTGGAGCCTCTCGACATATCACCGGTCAGCGAGAACACCTTTATGATCTAGTGGAGAAAGAGTCACATCTTCAAGTCATTATTGGATAATGCTTGCTATATTGTAAGAGGAGTTGGTGCTACATCTCTAAAAAATGAATCTAGAGTTTCTCTGAACCTAAGTGATGTATATTGTTTGTACCAGGGATCAAGAGGAACCTTGTGTCTATTTCAGGCTTGGAGGATAAGGGATATCAAATTGCATTGTATGAAGGTAGAGTTATTTCTTGGCCTAAGAACTCCAGCATCAAGATTGCTCGTGTGATCGGAAATAGACATGAGAGTTTATACAAACTCTACACTCTCCTAGTTCAAGCTCTTATTCACAATTCTTCCAATTCCAATGAATTCTGGCACATAATACTTGGACATCTTCACTTCAAGGCTCTTCCATCTTTCGAGAAGATGGTAAAAGGTATTCCTAAACTTATTCATGTAAATGATGTTACTTGTAAAGGTTGTGCTATGGGTAAAAATATTAAAAGTCCTTTTCATAGCAGTGAAAGTACGTCTAAAGAAATACTAGATCTTGTACTTTCAGATTTATGTGGTCCAATGTCAATTCCATCCCTAAAAGGATGTTTGTACTATGTAACCTTTATATATGACTACTCTAGGAAGACTTGGATTTATTTTTTAAGGTCTAAAGAGTCTGATGAAGTCCTAGGTAGGTTTAAAGAGATTAAAGCTCTTGTAGAAAACATCTCTGGAAAGAAAATTAAAATTCTAAGGTCTGATAATGGAGGTGAATACACCTCGGGTAGCTTTCATGATTTCTATATTGAGGCAAGGATCAAGAGGGAGTTCTATGTTCCTTACAACCCCCAACAAAATGGGGTTGATGAAAGGAAGAATAGATCTATAGTTGAAGCTACAAAAGCTATGATTCATGATCAAGAAATTCAGATTTTTCTATGGGCAAAAGCCTCTAGAACAACAATGTATGTTCAAAATAGATGTCCCCATCGGGTATTATAAAATATGACTCTTGAAGAAGACTTCTCAGGCATCAAGCCTGATATCAGCCACCTGAGAATATTTGGTTGTCTTGTGTATGTTCATATTCCCAAGGACAAGAGAACCAAGTTGGAGTCTTCTAGAAAGAGAGGAATATTTGTAGGCTACAATGAAACCTCCAAAGCCTACCGTATTTACATTCACGTATAGAAGAAAATAGAGATTAGCAAGGATGTCACATTTGAGGAAGATGTTGCATTCAAGAAATCAAAGGGCTCATCCATGGAGATAGATGATGAGACTCCTCAAAACATGGTATGAAAGCCAGGTCTAGGATAGGAGCCCCAAGCACATGAGAGGTGTGTCTTAAGGGGGATATTGGTGTTGGAAATAAGCCACACCCAGATCGATGATGGACTGGTCTAAGAGGAGCCATCAGCTCAGTGCTAGAGCATTCCAACAGGGTATGGAAGGTCCTAGGTTCAAGTCCTAGCTGGTCCATGTCTCAACAAGGCCAACCTATGCAAGAGGATTGAGTCTTGAACATAATAAGACTCAATCATGGCAATCAGATATATACATTCAATCAATTATTCCTAGCAATCAAATATTCAGCCCTAGTGAATATCCTCTTTGCTCTTCTTTAGCAAATTGGTCTTCACAAAATCAATGAATTGCTTCATAACAGTTGGGTGAATTTGTATGTCCAACTAGGCTTTAGATCTCCTTCAAATATGTGCTAATTATTGTGCATGTCAAGCTCCATTCTAGTTTAGATCTGTGCATCTTCAGGTAGCAGACTTATTGGCAGATTTGTTGGGTGATATCAAGTTGTGACAATCATCTACCTTACAGCCAAAACCCTGCCTGTGCATCTTGAGAATAGGGTCTGCACATAAAGGAATTTATATTGACAAAGCACTTCCCTATATTGGGAGTCTTATCAAATAAGTAATCTGATCCTTATTGTAATTGTAATTTTCTCATACTTAAAGGTTTTGATCTTGATCTTTGATGCTAGATCTTGGGTTTTTTTTCTCTTGTGTGTTTACATTTAAGTTAACTTCTGAGTTTACTTAAAGATGATCACTAAAAATAACATGGTATCAGATCTAGGTTCGTTCTATAAGGCATAACAACTTGAAGGAAGAACCTACACTTCTTCTTTTACAGATTAGGGCTGAAGAAGTCTACAGTGAATCAGAAAGTTCAATAGCAATGTCTTCTTGACAAATTGAAGGCATCGATGGGACGATGGTAATAATAAGATTTCAGGTGTTCTCATTCCTTTATTCTCAATTGTAGGGTCTAATTAGTTTGGAGATTTGCATCTGATTGCCTTATTGTTATTGGTGTCTTAACTAGTGCACAAGGTTCTCTTGCTTGTTAACTACTTTATTTGAGGGTGCTTCCATATGTCGGTTTGTGCACTTGTTTTCAGATCTTAGTATTCCTTTTATTCCTTTAAGGCTTGCATAACTATCTTCCTAGGGTTTGTAACAATCACCCTAGTTCGAGCTTTGTTCTTGTGTTAAGAATTTGTTCTAATCCAGTTCGAATTATTGAAGTTAGTACTTAATTATGCCCTACTCTCTATTTTGAGTATGTTTATCTCTCAACCTATTTGATGTGGTTTTATATGAATATGTAATGATCCAAATTGATGCACTAATCTAAATACATCCTTGGCACTTAAGACTTTAGCATGTGTATTCAGATATAAAACTAGGAGTATTATGATGGATATAACAACAAGCACAAATAGGAAGATTGAAAGATGAATAAATTTATAGGAGATTTAGAAATATGGAACTTTAGTTGAAAACATATAGTTTCCTCTAATCATTGGTGTGGTAGGCATGTAAAGGTAAGATGCCTTAGTCATCCAATTTAGTATCTATGCCCAATGATGACCTTACTATCTTCTTCTAATGATACTTGTTGCATAGTTTTGATGCATCATATTCTATCTAAATCTTGAAATGCTTAATAGTCTTTCTGCTCTGGCATTACATACTATCTTGGTGTGTCTCCTAACATCATACAGACTATGTTTTCTATTCTATAATAAGGTTGGCATGTAGGACTGGGACTGTGTAACACTTGGTTCTCTTCATCTCTTCATAAAAGCTCTCATGTTCTTTGTTATACATTTATTATAACCTTTCTTTGCTCTTCTTGTGTAGAAGATCGCCCTTAGCTCGAATACATTTTCTATAATGGCTTTCACTATCCTCACATAATATTCATTGTGATATTATCTCTTCAATTGAGCATACTGCCTATTATAGTTTTTTTTTTAAGTATTCTCTTGATGATGAAACCTAAGATGAATTAGGTATCTAACTTATTGAAGTTGTCTTTTGATCATACACTTGTACTCAACTACAATGTGTATCCTTTTGAGTGGTTGATACTGATATCCGATTTACACATTGGCTGGAAAGACAATTTGGCTTATATAACTTGCTTATGGATTTTGTAAAATGTTAGATTGTCAAGGTTTTCTGAAGTCATACACTTGCCTTAATTTTCCGATATGATCAGGCACAACTAACTCTCTGTTATTCAACTATGAAAAACAATTTTACTTTTAAAGAATGTTGTTTATCTTTACACTCTGATTGAAGTTGATCATAGACTGGCAATAGCCTTTTGAGAAATCTTGGCATATGTTGTCAATGGTGGAAGTCTGGTCAATAAAGAGATGTTATTTTATATGTTAATTCATTCTATTGGGATATTTAATCATGTTGATCCTTCTCTTCAAGATATTCTTTAATTACCATGCCTTCAAGCTTAAGAGGGAGCTTGGTTTCTTCACTTGAAGGTATGCCATGATCATAATGATTGTGCTAGATATACTAATATTAGAACCATTATAGCTAATGTTGCAGGCTAGAAGTTGGATATAAAGATTGTTTTATTAATGTTGTCTATATTGAATAACTAGAAGGTTATGAGATTCAAGATAGATAATCTCATGCATGCAAATTAAAGAAAACTCTTTACGGCCTCAAGCAAGCTTCTTGAGCTTGGTATGAGAAGATTGACAAGTGTTTGATTAGTTTAGGAACCTGCAAGAATGATGTTGATTCTAGCCTTTAATTTAAAAGTATTTTTTGGTGAAATGCTAATTATGGTTGATTTATTTCTAACTGGTGAAAATAGTCTCATCTCTACATGAAGAAAGAATTACCTTCAGAATTTGAAATGAAGCACTTAGAATTAATGCATTACTTTCTAGGGTTAGAAGTATGGCAAGATCTAATGAAATTATTCGAAGTCAAGGAAGTATACTGAATAGATTTGGGATGATGGATTGCGAACCCATGTCTACTCCTATGGAAACTAACTTGAAGAAATTGAGTTCATTTTTTCAGATCCATCAGAGTACACATAGTTGATTGGATCCTTGGTGCATTTGTTATCAGCCAGTTTATGAACAAACGAAAGCATATTCATCTTGTTGCAATCAAGCATATTTTGAGATATTTGCTAGGAACTGTTAGCTACAGGCTAAAGTATCCAATCAACATTGTTATCACCCTAGAAGGCTACTCAAATTCTGATTGGGTAGGAAGTGTTAGAGCACTTCAGGAATTTGCTTCAACTTGAGTTTGAGATATTTGCTAGGAACTGTTAGCTACAGGCTAAAGTATCCAATCAACATTGTTATCACCCTAGAAGGCTACTCAAATTCTGATTGGGTAGGAAGTGTTAGAGCACTTCAGGAATTTGCTTCAACTTGAGTTTTGCTCTAATCTCTTGGGCTAGGAGGAATGAGTCCTCTTTTGCATTGGGCATTGTTGAAGCTGAGTACATTGTGAAGCAGTGTGGCTTCACAAAGCTTCTTGCTAGGTTGTTTGGGGAACCTTGGCAACCCTCAGTCATTAATTGTAACAATCAGAAACATATTGAGATGTTTGTTAATTCTATGTTTCATGACAGGCCAAAACATGTAAAAACTCATTATCACTATGTTCATGATATGGTATAGAAAGGTTCCATTTAGCTGAATATGTCAATATTGATGAGAAAATTGCAGTTGTTCTCGCCAAACCTCATGTTTGAGTGAAGTTTGTTTGCTTCAGAAAGAGACTTGGAATTGTGGAGAACACAACCTTGGCTGAGAGGGAGTCTCAGTCCTAGTGATGCATTAAGTTCCATCTTCCACTCTCTGTGGATAATGCAAGGTGGAACCACCCTTTGTGGGAAATGCAAGGTGACATTAGATCATTCCATGGGAGAAGGTGAGGTGAAAGACGTCCTCCACCTTCTGTGGCCAATGCAAGATTAAACCACCCTCTGCAAAAAGCAAGGTGACAGATTATTCTTCTTAGTAGAAAATTTTTGAGGTCTAAGACATCCTCTCACCCTCTGCGGTAAATGCAATATGGATATTCATGAAAAAAGTTCATGATGTATATTTCTATATTCTTCTTGTAGGTGTGCACTCATCCTCGATAGGCAATGTAAGATTAATTTCATGGTAAAGTCCATGATGCATGATTACACTATGACTTGGATAGTTGGTTGAGTCCTCCCTAGCTAAGAGGGAGTGTTGAAATTATAGCTAGCTCGGATTATGTTTCAAATATTGCATAAGTTACATATATTGCCCAAAACTTTTTTCTCAATATATGGTCGATCGATGGATTTATTGTTAAAAGAATTCCATAACAATGACAAAATATAGGCATTGTTGAAACTTAGTAGCTTTGGTAAGATAAATGATTGAATGAGTGACTTCATTTATCTCTCATTCAATCATATACCTTATCGATATAACTAAAATCTAAATGTAGACCTCGTGATTAAATAAATGAACTTATTATAATCATCTTATATGCATAATCAATCATACTATAATTATAATAATATCATACCATAATTATGATAACTATCATAGATATCATATGATAGCATCGATTGATGCTATCATATGATAACTATAATAGTTATCATCTTAATCTCAATGTACATCTATCGATGATTATCTTATTTATTGGATGATTATATTCCTGACGTGACCCGATTACTAATCGGTAAAACATACTAACTAACGTGCCCCGATAGCAATTGGTTTAATATATTAAATGTGATGTGATCGATAGTTATCGGTACATTGCTTAAGTAAAGCAGTACATATGCACCGATCAAGACATGTCTTGATTGAGCATGTGAAAAGACATGACCAGTCATGGCATGCCTTGATCAGTCGGTATTTTCTATATGTACATGTCAATGAAAAGCTATAGAAATATAGAAAAATATTAATGTTATCTTCAGCAATCTGTGACATAAGAAATAACAGTAAAATATCAGTAAAAGAATAATTAGATTATATAACTTCAGACTTGAACATAAATTTGAATATCATTTACATGGTATCAGAGCCATGCTAATTGAACCTAAGGTATTGAAATTTGAGAAGTTCAAACCAAAGGTATAAACATCATATTTCCCATGGCTAATGCTATCATATTTGAGGACATACTTGAAGGAGGCGACAATTCCTCAGCATGGAAGTTTAGAATTAAAATGATTCTAAAAGAAAATGAGGTTGAATCATTCACAAAAATTGAATCTAAAGAACCAGAGGATGAACCTGAAAAATCAACATGGATCGAGGGAAATGAAAAGGCCATGAAGATCATAGTTGATGAAGTAAGAAATCACATCATGCTAATAATAACAAAGCATGAAATTGCCTACCATATGTTCAAAGCACTCGAAAGTGCATTTGAGATAAATAATGCAAGTAGAACCCTAGCTCTAAAAAGGGAAATAAATCATATAAGTATGAACAAAGGGGATTCAATCAACACATACATTATGTGGATATCATCCCTAAGGGATGAACTGGCAACGCTTGGATATGAGATCTAGAGAAAAGAGCTAACGCTCATTGCTCTAGATGGGTTGCCTAGTACATGGGAGACATTTGTCCAGGGCATTAGTGCAAGAGCTAAATATCCAAAATTTGATAGGCTAAGAGCATATTGTCTTCAAGAGGATTCAAGGCTAAATAAGAAAGGGATCAAACAAAAGAACATAGATGAAGATCTCCATGTTATAAATATCAAATCCAACAACAAAAACAAGAAGAAACATTTCAAGAAGAGAATGAACCAACATGAGAAAAGGTCATCTAAAAGAGACAACTCTCACATTCAGTGCTTTAGGTGTGATCAATATGGACACTATGCAGCAAGATGTCTGGATAGAATCAAACAAGCTACATTTGCAAAAGTTAAAAGGGAAGAATATGACTCTGAGAAGCATGTATTCTACTCTACCCTCTCCAGTCAAGTATCCAATAAAACTAACACTTGGATCATTCACAGTGGGTCTTCAAGACACATCACTAGGTATAGAGAATTATTAGATGTCATAGTAGAAGAAACTGATGAGGAAGTAACCATTGGTGATGACTTTGCATATCTAGTGAAATGCATCGGTACCTGCACCACTAAGCTGAAGACAGGCATATCTCTTCAACTCACTAGAGTCCTATTCGTTCTTGGCATCAAGAGAAACTTAATCTCCATATTTGCACTTGAAGATGATGGGTACAAAATAACATTCATGAATGGTAAAGTCCTAGTATGGCCACAAAACTCTTCCATCAAGAAGTCTACAACCCTAGGACATAGAAAAGGATATTCATATGAGGTTTGTACTGAATCTAACCTAGCCCTAATTAATGAGATTACAGATTCAAATGAAATTTGGCATAGAAGATTAGGTCATTTAAACTTTCGTGCTTTATGTTCAATGGAAAAATTAGCAATTGGTTTGCCTACGTTAAAACAATACCATTCTGGTACATGTAAGGGGTGTGCCCTAGGCAAAAATACTAAGAGTTCCTTTCTTAATAGTTCTAGGAAAACAAGCAATGTTTTAGAGTTAGTTCACTCTGACATATGTGGGCCAATGTCTGTACCATCATTAGGGGGTTGCCTTTACTATGTAATATTCATTGATGACTTCTCCAGGAAGACCTGGATCTATTTTCTTAAAAGTAAAGAATCTAAAGAGATTCTCAAGAGATTTAAGGAATTCAAATCCCTCTCTGAAAATTCTTCCAGAAGGAGAATAAAAACCTTAAGGACTGATAATGGGAGGGAATACACCTTAAACATTTTTAGAGAATTTTTTAAAGATGCTAGGACTAAGAGGGAGCTCATTGTCCCTTACAACCCCCAACAAAATGGGGTTGCTGAGAGGAAAAATAGAACCATTGTAGAGGCAGCCAAAGCCATGCTTCTTGATCAAAACTTATTAACTCATCTTTGGGTAGAAGGCTCCAACACTTCTATATACATACAAAATAGATGCCCTCACTCCCACATTGAAGATAAAACCCCTGAAGAAGTCTTCATTGGTATAAAACCTGATATCACTCATTTTAGGATATTTGGATGCCCTGTCTACTTTCATATACCTAAAGAGAAAAGAAAAAAACTAGAAACCTCTGGAAGAAAAGGAATATTTGTTGGATACAGTGAAACCTCTAAAGCCTACAAAATATTTGTGCCTGGACATAGCAATATTGAACTTAGTAGAGATGTAATATTTGAAGAAGACATAGCCTTCAAAAGAGCCAAATACTCTATTGAGTCAGAAATATATGTTCCATCTTCAGACATAGAAGAGGATTCCACTCCTGAGATTCAGAGGGAGTACTCAGAAGAAAATGAAGAACAAATTCCTCCCCAAGAAATCTCTAAGAAAAGACCTCTGTGGGTTCACAAAGCAATAGAAGATGTAAGGGACTTTGCAGCTCCTTCAGGAACCTTTAGAGAAATTAAGAGGCCCCAAAGATTCACTAGCTATGTAGCCCTAATGAATGATCTCTCTAAATCAAAACCTTTGAGTGTACTAGAAGCTCTTAAACATCAAGTTTGGAGAGATGCCATGTTAGAAGAATATAAATCCATCCTCAATAATGATGTATGGGAAATTGTTCCTAGGCCAAAGGGGAAATACGTTGTCTCATCCAAGTGGGTATTCAAAATAAAACATGTTGCAGATGGTAGCATAGAGAAACATAAAGCTAGATTTGTTGCCTGCGGGTTCTCTCAGAAAGAAGGAATAGACTATGATGAGACATTTGCTCCAGTTGCTAGATACACATCTATCAGAATAGTACTGGCCATTGCAACAACCAAAGGTTGGAAAGTCCATCAAATGGATGTGAAAACTGCTTTCTTGAATGGTGAAATTGAGGAGGAAGTCTACTTAGAACAACCAGAAGGTTTTGAGATCCACAATACATAGACATATGTGTGTAGATTAAAGAAAGCTCTATATGGTCTAAAAAAAGGCTCCCATGGCCTGATATGAAATAATTGATAGCTATCTGCTGGGATTGGGATTCTTAAAGAATGATGCAGATCCAAATATTTACTTCGAGAAAGTCAAAAGTGACATGTTGATATTAATCTTATATATTTATGATCTTCTGATTAAAGGATAAAATCACCTTATTGGTCAATGTAAGAAAGACCTTGAAAAGGAGTTTGATATGAAGGATTTAGGCCTTCTACATTACTTCCTTGGATTAGAGGTTTGGTAAAACTCTAACAACATTATACTTAATCAAGGAAAATACACCTTAGACATATTGAAGAGATTTGTTATGATGAACTGCACAACCATGACTTCTCCCATGGAAACTAATCTTCACAAACTAAAGGAGGGAATAGTAGATTCCCCATTGGTAGATCCTACGCTCTATAGATAGATGATTGGATCATTAATGTACCTAGTCAATACTAGACCTGATATCTGTTATCTTGTAAATGCCTTAAGTCAATTCATGTGTGAACCTAAGAAGATTATCTTATGGAAGTAAAACATATAATGAGATACCTTTAAGGTACTCTCAACTATGGACTCAAATATGACAATATTGACCTGAATCTTCATGGGTTTACTGATTCAGATTGGGCTGGAAGTGTGACTGATAGGAAAGGCACCTTAGAGTTCTGCTTCAGCTTGGGTTCAATCATGATATCTTGGATTAGTAGGAAATAGTCTTGAGTAGCTCAGAGCTCTACATAGGCTGAATATATCGCAGCTTCCATGGCTGTATGAGAAGTTGTATGGCTATGAAAGGTACTTGTGGGATTATTCTAAGAACCAATGAAGCCTACTATAATTCATTGTGACAATCAGAGTTGTATAAAACTCTCCATGAACCCTATATTTAATGATAGATCCAAACACATTGAGATCCCTTATCACTATGTAAGAGATATGGTGGATAGGAATGTGATTTAGTTGTAGTATATCAGTATAGGAGACTAGACAACAAACATACTGACCAAACCTCTAGCCAGAGTAAAAGTTGAACACTTTAGAAAAAGTCTTGGTATGATTGAGTTATAATCAATTTTTATAATCTATATTAATATATGAGATGTTTAATGTGTAAACTTCTTTTGTCATGTTATGACTTTATGGGCTCCACCCCCTGTGTACATTTCTAAAAGGTGACGATCTTTTAGACTATGAGAACTTGTATTAAACATTATGAGGTGACGATCTTGTAATATTGATATCATGCCGACTTGATATCACTCTGACTCATGGATGTGTCATGATATGTTATGGTAGACATTATGTGACGTAATGTTAGTGCACATGCCATAACCTAGATATAAGGGAATTTAACATTCTCAAGTATTCTATATCCAATGTATCACATGTTATGCGATACTAATATCACATGTTATGTGATATCTATATCATGCAATGATGTGATATATTCCCATGTCACTCATTACGTGATGCATCATCTCATGAGCATATGTGATATTATCCCTTGTATTACGAAGTCATGTAATACATGTTAGTATAAAAAATATGATGCTTATTTTTCTTAGGTCTTCAATTATCTTCCCTAGCTAAGAGGGAGTGTTGAAACTTAGCAGCTTCGGTAAGATAAATGATTGAATGAGAGACTTCATTTATCTCTCATTCAATCATATACCTTATCGATATAATTAAAATCTAAATGTAGACCTCATGATTAAATAAATGAACATGTTATAATCATCTTATATGCATAATTGGTCATAATATAATTGTAATAAGATCACACCAAAATTATGATAACTAACATAGATATCATATGATAGCATCAATTGATGCTATCATATCATAACTATAACAGTTATCATCTTAATCTCCATTTATACTGATCGATGCTTATCTTATTTATCAAATGATTATATTCCTAACATGACCTGATTACTAATCGGTCAAACATACTAACTAACATGCCCTAATAGCAATCGGTTTAATATATTAAATGTGACGTGACCAATAGTTATCGATACTTCGCTTAAGTGAAGCAGTGCATATGCACCAATCAAGACATGTCTTGATCGGACATGTCAAAAGACATGACCGGTCAAGGCATGCCTTGATCAGTGGGCATTGCCTATATGTACATGTCAATGAAAAGCTGTAGAAATATAGAAAAATATTAATGTTATCTTCAACAACCTGTTACATAAGAAATACTAGAAAAATATCAGTAAAAGAATAATAAGATTATATAACTTTAGACTTGAACATAAATTTGAATATCATTTAGAGACATTATTCAAAATTCTGTTGATTGTTGTTATAGATGAGAAGGCACTTTGAATGTGCAAAGGGGTTGGCCATATTACAGTTGATTGATTCACAAACCTTTGAAATTGAATGTTTTGCAAATGTTATAGGTTTGAGGGTTTGAAGTGTGTGTGTTGCTTGTCATTGTAGTACGTGCCTTTGCAAAAAGTACTTACATTTATCTCTTTCTATAAGACAGTGGAATCTCCAAAAATAAATGTTTGGACATGTATAACTTTTATTCAATTAGACATCCAGAAAGACACACCAACCATAGATATTGCTCCATCTAGTAGATACAAAAGATCCAAGGTAGAACTACTACATAAAGGGGGTTTGAAGACAATATTTGAGTAAATTGTCTTAACTTGAGACAAAATAAAACTTGTGTATTATCTAAAATATTGTCTGTAAGTGAGTGTCTTAAATTATTGTCTTAAAAAATTGTCTTTATAAATAAAATAAAACATATTGTCTCTATAGAGACATATATGTGGGTTTAATCCCATTTATTGTCTTTCTTAAAATGATAAAAATATTTTCACTAACGAGAATACCACTTTTGTCTCTGAAGAGATGATATTAAATAATGAACTTTTAAACATAACTCACTATTCATATAAATCATTATTGTTAAATATAAACTACAATATCATTGATTAATTCATGTTAGGGCATGATGTAATTGAACCACCATCCACCTACTTGCAAAGAAGGTGCTCTTCCATTGAGCTAGCACCCTTTAAAGAATAATTTTACCATTCAGAATCTTGGGTCTCAAAACATCGTTTGGTTTAGTAGTGAGTTTTAAGTCTGATTAATGGTTGAGAACATGTCAAAATTGCCAGCCATTTTGTGTTTTTATGTTGAACAATTTTTGTTGGATTGTTGAATTGTGAAAAGGTTAGACAGTAGATTCTAGTGTTGCCGATTTTATTTCCTCAGTTCTCATAATTACATTGATTATACATCTTAAAGAACATTTGAACAATCCCAATCTTTTGCAGAGTCAATGAATGTTAACTAGCTTTCTTAAGCTCACCGTGTGTATAGTTGCTTCATAATATGCACTTTCCACTTCTTTAATTTCCACCATTCCTAAGATTTGTGTTGTTCTAGATCGGTTGGTTTCCCTTCCAAAGGAAACAATATTTCTAGCATAGCTAAAAATAGGACCATCCAAGAATTAAAGATGTTGGGATAAAAGAGTTGCTTGGGCATCTCTAACTGCATGGCCACATCACTACATAAATTCAAATCTAAAATTGCATAAAGCAATAAAATGCACAGTAAAAAAAAATTTAAATAATTTAATGTACATTTTGAATGCAAAAGCATGCATATGTATATAGATGACCAAAATATTTTACAAATAAGATTGATAAGCTCTGCTATATCCAATGCAGGATTTGAAACTTGAACAAGGCAATTGAAAATATTAAGTAGAGGAGGAAATACCTCATCAATGATAAGATAGATAGGAGTTCACTCATCCTCAAACTTGAACCATGACCTACACACATCAAATAAATAAGTTAAGTCACATCGACACTAATAGTTTAAATAGCGAGAAAAATATTAGTCAAATATTGACCTAAAGAAGAAGCCAAACACCCAAAAACAAATAATTACTCATCCTTCCTTAAAATAATTCTTAGTACATATGAAGAAGCATATACTTGTTGATCTTAAAAATTATATTTGACCCGAGGAAGAAGACTAGGTCATTGCTCTAGATAATATGTATTTATCATAGTTTTATGGAATTCTGGAAACTGTGCTCTATACACACAAACAAGATAAGCAAATCAGTTGTATTAGAACCCTTAAAAATGACCAAATAAGATATTTGCATCTACAACTTGTAATGTTGATGTAAAAATAAATATAACACCAAAAGGAAATTAGCAGAAAATCTAAAAAACTGTGTACGCATATACGCGTAATACGGAGTAGAAAAACAAATCCTGTGATTTTGACATCACTCAAAGAAAAGTGTAGTAAAAATTTAAATTTAAATTATACATTTACAAAATAGTTATATCTACAACATAAGCAAATCAGATTAGAAAATCCAAAAACAACACAAATGTTTGTAAGACAAAAAAGAAAGAGTCCAACGAGTTTGGCATCACTAGGATCAAAAAACTATAATTAATGCACAAAATTATATGTTTACAAAATAGGCATATCTACAACCATAATAAAATCATATTAGAAAATTCAAAAACAACACAAATGTCTGTAAGACAAAAAAGAAAGAGTCCAATGAGTTTGGCATCACTAGGATCAAAAACCTATAATTAATACACAAAATGAAGTAATTTGTTTGGAAAATAGGTGTAAGTCAAACCTTGAGAAAATTAGATGAGGAAAAATAGAAATAGTATAAATAATTTTAACTCAAATTATAAAAAAATCAAAACTGTGGTATCACTCAAAACAATAAGCAGTAAAGCATGCATAAGATAACATAATATGTTTACAAAATAGGCATGTGGGCATTCGTTGAAGTCATGATTTTGAGTTATCAAATAAAACATTTCAAATTATGTACTTTGATGCATAGAAAACTAGAGTATGCATCAATAGGAACAAAGACAACATCTTGAATAATCCCCCTTAGGGGCACTCAAGAGTGCCCTAGCCCCAATCTATAGCGGGGGATAATTCTGACCAATCTACATGTGAAAATACTGAACAACTAAGAAATGAATTTCTCTTTGTTAAATTGACATAAGAACATGGATTTGAGCTAATTAAATAGCCAAGTTCTACAAAAAGAAGATTCATAAACATATTTGTAGGAAAAAATAAATCAAGATAAACAAGTGATAGAATTTGTAGGAAAAATTAAATCATGATAAACAAGTGAAAGAAAGATAAATAAGTAATTGCAAGAATAATCCATAGCTAAAAATTTTGACTGATAAAATGTGTACTAACTACATACCTCAGCAAAGGAGGAACATAGGCTATGAATTGAAGTAGATTTTCTCTAACTATTGTCTTATTGGTTGGTGATATCTTCTACTGTTCTCCTACCATCATGTTGCTCAACTTTAGAAAATCATAGATGCAAATAAGTTTAAATAAAACATAAATATGGGATATAGATGCACCAGATTCACGAGGTGCCCAATTTTTGCCTATAGGGTTCTTGAAGTGGATGCTTGCAACCTGGGGTGCTACTAAATCACAACTCACATTAACAATAATTTGTAGAAGCCTGACAAGATGTTGATGTATGTACTGATACTGTAACACAAACATAAGCATCATAAAAATTTAGTTGAATAACACATAAAGCATGAATAGAAAGAAAAGACATCTTACATCAAAGATGTCTATATATCTTACAAGCAAAAGAAGCCTAATAACAAACCAAAAAATTATTTCATTATATTCAATTCCAGAATTGCCATTGAAATAGATGGAGAACACCAAACAATACTCAAAACTAGACAACTAGATTATGTAATATGCTTCATATTCAAAGCATGTTGTTAACGTACAATATTCCTTCCATAAAAAAAATTAACTTTCTAAATCAAAATATTTTTTGATACATGTCTAGTGTAAGCTAACGTTCCATTTTTAATCTAGTCAAGACAATCCTCTACATTCTAGAAAATATTTATTAGCCCTTGCTAATAAAAGAAAATGCTCTAATACCAATTTTACTATTTACATATTAATATGTTATGGTTCATGCGCTCTAGTATAAACCATAGGTGTTGCATTTATTCCAATTACCAAATCTTTGTTTGTTCATATGAATTGCAGCAACTACACATTGGCTCATCCTATAAACAGAAACATAGTGTTAGCATATACAATATTATAAAGTATTGTGTGTAGTCCTGAATGTTAGTTTTAGTGACCAGATTTAAGTAAACTGAGAAATTAACTTAAATGTAAACACACAAGAGACACAAAACACAATATACCTTAGGAAAACCTCCCTCTTGGAGGAAAAACCCAGCATCAAAGATCCAGATCAAAACCATTTAGTATGAGCAAATTACAATTACAATAAGGATCAAATCACTTATCTGATAAAATTCCCAATCTAGGGTAGTGCTTTGTCAATATGAATTCCTTTATGTTCAAACCCTAATCTAAAGATGCACAGGTAGGGTTTTGTCTATAAGGTAGATGATTGTCATAGCTTGATATCACCCAACAAATCTACCAATAAGTTTGCTACCTGAAGATGCAAAGATCCAAACTAGAATGGAGCTTGACATGCACAATATTGAGTACATATGTGAAGGAGATCTACAACCTAGTCTGGCATACAAATTTGCCGAGCAGCTATGAAGCAATTCATTGATTTTGTGAAGACTAATTTGCTGAAGAAGAGAAGAGAGGATATTTGCTACGGAAAAATATTTGATTGCTAGGAATGATTGATTGAATGTATATATCTGATTTCCATGATTGATTCTTGTTATATACAAAACTTAATCCTCTTACATAGGTTTTCCTAGCCTCATTAGGCCAACTCTTCATATTATTTTCCTTTTTGACAAGTTTGATGCCCAAATCAAGTTACTTTTTCCAATTGGGCCCAACCCAATAATTTGATTACAAGTTATATAAATAATTGTATGTCACATGTTTCATTTGGAGTTGAACTCAATTACAAGTTACATTATGAGTCTCCCTTACATTTAACTTAAGCACAAGTTACATATATTGCCCAAACCTTTTTTTCTTTTGAAGGCCTTATAGACCCTTGCAATCAATCATGTAGAATCTTGATCAATATTCTTGATAGTTCGAGTGAGATTTTTCTTTGTGGATCGAGGCCTCATTAAATTTTGTAGGGGGTTTTGATGGGAAAAAGTCATATAGGGACATTTATTGAATAAAAATTAGAAAAAAAAGTTGACCATGAACATAATGAAAAAAATGGAGGAAAAAATGTGAGAACAAAATAGAAGAGAAAGATGATGCACTTGAGTGGAAAATGCCAATGAGTTGACTGTGAGGAGTTTAGGATCCCAACAAGAATCATTGATAAACATGCAAGAAAGATGGATGGTAAAAAATCTAGATTTTGCACGAGGTGTGCGGGATCCTACTAGTCCTATCTTTGCATCACTTGAATTTACAACCAGTGAATCAATACAAAAAATATAATGGCATTGCAAAGGAGTACGGGATTAGCAATCCATTGCATTAATCAACTAGACAAACAATGTATGAGTGGAGTGAAAGCTAGAGAGGCCCATTTGAAATCTAGTCTAATACCAAATTTTGGAGAATTAAGAAAACATCAAATCTACAAATAGGTAATCATTCATCAAAAATCACTCAAAATATTATATTGAAATGTCTTATAAATCATTTCAACCATCTAACTACCCATGTACACATAACAACTAACAACTAATCCCTTTATCTTTATCAAAAACTAACAACTAATCCTATGTTTAGCACTACTTTCTAACAATAACACATTGCAAGACTTCATGAGCATCACATGAAGCCTTTATGTGAGATTGTATGAGAGGGTTTTATACATAAGGTATGATATTTTCATTCAACATTCATCATTTGTTTAGCCTCTATCCTTGCAAGGGAACACATTCTATCCCATCATTGGCATTGTAGAAGTGGGAACACTAACATGAAAATTGAGATGGGAAATCCCTTATATGGCACAATCACTTTTTCCCATTTTTTATGTAGATATAAATCCTAAAACAAAGAAGTTATAGATGACAAAGAATACATCAACATACATTCTCAATCTTTGAATTGACAAAATTGATAAGACTATGGTTCCTAGCTTCCATGTCTTGCTAGTTTGACCCATTTTTGGGAGATAGGTGTGCAAAGCTTCCTGATTCTATTTTTGATCATCTCTCGATCCTTCATCACCTTTAGATATGGACACCTAATGCTTCTATCTAGCATAGTCAACTTTAGATTTTAGTATCAGGTTCTTTTTTGTGTCCTCACTCCAAAACTACCTTATTGTTTCTATGTTTTATGCTACACTAGCTATTTTCTATCAGATTTAGTAAATTCATCTTTACTAACCTAGTTCATCTTTGCACACTTCGCTATCTGAATCTTTTGTAATATTGGAATAGAATCCTAGTGCTTAGCTCTTTTTAAGGACAATAGTTAGGCCTATTCATGTTCCAATATTATGAAAGGAATGGAGATATTTATATTTTATTGATTTTTCTAAGTATTACTTTACCCTCTTTTTAGCTAGATGGCAAGTTGACAAATTTCATCATTTACAACTTGCCATTCCTCCTTTTCATCTGTAGTAACATATTGAGGAGACTATTGAAGAGAAAGGTGTTATCATTGGTTGGGAGCCCCTCGATGATACCAATCTCATTGGTGTATGGGGTTTTAATATTGATGATTAAGATTCATCTAATAATAGTGCAACAATTGTTTCTTAACATTATTATTTTTATCTTTGTTCTAAACTTTGTCCCACTAGACTTTTGTGGGTATGCCTTTTTACCACCATAATTTTTATGTGAATATTGCACTAATTTTATTGTAACCTAAAGAAAAGTAGGAATATTAATAAAAAAAAATTGCAAGATCACATATTTCCCTTTGTAAAATTCTTTGATAACAATAGACTTTGATTTACCATAGATAGAGACACAACTTTCCTTCCTAACATTCTAAATAGTCATCTTGTCGAAAGAAAAACCTCATCTTTCTTTTCTATGAATTTACAACAATAGTTTCCTATAAGAATTATAAACATGGTGTTGAAGAAAAGATGTTTATATTTAGGGATTGTGTCATGTAATTTGTTGTCTATGTTAATAGTAGTTTTGGTACAATCAAGCTCATTCTATAGATAGGAATATATAAACAAATCTATCTATGTATCATAAGAAACAAGAAAATTAATATAACACAAATTTAATAAGTTTGATACACTACAAATAATATTTCAATAATATGATAATATTATAATTAACTGAAAATATTATAATTTAACAAGTCATTAGTACACCAAATATAAAGATTCATGCTAGCCTTGTCAATTGATCTTTCAAATAATGCATAGATATTGAATGCCTCATTAGATCTTAAGCATCGTAATTGCCTACATATATCATAGTAATATTTGATAGCTACAATGGCCAAACATGGTACCAAATAGACCCAAAACTATACCAATACAACCTATAACAAGGGAAAACTTAAAAAAAAACCACTCTCCATGGTATTTTAATGTGGATACGAATATATTATTCCCATTTGCGGCTCGTTTATTTGACATAGCTAGTTATAACAGGTAGATGATAAAAGCAGAGCATATTGATCTCTAAGCAGGAGAAGCATACCTGGCCTTGTAATCACTCCAAAGCTGATCAACAGATTTACCAGTGAGGTCATTAAAGAATCCCACGTTCCATCCAGAAGCCAATTTAGCGTTGAGCTTGGCAACAAATCCAGAGCTAACACTATCACAATACTGCAAGAAATAGGCAGTAACATCATAACACTGGTCCCATTTGTCTCCACCACCGGGCTTCACCCATTGAGGAGAAGCCAGAGCGGCAGTGAGGCGAACATAGTCTGCAACGCCCTCAATGAGTCCACTCGGAGCATTGCCTTGCCCGTTCCACTGCCACACGTGCGTCATTTCTTGGTACAAAACTCCTCGAATTGCCGTCTTGAGGTCGCCTTGGAAGTTCCCACATAATCTGCACTCAGGTGAATTTGGTCTCCACTTGTATACGCAATGCCGTCCATGCTTTCGACGATGAGAGTAACCTTGTCCGCATTCTTCCTATCTGCAGCCGATTGCTGTTGGAAAGTGTCCCAGATGAATTTAGTGGAAGAGTTCATAATTTCAAGGGCTCCACTCTGGCCGATCTCTTGATCAAATCTGTTGCCACCGGTGGTTCCCTGGGCATTATTAGAGAATTCAAAATCCACAGCTTCAGTAGGTTGGCCCAGTAATATCGCCGCCAGGGCTATCAACCCCAGCACTACAACAGAGTGACTGCCCATTCTCACGCCAAGATTTTCTTCCACAACCACAAGTTATCAGAAGGCAGCTTATTGTTGTTATCGAAAATAGGAGGAAGTGGCGTGGATTATATAGAGCTTTTTGGATTATACCGTGAGATTATAGAGTGAGACATAGAGATAGAAAGGGGGCAACAATAAGAGAGGGGGAGATAGAAAGATAAATATATAGGAAGCGATATGTGAAGAGGTAGAGAGTGATAGAGAGGGAGAGAGTAGGAGAGATGAAGGAAGAAGAGTATAAGAACTAGAGATAGAGATAGAGATAGAGATAGAGATGGAGAGGGAGAGGGAGAGGATGAAATAGGGATTATGTGTCTATGTGAGTGAGAGAGATATAGAGATAGAGATAAGGAGGGAGAAATATGGAATGTGTGTGAGTGAAAGAGATAGAGAGATATATATAGCGAGAGGAAAATATATTTAAATAGATGAAGTGAGGGATAGAGGGAGAAAGAGGATACAAAGGTAGATATATATAAAAAGAGGGAGTGAGAGGGAGAGAGGGAGAGATACATAGATAGATACAATGGGAAGGATAGAGGGGGAAAAGAGAGATGTGGGAATCTTTGAGGTAAAGAGATATACATAGCCTCGAGACAATCTAAATGAAGATAATAATCAAATGACATGTTACCCTTAGCATAACTCTCCAAGGACACAACTATCCATAAATTATTGACATGAAATGAATAATCAATAGTTAGTTGCTTTCTCATTCTCTCTTGTTCTAAACATTTAATTTAGGTTTTAAGTTGGAATTAATTTTATTATATATATTAAAATAAATTTTAAATATTTAATTACTCTAAAAAATAAAATTTTAATAAGATGAAAATAAAAATTAGATTAATTCTAATATATTTTAATTATTATTTTTAATTCCATTAGAAAACAAAAATAATCAAAATTTAACTTAATAAATGAATAATCTTGAAAAAAGAAGTAGAAGAATTAAAATAATTTTTTTTCTTAAAAGAAAGAATATCTAATAAAAGAAGGTAACATTAAAAATATTCTCATCAAAGAAAATAGAAAATAGTAATAAAATAAATATTTTAATTTAAAATATGTTTATTCTACAATAACTAACAAATATTTTAATTTAAAATATGATTATTCTGTAATAATTAACAAATATTTTAATTTAAAATATGATTACTCTACAATAACTAACATTTTGATAAGACAAATAATTATAAATTAAATTAATTTTCATAATTTCTAATTATAATTTGTAATTTCACAAAAGACATAAATAATTAAAATAGATTTTACACTTGATAAAAATAAATCAATAAAAGAGAAAATGAATATAAGATAATTAGTTTTTTTAATATTTTTTTCTTTGTAAAAACTTAAAAATATATATTTATTTTAATACTTATTCTTTTTGGAAACTTAGAAAACAGGATAGAATATCTTAATTAAAGAAATAATATTGAAAAAAATATTCTTATTACTTTGTTTCCTTAATGAAAATTCTTTCTTCTAATTAATAATATTTAAATATATATATATATTTTTTATCATAAAAGATTTATTTTTAAAAATTAATATAAATTTAAATATACAGTTGAGATTAATTATATAGTCTTGCATCCTTCTCAATTTTGAATTGTTGATTTCACAAAGTTAGTGGTTTACTTCATATAGGGAATGCCTTTGGCATAATTATAATAACTAGCAATTGCACCTTAGTGTGCAATGGGTATGCCGAAGAGATGTGCAAGGTCAATTAGGGAAAAATTTGGCCTATTTTTTGCTTAAATTTGTGTAGTACATGAGATCAATTGGTAGGCCAAATTTAGAAAATAATGTTGCTTATGCAACAAAGGTCTCAATGGAGAAGTGATAGTTTCAAATCCACTTTAGCATCCTCTTACAAGGATCCAATTATTACTGAAACAAAACTTTTCAATTAGGATGATAATCAAGTTCCATAACCAACAGGATCATGTTATGTTTGGAATCAAGTGAAAGGGAGAGAGAGGTAGTGGGATGAAAAGAAAGAGAAAAAGAAAAGGGCTAAAGAGATAAATATAGAGATATAAATAGAAATGGAAATGAAATGAATATGAATATGAAGAAAGAGGAGAGAAAGATGAATAAAAGGAGAGAGATATAGAGTAAAAAAGAGAGAAGCCATTAAAGAATCCCACATTCCATCCAAAAGCCAATTTGGCGTTGAGCTTGGCAACAAATCCAGATCTACACCTATCCCAATACTGTAAGAAATAGGCAGTAGCATCATAACCCCGGTCCCATCTATCTCCACCACCGCGCTTGACCCAACGAGAAGGAGCCAACCAAGCAGTCAGGCGCACATAGTTTGCAACGCCCTCAACAAGGCCACCAGAAGCATTGCCTTCGAAGTCCCACTGCCACACGTGCGTCATTTCATGGTACAAAATTCCTCGAATTTTTTATACATAATAAAAATCTTTCTTTATTTTGTTATGATTATATTTTGGGAAAAAAATATGTGGTGAGAAGTTTTTTATAATGTAGAATATACAGTCTACATTCAAATTTTTATTTTTATTTTTAAAGTCAATTTATGAAAAATGTTATTATTAAATGATTATAACATCTAATTTGTACATTTTAATGCATTAGTTACTCTAAATTTAAACTACATTACTCTTGCATTTTAATCGTATACTATTTTATTTTCTCATGGTTTATCTCTCTTATGACTAAGTTATTCTAGTAGTTCAAATTTGTTAGAAAAAAATGCATCCAATTAGCAAATCTTAGACATCAAAATTTTGAAGTTTCCACTTTTGAAGTTATCTTACTAGGAATATGTGTTTTATCAAAACTTTTACACAAAAAGGTTCTATTTTTATGCGTATAACTTATATTAAGGACACAATCCTAGGAATGTTAATCATGAAGTGAATCCATCAAACATCTACATTTAATTACACCACTTTGTCTTATTTATAAATCTATCTCAATTTCATTAGTTTTAGCATTCTCTATTCCGCATGAATTAAATCTTTTTAGCATTCTCTATTCCGCATGAATTAAATCTTCTTGTGTAAACTATACAGGTTGATTCCTATGATGTAAGTGACTAGTATTATTTATATCTAAAGTAACACATTAAATGTATTTTTCAAGATAACATATTTCTCATATATAGAAGACCAAAAATAGACAAATGGGTTTTATAGTTTACGAACATGAAAATTATTAGTGGACATACATGTTACAAGTATAAGTGTCATAAGACCAAATTGTATGTGTGATTTATTCATAGGGTATAAAAAGTTAGGATCACTTCTATAACAGATTTATTATCATTTTATCTCATCTTAGTTTCTAATTTTATCAACAAATTCTCAATATAACAAATGAATCAAAGTCAACATCACATTCTAAATTAGAAAGGAAAAATATTTTTTAATTATTATATACTCTCAACCTGAATTACTTCAAGTTTCTTTATACATTAATAAACCCGAACTCATTCATAATCTAAAATTAATCTAAGTTTTTATCCCATGTTTTTATATTGTAGACTACTCGTTATATTTCTTAGGAGTTTTCTTATTTTTGGGAGGAATTCCAACTTTCATGCCAATTCTTCATATGTAGACACTTAGATTTCACCACTCTAATGTTGATATTAATTTAACTTATCTCATTGAGTTATTAATTTTATCATGCTAGCTATAGAATCATCATATTGTTTTATTAACTTATCCCATTTAGACTTTTTAATAACACACTATTTTTTACTAATTGATTAATCATTACAACTTAATTAATTTGTTAATTAATCTATGCAAATTTTTCATTAATATAAATAAATAAGTTTAGTTTTTCCATTTCATTTTATATAAAATTAGCTGACTTGAAATAATGAATACTATTTAATTAATTAATTGGACTAGTTGACTAACTAATAAAGAGAGTTAAAGAAATCACTTAATTAATCAATTGATTACTTTAATTATCAATCAAATTAAATAACCTTAAATAATCTCTAAACTTAAATTTCATCACATTAATCTTTGACTATTTATTCCATCATTAAAAATCCTATAAACCGACTCTTCCTCAATCTGAAAATGAGAAATCATAACTTACTTAAAAACTTTGTCAAATATCATCCTTACTCTGAGGTCATGTTAATCCAACAAAGAAATCTGACTAGAGTTTTGAATAAATAGCGCTTGATGCAAGGTCATGTGAATCCAACAAAGAAATGAGACAATTAGAGTTTTGATTGGAAATTGCTTGTTCTTTGATTGGCACAACACTCGCAATGGAACGATTCAATTTAGATTACTGAGATAGTGAGTGAACGAGGAAGACGAAATTTCGTGTTATATAGAGAGGAAAAGAACTATCTGAACAAGTTATTTTAAGGAGGCGTGAGGATGTGGATAGCTGGAAATGTAAGAGTGGTCAACATTCAACACTCAAATTCAGGTTGTGGAGCCCCTAGAAAGAAAAACTTTCCATTTACTCCCAAGTCAAAGTCCATTGTTCTCGAAGAATTGTTGGGGAGAAATATGGGGTGCTGAATCGAAACCAAACCCACATTGAATGGGCTCTTTAGGGTCGGTGTTTCACGGAGTAATTCAAATCCACTCTGTAAATGATATCCTAGCGTACGGGCCAAAGTCTTATATAAACCCCACTACTCCATTCATTTTCTATAAGAAAGATAAGCTGCCGAACAAGTAGCTGTTTGGCGTGCGATAGGATATCTTGCTGTGGTGGAAAATCTTGGCTGTAGAATGGCCAGTCGCGCTGCTGCAGTGCTGGGGTTGATAGCCCTGACGGCGATGTTAATGGGCCAAGCTACTGAAGCTGTCGATTTCGCATTCTCTAATAATGCCCAGGGAACCACCGGTGGCAACAGATTCGATCAAGAGATTGGCCAGAGCGGAGCCCTTGAAATTATGGACTCCTCCACCAAATTCATCTGGGACACCTTTCACCAGCAATCGGCTGCAGATAGGAAGAATGTGGACAAGGTTACTCTCATCGTGGAGAGCATGGACGGCGTTGCCTATACGAGTGGAGACCAGATTCACCTGAGTGCAGATTATGTGGGCAACTACGGAGGGGACGTGAAGGCAGAAATTAGGGGAGTTTTGTACCACGAAATGACGCACGTGTGGCAGTGGGACGGCAAAGGCAATGCTCCCAGTGGTCTCATTGAGGGCATTGCAGACTATGTGCGCCTCACTGCCGGGTTAGCTCCTTCTCACTGGGTTAAGCCCGGCAGTGGAGACAAATGGGACCAGGGTTATGATGTTACTGCCTATTTCTTGCAGTATTGTGAAAGTATTAGCTCTGGATTTGTTGCCAACATGAACACCAAATTGGCTTCTGGATGGGACGTGGGATTCTTTAATGACATCACTGGCAAATCCGTTGATCAGCTTTGGAGCGACTACAAGGCCAAGTATGCTTCTTCTGGTTAAAGGGAGTTTTGTCTCTCTTTTATGATTCACATGTTATGGCTCACCAAGTTAAATAAGTGAACTCCAAATGGGAATTGTATATTCTTCCCCAAATGAAAAGAATAAAGGGGATTAATCCCTAATTAAACAAACCTTTAAATTGGGGTTTAATCTCTAATTAAATAAACCTTTAAATTGGATCTGTTTCTTTTAATTTAGAGATAGTTGATGTCAACAATGTAAGTATGATTTTATGATATTGGCACATGCAGTGATTAATCAAATGCACACAAATTTAAAGAATCATGTTTAAGGGGTTGGGTTTAATTAGTTAAAACATTGAGTTGTTATTATGGAGGTCCAAGTTCAAATCTCAAAGGGAGAATTTAATATGAAATTCTAAGTTGTGGTACTTGGTCTTTCAAAATTGGCTTCTAGTTTGGAGGTGGTTTCTAAATAAGTGAATTTCTAAGATGCGACTCTTGGATTTCTAGTGTGGTTACTCAAAAGAGTTGGCATTAGTCTCATTGTTATGCTCACAAGAGCTTGTATTAGTCTCATGTTTATTCTTATATGAGAAAAATATTTGATGTCTACAATGCAATCATAAACTTTTAAAATATGAGAAAAAGAATAAAGGGGATTAATCTCCAATTAAATAAAAATTTAAACTGGATTTGTTTCTTCTAATTTAGAGATAATTGATGTCTACAATGCAACCATGATTTTATGATATTGGCACATGCAGTGATTAATCAAATGCACACATATCTGTATTGTTTTGTGATTAATAGTTTTTTTTTAGTATGGTTTTAATTATATATTAAAATTTAAAGAGTCAAATTTAATGAATCATGTTTAAGGGGTTGGGCTTGATTGGTTAAAACATTGAGTTGTTCTTATGGAAGCTCAAGTTCAAATTTGAAAGGGAAAATTTAATATGAAATTCTAAGTTGTGATACTTGGTCTTTCAAACTCGGCTTCTAGTGTGGAGGAATTTAATGATTCATGTAAATAAAATAAATTATTTTTCATTCAATGGATTATTTGGACACATGTTGAGAATGGTATTTACTTTGATCAACATCATTTTAATTTTTTTCATAGCTAATATTGATGTTTTGCAAAATAATCATCACATGATCTTCTCTTTTGAATTTTTTTTGTCATTATATATTAAAATATATTATTATTGAACTACAAGTATAACTATTAGTTTTCTCTTAGTTATTGTAACTAAAATATTAAAATTAGAAACTTACGATATAACAATATATGCAACAAATAATTAAATATTTCAACATGTTCCAACACAAAGGTTAGGACACCTTAATTCCAACATTCTTCCACTCATTGAAGACCTATCAATAGTCAAAACTTTGTCACCTGCTGAAGGCTCCAAGGCCCATAGAACTGTCACACCATCTTAATTTCTCAATTCTCATTGGCTTCGTTAGTGCATCTATAATATTCACCAAAATATCAATCCTTTTAACCTTCACCTTTCCATCTTCCACCATATCACAAAGTAATATTGTACCTTAATGTGCTTTGTTTTGGAATGGAAAGTAGAATTCTTCGCTAATAAAATGACACTTTAGTTGTCATAGTAGACATTAATCTATACTACATCAAAACCAATACTAGAATACAAACACTTAAGCCAAATGGCTTCCTTACAAGCATGAGTGGTTGTCATATAGTCTTCTTCTATGGTGGAAAAAGTGATTATAGTCTACTACCTACTTATCCAACTAATAGCACCACCAAATATTGTAAAAACATGAACACTATGTCCAAGATACCAAATAATACTCATTTAAAGTATTTTCATACTTAGATTAAATATTCTTGGATTTGACTATATAAAAAACTTTCTCTATCATTATTTTGGATCAGACTCCATGATCATCATCAGATTAAGAAAGTTTGAAAGCTTATATAATTTAATCCAAAAGTATTATCTTCTCATCCTAATGTAAACAAAATTATATACATAATCTAATAATACCATATAATCCAATTCGATAAGTCATTCTAGGGGAGCCATGAGAGGGATAATTCAAGCAACCAGCTAGGGTTTTCAAAAAGTGCTTAAACTAGCATGCCATTCTATCTTGTTTGTGGTGTACAAGGTTTAACTGCTAGGTTTTCTTGTTGGTGTTGTGCCAATAAATTATTAAAATATATTAGAAACAAAATGCCACTCAATCTTAATTGTATCCATTCAATTCTAATGTCTAGAAGAGGTTAATCCTCATGTGAGAAAAATGAACCATTGAGTAGTGAAAAATGAGGCCACTAGTGAAAAGGAAAAGAAGATGTTGTTCCACTAGGATATATTGGATATCTTACCTAACTCATGCATGGAATTAGGGGCTAAAAAGGATTTTAAGGATAATTGTGCTATTTGCATAGATATTGACATACCTATTTCAAGGTGAGAGTTGTTCTCTTGCTTTTAAAGGAATAGGAACATGCCCATTCTCCTATCAAACCCTTGGTCTTTTTATTTGGCCACAATAATTTTCCTAAATGTATTTATCAATGTGTATTTACTTAGGGTTTTGGTGGGATAATATCAACATGTGACTAAAATTTTAGAAGTGATGGTTCAATTTCGATGGATATAAATAAGATGACAATAAATGACTATTTTGAGTTAAATAAGAAATATTTAATTGAGATTGAATTGGGTAAATTTGAATAAAATAAGAAAAATTGCATAGAAAACCTTTACAAGAGATGAAACGCCCCAATATAGAAAAATACATGGAACAAAAGGAAGGTACCCATATTTGATTAAGAACAAGAAAATTTTTAGTTCACAATATTTTAGAGATATTTTGTTAAACCATACTATTCATTATGTCAGATCTTAGGGAAGGATGTTCAAAGTAGAATGGAAACTAGTTTAAACATGATGGCTATGAGAATAAAAAATACAAATGTCAATGTTGAGTATGAGTTGGCCTCTTACATCAAAAAGAGATTATGGAAGGTCAAAAAAGGGTACCCAAATGTCACGTTGTTCTAGACATTCTGATTTTTCAATTGGATCAGAAGCATTGGTAGCATTCCAGGATCCCTTGAAGAGTGGATACAATCTAAAATATGGAAAATCAAGGAGGTTTGATCGTGAAGGTTTTATAAATTGATTAAAAGATGAGCATGTGAAAAGAGGCCCTTATTTTCATGAAGTCTTCTATGAGGAGGATGTGATAATGAGCTACCCTAGTGTGTTAGAAGTATTACAAAAAAGAAAGAAGTGGGTGACACTGTTGAGCATTGAAGCAGAGAGAAAGAAATGGGATCCAAGCTTCCCAAGTTTTGACCTTGAAGAAACAAAAGAATTCAAAATGATAGAGCTCATGTTGAGTAATTTTGAATAAAGATATGGGAGAAGCATTGCAACAAAAGAGAAGAGGCCTATAGTAGAAGAAAGGCTAGAATATATGCCTCCTAGATTACAAGAATTAAAGGACAAAGGTATTAATATTGTTGAACCTTACGGCCAACTAGCATAGAAACCATAAAAAAGAAAGAGGATTGAAGTTCAACCTCTTATTGTGCCTTATGAAGTTACTAAAGAAATGAGAGAAATTGAGGAGCTGCTCAAACAATATTTAAAATGGCTATTGAAGAAGAGGTTAATCAACCTCTAAAATCACCTCTAAAATATGATCTCAAAGGAAAAGTGCCTCAAGATCGGGTAAATGTTCATACATCTATCCATTCAACCAAATCGATGGTGAAAGGGTGGTGAAATCTTCTTAGTTTTAGTAGTTGTTGATTTCATCATGACCCTAGAGTTTAAAGGATTTTGGATTAAGAGGAAATCCAAAGAACAAAATGAGAATAAGTTGGGACTAGAAGAGCCAAAGCAAGGTAAGGTGGTCTCTCTTGATGATGCAATCTTGATGATATTAATGTAGCCCTTGAAGAGGAAACACAAATGGTGTAGGAAAGTGGTATTCTTTTGGTTCCAAACTGGAAATTTGAAGATGTTTTCCTATTGAATTAAATCAAATAGAAAAAGGATCCATTATTTTCTACTAATTTTGGTAGTGAAAGATGTGTTAGTGGAATAGGGTACCACCCAAAGCTTAAAGCATTATCTTAATGGGTAAAGGCCCCAAGGACATGAAATCCACAATTTCTACTAATTGTGCAAGAAACAAGGGATAATGGTATCATAATAACAGTGAGGAATACCATAACTATGGAGCCCACCACCAACACCATGGACTCAATAATATTTATTCCACTACAAGTGGCAATCAAAACATTCATTTTCATGTGACCTCTCTTCGTGCAATTGTTCTTCTTATCTTTAGTAAACTCCAAATCTAGACTCGAAATTTAAAGAAAGCATTAATCTATTTTTCCTTATATGTCAAAAAATTAGAATCTTAAAGTTAAGATTGAATTATAACCAAAAGAATGTAGAAAGTCATTGTATGAGTAGATAGTGGTTTTAAATATATATAAATTTAAAATTCATAATTTTTAAATAAAATAATATAAAAATTAAAAAAATTGTGTTATGACAACAATGATCATAGTGTTGAACAAGATATCATAATTGTAATCACACAATAGATATTGTGAATAGTGAAGCCAAAACACTACTATAGTTTAAACATAAAGTCATTATGTATACATCGATAATACATAGTTCAATACCATAATGTCAATAAAAAATGTTATTTATTAAGTATATTGATGGAAATATAAAACATCATCAATAAGTATAATGTTAGTATCAAAGGAAATCCAAATAGGCATAGAAGAAAAATAGGCATGAGACATGACACTTTTTCATAATATTTATTCCATGATTCACAATATCACTTGACATAAACTTACATTAAAACTCGATAAAAGAGTTAGTAAGTAGTATTCATACAACGAAAAACTCATCAAGAGACCCTTATTTCTAACATATTATTTTAAGATGAATGGTTTGGTAATATTGGTGTGGGGAATGCCTGCAATTCTACAACCTTCTTTAATACCATTCCAAAGGTTTCACTCATATCTCTTTTCTCATAATTCATGTCTATTGGAAGGCTGCAATTAAATGAATGTATTAAAGAAGCGAAAGTAAAATGAAGGATTTAATGAGCTAAATTAAGTCTTAACCATATTATTCTTCCAACTTCAAATGGTATCAACTCAATCTTGTTCCTTGTATGTCATTTTACTATTCTCACCATTGAAAAACCTCTCTAGCACCTTCCACTTTCCCTCCTACACTCTTTATCTCACCAACTATCTCTTTAATCCTTTGACCGTATTGTTGGATATTCTCACCTTCAGACATTCTCATGTCATCAATTTTTCCTCTTAAATTCTCCTCTTTGGCAATATTAACATGTTCATCACTGCTATAAATCTCTTCTGATTTCTTCCATACTTCATATGCAATTTAAAGACCATGAACATCTACATATTCCACATAAAACAAGGAACTGATAATAGCCTCTAATGCATGGTGATTTTCTTGTTGTTCTTTCTTCTGATCATCAGTCAGGGGTCTAGTAGGTGTAATATACTTATTTTCTATATGATCCCAATACAGACTACCAAGACTCTTAATGTAAATCTTCATTCTATCACTCCTTATTCTATAGTTATCTTTATTGAACTTCGGACCTTCTTTCTTCATCATGATGTACAAGGTCTTTTCCTCAAGCTATTAGGCTTTTAGATTAAGAGGACCTAAGGTGGTCTGATACCAATTGATGGTATGATGAAAGAGTAAGTATCTGGTAGAATACTGAGAGGGAGGGAGTGAATCCGTATATTGGAAAACTCATACAAAGTTCCCAAACTCAAACTCAGTTAAACAAAGTAAACATACCTTAGTCAAGATCAATATTCATTGGAATACTTGATATCAACCGGTTTAATTCTTATAACAAATTAAGAATAAACAACTTCAATCTTGTAAACATCAACAATGCTTAATTATAACTCAACATATTCATCTCTCAATGCTTCTACATATCATGCCTTATCATAAGTTAGCCAAATGAACAAATAAGATCACAATCACAAAAGCATTCACCACTTGACACAAATGTTTATACGTGGAAAACCCAAATAGGTAAAAACCACGGTGAGATGAGACTCACAAGGATAGCTATCTGAGCTCTTTTGAAGTTCGCCCTGTTAGGAGCCAAGCCTGTTAAACCTTTACAATAAGTCCTGTTAAGAACTAATTCTGGGTATGAATCACCCAGTTAAGGTATTTACAAATATGCCTTAATGAAAAGCTCAATACCCTGTTAGGAGTAACCTCACTGGAGGATTTAAGAATCCAAGCTAATGGACCTCCTTGTTAGAGGATTTAATGAGTAACGAAGCTTGTTAGAGCTTATCCAGTTAAGGGATTTTACTTTTGTTGTAATTGTTAGAAAAAAATAGGTTTTCTTGATCTATCTGAGTAGCACTATATTTTCTTGATCAGATCCTTCTAAGCTTCAATCTGCCTTCACTAAAAGTCTAGATCCATTCACTGATTGGGAAACTACACACTCAACTGATTTCAATCAATCTTGCCAACAACCTTTACAAACAACTTCATCAACCTTAAATACAAATCAATTAGGTCGGTAACACAACAAAAATCTAATTCTCATCACCGATATTATAAACAAGTTGGTGCAATCTTGACCATTAGAAATCATGACAATCTCTTCATACTCTTCAAGAAAATTCCAACTGCTCTATGATCACCACTTCATCAGACTTGCAACTCATCACATGCTATGCATAAGATACAATCCACTTTGCTCCTTCCCAAGACAAAAAACAAATACGCCAAAACAATTTGAAAATATCCTCATACAATGATCACATGTGTTTCCATCATTACTGCTTATCAGATAATAAACCAATAAAGTTGATTGGTTAGGGTTTAACAACTAATAGGTTTTATCGGTTACATTACATAGAATGGTTTAACCCTTTACACCAGTTCACCAGTTCAACTCACAAAATTTACATACCATTTTACAACATCTTCCACAAAGCTCATCTTACCAGTTACTAGCCAATATGAAAAACAACAATATCAACAATGACATGAATACCATTACCGGTTCAGTTGATATCAATGACAACATATCATTAATGCAATCTCTATGCAAAATGCCAACAATCTCAAAATTCCAACAATCTCCCCCTTTGGCATTGATGGCAATACAAATATCAACTCCTCTGCTTGTTGTTGAGATTGGTGAATAGTAATCCTGGTTTACATTACTAAGTATTCACCTTGTTGTTGTCTGTCTTTAGCCTGTCACTGGTTCACCTAATCAGAAACATAATTCTTCTCCTCAATCACATAATTCTTCTCCCCCTTTGACAACAATGCCAAAGTGAAAGTAAAATGTATAATTCTGAAACTTGATGCTCCCCCTGTGGAATACATCCACTTCTTCATCAATCCATGTAAAATTCTGTTAGTGGTTCAGGGATTGATGCAATCAACATCATGCTCAACTAATTTCATGAAGAGGAACAACCCCCAATTGACTTATAAGATACATGAAAGTGGTCTTAGATATAGGTTGGTAAAGATATCTGCAAGCTGCTCCTTGGTAGAAACATGCTCCAAGATAAAATCTTTACTTGAACTTTTTCCCTCAAGAAGTGATATTTCAATTCAATGTGCTTAGTCCTTGCTTGCAAACCAAGATTTTTAGAAATGTTTGTTGCACTTATATTATCATACAATATCTTTATTCGTCCTGAGATTTCCATCTTCAAACCTTCCAAAATGTGTCTCATCCACATAGCTTGTGTGCAATTCATATAAGCTTCTACATACTCAGCTTCAACAGTAGATTGTGAAGTGCAACTCTTTATTTAACAACTCTATGAAACTAGCCTTCCTCCTAGAAAGAATGCTCCACTGGTAGTACTCTTTCGGTCATCAATATTTCCTTCCCAATTGGCATCTGTGTATCCTTTCAAATTAAAATTTCCACCATATGGATACCATAACCCATAGTCAACAGTGCCTTTCAGATATCTAAAAATTCTCTTGGTTGCCATCAGATGTGCCTCCTTTGGATTATTTTGAAATCTAGCAACAATACCAACTGGATGGGCAATATATGGTTGACTGTGAACAACATTGTGTAATATGCCAATCATTGCCCTATATTCCTTCTCATCTATAGACTTAGATGCATCTTCCTTGGACAATTTACAACTTCTAACCATTGGGGTTCCAACTGGTTTACAATCACTCATACCGAAAGTCTTCAAAACCTCTTTCACATACTTGGATTAAGTAATGAAAATACCATTCTTCATCTGCTATATCTATAAGCCTATAAATTTTTTTATTTCCCCTACTAATGACATCTCAAATTCAATCTTCATTTCATCTACGAAACAATTACTCATGTCATCATTACCTCCAAATATAATGTCATCTACAAATACTTCACTGACCAGTATTTCATCTCCTTCAGAATTGAGATAAATGTTGTTGTCATCACTGGTTCTAGAAAAGCCTATTTTCATCGGATAAATATGAGGTAGTTCATACCATGCTTTGGGTGCCTTCTTTAGTCCATACAAAGTTTTATGCAATTTTCATACCATGTCTTCCTTATCTGTCAATGCATAACCATCAGGCTGCTCTATATAAACCTTGTCTTCCAGTTTCTCATTCAAGAATCCAGACTTAACATCCATCTGGTATACCTTAAACTTGTTATGAGCTGCAAATGCAAGTAATGTTCTCACACCTTCCAGTCTCTCTACTGGTGCAAAAGTTTCTCCATAATCTTCTCCTTCATCTTGCGCATAACCTTTGCATACTAATCTTGCCTTATTGAGAACTACAACACCATCTTCATTTAACTTATTTCTAAACACCCATTTAGTGTCTATAACATTCTTATTTACTGGTCAAGGTACCAGGGTCCAAGTGTTGTTCTTCTAAATTTGATCCAACTCCTCCTCCATAGCTTTCACCCAATGAGCATCACCAAATGCCTCCTAAACATGTCTAGGTTAAAAGGTGGAGATTCATGCAAGAGTTATCTCCTATTCTCCTTCTAGTTAGTACATCGACATCCTATTTAGGACTGTAATTCACTCTCACATACCTAGGAATAACATTATCATTCTCTTCAGGTTCAGCTTTATCATTATCATGTTCCTCTTAATTTATTTGTTCATGTTGAACAAGTGCATTAGGATTTGCTTTACCAGTTTCTAATTTAACAATTTTAGGTTCCAAAAGAAAAATGCAAGGATCTTCATCCTTTTTCTTAGAATTGGTTCCTTGTGTAACTTCAGGATATTCATCTACATGAACATCAACACTCTCAATAATTTTGTGTCCGATTGTTAAAGAATTTATAGGCTTTACTCTTGGTGGAATAGCTAATAAATATGCCTTCATCACTCTTAGCTTCAAACTTTCATGTAATCACCTCTTTTAATAAAACATTTGCTTCAAAATATCTTAAAATAGCTAACGTCAGGTGATCTCCCATACTGATACTCATATGGGGTCTTGTCCTTACCTCTTTTCACTAGAACTCAGTGCATTGTGTAGATAGTTGTACTTACAGCTTCTTTCCAAAATATATTTGCTACAACTCCTTGTATCAGCATAGTCCTAGCAGCTTCAACCACTGATCGGTTGTTTTTCTCTGCTATACCATTCTTCTATGGTGTCCTTGGTTCAAAAAGTTGCCACTTGATACCATTATCATCACAATACCTAGTTAACTCCACAAAAGTGAATTCACCGCCTTGATATGTTCTTAGACATTTTATCTTTTTTCCACTTTCTTTCTTAGCTAAGGCTCTAAATGCCTTGAATTTACCAAAAGCTTCATTCTTATCCTTCAATAATGTGACCCACATCATTCTTGAACAATTATCAGAGCACACGTTTTTCGAAAATATAAATTTTTTGAAATTTTTTTGCTCTAATACCATATTGGAGATGAGAAAATACAACACCATAGGAGCCCAAATCATCTCTGCAAGCTAAAAAACCTGTTACAAGGAGAAGCGAGGAAGCAAATCATAGAAGGAACAAAAACACAAGAAAAAATATGCTTCAAAAGATGAGAGCTCAATAATATCCAAAATGTATTGTCAATAATAATCCTTCTTCATACAATGAAAAGAAAGAACTCAACCTTTAATACGTCAAGAAACCCTAAAAGGGAAAACCTAGGTTTGCACATAATAATTAATAAAAGAATTAATTATTATGCACCTAAAGTTAGCTTAAGTGTAAAAGAGATAAAGGGAACTTAAATAATTAAACAAATATTGTTTAATTAATCAAGTAAATACGTGAATACTCTAACACCCCCCCTTAAGCTAGACTTAGGGAGAAGCTAAAACCTAGAACAGCTACTGAAAGCAATAAAGATGGGTCCCGACAATAAGGCTTGATCAGGTACCCAAATACAATGAAATCTCTATGAACTGGAGAAATAGAGAAAACCACGCGGGAACAAAAATCTACTCCAAAAAGAGATGGAAAAGAACACCACTGAAGCATGGAGAACCTGCAAACTTTGTCGAAGAATAATTGTTGATCTGGAGAACCTCCATTGAAATAGAACATGACCAGGTAGAGAAGACTGTAATCTGTATGAGTGCTCATTCCCGCCGAGGTCGGCAGGGGCCGAAACCGAGGAAGGCGCGGGGCTTGAGGTCTTCCTGCAGGGCCTGCATGTTGGCAGGGAGCCGGACTAATAGGTGCAGTCGCCGTACGATGGCCGAACTGTTAGTCTGGTACCTGCATAAAAACAAAGCCCCCCAATTTTATTTAAAAAAAAAAAAAAAAACTACAATCGCCTTTTCTGATTTAAAATTTTTTTTTTTTCAAAAAATCAAATTTCGGCTTGCATGTCGTAAAAAGGCAAATGTTTTTTTTTTTCAAATTTTTTTTCTCAAACTGCGTGCCAGGGCCTTATAGCCTGGATCTAGAGAAAAAATACTCACAGAGGCTCAGGAACCAAAATAGGTCAAATTTTAAATGACCATAGGGGCTTTTGGGCCTTCTGAGCACGATGGTGAGGTCCATTTAGGCCCAAAGTGCTCAGAAAAAAGGTCAAACCCTAGGTACATACAAAAAATTCCTGAAACCCCAGATCTGCTTCCAAAGCAAAAATTCTCAAAACAAGAACAAGTAGCTATAGATCTGAAGCTCTGATACTATATAGGAGTTGAGAAAATACAACACCATAGGAGCCCAAATGATCTCTTCTCTGGGTTGGATGTCTCTATTTTGGTTCTCGTTTCTATTTCTAGTCTTCTTATCATTGTAGCTTGTATTTATGCAAACTCACTGAGATAAAGTGCCATCATGCATTGTTTACTTGGGATCCTGCACATCTTGTGCCTTTTTGTACATGCACTCCTTATAAAGTTCCATGAGGGGGTTGATGTTTGCCTATTGTTTTCCATCTTCATTTGTCCAGTGAGTGTTCCTTCCATGACATTCACCTCATGATGTGTGTCAAGTGAGTGTTCCTTCCACGACACTATGTACTTTCTTAGCACCTTTGATTTTCCTGGTTCTTTGTCATGCAGTTCTTGTTGGCTGTTCTTTTCAGTGTACTTGTCCCTCTCCCTCTTCAGCATTATGGGGAGATTTGTCCTGTTGGTTCTAATGCTTTTGTGGTTCTATTGATCATCTCTTCAGGCTTTGGTGTTTTCATGCCATCTATATCTTCAATTTCAATTGTTTGCCTTGTTTGCCTTCAGATTCGAGTAGTGTCATTTGAGGGCACTCATATAGATTACAATCTTCTCTACCTAGTCATGTTCTATTTCAGTGGAGGTTCTTCAGATCAGTAGTTATTCTTCAACAGAGTTTGCAGGTTCTTCATGCTTCAGTGATGTTCTTTTCCATCTCTTTTTGGAGTAGAGTTTTTTCCCACGTAGTTTTCTCTATTTCTCCAGTTCATAGAGATTTCATTGTATTTGGGTACCTGATCAGGCCTTGTTGTTGGGACCCATCTTTATTGCTTTCAGTAGTTGTTCTAGGTTTTAGCTTCTCCCTAAGTCTAGCTTAAGGGGGGGTGTTAGAGTATTCGGGTATTTACTTGATTAATTAAACAATATTTGTTTAATTATTTAAGTTCCCTTTATCTCTTTTACATTTAAGCTAACTTTAGGTGCATAATAATTAATTCTTTTATTAATTATTATGTGCAAACCTAGGTTTTCCCTTTTAGGGTTTCTTGACCTATTAAAGGTTGAGTTCTTTCTTTTCATTGTATGAAGACGGATTATTATTGACAATACATTTTGGAGATTATTTAGCTCTCATCTTTTGGAGCATATTTTTCCTGTGTTTTTGTTCCTTTTGTGATTTGCTTCCTTGCTTCTCCTTGGAACAAGTTTTTCAGCTTGCAGAGATCATTTGGGCTTCTGTGGTGTTGTATTTCTTGCATAATAATTAATTCTTTTATTAATTATTATGTGCAAACCTAGGTTTTCCCTTTTAAGGTTTCTTGACCTATTAAAGGTTGAGTTCTTTCTTTTCATTGTATGAAGAAGAATTATTATTGACAATACATTTTGGAGATTATTGAGCTCTCATCTTTTGGAGCATATTTTTTCCTGTGTTTTTGTTCCTTCTATGATTTGCTTCCTTGCTTCTCCTTGTAACAGGTTTTTCAGCTTGCAGAGATCATTTGGGCTCCTATGGTGTTGTATTTTCTCAACTCCAATAATCTTGCCTAGCTAACATTCTTTACAAAGAGCATTAACCGGTTTGTCTAGCTGAGACAAACCTCTTACTGTCTTAGACTTGCTTACTTTAACAATATTATCAAAATATATATGACAAAATCTCCTATGCCAAAGCCAACTATCATCTATTTTTGCAATCAAACAGTTGGTAACTTTAGGATTGAGATGAAATAGATTACCTCTGGCCTGTTTCTCAATTGAAATCAATTCACCTTTTGTTGTCAAATATTTTGCACATTCCATTTCTAAACTCCAGTGGGTATCCTATGTCATTAAGTTGTCCCACACTTTAAAGATTGTCCTTTAGGCCTTCAATCCAATAGACATTGTCAGCACTACTCTTTCCATTAAGAGAAATAAATCCCTTACCTTTAACCATATAGGGTGAGTCATTGCCAAATCTGACAACATCGCCATCAAATTCCTTCAGGAAAAGAAATTTACTCCAATCACCGGTCATGTGATATGAACAACCACTATCTATGATCCAATCATCAGAGTTATCCATTTTGGATACTAGTGGCTTCTGATATGATATTTCTTCCTTAACAGCTACAAACACAATATCTTCACTAGCATTATCATCAGATTCTTCATTAGTAATACCACTGTCAATAGATACAAGACAATCTCTCTTTCCTTTACCCTTATAATTCTTAAATTTGTCTCTCTTGTATTCATTTTCACCATTAGGGCAATTTGCTACTATATGACCAATCTTGTTGCATGCAAAACATTTTAAAGGTACCTTACCTCTATATTTACCAGTGCCTCTAGTTAGTTGTTTTGCCAACAATGCTTCAAGTTCCACTAAGTTGTCTTCATCTTCAACATCTCTGTTGGATCTAGATTCATAGCTATGGCCAGTATCTCTACTTCATCTCACAGATGGGTTAGAGATAGAAGCTCTGAATGCAGATTTTGATTTCTATACACTAACATCATATCCATTTAGTTGAAAAGTAGTAAGTTTGCCAATAATAGAGTCAAGAGTTAACTTTGTCTTGTCAATGGATTTTAGCTCTTGAATAGCTGCAACTTAGATAGCATAGACCGGTTGCAGGCTTCTTAGTACCTTATTGATTACTATGGCACCTTCCACTTTCCCTCCTGCACTCTTTATCTTACCAACTATATCTTTAATCATTTGACCATACTGCTGGATATACTCACCTTTAGACATTCTCATGTCATCAAATTTTCCTCTTCTCTTTGGCAATCTTAACATGTTCATCACTGCTATAAACATCTTCTAATTTCTTCCATACTTCATATGTAGATTAAAGACCATGAACATCTACATATTCAACATCAGACAGGGAACTGATAATAGTCTCTAATGCCTGCTGATTTTCTTGTTGTTCTTTCTTCTTATCATCAGTTAGGGGTCCAATAGGTGTAATATACTTATTTTCTATATGATCCCAGAACTGACTACCAAGATTCTTAATGTAAATCTTCATTTTGTCACTCCATATTCTATAGTTATCTTTGTTGAACTTCAGACCATCTTTCTTCATCATGATCTACAAGATCTTTTCCTCAAGCTGTTAGGCTTTTAGATTAAGAGGACTTGAAACATCTGATATCAATTGATGGTATGATGAAAGAATTAAGTATCTAGTAGAATACTTAGAGGGGGTGGGGGGGTGAATCAATATATTGAAAAACTAATATACAAAGTTCCCAAACTCATACTCAGTTAAACAAAGTAAACATATCTTAGTCAAGATCAATATTCATAAGAATACTTGACATCAACCGGTTTAACTTTTATGGCAACTTAACAACAAACAACTTCAATCTTGTAAACATTAACAATGCTTAATCATAATTCAACATATTCATCTCTCAATGCTTCTATATATCATGCCTTATCAGAAGTTAACCAAATCAGCAAATAATATCACAACCAAAAAAGCATTCACCACTTGACACAAATGTTTATACGCGGAAAACCCAAATAGGTAAAAACCACAATGAGATGAGACTCACAAGGATAGCTATCTGAACTCTTCTAAAGTTTTCCCTATTAGGAGCCAAGCTTGTTAAAGCTTTACAATAAGTCCTGTTAAGAACTAATTCCGGTTAGGAATCACCCAGTTAAGGGATTTACAAACATGCCTTAATGAAAAGAACAATACCGTGTTAGGAGTAACCTCACTGGAGGATTTAAGAATCCAAGATAATGGACCACCTTGTTAGAGGATTTAATGAGTAAGCAAGCTTGTTAGAGCTTATCTAGTTAAGGGATTTCATATCTGATGTAATTGTTAGAAAATATAGGTTTTCTTGATTTGTCTGAGTAGCACTATATTTGCTTGATTAGATCCTTCTAAGCTTTAATATGCCTTCATGCAAAGTGCAAATCCATTCACCGGTTAGGCAACTACGCACTCAACTGATTTCAATCTGTCTTGCCAACAAGATTTACAAACAACTTCATCGAGCTTAAATACAAATCAATTAGGTCAGGAACACAACAAAAACCTAATTCTCATCATCGAGATTACAAACAACTTGGTACAATCTTGACCGTTAGAAATCATGACAATCTCTTCACATTCTTCAAGAAAATTCCAACCACTCTATGATCACCTCTTCATCGGACTTTGTAACTCATCACATGTTGTGCATTAGATATAATCCACTTTGCTCCTTCCCTAGACAAAAAACAAATGCGCCAAAACAATTTGAACATATCCTGATACAATGATGACACGTGTCTCCATCATTACTACTTATCAGATAATAAACTAACAAACTTGATCGGTTAGGGTTTAATAGCTGATAGCGTTTACTAGTTATATTACATAGAAAGCTTTAACCCTTTACACTGGTTCACCGGTTCAACTCACAAACTTTACATACCAATTTAGAACATCTTCCACAAAGCTCTTCTTACCAGTTACTAGCCAATATCAAAAACAACAATATCAACAATAACATGAATACCATTACCAGTTCAATTGTCATCAATGACAACATATCATTAATGCAATCTCTATGCAAAATGCCAACAATCTCAAAATGCCAAAAGTCATCCGATAAGGTTATCTAGATACTAGCTATGATTTTGGAACTATATTAATGTGAAAATACACCTCACAATGGGGTGGCATCTATGAAAACTCTATAGGAAATGTATCTATAAAATATCCGAGTATAGTAAATTCATCCAAGTGTGTACCTAATGAGACCTCTAAATTGTCATTAATGGTGATGGAAAACATTTGACATCCCTTTTAGATACTTTGATTAAGTTGCATACTATAAATAATATGTAGAGATAATCATCCTTATCCTTATGTATCTCAAGGCAATTCATACTTAATAAAATATCACAAGATTCCAAGGCTTTAATCCATAGGTCTACTATAGTGGTGATATCTCCAAATGCCAATCAAGAATGACTTACTAGTGAATCCACAACCACCTTGGCCCCCAAGGCCAACTCTTCCTCCCAACTAAAATTTTCCTAATATTTTATTAGCTTGCAATTATCCATTATAGAGTAAGATATAAGAGAAGACATTAGTTCCAAAATCAACCAATATACTCAATGATACATCATCAATCATAATTTTATCCTCAATGATGGTGTCTTGATGGTCAATCTAGTGGTTCTTCAACACTATAAAGACTCTGCGGGACTTTCCCATGTCCCTAATCATTTTCTTTAATGAATTGTATAGTTTCCTCCTACACCATAACACTTTATGCACTCTACAACCAAGTTATCATACCCCCAGATACATGATATGGATATCTTATATGTCTCTACATTGGTCAATTATTGGTAAAATGATATGATCTATTCATGATCCCACTAAATCTACTCTACTAATTTTTTTTGTTTGAGAATGCCTACCTATTTATCCTAAGGTATATTGTACCTATTGGGTACCTGTGATTTCCATGGTTAGTTATGGCTGCCCTTTTGGCCCTAGTTGTTGACTTTTTACAAATAATACCATGTGGGTCAAAATTCTTCATTCAGAGGGTGAAAGGGTGTATAAGAGTCCTAATATTGATGCACTAGTTGTAGTTGTGATCATTATTTTATATCCCTTGGGATCGATCATTGACCTCCTCTATAATGAGTTCCTTTCTAGTAGCAACCTTAAGGTTCTTTAGATTGGCTATGCATACTTTTCCTATTATACTTGGGTTCAAACCCCCAATAAAATAGTAAAGCCTCACTAAGTTATAGGTCATAGTAAAGCCTCACTACTATAGGTCATTGTAAAGGCTCACTACTATAGGTCATGAAACTATTTTTAATAGAAATGCCTTGAGACATATCATTCTCTAACATGCTCTAAAAATATATTCCAAGAAAGGGGGTTTAATGCGAGATGGTGCTTCCACTCCTCCTAGAACCACATAGTGAAAATGAATAAGACTCAATAAGTATACTACAAATCAAGATCTTGTATTGCTCACATATGAATCATGCAACCCAAAATAATGGTTTAGGCCGAGCAACAAAGACATGAATCCTAACCTATTGGTGGATCCTAACAATGTTGGGGTTTGAAGGCATGGGAACTCATGGATCTAATCATCTTTGTCTCATTGTTTTCTCAATGTGATAAATAGCTAAAAAAAATAGTTCTAGTGAGATCAAGGTATATGAATTTCCTTATCTACAACCTTTTATATATAAATCTTATGAAGCTTACATGGGCTATTATTGCACCTACAAAATATTATAGCATTCTACCTAGCTATAGGTATGTCCTCATGATGTGCCTCCTCAATTTTATAGCTAGAATAACTTCAAAAGTACTTTTTTCTTCTAAATTTTGGTAGGAGGGAAATTAAACATATAAAATGTTATATCAAAATAATTACAATAAGTCCATTCTAAAATAGTGGACATGTATGTATGCTCCATGAAATATTGAATCAATATCTTACACAAGGTATACTAAAGGACACCGTGATAAGAAGGAAAATTCTAAATTATGTCCCAAAAAGAAATAATAGATTGTGTTCCTTGTATATTCTTAATAAGAGCAGACTCTTTGGTATCGTCACTAGGAAGATGAGGAAGTGGTTGAAGAATAGGATCTGGTTGAATAATAGGATTTGGTTGAGAAAAGGAAATAGGGAAAGAAGTAATTTTTTTAGTGAGTGTGACATTCATGGGCCACCATATGGTCATTACTATTTATATGGTATATTACACTTCACATATTGAGTGTGGAAAAGGAAATTAGAAGATCGAAGACTATTGGTAGCCCAAATAGTGATCATTGGAGAAAAATGTGGAATTGAAAAAGGAATCACCTATAAAATGATTGTAGGAATAGAAGAAATATTTTAAATATTAATTTACTTATCTAATATATCCTTGGTGGATAAATCTATAAAAAATGATTTGATTAGATAGGTTATTTACTTCAATAAAAATATGTGATGTAGATGAAGAAATAAGAAGAGGATGCTCAACATCTATTTGTGAAGGATCTAATGTGTGGTGAGAATCTGCAGCTAAATATACATAATTAATAGACAATAGATAATAGGATTGAAAAATTATATTAGTAATTTTAAGAAATTAATCTTTGATTTCATCCTCTTGTGCAAATAAATATTTAGATTTTACAAGAGGAATTTTAGGAGAGGGATCAAAAGAATAGATTGACCTAAGAAGGCACCATCCCATGCAACAAACATAATATCTTAAACCTTTTGAGAAATTTTAAATGGCAATTTAAGAAAAGAAGATAATAATTCCATTTATATATAATATATAAGTTCGTTCAAGAAAGGTGTAAAAATGAAGTTACTTGAATGTATACATATTATAATTTTGTCAAAAAAATAAATAAATTTATTTCTAGAAAAAAAAATTCATGTTGAGAAGGTTTTGTAAGTGCGTTAAGGTAGTTTAACAAAAGCATAAAAGGTAATTTGAATATCCATTAAAATATATATTGTACATAGGATGGTAATAAAAAACATTATTTATTGGAGTTAAAAATTCATAAATGGTATAATTTAGAAGCATAAATAGAAAAATATGAGGAACTAGAACACTATTGTAGATGTTGGTGCATCAAATAAAAATTTGAACTAAGTGCTACCATTTGTATGGATAGGATGTCAAAAATCTTCTACAAAGTGATATTGCTTAAAAAAATGAACTTTGCTTCAATAAATTTGTAGAAGCATAGAATAAAAGATGTTGGGGTTGTATGGGTTTTCCTTTACATCAAATCCCTACTTTAGTATTTCTACCTTCATTGGTACCCATCATAATGAAATAAATATATTGTGTGTGAGAGGGTGCTCCTATCCCGAGTGTGTTGTAGAATGGTAAGAGTTATTATGTAATGGTGAAAATTAAAATGAAAAGTTATAAGGGATATCAGGATCCTAAGGTTCTTAGGGGCACAAAAAGAGAGTTGCAATGATAATTAAACAGAAGATAAGACAATAAAAAGAACAATAATATATATAAAGGAAAAATAAAACCAAGGAGACAAGATAGATTGAAGGATAATATTGAGAGATTTCTATAAAATTATTTGACATAGTTGTGTGAGAGATTGAGAAAATCCAAGAAGAGCCAAGGTTATAATAATAGAATCATGAGAGAGCACAAATAGTATAAAAGTGATAAATTGTTTGAAAAATGAGAAGAGAGGCCAAAATAAGAGTTTGTTAAGCCACTTTAATTTGTCTTAATCCATTACCATTTACCTAGCAAGGTGACATGAGGCGATATACTTAAAAATAACCATCAAATGAGAAACTATAATGGGTTTCTATAGTATCGCACTAATGCTATTATAATTTGAGCTATAAAATGATGAGACACTAAAAAATCACAAGGATAATATAAAGAAAACATTAGATTGACAAAAGAAGAACATATGAGAAAATACCTAAGCACCATGGAAGGTAGAAAGGCTCATGTAGGGGTCAAAATGAGCCTAGAAAAGCACTAATGGGATAGACACCAATGTGGACACAAAATATAATGTTAAATTTGAGCGGTACACAATTTTTGATGTTACATTAGGAATGTATTAATCAATATTACTATTTGATTGTCCCACTAAATTACCTTAGTGAAAACCACCTTGACTTACTAGAGCATAAATAAGGGGAAAATGCCACACATTCTCATGTATTGTTCCATTCATGCCACTATTTCATGACAAGTATAACCCATAGCATCATCTTTCCCTTCTCTAGGCATGAGCTTTGGTATATTATTTATGATTTTTGGATATATAATAGTGATCAACTAGAAACACAATAATTGATTATATTATTTAATGCTTGTTTGTATTGTACTATTTTAAGAAGAGCCCCTTCAACTTGAATATTATGTTTAAAGTTTATTAATAAAATCAATGGTTGTCTCTAAGGGAATGAATGGAAGCATGAGTTAGAAACAATACATTTGACTGAGTGCATAAACTTTTAAAATCCATGGAATAAATTTAACAAGTAAGAACTTGTTATAAATATAGTCTAACTATCTTGCATTGAAACAATGTTGTGACATGAGGGATCACCTTTGCCACCATGTATTGTAAGACTAGTTGCTATAAATCATAATATTTAAGGATATAGTAGGATCTCATTTTCAAGAAGTAAAAAAATAACTAGAAAATGTGGTGAGTACCTTACAATAAAAGATATAGAATAAAACTCTACTTATATTAAAATATAGATTGTAAAAAGTTGAGTTTGATTAATGAGAAAGAGGAATAGTAATAATTGAGATTAATAATAGGAAATACTTATGAAGCAATCTTATTCTTTCCTAACTTACAGTGTGATGTTGATAATGATTTGTTTGAAGTGTTGACAAGTTATCATCTTAACTTAGATAATGAAATAAAATCAATGATAAGCTAGATGTGGTATACATGGTTTTTAATTTCTAAGGCCTAGCATTAAATCATGCATACAATATGATATTAAGACACTTTTATCTAATAAAATCATGTCCAATACTAATTATCATTTCCGCGATTTATAGAACCTATTTGTCTTTATGATTGGAATAGAATATGAAAAATGTCTTATGCTGAAAAGTATCATTAGTGAGTCATTATAGATAGAGGGAATACTAATCACATCTTTAATAGTATTAAAGAACCTTGATTAGTGTAAGAACATCAAATATAAGTAAAATAAATAATATTAAAATTAATGAAATTCAAATATACTTATTAACAAGAGATGTAAATCGTCAAGTTGCCGCCAATAGTGTGATTAGTTTAGAGTAGATAAAAGTAGAGAGAGAGAGAGAGAGAGAGAGAGAGAGAGAGAGAGAGAGAGAGAGAGAGAGAGAGAGAGAGAGAGAGAGAGAGATTAAAAAATCAATAAAAATTATTCTAATAATTGACTTAGGATAGAAAATTGAAATTGAAGTATGTATTATAAGTAAAGAAAATGATAGGCATACGTAGTCTTAGAATCGATGATGTAAGTGTTATTGTTCCTGTTATTGTCTTATCTTTTGTTTAATTATCATTGTTGAAAGATTAGTTATCTTAGTTTGGTTATTTTTTAAAAATCTAAATTGATAAATAGAGTGATGTAAATGGATCTTGAGCTCTATGAGTTTGATCTCAATTATCATAAACTTCGTGTAATACACAAAACTTATCTATGTTGTGTGGGAATGGACTAATAAAATTTAAACATAAAAAGTGTGTTACCATTGTCTTATAGATATATGTATATGTTAAGGTGGGTTCTAGTCATTTTTTGTTTTTTTATTTACCAAATTATTATTGTTATATAAATTTTAAGATTTCATATGACCTATTTAAAAAATTTATTTTTATTTTTATTTTATACAATAATATGAAATATTGAATATATAAGAAAATTGATTGTTTTAAATTAGTATTAAAGATTAATTGATATTTTTTCTATGAAATTTACTTAAGACTTAAATCTTAAATATATATAAAAAATTTTGCTCAGCAAAAGGCTGAAGCCATATTTTATTAAATAGTAAACAAAATTATATTCTCCACTCAATGCAGGTGCTGGTAGGAAAGAGAGGAGAGTAGAAAACCTTCGGCCTTGCTCGAGACTTTAAGTCCAGTCAAGTAATGGTACTAAATCTCTATATCATTTAGGCATTAAATATTTTCCTTTTCAACCCCTTCATTCTCGACTAAACATGCCCATCACAGGTATTTTCTATATTCTGTCTCCAGTCTCTGTAAAAACATGCCTCCTTTATCTTAGTTCATAGCCTTCTAACTCGCCTTGCACCTGCAAAAAAAATTCTCAATACAACCCTGCTCCAAACCACTTCATGAATTGTTAGTTCCGAAAAAAAGAAAAGGACTACTTTTATATCAGCAAGCTTAAAGTATACCTTCCACTACTGTTACTGCAACCCAATAATTTTTATATTGAGTTTGCATAGAGTTCCCATACTATTAACTACAATATGAAAGTTTACCCAGGTTACAATAACATTTGTGAGAAGTATCCTTGCATATCACATAACCGATATTTCCATTTATCTTGTTATCCATGTTAGCGCCTTATTTGCTACTTAAAATTCTAATCACAGAAGTCTCTTAATGTAAATGATTAAGTGAAAACTAAACCAAATATGCTAGTGCTACAGATATAATTACTCCATCTGCATACTGAAGATAAATATATCCAAGAGTGACCATAATTCATACCTGGTTAGTCATATCTGAGATGCTAATATAAGAAAAATATCATTAGAGTAAATGCATTACTGAAAGATATATCCTAATTGTGACATACACTACTTCAGTATATATATCTGTAACTGAAAAATGATATCAATGTCCTTACCCTTATTTATCTATATTGTAACAGTATCAATAAGTTTATGAGTATTTTGCATATCCCAATCATCCCGTTTATCAAAATGTATTCATAACCAGACACATGTATAAAGTTTACTATCTATAGATCCTTCTTACCTATGTAACAGAGTAATTATATCAGAATTCAAAAAACCTTGGTATGAGGATATCCTTATCCCTCATTGTCATTTGTGGCTTCTGTGTTGGAAGTCTATGCCTCTACAACCCCCATGTCATTGGGGCTTTTAGCTTTTAATGGGGCCCAACCCTCATCGATCATATAGTTGACCCACCATTCTCCTTTTGGTTCTTTTACCACACCAAGTCATTGTTTGAGGAATGTGATATTCCTTATTTTATCTGGTTGTCGTTGCATAAAGGATTTCTGATCCTTGATGATAAGAATGGGCCTCTTGAAGTATTTTTTGAGTGATTTACCTTTGTCTATGGCCTTCAAAACCCTAACGTATTCTTCCGAGTAGGAGTTACAACGATTGTCATCTACAAAGTTAATGGCCATCTCTATTTTTACCTAATATTCGTTATTAAATATTAACCTGCATAATGAGGTTGTATCTTCCTTATCCTCTCCCATTATGAGTAGAATGGATGAAAACCTAGTAGGGAGGTCACTATTAATGTGTTTCCTAAGCTCTGTATTCATAAGCTCATTACCCAAAATCCTCTTGGTCACATGGATGACCAGATCATCCTCCGACCTCAGAATAACTGACCAACATTTCTTAGATATCTCTCCAACAAAGGATATCTCTTGCTTTTCTGGATAGAAGCAAATACTAGAATCCATTGTTTATGACAGAGTGTAAAAATGTAAGTGTTATCTCTAGACATACTGGTTCTGCTAGCTGACTCTATCGATAGGTTAACAATCAACCCCGGCTAAGAGATAAACTATTCTACAATGAGTGACTCGTCGTCTCATGATATGAGGGTATAATTATTATCAGAAAGGTCTGGCAGGTCTCCATCTCCAAGATACCTTGTTGGATCGACTCTAATGTTTGTTATTGCTTACTTATTAATGTTCGTCTTTTATACCTTTTCTCTGGCGTCTCCAGTGCATGATTTCTTCAAGCAACCAAGTGATACCCGCATGAGAAGGCCTAACATATGATGATTGATACTCAAATTATATATGTCTATATGTGTTAGGTTGTGTATTTGTGTACATATGCCCACTGTATATATATATATATATATATATATATATATATATATATATATATATATATATATATATATATATATATATATATATATATATATATATATATATATATATATATATATATATGATAGTATGATGAAAGAATAAGTATCCGGTAGAATACTAAGAGGGGGGACTGAACAAGTATACTGAAAAACTGATACAAAGTTCTCAAACTCAAATTCAATCACACAAAGTAAACATATCTCAGTCAAGATGAATATTCAAAATAATACTTCACATCAACCGATTTGACTGTTATGACAGCTTAATAGTAAAAAAATTCAATCTTGTAAACATTAACAATCATATCTCATCATATTCATCTCTCAATGTGTCCAGTTATCATGCCTTATCAGAAGTTAATCAAATCAACAAATTAGATCATAACCACAAAAATATTCACCACTTGACACAAATGTTTATACATGGAAAACCCAAATAGGTAAAAACCATGGTGAGATGAGACTCACAAGGATAGCTATCGGAACTCTTCTGAAGCTTGCCCTATTAGAAGCCAAGCCTGTTAAAGTTTTACAATAAGTCTTGTTAAGAACTAAATCCGGTTAGGAATCACCCGGTTAAGGGATTTACAAATATGCCTTGATGAAAAGAACAATACACTGTTAGGAGTAACCTCATTGGAGGATTTAAGAATCCAAGCAAATGGACCACCTTGTTACAAGATTTAATAAGTAACCAAGCTTGTTAGAGCTTACCCGATTAAGGGTTTTCCTTATGCTGTAATTGTTAGGAAACAACAGGTTTTCTTAATCTGTCTGAATAGCACTACATTTTCTTGATCAGATCATTTTTAAGCTTCAATCTCCCTTCACTCAAAGTGCAAATCCATTCACTGGTTAGGCAACAACACACTGAATAGGTTTTTGTCGATCTTGCCAACAACTTTTATAAACAACTTCATAGACCCTAAATACAAATCAATTAGGTCAGTAACACAACAAAAACCTAATTCTCATCATTGAGATTACAAACAAGTCAGTACAATCTTGACTGTTAGAAATCATAACAATCTCTTCACATTCTTCAAGAAAATTCCAACCGCTCCATGATCACCGCTTCATCAGACTTGGTAACTCATCACGCGTTGTGCATTATATGCAATCCACTTTTCTCCTTCCCTAGACAATAAGAAAATACACCAAAACAATTTGAACTTATCCTCATACAATGATCACACGTGTCTCCATCATTACCGGTCATCAGATAATAAACCAACAAACTTGATCGGTAAGGGTTTAACAACCGATAGGTTTTACCGGTTACATTACATAGAAAGGCTTAACCCTTTACACTGGTTTACCGGTTCAACTCAGAAACTTAACATACTGGTTTTCAATAACTTCCATAAAGCTCTTTTTACCGGTTACTAGCCAATATCAAAAACAACAATATCAGCAATAACATGAATACCATTACCAGTTTAATTGAGATCAATGACAACATATCATTAATGCAATCTCTATGCAAAATACCAACAATGTCAAAATGCCAATAATCTCCCGCTTTAGTGTTGATGGAAATACAAATATCAACGCCTCTGATTGATGCTGAGATTGGTGAATAGGAATCCTGGTTTACATTACCAAGTATTCACCTTGCTCTATCTATCTTCAGCCTACCACTGGTTCACCTAATCAGACACATATTTCTTCTCCCCCTTTGACAGCAATGCCAAAGTGAAAGTAAAACCATGTAATTTTGCTCTCACTATGCATCTACATCATATTGCAACTTGATGCTCCCCTTGTTGAATACATCCACTCCTTCATGAATCCATGTAAAATTTTGCAAGTGGTTCAATGATTGATGCAATCACCATCATGCTCAACTAATTTAATGAAGAGGGACAACCCCCAATTGACTTCTAAGATACTCGAAAGTGGTCTTAGGCACAATTTTGGTAAAGATATCTGCAAGTTGCTCCTTGGTAGAAACATGCTCCAAGATAACATCTTTACATTGAAATTTCTCTCTCAAGAAGTGATGCTTCAATTCAAATGTGCTTAGTCCTTGCATGCAAAATAGGATTTTTAGAAATGTTTATTGCACTTGTTTTATCACACAAAATCTTTATTGGTTCAAATATTTTCATCTTCAAACCTTCCAAAATGTGTCTCATCCACATAGCTTGTGTGCAATTTATATAAGCTACCACATACTTAGCTTCAGCAGTAGATTATGAAGTACACCTCTTCTTTTCAGTACTCCATGAAACTAGCCTTCCTCCTAGAAAGAATGCTCCACCGGTAGTACTCTTCTGGTCATCAATATTTCCTACCCAATGAGCATCTTTGTATCCCTTCAAATCAAAATTTCCACCATATGGATACCATAACCCATAGTCAACAATACCTTTCAGATATCTCAAAATTCTTTTGGTTGCCATTAGATGTGCCTCCTTTGGATTCTTCTAAAATCTAGCAACAATACCAACTGCATGGGCAATATCTAGTCGACTGTGAACAACATAGTGTAATTTGCCAATCATTGACCTGTATTTGTTTTTATCTATAGACTTAGATGCATCTTCCTTGGAGAAATTACAACCTGTAACCATTGGGATTTCAACTAGTTTACAATCACTCATACCGAAAGTCTTCAAAACCTCTTTCACATACTTGGATTGAGTAATGAAAATAACATTCTTCATCTGATGTATCTACAAGCCTATGAAATTTTTTATTTCCCCTTCTAATGACATCTCAAACTCATTCTTTATTTCATCTGCAAAACAATTACTCATGTCATCATTACCTCCAAATATAAAGTCATCAACAAATACTTCAGTGACCAATATTTCATCTCCTTTGGACTTGAGATAAATGTTGTTGTCATCACTAGTTCTAGCAAAGCCTATTTTCATCAGATGAGTATGAAGCCATTCATACCATGCTCTGGGTGCCTGCTTTAATCCATACAAAGGGTTATGTGATTTACATGCCACATCTTCCTTATCTATCAATGCACAAACATCAGGCTGCTCTATATAAACCTCTTCTTCCAATATCCCCTTCAAAAATGCAGACTTAGCATCCATCTGGTATACCTTGAACTTCTTATGAGCTGCAAATGCAAGTAATGTTCTAACACCTTCCAGTCTTGTTACTGGTGTAAATTTTTTTCCATAATCTTCTCCTTCTTCTTGCGCATAACCTTTGCATACTAATCTTGCCTTGTTGCAAACTACAACACCATCTTCATTTCACTTATTTTTGAACACCCATTTAGTGCCTATAACATTCTTGTTTACCGGTCAGGGTACAAGGGTCTAAGTGTTGTTCTTCTCAATTTGATCCAATTCCTCCTCCATATCTTTCACCCAATGATCATCACAAAATGTCTCCTTATCACTTCTAGGTTCAAAGGTGGAGATCATGCAAGAGTTCTCTCTTATTGTCATTCTAGTTAGTACGCCAGCATCCTTATCCCCAATAATTTATTTAGGACTGTGATTCAGTCTCACATACCTAGGGATAACATGATCATTCTCTTCAGGTTCAGCTTCTTCATTATCATCTTCTTCTAAATTTATTTGTTCTGGTTGAACAAGTACATCAGGATTTGCTTTACCGGTTTTTGATTTAATAGTTTCAGGTTCCAAAAGAAAAATGCAAGGATCTTCATCCTTCTTCTCTGAACTGGTTCCTTCTAAAACTTCAGGATATTCATCTATATGAACATCAACACTCTCAACAATTCTCTATGTCTAGTTGTTGAAGCATTTATAGGCCTTACTCTTAGTGGAGTAGCCAAGAAATATTCCTTAATCACTCTTAGCTTCAAACTTGCTTATGTAATCACCACTTTTAATAAAACATTTTCTTCCAAATGTCTTGAAATAGATAATATTGTCCTAGCAACTTCAACCACTGACCGGTTGTTTCTCTCTGCTATACCATTTTGTTGTGGTGCCCTTGGTGCAAAAAGCTACCGCTTGATACCATTCTCATCACAGTACTTAGTGAATTCCTGAGATGTAAATTCACTGCCTTGATCTGTTCTCAAACATTTTATCTTTTTTCCACTCTCTTTCTTAGCTAAAGCCATAAATGCCTTGAATTTACCAAAAGCTTCATTCTTATCCTTCAAGAATGTGACCCACATCATCCTTGAATAATCATCAGTGAAGATCATGAAATATTTGTCACCTTGAATGCTTCTTGTTCTTATTGGTCCACATAGATCTGTATGAACCAAATCTAACAAGTTCTCTGCTAAGAAGGGCTTTCTCTTCAAAGTTGAAGAAGTCATCTTTCCTAGCTGACATTCTTTACAAAGAGCATTAACCGGTTTGTCTAGCTGAGGTAGACCTCTTACTGTCTTAGACTTGCTTACTTTAACAATATTGTCAAAATTTATATGACAAAATCTCCTATGTTGAAGCCAACTATCATCTATTTTTGCAATAAAAAAGTTGCTAACATTAGCATTAAGATGAAATAGATTACCTTTGGTCTATTTCTCGATTGCAATCAATTCACCTTTGTTGTCAAAGATTTTGCACATACTATTTCTAAACTCCAGTTGGTATCCTCTGTCATCAAGTTGTGCCACACTCAAAAGTTTGTGCTTTAGGCCTTCAACCCAATAGACGTCGTCAACACTTCTCTTCCCATTAAGAGAAATAACTCCCTTACCTTTAACCATACAGGGTGAGTCATTTCCAAATCTGACAACACCACCATCAAATTCCTTCAAGGAAAGAAATTTTCTCCAATCACAGGTTGTGTGATGTGAAAAACAACTATCAATGATCCAATCATCAGAGTTATCCATCTTGGATGCTAGTGCCCTCTGATATGATATTTCTTCCTTAATAGCTACAAACACAATATCTTCACTAGCATCATCATCAGATTCTTCATCAGTGATACCATTGTCAATAGGTATAAGACAATCTCTCTTGCCTTTACCCTTATACTTCTTAAATTTGTCTCTCTTGTATTCATTTTCACCATTAGGGCAATTAGCTCCTATATGACCAATCTTGTTGCATGCAAAATATTTTAAAGGTAGCACACCTCTATATTTACCAGTGCCTCTAGGCAGTCATTTTGCCAACAATGGTACAAGTTCCACTAAATAGTCTTCATCATCAACATCTTTGTTGGATCTAGATTCAAAACTATGGCCGGTATCTCTACTTATTCTCACAGATGGGTTTGAGAAGGAAGCTCTGAATGCAGATTCTGATTTCTGTACACTACCATCATAGCCATTTAGTTCAAAAGTAGTAAGTTTGCCAATAATAGAGTCAAGAGTTACCTTTGTCTTGTCAATGGATTTCAACTCCTGAATAGATGCAACTCAGATAGCATAGACCAGTAGCAGGGTTCTCAGTACCTTACTGATTACTGTGGCATCTTCCACTTTCCCTTCTGCACTCTTTATTTCACCAACTATCTCTTTAATCCTTTGACCATACGGTTGGATATTATCACCTTCAGACATTCTCATATCATCAAAATTTCCTCTTAGATTCCACTCTTTAGCAATCTTAACATGTTCATTACTGCTATAAATATCTTCATATTTTTTCCATACTTCATATGCAGTTTCAAGACCATGAACATCTACATATTCAGCATCAGAGAGGGAATTGATAATAGCCTCTAATGGTTGGTGATTTTCTTGTTATTCTTTCTTCTGATCATCAGTCAGGATTCCAGTAGGTGTAATATACTTAGTTCCTATATGATCCCAATACTGACTACCAAGACTCTTAATGGAAATCTTCATTATGTTGCTCCATATTCTATAGTTATCTTTGTTGAACTTCAAACCTTCTTTCTTCATCATGATCTACAAGATATTTTCTTCAAGCTATTAGGCTTTTAGATTAAAGAGGACGTGAGATGTTCTAATACCAATTGATGGTATGATGAAAGAATAAGTATCTGGTAGAATATTGAGAGGGGGGGCTGAATCAGTATATCAAAAATCTGATACAAAGTTCCCAAACTCAAATTCAATCACAAAAAGTAAACATATCTCAGTCAAGATCAATATTCAAAAGAATACTTGACATCAACCGGTTTGACTGTTATGACAACTTAACACTAAACAACTTTAATCTTGTAAACATCAACAAACATATCTCAACAAATTCATCTCTCAATGCTTCTAGTTATCATGCCTTATCAAAAGTTAATTAAATCAACAAATTAGATCATAACCACAAAAGCATTCACCACTTGACACAAATATTTATACGTGGAAAACCCAAATAGGTAAAAACCACGATGAGATGAGACTCACAAGGATAGCTATCTAAACTCTTCTGAAGCTCTCCCTATTAGAAGCCAAACCTATTAAAGTTTTACAATAAGTCGTGTTAACAACTAAATCTGGTTAGGAATCACCCAGTTAAGGGATTTACAAATATTCCTTGATGTAAAGAACAATACCCTATTAGGAGTAACCTCATTGGAGGATTTAAGAATCCAAGCTAATGGACCACCTTATTACTAGATTTAATAGGTAACCAAGCTTGTTAGAGCTTACCCAGTTAAGGGATTTCACTTATGTTGTAATTGCTAGAAAACAACAGGTTTTCTTGATCTATCTGAATAGCACTACATTTGCTTGATCAGATCCTTTTTAAGCTTCAATCTGCCTTCACTCAAAGTGCAGATCTATTCACTGGTTTGGCAACAACACACTCAATAGGTTTCTGCCAATCTTGCCAACAACTTGTACAAACAACTTCATCGACCTTAAATACAAATCAATTAGGTCAGTAACACAAAAAAAACCTAATTATCATCATCGAGATTACAAACAAGTCGGTACAATCTTGACTATTAGAAATCATGACAATCTCTTCACATTCTTCAATAAAATTCTAACCGCTCCATGATCACCACTTCATTGGACTTTGTAACTCATCACGCGTTGTGCATTAGATGCAATCCACTTTGCTTCTTCCCTAGACAATAAAAAAACGCGCCACAATAAACAAATGTGCCAAAACAATTTGAAATTATCATCGTACAATGATCACATGTGTCTCCATCATTACTGCTCATCAGATAATAAACCAATAAACTTGATCGGTTAGTTAAACAACTAATAGGGTTTACCGGTTACATGGAAGAGAAAGGTTTAACTCTTTACACCAGTTTACCAGTTCAAATCACAAACTTAACATACCGGTTTAAAACATATTTCATAAAGCTCTTCTTACCGGTTACTAGCCAATATCAAAAACAACAATATCAGCTATAACATGTGTAGACACCTAAAATTGTCCAGTCTAATTAAATAAATATTTTATTTATTTAATTATTTTATCTTAATTCTTCTATTAATTAAATAAATCTTTATTTATTTAATTAATTCATTTATCCTCTTCTAGCCTTATTTCTCATTTAAATAAATATATTTTTTTATTTAAATTATCCTTTTCCTAAATTAAATAAATATTTTATTTATTTAATTGATCTCACTCCTTCTATTAATTAAATAAATCTTTATTTATTTAATTAATTCATTAGCCTTTTCTACCCATGACACATGTCATTCATCTCTTAATTCATACACTACCTACCCCTTTCATTATTTTATTATTTCCTCTACCTACCCTCTAATCATAGCCGACCTCCTTTTACACCTCTCAATCTTATCCCTCCATTTCATATAGTGTGTTTTATATAAGGAGATACTTCCTTCATTATCAAACCCTAATGAATTTTATGCACTTGACTACACTACGATCCTACTTGCAACCACATTCCGTTCTTTGTTGAGCTCTTGTGCACATAAAATCTGAGAGCAAATATATCAAACAAGATCAATGGAGATAGGAAGAATGGAGATCCAAACCCTATTAGACATGTGATGGTATAATCTTTGTGATTTCATTTGATTTGCATTGTCTTAGGTAATCTTCATATGTTATGGTGGATCTTTGTTGTTGTTAGGCTAGGGTTTTGTGGTTGAATTCATTTAGCCTTTCAATATCATTATTATTGTTATCCACTTTCACCATAAACATTTTGGCATGCCCGGTGGGACTCTTGTCCCTTTTTGCATTTAACATGCTTGTTGCAAATTTTGTATTTTGAAGTTACAGATCTGACGTTTTCGATAGCATTTTGATATTCTCGCGTTTACATACTTTTGGATCGCGTTTTTTATTTTCTGGCGCGTCTAAGACATCTGGAATCGCGTCTGTGTTATCGACAGTATTTTATTTTTGCAGGTTCCAGAAATCGCGTTTGAGTTCCTTAGTTGCGTCTGCGGTGTTTTTATCCATGTCTGTGTCTAGAGGTCGCATCTGCGTTCTGGAACTGCGTCTGTGTCTCACAGAACCGCGTCTGCGTCATGAAGTCACGTCTGTGTCGAGGGTAATTGCGTCTATGTGCACCGATTTCAAATTTTGAGTTATTGATTTAGTTTTGGGTTTTTGCATTTAGGGTTTCAGATCTGGTTTATTTCAAGCTAACATTTTCAGATCTAAAGAAATTGGTGCAGCTTGTAATGAAAGAAAAATCATTTGGTTGAAGGCCCCTATTTTCACAAAGTCTTTTGGATCTAAAATTTACCTAACTTGTGTGCTTGCAGTAAGGGGTGATTATTTCAAACAATCCAAACTACTAACAAATCTTTGTTGCAGGTCCTTGGCAAAGGCTTTTTTGGATTTTTATTGTGTGCTTTGCTTTCATAGACTAGCAAACACTTCAATTGGTGCACTAAAATTGAATCATTGTCTTTTGTGTCTGGAGCAATAAGCTCTTTTTGTTTAATTTTTAGAGGGCCTGTCTTCCCGTGTGGTCATTAGGACTACTAGTGAGAAGAGAACGACCCAAGTGGTAGTGAGGAAAACCCACCTCTTCCGAACCACTATAAACAACTGTATCCATGGTGAAAACAATGGATAACATGCTCTGATTAGTTCATATCGACACTATGTCTCCCCATAAACCCATTTGATCAAATTTATTTGATCAGTTGTAGGGTGTAACCCCTACCGGCTGGGAGCCTTCTGTATTTACAGAGCTGAAAGTGCCGCATGTATGGCCACACGAGCAGATGCCCTTACTAGCACCTTTTTGTTTTAGAAGCCAAAATCCTTCTAGTTGTTGAGGCAGGAGGTCGGAGCTCTAGTAGCAGCCCACACACATATGGTTCTTAGTAGAGATACAAAGTTCACCACGAGGAGTTTTCATGGGGACTGATGCTTGGCTGACCCGAGAAGTGAGTGCTGAGGGTGGAGCTAGTGAGGTCAAGCATCTAAGTATCCACTCTAAATAGCATAGCCTTGGGGTTAAAACCTCATGTGGGATCAACAACTATTGTCTTGGCTAGCCATAAGAATTGTGCTTGACTTATTTTAAACATTCAAAACATTCAAGACCAAACAGCAAAACATTGTGTCTTCAAGTGTATGCAAAACATTTTTTACATCAAACAACACACTTTTCTTGGAGTCATTTTGAGTCTAAACACTTGCAAACATTGATTCCTCATCAACATTGTGTCCTCTTGTCACGAAAAATAGTCAAACATTTAGATTTGGTCACAACCAACAACTTCACAAATTGGAAAAATTTTACAGTCCAGCAAACAAGAGCAATTAGTTTTGGAATTCTTGAGCTTCCTAGGTTGTTTCTCCGAATTTTCATCTAGCATTCAACTTGTCTTTGGGTCTCACAAAATCCATCATTTCTTTACACCTTACATTACATTCACATTTTTCTAAACTTGAGTCAAAAGGTCACTTGCTTGTCCTCACTATACTTTGTCAACACACTACATACAACAGCATTTTGCTAAGTGGTTCCTCATCAAGGTCTATCACCCTTGGGTCTCATTTGGTCTTACTTAGAGTCAAGGTCAACTTACCTCATCAAGAGAAACTATCCTCTCTTTGGAAGTCACACCTACTCTACTACATACATACTTGGTCTTACACTTTGGACATTGCAAGTACACTTCAGATTCTTTTACATTCCATCCAACTCTTGGTCTTCCATACTTTTTCCATTTTTCATCTAGTCTCACACATCTCATTCAATACCTAGTTCATGGTTGAAACCCATCTTCAAAAATCTAGGAGAGAAACTAAAGAGGCTCAAGAGTCCGCAAACATGAGTTCTTATGAGTATGACAATGATATCTTTTTCAATTCTGATCATACTACATTACCTAACATGGATGCCTATAGAAACATTCCAAATATTGAGAACATGGACACTACAAACAACAATGATACACACAATGATGATATGGGCAACTTTTCAGTACATTCAATAGATGTGGAAGAATCCATTATGGATCCCCGTTTCAATCGATTGGTTGAGGAAATAATGAGGAGAGATAGACAATATTTCTTACAAGTGATGGCACAAAGCGGAGCCAAGATACCTCATGATTTTGACATGTCTCAAATAATGGAAAATTGACCTTTGCAACAACCTCACTCCAACATGGATCAAAGGAGACCTAATAGTGGAGGCAATAGAGGACCACATATGGTGCCTGAATCACCATCATCTTTGTTTCAAAAACCAGAGGTCCCACATACACATGGTCAAGCATATGATACTCACCTTGGCAGACCATTATGGAAGTCTTATGCAGAGAAATATGCTCAATCACATATCAATGCTAAGGATCAACCACCAAAGCAATTGGATATTCAAAGGCATGCTCAAAATTTGGACACAAGGAAACCCCGTGTCAAATTTGGGGGCAACACATTAGAACATGACATGCCTGTAGAGTATGGTATACATGGACAAAATAGATATTTCATTCCTCAACATGAATCTATACCAAGTGGTCCATATACACAACATTATTATAGACCTCCTCCATATGAACATGTGTATGATCAATATCATCCATATATGCAACATGCTCCTCCTCCAATTGGTGCCTCAAGCATGGGGTATGGTCCAAGGAGCCGATATCCACCTAAGATCAATTTGGAGCAACAAATTAGGGACTTACAAAAGAAAATGGAGGACATAAATACACCAAAGCCAACATACACAATGAGAGACATATGTCCTTATCCATTTGACAAAAGCATTCAAATGCCTCCATTTCCTACACACTTTGTGACGCCTAAGTTTGATAAGTATAGAGGAAAAGGGGGTCCTAAGGCACACATAAGATAGTTTTTCACAGCTTGCATTGAGGTAGCAGTAGAAGAGACATATTTGATGAGATTATTCCCACAAAGCCTAGGTGATCAAGCTATGGAATGGTTCTCCTAACTCCCACCTGGTATTAAGTCATGTGGTGACTTAGCACAGGCATTTATCCAACATTTCTCCTACAACATAGAGACAGACATATCAGTCACTACTTTGTGCAACACCAAGCAAAAAGAGGGAGAGTCTTTTGCATCATTTTTACAAAGATGGAAGAATCTAGCCAGCAGATGCTCTTGTGAAATTCCACAAAAACAAATGGTAGAGATGTTCACCCAGAATGTTGACAAAGACATTGGTTATGATTTAAGAAAAGCTTGTTTGTCCACCTTCAAGGACATCATTGAAAAAGGCTTAGCAATAGAGAAAGTCCTAATTGAACAAGGAGTCATTAAGATATTCAAGGAAAACAAAGATGACTTTAAAGGAAAGACAAGCCAAGATTTTGGAATAAAAACAAGAACACAGTCAATGATAGTGTTGTTGATGCCAATACAGTGCAACCCAAATTCAATTTTTTCGGATCTACAAACAATCAAGTGAATACTCAAATAGCTTCTAAATCATGAAGGAAGTACACTCCATTGGGAGAACCACTTGAGTCAGTTTTCAAAAAGCTAGTGGCAAACAATGTAATCACTATTCCAGATTTTCCTCCATATGAACCAAAGGTTAAACCAAATTGGTGGAATGATGATGAATATTGTGAATTTCATAAGAGCAAGGGTCATAAGATAGGAAATTGCCATCGACTGAAGAACATCATACAAGATCTCATTGATAGGGGTGACATTGAGATTGAAGGGCACTCATCCAATCAAGAACATGAGATGTTTAAGGAACCATTCCCAAATCATGACAAAGGAAAAGCTAAAGTCACAGATGATCAAACCAACTATACTAGAGCATCCTACAACTATGATTCAACTATCAATCACATCTTGATGGACAATTACGTCTCTACCATTATCATCAAGGACAAAAACCCCGAGAATTATACCCAGAGACCCAAGATTGTCTTAAAAGGCATTGGATCTTCTTCCGAACCTACCTCTAAATGTCATGTTACAACCCGTCGAGGTAAAATCACTTTGCAAGGGGCTCTAGCCAAAAACATCGCTTCATTTTTGACCAAGCCCGAGTATGACCTTGTAGAACAGTTAGGGAAGACACCCACGCTCATCTCCATTCTTGAGCTCTTACGCATATCCCCCGCACATAAATCCATTCTTGACAAAATCTTGAGAGAAACTGTTGTTCCTATTGATCTGAACGTGGACTAGTTTCAAGCCATGGTGGGATACCTTTCCATTCCACACCCCCTTACATTCACAGAAGCCGATGATGCCTCCGTAAGTCAGCCACATAATGCACCATTACACATTGAAGCCTTCATACACAAACATAGAATCAAACAAGTCCTGATAGATGGAGGAGCAGGTCTAAACATTTGTACATTGAGCACAATTAAACAATTGGGATATTCTGACAAAGCTGTGAATTCTACAAATCAAATCACCATCAAGGCATATGATGATGAAGAGTGTTCGTCCAAGGGCACAGTCACCTTACCTCTCAGATTTGGGCCAGTTACGAAGGATGTGGTTTGTCAAGTCCCAGATCTAGATCTCACTTATAACATATTGCTAGGACGTCCTTGGATTCATGAAATGCGGGCAGTCCCATCTACATATCACCAATACATTAAATTTCCTCACAATGGAATAGAAGTAATAGTTAACGGTGATCCTAATCCATTCATATATTGCAACAACCTGAGATCAAAAACTGAGACCATCATTCCCAGTAATCGCGAAGCTATTCCTTCTTCGGCATACATTGATCCTGAGTCATTAAAACCTTCGACATCAAAACAAGGTGAGCTTAAAGGTAAGTTTCAAGACAAGGGCATGGGGGGATACACTTTAAATCAGACCATGTACTTACAACAAGTCATGAGTTCCCCAAAAGAATATGGAAGACCACATCCTAACAAGCAAGTATCCATCATGGTACTCAAATGGGACCCTACTACCTTTCAAAGATGGGGCGAACTGGAAGAGGAAGGCTTATACAAAATGATTTACAAAGACATTGAAGATGATACACAAGATCACATCAGTTTACCATGTGAGAAATATGGCAAAGGCTTCAAGATTCTACAAAAATTTGAGTATGATGGAAAAAGCCCTCTTGGGTTACAAAAGGAAGGCATCATTGAACCTTTACAACCTGAATTGACATTTGAAAAGGAATGCTCAAAGGGACTTGGTTTCTTAACTTCCAAGGTCCACACTCAAAGGACAGGAGAAGCCTTACAAATCAAATCTGCCACAATTCAACAAGAAGGTCGCTATTCCATAGACTCCAACGAATGGGAATGGGGTTCAGATAAATCCTCCAGTGACTACAAGCTCACTAAGATATTCAGAGAGCCAGATGAACCCACAAAAGAAGAGGAATTTAATAAAAATTTCAAAGTTGGTCAAGGAACAACCCATGAGGATTCCACACAGTCCTTGTCTCAAGGTCCTAGGTTGAAATCACATAGGATGAGAACACCTGTCCCAGAATGTGCTACTAGTGATGATAATTTGGATTCATTTGTGATCGAGACTGATGAGAAGAGTGCCATCAATGACCTCGATAATTACCTTGACATACCCGAATATAACTGCATCTTCACTCTTAGCCCCGCTAACTTCAAAGACGTTAAAGGCCTTCCCCTTGTTCACCACCAACTGATTGACTGGGATCATGAAGGACTTGCACAGTTTGACACATTCCAAAATGATGAAGCTTTTATTGACTATCTTGGCATACGAGATGATCTTCCCCCTAGGGACCATAAAGTGGGATACACCATAGAACTCAATAGCGTGGCATATTTTGGTGAGGATGTCGGACCTTCCAGTCGCAAAAATGTGAAAATAAGAACAAACCAAGGGTCTTATGGTGAAAACCACACTGTGGTGTTGTCTGATCCCCAAAAAATAAAAAGAAAGGATGTATCTGAGGGCAAAAACCTCTCTGAGGCACCCGAAGATGGAAGGCTCGACATTCTCCTAGCATCATATGAGGAAAAGTCATCCATGTTGGTAGAGGAGACTATCAAAACAAACATTGGTATAGAGGAGGTTCCACACAACATATTCCTGGCTCAATCATTGACAGAGTCAGAAAGGTCAAAATTCATAAGTTTCTTCAAAGAACAACAAATCAACTTTTCTTGGTCATACGCTGATATGCTTGGATTAGATCTGGATTTGGTAATGCATCATTTGATAGTTAAACTGGGGGCAAAACCAGTGAAACAAAAATTAAGAAAGATGCATCCACAAGTGGCATTACTAGTCAAAGAAGAACTTGAGAAATTATTGGATGTCGGATTCATATGCCCAATTGATTATCCTAAATGGATCTCCAACTTAGTTCTTATCAGTAAACCAGATCACAGCATCAGAATATGTACAGATTTCAGAGACATCAACAAAGCTTGTCCAAAGGATGACTTCCCATTACCAAATATTGACTTGATTGTCGATCTCACAGCAGGTCATGAAATGTTATCGTTGATGGATGGATTCTCTGGTTATAATCAAATAAAGATCACACCTGAGGATCAACACAAAACATCATTCACTTGTCCTTGGGGAACTTTCTGCTAGAATGTCATGCCCTTCGGGCTAAAAAATGCAGGTGCTACATATCAAAGAGCCATGACTACTATCTTTCATGATCTCATGCACATAGCCATGGAAGATTATGTCAACGAACTCTTGGGAAAATCAATAGACAAAAATACACATTTGGACATACTTTCAGTCGTCTTTGATTGGTTGGAAAAATACAAAGTAAGATTAGACCCCAAGAAATGTGTCTTTGGAGTAACCTCTGGGAAGCTCCTAGGATTCATTGTATCCAAAAGAGGAATCGAAGCAGATCCAGCAAAAGTCAAAGCCATCTTGGAGATGCAACCACCAAGAAATATCAGTCAACTTTGATCTTTACAAGGCAGACTCCAGTCCATACGAAGATTCATAGCACAACTTGCAGATAAGTGTAATCCTTTTCAGCACTTGCTACATAAAAACATCAAATTCAAATGGGATGATAATTGTCAACAGGCTTTCCAGACACTCAAAGATTATCTTCTGAATCCACCAGTTCTGATGCCACCAGTTCTAGATCAGCCTCTATTACTATACATATCAGCTACTCCAATCGCACTGGGGGCACTCTTAGCACAACAAATTGCTGAGGGCAAAGAAAAAACATTATACTATATCAGTCGCACATTGGTGGGATATGAGCTAAACTACACACCAATTGAGTGTGCATGTCTCGCCATGGTCTTTGATTTGCAGAAATTATGACATTACATGCTCACTCATAAGACTAAGTTGGTTGCAAGAATCGATCCATTGAAATACCTTCTTAATAAAGCAACACTTACTGGGCGACTAGCCAAATGGGTAATGATCCTGAGTGAATTTGACATCAAGTATGTAGACAGAAAAGCAATAAAAGGACAAGCCATTGTAGATCAATTAGAAGATGCTCCCATGATAGATGATGTTCCTCTAAGTTCAGAATTTCCAGATGAATCCATTTTAACAATGTCACATGCAAAGCCATGGCAACTGTACTTTGACGACTCATACACATAGCATGGGGCAGGAGCTGGCATCCTCTTTATAACTCCTCAAGGGGATTCTATACCAAAATCATACCGCTTATCATTTCCTTGCACTAACAATATAGAAGAATATGAGGCATTAACAACTTGATTACGGATTGTTGTTCAGTGGAAGATCCAGGAACTTCATGTTTTTGTGGACTCTCAACTTGTAATCCGTCAAGCAACTGATGATTACCAAACAAAAGATGAAAAATTAATGCCTTACAAACAAATGGTGGATGACTTGAAACAACACTTCACAAAGATAGATTTTGAGTAGATACCAAGAGAGCAGAATCGCGCCGCAGATGCCATGGCTACAATTGCTTCACTGATTGATCTACCTCCAAATGAGACCCGCTATGAGTTCTTGGTGGATAACCTTTTGGTTCCTTCATATGAAATCATTCCTACTGAGATGATATGTGTTGTCGGTCCTGAGTCCCAGTTATATGGTTCCATTTTCACATACCTTCGTGACAATACCCTACCTCCTGGTTTATCAAATAACCAACGTCGCACTTTCATTCGCCAATCCTCTCGATATGTCATTTTAGCTAATATCCTATACCAGCGAGGTCTAGATGGCACTCTTCTTAGATGTTTAGAAAGCGACGAAGCTCAGATTGCGTTACATGAAGTACACAAAAGGATATGTGGTCCACATGCTAGTGGTCCTACCTTAGCCGAGAAACTCATCAGGACTGGATATTATTGGCCCAATATGGAAAAAGACTCATATTAGTTTGTCAAGAAGTGTAAGCAATGTCAAATTCATGGAGACCTCATACATGTGCCAGCACAAGAACTTCAACCAATTGCATCTCCTTGGCCCTTTTGTCAGTGGGGACTCGATCTCATAGGCAAGATTCACCCTCCTTCTTCCAATGGTCATAAATTCATTATCACTGCCACAAAGTATTTCACAAAATGGATTGAAGCTGTGCCTCTCACACAAGTCACTAGAAAACATATTGCTACATTCATCCTCAACTATATCATTTGCTGATACGGTATTCCTGTTTCCATTATCACTGATAACGGGCGCCCCTTCAAAAATCAGGATGTTCGTGAACTCTGTGACCGCTTCCATATTTCCCATCATTTCTCCATGCCATATTATCCCCAAGGTAATGGTCAAGTTGAGGCGTCTAATAAGACAATCCTTAAAATCCTGAAAAAGACAGTCGATGACGCTGGCCGTAATTGGCATATCTAACTTAATCCTGCACTTTGGGCATATCGCACAAGTGTCTGCACACCTACAGGAGCTACACCCTATTCACTTGTCTATGGCACTGAAGCCATCTTGCCTATTGAGGTCGAGCTACCCTCTTTATGAGTCTCTTTGAAAAACATTATCAGTGATGAAGACTACAGGGTCTCTCACTTACAAGAACTAGAACTACTAGATGAACGAAGACAAACTGCTTTTAATCATCTCAAGGCTTACCAACAATGAATGAGTCATAGCTAAAATCATAAGGTCAAGCCTCGCACATTTGAGGTAGGTGATTTAGTTCTCAGAGAAAACCCCAAAAATCAGCAAGACAGAGAGAAGAAGGGCAAGTTTTAACCAAATTGGCTTGGTCCTTACATCATCACAGCAGCATATGGATCTGGTGCATATCATCTCTCAACTATAGAAGGTGAACCTTTGGAGGATCCTATCAATAGCATGCACCTTTGCAGGTTCTACACATAGCTCTTTGGAATATCCCAATTCAAAAATACAAAAAAATCAAAAATTTCAAAAATACAACAAAAAAATCAAAAAATTAAAAAAAATACAAAAAAAATTATAAAACAAAAAAAATCGTTACTTGGTGAAAACCTGGCAAACAGGTGCCTTGTGACACAAAAAAAATTGAAAAATAAAAAAAAGTAAAGAGAAATAATTTCATCCAATGGTGAAAACCACTTCGGTGGCACCCTAGACAAGTACCATGGTGAAAACTGGGTCACCAACACCATGCGTAGAGACATTGCTCCTCCCTCCTTCAGGATTCACTTTCATCACTTCACTTTGCACACACTTACAACCTATTCATCCACAATAAACTTACCCATTCCCATCATGGCTTGTTATTGATCTACCCAAGATTGGTTAGCCATTCATAATAAACCTCCCTTTTCACTCCTTTCCATCCATAATAAATCAAATCCTATCTGTGGCTAAGGCAAATCCTACGTCTAGTGATGGGTGTGGAACTAAGAACATCACATGTTTCGAGGAGTATAGTTTCTTCCAGCTTCCTTCAGTCTATCCGTGCACAATCCGCAATAAAGCAACATTTGCATCACAGATCCGCAATAAAGTTTCATCTTCTACATAATAAAGTATCAGTTTCATGGATTCAGTCAGTTTCAGATGAGACACAGTAGCAACAATGGGCTTCAACAAATTAAATCTTTCAACAGACTCAGACAACATATGGTTCAGTGTTATCTATCCATTTTGTGAAAGTAAACATTGTGACCACAATCAGATAAGACCTATACAAGTGACAAGAGACACTAAACTTGAGGACTACAGTGGATGTTGGTGTCAAGTCTTGGTTTTCTTTTGATTTCATCTTTTTTTGGTGACATGTCTTTTAGCTTTTCTGGGATGTCTCTGACTAGAGATTCTATCTCTAGGATGTCTTTGACTAGAAAGGCGAGGATGGGGTATCGTCACTTATTTGTATTTGATGTCTTTGGATTGTCTCTTAGTAATGCTATGACTTGTCCAAGGATATGAGGACACTGTGAGTCTAGTGTGAACTGGGGCATTCCTTGTTTGTGACTATCTTATCTCCATGCAAATAGGTACAATGACTTTCTGGGTTGAACATATGCCTTGATTGTCATAACCTACTTGTCATATCTTCTATCTTCCACCCCCTTTCTTGATTGACTTCCACCGTCCTTCTTGAGTCTGCGTAACCTACTATCACATGACTGAGTATAATGACACGCCAAAAACATTTGCATTTCATGTAGTTGCACCTGCATTACCACATATAAGCATTTCATACATACATATAGATATCACAACTGCATCACATCCTACACACAACACCTGTTAGCACAATTTACATTTGCATTATCATATTCATCTGCATTACATACATTCACATTTGCATTAGCATAACATATAAAAACATAAAAGAAAAGTATATTGCATTGCATCATATACATATTTGCATCCATATCATAAGCATCACATAAGAACATCTCATCACATAGGTACACATGCATATAACTGCCACAAAGATGAATCATCTCATATATATATATAAAGTGTCATGATACAATGATGTCAAAATCATATGGCTACAATCACCCGCAAGTGTTTACATCATCATATAAAAAATGGTACAATACTGATACATAGGGAGCCCTCTACGGCTACAATGAATTCCCTCCCTCAGAGCCGGCTGGCCTCGACGGAGTCTGAGCCGTGGAAGAACCCGCCCCAAGATCATCTCTCCTAGCCCTTGTGTCCTCTGCAGCCACCCCTCGTGTCGCCCTATCTGGACAAAGGAACCCACTGATAACTCTTGCCAACACTATTAGTAGTGCTAATCCTATCCATGTCATGGTATCCGATGCCACATGTCCCACCCTCATCTCTAGTCTCGGATCCTAGAACACTCATCTAAGGGCACCCCTATCTCCATCTTGATCATAGGGTATCAGCTCCCCATTGATTGGTATCTGCAGAATCCTATATACATCCTCCAGGGTGATTGTCATCTCCCCCATTGGCAAATGAAAAGTGCAAGTCTCAGAGTGCCACCTCTCCGCCAACGCAGTCAACAATCCCATATTTGCCTGAAACTCAAGCACATATAGAATATGTGTCAATCCCATAGCCTCAATCGCACCTCAGTCCTCGGCTATCAACTCAAGTCGCAACCTCTGAGTCGACGGGAATCTCTCCCGTGACTCCAACATAGGCAGATACTCCTGTAGTCAAGCAAATCAATCATCTCAATCCTAGTGACACTCACTGTTCATCACAAAGTGTTGCTTATATCCTAGTGGTACTCCCTATTCATCACAAATTACTATGTGTTTGGCACTCCCTGTTCATCACAAAGTGTTGCTCACATTTGCAATCATTGTTCATCACAAAGTGCTGCTCATATTTTAGTACTCCCTATTCATCACAAAGTACTATATCTTGGTACTCACTATTCATCACAAAGTGCCTTGATCTATCCTATCCTAGGGCCTCTGCTTGAGTGAATCCTCTTGAGTAGTTTCCTAATTGGCAACGTATGTTCTATCATAGAATTGTAAATCCTAGCCCTATTTGCTATCCTAGTTTTCCCTAGAGGACCTGCTTGAGTGTATCCTCTCAGCAGCTTATCCAATCGACAGCGTATGTTCATCATAGAACTGTCAATTTGACCTAGAAGACACAAATTCACATTTTTGGACACAAACGCGTTTTCCTGACATAAACACGCATTTATTGCTCTACCTAACATGCATTAATGACAACAATAAATGCATCAAAGTACAAGGAGGTTTTGTGGTACTTACTGGCTCTCCTACCTCTGCTGGCCTCTGAAATTGGCGAACGCGATCAAATCTGTGAGCCATTGCCATTGCTACTGACTGTTGCTGCTCTATCTTGCTCTGCACTCTGATCTCTTGGATGTGTGGATGAAAATGAGGATGTTTTCCCCTCGTGGTCTATCTTATAGACTACCCTAGCCCTAGCCCTAGTATCCTATGTCAGTCTTCGTTATCCTATGACTTTGTCACTTTATCTGGTTAGTCCATTCTAGCCTTTCTTTCTTATCGAGAGATTGTCTGCAATCTTTTCACACATTTTCATCCAATCTCTCGAGGGGGCATATCATTCCCATCTTGGGGCAACTTTGTATCAGTTCATCTTATCTTCTTTGAAACAAAGCGACAAGCCGCATTGTCTCAAAGAGGGGCAAAATGTAGACACCTAAAATTGTTCAATCTAATTAAATAAATATTTTATTTATTTAATTATTTTATCTTAATTCTTCTATTAATTAAATAAATTTTTATTTATTTAATTAATTCATTTATCCTCTTCTAGCCTTATTTCTCATTTAAATAAATACATTTATTTATTTAAATTATCCTTTTCCTAAATTAAATAAATATTTTATTTATTTAATTGATCTCACTCCTATTAATTAAATAAATCATTATTTATTTAATTAATTCATTAGCCTTTTCTACCCATGACACATGTCATTCATCTCTTAATTCATACACTACCTACCCCTTTCATTACTTTATTATTTCCTCTACCTACCCTCTAATCATAGCCGACCTCCTTTTACACCTCTGAATCTTATCCCTCCATTTCATATAGTGTGTTCTATATAAGGAGATACTTCCTTCATTATCAAACCCTAATGAATTTTATGCACTTGACTACACTACGATCCTACTTGCAACCACATTCCATTCTTTGTTGAGCTCTTGTGCACATAAAATCTGAGAGCAAATATATCAAACAAGATCAATGGAGATAGGAAGAATGGAGATCCAAACCCTATTAGACATGTGATGGTATAATCTTTGTGATTTCATTTGATTTGCATTGTCTTAGGTAATCTTCATATGTTATGGTGGATCTTTGTTGTTGTTAGGCTAGGGTTTTGTGGTTGAATTCATTTAGCCTTTCAATATCATTATTATTGTTATCCATTTTCACCATAAACAACATGAATACCATTACCGGTTCAATTCACATCAATGACAACATATCATTAATGCAATCTCTACGCAAAATGCCAACAAACTACAAATGGCAACAATATATATATATGCATACATGTATATGTATGTATGTATGTATGTATATGTATATATATACATACATACATACATACATACATGTATGACATGTATGTATGTATGTATGTATGTATATATATGTATGTATGTATGTATATACATACATATACATACATACATACATATATGTATATATATGCGTGTGTGTGTGTGTGTACGTATGTGTATATAAATATAAACACACACACACACACATATATATATGTTAATTGAGAGCTAGCAATGAATATAAGGGTGAATGATGGTAAGTTTTAGGATGATCTCAGCTTTGTGTTTATCATTAATGAGTGTATATATACATAGATACACATATATATATTTATATATATCTCTCTCTCTCTCTATATATATATAGTTGTATATGTATACACATATATATATTTGATATATATATATATCGTTGAACCTATATATATGTTAATGTATATATGTACACATACACATACAAATATATAAGTATAAATATATATGTTCATATATATCTCTATATGTGCATATAAATATATATGTTTGCATATATATATATATATATATATATATATATATATATATATATGGAAGTATGGGGATGAAAATATTAGAATGTACGAGTAGGAGCTGATTGAACACTGGAATTGTGATCTATATATCTATACAAGATGCCCTTGGCTGCCCATGACTTGCCTATTCTGAGTGCATCGATATCAAGGATGTGGTTTTATTCATTCCATCTACCCCTATATTGGCTAGATTATCTGCAAATGTATTAGCATCTCTATATATATGATTTATTGTGTAATCTGAGAAGCTTTCTAGTAGTGATAGGGCTCTGTCCAATAGAATTCTAAGTTCCCAGTTTGGCATTGTCATGGTTCTATTTGCATTAATTATAATGTTTAAGTCATCTTCTATTTCCAATTTGGATATTTTTAATTGCTTGCAGAGAATTAAACCTTCTATTAGGCCAAAAATTTCTTTCTTATTGTTAGTGCATTGGCCTAAATATATGGATTTAGAGCCAATACAACTCCCATTATCCGAATGTATTATACAACCTACACCTACCATCCCTAGGTTTCCTCTGGATTCTCCATCAAAGTTGATTTTATACCATCCATTCCCCAGGGTTACCCATTTGCATGCTTTCCTTGCTTTAGTTTTATCTATGCCATCCTTCCCGACAAAGGGAGGAATTTTAATCTCCTTCCATTGCTTTTTGATAAAGTTATCCTAGTTTGTAAATATCTTGTCATATTGTGGGACGTTCAAATTCTTGATGTTGGAAATTTCCATGATGGAGGCTTCTATTTTTTCTATAGGATTCTCCACTTGCATATCTATATCCTTAAAAATTCTCCTATTCTTCTCCTTCCATATTTCCTAGATGACTATTGCTAGACTGCAGATCCATAAATTATGGAAAACACTATTTCTTTTGATGATTGGGCAACCTTTGAACCATTCCATTAGGGATGAAATAAGATCTCCTGACCATCCTAGTTGGGCCATCAGCTAATACCATCATTTCTGTGAGTAGTTGCAGGCTGTAAAGATATGGTCATTTGTCAGCTCATCTTCCTTACATAAGAGGCAGATTGAAGGCCCTTCGTAACCTTTGAATTTAAATTGTTCAGCATTTAGGACCTTCCCATGAATTGCAACCCAGACAAAGAAGCCATCTTTTGGGAGACAAAATTTGTCCCAGCATAGTGTAGTTGGGATGTAGTCCTTACCAATATTTGCCTCATCATATATGGTTCTAAAACTATCTTTACAGTTGTAGTGCTCATCCTTTGATTTAGACTATATTAGTTCATCTGACCCATGTCTGAAGATTATTATTCTACATCTAAGAATTTGATGTAGTTCTTGGAATTTACTATCCACCACAAATGGATGCATGTCTTTCCATTTCCATCCAATTGCCGATTTTGGTTCCATTGTTATATATTCCCTTACATAATTACCTCATAAAGTTGTCAATTGATCCTTTATACCAGTAGTATCCATAAGCTTTTCTATCAGAGGATATCCCCCCAAGGAGTCTTCCCACAACAAGGTAGATTTTCCATCACGAATGTCCGAGGACAGGTGATTAAATATGTGTATGTGAAATTCTTTTATAAAATTACAGATTATGGAACCCTTGGGTGTATCTATATCCCTAAATACTAGCTCTCTCTGATTACTCATTAGATATTTGTTCCTAAGAATTCTGGCCCATTTGGCTTCCGAGGATGTATAAACTCTCCATGCTAGTTTTGTCCCTAAGCCCTTATTTTCCCATAGTAGTTTCCTAATTCTTGTGCCTCCACCACTCCTATCTCAACATATTTTGTCCCATGATATCAGTTTGATTTTGTTCTTGTCTTTTGTGCCTTGCCAGTAGAAGTTTTTGATTGTTTGAGTTAATTTCTTATAGGACGCTTTCAAAAGTGATATACATGATAGCAGGTAGATAGGTATTGCTACCAAGATTGTCTTTATAAGTGTTAGTCTTCCTGCCCCTATCAGCCATAAGCCTTTCTAGGATGACAACTTTTTCCTAACCCTCTCAATCAGGGGATCCCAGAGTTTCTTGGTTTTGGTGCCTTTGTCTAGGGGCATTCCTAGATATGAAAATGGTAAATGACCGATTTTGTAACCTAGAAATGATGCTATTCTAGATTCCTCTTGTATTGTCATGTTGAAAAAGAATATCTCCGATTTTTCCTCATTGATCATTTGCTCGGATGTCAACCCATAAGAGTGTAAGATTCTCTTGATTTCCTTGGCTTCATTCAACCGAATTTTTGCCAGAATTATTGTATCATTAGCAAACTGTTGGTGTGTGTACGGGTCTACACCTCCTGTGATTTGGATCCCTACTAACTGTCCAACACTCTGTGATGCATCCAGGCATCTTCCTAGGGCTTCAAACATAATAATGAATAAAAATGGGGATAGTGGGTCTCCTTGTCTTAGTCCCCTATTTTCTCCAAATAACCCTTCTGGCTTCCCATTTAGTAATATTGAGAACCCTGGGTTTGATATGAAGAAGTGAATCTAATTATCCCATTGTTTGTTAAAGCCAAAGTCTCTCATGTAGCTATAAAGGAAATACCAATCCACTTTGTCATATGCCTTTTTAATATCTAATTTTATCGTCATATTAGGCTGGCTTTAGACCTGACTGGAATGGATAACTTCCTGGACTATAACTATCCCATCCAAAATTGATCTATTGGGTACAAAACCAGTTTGATCTTCTGATATTATGGCTGGCAATAGTTTTTTTAGCCTATTGGCCATGACCTTTGCTAGTAGTTTATAAGTCATGTTGCATAAAGAAATGGGCCTTAACTCTTCCCACTTTTAGGGGTTCTCCTTCTTTAGGAATAGGGATAGAAAGGTGTTATTGATTTCTTTCAGGAACTTCCTTGCATTTCGGGTATATTCTAGGGCTCAATGACCTCATCACCTAAAATGGACTAACACTTCTGGAAAAAACTAGCAGGGAAATCATCCAGCCTAGGGGCCTTATCACCTTGGAATTGAGATAGAGAAGTTTTACTTCTTCATGTGTGATTTTGGAGTTAAACATATGATTATCATCATTAGTTATTAATTTTGGTATGTATTATAATAAGTCCCTATTGTTAAGGAGGTTGGAATGCTCCCAGTTATTGAGATTATTTTTAAAATACTTGGTTGCATCTTCTGTGATAAGATTGTGTTCCATAATGATCTGATCACTATCATCAGTGATCTTAGTAATTCTATTTACTACCCTTTTCAGTTTGACACTGTTGTGGAAAAATTTAGTGTTTCTGTCTCCATCTTCTAGCCACGTATCTCTAGATTTTTGTTTCCAAAATATCCTCATACTCACATAGAATCTTTTTTTCTACCTCGTATGTTGCTTGAGTCATCCCATGTTGCATAACAATGTTATTTACTATTTCCATCTCCTTTTCAATTCTTGTCTTATCCTCCAAGATGTTTTTGAATTTCTTTTTGTTCTAGTCTAACAGCTTGTGTTTAATCTCTTTCAACTTTGAGACAAGAGAGTACATTTTAGATCGTACAAAAATACCTTCATTCCACCATTTCTAGATATTAGGTAGGAAATCCTCGTATTTGAACCATATCAATTTGAACTTAAATGGGCACCCAGCTTGCTTTGCTTCCCCATTAATTCTAATAGCATCGGGTAGTGGTAAGAGCTTAACCATGGAAATATAGTAGTTTTTAATTCAAATTTGAAGTCAATCAAGTCTCCTTTAAAAGAAAATCTATCAAGTATTTCAGCAATGTTGAAAAATCCCTTTCTTATGTTATTCCATGTGTGAAAACCCATCTCAGTACTAATTTCCAAGAGGTTGTTATCATTTATCTAGTTCGTGAAGTCTCTTTGTGGCTATCTAATCGTTCTTATCCCACCACTTTTATCTATTGTGTATAAGATGGTGTTGAAGTCACCACCTATGATGATGTGTTTCTCATCCCGATTCTTTAAGAATTGTTCTATTTCTTGCCAAACTAATCTTTTCTTTTCTATTGGGATTGGACCATTTACATTCAAGATGATAAACTCAAGGTTTAGGCTAAGGGCTCTTACTTTACCAACCATCCAATTCTGCATTTCGGCATAGGATGTAAATGTAATTCACTTCTTTTTCTACATTATTGCCAGCCCACCTGATGACCCTATAAAATCCACCATTTCCACCTGCTATTAGGTGAGTTTTCTACTAAAATTGGTCATATCAATCTTTCCCAATTTTATTTCTTGCAGCATTACTAGGTCCATAACAAATTTCAATATGTTGTGCTTAATTAAGAATTGTTCGTTAGGAGCCCTCATGCCCCTAACATTCCATGTTAGTATATTTAATCCTTTATGTGGGGTGGGGGGGACTTTGCCAAGCCCAATAGAGTTGTGATTTTGGTCTACCTCTCCACTTCCCCATCCATTTTTATCTTGTCTAAAAAAGAATTCTGACCTCTTTTGTTGGCAGCGGATTTGCTACAGTCTGGAGTCAATTTATCATCTCCCATCTGGAGGATGCCTTTGTTACACAAATTGTTTTGGTTATTGTCCAATATCATATTGCTTTCCCCTTCCTGCATATTGATCAGTTTTTTAATTATGAATTCTCTCTCCTCATTTTCATTCAACCCTTCCACAACAAGAGAATAGTGCTCCATATTGGGAGAATCTAAGGTGTTTTCATCACGAGAAGCCTCAATTAGGTTATTGCCCAAAGTCTGAGTCCTAGGGGTGGTCCATTCATAATCTAAATTAAGAATGATGTTATTTTTTGCAATGTCTATTGGAGCATCATTGGAAACCTCTTCTACAAATTCTTCTGCTAGTTTTCCCATTAAGTTCTTGATGACATTTTTTAATTCCTTCTGAATTTGGTCCTCATGTCTATACTCAGAGGGCTCATTATTATGTTATATCATGTCTATATTATTTCCTTCACGTAGATCTCAGGGAGGAGGGGGGGTTGCATTATTATAAGCCTCTTGATGGCTAGTCTTTATGATAAAACCGCCCATATCATTGTTAAATTGAATATCTACTCTGTCGAACGTTTCTTTATACTTATCTATTTTCATGGCTTGAGGCTTCTATATACAAGGGTTAGTCCTTTTGTAGAATGATAAATTTTCAGAGACCAGGCCATCCTTTTGCAGAATGATAAATTTTCAGAGACCGGACCATGATAACATACCGGAGTTAAGATATAATTTTCATCTACTGTATATAGGATTATATTCTTTAAATTCTTCATGCCCTTATCTACTTCTATTAAAATTTTGATATCGGATTTTTCCGACCAATTCGCTTCTACAACTATGAATTTGCCTAATTTATCCCCAATTTATATGAAAATTTCGGCATGCATTAATTCAATAGGAACATTATGAATTTCAACACATTTCGAGGCTAACTTGAATTCAAATAGCATCGAATTCAGGTTGCCATTCAATAAATTTGAAATTAACTCCTTTGTAAAAAACATGCTCCTCATTCAATATCTTAGATTTCAACGATTTCTTATGACATTCAATATATAGAAAATTATTAGCTAGGGCAGTGATACTTACCTATCCATGGAATTTTTCTTTCTTTCCACTATTTGACTATTTCTACAAGGGGTTGATCATTTCCTCCTGACTTTGCAAAAAGCCCATGCTCTTTGTAGTAATTACTCAACTCCAGGGTAGTACTGGGAGTCGAGATCTTAATGCAATCCAAGTTAGGGGTTACTAGCTTTAGGGCACACTTGCTCCTTGTTGCCTTGAGAGCATCATTGCTTTCATGGTTGAGTGAATCCCTCATCACCAGAGCAAGCTCGATGTTTTTTAAATTATGGCTTCAGTATGTCATTGTCTTTCCTCCACCATCTGTAGGTTTTATGAAACCCTCTACTTGATTGATGTGTGGCTAAGAAATCCACAGGGGCTTTTGAAGGGAATGACCAGGGCCAGATGCAATCGTCCTAAATCCCAAGGGGATACAATTTGCCTTTGGGGTGCAGCCTGGAATTCATGAAGTAATGGGAACTGCCCAAACATTGGATAGATCTAACAAAACCCTAGCCTCCCTTATTTTCGCTCTAGTAGCTCGCCTGCTTTTTACCAGTTGCCACAGTTGGTTTTGCAGAGAGGGATCCCTATCGGTGGATGGAAGCTTTCTTGCATTATTAAAAACCATTCTATGGTAGCTATGTTGTTTGCCGAAATGCAGAGCCATTTCATTCATTCCTTCATAGATTTTTTAATCATTGGTTTCATTAAATCTTATATAATTTATTTTTTTATTAAGTTTTTAAATTCTAATAGGTTGTGTGAGTCAAATATTCTCATAAATTAACTAGCAATCACTTAACATATAATTTTACTTCAAAATTATCTTGCTAAATAAGATTATTTCCACATGATTATTTTTATTTTATATGTTTAATTCCATATTGATTAGCTAGTTGATTTTTTCTTATAAAATTTCAAATACAAAAATATTATAAAAATTATTCTAACCAAAAAAATATTATAATCTTTCTACACAATATCTCACTTTATAAAAAAGTATTTTTTTGCAAAATAAAATAATTTAAATTAATATACACCCATATTCCCTATAAATAAGTCATATTTGCGTTAGAGAATAATCTACAAAAAAATGCACAAGCTCAGCCTATACTCATTATTCTAACCACCTTTTTTTTTTAAATATGCATATATAAATATATTAATAAAAAGAAAAAAATGTATGATAAAAATCATGAAGACGTTCAGCCAGGCCAAAAAGCCTAGGAGAAGCAACTCAGTATTGAGCTCTAAAATACATTACATAGATAATCAGAACAGATAGACCAATAGAACAACCAGATCACAACAAGATATGGATTTACTTTTCTTGAAGAGAATGATCATCCATAATAATATTGAATGTAGCAAGAAGAGACCCATTATGATCATTAGTGATGGCTGCCAACACAAACTGCATTGTGCGATGGCATTTTCAGTTTGTTGGCGTTTTGCATATAGATTGCATTAATGATATATTGTCATTAATGTCAATTGAATCGGTGAATGATATTCATGATATTGTTGTTATTGCTATTGTATTGTAACCAGTATGATAAAATTTTTGGAAGATGTTGTAAACTGGTATATGGTAGTTTGTAACTTGAACTAGTGTATAAGGTTAAACATTTCTATGTTATGTAAACCGGTAAACCCTACCAGTTGTCTTTGATAAACCCTAACCGATCAAGTTTGTTGGTTTATGTTGAGAGATAATGATGGAGACATGTGTTATCATTCTATGAGGATAAGTTCATATTGATTTGGCATGTTTGTTATCTTGGAAAGGAGAAAAGTGGATTGCATTAAATGCATAGCGCGTGATGAGTTGCAAAGTCCGATCAAGCGGTGATCATAGAGCGGTTGAAATTTTATTGAAGAATGTGAAGAGATTGTTATGATTTCTAACAGTCAAGATTGTACCAACTCATTTGTAATCTTGATGATGAGAATTAGGTTTTTATTGTGTTACCAACCTAGCTGATTTGTATTTAAGGTCGATGATATTGTTTTGTTAAGTTGTTGGCAAAGTTGACAAGATTGGAGAAAACCAGTTGAGTGTGTAGTTGCCAAACTGGTGGATGGATCTGCAGTTTGTGTAAAGGCAGATTGAAGCTTAAGAAGGATTTCATGAAGCAGATGTAGTGCTATTTAGACACATCAAGAAACCCTGTTGTTTTCTAACAATTACAACAAAAAATAAAAATCCCCTAACTGGGTAAGCTGTAACAAGCTTGGTTAATTTCTAAATTGTCTAACACGGTGGTCCATTAGTTTGGATTCTCAAATCCTCTAGCGAGGTTACTCCTAACAGGGTATTGTTCTTTTTATCAAGGTATATATGTAAATCCCTTAACTGGGTGATTCCTAACTGGAATTAGTTCTTAACAGGACTTATTTTAAAACTTTAACAGGCTTGGCTCCTAAAAGAGAAAACTTTAGAAGAGTTCAAATAGCTATCCTTGTGAGTCTCATCTCGCCGTGGTTTTTACCTATTTGGGTTTTCCACATATAAATATTTGTGTCAAGTGGTGAATGTTTTTGTGGTTATGATCTTATTTGTTGATTAGATTAACTACTTAATTATTCTGATAAGGCATGATAATTGGAAGCATTGAGAGATGAATATATTGACATATGATTGAGCATTGTTGATGTTTACAAGATTGAAGTTGTTTACTATTAAGTTGGTATAATAGTCAAACCGGTTGATGATTGGTTGATGTTGGTAATATTTGAAGACATTATCTTGACAGAGTTATTTGTTGATAAGTTTATTTTGAGTTTGGGAGTTTGTATCAGATTTTTTAGTATATTGATTCACCCCCCCCCCCCATCTCAGTATTCTATCAGATTCTTATTCTTTCATCATATCATCAATTGGTGTCAAAGCGTCTCAGGTCCTCTTTAATCTAAAGCTTAACAACTTGAGGAAAAGATCCTATAGATCATGATGAAGGAAAAAGGTCCTAAGTTCAACAAAGATAACTATAGGATATGGAGTGACAAAATTAAGATTTACATTAAAAGTCTTGGTAGTCAGCATTGGGAGCATGTAGAACAACAAAAGAATCATCAAGCATTAGAGGCTATTATCAGTTCCCTGTCTGATGCTAAATATGTAGATGTTCATGGTCTTGAAACTGCATATGAGGTGTGGAAAAAACTTGAAGAGATTTATAGAGGTGATGAACATATTAATATTGCTAAAGAAGAGAGTTTAAGAGGAAAGTCTGATGGCATGAGAATGTCTAAAGATGAGAATATCCAGCAATATGGTCAAAGGATTAGAGAAATAGTTGGTGAAATAAAAAGTTTAGGAGGGAAAGTGGAAGATGCCACAATTGTCAGTAAGGTACTGTGAACCCTGCTACTGGTCTATGCTATTCGAGTTGCAGCTATTCAGGAGATAAAATCCATTGACAAGACTAAGGCAACTCTTGACTCTATTGTTGGCAAACTTACTGCTTTTGAGCTAAATGGCTATGATGGTAGTGTACAAAAATCAGAATCTGTATTCAGAGCTTGTGTCTCTAACCCATCTATGAGAAGAATTAGAGATACCAGCCATAGCTATGAATCTAGATCCAGCAGAGATGTTGATGATGAAGATAGTTTAGTGGAGCTTGAAGCATTGTTGGCAAAATGACTACCTAGAGGCACTAGTAAATACAAAGGTAAGCTACGGCTGAAATATTTTACTTGCAATAAGATTGGTCATATAGAAGCCAATTGTCCTAATGGTGAAAATAAATACAAGAGAGTCAAATTTAAGAAATATAAGGTCAAAGGCAAGAGAGCTTGTCTTGTGGCTATTGACAGTGGTATTATTGATGATGATGCTAGTGAAGATATTATGTTTGTGGCTATTAAGGAAGAAACATCTGATCAAAAGGCTCTAGTATCTAGGATGGATAGATTTGATGATTGGATAATTGATAGTGGTTGTTCACATCACATGACTGGTGATTGGAGCAAATTTCTTTCCTTGAAGGAATTTGATGGCGGTGTCAGATTTGGCAATGACTCACCCTATATGGTTAAAGGTAAAGGAGTTATTTCTCTCAATGGGAAGAGAAGTGCTGACGATGTTTATTGGGTTGAAGGTCTTAAGAATAATCTTCTAAGTGTGGCACGACTGAATGACAAAGGATACCCACTGGAGTTTAGAAATGGTATGTGCAAAATATTTGACAACAAAGGTCAATTGATTGCAATCAGGAAACAGACCAAAGGTAATCTATTTCATCTTAATCCTAAAGTTAGCAATTGTTTGATTGCAAAAATAGATGATAGCTAGCTTTGGCATAGGAGATTTTGTCATATAAATTTTGACAATATTGTTAAAGTAAGCAAGTTTAAGATAGTAAGATGTCTACCTCAGCTAGACAAACCGGTTAATTCTCTTTGTAAAGAATGTCAGCTAGGAAAGATGACTTCTTCAACTTTCAAGAGAAAGTCCTTCTCAGTAGAGAACTTGTTAGATTTGGTTCATACAGACCTATGTGGACCAATAAGAACAAGAAGCATTCAAGGTGACAGATATTTCATGATCTTCACTAATGATTGTTCAAGGATGATGTGGATCACATTCTTGAAGGATAAGAATGAAGCTTGTCATAAATTCAAGGCATTTAGGTCCTTAGGTGAGAAAGAGAGTGGCAAAAAGATTAAATGTCTGAGAACATATAAAAATGGTGAATTCACTTCTGTGGAGTTCACTAAGTACTATGATGAGAATGGTATGAAGCAACATCTTTCTGCACCAAGGACACCATAGCAGAATGGTTTACCAGAAAGAAACAACTAGTCAGTAGTGGAAGTAGCTAGAACTATGTTGATAGAAGGAAGTGTGGTGAAAACATTTTGGAGAGAAGCTGTAACTACAACAGTCTACACTATGAACCGGGTTTTGGTGAAAAAAGGGAAGGATAAGAAACCTTATGAGTATTGGTATGGGAGGTCACCTGATGTTAGTTATTTCAAGATCTTTGGTAGTAAATGTTTTATTAAAAGAGGTTATTACATTAGCAAGTTTGAAGCAAAGAGTGATGAAGGCATATTTCTTGGATATTCCACCAAGAGTAAGGTCTAAAAATGTTTCATTAATGGGACACAAAGAATTGTTGAGAGTGCTAATGTTCATGTAGATGAAAGTCCTAAAGTTTTAGAAGGAACTAGTTCAGAGAGAAAGGATGAAGATCCTTACATTTTTCTTTTGGAACCTGAAACAGTTAAATCTGAAACCAATAAGGCAAATCCTAATGTACATGTGCAATCAGAACAGATAATTTCAGAAGCAGAAAATGATGAAGAACCTGAACCTGAGGAGAATGATCATGTTATTCCTAGATATGTGAGACTGAATCACAGTCCTGAGCAAATTATTGGGGATAAGGATGCTGGAGTACTTACTAGAAGAAGAGTTAGAGAGAACTCTTGCATGATCTCCACCATTGAACCTAGAAGTGCTAAGGATGTATTTGGTGATGATCATTAGGTAAAAGCAATGGAAGAGGAATTGGATCAAATTGAGAAAAATAACACTTGGACCCTAGTACCCTGACTGGTAAACAAGAATGTCATAGGTACTAAGTGGGTGTTCAGAAACAAGTTAAATGAGGATGGCGTTGTAGTTGGCAATAAGGAAAGATTAGTACGCAAAGGTTATGCACAAGAAGAAGGAGTGGATTATGGAGAAACTTTTGCACCAGTAGCAAGACTGGAAGGAGTTAGAACATTACTTGCATTTGCAGCTCACAAGAAGTTCAAGGTATACTAGATGGATGTTAAGTCTACATTTTGGAATGGGATATTGGAAGAAGAAGTTTATATAGAGCAGCCTGATAGTTATGCATTGACAGACAAAGAAGACATGGTATACAAATTGCATAAAGATTTATATGGATTAAAGAAGGCACCCAAAGTACGGTATGAAAGGCTTCATAGACATCTGATGAGGATAGGCTTTGTAAGAACCAGTGATGAAAACAACATTAGGAGATAAAATACTCGTCAGTGAAGTATTTGTTGATGACATTATATTTGGAGGTAATGATGGCATGAGCAATAGTTTTGCAGATGAAATGAAGAATGAGTTTGAGATGTCATTAGTAGGGGAAATAAAAATTTTCATAGGCTTGCAGATATAGCAGATGAAGAATGGTATTTTCATTAATCAATCCAAGTATGTGAAAGAAGTTTTAAAGACTTTTGGCATGAGTGACTGTAAACCAGTTGGAACTCCAATGACTATAGGTTGTAAATTGTCCAAGGAAGATGCATCTAAGTATGTAGATGAAAATGAATACAGATCAATGATTGATAAATTACATTATGTTGTTCACAGTCGACCTGATATTGCCCATGAAGTTGGTATTGTTGCTAGATTTCAGAAAAATCCAAAGGAAGCACATCTGATAGCAACCAAGAGAATTTTTATATATCTGAAAGGTACAATTGACTATGGGTTATGGTATCCGTTGGAGGAAATTTTGATTTGAAGGCATACATTGATTCTGATTGGGCAAGAAATATTGATGACCGAAATAGTACTATTGGTGGAGCATTCTTTTTCAGAGGAAGGCTAGTTTCATGGAGTAGTAAAAAGAAGAGGTGCAATTCACAATCTACTGCGGAAGTTGAGTATGTAGCAACTTATATGAATTGCACACAAGCTATTTGGATGAGACACATTTTGGAATGGTTTAAGATGAAGATCTCAGAACCTCTCAAGATTTTGTGTGATAATATGAGTGCAATTAATATTTATAAGACTCTTGTTTTGCAGGCAAGGACTAAGCACATTGAATTGAAGTATCACCTTTTGAGGGAGAAATTTCAAAGTAAATATGTTATCTTAGATCATAATTCTTCCCAGGAGTAGCTTGCAGATATCTTTACCAAACCTCTGCATAAGACCACTTTTGAGTATCTTAGAATTCAGTTGGGGGTTGTCCCTCTTCATGAAATTAGTTGAAGCATGATGCTGATTGCATCAGTCCCTAAACTACTTGCAAAATTTTACATGGACTGATAAAGGAGTGGATGTATTCCACAGGGGGAGCATCAAGTTGCAGCATGTTGATACATAGTGAGAATTTTGATATTACATATTTTACTTTTCATTTGGCATTGTTGTCAAAGGGGGAGAAGAATTATGTGATTGGGGAGAAGAATTATGTGTCTGATTAAGTGAACTAGTGATGGATTGATGACAGACAGAGCTTGGTGAATACTTGGTATGTAAACCAAGATTCCTATTCACTAATCACAACAGCAATCAGAGGCATTGATATCTGTATTGCCATCAATGCCAATGGGGGAGATTGTTGGCATTTTTAGTTTGTTGGCATTTTACATATAGATTACATTAATGATATGTTGTTATTGATGTCAATTGAACTGGTGAATGATATTCATGATATGATTGTTATTGCTATTATATTTTAACCAGTACGATAAACTTTGTGGAAGATGTTGTAAACCAGTATATGGTAGTTTGTAAGTTGAACCGGTGTATAAGGTTAAACATTTCTATGTTATGTAAATTAGTAAACCCTAACTAATCAAGTTTGTTGGTTTATGTTGAGCGGTAATGATGGAAACACGTGTGATCATTGTATGAGGGTAAGTTCATATTGATTTGGTGCATTTGTTATCTTGGAAAGGAGCAAAGTGGATTGCATCAAATGCATAGCATGTGATGAGTTACAAAGTCCGATGAAGTGGTGATCATGGAGCAGTTGGAATTTTCTTGAAGAATGTGAAGAGATTGTTATGATTTCTAATGGTCAAGATTGTACTGACTTGTTTGTAATCTCGATGATGAGAATTAGGTTTTTGTTGTATTACCAACCTAGTTGATTTGTATTTAAGGTCGATGATATTGTTTTGTTAAGTTGCTGGCAAAGTTGACAAGATTGGAGAAAACTAGTTGAGCGTGTGGTTGCCAAACTGGTAGATTGATCTGTAGTTTGTGTAAAGGCAGATTGAAGCTTAAGATGGATCTGATCAAGCAGATGTAGTGCTATTCAGACAGATCAAGAAAACCTGTTGTTTTCAAATAATTACAATAGAAATCAAAATCCTCTAAGAAGGTAAGCTCTAACAAGCTTGGTTACTTTCTAAATCCTTTAACAAGGTGGTCCATTAGTTTGGATTTTTAAATCCTCAAGTGAGGTTACTCCTAATAGGGTATTGTGCTTTTCATCAAGGCATATTTGTAAATCCCTTAACCGGGTGATTCCTAACCAGAATTAGTTCTTAATAGGACTTATTGTAAAGCTTTAACAGGCTTGGCTCCTAGCAGAGCGAACTTTAGAAGAGTTCAGATAGATATCCTTGTGAGTCTCATCTCACCGTGGTTTTTACCTATTTGGGTTTTCCAGGTATAAATATATGTGTCAAGTGGTGAATGTTTTTTGGTTTATGATCTTATTTGTTGATTTGATTAACTACTTAGTTATTCTGATAAGGCATGATTATTGGAAGCATTGAGAGATGAATATGTTGACATATGATTGGGCATTGTTGATGTTTACAAGATTGAAGTTGTTTACTGTTAAGTTGGTATAACAGTCAAACTGGTTGTTGATTGGTTGATGTTGGTAATCTTTGAAGATATTATCTTGATAGAGTTATTTGCTGATAAGTTTATTTTGAGTTTGGGAGTTTGTATCAGATTTTTGAGTATACTGATTCAGCCCCCCCCTCTCAGTATTCTACCAGTTCCTTATTCTTTCATCATATCATCATTGTGGACAATTGTGATTGTAGCTCTTGATTTTTGCTTCATGATGCTTCTTTAAAGCTTTAAGAAGAGATTCTTGCTGCAAAATAATCTGAGATAATGAACCATGTATAATCACTTCTCTTAGAAGAAAGGCACTAGAGAAAATAGCTTTACATCTAAGCATACAAATATATAAAAAGATACACTGACAAAAAGATTAGGAGATTAAATTATGAGAATGGTGCAACCCAAGAAGAGTTGGTTTCCATTTTAATTTTTTATTAAAAATAATTTCTTGCCAAATTGTTGACAATGCTTGCAAGTCCAAAGAGTATGTTTGATAGTTTCTAATTTGGGAAAAAATGGACATTCAGTGGAATGATTTCCAAGAAAAGACGTTCACCCACAACAACTTTTATAATATACAAAATTTTGAACTCAAACTAATTTACTTTAAAATCCTCCCTATTCAAACTCAGCCAAGACTTAATTTGGAATGGAGTTTGAATTGGACTGAATCTAAATGCTTTAGCATTATTGTAACCTTGCCATTTATGATTTCACGTTGTCCTGGCATCGTATTATGTGAATGCTTTTGTAGGGCATGAAAGTAGTAAGGTAGAATTTTTTGCAGAATTATTAACATTGCACCTTAGCAAATTGACCAAGTGACCTATACACCAATTATACCATTAATATAAAGAAAGAATGATAGAAACAATTACATGTAAGTTATGTGCTTTTATTGGAAATTTGGTGCAATAGAATTAGCAAGGGCCCGCTTGCCATAGTAAATGCCCTACACAATCGCTCAAAGGGGGAAAACGTGTATTTAAGTGTCCAGTTGTCACATTAGCCAAAATAATATAAGATTTATTTGTTTGTACAAACAACAGGTTTTTTTTGTACATATCATTTATTAAATTTACAAAAAAAAGAAAAAAGAATTTAAAAATTGAATTTTCTACTCCATATTTTCAATATGATTCAATAAGAATAAAAAAAATGATATTTTTAATATTATATAAAATATAAAATAAATAGAAACTATAAAATTCTTCAAAATTTTAAAGAAAATGCACCTAATAGATGCATAAATATCCAGCCATAGACAAGAACTAATAAAACAGTGTTAAATGTAGGTAATGATTAACATGAGTTAGAATGGAGAACTTATATAGTGTTCGACACACATAAAAACCTTTAGTGTAGAAGTTGGAAGTAACACTCGCATACCTAAAATCTACAACATGGGCATCGGTGCATATGTGAGTGGAGACGAAATTCACCTGAGTGCAGATTATGTGGGCAACTACGAAGGGGACGTAAAGGAAGATATTCGAGGAGTTTTGTACCACGAAATGACACACGTGTGGCAGTGGAACGGCAAGGACAATGCTCCAAGTGGCCTCATTGAGGGCGTTGCAGACTATGTGTGCCTCACTATTAGATTGGTTCCTTCTCACTGGCTTATGAAGTTATTGCCTATTTCTTGCAGTATTGTGAAAGCATTAGCTTTGGATTTGTTGCCAACATGAACGCCAAATTCGCTTCCGGATGGGATGTGGCGTTCTTTAATGACCTCACTGGCAAATACGTAGTCAGTGATCCATCATCAACAAGAAGAAATATGGATTGCAAAATAAGCCTAAAAACTTTGTGGTCCAAGGGAGAGGAAATGGATTAATTAAAGTAGATTAAATAAAAATAGCAAGTTAAAAAATAAAATTAAAGGAATTTGTATCAAAAGAGAGGAAGCACAAGCTCTAACGAAATTGAAAGAGTTAAAAGTTGTGTAAAGAAAAAGAATTAAAAACAAGAAAAAATAAACTAATATAATATATTAAAACAATATATATTATTTAGTTTGACCGTGTCATCTCCTTCATAGATATTATTTAGTTTGTCCCAAATCTCCTTTGCATTCCTATAGTGTATTATCTTAACAAACTTAAAGTTAGATAAACCACATAAAATAGCATTCCTTATCCTTTCATTACTCTTACACGATTTCCTTCGAGCCTAATATCTTGGAAGATGTTGAATAATTTCATAACCACCTACAAAAAAAATCAAAAAACAAACCCTAGTGCCATAAAATAAGCTTCCATTCTTACACTCCAAAAAGCGTAGTTTCTTTTATCAAATGTTGTTAGAGGAAAGACCTTCTTTTGTTATTGTGTGTGTCATCCTCGATCAATCTCGAGTTATTAAGCTTCACCAAGGAAATTAGCTCTAATAGAAAGTGTTATGTACACAAATATACTGAGAGGGGGTAATTAGTATATACCAATTTTCAAATTATTAAATAATACCATTACCACATCTTAAAATAAAATCGCAAGAACTATCCAAGATATGAACATGTCCAATCATAAACTCAAGAGACTAGATTTACGTGAAATCCAAGAAGGGAAAAAACATGGTGAGAATAGCTACTTGGATCTTCTATCCAATTCTAGCCTCAGAAAAATAATAACGGGGTTGTAATATTTTGTAGGTACAAACCCATAGGAATTTAAACCCAAAGATACATGAATCCCTAATCTACTTTTTAGGCATCAACTAATAGGAGACTCCAACACCCTAATCTAGAGACGAAGCTCCAACCTAGCCATTGAGCACAAAATCATATTATGAGGCTCCCAACCTCAATAATAAAGTAGTTATAGGTATAACAAAATATTTTCATGAAAACCTTTCAAACTCAATTTGCATAATTTGAGTGATCTAATATACTCTATAAAACTCTCATAGTGTGTACAAGCTATTTCATCTTAGCTCACACACTTTACAACATAATATTCACTCGCCACCTTCTTCACTTCTTTAGAAAACAAGGATACACACCCTTATAATGTAATTGATAAACCATATATATGCATTCCAATTTACTATTTGTAGCTTTCTATCGACCTACAACCAATTTACATTATCTGCAACTTACCATGTTAGCCAAGGGTGAAACTTTGATTCAAACATCACATAACATGTAGTTATCTTGGTCCTAAATCCAATGTGTTACACTAGGACTGAGAAAATGATATGAATTTCCTATTCCAAACACCACTAGGCCCAAATTATATTCACATGCTCCCTCTTGTCGGTACACATTTTCTTTATCTAGCACATCAATAAAAATCAATATATAGTCAACAAACTAACATTTTGTACACTATCATTTCTATCTTCCAATCCTTTGGACTATTTCCTTTGAAAATTTAATACATTTATCTTCATGTATAGCCTTACTATCCATAATCCAAGCTCAAGCTCACAATAGTGGCAAAATGTGGTATCAAGAAAAATAAAAATGCAACAAGATACTCATACTTTGTTTGAGTAATAAACTCCAAAATGAAATACAAACACTTCTATACTTCTACAAATATGATATACAGTTAGGTGTTGGATGTTGTTTGATGAATGCGGAAAATATATACTTGAGAGATATCTCAGAGTATTTGAGAGATGTGTTGTCATTGATGTCAACATATTTCTCTATCTATGATAGTGATGTAGTGAAATTTAGTGAGTTAGTTTGTCTGGTATAGAAAATTTGTTGAAGATTAGAGTTTGTAGATTAAAGGGTTTTTAGATAATTATCTCTATTTGATTAAGTGCAAGATTCAGAGGTACGCATGAAACATTGATTGAGTTATAAGTATATGTGGTGTGGCTAGTTTTTCAGTTGTTCAATAATGCTAGAGTTAGTATTTTGATCTGCATTGCTTTGCGTTGTAATATGTTGATCTGTAGATTTGGAGATATGTTTGGGACATTTATGTGTATCTTCAATTTAAGTGGTTCATGATTTGGTGGTCTGCAAGTGAATCTTTCTAGTTGATAGTTGTTGCAATTAGTGTTCATGAGGTCTACCATAATGATTCTAATAACTTGAGTTTGTGTGGATGTTATCATGATAATTCATGATGCTTTTGGATTTTTTGACATTGTGTGCCTTTTGTGTTGATGGTCCACATTTGTTGTTGAGCGTATAATGGATGATTTTCTTCAGTCCGGTGGATTCTTAATGATCTTGGCCAACCAAATGATTGTAGCATGTTGTGGATGTTTGAGGCATGATTATTGGAGATGTTTCATGTTCGAGGTTGTGATTTAGGTCCATCCTTTGTCTTAGCCAACATTGCTCTGGTCCGCATGTGATATTTTGTATCTGATCAACAAATATATTATTGTAATTGTCTTATGAATGTTGAGTTGACCTTGATGATCTTTAGCTAAGGTTGATGTCATCTATAAATAAAAGTAATTATCTTGTGTGAGGTATGTAGAGTGTGCGAATAATGTATTGATCCTTTGGAAGTAGAGAAGAAGTGTGAAGGAGAAGATGAAAATTGTTATATGCTTAATTAGAACTGTAACTAGGTATTGAGGATGCTATTTATCAGTTCATGATTTTCAAATGTGATCTGAATTTGTCTGTAAGGTAGTGAGCTTTCCTTGGGCAATGAGCTCTCCTTGTTCTTTGTTTTGAGTAGTGATCTCTAGGAGTTATGCATGAATGCATGTGCATTCCCCATTGTAATACTTCTAACAAAATATACCTATTTTGTGGGTTTTGCCACCATGGTTTTTGACATGACCTAGTTTTCCACGTCAAAAATATTGGTGTTATGTGTGTTCATGTTGTGATGTTGATTTATGATTTCATGCTTAATAATAAAATCTAATATTAATTTTATGTGTGTAATTTTTTGGTGACAACTCATTTAGCCCCCCCTCTCAATTGCCTACCCTATATTCATCAATTGGTATCAGAGCAGGTTCCTTTGAAGAAGTTTAACAACTTGAGGTGATCTGGGGTGGTGACTTACAAGAAGGACAATCCAAGATTTGATAGTACAAACTACTCTCTTTGGAAGAGTTGGATGGGTTGTCATTTGAGATGCACTGGTGAACCCTACTGGGAGATCATAGAGAGAAAGTATATTGTTCCTACAAATGTTTATACAACTATGGATGAGGTCAAGAGTGCATAAAATAATATTAGGGCTAAGGAAGCACTGTTGAGTTCTATAACTGATCTGGAAATGACAAATGTTATATAATTTCAGACTGCTCATGAGATCTAGAAGAAGTTGGAAACTTTGTATGAAGGAGATAGTTATGTGAATATTGCCAAGTTGCAGAGCCTAAAAGGAAATTATGAAGTGTTGAGGGTGAGTGAAGATGAGAATATCACTTTTTTCATACAGAAGGTGAATGAACTTGTTTGCAACATCGGATGAGATGGTGGAAAGCTTGAAGAATCAGAGATTGTTGCTAAAGTGCTCAAATACTTACTTTCATCTTACAAGAATAAAGTTGTTGCTATTGAGGAGATCACAACTATGACAAATGTAACTAGAGACATGTTGATTGGTAACTTTAAACCTTTGAGTTAAGTGAGTTTGGTGATTCTCTTCCAAAGGTATAATTTTCATTCAAAGGTACTGTTTCTGAGAAGGATAAGTAGAGATATGATCAAGGAGAAATTTCTTCAAAGAGGATATCCAAATATGAAAAATACATGAAGGAAATTGAAGAAGAAGAGCTAGAGATTGAGGATCTCGAAGAACTTATTTTTAGGAGATTACCCAAGGGAGCTAGTAAGTATGAATGAAAATTGCCTCTTAATTATTTTTCATGCAATAAGATAGGCCAGTTTGCCTCAACGTGTCTAGAAAGAGTTCTTAAGAAATGTTACAAGCCTAAATTCAAAAAGAGATGTTATTATGCTGATAATGATCTTGTGGATATGATTCAGATTATCAAAATGATAGTTCAAGTAATGGGAAGCAACCTCAAAATCAAAATCAAGTTTAGATAGTTCCAATGAATCCAGTGCCTCAAGGAGAAGGAACTAGTGCAAGTTCCAAAGAAAGAAAATAAAAGTCTGAAAATCAAGAAAATCCGAAGACCCTCGAGTATGTAAGATTGAATCATTCAAAAAATCAGATCATAGGAGATAGAAATAAAGGTATTCAAACTAGGAGAATAATTGTAGAAGATCAAGTTGACTATTGTTTGATTTCAAATATTGAACCTAAGGATGTAAATGAATCTTGCAAAGATGAACATTGGGTAAAAGCAATGGAAAAAGAATTGAATTAGATTGAAAATAATAATACATGGGATCTTGTTCCCAGACCTAAGGATAAAAATTTAATTGGAACCAAATGGGTCTTTAGGAATAAATCGAATGAGGAAGGTGAAGTTGTTAGGAATAAAAGAAGACTTGTTTGTAAAGGATATTCACAGATGGGAGGAATTGATTTTGAGGAGACTTTTGCTCTGGTGGCAAGAATTTAAGCTGTGATATTATTTCTTACATAAGCTGCTTATAAGGATTTCAAAGTCTATCAAATGGAAGTCAAGTTGACATTTCTAAATAGTGTACATTAAGCAACCAGATGGATTTCAATTTTCTGATCAAGATGATATAGTTTGCTGGTTGATAAAAGATTTGTATGGATTAAGCAAGCTCCAAGAGCATGGTATGCCAAATTGGATAAGTATTTGTTGAAGCTAGGATTAAACAAAGGTACTACTGATAGTAATCTGTATTTCAAGATTGATCATAATAACATTTTTATTGTTGAAGTTTTTGTTGATGACATAATTTTTCAAGGAAATGATAGTTTGTGAAAAAAGTTTGTTGATGAAATGCAAGATGATTTTGAAATATCTATTCTTGGAGAGATGAAATTATTTCTAGGATTGCAAATTACATAGTCTAAAAAAGGAATTGTCATATCTCAATCCAAGTATGTAAAAGAATTATTGAATAAGTTTCAAGGATTAGAAGATTCAAATCCAACTGGTACTCCCATGGTGACCAGATGTAAGTTGACTAAGGATGATGATTCCCCTAAGGAAAATCAGACTAAATATAGATCTATGATTGGTGGATTACTTTATTTAACTTGGACTAGACCTGATATTATGAATGTAGTATGTATTGTTGCTAGATTTCAAGCCGATCCTAAGGAATCTCATGTTGTTGCTATCAAAAGAATTTTCAAATATTTGAAATGAATAATTGATTTTGGTTTATGGTATCCTAAAGATGATGATTTTACTTTGAGTTCTTTTACTGATGCTGATTGGGCAGGAGCTATTGATGACTAGAAGAGTACTATTGGTGGTGCATTTTTCTTGGGAAAAAGATTCATTTCATGGTTCATTTAAAAAGAAAAATTCTATTTCCTTATCTAGTGTAGAGGCCGAGTACATTGCTCATGCAAACAATTGTACTTAGTTGGTATGGATGAAGTAGATGTTAAATGATATCAGAGTAGTGCATGATGAGCCTACGTTGGACACAATGGATCAAAGAGAGGGTGTGAATTAGTGAATTAAACACTTTTTCCTCAATTGGGATGTACTAGTAATATATAAAACAAACTGAGTGCCAACCGTTAGCTCAAATAGTGAAATATAAGTATGTGAAATGATTTTCTATAACATCAACATAGCTAATACACAAGAAATCATCACACAACACCAGATATATGAGGAAAACCCAAAGTGGTAAAAAACTTAGTGAGAATAGTTGCTAGAGATATTCTGCTCCAATCCAGCCTCACAATGTAAAAGATATGATTACAATTTTAGGGCACCAACCAAAGGAGCACAATCCCCTGATTTATGAGTACCAATGCAAAGGAGCACCAACTCATTGAAAACAATATTAAACTTAGTTATATAAATGAGATCCCTATTGCAAAATAAGTTTTGTAACCTTAAAATATTCTACTCTTTCGGTTTCAACCTTATCGGTATGTGTTTCTTTCACTCACTCTGCACCTTTTCTTTGCTTCTCATTCTAACTTTTATGAGTCTCCTCTCACAATGTCTTCACACTTCAACTCACACTTGAATACTCTTTGTCAGGTATAACTTTTGCACGTTTGTTACCTCTGTGTTCTATGCTTACTCCACCGGTTTGTTCCTTACATCGGTTTACCCTGCTTCTCCTTACAAGTACAACCTTCACTCCTAAACACTTCAAGTGTTTTTGTCTTCGGCTCTCTGACAATAATTTCACACTTGCCTTCACTCTTCAGCAACATCGATCATAGTCTCAAGTCATCATATTTAATCTTGAGCTTTCCTGCCAGAAGTCAATTCAAACTAAGGGTGGTTAGGGTTTCCTTCTCCTGGCCAAATATGCATCCGATCTAATTTGATCCATCTTGGATCGATCAGCTGCATTGGAGGAATGCATCTGTATGTGTTTTTCATCATCCAATGCATATTTGCTAAAGACAGAAATCCCGGTCCCATGATTTTCGCTCTTGAAATCTGTCAACTCATTGATAGCCCAACTATTTCCTTCTCGAGGTCCTCTTGTAATCTGATTTCTTTTCTTTGATCCAGGTGCCAACTACTCCGTTATCTTTCTCTATCATTTATTCTTCCTCGAGCCGCAACAATCTATTACCATCCCGTGATTTGTGGTTCTTTCATTAATGTCGACTAACTATTCCAACAACCATGTCGATGGAAAAATTCACCAACCTCTGCATGCTTGCCACCTAAGCTCCACATAGAATCAAATTCGGTCCTTAACTCAGCTCATCGACATAAGATCAGTTTACACTTGACCATTCAGAAAACTCATACTAGCACAAGCCCTTACCTGATAGTTCTGATACTTAATATAAGTACAGATCCAATAGCCAACAAGATGAGAGGGGGGGGGTGAATCATACAAACTTAATCATCCATAAAAACATCAGATTCAACCTTGGTAACATATATCAGTCATATAATCAAAAACTATCAAACATGCAAACTTAAAAGCATATGAATAATATAAACCTCATAACACCAGATTTAACGTGGAAACCCAAATAGGGAAAAACCACTATGGGATTTCAGACCCACTAAGAAATATACTCTTCTAGAGTATGCTCGGTTAAAAAAAAATCCTGTTAAAGATTACAAACACATTGCTAGATGTGACCCGGTTAAGGGATTTCCCTTAGATCTGTTAGGATCTTCACTTTGTTAGAAGTGACCTTGTCAAAGGATTTCAGACACTCAATCAGAATGTCACCTTGTTAGAGGATTTACATATAAGACTGTTAAGTCCACTTGGTTAAGAGATTTCCTGTCACTTTCACAAAATAATAGTAATACAATCTATCTGCAACTTCACATTTGAAATGCTAAAGCAGATTCTTATTTGTTCAATACAATCTAGACATAGAACTAATCTTGTTTATCTGTTGGGCATCAATACTCTGTTATTCTAATAGGTCTTCAAGCTTCTATGCTCAGTAATCACTATGTAGCATCCTTGTGCATACACTTGCCCGCATACATTGTTTGTCAATAGTTCCTTATTTATAAACAATATTCTAACCGCTTAATCTCCTTGATCACATTTCCCATGATCAATCATAGCCATCAGATCTTCAATCTTGTCCAAGTTCATTGTATCTTTCGATCTGAAAACATTTTACCCCGCCTTGGAAGTTACACAATCACCTTGGAACTTGCGTTAGGGTAATGCGGTTCAATCTGAGCTGTAGATCTTCTTGCCGACTTTCCATTGCCTTAGATTTGTTTAACAAACTTCTTTTACGGCTTGCCAATCATTGATCCGCTCCAGCTCATCTGCATCTTTCATTAAATATCACATGTAAATATTTAATGCATTCTGTTATAGCTCGGTTACAACTTGGCAAATACTAAACTTCACTCGGTAGACATTCTGTCTTCATTAATCGACTGCGATAACCTTAGGGTTTACCAACTAGGTTCCTTATGGTTTACCAACTAGGTTCTTTGCTTGATAACATAGTATATTATTAACCTTTACACTTTACAACATATGTATGATGTTAAAACAATCTAAAACATCAAGATCTCATCATTGTCTGACGCGGTAGAGTTGCCCATTGAATAACTTATCCCCTTATTCATCATATTCTTTCCTATGTCTTTACCGACTTCTTTATAATCTTCATATTTCTTAAGATATGGCAACATCATACTGAATTAGAAAATCAATTTCTTGACATCAATGACAAAATAATAATATCAAGATAGTAAAACATCTTTAACCAGTTATGTCCATAATCATCAACAACATTCTCAATATCCTTGTAATATTGCCAACAATCTTCCCCTTTGGCATTGATGGCAAAACCAATTGATTTGACCTTTAAAAAAAATTTGGATTGCTGTGATTCTGAAATGCTGAAATGCTCTCCCCCATACATCAAACTTCTCTTCTATTTTTCAGTCTTTAATTCAATCTGTAGTCTTCTCTCAGTCTTCTCAGGTCTTCTCTCCTTTTGGTAGATCTTCTCCTTCTTGGTCTTCTCCCCCTAGGTAGGTCTTCTCCTTCTCATTCTTCTCCCCCTTTGACAACAATGCCAAAAAGAATAGAACTAAAACATAATTTCTTTCTGTAAGAAGTTATTTCCTGTTGTTGTGTATCAACTTAGTCTCAGTCAGAGCATTTGTTTACAATTCTTGTTCCCTGTATCATTTCCTGTATTATCCCAGTATTATTTCTAGTACACTTTCACAAAAACATTCTAAAGTGTATCACTCCAGCATCAGCTCCCCAAAAGATATTCAATAGAGTCATCGAAGTGATGCTTTCACCGAACTCGGTCAGTGAGTAAAAGATAGGGGTAGGACCCCTAACTTACTTCTGAGATATTCATAAGTGTCCTTTGGTAGTGGCTTGGTGAAGATATCAGCTATTTGCTCCTTTGTGTTGACATATTCCAACACCACTTTCTTCTCTTGAGCTTCTTCTCTAAGATAATGATATTTTATAGAGATGTGCTTTGTCTTAGAGTGCATAACAGGGTTCTTTGAAATATTAATGGCACTCATATTGTCACATAATATAGTTACTGGCTCGGTAACTTTCTCATTTATACCTTCCAACAGTTGTTTGATCCATGCAATGTTGGTACAATTCAGTGCTGCTGCAACATATTCAGCTTCGGTTGTTGACTGAGAAACACATCCTTGTTTTTGCTAAGCCAACTCACTAGTCTTTCTCCTAAGAAGAAATCTCCTCCACTTGTGCTTTTTCTGTCATCAATGTTGCATGCCCAATCAGCATCAGTATAAACTTTTAGATCAAAATCATTTCCTTTCTGATATACTAAGCCATAATCTTCAGTGCCTTTCAAATATCTGAAAATTCTTTTGATTGCTGTCATGTGTATTTCCTTAGGATCTGCAGAGAATCTTGCAACAATACCTACTGCATGTGCTATATCTGGCCTGCTGTGAACAACATATTATAGTTTTCCAATCATGGATCAGTAGAGTGTCTCATCAACAGATGCAGATTTATCATTCTTTGATAGTTTACAGTTGGTAGTCATGGGAGTACTTACTGGCTTTGAATCCTCCATTCCAAATTTCTTCAAGATTTCCTTTCTGTATTTGGATTGAGTAATCAAAATCTCATTTTTCATTTGCAGTATCTGTAAGCCTATAAAATACTTTATCTCACCGATTAATGACATCTCAAATTCTTTGCTCATTTCATTTCCAAAGTTCTTGGATAAAGAGTCATTTCCACAAAATATAATATCATCAACAAATATGGCTGAGATTAGTATTCCATTTTCATCATTCTTCATGTACATGTTGCTATTCTCACTTGTCCTTATAAAACCAATCTTAATCAAATAAGAGTGCAATCTTTCATACCATGCTCTAGGTGCTTGTTTCAGACCATATAAAGCTTTGTTCAATTTACATACCTGATCTTTATTATTGTCATCAACAAATCCTTCAGGTTGTTCAATGAAAACTTCTTCTTCTAATATTCCATTCAGAAATGCAGATTTGACATCCATTTGATATACCTTGAAGTTCTTGAAAGCAGCATATGCCAACAATGTTCTAACTCCTTCAAGTCTAGCAACAGGTGCAAAAGTCTCACCATAATCAATTCCTTCTTCTTGGGCATAACCTTTGCAAACCAATCTTGCTTTGTTTTGAATGACCTCACATTTCTCATTTAGCTTGTTTCTGAAGATCCAATTTGTACTGATTACATTTTTGTCCTTCGGTCTTGGGGACCAGTGTCCATGTGTCATTCTTCTTGATTTGATCAATCTCTTCAGTCATAGCATTTATCCAATCTTCACTGTTAAATGCCTCTTTCACTATTCTCGGTTCAAATTCAGATATCAAGCATGTGTTCTATCTTAGTTTGTTCCTTGTCATCACTGGATCATCCTTATCTCCTATAATCTGACTTGGTGCATGGTGTCTTCTGACATACTTGGCTAATATAGGCTCGGTAGGCTCTGTATGATCTTCTTCATCACTCGGTAACTGGATATTTTCTTCATTTTCTTCAATAGTTATCTCGGTAGGACTTCTCGGTTGCACATAGACAAATTCATCATAGTCTTCCGGTTCTTTGGAATTCCCTTCATCAATTCTTTCTGTAAATTCATCTATTTTCACATTTGCACTTTCTACTATTTTGTTAGATGATTTGATCAAACATTTAAATGCTTTGCTTCTAGAAGAATATCCTAAAAATGTTCCTTCTTCACTTTTTTGATCAAACTTGCCATTTCTATCATCTTTATGAACATAGCATTTACTTCCAAAGATCTTAAAATAACTTACATTAGGTTTCTTGCCATACCCGATTTCATAAGGTGTCTTCAAAGTACCTTTCTTCAATTGAATTCGGTTCAAGGTGTAAACAGTTGTGCTTATTGCTTCTCTCCAAAATGTTTGTGGAACCTTCTTCTCAATCATCAGTGTTCTAGCACAATCCACAATAGATCTATTTCTTCTTTTAGCTATTCCGTTCTGCTGTGGAGTTCTAAGAGCAAAGACTTGTCTTTTAATACCATGATCATTGCAAAATAGGATGAACTAATCAGATGTGAACTCTCCTCCTCTATCTGATCTAAGACATTTTAGTTGTCTTTCTATTTCATTTTCAACTCTAGCCTTGTACCACTTAAACATTTGAAAAGCTTCTGATTTTTCTTTTAAAAACATTACTGACATCATCCTTGAATAGTCATCCATAAATAAAATGAAATACTTATCACCATAATAACTTTGAACTTTCATAGGACCACAAAGATCAGTGTGCACAAGATCTAAAATTCCCTTAGAAGTGTAGGACTTACTTGTAAAGCTGGATCTTGTCATCTTACCCATCTGGCATCCTCAGCACATAGCATTCTCAGGTTTTTCAAGACTCGGTAGACCTCTTACTCTGTGCTTCTTACTTATCTTGATCAGATTATCAAAATTAACATGACAAAACCTTTTATGCCATAACCAGGTATTATCAATCTTTGCATGCAAACATTTATTGTGAGTTGAGTCAGGGCGAAATGTATTACCTTTTGTTTGTGTCCCGGTAGCAGCTAACTTTCCATTCTTGTCATGAACTTTGACAATGCCTTTCTGAAATTCTATTCGGTAACCTGTGTTGTTTAGCTGTGCTACACTCAACAAATTATATTTCAAACCTTCAACCCAATAAACATCATTGCATCTTGCTTTATCAAGAAGTGTTATGGATCCTTTACCTCTTACCAGACATGGTGCATCATTACCAAATCTAACATAGTCTCCATCATAATCTTCTAACATAACAAATTTGTGTTTATCTCCTGTCATATGATGTGAACATCCACTATCTATAATCCAAGAATCATTAGTGTTTATGTGAGATATTAGGGCCTTTTCTTCATACCTTTCTTCATCTAATCCATCCTTGATAGCGACATAAACAACTTCCTCTGTATCAGTCTCATCTGATTTATCATCTTCAGATTCCTCATCAGCAATTAAGTATGTCTTTCTTCTTCTGAAGTCTCGGTGTCCTCTGTAATGATTATCTTTCTATCTATCATCTCGGTAATCTCTCTTTTTAGTGAAATCTTTGTTAGGATAGTTAGAAGCCATATGTCCAATCTTATCACAATTGAAACATTTCAAAGGTAGTTTTCCTTTATACTTACCTTTTCCTCTCGGTAACCTTTTGGCCAATAGTGCTTCAAACTCTTCTTGCTTGCTGATTTCTTCATACAGTTTGTGTACCTCCTCCATGTTCTTCTGAAATATTTCACTTGCTCCACTGTGATCTCCTTCAGAGTACTTATACTTTCTTTCAATGTAATCATTAGATTCATTCAGATGAAAAGAACTAAATGCAGATTCAACTTTATTTACCGATGACCCACTATTATCAAAATTACTTAACTCAAATGCATATAGCTTACCAATGGTAGCATCCAAGGAAACTGGCATATTAGATACAGACCTCAATTCATTGATTGCAGAGACTCGGATTGCATAGGTAGGTAAAAGGGTTCTTAACAACTTACTTGTCACATCCTTTTCTTCAATAGTTCCTCCTACTCCTTTGATTTGATTTACAATCTCCTTTAGTCCTGTACTGTACTGGGTTATGTTCTCACCTTCATTCATCCTCATAGATTCAAGTTGTCCTCTTAGACTATCAACTTTTTCTCTTTGAACATGTTCATCTCCTCCATATATAGATATGAGCTTAGTCCACATTGCCTTTGCATCATTGCAGCCTTCTAGATCATTAAACTCAGAATCGGTCAATGCAGATGTTATTTCAATCATTGCTTGAATATGTTCTTGCTTCGCCTTTATCTCTTGGATAGTCAATGGATAGGTGCTCGGTGCAACAAAATCATTCTCCAGATAGTATATAGCATATTCTCCAACTCCTGATAGATGTAGCTTCATCCTTTTCTGCCATGTAGAGAAACTTGACTTATTCAGCTTAGGTGCATCCCTCTTATACATGTTTGGATCTTTAACTCAAGTGCCTTTAAGCTTTCCTTTCGAAGTCCAAGGTTCTGATACCAATTGATAGTTCTGATACTTAATATAAGTACAGATCCAATAGCCAACAAGATGAGAGGGGGGGGTGAATCATACAAACTTAATCATCCATAAAAACATTAGATTCAACCTCGGTAACATATATCAGTCATATAATAAAAAATTGTCAAACATGCAAACTCAAAAGCATATGAACAATATAAACCTCATAACACCAGATTTAACATGGAAACCCAAATAGGGAAAAACCACTGTGGGATTTCGGACCCACTAAGAAATATACTCTTCTAGAGTATGCTCGGTTAAAAGCAAATCTCATTAAAGATTACAAACACATTGCTAGATGTGACCCGGTTAAGGGATTTCCCTCAGATCTGTTAGGATCTTCTCTTTGTTAGAAGTGACCTTGTAAAGGATTTCAAACACTCAATCAGAATTTCACCTTGTTAGAGGATTTACATATAAGACTGTTAAGTCCACTCGGTTAAGAGATTTCCTGTCACTTTCACAAATTAACAGTAATACAATCTATCTGCAACTTCACATCTGAAATGCTAAAGCAGATTCTTATTTGTTCAATACAATCTAGACATAGAACTAATCTTGTCTATTTGTTGGGCATCAATACTCTATTATTCTAACAGGTCTTCAAGCTTCTGTGCTTGGTAATCACTATGTAGCATCCCTGTGCATACACTTGCCCACATACATTGTTTGTCAACAGTTCCTTATTTATAAACAATCTTCTAACCGCTTAATCTCCTTGATCACATTTCCCATGATCAATCATAGCCATCAGATCTTCAATCTTGTCCAGGTTCATTGTATCTTTCGATCTGAAAATGTTTTACCCCTCCTTGGAACTTGCAAAATCACCTTGGAACTTGTGTTAGGGTAATGTGGTTCAATCTGAGTTGTAGATCTTCTTGCCAACTTTCCATTGCCTTAGATTCATTTAACAAACTTCTTTTACGGCTTGCCAATTATTGATCTGCTCCAGCTCATCAGCATCTTTCATTAAATATCACATGTAAATATTTAATGCATTCTGTTATAGCTCAGTTACAACTCGGCAAATACTAAACTTCACTCAGTAGACATTTTGTCTTCATTAACCGACTGCGATAACCATAGGGTTTACCGACTAGGTTCTTTGCTTGATAACATAGTATAGTATTAACCTTTACACTTTACAACATATGTATGATGTTAAAATAATCTAAAACATCAAGATCTCACCATTGTCTGACTCAGTAGAGTTGCCCATTGAATAACTTATCCCCTTATTCATCATATTCTTTCCTGTGTCTTTACCAACTTCTTTATAATCTTCATATCATATTTCTTAAGATATGGCAACATCATACTGAATTAGAAAATCAATTTCTTGACATCAATGACAAAATAATAATATCAAGATAGTAAAACATCTTTAACCAATTATGTCCATAATCATCAACAACCTTCTCAATATCCTTGTAATATTGCCAACATTACCAGTGAGACCTTCTCTTTCTGTTGATTGGTAGTGCACATTACACTGGTAGTACATCTTCATCTCTGATGGTTTGTGATCATTTTAGCATTCTACCTCTTCATCATAAATAGGTAGCCAACCTTCAAACTGGTTATAACTTGTCATGCTAACACACAACTTCATATCACCTTTTACTGATGATGTTACTTGTCTTCCACTATATCGGTTTCATGTTAATCTTCCTTATGTCAGTTTAACCTTCTTCATATCAGGCAACATACCTTTACCGGTACCTACAATATCGGTTGACATATTGACAACTCAATGCCAACAACCTATTGCTATCTACTATGACAATTCAAGTGCAATTAACATTTCCAAGAAACCGATGTTATATTCCAATACTAAGCATATATCTATCAAGTTTCATTTTCTGAGACAGAAGGTAAATGAGAAGGAAAATATATTGAAGTATGTGTCTACTAAGGAGCGTAGATATCTTCACTAATCCTTTTCCTAAGGATACTTTTGTGTATCTCAGAGGGAAGTTAGGGGTGATTTCCTCTCCTAATTAGAGCTAAGATGCATTGGTATGCATCACTTTGGTACATTTCATAGTCATATCTTGTGATCCAAATTGATGAGGTGGCTACTACTCAGGGAGAGTAGTCAGATGTTCAAATTTGTGAGTTATGTGTTTTGAACTTACAAATATATTCCTTTTACATTGATGTCAAAGGGGGAGAGAATCATGTGATAAATTGTGTAGAGAGTTGTGTTTATGCAAGATCAAAGGGGGGGTTGCTAAGTCTCACTTTCAGATTTTGGGGGAACTGATTGATCTTTCTTTGTCAATGATTATTTTTCACATCATATGTTTCCATCAATGCCAAATGGGAATATTGTTGGAGATTATTAGATGAGTGTTGCAAATATATGCTTGAAAGATATTTGAGAGCATTTGAGATATGCCTTGTCATTGATGTCAACATATTTCTTTGTTTGTGATAGTGATGTAGTGAAGTTTAGTGAGTTAGTTTGTATGGTATAGCGAATTCATTGAAGATTAGAGTTTGGGAATTAAAGGGTTTGTAGATAACTATCTCTAGTTGAAAGATTGCAAGATTCAAAGTTTTGCATGAAGCTTTGATTGAGTTATGAGAATCTATGGTCTGGTTGGTTTTTTAGTTGTTTAGTAATGGTAGAGTGTCAATATTTTAATCTGCATTTCTTCGTATTGTAATATCTTTATCTATGGATTTGGAGATATGTTTCAGATATTTATATGTATCTTCGAATTAAGTGGTTCATGATTTGGTGGTCCACAAGTGAATCTTTTAGGTTGACAGTTATTGCATCTAGTGTTCTTGAGGTCGAGTATAATGATGATGATTCTAGTAACTTGAGTTGGTGTGGAAGTTGTTGTGATAATTCATGATGCTTGTGGATATTTCTAGATCATGTGCCTTTTGTGTTGATCATCCACATTGATCATTGAGCACGTAATAGATGATTTTCTTCTGTCTGGTTGAGTTCGTCATGTTCTTGGCTAGCCAGATGACAATAATATGTTGCAAATGTTCGATTAATAATTCTTGATGGTTTTTCATGTTCGACATTTTGATTTAGGTCCATTCTATGTCTTCTGACTTTGTTTTGGTTTGCATGTGGTATTTTGTATCTTATCAACAACGATATCATTGTAATTGTCTTATGAATGTTGATCTGACTTTGATGATCTTTATTAAAGGTGGATGTCATCTATAAACAAATGTAATAATCTTGTGTGAGGTATGTAGAGTGTGTGAATAATGTATTAATTTGTTTGAAAGTAGAGAATAAGTGTGAAGGAGAAGATGATACTTGTTATGTTCTTAATCGGAACTATAAACAAGCATTGAGGATGCTATTTCTTAGTTCATGATTTTCAGATGTGATTCAAATATTTTTGTAAGGCAGTGAGCCTTCCCTGGGCAATGATCCCTCCTCGTTCTTTGTTTTGAGTTGTGAGCTCTAGGTAGTGTGCTTGAATGCATGTGCATTCCCCATTGCAATACTTCTAACAGGGTATACCTATTGTGTGGTTTTCCCATCGTGGTTTTTCCCTTGACCAAGTTTTCCAAACCAAAAATCTTGGTTTTATGTGTGTTCATGTTGTGTTGTTGATTTATGTTTTGATGCTTAATAATCAAATCTAAGATTAAGTTAATGTGTGTAATTTTTTGGTGACAATTGATTCACCCCACCTCTCAGTTGTCTACCCTATTTTCATCATTAGGAAGAACCAATCTTGATACTCACTCCCAATGTTAACATTAACAATCTACAAGAGAGTATTCAATCATCTATCCAAGAACAACTTCCACATGCTTCCTTGAGATCATCCATCATTTGTCATGTTATGTAATCTTCTTAGACATCAATGACAATATATGAATAAATAATATAAATTATCCATATACCAATCGGAATCTTACCTCCTAGTATTAGACTTTCTCACAAGCCACTGTTGATTGAGGCGATCCTTTGGAAATATTAGGTTATACACTAACAACACACAAGGAACTAATCCCAATTATTTTTATACAAAAAAAAGTTTACCATATAACTTCCATAGATATACAAAGATATTAATAACAAACAAGAACATTTACATCAAAACTCTTATTAGATTTCTATATCCCAGGATTAAAACATAATTTTACATCAAGAGAATATATATAAAATTACAATTTCTCAATCTTTTTTGAATATTGACAAGATTGTTGTGATGAAGATCACAAGCATCATTCCCTCTCTAAACTCCTCGACTCGAGCTAATATTTTTTCAATCCTATAACTCTCAAAATGCTCAAGCTAAATTCTCACAAATAAGTAAAAACACCCTTTCTTCTCAAATTTTAGAATTAAAAAAAAAAGTTATAATCTTCTCACATCTCAATGTGAAATTGACAGTTGTATCCTTCAGAATTAATCTTTCAAAATAACACTAATAATCTTACTCATGTGTGAATAATCTTCATGGGACCACTTCATTAATTTTCATCTCCTAATTGTGTGAGCAAGATATTTATAAAATATTCCTCATCCGTGAAGATCACCCATGTTCCCTGGTAAACATGCTGACAACTTAGACCTAACTAAATAATTTCAAATATTATCACATTTACAAATAGTAATAGAAAGGGGTTTCAAAAAATATATAGAGTTTAATTTATGCACAATAAAAGGGCCCTAACTCCTAGGTGTATGACCTAAGATCTTAGGAAACCCCAAATGAGATGAAAATAACACTTCAAAACCACCTTAAACCTTCTAAAGTATAAAATTCAGTTTGAATCTTAAAATAAGATCTTCCACTTGACTAACCAAAAAGAGTTAGTTCATCATCGGCAAATAATAAATTTCAACAAATATAAATATGAATTTGACATTACAAATGACAAATCTTACATCAAAAACACAAAGTACAATTCATGGAAGAACTTAGCATCTCAATATAGACTAGGGTTAGGCTCAACTAATTATTCGCAATTGTTGTTTCCATATGACCTCCAAAATACATATTTGCAAAGGAGTTACCTATACACCAAACTATACTAATTACAATGATCATCATATAGCCGAAGTAACTTGAAATATGATAAAAAAAATATGTAAACATTTATAAGTTGAGTGCTAACCTAGTTTCAATTTACCCATCATAAATAACATCAATGATAATATTTATTCAGGTTTTGACCTTTTGTAAAGGGTTTCGGTTCCCTTCAAAACCTGCCTCTTCTGTAATAAAAAACATCAATAATAAGATTACATTAAAATATCACATGTCTATTAATTGATTTACCTGACATGGATATTTTTATTCATCACAATACAACCAATTTAATTAATTGATTCGAAGCTAATAGAATTTAAAGCATACATTTATGACCTAAAAATAAAATACATGATAACCTTTAAACAACCTATCATTATTGTATAATTTAAAAAAATGTTTTTTTTCTTAATTTCAATTGAATAACATGTAATTAACATCACCAAAGGTATAGATACGTCATATAATAAATTTAAATAAAAATAACACGCCTAGGTAAGTGCAAAAAGTTGAGTCCCACTCAAGGGGAAGTGCACACATTGCAAAGAGTGTTACCAGGATTGAAGCCCCATTTAGAAACATAACAGGGCCCCATTACAGAAAACTATTTTTTTTTATATGTTGTGATTTTATTTTTTCCTCTTAGTGAATGAGCAGAATCATAATGGCTCTCAATTTGTATTTCTATTTTCCACCTCCTGCCAACAAATTTTTGGCCTCCAAAGTATGCTATTTGTTGGATTTTGGCATTTTAAGGTTTTTTCGACACATCTTTTGTATTTTATTTTTCTTGTTACTTATGGTTGCTCTTTGTAATTTAGGGTTTGTATGATTTTTTTTGTTTAGGGATGTAAGAATTGAAATCATTTATATCTTAGGTAGTATATTATGATTCACACAAATTTTATTTTATTTCAATTCTTATTGAACCAACTTAGGGGCTTGTCAATCTCACATGAGACAAAAAGTGAAATGAAATACCATGGAAAATGGAATGATATAATAGGAAATATGTTGCAAATACCTAGTAATGATTAATAATAATGTCACCCAAGTTGACTTAAAAACCTATATAATAGTATATTAAAAATCATATAGCCTAGTCAAGAGTTAAGATATCCACACAATGACTACTTATAACTCTATGCTCACATTTAAATAACACTAGCAATCAGTACTTCCAACTAATATAATTCTTTTACCATATAAATTACTATTCAAAAATCTTCCATGTATACTTTCTTATTTCAAATTAGTAAATTACAAAATAAATTGCTAGAATGTTTACTCTTTAAGTGTTTCCTGCAAGGATATTTGATAGGTGTCTCTAGGGTAATTTTCTATTTGTTGACCATATAAAGCTTCCCAAGAGTTCCCTTTATTCAACATTTGATGTGTCCATGGTTATGAGTGAACCTCATGAGAGAGCTACAAGGAGAGGTTTCTCTTTTTTCTTCTTCCTCTTCTTCCTACTTTCTTGAGCAAATTAACATTTTAGAGGATCAATTAACAAACATGACCATCCCAACTATGATAAGTTCACTTTTGATCCAATCAATAACTTATTCAAATGCCCATTTCTTTTTACCTCACTCTAAAATCCAAAAAACCATCTAATCATTTGGCCACCAATACTACCACTCTGCTTACTTTTATTGCAACCCCAACCTTATATTCATCAATTCAACTAGAAAACATGCATGTTATATATTAATGTGCATACATATCCAAGCTTGTCTTTATGTTTACAAGTATAATAATATTCAAAATGTTTGATTTGTATCAATTTCCTCCTTCAAAAATTTGTATCAATTTCCTCCTTGAAAAATTGGCACAATTGTTCTCTTCGGTATATCTACATGTAGTGCATTATGGTTATGACATTTTTTTGGTCCAAATTTTAAAATGGTGGATCCCATTTCAATTATGAATTTATTCAACCTATTGTAAAATGATTTGGGACATACGCAAAATTAAGATAGTTCTTACTTCACTATTGTTGTACTCATCTTATTTTTGTAGTTATTTCATAATTCATTTAAATTTTTCTTACTTAGACTTTTTTTTCTTTATATTGGGACAAAAATTTAGAGAGTAGTTGGATTATCACTAGCAAAGTATAAGATATTGGTAAACATTAGCAAGACCCTAGGGTAGTGGTAAATCAATTAAGGCTAATTTTCTCAATTATTTTCATTGATTCCTTCAATCTCATGTTTTGAATCATTTTCTAAAGGAGGACAAACTAATATAAAAAAGAACCTTCAAGCAATTTCTTAGTTAAGAGTGGTTACACAAGTTTTTTGTAAATTAAATTGATGTGGATTACTCCTTTCATATGGTTTGAAATCATGCTCTTTAACTCACAATGTTGATGTTTCAAATTTTTTATGATGAAAAGAGAGTCCATACTTGTGATTTCCTTCATCACAATTGCTTTTCATTCTATCAAGGTTTATTTTTTATATAAGTATTTAAAAGAAGTTCTAGATCATCTTTTACTCTGGTTTTCTTTTAATTGATAGATTTAGTCTTAGTTCTTTAATATAATGAAATTTTAATATGTATATCCAATCTCCACCCCATATCTCTTTATTTTTTGTTTTCAACATTAAAGGTCCAACATAATTGGTATGTTGTGCAAAACATTCTTGATATGATTGTGTAGCTCTCTCATAACCATTACCCTAAAGATACCTATCAAATATCCTTGCAAGGAACGCTTAAAGAGTAAATATTTTAGCAATTTATTTTGTAATATGCTAAAATGAAATAAGAAAAAATACATGGAAGATTCTTGAACAATAATTTATGTGGACAAAGAATTCTTTTAGATGGAAATATTGATTGCTAGTGTTATTTTAACAAGGAGTTGTATAAATTTTATCACGTTGTCACTTATATCTAGAAATAGTTTTGAATAAGAATATTTGCAATCATGTTTTTTGTATGTTACATATTTCACTATTATATACAGTGAATATTTTTAATCATTTATACATTAAATTGAATTAGAAGCTAAGTATAATATAATGGTGGATTGCATACTATAAAAAAAGAAATACTTTGTAAACATATATTGAAATACTTAGTCTATTGAAATTTGCATCACAAGCTCTTACAAGATCAAATGACAAACAAAAACACCTTCCATATGAGAGAGCTACACAAAAGAATACTATATTACTCAAAAGAAAAAAATACATAATGAGTTATAATTGTACAATGAGTTGCTTATAAATAAAGAACAAAGCTAAATTTAGGAGAACTAAAGTGAAAGCATGAGGAACTAAATAAAGCTCAACTCTAGCTAAACTAGATGCATAAAATCTAGACTAGATGAACAACTAAAATAAGCACTCCTGAGTGAACTTAAGAAAAAAGACAAAAAGGCAACTAATTTAGGTAAATATGCTCTAATGTCCCCCTTAAATGAAACTTGGGGTGAGTAGAAAAACTCTAAATGCATGAATGCATAAATGGGTCTTGGCAACAAAAGTCTTGATTAGGTATCCATGTACAAACAAATGAAGTCTCTGTAAGAGAAGAAAAGGATAAAAACCACATGAGCAAAAACCCATCTCCAAAAGTTAGAGATGCAATGCATGAAAAAAAAATATGAATTGCTAAAAAAGGAAGGAATGCCTTAGATCAAGATCCCCCAAGGATAAATTCCTTCACCCCAAACATCGATCGCAACTATAGATAATGTGGGGATGCCAAGGGATTAGTGAAGATGTCTGCAACCTATTCCTTTGTAGGTATGTAATCCAAGCTGAGAAGACCATCCTAAATCAACTGCCAAATAAAGTGCATGTGGATTGCAATGTTCTTAGTCCACTGATGCTCCACTGGGTTGTGTGAAATTTGAATGTCATTGTGACTATTGCACCAAAGAATAGTGGGACTATCAAGAGGAATACCAAACTTTGTTAATAATTGATGAAGCTATAAAACCTCCTAACTAGAAATAAATATTGCTTAGTACTCAGCCTCAGTAGATGATAATGCAATAGCAGATTGCTTCATGCAAGACCATGGAATGGGACCAAAACCAAGAAAAAAAAATATAGCCAAAAGTAGACTTCTAATCATTAACATCACCAGCCGAATCTAAATCACTGAAACCAATAATCCTAGAGTCTCCTTGTAAGAAAACTTGCAGCCAACTTTATGACAATCTCCACATAACCCAATTTAGATTTCAATAAAATAATCACATAGAATACACATGCAAAGAATAGACAACATACCCATCAAAAATGACACAAGATATATCCTGGGAAAACCCTCATGAGGGAAAAACCCAGCCTCCAAAAGCATCCATCACCATGTATTATTTAGAAATGCATCATTACAATACAACTGTGAAACCCTTTGAAACCAAGTCATCAACAAGCCATAAACAAGAACTCCATGTAAAAAAGAATGTAACCACACATCCCATGCCATGCTTCCAACCTCCACAAATGCTAACCTGGCTAACTGACCAACCCAAATAACTACCATTTTGGTTGCTTTTATAAACACAAGCTCCCACAAAACCACCAAGTGGTATTACATCAAAACCATGTGCTACAAAACCATGTGCTACAAAGCCATGTGGTAAATAACCCCACCTACCCTCAATTACTATTGGGTACTTTATTTGATTTATTTCCCCAATAATAATATCTACAATAAAATATAATATACAATGTAGTGACTCATCAAGCGGTCTCCAAGAATATTCCCCAAGGAATCTGTACATGTTGCACATCCATCTAGGTGCTCCTAGGTGCAATAATAATAATAAAATAATAAGTTACATGTCCATGGGAAATCCATAATAAATAAAATATTACAATAAAACATTATTATGCAAAGTGTACAACACCTATTTTCCGCACATTCCCCCACTTATCATAAACATTGCATAGGGTGTAATCAACCATATAATGAAAAAGGGAACAATCCCTCCTAACACATATACCATCATGGAATCCAAGTGCTCCATCAAGATACCTACAATAAGAAACAAAGTGACCACCATCTCGTACATGAATTCTTCTACCCTTCACCATGCCACTACCACTAGACACAAAAAGGCCATCCAAAGAGAAAGCTACACAATCTATCAAAAAAAATGATAAGTCTTGTCTCAATTGATATCCAAACACAAGCACTCAATCCAAAGGTAACCAATGAATCAGTAGCTATCAAGAATGAATAACCATAGCTGAAATAGCACCCATAACTAGTGCTAACACATCCAACTATGCATACCTCCAAGGTATACATATCAAGTGAATCTATATCATCAACATATACAACCCATAACATGCAATCATAAGCTCCAAGTGCAATATCTATCACATATGTACACCTAAAAAACTCCCATTGCATAGGTAATGCCAACTCTGAAATGAATCCACTAACATCTCATAGAAAGTGTAACCATAATCATGTAGTATCAAGGAACATCCACAACAATATGAATAACTTGTAAACCAATAACCTGGAAGTACAAGTCTCACCACAAGTCTCCATAACTCTCCCATGTTCTCTACAACCAACAAAAGAAAGAGATAAAGGAACCTCCATGTCATCTCCCACATGACATATCATGCAGAAAAACTAGTGAACACATAGATCCAAACAACTTCAAACCAATGTAATGTGAAACTCAACATCGAGGAAGATAACCAAGACCAAAGAGAGAAACACTGCAAATCAAAAGTTGTAGTATTTCAATGAATTCCATCATAATAATAACTCAAATGCACAAGGAGATAACCAATGCCAAACATCTCGCAAACTGAATCCTCCAGAACTAACTATCTATGCATAGCACAAAATCCATATCTATGAAAGATAAGCATAAACATAATGCACCTAAAATTAACAAGAGGGAATACCTCTCAAGTAGTAAACCATTGAGTAGACCAAGAGTGGGGAATGAGAATGCTCATCCAAGACATCCAGGTCATCATGACTCATCTAAGAACAATCTCCTCTCAAGTCTATACCAGCTCCTTGGACTTCCAGCTGAAACCATCAACCATATCAACACATAACTCTAATCACAAGAGAATATCATCATCACCTATGTCTCCATGTATCCATGAGTACTTGTAACCAATCAATCCATGCCAAAATCCAAATACAAAATAGCACCACCATGAAGTAACCAAGCAAATGATCATGTACCCAATACAAAGAGAACTACCAAGATTAATGTCAAAGCTCCAACTACAAAATAATGAACATAAACATGACAGCATAATCTAACCATCTCCTCCAAAGAGATAACATGCTCCATATTAGGCCAAAACTCTAAATTCATATCAAGAGTGTATCGTGACATAATATCAACCATCCTATCAAACAAGGATAACATGTCAAATGAAAGCATAAAAACATACCTCAACCATAGACTCCTTCAGCCCTCAAGATGTGAATATCCTCAAATATCATGAAGATCACATACTCCAAGTGAACATAACATGGTCTCAAGAGAAATGTATCGTGCCAAACTCTAAATCGGTAATCAAGAGTAAACCATGACATAATAGCATACTCTAAACCAAATATCACCTGTAACCATCTCCAATCACCATGAATATAACCGTCTGCTACTAGTGTACCCACAAATGTGAAAGATCCTTCTACAGAAATAGGATCTGAGGCATCCTCCAAACATTTGCACACTAAGAAGATCATCCATCATCTAATGGTGAATACACATCATTGCTACAAGATCTCCATAGCATCCTGATAACCATCTCCTAAATAAAGATCATCCAGGTCTACACACATACAACTGAAAGTGTCAATATCATCAGGTAAGCCATAAACTCCAAACCAAGAAGATATAAAACCACCAACAAATAATTAGGAACCAATCCTACACACCATATCATCACTATTAAAATCTTCCACCGAAAGTGTAAACAAGCTATCCATGACATCCTGATAAAACCATCCTCTAACATGAGAATAAAATAAATCCATCTAACAATCTCAAGGTGAACAACATGATCTCCCAAACGTTCAAGTAACCATGATCCTCAACACAAGAAGATACACTGCCATAACCAATTAGGAATCCAAATCAAATTATCATCAATCAATGCACCTGAAAATAAAATCATGTCAAACCTATACCAAATCTAAACTAATGTTTAGTTCTCTCCAATATATTTCCATCCACTAGGGTCAGTGCAAGAAGATGAGTCCACTTTTTGGCAAAAAAGTGGAAGTGTCTTCCCTGATTTTCGGGTTTTGTCTCATTTGAGCTTAAATTTTAAAACACTTGGAGATTGAATCTTGGAAAAAGTGAGCAATATAAAAGATATCCCTCTGAGTCTACTTTCCAAATATATAATTTATTTTAATACCCACATAATAAAAAATAACGTTTTGAATGGAGTTCTAAAAACTATTTTAAAAATGGTTGTTTCAGGAACATACCATGCATGTGTACAACCCACACTTTTTGACACAATTAAAATTATTTTCTCAAACCATTTTGGGAAATGATTTGTAACACACTGAACAATGTTGAGCCTATTTTTTTTGTTTTTTTTTTTAATATTTTTTAAAATTAATTATTTAATGACCGTAATTATCTTTTGAAAAATTTGATGTAATCTTAACAAGTTTTGGATTTTTTTTAAATAGAAAAGAATTTTGTGTAGATTAATGACATATTATTTTTTTTTTAAATTCATTAAAATAAAAATTTATTAAATTAACAAAATTAGTTAATATTTCAAGTTTATGGGCCCGATTTAGTATAAATTAAATGAAAATATTTAAAATAATCAATTTTTAATTTTTTTTACTTATTTAGAATCTAGACAATATAATATGAAATGGGTTTTATTTTCGTATAAAAATTCTCTAATTAGAGGCCCATAAACTATTTCAGAAGTTCAAATTTGTGCTTTTGTTCGTGGAGATTTGAATTTGCAGGTCCATGTCTCAGGTGTGGCCATCACAGGCATATCCCGGACATAATCCTAAGGCAAGTGGCAGGTTGTGGAATCAATCTCCATAGAACGGGTCCCCATTTTGAAAATGGGGGCTCATTTACAAAACAGAGGTTTGTTATATAAATAACGGGCCCTCATTTTGAAAATGGGGGCTCGTTCCTAAAGTTACCATTATTGTCGAAAAATTACAAAATTCGCCCGAAAAAAATGGGTAAAATTGGATTTAAAAATAGGACCCCATTTTGTTTTCAAGCGGGCCCCCATTTGAGAACAAAACGGGACCCTGTTTAGTTTCACCTCAAGCCCTCGTTACTTTTTGCCTCAAGGGCCCGAAGCAAAAAGCAAGCCCCCATTTCTAAGAGCGTTTTTTCCAACATGTGGACTTCCACCAATTTGTGACCCATTACCTTACACTTACCCACTATTTGAAGTCCAAAATCTGACTTCGTGTGCTCAAGTTATGACCTCTCAAATCCATAAAAGGAAACTCCAACTTCTAGCTGACATTTCAATACCTAAACAACAAAATTTTAAAAAACTAATCATATAAAATTAATTTCAGTGAACCACCTTTTCAACAACTATAATAAGTTGAAAATCTGACACCATATGATCAAGATATACTTCATAAAAGAAAAACAACCAATTAGGATATATGCAAGCAAATGGACCCCAAGATCATCATCGATATGTCATAATAAACATTTTTCAATTTCTCAAATATGCCAAAGTACAATGTGCCCTATATGTACCTCAAGATACACTTGACAATCTTCCAATGACTCTCATGTAGATCATGAGAGAGCTAAGAGACTATACCAACCACAAAGGAAATATTAGGACAAGTGTGTGTTAGGTATTGAAGACTACCAACCAATTGCCCAGACATTGTAGCATCAAATGGAGGAGTAGAACAATTAGAAGACAACGTAACCCCTAACAAAAATGGTGTGGGCACAAGGATGCAATCAAGCATGCCAAATCTCTAAAGAATATCAAGAGCATACTTATGTTTATAAATAAACATACCATCTAGAGACTGAGTAACTTGAAGATGAAGGAAGAAATGCAAAAGACCAAGATCTATCATGTTGAACTAATCCATCATTTCTCTCTAAATACTTTGAATCATGGAAGAAGAACTACCTATAAGAATTAAATCATCCACATATAAGATTAAAATCAAAAGATCTCCCTCCTGATGCTCAGTGTAAACTATGGGATTTGAATGGGAATGTGTGAAACCAGTAGAAAATGGGATGTATCCATTTTCTCATACCAAGCCCAAGGAGCTTTTTTAAGACCATACAATAAATGTAGAAGGCTGAAAACAAGTGAAGAGTCCTACACAAAACCCTATGGCTAATCCATATAGATCTCCTCATGAAGATCACCATGCAAGAGGGCACTCTTCACATCCATCTGATAAACTATCCATCCCTGTGAATCTGGAAGAGAAAGTACATGGCTAATAGAATCCATCTTGGCAACATGGGCAAAATTCTAAGAATAATCAATGTCCTCAACCTATGAAAACCCCTTAGCAACAAGAGGATCCTTATACTTATCAATAGAACCATATGCAACATACTTGGTACAATACACCCACTTTCACCACACCAACTTTCTTCCCTTAGGAAGAGGAACAAGATCTGAAGTGTGGTTCTTCATCAATGAAGAATAATAATTTTCCATAGCCTGATCCAACTCTGAAATACATGTTGCATTTGAAAATTTCTGAGGATTTTCTGAAATGGCCTAATTCACAAGAGAGACCCCAGAACTCTGTGAATGAGTAGCTAACGGAGTACCTACCTGTTGTGATGTATTCACACATCTCCCCATTGTAAATGGGGACCCCTACTTTTTACTTTCTGGGGTTTGCTTTCTAGGTTTTTAGGGTTTTCTGTTAGCCTTTGCATGTTGATTGTTGCTAGAGGGATCACTAGGATGGCAGGCTCTGCTTGAGCCAGGGTGAGTCCATGGGGCCCCAAAATTAGGGTTTCTTTGAGAGTCTTCCTTAGAGCCTATTTCTACTCTTGTTGCTAATTGAGTCTTGCTTGGTGAGTGAATATCATCTTTGAAGGTCTGAGTTAGGTTGAGTTGGTGAGTGATGAACTCTGGAATGTCATCCTGATCTTCAAATGCCCTGAAATTTGGCTAAGTCTAGAATGCCTTCCTGATCCTAAAATTTGACTAAGTCTAGAAAACTAAAGAATCCTCCAAAAACTAGATTTTGCATTATAGCTCCTGGAGGTCCGAAACCACTCTCAAACATCCTGACAGTATATATGGAATATAACTTAAAGTATAAGGAAAAAGAAAGATATAAAGAAATGTCACTTATACATGTATCCTGATGGAGAGACCAAAATGTCAAATTTCTCTCCTGACCCTTCCAAAGGGTCCAAAGAGAATTTCACTCTTGAGCCTTCCAAAGGATCCAAAGCGAATTTCGCTCCTGACCCTTCCAGAGGGTCTAGAGCCAAATTCTCCATAACACATTCTAGTTTGACCCAAACTTAGAACTAACTGATTCCAAGGCATTATTAAGGGCAAAGCACTTGTTTGGATGAAGTAATGTGAGAAATGAAGTCAAGATTTAAGCCTAAATGTGAATTTTGCTCCTGACCCTTCCAAAGGGTCTAGAGCGAAATTCACCTTTTCCTCTATTTTGCTCTTTCATATGACCAAGTTTTGGATTTTTGAGGCATAGTTGAGGAGACTTGGATGCATGTTTGCCTTGGAGAGGAGGTTTAAGACTACAAAATGGTGAAAATCAACCTAGAATGGAAATTTCACTCCTGACCCTTCCAAAGGGTCTAGAGAAAAATCTTCCATTTGACCTTCTATCTTGCCTAAAATGATGAATAGAGTTTGAAAGGACCTTGAAATTGATCAATTTTGAGAGAGAATTGGATAAATCAAGGTTTTCACTCCTGACCCTTCCAAAGGGTCTAGAGCGAAAATCCTCATAACCCTCATTTTCTTCCTAATTTTGGCTAAGTGTTGGTCTCTAAGGCATGTATGGAAGTGTTCGACATGTTTTTTGCCTAAGGGAATGACTAGAGGTGGAGGAAATGGAGGATTTTAGCCTAAAAATTGAATTTCGCTCCTGACCCTTCCAAAGGGTCTAGAGCGAAATTCTTGAAAACACTCATTTTCCCCTTAGACAAGATCATGACCTTGGTGGAGATGAAAGAATAATGGTCTATGTTTGCCTCCCAAAGAGGATTGGAGTTGGAAAAGTCAAGAATCAAGGTCAAAACATGATTTTCACTCCTGACCCTTCCAAAGGGTCTAGAGTGAAAATCCTCCTAGACCTCATTCCCTTCCTTGTTTGACCAAATTTTGACATCCAAGGCATGATGAAAGGAAGAATGGACATATCTTTGGCTTTGGAAATGTTTGAAAGCATTGAAAAGATGAAGGATTTTAGCCAAGAAAATGAATTTTGCTCCTAACCCTTCCAAAGGGTCCAGAGCGAAATTCTTGAAAACACTCATTTTTCCTTTAGCCGAATTCAGGACCAAGGTGGAAATGAAAGGAGAGTAGTCTATGTTTGCCTCCCAAGGAAGATTAGAGTTTTAAAAATCAATAATCAAGGTCAAAACATGATTTTCGCTCCTGATGCTTCCAAAGGGTCCAGAGCGAAAATCCTTATAGCTCTTGAATTCTTCCTTGTTTTGGCTAGGTGTTGACGTGATGGAGGATGAATGGGCATGTTATTGCCTTGAGAGGGATTTGGATGCTTTGGATGATCAAGATTTTGCCTAAGAGATGAATTTCGCTCCTGACCCTTCCAAAGGGTCCAGAGCGAAATTCACTATAAACCTCATTTGCTACTTGATTTGGGCATCAGTCCTTGTTCCTTGGGTGGAAAATTATCTAAGTTTTCTTCTTGAGGTGGTTTTAAGTTGGAAAAGTGAGTGATCAAGCCTAAACTAAGATTTTTGCTTTGGATCCTTCGAAAGGGTCCAAAGCGAAAATCCTCCTAAGGCTCATTTCCTCCCTAGTTTGACCCAATTTTGATTTGCAAGGCATCTTGAAAGGAAGAATGGACATGATGTTGCCTTTGGGAATGTTTGAAAGTGTTGAAGAGTGAAGGTTGTAGCCGAGAAAGGAAATTTCACTCCTGACCCTTCCAAAGGGTCTAGAGCGAAATTCCTTGCAAACCTAGTTTTTTGACCTTGCTTAGGCTTGAAACCTTGTTCCTTGGATGAAAAATGATGAAATGTATCTTATAAGGAAGAGTGAAATTGAAAAATGGAGGATTTTAGACAAGAAGGTGAATTTCGCTCCTGACCCTTCCAAAGGGTCCAGAGCGAAATTCCTTGCAAACCTAGTTTTTTGACCTGGCTTAGGCTTGAAACCTTGTTCCTTGGATGAAAAATGATGAAATCTATCTTATAAGGAAGAGTGGGATTGAAAAATGGAGAATTTTAGCCAAGAAGGTGAATTTCGCTCCTGACCCTTCCAAAGGGTCTAGAGCGAAATTCCTAAAATCACTTATTTTCCTAGCAGAATCAAGTCAAACTTGGGTTTTTGTAGCTTGGATGAGTGTCAGGATTGGTTTTCTTGCCTTTTGAGGTGGATTCAAGTTAAAAATATGGAGGAATAAGCCTAAAACAAGATTTTTTCTCCTGACCCTTCCAAAGGGTCTAGAGTGAAAATCCTAAAATCCACCTATTCCTTTCAAATTTGTGCCAAGCCATGCCTAGACCAAGGTGAGGGATTCCCTTGAGATTGCCCTTGAATTTATTTTTGTCTCCAAAAATGATGATTTTGGGCTAGAAGAAGAAATTCGCTCCTAACCCTTCCAAAGGGTCTAGGGCAAGATCCATTATAGGTCTTGTCCTTGGCCATGATTTCTAGCAAAATTCTCTTTTCTAGTCATTTTGAGGTCAAGAAAAATATTGCAAGCATGGGAGAGGGATCCAAGATGAGAGTCCAAGTAAACAAAGTGAAAATAATTTTATTGAGCGAGGATAAACAAGCAAAACAAGAAATTCGCTTTTGACCCTTCCAAAGGGTCCATAGCAAAAAACACTAAAACCATCCTTTTCTCCAAATTTTGTGCTAAGTCAGGCCTAGACTAGGGTGAGAGAAGCTATTTGGAATGCCTTGGGAAGATGTTTGATCACCAAAGATGCAAATTTTGAGCTAAAATTGGAATTTCGCTCCTAACCCTTCCAAAGGGTCCAGAGCGAAATTCTGGATAGGTCCTATCCCTAGCTAGGTTTTTGAGCGAATTTGACTTTTTAGGCCTTGTGAAGATCAAACCAATGTTGCCAAGTTGGGAAGTGGATTCAATGTGAGGGAGTCTAGATTAATTAAAGTGAAGAAAGTGAAATTGGGTGTGAATAGGCAAGGAAAAAGTGAATTTCGCTCCTGACCCTTCCAAAGGGTCCAGAGCAAAATTCTTCAAAATCACTATTTCCCCTTTGTGTCAAGACAAGATTATGATTCCTAAGGCATGAAAGGACTAGAGGGAGGTTATTTAAGCATTGCAAGATAAATTGAAAGTGAAGAAGATGGAGGAATAAGCCTAAAATAGGAATTTCACTCCTGACCCTTCCAGAGGGTCTAGAGCGAAATTCCCAATTTCACTCAGATTGCTCATGATAAAGGTCAAGGTGTGGATCCCTGGGCTCTGAAGGAAGGAAAAATATCATATGTTTTCCTTGGGAGGATTTTTGAAGTAAACAAGTGATAGAATCATCTTGGAATACAAAATTCGCTCCTAACCCTTCTAGAGGGTCCAGGGCGAAATCTTTTGAAACTCCTATTTTTCACCTTGTTTGGGCCAGGCAAGGAGCTGGTTGTGAGGTAATGTTGAAAAGAGGTCTGAATTGGCCAAGAATGCAAATTTTGCTCCTAACCCTTCCAAAGGGTCCAGGGCAAAATTCTTATAGGGCTTGTCCCTGGGGAGAATCTTGAGCAAGCTTCATTTTAATATCTTTTGTTGATGATTTAAGGTGTAAAATACTATATTGAAATAAATTTATTATGTGTCCTTAATCATCTTTTGGATTTTTTTGCAGATGAAAGAAGATTAAGCCAGGAAAGGGATGACCTTTATAGGTCTAGCATCATCAAGGATGACCTTTTCAGATACAACATCATCAGGGATGACCTCTTCCAGTCCAGCATTTCAAGGAAAGATACACCATCCATCCTGCACATCAAAGACAAAGGAAGTTAAATCAAGAGTCCATTGAAGAAGCCAATAGTTTCAGAAGAGTTAATTAAAGTTATCTTCTTAGCATCATCAAATTGAACATCTACCAAGTTACAAGTGTCAGACAAGGTGGCATCCCAGTCATCACTCCTCCAGTCGGATTGGTTTGCCTCAGCATGTCTAGATTCAATGTACCCGACTCATCAAAGATGACACAAACTTTGATGTACCTACCCCAGTTATCCATTGGTCGACTATTCCAAAGAAGACATGTGTCCAAATAATGCAATTATTTCATTGGCTAGAATTGAGTTTGTTGTAACAAACCCTAATTAGGGTTTTTTCATAAAATCTCAGCCATTGATCTCAAATTAATCTTAGCCATTGAATTTTATTAAGGGCACTATATAATCCGTGGCTCCTCATTTGTAAAGGCTAATAGTTAGTCAATAGTTAGAAGGTGATTAGTTAGTTCATAGAGGCAACTAATGATTAATAGTAAATAGAATAGTAGTTAGAGTAGAATAGAAAGAGAAGGCAAATATTGTTGCCAAGATGTTGTTGTAAAAGACTTGTAAACTTCATTGAAGAAATGGTGAAATCTATGGGTCAATTCAACAATTTTCATGGTCTCTATACTTCTCAGATTTGATTTTATGTTATTAGATGAGTGGAAGGAATGTGTTTGATTGATGGTGAAATTTGTATATCCATACTACTAGCAATTTGTTGATTGCAGATTTGCCTTGTGTAGTCAACTAGAATCATTAAGCTTAAGCTTAGCTTCAATTATCGCTTCTTGACTGATATGCATTAGCTTGATGGTGTCTATGCCTGTAGCGATGATCTGAACATCATAAAGCTTTCCTTCAAAGATCGCACTAACCTTGTGGAGATGGTCCTGGGATGTCAAAACAAGACTTAGTTAGAATTTCATCAAAGGTCATTGATTTCTCCTACATTCTTAGTGTCAGAATTAGATCCTTCCCTTACCCTCATCCTTTTTTCCTTTTTTCAAAAATCTAGGCTAGTGAAATCCTATGTTCTGGGAATATTTAAAGCAAATCAGATGTTCAAATCATTGAGTGTAAGTCCCCTTGTGATTCCAGCAAAATCACATCATACCAGGAAGAGCTTATCCATGAGTAGAGATCCTACATAACAGAACCTTGAAGCTTCTCTGATTGATCCTTCTGTGATATCTTCAGCATTCGAGAGTTTTATTCAAGAGAGGATAAGGTACCTTTAGGTATTTTATTCTATGTTTGGTCATGTACAAAAGACACATCAACACTGCCCAAACTCTCGCTACATTAACTAAAGTATGGTCCCAATTAGGAATTGATGGGATAGGTGGTGGGAAATAAATTGGAACATCTTCCTCACCCTCAGAAGGCAAATAATCCTAAAGAACTAAAGAAGGACTACGAAGTGACAAAGAAGCTAGTGATCGAGAGTCCATTGGAGAATAATACTCATAAAACTAGACATCTCATTGAAATAAGACCTCTCTCTAAATAGGATCAAATAACTTGTACACCTTAGAATTCTCACAATAGCCAACAAAGATCAGTGGTTGACTCTTCCTCTCCACGACTTTCCTCTATGCATTTGGAATAAATGACCAAGCCACACTCCCAAAAACTTTGAATGAAGATACATCAGCCTTAACATGGGACCAAGCCTCCTCAAGAGTCATCTATCACAATACCTTGAGAGGCATCCAATTTTGAATGTAATTAGCACAATTTACTGCCTCAACCCAAAAAGATACATCCATATCCTGAGACTAAATCATACAATTAGCCATCTCAAAAAAGCATGTTATGTTCTTCCTCTCGCCAAAACCAATCTACTGAGGAGTATAAGGAACTATAAGCTGATGAAGGATGCCATGCTCAATAATAAAGTCCCAAAATGCCCTATTGACATACTACCTCCCATTATTTGTGCAAATCTGCCTAATAGAAAGACTAGACTGTTTCTCCAGAAATGCCTTAAACCTCTTGAATAAATTAAATGTATCACTCTTATACTTCAGAAAGTACACCTTAGTATGCGCGGAGAAGTCATCAATGAATGTGAGCATATACATGGCCCCTAAAAAGGATGGAGTACGAAAGGACATGAGGTCACTATGAACTAACTCCAAGGGTGCCTTAGCATGGTGGGCTCTACCTAAAGGAAAAGAATCCTTTTGATTCTTACCAAGCACACAACCTTGACAAACACCATTAGTACAAGAAATACATGAGGTAGGCCAAGCACCAAAGAATGAGTGCTCATCTATTGTAGACACTTGTAGTTGACATGACCAAAACATTCATGCTAGAGCTTACTCATTGAATCTGCATGAGCTATGAAGGAAGAACCAACAGGATCTGGACTCTCAAAACCATGAAAGTGATATAACCAAAATGTAGGATCAACACTCCTAGTAATCCCAACAACATCAAGATCATGGAGGTCTCTAACAATCACATCATGTAGTGTGAACACAAATCTCTTCACTGTCTAAGAATGACAAAACTAATACACCGAGAGAAGGTTGTTGGAGATCTCAAGAACAACAAGCACATCCTGAAGATAGCCATCCTCAAGCTGAATAAGGCCAAAACCAACTACAAAATTTGAGAAGAATCCCCTACTACAATATGTGTAGTGATACAATCTAAAAGACAATCAACAAGATCACGAGAGTGTGTCATATGATGAGAAGCACCAGAATCAAGTATCTAAGTAGAATCTGTATACAAGGACCATGTAGAAAGAGCTTGACCTTTGCCTTTGTTTGAGGAAGAAGACTAAGGGGCTGAAATATGATGTTGTTCCATCGTCTCCTCTAAAGCCTCTAGTCTCTTCCAACATATAGTAGTAGGATGTCCCTCAATACCATAAAAACTACAAGGTTCACCAAACTTCTTATTTTTTGTCTTAGAGGAAGACTCTATTAATCATAGAGGATCTAGTTAATACTGAGAGGGGGGGGGGGTGAATCAGTATTAACAATAAAATCAAATCTGAAACTCAACCTTGTAAAACTTTCACCAAATCAAAATATAATCAACAACAAAGCCATTTACCAATACCAGTATCTATTGATAATAATCTTCTAATATGATTTATCAAGTCTTCATATTAAGTGTTCATTAACCATGCATTAACTGAAACTAAAACATCATAGCACACAAGAAACATTCACCATATGAATACCATGTTTTTCATGTGGAAACCCAAATAGGGAAAAACCACAGTGGGATTGGTACCCAAAAAATTTGTGCACTCTTTCAGAATGCGCCCTGTTAGGAGCCTAGCCTGATTAGGAGCTTACAAAGATGCCCTGTTAGGAGTCACCCAATTAAATGATTTAGATGATGATCCCTATTAGGATCAACCTCACAAGAGGATTTAGAACTCAGATGTTGAGCTACCCTGTTAGGGGATTTACAATGTAAGGCCTGTTAGGACCTACCTGGTTAAGGGATTTTATGTGCTACAGGTGTTAGGGAAAAACAGTGAATGATTTGGGTATAGAACTTAACTACTTGCTTAATCATATCTAAATATGCTCCAAATCTGCAATACTCTGGTAGACTTCACACACTCTGGTTCGGCTTCACAATCTTCTCAAAACAACTGACACCACAAACATCAACTAAACGACCTAAATAACCTTTAGAACTTTGTCGGTTACAAAACCCTAGCTCATCACAAGATACATTGAATTTTACATGATAGATCATATCAAATCATTAAAAATCATTAAAGTTCATCATATAGATCATTACAACAATTTGAAAGATAATATCAACCATTGAATGATCATAACATATCATTGTACATCGATCTAATAAACAATCCAACCCTTAAAACATTCACCTATGCTCTTCATTTATTCCCAAGAGATTCCATCTTCAAACGTGACAAAAAAGCAATTCAACTTTTCACATGGGTTGTACCATGTCACCTCCAATATTTGAACTTGATGTAGATCATTGCCAAACCAAAAATCATTATCAGTTAAGAAAATTATTTCCTGGTCCTTAAACCCTAGCAAAAATATATCAGAAATCATAAACATGACTTCTCATTGTCAAAACATGATGCAGTTCTGGTCAGATACATATTACAATGATACAAACTCACATTCCAAACCACAATACTTCAACCATCAACAATTGCCAGATCCAATTTAAAAATTTCCTCATTTATTGGTTAAGGTCCTAATTCCCATTTTCCTGTTTCATTGCTAGTAAGCAATTTCTGGTAGACCAAGAAGACTTAGATGACAAAATACAACATAGAAAAAATAATTTTCCATCAATGAAAACAAAGATAATTGATCAATGTCATCCAATCATGCAATCTCAATCTCTTCATCACAAATAGTCTTTTACCGGTTTAGTCATCATTCTTCATCAGCATCAGTTATGGCAATCATGACAACAAATTCACCAGACTTAGAAGAATTATTAGGTGGTGGAGTGGTTTTGGTTTTTTGTTCTGACTACTGAGGGCGCTTGGAGGGACTCTCACTGCCCAATGAAGTTTGTGTCTTAAGCTTCAACTTCTTCTTTTGTTTTACCTTAGAGGGCTAAGCAATCAACACCTGGGATGAGGAGCCTGAAAGTGAATCACGCTAAGACAACAAAGCCTGCTATCATGTCAAATGCTCACAAAAGACCTCAAAAGAGGGAAAAATGAAAGCTATACCCAAAGCATCCATGGAGGAATAAAATGTAAAAGCGAAGACCTGAAAAGGCCCTCAAAGGTTAGCCAAAATAAAGTAGATACACTCCTTGCCATATTTCTCCTTACCACAACCTTTCAATAAAGATCTAAGAGATTTGAACTTTTCAAGAAAGTCCTCAATAGTGGGAAATGAATCAAGCACCAATGTTGTCAACTCCATCTCTAACTACATTGCCCACAACTCATTAACTTTCCTAGAAAGATCCTTGAACTTAGTTCACATCTCTTGTGAAGTAGTGCATGAATCAAGGCAAAATATGAGACTATCAGAAACATGTATATAAATTAATCTGATGGCCTCATCCATATTGTTTTCGTCTTGAAAAACCTCAAATGAATGAGTCAATGAGGGTTGGGTCTCATCCAAAGTAGACCCAAAACCCATGGACATAAGAAAATTATTCATTTAATCCTTCTAGGTGTGATATTTATAGGGTGTAAGACAAACAATATATCCTACCATAGGGATGAGGTGTGAAGAGGACCTCAAAAAGGCAACAAGCCCCCCTGCCCGCCCACAAAAAAGAAACCACAAACCCTAGTGCAAAAGGAATGAAGATAAATCTTGAAATCAATAAAAATCACTTCCTCTAAAAATAATAAGAAAGAATTTGGAAAATGTACTTGCAGATCTATATAGGTGATTGCAAGAGCTTTCTGGTGATCTTTGAAAGTCGGAAAACAGAGTCTGTTTGCTAAAGTTATGGCCCAAGAAGCACGAAAAAAAAAGTATGACTTTAGAAGCCTAATATGTAAAATTGGTACAGAATCTAATCAAATAACCTATAGAATATGATTAGTGTCAGAACTAGTTTTCCAACAATATCTTGTTTGTCTAATTTTGACTCCATATAACAAAGTTATGGGCAAAAAACCACACACTTCTTTTTAAAGCTTGGAGGACTAAAAATAGAAAAATCAGTTAAATGTAATTGAATGCCAAATTTGGAGGGGCATCCAAAAATAGAGGATTGTAATGATGACATAAGCACTGGGTAGAAAGTACTTTTTCTAAAATAAACAAGTACAAGCTCTTTTTTTTTTTCAAATACAAAATTAATCCTTCCTTTTTGCAAAAAAATATAACAAAAAGATTTATGCATTAATTTTGTATTTTACCAACTGTGTGATTTCTTTGGAAAAAAATCTGACATGGGTACTAATATGCGCGCAAGGGGTACATCTGTATGGATTTTTGTGCCTCATAAAGTGTGCCAATGAAAAATCCACCAAAAAAATTTAATCTCCGATTTTGATGATTTGACAAGCAATTTAAGGGTTTTTGGGTCTTCCAAGCACAATGGTGACCTCCCTCTTGTGCCAAAATGCCTAGAGTGTTTAGGTACCTCTAGAACTCACCTCATAAAATTTGCCCTAGTGAATTTCACCCCAAATTTCAACTACTTAGATTTTGACAAACCCACAATCGATCTTAAAGTTTTTCAATGCTATGGACATAATGGTGATGCCCATTTTACCTCAAAACTAATAAAAAGTTCACCCACCACCAAATCTACAAAAAAAAAAATTGTGACCCTGCAACACTTCTGAGAAAAGAAACTTTCAAAACTTGAGAAGGGGATTGTTGAATCCTTTCTATAATACCATGTTGAATTTTGCAACACAAGCTCCTGCAAGATCAAATGACAAATAAAAATTCCTTCTACATGAGAGAGTTGCACAAAAGAATGCTATATTACTCAAAAGCAAAGAATACAAATTGAGTTATAATTGTACAATGAGGTGCTTCTAAAGAAAGCACAAAGCTAAATTTAAGAGAACTAAAGTAAAATCATGAAGAGATAAATAAAGCTCAAATCTAGCAAAATTAGATGCATAAAATCTAAACTTGGTGCATAACTAGCATAACTAAAATAAGCAGTCCTAAGTGAACTTAAGAAAAAAAGAAAAAAGGCATAACTAGTTGTAAAAAAAATAATTAATAGCTAAATATGCTCTAACATAGTCTATCTATATAACTAGGATTATATGATGAACTATGAACAAGCTAAGTGCCAAAAAATGAAAATGATTTTTTTAATAGTTACTAGTAAATATAGAATCGTGATTCCTTAGTGTGTTTTTGGATCATAATATAGTGTCAAAAAGAGAGTCTATATTCTCCTATAATCTCTATCCTTACAAATTGACTTTTTAATTTAACTTCAAAACTTACTAGATATTTTACTTGAACCATTGGTTCTACATGTGTTTATTTGCCATGTATTTGTACAAGTGGTTTACAGTTTAAATCTTTAAAATGAAATGTAGTAGTAAATTTATATAGTCAACTTTGATCACATGTTTTGTATTTAATTGTGCATGTTTTTACTTATAAATACCTTTTTTTTAACATGTAAATAGTTGAACTTGTATTTTTGTATATAATTTATGTATATTTATATATACATGGGTTCTATCTTTGTCATGGATATCTTTGACATAGACGATCTATTAGATCAAAACCCCCAACCTCCACCCCTCCACCTCCACCTCCAAACCCCCACCTCCACCCTCGGACCAAATGAGGCTCAATTGCGATCACAAATAAATGAAAACCTCAAGATCATACAACAAAATATTAATCAAATACAAAAAGAGCCAATTTCCCCCCTCATCTTGTATAGTTTGCAGCTTTAATGCAAGCTACTATAGAGTTTGTTCAATTGGTTGATAGAATTAGACAAATTCCACTAATGCAGAGAGTAGATGTGTAAGTTTTATGCTAATGAATACACTAATAATTAAATCAATGATCTAAAAATCACAAATGCACATATAGCCCCATATTTCATTAACCTGCAAACACAACTATACATTTAGGTCCCAACAAAAAAATAATTTCAATTAGGTGGTGTCAATATCCATATATATCTATGCATTTCTAGGATAGATGGTGGATGGTTTTTGATCATCCACCGCATTTTGGTTATGAGGTGCCCTTTTATCTTTTAAAGAAATTTAATAATTTGTAATCGGTACAAAACCCAATTATTTTGACATGAGGTGATTCCAAAGTGTTTGTGAGATGAGATATCACAACACAAATTAGGGGCACATACTATTACACCTGCACCTGATTCACCCTTGGTTCCTCCTATTTCTCCCTCTATTCTTACACATATGCAACATATAGAACTGGTTTCTACCTTAGGTGCTTTGAGTTCCCTCTTGAGTAATCTTAATGAGATAACTTCCCACATGATGGCTGCTCCATGGTTGACACCACATATGTCTATGTGTTGTAATCAAATATGTATTGGTCCTACTCATAATCATAAGTCCACTTTAGATGTACCTGCACAATTAGATGATATCACATCATATGTGGATTTTGTTTGCTTGAATGATCATCTCGGATAGGTATACATATTTATGTGATATGTAAATTAAGTGCACACTTTTTTAATACAATATAATGTTTGATTCAAATTGTTTGATGTATGTAGATGAGGGCTTCACATAATGTTCAATTCAATATTTCATCTATACCTACATAACTTGGCACACCTTTTGGGGTAAAAATAACAATTTATCTAGACATTGAACTATTTAAGCTATCATGTTGAAGTTTGACAATTAAAAATTAAATCAATAAAATTACCATGATCAATGTTGAATGTTTATTTCTCTAGGGCCCAGGTCATGCGGTATATGCATCATACCAACAAGAGGGTGTCACAAGTGTAGCTTGTACATCATCGAGCATTGAGCATGATCCATCTACTATATATATATAAAGACTACATGTGCTTAGAAATTTATACTAGGTAAATTCAATACAACTCACACAAATATGTTCAATAAATATAATTTCATTATATATAGATATTTGCAAGTGGACACTACTATTAGGATAGGTTATCCTCATGACATTTATCAGAAAAAAATCAAGTGTAATCAACAACATTTCAAGTCTTCACAATATAAATTTATTTATATGGGCTAACAAAGTTCATAAGTTTCATTTTTTTTTTAATCTAATTTGTTCATGCATGCTTTATTTGGCCTTGTACAAGAGTTAACTACTGTGACTTTTGGCCTTCATTTAGGTGCACCTAAACCTCCCAGTGCACAAGATATTGGTAGGTTTGAGATGAGAAACTTCATGTACGGTAATTTTATTGCTGATTATTTAATAAAATTAAATGAATTATGAATTTTGATGGTATATTGCAGAAGTCAGAATGAATTGATAACATATCTTCATATAGGGTTCCTTAGGTAAATTATCAATTAGGCTGACTTACAATGGTCATGTCTACCCATGACAGTCAAAAGCCATTGAGGAGATATAGGTCATGCCCCATTTCAAATGAGGTCTTGTTAAAGGAGAGCTAGGGAATTTTGGGATGCCCTAGTTCTCCTACAAACATGACCAATGCAAAGAGAAATGGGAGAGGGATCTCCAAGATGAGACCAACAAAATGGTGTTCTAGACATCAAAGTTGTAGAATATAGGGGCAAATCGGACCTAAAGAGGGGATGTGGGATATGACACACTAAAGTAGGGGCACAAACATGAGGTGTAAATTGTACTAGTTATAAGTTATAATGATACAACTCTAAAAAGAATATGGCCACCCATGTCTACTATTCTTCTTGTTGGCCCCCCTCTAGTGCCTCTTATATGAAGTTGGAAAATATCCTTTATGATTTTTTGTGGGCCTCTTCTGAAGACCACAAGGGTTTTCATCATTTTGCTTAGTATTTTTGCTACGTCCCATTTGAGTTTGGTGGTCTTGGATTCCTTTCCACCCAGAGAAATGGATGGCTCTTTGTGCCAAGTGGATTGTGCATGCTATTTCTAGTAACGAGGACTAGAATATTTTTTTAAGCACTACATTTCTTCTATATTCTGGCCAATAGGCCTACCTAGAAGGGGATTCGCTTTGAAATATTTCTAGCTATGAAAGATTTTGTTTATATTGATTGCACTTTTGTTGCCAAACATATCTAGCATTCTTACGAAGCTGTCAAGTCCTAGCTTTGGTAGGTCATCTCTAGATTTCAAGATGGGGTATCTTTCAACTAGTATAACCTCTTGTGGTCACCTCTCATTCAAATTCAAGGACTTCCCCTAGCTCGCATGCCTTGGATTAGAGCCTTATAGTTTTATAAAAGAAGGATATTTGTACACCTTGTGATTTTTTCTCTAGAGCTTTTATGAATCTTTATTATTGGAAAGATTTGAAAGTCCAATAATGTATCTTTGGCCAAATTGAGATATATTTAACACAATTGTGTCATATATACCTTTGAATACAGTATAGAAATTGGCCTTCGCTTTGTCAAACCTAGGTGGAAGGATGAGTATTGGCATCCTAATACCACTTTCTATAGTTATAAGTTGCAGCTGGGTTATCACACCTTCACATGGTCCTTGATTTAAATTTATGGTGGCATTTGTAGTCACCTTTATCTATTTGGAAATGACATTTTCACAACATTTGGTCAACTATCATTGAGCCTAAACTTGTCATTTTTCCTAGTGTATTCTTTTGCAAGGCTAGTCTATGGGCTCTCGCCTTAGGCATATAGAGATTTTGGACCCTCATTGTCTAGTTTATATATAGCTAGAGTCTTCAAACACATCTTCTAATTATACCACGGTGATCAACATTTGTGGAGTTAGATTCATGACTTCTTTCACCCCTTTTAACTAGAACCTTCCTCTTGGCACATGGTTCTTTTGGGGGGATCAGCTTCGCATTCCCTTCAAGTACACCTAAATCTAGCACGCTTTCAAGGTGGAGATTTTCTTTCCTCATGAAAAGATAGGAATGTTTTTATTTTCCTATTTTTATTTTTAATAAAGCTTCTATTTGTAATAATGTTATGCTTTATATTAAAGTTCAATAAAATAAAGTGACATTGGAGATGGGCCACATTAGGAGTTACTTGATCACTGGAGTAATGCCCCTTGTCCTATGGGAAAATTCCTCCCAAATAGTTCTACTTCCCACAACCATTCTCCACCTTGTGATTGTAAATGTGGCTTGAGCTTTTCGACCCAACATTATGAACCCTCTAGGGTTGAGGCTTCTCATTGTTGCTCTGGTGGTGGGAGTGGCCTGATTTAATAATGTTTTTCTTCACCTCCACGTGTATTTTCTACCTCTCCTAGCCTTTGGGTGATGCAAGGCCATCTATTAGTGGTGATAGTAGATGGCCATCATGTTGTGGTAGTGGTGGTTGGTCAAACTCTTCAAAGTGGCTCCTTCAATTGGTTCTAGCAATTTCAATTGTGAGTAATGGAGATAAAGAGGGAGAGACGAATGTTTATGAGGGATCATCCCTTCTTGACATCACCCCTAACCCTATTAATGTATAGGGTAAACTAGATTACCAAGATCTCCCTTCATCTCCCACTAGTGTTCATCTCACTACTTATGTGGCTTTATTGTTATTTTTGTTATATTTCCTTTTGGGCTCTACCCATGTTCCTTTGAGGAGTGATATCTTTTCCTATCTTTTTTATGGACATGTGTATATATTTATAAATTAATATAAATTAACACATGTATTCATAAAAAAAAATAGTATTATTTAATTGATCATATAAAAAGTAGAATTAAATTGTTAATTCTAGTTCATATATCTATAAGATTAACATTTGTAATATTTTTTTATCTATTTTTACTATCAATGTTTGAATTAGTTAATTAATTTAATATCTTAGTTAAGTTTATTAAATTAGTAATAGGTATATTTCTAGGTCTTAAGAATTATTTTTAGTTATGTCTATTAATGTAGAGAGCTTCAATAAATTATATAAGAAACAATGTAAATAATAACTAGACATTTGTAACATGAATTAAAATGGGCAAGAGAAAGAGTGGAGGGTTTAGGGTTTCAGGCGATGGGGGCGACGTAAGGGCTTTAGATTTTGATGAAGATGAAGGAGAGGAGAGCATGAATGGTGTTATGTTTCCTTTACCAGCATTGTTTCTACTTTCTTTGGTAGTTTCAAGACATGTGGTGGTTGTGCTCCTCGTCGCTTTGGGTCTAAAGGGTGTCATTGGCCTTTATGCTCATGCTCCTTTCTCTTCTCCCTTCTTGGGGGGGTTCTTTGTCATTTTCTTCATAGCCTTTGCGTCCTTCATGGCCTATGTCTTTTGGGGTGACAGTAGGCCCTATTATTGCTGCTAGACCTTTGTGTCAATTTGGTGCTTGTGGGGTGTGTTGAAAGGTGTTTGGAATTTTGGCACTTCTCTTGGTCTTTGTGTTGGCCCTTATCCTTATCGGTGGTGTGGGGGGTTTCTTAGCCCCTATTTCCTGCCTTAGGGTTTTTGTATGTCTTCTCCAATATCTTGTGGGTCATTTACGACTGGGTTGTTGATTGTGGGGAGGTTTCTCCTGGCTCTTTCCCTATTGGCACTAGCAGTTGAGGAGAGGAAGATGGACTTGTTTGGTCTTCGTTATATTTTGTGGCTATTGGATTATTTGTCTTCAAGGGCTTCTAGTTGGTGGTTCTCCTTGTGTTGGGGATGGAGCCGAGGTTCTTTCTTGCCCATTTTAGACATGGATCTTTTATTATTTGCCTTGTTTGTGAGGGTTTTTAAGGGCCCTTAAAGTCATTGTTGTTGCTCGATTGTTGGGTGTTAAAGTGAGCCTATTTTTCTTTGTCTTTTTGTTTTTTTATGTGTTATGGATGTTGTTACTCTATTGGTCAAAGGGTTGCTAGCAGTTTTCAAGGCCTCATTCTAGCCTTAGTTTGTTTTTGGTTAGGGTATGGTTCTATCAAGAAATTTTTATCCCTCTCTCTTTTAGTTAGGCTTGTGTTTGATGGACTTGAAAAGCACTGAGATGGGGGGGGGATCAGTGACACCAAAAAATATAACTACTTTAAACACTGACCGGTAGATATACTTAACAAGTTTATTAAACACTATGTATGCAATCCAAAAATGATAAAAAAACATCCACAATAAGTAAGACATCCACCATAACACAAGTGTTTATACGTGGAAAACCCAAATGGGAAAAGCCACGGTGAGATGGAACTCATAAGTTAACTATCTGCATAAATAGATAACTGACCAGTTAGGGTCTACAAACTGCTTTGCTAGGAGTGAATCCTGTTAAAGATCTCAAAGCTTAGTTAAAAGCTATACCTTGTAAAATGTAGTACCCTATTAGGAGTAACTTCGGTAGAGGATTTCTAAATCCAAACTAATGGATCACCGTGCTATAGGATTTGAATAGGGAAGCTTGTTAGAGCTTACCCGGTTAGGGGATTTGACTATTGCAGTGATTAGAAAACAACAGGTAGTGTGATCTAGTAATAGATCAACTTGCTTGTATAGAACCTCTTCTACGCACTTCAACACTTCTTTACCAACATACTTTGCAACTTAATTTGTCTACCTTCACACATAACATATCTCCTCTGCTTCTCATTTCATATTTAAAATAATTCATCGTGATGTCAATATATAGACATTAAGATTTCATGTCAGCCTCTATAAATTATAACACAATTTCCTAGGTGCAGTGTATCTGGTCAAACAATCATAACTCATCACAAAATTGCCACCAAAAATTGTCGGTGAGGATAACTCATCACGAACAGTGATAACTCATCACATAATTGACGAGTACCAATTGGAACAACAATACTGGTTGGAATTAAGCATATAAAGCATTTAACCTTTGATGCTCTTGTGAAAGTCTCCGCTGGATCTTCATGTCGATGTTGAGTTATGAATCTCCACTAGTTTTCTTCATGCATATACTAGTTGTCATCGTGTATTGGCTAGATATAAACCTCTAGCATACTAGTTGTAGTATAAACAACTTTGAAGTCATACTGGTAGACAATATGAACATATATGTGTGTATGTGTTTCATCAATGACAACATATGATGAAGTTATTCATTACAATCATCATCAAGCCAACAATCTCCCCCTTTGGCACTGATGGCAACACTTAGAAGTTTTTTTACAGCAATACCGCTAAGTGTGCTTACAAAAAAATTATACACATATACACATACTCCCCCTTACTACATACATCATACAAAATTTTCAAAACAAACATACATATTTGTAGTCCCCCTTTGACAACAATGCCAAATTGAAAAAGCAAGATATATATATGTAGAGAAAATTTGTAGCAAAGTGTTTTTCATATACAACAAATTGAAAAAGTTAATCAAGATTCATGAATTTGCAATCCTAAGGAAAATGGCACTAAAATTCCTCTTCAACTGAGATAAGGCATGTTCCCATGTCTCCATCAAGTTCTCAGTGAGCTCAAGTGTAGACATAATCTAAGAATGGAACTCTTCCATTGAATCAAGTGAACAGGTTTTTGGAGTAGCCAAAATAACATTTGCATTCATGTAGGGTCTTTGTAGTATGTCTACTTGGGATGTAAGTTGACTCTTCAATTTATTCAGTGACCAGAGTCTTTTTTCTTTCTCAAGATCATAGGTATCTAACCTATTGTGCAAATCATCCACAGATTTGCTAAAAAAAAAAATAGTCTTGAAGTGGTACGTATGCATTGCATATCTTTTCTAGCTCCTGCTCAGTTTCAGTTCCCCTATTATTGATATCAGCAAAAAAGAATGAAACTTTAGAAGAAGATGCAAGATATTTTCCTCCTTTTTCAATAGCTTGTCTCAATAAATCTCTATTAAGCGATAGAGCAAGTTTTCCTATATCAATCTCTTTCATAAGTTGTTCTCCACGCTTCTTCCTATAACTCTTCTCAGCATATGTTTGTGCTTCTTCTTCAAGTGACTTAATTTGGTCAATTGCATTAGCAACCAATTCAACAAGTTTTCTAATAGGTGTTGTCAGATGCCCTGTAGTTGTTTCCGATAGTAGACTTGTCAGAATATCTACAGCATTATGAATGGTTTCTGCTTCCATTCTTTGATCTTTAACTCTCTTCTTATGTACCCTAGATTGCATGACAGTTGCAATCTTCAACATTTCAGATGCACTCATATTATCAATAATTGTAGGCCTTGAGATGCCTAGTGAGTCATCTTCATCTTCATCTGTCTGTTGAATGACTAATGATGTTACCAATTCAAAGGTTGTTACCTTAACAATCTCTCCTTTCTCTTGTTCTTTCCCTGTTTCCTGCTCAGAGATATGTGAATCAACTTTTGCATCAGATTCCTTTTGAATGTTATGTGAAACAAGTGGTAGTTGGGGTGTCACTGGTTGTTCCTTTGCAGGTGGAATATCCACTCTTGTTTGAGTTGTTTGTTTCTCAACTAAAGTAACCTACGAGTTAGTGATTTGAGGTGGCTACATATTAGGTGCAGTTATGTCACCAGATAAATCAATTGTATCTTCAATATCATCATCAAGTATGACTCGTTGGATAATAGTGCCATCCTTCTTCTTGATAGGATAGACAACATCAACTTGCACAATCTCTTCCTCATCCATTTCAAGTTGATCAACAATATCTTTCTCATTGTTGGAAGAATGAATAATCTCTTCCATCCATTTGATGTTGCAAGCAATCTGATGAGTCTTAGTCTCAACAGTTCGCACCTTTCCACTTAGTAACTTCAATCTTCTTGATTGGTAAGAAAAATGAACTTTGTACTTATCAACCAATTCATTCAACTCATCCTTTGATAAATTAGGAAAATATTGTACAAATATATCATGTATAATTCCTTTTTCCTTCTTTACAGCTTCCTCCCATTTATTCAAAAGAATGGTATACAAGGAATTAGAGATATCTTTTAAAAGATCATGAGGTAATCTATTGTAATGGCACAAATAAATGATTACTTATTGAATAATTTGTTCCTTTTCATCTTCATTGAATGAATTAAAATGTTCATTGACATTATCAAATTTGTTCCATCCTAGTGTCTTCATTGTTCTCTCAAAGATAGTCTCGGGTTATTAAGTTGAGACATCAAAAGGCAAAGTTACCTTTGGCACATTCTTCACTGGTTTGGTTGTTTTACCAGTTTCTTTCATCTTCTTGGGATCCTCCTCAGTGTCAGTACCTTCAGACTCTTCTTGGAGAACTAGTTTTCATCCTCTCTTCTTCAATGTTGTCTCCTTTTTCATGTAAACCTTGGGTTCTGGATCCTTTTTGGGTTGGACACTTCATGTCACTCTTGTACTTTTCATCACCAGAGGTTCTTTCTCAACCTTCTTCTTACCTTTACCACGTATGATAGAAACACTACTGGATTCAGCTTGTGCGGTTTGAACTTCAACTGTATCCAATTTTGCCTTCTTTTTATCCACTGGTGATGCCAACAAGTTATTGGCATAACCGATCAATAAGTCATAATTGACTTCATAGCTCATATCCTCCATTTCTTCTTCTCTAGACTCAATAGCCTCCATTAAACAAAAATCAGTGGTAACTATAAAAATAATATCCTTAACAAAGTGTGTTACCACATCCTCGGGCAATCTTACTCTCATACTTGTTTTCTTCTGAAATTCATTGAAGTATTTATTCATTGTAGCATAGAAGGTATTCCTCATAGCCTTGACATTGTTCTTAATCTTGACAAATACCAGTAGATCCTTAGACCATTCAAGATCACCAATTCCCTATAGGAAATTATGGAAATAAAATAATAGATCGATCAATAACTGTCCAAATTTAAACTTTTGACTGCTATACTTCTTGATAGACTGAAGATTCAATAATAATTGGCTCCTTATGGCCTCACATAGGTCATAATTAATATTTTCAGCTATCATCTTGTAAGAAATATGCATCGTTGTAGATGGAACACTATTCAATCTGCTAGAATATAATACCCGATAGCCTATAACCATAGCTGCCAAATTTACTGCAGGGTCCTTGATGTTATTGACAAAAAAAGCATGGCCATCAGAAGTTGATCCGGTTAGAGTGTTTATTGTCTCTTTTGAAATATGCCTCAGCTTAGGTACTTCACCAGTTGAGTAAAACCAATTACAGCTTGAATAGCTTCCTTGGTTATAGTATGAGTCCTTTCCAAATACATGTTTTCCCCAGGAACACGGCTCAAAATAATTCGGATATGTTCTTCTTCAAAATCTTCAAGAAAGTAAATTGCATTATGGAAACCTTTCTCATAAACCTTAATATATTATGTTTGAATCTTTCCATTTTTACTGCAAAGGGATTTCAACTGAGAATATATTGACAATGATCCTAAATCCTCAATTTTGCAATCAATGTAGTTGGACACATCTCCTTTCACTATGACACCACTCAGAACTTGTGACAAAGCATTATAAGACACAATATTTTCTACTTCTACAACTTCCATAGGTTCAGATGTAATCATCAATTTCTCTACTAACTTATAAGACAATGCCATTCCGGATAAACTAGATTTCAAAGCAAGATTTTCAAAGAAATGCCTTATTTCATGCGTACTGCCTCATTTACCAGTTGAGTATTCAAGTGCACACCAGCTCAATTTTCACCAACTTTCAAATCAGCTTGATCAATCAAATCACAATACAGCTTCGACTAAAATCAACTAATAATCTTTTCTTGGTTCTGCAAATCATCAAAAATTCTTTCTTGAAAGAGTTAGGGTGAAAACTAAAGTGAAATTTGCTTTTATCCTTTTTACCTACTGCAATAAATGCTTGCCCATTAGGGTTACAAACCCTAATTAAACCACTCAAAGATACGTAAATTTTGGATGATAACTGATTGACGGGAAGTTATCAAAATTTCATGCAATCTAATTCTCTTGCTGCTCATTCATTTCAAGGGGTCTGGAGGTAGATTTACCGTCATGTTGCCCATAGCCTTATTGAAAAGACTTAAATCACCAGTGCAGGATTCTCCAGACTTGGTGAAGAAATAGTTTCTTCTCTAGGTGGATCATCACTCTTCTTTTACACTATTCAATTCATTTCTTCTCTAGTTTCTTCAATATTGACCTTCTGCTTGCCTTTCTAATCTTTAGAAGGGTTAGCCAGTTTGCTCTTTCTGAATCTACAAAACTTTGACATGTGTCTCAATTTATGACAATGATAGAAGGTCATACCAAATGATCTCCAAGGTCCTACATTACCTCTCCCAGTTCTTCATCTGCAATTCATAGCCACATGACTAAAGTAGTTACAGATGGTGCAAATGATGTTTGTTACCTTTTCTGTCTCAAATGGACTAAACCAGTTGTTGTAGGGTCTTCGCCAGTTCATGTTACCCCAGTTATCATAATTTCTCATCTAGTTGCCATTTGGTCTTGGATGCATGTGAGGTACAAGATTATTTGCTCCATATCTACATTCAACTAATCTATGCCCATACATTTTGCATGTAAAGCAATGACCTTCAAATTTCTTGGACATATACCTAGCATTAGTATTGTAGCTTCCATTTCTATTGGGTTTTTCTCTACAAGCATTTGTAGTGTGACCAGGTTTAAGACAAACAAAGCAAACAAGTTTGAAAATCTTCTTACCTGTAGGCTTTTTGGCCTTAGGAGTAGATTTGATCTTATGAGTGTTTCTCTTGGTGCCAGAGGATTCTTCTTTCTCAGATGTTTTAAAACCAAATCCAGAGGTATCACCTTTCATCCTTTCTGATTGAATTTGTTCTTTCAGCAAGGTAGAACTCGTGTTCAACTTTTTCAGTTTCTCATTAGCTTCAGTGAGCTTCCTGGTAACATCTTCATTATGTTTTGACATGTTCTCTCTTAGAGATGATGCTAATTCAAGATCTAGCTGTAATTTCTCTTTTTCATCTCTTTTTGCATTCAAATGCTCATGCATAGTGACATTTTCTCGCTTGATCTTGGCAATTTTATGATCTCTTTCCTTGACAAGATCTTCAGCTATCCTCCTAGCTTCTAGTTCTTGACTCATGCAGATAGTTAAACTGTCTAGCTCTCTCCTCAAATTTAGCTTTTCACTGTTTAAGTTTTCAACTTCTTTGGCTAAAGCATCAATATTGGCCTCATCTGAAGAACTATTATCAGATATTTCAAATAGTTGTTCAGTTAACTCTCTCCTTTTGACTTTTGAAGCTTTCAATTTGACCCTTAGGATTTCAAGCTCATTTCTACTAGCTTCAAGCTCTCTAGCCATCTCAAACTAGCACCAAAAATAAAACTACTTTAAACACTAACTGGTAGATATACTTAACAAGTCTATTAAACACTGTGTATGCAATCCAAAATGATAAAAAGAACACCCACAACAAGTAAGAAATACACCATAACACAAGTGTTTATACGTGGAAAACCCAAATGGGAAAAAGCATGGTGAGATGGAACTCACAAGTTAACTATCAATAGAAATAGAAAACTGACCGGTTAGGGTCTACAAAGTGCTCTGCTAGGAGTGAATCCTGTTAAAGATCCCAAAGCTTAGTTAAAAGTTATACCCTATAAAAGGTAGTACCCTTTTAGGAGTAACCTCGGTAGAGGATTTCTAAATCCAAACTAATGGATCACCTTGTTAGAGTATTTGAATAGTGAAGCTTGTTAGAGCTTACTCAATTAGAGGATTTGACTATTGCAGTGATTAGAAAATAACAGGTAGTGTGATCTAGTAATAGCACAACTTGCTTGTATAGATCCTCTTAAATGTGCACTTCAACACTTCTTTACCAACATACTCTGCAACTTAATTCTTCTACCTTCGCACATAACATATCTCCTTCACTTCTCATTTCACATTTAAAATAATTCATTGTGATGTCAATATATTGACATTAAGATTTCATGTTGGCCTCTAGAAATCATAACATAATTTCCTAGGTGCAGTGTATCTAGTCAAACAATCATAACTCATCACAAAAATACCGCCAAAAATTGTGGGTGAGGATAACTTATCACGACTAAGGATAACACATCGCATAATTAATGAGTACCGATTGGAACAACAATACTGGTTGGAGTTAAGAATATAAACCATTTAACCTTTGATGCACATGTGAAATTCTCCGCTCGATCTTCATGTTGATGTCGAGTTATGAATCTCCACTAGTTGTCTTCATGCATATACCGGTTGTCATCGTGTACTGGTTTGTCATCGGTTGTAGTATAAACAACTTTGAGGTCACACCGATAGACAATATGAACATATGTGTGTGTATGTGTTTCATTATTGACAACATATGATGAAGTTATTCATTACAATCATCATCAAGCCAACATTGTTGTTCTTCATTGGGCTCCTTCCAGTATGGCTTCTATGAAGGTGAAGGGTGTCCCTATTGAGGTGGGGTTTTTGATGGCTGATCTCTTGATGGAATGGTGTATTTTACACTTGTTGCTCTCTTTCTTCTTCCTTATCGAGATGGGGGTATATCCTATTGAGGTGGCAATCTTCTTTTGGAAGGAGGATGGAGATTTCTCTATATGGTTTTTTCTCAATGGGTGTTGCTTCGATGTTGGACTATGGCTTGTTTGGTTTGTCCCTATGTTTATCTCCTTCTCTACTACTCCTATTGATGTGGGATCCTCTTCTTTTGATGTGGAGAGGAGTTCAATAGTTGAGAAGGTGATTTAGTGGTGGGTCTTCCTAGTTCGTAGTTTCTGGTTGGTTCAAGGTGCCAATTCAAAACCCTTATTGAATGTTTGGGGAACCTTGGAAAAATCACTTCTTTTTCACCTAGCGGTCTGGGAGATTTTGTAGGTGGGTGGCCTAGTTGCCATCCCTTCTCTGTCTATCTAGATAGTTAGTTTCTATTTTTGAAGGCTTTTGGCTCCTTTTGAAAACTCAAGAAGGTTTTTTGGTTCTTTTTAAAACCGAGGATGGTATTGGGGGCTTTATTTTTTCCCATGCTATTGGTCCTTTTCTCAAGGAGTTGTTCTTCTTTGTTGTGTTGAATGCCCTCCTTGTTTGTACAAGGGTTCATTAATAGAATTGTTAAACTTATTTTGTAGGTAAAAATTAGATATAAGAGATTGATTTTATTTTATTTAACTTTCAAAAATTTAAAAATTATAATATTATATTATATTGGAATAGAATGTATAAAAAAATAAGAGGGAAAAGAGATTTTATATATTTTATATGATTTTATGTAGATGTTTGATAGTGTGAAAGAGGGAAGAAGATAGCATTAAATTAAGATTTATTAGAGAAGGTCGTTTAAAAATAAGATTTTTGGTTTTATAGGATTAAAGAGTAACTAATTTATGGATTAAATGTATTAATAAAAGAGTTTTAACTCAGTTGATTAGGGGCCATTCCTTCCTGACATCACCCCTAACCCTGTTAATGTACAAGGTAAACCAAATGACCAAGATCCCCCTTCACCTCCCACTAGTGTCTAGTCACTGCTTAGGTGGCTTTATTGTATTATTTATTATCTCTCTTTTTGGGCACTACCCATGTGACTTTGAGGAGTGATCTCGTGTCCAATATTTTTTTGTGGGCATTTGTATATAATTATAAATAAATAAAAATTAACAAAGGTATTCGTAAATAAAAATTATTATCTAATTGATCATATAAAAAGTAGAATTAAATTGTTAATTCTAATTCATATATTTATAAGATTATTATTATTATTATTGTTATTATTATTTATTAGTAAAAGGCCGAAGCCAGAATATTTTATTAAATTATAAACAATATTACAATCTTCGCTCAGTGCGAGCGCTGGTAGGAAAGAGCGGAGAGGAGAAAACTTCTGGCCTTGCTTGAAACATTAAGTCCAGTTACATCGTGAAACTAAAACTCTATAACATTTACAATTACATCATTTTCATTTTGACTCTTCTCTTTTAGCTATTGTCATGTAAGAATCCCATCATATAGATGCTATCATCGACATTCTGCCTTCAATCTCTTTAGTTTATTTCCTCATTTATTTTGATTCACAGGCTTCCAACTAGTACTGCCACCTGCAAAATAAATCTCAACACAACTCTACAACATACCACTTGATGATTTGTTAGCCCAATTATGTATAAACATACAAATTTCATATAAGATGGCTTGCAAAACACTTTCCACAATCACTATTACAACCATGAAATCTTTTATATTGAGACAACAAAGAATTCCTTTTAATGTTGATTGCAAGATGAAAGATTACCTAAGTTACAATAACATTGTGAAAAGTAATTTTTCCCATCCCATACCAGGATAACATCTTTTAAATCATAATGAATAATCAAAGCCAAGGACCTAGAAAGGAGAGGATAAGCTATCCTCCCTAAAGAACTAAACTCTCACAACACTCATTCTTATATTATTTACTTTTCGAAATTAGCTAGAAATACACCATGAAATGAAAATGTTGAAGGACAAAAAGATATATTTTGATTATGAACCCAAGGGATAGCTTCATAAGGCTAATCAACAGACTGCAGATGTCTACTAGGCCTTAAAAATAAATTCCAATCCCAGGTCTCTAAACTCGGCTCAAACAAATTTAGAATACCTAGCCTCAATAATTAATAAAGGAGGCGAAATCTCAGCCTACCTCTACCTGCAAGCATGTGAGGATATACACAAATATATATATACACAGAATTAATATACACGGATATATATATATATATATGCACATATACATATATATGTATATGTATGTATATATATATATATGCAAAAAAGATAAAGAAATCTGACTAAGAGCACAGATAGGCATGCAGGAGATCACACCAAAGTACACACCGAGAGGGTGAATAACACATATTTGGCGTCTATCTATGTGATTCTATATCTTCACATAATTATCTTCTTAAATTAAAAGTGGGGTCAGCTATATCAACCATATATATATCTACGCAAAATTTTGAGAATGCACTCAAACCAGAGTAGACAATTGATTAAATTTGGTGTTGAATGAACACAAATCTGTATACTAAACAAACTAATAACATAGCTAATCTATTTATGTAATATTAGCATTAACACCCATATGTCTGTAATACTTTTAATAGAACTTAAAGAAAAAGAAGTCATTAAGTATCAAAGGAGTCCTATCAGAGCCAAGATAGACAATATAGTAAACCAAAGAAAAAAGAAAAAAAAAGTTGCCTTGCAGAAAGGGATTGTGTCCTAGGATTCAGGCGAAGCCCGACTCCTTTTCAATCAAGCCTTTCTTGTCGACGATCCTAAACTAACAGGGGATTCTCCTAGTCTAGAGGCAGGGGTAGAGGGTAGCACTACATCATCAGGGACAACTTCAATATCTTCTGCCTCGAGATAGTTAGCCAACCATCTATTGTAGGGCAGTTTTTTAACATGCACAAGCCACATAAGGAAGAAGAAATTTCTCTGCCTTATCGGATTATAAGCCACAAAGGCAGCCTCATCTTCTATTTCCAAGATTGGAAATCTTGGCACTGGTTTATTTTTCCATATGAACCTATCATAGTTTCAAGGCTTAGGGACAGTTAAATCTTCATCCACATTGATAACACCCCTTCTCTAATTTGCCCAACAGTTCCTTCTTGAAGAAACTTCAGCATAGTTTCATAACCACTTCCCTATCCTTCTCAAAGTGCATGGCCACCACTAGAAACATAGTAGCTATATCAGAGCTAGCCCTAGTTAGGTCCTCATTCTTGATATACTTATCCCCTAATATTTTCTTAACTGCCCGAAAAACTAGGACACTAGGGAAGACAAGAATGCCTTTCAATCTATCTTCTTTGATCTCCCCTAAAAAATGCCATTTGTCTCTTAAGCCCAACTAACCTCAGCAGTGTGTCCATAATGATCCCAGACTACACTAAAAGAACGGAATGCTCTAGTAATTGTGCATGTAGAGGCACCGTAAAATACAACTCTTCTATCTCAAAAAAGGACCTATTTAATGGCTTAAGAGTGTCAGAGAGGGAGAGATTAAGGGTCATGGTGCAACGAGAATTATGAAGGATGATCTTCGAGATCAAGGTAATTAATACCGACTGCGTTAACTGAACTCTCTACGTACTAGTCATAACTTGTGTGCATGGAAAGGAGGGTCAAATCAATGCCTCTATAGATGTCATAAAAAACGAGGCTCTAATTTGAGTAGAATAGAAGGCTATGCAAGAAACAATAGATATATATATATATTAAAATCTATAAAGATGTATATATGAATGTATATACAAATACGAAAAAATATATATATAGTTTTATTGAAATATAGATGTATATGGATATATATGAATGCATATATATGCATATACATATAGGAAACTATGGTCATATATACATTCTATATCTATTAACCTAAATTGTATTTAAATTAAAAATTAAAACAGTTTATGTTCATACACTATGTCAATTGCGGATAGCATATGAAAATATGGTCAAGGTATCCTAGGAATCTATAATTATCATTGATGATAATATAGATACCTATCTATAAACTTATATGTCTATATATATACGAACATATATCTCTATATATAGCTGTTTATATATACATATATATATAAATTAGATATCTATATATTTATGCATATATATATCTTAAATTTATATATTGTTAGGCCCAATATGGAAAGCTAATGTACTGAGAGGGGAGGGATGAATTATTACTCCAAAAAATTTCCTGAATAATAACTTTACTGTTATGCATAAACCGAATAATGTAGTAACATAACATCAAGTTAAAACAAATAGATAACAATCATACATGATTCACTCCATAACACATATATTTTGGTTACGTAGAAACTCTTGGTTAGAGAGAAAAACTGCGGTGGGGATGGCACCCACAACTTCACTACTGCAATAATAAAGATGCTCGGTTAGAGCTACATGTTTAGCTATTTTTGATAGCTTACCCTATTAGGAGTAACAAGATCTATTAGATCTACCTTGCTAAAGGATTTTATAACATTTTATCCAAATGCTGCACCTGGTTAGAGGCTTTACAATTTATAGACTTGATTAGAGTCTTTTACCCTGTTAAAGGTTTCTCTTACAACTTCACAATATTACAATAAAATCATTAAAAATATCTGCAACTTTACATCTGAAATGTTATAGCAGATTCTATGTGCTCAGAATAGATTACCTTGCTTATAGCATACCTCGGTAACCCATATAGTAACTCGGTAAACCCTTTTATTTACTCTAGTCTTTGACTGTTCTCTGAAAACCTTCTCCGTGACCTCTGTGTCTCTGTAACAGTCCTTTTTTTTACACTCATGCACACACCCTTAACTCATGATGTATAAATAGATCTCTTAAGACAGTGATCCACTTCATTGCTTCGATCTTACAAACATGATTTATCGAATGAATAACTATTCAAAATATTTCATTGGTTAGATGACCTCGAGATCATACACAATCTTCTAGTGCAATTTCCAATGTGATAACGGTTAGATGTGCCTCAATCTTGTAACACATTTTCATATGCATGTCCAGGTTCAATGAATCTGGTAACATGTTTCACTCAGAGTATATTAACTCGATGTGTCATCTTTGCTACTCGGTAGACATAAAAGGATACTCAGTAGATAGCTCGGTGTATACTGCGTTCTGTGACTGCTTTCCTCTGTAATTGACTAGACTGTGCATACAGACTTCTCTGTGTATACCGACTGCATGATTCGGTAGTAGTAACTGACTAGAGTATATAACTTTGACATAAAACTAATGGCAATCTAATAATTAGTAACAATCTCCCCTTTTGACATTAGTTGAGATGTTTGACAAAAAATACTTTCAAAGTCATAACTCAAAAATCTATATACTTTGCAAAATGACAATACTTGACAGTATATACAATAGTCAATGAAATAGTATATTCAGATATACTCCCCTTATCATTATACTATACATAACTCTGATTTTGCATGCTCGGTTCTGTGCTTGTGTGTTCTTGCTTACTGTCCTTGGATACTTTGCATACTCTACTCGGTATACTCCCCTTGTATACAATACTTCGAATACTATATCAAAACTGTATCAGCAAAACTATATTACTCCCCAAATATATAATATTTCTCCCTCAAGACTATCATATTACTCCCCCTTTTTGAGAAACATCAAAAACTTTAATTTCCATCCGAGGGCGGTAACTAGTCAAAAATGGATTTGTACTTTTTTTGGGCGTCGGTGAGAGCGATAAAGAGTGCATCCTTTACACTTTCCATTAAAGAATTTTGTGCTTGAATATCAGCCAATAGTGATATTAAGCCATCAAGAGTGCTTCCCTCTTGTGTAGTAGATAGGCATGTGGCTCGGTTAATCTGTTCTTGGACTAATGATAGATGAGGAAGGAATAATGTATGGAGTGTCATTATATCCATCCGGATCTTGTGTTCTTCATTTCTTAAGTCCAATTGTTGAGCCATGAGCTATTGAAGTTTGGTATAAAAATTCTAAATTGAATTGGGCTCTGTGGTCAACTTATTTGAGAGATCGGTGATCTCTTTCTCAATTGTCTCTATTTTATTCTTAATGTCTTTAATGAATATAGAAAATGTACAAAGTTTGTAAAATAAATAAAGAATGTGCTTGAGTTGAGGGGACAACTCAGCAATGAATTTGACAAGTTTGACTTTGCCAATAGTTAGAGCTTTCTGTACCTCTTCTATCATTTTTGTAGTAAGCTCCTTGTCTTTTAGCTTGCTCAAATACTCAGATGCATCAACTCCGGATGTTTCTATTTGATTAAGGAGTTCATCCAGTTGAATGTGGATGGCTGCATCAGTTGACACTATAGCTATAGGTAGCATATCTGATAGCAGTGTCTTCACCTTCTAAAGTACTTTATTCTTCTTTTGTATGGCCATCTGTTTTTCTTATTCGGCCTTAGCTTTGCACTGTTCACCAAAATCAATGAGTGCTTGCCCCTTTAATTTTGATATATCCACATTGGGCAACACTATTGGTTTAGACAAATCAACTTTGAAACTATGTTTTTTCACTTTCTTTTCTTTACCTTTCACCGGGTGAACCACTACAATAGCTTGGGAGGCTTGCTGACCCTCGGTAGGTTGCTCGATAGAGGCAACACTTTGGTCGATTCCTTTAGCCTCGGTAGAGTCCTTTGGTGTCTCGGTACTGGGTGTCTCAACTGCAACATTTTCAATGCTCGAAGGTGCTTGAGAGGTATGTTCTAGAGTAGTATCTTCTCCTGTTGTAGACTTGTGACCTTGAGTGCCTTGTGTTGTATCCTAAGGAGCTTCGGTAGAGACAAGTTGATTGATCGGTGGATAAGGTTGAACTTGTTCTAAAATAGATTCACTAGATACAAGTTTTGCATATGTAGTGCCTTCTATCATTTCCTGCTCTGGTGCCTCTGTATCCATGACATCTTCATCTATTTGAATAGTGTCAACAGGGTCTTGTTCGGTAGCATTAGGATCATGCTCGGTGACATCAACGATTTCAACTGTAGTTTGTTCACTGGCATCCTTGACGATTTCCTACCACTTTTCTTTGGTCTCATTTTCTACGTCAATGTATAGCCCATTCATCAGTTTTAAGGCTCTTTGTTTGACAAGAAATTTTGAATTGTAGGTTGTTAGATGTTCCTTTATTTCAGCTACTGACATATCAGGAAAGAGATGGACTAGACTTATTTCTCTGATTTGTTTCTCTGAGTCCATTGCATACTTCCACCTATTATCAATATGCAAATAAAGTTCATTTGGAAGTGACTTTGCTAGTTCTAATGGAGCTAACAGGAACTTTAGAAGTGTGCAGATGATAGCTTCTTCAATTTGTCTCTTTTCATCATTGTTCCTGGTTTCATACTTAACAAATCTAAATGAACTAAATCCTCCATATTCTTTCAGATTAGCATAGAAGTTTTCAACACTATGTACATCTACCTTCTTACTTTTGACAATCTGGAATTTGCTTTCATCTTCAGATTCTGTATCACTAGACTCTTTTTCCAAGATGAGTCTCCAAGTAGATTTCTTATATGTTTTTGTTACCTTGGGAGTAGTAACACTCTTTTGTTTCTTACTTGGTGATGCTGCAGATGATCTTGTGTTAGGTCTCTTTGTTGGAGGAGTCGGTAGGGCCTTTGAATTGTCCTGTTTCTTTCTTTTTAACACTTTACCCTTAGGCAATTTAGTACTCAGTGTTATTGTTGCCTCTTGAGCTTCTGATTCTTCTTCGGTGATGGCAAGAGTGCCTTTGACAGGTGTAGAGGAAGACTCTTCTTCGAATTTCTCTGTCAATGCCTTAATCATCTTTGTTGCCTTCCTTGTAGCTTTGGGTACTACAATGCTCATTTTCACTTTCTCCTTCATTTCTTCATAATTTCCATACCTCAGCTCGGTAGCATGCCTTGGCAATGTCAGAAATGCATCGATTTTCTATTGTGTGATATCAAAGTCAATCTTGTAACCCATAGGAGGCAAATATTGAGTCCTTGGTTCCACAACATTCACATAACAGTAATCGGCGTCAACTTCAAAACATATTTCATCTTTGTATTTCTCTACTAGCTGGGGTGGTATCCTATATCTTTTATGCATTTTCTCTTGAAATTTACTGAAGTAATCATCCATTATATCATTGAAATTATCACCTAGCTTCTTGATGAAGTCATTAATCTAAAGGGTGATTGGTCGGTGTAGCTCCCAAACAACTTTATCGATAGTTGGAAATAATTTTTCAAAGTAGAAAAACATGCATACCAGTAGTGATCCAAACTTTAGAGTATTTTCCGAGTTGTTCTTCTTTGGCTTCCTGATTGTGTTCAAATTTTCAAATAGGTTCTTCAGTAATACCTCACATAGGTCAATTTTCATACCCTTTTTCACAATTTTGGAAGCCAGGTCTACTGCTGCACAGCGTACACTATTTTCCCTTGCCGATTGGAAGAAATAGTAACCAATTACTCTAATGGCAAATTTTAACTCTACATCAATGACATTGTTCAGTTTCAGTCCTCTGTAGTCATATTCTACTCCGGTTAAACTAATCAATTCCTTCTGTGATATCATCTTCTGTACTCGGCCATGATCATAGATAGGGTAACCAGTGATCAAATGAATGATTTCCTTAGAGATTTTAAATGGTTGCTCTTGTAGCCACATGAAGTCATCATGCACTCTGCTCAGTACAAACTTAACCCACTGGGGTTTGAACACACATTGATAGGTTAGGGCTTCAGTTAATCCCTTGATCTTGATGTGCTCATACTTGCTATTCATTTTACCATCTGTACACAATTTATCATATGCATTTTTGATTTCGACATGACCGAGTTTTTCCACACGACATTTGGTGAAGAATCTCACATCTTCAACTAGCAACACTCTGTCCGGGATGAGTGAAAAGGCAATTTTGTCATCTGATTCAGATGCAACTTTAGGAGTCAAAGAGTATTTCAGCGAGGGCTTCTCTACATTCTTGACAACTATGGGATCTTGGATCTTGGGCACCATTAAGATTTCAGGTAGAAACTGACAAAGGAGCCTTAGGATTTGAGAACTAACAAACGACAGATGCTTCACACTCAGCAGATAATAACAATTTGATATGACTGGTAAACCAGCTTAACAATGTGTAATGATTGATGTAAATACCTTAAATTTGCTCTGTAGGAGGTTTGATCACCTCGGAATCACTTTGCTCTACTTTCTCGAAAACTTGGTGAGTGTAAATGACAATGAAAATTCTTTTAAGTACACAAAATACCTTATCGGGCTCCATGCAGGTTAGATTAAAACATTAAATGCACTCGGTTTCACTAAACTTTCTTTCCTTCTTGCGCTTTAACCGAGTTGCCAAATTTTCCTCATTTACCGACTTGATAGGCTTCCTATATTCACCGACTTGATAGGTTTCCTGTAAAGTGCTTCAAAAAACTTTGATAGAATTCCAAACTTACTGATACATCTTAATTATGCAGATTTTGAATTAAGTACATACTAAAGTAGGAACTGTTTAAGATTGAACCTTGTGAGAATGCAGTCCCTTCATACCTTTATCGATTAATTTGGAATACGAGCACCTAACTTGGTAGGTAAGGTGCTTTCTTCATTTGACACAACTTCCTTCTTTATACAAATCATCTTCAATTTTTCTTTTATTTCTTCAGTGTCTTTTCTAGGTTGATCTCTACAATCTCTAGCCAAGTGTCCAGCTTTGTGACAATGAAAACATGCCATTCCAGGATTTCTATATGATCTTCGGTTGTTCATTCCAAACCTTATAAAAAAATTGGCACTTATATTTCCATATCTTCCACAACATTCACACCATATCCTTGTATTGTAATCCCATGGTACTGTTGCATATTCTTGGAAAGGATCTGTGTGAGTGCAATAACCTTTAGTGTTTGCTTGGTGTGCAAACCACATGTAGTTCTTTTGCTTAAGCTAGCACTTCTCAGTACTATGTCCATATCTATTGCAATTTCCACAAAACCCTTTGTATTTTTCCTTCTGATAGTTGTTAACAGACTTTTTCCTACATTGATTAAATGTGTGACCATATTTATTGCAATTATAACAATAACCATTGGACTTAGTGACATTCGGTTGCTTACCTTTTTTGATTTGGCACATGTTGGCAGTATGACCTTGATTTCCACAGTAGTTGCAAATAGGCTTCTTTCTTTTGATGTTATTCCTTTTTCTAGCTTGCTTTGATGATTCTCCTCTCTCGGTAGTATGAATTCCTTTCTCGGTAGAGTCTTTTCCTTTGTAACCGAGTGCTGCATCTTTGTTGGGTCTTCTTGTATTCAGTTGCTCATCCAACATCTTTGATGCTTCATAACTCTTCTTCAGTGTTTCTTTGGATTTCTTCTCTGTTTCAAGTTCATTGGTCAACCTTGATACTTCAAGTCTCAATGCTTGATTCTCATCATCTTTCAGATTTGCTTCATGATGTGCATAACCTAGTTGATCTGACATATTTTGTTGAATCCTAGTCAACCTTAAGATTTCATCATTCTTATTAGATACTAAAGCTTCAAGTTGTTATTTCTCTATTTCTAGATCTCTTACTTTATCCTCGATTGTCCTCAATGCATCAAGATTTTTAGTCAACTGTGTGCTGAGATGTTCATGTTCTCTTTTCATTGCTTTTAGTTGATCAGCTAGTGCTTTGTTCTTTTCTTTCAATATTTCAATCATTTCTTCAGTCTCTTAAGACATACTATTCTCAGATGATGTTTCAATTTGTTCCACTAACTCTTGAGAGTCCTGCAAATCATCAAATAATCTACTTCTTACTTTCAGAGATTTTTGCATTTGCCTTTGCATGTCTACAATCACTTGATTAGCATGGTCCAGCTCTTCTTGTAGATACACAATCCTCCGAGTTGTTTGTAGCCTTCCATTGATAAGATCTTTCTCTTTAGGTAGTTAAGCCCTTTTCCAAGATTCAAGCTCTAATACCAATTGTTAGGCCCAATATGGAAAGCTAATGTACTGAGAGGAGAGGGGTGAATTAGTACTCCAAAACTTTTCCTGAATAATAACTTTACTGTTATGCATAAACCGAATAGTGCAGTAACATAACATAAATTTAAAACAAATAGATAACAATCATACATGATTCACTCCATAACACATATATTTTGGTTACGCAGAAACTCTTGGTTAGAGAGAAAAACTGCAGTGGGGATGGCACCCACAACTTCACTACTGCAATAATAAAGATGCTCGGTTAGAGCTACATGTTTAGCTATTTTTGATAGCTTACCCTATTAGGAGTAACAAGATCTGTTAGATCTACCTTACTAAAGGATTTTATAACATTTAATCCAAATGTTGCACCTGGTTAGAGGCTTTACAATTTATAGACTTGATTAGAGTCTTTTACCCTGTTAAAGGTTTCTCTTACAACTTCACAATATTACAATAAAATCATTAAAAATATCTGCAGCTTTACATTTGAAATGTTATAGCAGATTCTATGTGCTCAGAATAGATTACCTTGCTTATAGCATACCTCGGTAACCCATATAGTAACTCGGTAAACCCTTTTGTTTACTTTATTCTTCGACTGTTCTCTGAAAACCTTTTCCATGACCTCTGTGTCTCTGTAACAGTCCTTTTTTTTACACTCATGCACACACCCTTAACTCATGATGTATAAATAGATCTCTTAAGACAGTGATCCACTTCATTGCTTCGATCTTACAAACATGATTTATGGAATGAATAACTATTCAAAATATTTCATTGGTTAGATGACCTCGAGATCATACACAATCTTCTAGTGCAATTTCCAATGTGATAATGGTTAGATGTGCCTCGATCTTGTAACACATTTTCATATGCATGTCCAGGTTCAATGAATCTGGTAACACATTTCACTTAGTGTATATTAACTCGGTGTGTCATCTTTGCTGCTCGGTAGACATAAAAGGATACGCAGTAGATAGCTTGGTGTATACTGCGTTCTGTGACTACTTTCCTCTGTAATTGACTAGACTGTGCATACAGACTTCTCTGTGTATACCGACTGCATGATTCGGTAGTAGTAACTGACTAGAGTATATAACTTTGACATAAAACTAATGGCAATCTAATAATTAGTAACAATCTCCCCTTTTGACATTAGTTGAGATGTTTGACAAAAAATACTTTCAAAGTCATAACTCAAAAATCTATATACTTTGCAAAATGACAATACTTGACAGTATATACAATAGTCAATGAAATAGTATATTCAGATATACTCCCCTTATCATTATACTATACATTACTCTGATTTTGCATGCTCGGTTCTGTGCTTATGTGTTCTTGCTTACTGTCCTTGGATACTTTGCATACTCTACTCGGTATACTCCCCTTGTATACAATACTCCGAATACTATATCAAAATTGTATCACCAAAACTATATTACTCCCCAAATATATAGTATTTCTCCCTGAAGACTATCATATTACTCCCCCTTTTTGAGAAACATCAAAAACTTTAATTTCCATCCGAGGGCGGTAACTAGTCAAAAATGGATTTGTACTTTTGCTGGGCGTCGGTGAGAGCGATAAAGAGTGCATCCTTTACACTTTCCATTAAAGAATTTTGTGCTTGAATATCAGCCAATAGTGATATTCAGCCATCAAGAGTGCTTCACTCTTGTGTAGTAGATAGGCATGTGGCTCAGTTAATCTGTTCTTGGACTAATGAAAGATGAGAAAGGAATAATGTCTGGAGTGTCATTATATCCATCCATATCTTGTGTTCTTCATTTCTTAAGTTCAATTGTTGAGCCATGAGCTGTTGAAGTTTGGTATAAAAATTATAAATTGAATTGGGCTCTGTGGTCAACTTATTTGAGAGATCGGTGATCTCTTTCTCAGTTGTCTCTATTTTATTCTTAATGTCTTTAATGAATATAGAAAATGTACAAAGTTTGTAAAATAAATAAAGAATGTGCTTGAGTTGAGGGGACAACTCAGCAATGAATTTGACAAGTTTGACTTTGCCAATAGTTAGAGCTTTCTGCACCTTTTCTATCATTTTTTTAGTAAGCTCCTTTTCTTTTAGCTTGCTCAAATACTCAGATGCATCAACTCCGGATGTTTCTATTTGATTAAGGAGTTCATCCAGTGGAATGTGGATGGCTACATTAGTTGACATTGTAGCTATAGGTAGCATATCTGATAGCAGTGTCTTCACCTTCTGAAGTACTTTATTCTTCTTTTGTATGGCCATCTATTTTTCTTGTTCCGCCTTAGCTTTGCATTGTTCACCAAAATCAATGAGTGCTTGCCCCTTTAATTTTGATATATCCACATTGGGCAACACTATTGGTTTAGACAAATCAACTTTGAAACTATGTTTTTTCACTTTCTTTTCTTTACCTTTCACTGGGTGAACCACTACAATAGCTTGGGAGGCTTGCTGACCCTCGGTAGGTTGCTCGGTAGAGGTAACACTTTGGTCGATTCCTTTAGCCTCGGTAGAGTCCTTCGGTCTCTCGGTACTGGGTGTCTCAACTGCAACATTTTCAATGCTCGAAGGTGCTTGAGAGGTATGTTCTAGAGTAGTATCTTCTCCTGTTGTAGACTTGTGACCTTCGGTGCCTTGTGTTGTATCCTAAGGAGCTTCGGTAGAGACAAGTTGATTGATCGGTGGAAAAGGTTGAACTTGTTCTAAAACGGATTCACTGGATACAAGTTTTGCATATGTAGTGCCTTCTATCATTTCCTGCTTTGGTGCCTCTGTATCCATGACATCTTCATCTATTTGAATAGTGTCAGCAGGGTCTTGTTCGGTAGCATTAGGATCGTGCTCGATGACATCAACGATTTCAACTGTAGTTTGTTCACTGGCATCCTTGAAGATTTCCTACCACTTTGCTTTGGTCTCATTTTCTATGTCAATGTATAGCCCATTCATCAGTTTTAAGGCTCTTTGTTTGACAAGAAATTTTGAATTGTAGGTTGTTAGATGTTCCTTTATTTCAGCTACTGACATATCAGGAAAGAGATGGACTAGACTTCTTTCTCTAAATTGTTTCTCTGAGTCCATTGCATACTTCCACCTATTATCAATATGCAAATAAAGTTCATTTGGAAGTGACTTTGCTAGTTCCAATGGAGCTAACAGGAACTTTAGAAGTGTGCAGATGACAGTTTCTTCAATTTATCTCTTTTCATCATTGTTCTTGGTTTCATACTTAACAAATCTAAATGAACTAAATCCTCCATATTATTTCAGATTAGCATAGAAGTTTTCAACACTAAGTACATCTACCTTCTTACTTTTGACAATCTGGAATTTGCTTGCATCTTCAGATTCTGTATCACTAGACTCTTTTTCCAAGATGAGTCTCCAAGTAGATTTCTTATATGTTTTTGTTACCATGGGAGCAGTAACACTCTTTTGTTTCTTACTTGGTGATGCTGCAGATGATCTTGTGTTAGGTCTCTTTGTTGGAGGAGTCAGTAGGGCCTTTGAAGTGTCCTGTTTCTTTCTTTTTAACACTTTACCCTTAGGCAATTTAGTACTCAGTGTTATTGCTGCCTCTTGAGCTTCTGATTCTTCTTTGGTGATGGCAAGAGTGCCTTTAACAGGTGTAGAGGAAGACTCTTCTCCGAATTTCTCTGTCAATGCCTTAATCATCTTTGTTGCCTTCCTTGTAGCTTTGGGTACTACAATGCTCATTTTCACTTTCTCCTTCATTTCTTAATAATTTCCATACCTCAGCTCGGTAGCATGCCTTGGCAATGTCAGAAATGCATCGATTTGCTATTGTGTGATATCAAAGTCAATCTTGTAACCCATAGGAGGCAAAGATTGAGTCCTTGGTTCCACACCATTCACATAACAGTAATCGGCGTCAACTTCAAAACATATTTCATCTTTGTATTTCTCTACTAGCTGGGGTGGTATCCTATATCTGTTATGCATTTTCTCTTGAAATTTACTGAAGTAATCATCCATTATATCATTGAAATTATCACCTAGCTTCTTGATGAAGTCATTAATCTAAAGGGTGATTGGTCGGTGTAGCTCCCAAACAACTTTACCGATAGTTGGAAATAATTTTTCAAAGTAGAAAAACATGCATACCAGTAGTGATCCAAACTTTAGAGTATTTTCCGAGTTGTTCTTCTTTGGCTTCCTGATTGTGTTCAAATTTTCAAATAGGTTCTTCAGTAATACCTCACATAGGTCAATTTTCATACCCTTTTTCACAATTTTGTAAGCCAGGTCTACTGCTGCATAGGGTACACTATTTTCCCTTGCCGATTGGAAGAAATAGTAACCAATTACTCTAATGGCAAATTTTAACTCTGCATCAATGACATTGTTCAGTTTCAGTCCTCTGTAGTCAGATTCTACTCCGGTTAAACTAATCAATTCCTTCTGTGATATCATCTTCTGTCCTCGGCCATGATCATAGATAGGGTAACCAGTGATCAAATGAATGATTTCCTTAGTGATTTTAAATGGTTGCTCTTGTAGCCACATGAAGTCATCATGCACTCTGCTGAGTACAAACTTAACCCACTAGGGTTTGAACACACGGGGATAGGTTAGGGCTTCAGTTAATCCCTTGATCTTGATCTGCTCATACTTGCTATTCATTTTACCATTTGTACACAATTCATTATATGCATCTTTGATTTCGACATGACCGAGTTCTTCCACATTACATTTGGTGAAGAATCTCACATCTTCAACTAGCAACACTTTGTCCGGGATGAGTGAAAGGGCGGTTTTGTCATCTGATGCAGATGCAACTTTAGGAGTCAAAGAGTATTTCAGTGAGGGCTTCTCTACATTCTTGACAACTATGGGATCTTGGATCTTGGGCACCATTAAGATTTCAGGTAGAAACTGACAAAGGAGCCTTAGGGTTTGAGAACTAACAAACGACAGATGCTTCACACTCAGCAGATAATAACAATTTGATATGATTGGTAAACCAGCTTAACAATGCATAATGATTGATGTAAATACCTTAAATTTGCTCTGTAGGAGGTTTGATCACCTCGGAATCGCTTTGCTCTACTTTCTCGAAAACTTGGTGAGTGTAAATGACAGTGAAAATTCTTTTAGGTACACAAAATACCTTATCGGGCTCCATGCAGGTTAGATTAAAACATTAAATGCACTCAGTTTCACTAAACTTTCTTTCCTTCTTGCGCTTTAACCGAGTTGCCAAATTTTCCTCATTTACCGACTTGATAGGCTTCCTATATTCACCGACTTGATAGGTTTCCTGTAAAGTGCTTCAAAAAACTTTGATAGAATTCCAAACTTACTGATACATCTTAATTATGCAGATTTTGAATTAAGTACATACTAAAGTAGGAACTGTTTAAGATTGAACCTTGTGAGAATGCAGTCCCTTCATACCTTTATCGATTAATTTGGAATAGGAGCACCTAACCTGGTAGGTAAGGTGCTTTCTTCATTTGACACAACTTCCTTCTTTATACAAATCATCTTCAATTTTTCTTTTATTTCTTCAGTGTCTTTTCTAGGTTGATCTCTACAATCTCTAGCCAAGTGTCCAGCTTTGTGACAATGAAAACATGCCATACCAAGATTTCTCCATGATCTTCGGTTGTTCATTCCAAACCTTATAAAAAAATTGGCACTTATATTTCCATATCTTCCACAACATTCACACCATATCCTTGTATTGTAATCCCATGGTACTGCTGCATATTGTTGGAAAGGATCTGTGTGAGTGCGGTAACCTTTAGTGTTTGCTTGGTGTGCAAACCACATGTAGTTCTTTTGCTTAAGCTATCACTTCTCAGTACTATGTCCATATCTATTGCAATTTCCACAAAACCCTTTGTATTTTTCCTTCTGATAGTTGTTAACAGACTTTGTCCTACATTGATTAAATGTGTGACCATATTTATTGCAATTGTAACAATAACCATTGGACTTAGTGACATTCGGTTGCTTACCTTTTCTGATTTGGCACATGTAGGCAGTATGACCTTGATTTCCACAGTAGTTGCAAATAGGCTTCTTTCTTTTGATGTTATTCTTTTTTCTAGCTTGCTTTGATGATTCTCCTCTCTCGGTAGTATGAAATCCTTTCTCGGTAGAGTCTTTTCCTTTGTAACCGAGTGCTGCATCTTTGTTGGGTCTTCTTGTATTCAGTTGCTCATCCAACATCTTTGATGCTTCATAACTCTTCTTCAGTGTTTCTTTGGATTTCTTCTTTATTTCAAGTTCATTGGTCAACCTTGATACTTCAAGTCTCAATGCTTGATTCTCATCATCTTTCAGATTTGCTTCATGATGTGCATAACCTAGTTGATCTGACATATTTTGTTGAATCCTAGTCAACCTTAAGATTTCATCATTCTTATTAGATACTAAAGCTTCAAGTTGTTGTTTCTCTATTTCTAGATCTCTTACTTTATCCTCGATTGTCCTCAATGCATCAAGATTTTTAGTCAACTATGTGCTGAGATGTTCATGTTCTCTTTTCATTGCTTTTAGTTGATCAGCTAGTGCTTTGTTCTTTTCTTTCAATATTTCAATCATTTCTTCAGTCTCTTAAGACATACTATTCTCAGATGATGTCTCAATTTGTTCCACTAACTCTTGAGAGTCCTGCAAATCATCAAATAATCTTCTTCTTACTTTCAGATATTTTTGCATTTGCCTTTGCATGTCTACAATCACTTGATTAGCATGATCCAGCTCTTCTTGTAGATTCACAATCCTTCGAGATTGTTTGTAGCCTTCCATTGATAAGATCTTTCTCTTTAGGTAGTTAAGCCCTTTTCCAAGATTCAAGCTCTAATACCAATTGTTAGGCCCAATATGAAAAGCTAATGTACTGAGAGGGGAGGGGTGAATCAGTACTCCAAAACTTTTCCTGAATAATAACTTTACTATTATGCATAAACTGAATAGTGCAGTAACATAACATAAATTTAAAACAAATAGATAACAATCATACATGATTCACTCCATAACACATATATTTTGGTTACGCAAAAACTCTTGGTTAGAGAGAAAAACTGCAGTGGGGATGGCACCCACAACTTCACTACTACAATAATAAAGATTCTCGGTTAGAGCTACATGTTTAGCTATTTTTGATAGCTTACCCTATTAGGAGTAACAAGATCTGTTAGATCTACCTTGCTAAAGGATTTTATAACATTTAATCCAAATGTTGCACCTGGTTAGAGGCTTTACAATTTATAGACTTGATTAGAGTCTTTTACCCTATTAAAGGTTTCTCTTACAACTTCATAATATTACAATAAAATCATTAAAAATATCTGCAACTTTACATCTGAAATGTTATAGGAGATTCTATGTGCTCAGAATAGATTACCTTGCTTATAGCATACCTCGGTAACCCATATAGTAACTCGGTAAACCCTTTTGTTTACTCTATTCTTCGACCATTCTCTGAAAACCTTCTCCGTGACCTCTGTGTCTCTGTAACAGTCCTTTTTTTTACACTCATGCACACACCCTTAACTCATGTTGTATAAATAGATCTCTTAAGACGGTGATCCACTTCATTGCTTCAATCTTACAAACATGATTTATCGAATGAATAACTATTCAAAATATTTCATTGGTTAGATGACCTCGAGATCATACACTATCTTCTAGTGCAATTTCCAATGTGATAACGGTTAGATGTGCCTCAATCTTGTAACACATTTTCATATGCATGTCCGGGTTCAATGAATCTGGTAACACGTTTCACTCAGTGTATATTAACTCGGTCTGTCATCTTTGGTGCTCGGTAGACATAAAAGGATACTCAGTAGATAGCTCGGTGTATACTGCGTTCTGTGACTGCTTTCCTCTGTAATTGACTAGACTGTGCATACAGACTTCTCTGTGTATACTGACTACATGATTCGGTAGTAGTAACTGACTAGAGTATATAACTTTGACATAAAACTAATGGCAATCTAATAAGTAGTAACATATATGTATATATACACATGCAAATATATAAGTATAAATATATACAAATATATATATATATCCATATATATGCATATGTAGATATAAATACGTGTATAAATTTATATGCATATGCATATATATATATATATATATATATATATATATATATATTATATGCATATGAAGATGCATGCATATGTCTATATGCATGTATGTATATGCAAATATTAGTATGCAGATATATATATGCATATGCATATATATATATGCATACTAATATTTGCATATACATACATGCATATAGACATATGCATGCATCTTCATATGCATATAATATATATATATATATATATATATATATATATATATAATATGCATATGCAGACATAAGTATGCGTATGAATGAGGCTAAAAGTATGAAAGTATGAGAGTAGGGGTAAGTACAGATAAGTGCTCAGACCTAGGTATTATTACCAGATGCCTCTGTCTACCCATGAGTTGACTAATTTGGGTGAATGGGAATGAATGTCATGATTCTATTCATTCCATTTGCCCCTAAATTAGCTATATTATCTACCATCGAGTTAGCTTCTCTCTATATATGGTTTATTGTGTAATCTAAGAAGCTATCTAGTATTGATAGAGCTCTGTCCAAAAGGCTTCTAAGTTCCTATTTTGGCATTGATCTGATTATGATTGCATTAATTATAATGGCGAAGTCACCTTCAATTTCTAGTTTGGATATTTTCAATTGCCTACACATGTTTAATCCTTCTATTAGTCCAAAAATTTCTGCAATGTTGTTAGTGCATTGTCCTAAATGTATATATTTTGAGCCAATGCATTTACCATTGGCTGCATGTATTATACAACCTGCACCTACCACCCTTGGGTTTCCTCTGGATGCTCCATTGAAGTTTATTTTATACCGCCCATTTCCCGGGGGTGACCATTTGCATGTTTTCCTCACCACACTTTTATATGTGCCTTCCTTCCCAACAAAGGGAGGGATCCTGATCCTCTTCCACTTCTTTCTAATAAAGTTGTCCCAATCTATAAATACCTTGTCATATTGTGGGATAGATAAGTTATTTCTATTGGTTATTTTAGTGATGGAGGCTTCTATCTTTTCTATAAGATTCTCCACATGCATTTCTATATCCTTAAATATTCTCCTATCCCTCTCCTTCCATATTTCCTAGATGACTATAGCTGGACTACAGATCCATAAGTTATGGAAAACATTATTTATTTTGATGATCGACCATCCTTTGAACCAATCCATCAAAGAGGGAATAAGAGCACCTGACCATCCTAGTTGGGCCATCAACCAGTACCATCATTTCTATGAGTAATTTCATGTTGTAAAGATATGGTCACATATTTCCTCATTTTCCTTACATAGGAGATAGATTGAAGGCCCTTCGTAACCTCTAAGCCTAAATTGTTGTACGGTGAGAACCCTTCCTTGGATTGCGGCCCAGGCAAAGAGACCAGCTTTTGGGAGATAGAATTTGTCCCAACATAGTATAGTCGGTATGAAATCCTTGTGTACTTTTTCCTTATCGTATATGGTTCTTAATCCATCTCTACAGTTGTACTACCTATCCTTAGATTTAGACCATACTAGTTCATCTGACCCATGTTTGAAGATTATCCTTTTACAACTGATTATTTGATGTAATTCTTGGAATTTCTTATCCATCATGAAAGGACACATGTCTTTCCATTTCTACCCAATTGTTGAACTTGGTTCCATTGTTATATAATCTCTTACATAATTACCCCATAGGTTTTTCAATTGATTCTTTATACCAGTGGTCTCCATGAGCTTGTCTATAGGAGTATGTCCCCCTAGGAATTTTCCCATAACAAAACAGATATGCCCTCTCGAATGTCCTAGGATAGGAAGTTGGAAATGAGTGTTTGACATTCCTTTAAGAAATTCTAGATTCTCTAACCCTTTGGTGGTTCCATATCCCTGAATATTGCCTCCATGTGATTACTCGTAAGATACTTGTTCCTAAGGATTTTGGCCCACTTGGCTTCTGATAAGGTATATAATCTCCATACGATTTTTTCCCTTAAGGCTTTATTTTTCCAAACAATTTTCCTAATCCTTGTGCCCCCATCACATCTCTCTCGACATATTTTATCCCATGCTATCAGTTTAAGTTTTTTCCTATCTTCTATGCCTTGCCAGTAAAAATTCTTGATTGTTTGAGTCAATTTCTTGTGGGCTCCTTTCGAAAGTGGGATACATGAGAGTAGGTAGATGGGCATCACAGCAAGGACTATCTTAATAAGTAAAAATCTTCCTGCCTCAGTCAGCCATAAGCCTTTCCAAGAAGATAGCCTTTTCCTTTTCCTTTCCAAGAAGTGGGATCCTAGAGTTTATCAGTCCTGATGCCTTTTTCCAAAGACATCCCTAGATATGTACATGGTAATTTACCAATTTTGTAACCAAAAAATGATGCAATTATAGATTCCTCCTATGTTGTCATGTTAAAAATGAATATTTCATATTTTCCCCATTGACCTTTTTGCCAGATGCCAGCCCATAAGAGTGTAATATTCTCTTTATCTCCTTAGTTTCATTCATCTTTCCTATCCCTAGAATCATTGTATCATCAACAAACTATTGGTGAGTACACGGATCTACACCTCCTACAATTTGGATACCTACAAGCCTTCCTACTCTCTGGGATGCATCCAAGCATCTACCTAATACTTCAGACATAATAATAAATAGAAATGGGGAGAGTGGGTCTCCCTGCCTCAAGCCCCTGGTTGCTCCAAAAAACCCTTCCGACTTCCCATTCAATAGGATTGAGAACCTTGGGTTCGAGATGCAGAAATGGATTAAATTTACCCATTGTTTGTTAAATCCAAAGACTCTCATGCAGCTATAGAGGAAATACAAATCCACTTTGTCATATGCCTTTTTAATGTTTAGTTTTATCATCATGTTTGTCTTGCCTAGGTCCTGAATGGAGTGAATAGCCTCCTGGACTATGACTATCCCATCCAAAATTGATCTATTGGGTACAAAGATAGCTTGCTCTTCTGAGATAATGGTTGGAAGTAGTTTTTTTAGCCTATTGGCCATGACCTTTGATAATAATGTATAAATCATGTTGCACAAAGAAATGGGTCTAAACTCTTCCCATTTTGAGGGATTCTCCTTCTTTGGGAGTAAGGATAGGAAGGTGTTGTTGATTTCCTTCAAGAATTTCCCCATATTTCAGGAAGATTCCAAAGCACCAGTGACCTCATCTCCTAAAATGTGCCAACAATTCTGAAAAAAAACATGCAGGGAAACCATTCGGCCCAGGGGCCTTGTCCCCTTGGAATTGGGAAAGAGCAGTTTTAACTTCTTCATGAGAGATTCTAGAATTTAACATGTGATTGTCATCATTTTTTATTAGTTTGGCTATATTCTTTAATAAATCCCTATTGTTAAGGAGGTCCGAGTGCTCCCAGTTATTGAGGATATTCTTTAAATACTGGGTTGCATCCTTCACAATTAGATTTTGCTCCATGATAGTCTACCCATCGTCACTAATAATCTGAGTAATTTTGTTTCTTGCCCTTTTTACTTTTACACTATTATGAAAAAATTTAGTGTTTTTGTCTCCATCCTCTAGCCATGTTTCTCTAGATTTTTATTTCTAGAATATCTCTTCCTTGGCCAAAATATCCTCATACTCACATAGAAGCTTTTTCTTTGCCTCGTATGTTGTTTGGGTCATGCCATGTTGCATAACATCATTATTCACAAGTTCTAGTTCCTTTTCAATTGTAACCTTCTCATTGAAGATGTTTTTGAATTTCTTTTTATTCCAATCTAGCAATTTATGTTTAATATCTTTCAGTTTTGAGACAAGACAATACAATTTGGATCCAACAAAGACACCTTCATTCCACCATTTCTAGATGTTAGGAAGAAATTCCTCATGTTTGAACCACATTAGTTTGAACTTGAATGAGAGACCAGATGTCTTTGCTTCCCTTAATAACTCTAATAGCACCGGATAATGGTCAGAGCCTGACCATGGTCATACAGTGGCTTTTAACTCGGAGTTAAAGTCAAACAAGTCTCCTTTGAAAATAAATTGTCCAGAGTTTCAGCAATGTTGCAAAATCCTTTTCTTCCTTTATTCCATGTATGCAACCCCAACTCAATCCTAATTTCCAGGAGATTATTCTCACTTATCCAATTAGCAAAGTCTCGGTGTGGCTATTTGATGGACCTTATCCCCCCATTCTTGTCTGTTGTATGTAAAATGGTGTTAAAATCACCTCCTATGATGATATGCTTAGCATCCTTATTTCTTAGGAAGTGCTCTATTTCTTTCCAAACTACCCTTTTATTGTCTATTGGGATGAGCTCATAGACATTCAAGATGACAAATTCAAGGTTTTGGCTGAGAGATCTTACTTTGCCAGCCATCCAATTCTGCATTCTGGGGCAGCATGTGAAAGTGATTGAATTATTTTTCCACATTACTACCAATGCACCTGAAGCCCATATAGAGTCTACTATCTCCACCTACCACTGTGTAAAATTTGTACTAAAGTTGGTCATATCAACCTTACCCAGTTTCGTTTCTTGTAGCATTACTAGGTCCATAGTAGATTTCAATAGACTGCACCTAATAAGGCATTGCTTGTTAGGACCCCCAGGCCCCTAACATTCCATGTTAGTATGTTAATTCCATTATGGGGGTAGGGAGGAAATTTCCCGAGCCCATCAAATTTGTGAATTTGGTCTTCCCCTTCGCCTCTCCATCCAATTTCAACTTGTCTAAAAAAGACTTTCGACCCCTTCTATTAGCAGTGGATTTGCCACAATCTGGAATCAATTTATCGCCTACCACTTGGAGGATGCCTTTGTTACACATATTCTTTTGATTGTTGTTGATTGCAAAATTGTTCTCTCCATCCTACATACTAGTAAGTTCTTTAATTATGAATTCTCTCTCTTCTTCTTCATTCAATCCTTCCATAGCAAATGATGAATTCTCCATATTGGGAGAGTCTACAACGTTTACCTCAGGGGACGCCTCGACTGAGTTATTGCCCAATGTTTGGGCTATGGTAGGAGTCTGCTCATATTCTACATTGGGATTGGTATTATTATCTACCACCTCTACTTGAGCATCATTGTATACCTCCTGTACAAATTCTTTTGCTAGTTTACACATTAAATTATCGATGACATTTAATTTCCTCTGAATTTGATCCTCATGCCTACAATTGTAATTATATTTAGACTTATTATATCTATTATCGGTCCATGGATCTAAGGGAGGAGGGGGGGTTACATGATTACTTTCCTCTTGAGGGTTAGCATTGATGATAAAGCTGCCCATATCGTTGTTAAATTAGATGTTAACTCTATTGTAGTAGTCTACAAGCTTGTCAGGTTTTGGGGCTTGAGATTTTTGTTTGCTAGGGTTAAGCCTTTTGGGGAAGGATAGTTTCTTAGAGATCGAACCAAGATACCATACCAGAGATAAAATATAACTGCCATCTACTATGTCTAGAGATATATTTCTTAAATTTTTCATGCTATTATCTACTTCTATTAAAAATTTTGATATCACTCTTTTCCGACCAGTTCGCTTCTACTGCTATGAATTTGCCTAATTTATCTCGAATTTCAATGATGATTTTAGCATGCATTAATTCAACAGTAACATTCTGAATTTCAATCCATTTAAAAGATGTTTTGAATTCGAACTTATTAGCATCAAATTTAGCATGTTAGTCAATGAAATTAAAATTTACTCCTTTGTAAAAAACAAATACCTCTAACAATAACTTTGTTTTCAGTGATTTCTTATGGCATTAGATATATAGAAAATTATTAGCTAGGGTAGTGATACTTACATGTCTTTGGAATGTATGTTTCCACCATTTAGCAATCTCTGCAAGGGGTTGGCCCTTTCCACCCCATTTTGCAAAAAGACCATGTTCACAATAATTCCTCAACTCCAGTGCGTCACTGGGAGTGGAAATTTTGAGCCAATCCAAGTTGGGTGCTACTGACTTTAGGGAATATTGATTCCTTCTTGCCTTGGGGGTAGAATTTTTCATGATTTCGAAGTCATTGTATTGTTATTGCAGGGTCGCTCCTCCACCGCTGGTAGGTTTAATAAAACCCCTTGCATGATTAAAGCATGGTTGTGAGTTGTGGAGGGGCCTTTGAAGGGGTTGAATCCAGTCTGATGTAGCACCCCTAGATCCCAAGGGGATTTGATTTTCTTTTGTAGCACAATCTGGGATCCGAGATGAAATGGGGATCGCCCAAACTTTAGATAAACCCTTCAAAACCCTCACTTCCCTTCTTTCAGCCTCCATCGCTCGCCTTCATTTTACCATATTCTATGACTGGTTCTGTAGAGGGGGAGCCCTACCATTTGTTAAGGGAAACCTTGTATAATGATTGTCGAAACCCCTATTCAGGTGAAACTGTTGTTTGTCGAAATGCAGAGCCATTTTTCAACCTTCAATTCATCAACATCCCTATATTTATAAGATTATTGTTTGTAATAATTTTTAATCTATTTCTGATGTTTTGTTAAATTTATTTCTCTTCGAGATGGGTGGAAAGATTTTATTATTTCTCAGACCAATATTTACTATCAATGTTTGAATTAATTAGGTAATTTAATATCTTATTTAATTTTATTAATGTTTTGTATTTCCTTTGAAAATATAGAAATGAAGGTGTTTAATAAAATAATAGAAGTTTATTTAAAATTGAAATTTAAAAAAATAAAAAATATTTCAATAGTTGTTGCTATTTATGTTGACCATAATCTCATATTTTTTGAGATTCCAATAAGAAACATTTTATAGATATTTTTCACTTATTTATTAATTGAGATTAAAGGTACATTCTAAGGATAGCACATTTTCAGAATTGGTTTTGGTATGAAAATGAGAACTTAAGGAGGAGGGAATATATGTAGAGAGATTCAATAAATTGTATAACAAATACTATCAATAACAACTAGACATGTGTTTGGCTATCATTAAACTAGTAGAATATTGATATTGCATTTGGTATTACTAAGATTAATCTTGTTATAACTATTTCTCCTCCTCTTATGTTCATGAATTTTATTTTTTTATGATTTGATGGGTACCTATATAGAATTTTTAGTAGGAAATAAGTTTATCAAGTAAGTAGTGTCTCTCATTAGATACTACATTATATGATCTTTCATTAGGATTCAATGATTTAGTTTTGAGTTAAATTTATTAAACTATATTTCATGAACTATATTAATCTATTTTTGAAGAGTATAAATGATCTATTTAACACTGAAATTATATCTATATGATAAATTGTAGAACAAATACTGTAAATGAAAACTAGACATGTGTTTGGCTATCATTAAACTAGTATAATATTGATATTGGATTTGGCATTTCTAAGATTAATCTTGTTATAACTTGTGGCAGCGGGAAAAGCGAGATCGGGTGACTAGGACCTAATCCCACTTTTGCCAACACATTGGAAATATGAAAGAGCCTAGGGAGATAGCTCACTTCGGCCACTTCTTGTGAGAAGAGAGAGCCAAGGATTACCTCTTAGGTTTTCTATTCATCATGTTGCAAATGATGACAAAAACTAGGGTTTGAATGATCAAGTAGACTAGGAGATAAAGAATGAAGCACAAATGAACTTGAAATTGAACAAACTTGTAGATCTAAAATTGAGATACTGAAAGCATAAAAGGGGAAGGATTTTGGATGTCTACTTGGTGCTACAACTTAGCCAAACTGACCAGGACCATGGTGCCACACCACTACCCCGTTTTTGCAAACAGGAGGCTGCAACTAAGAAACTACAAATACGAGATCCTAAAGTTGCAACCTGCTAAAAATCACTAAATAGAAGGGGAACCATGGCACCACACCACTATCTTGGGTAGGAACAGGGTGCCAAACCCCTATCCTAGGCATATTAGGCATATTTGATGATTCTGGGTGATTCATGAGCCTTTTGTTGAGCTGAAAGTCCTTCCCGGTACCTATATCTGCACCTGCAACTAAAAAGAGAAGGTTTGGGTGGCTATATAGGGTTTTTCCTTAGTCAAACCTTTTTTTTGGTGATTTCCACCTCCACAAATAGCTTATAATGTACTTAAAATGTTTGTGCTAGAACCTTGTGTGTATGCAAGATCCTAAAATAAAAGTAAACAATCTAGAGTAACCCTAAAGAGTAAACCCTAAATGCTTGTAATTAACAAAGTAAATTCTCTAAATCAATGATGCAAAGTTATCTAAAGCATGAATTTAAATATGAAAATTGAAGTAAAGAAGCTCATACAAAGACATGAAAATAACATGAAATCGACCAATCCCCAAGGGACAAATATTGCCACAAGATCTCCTATTACTATTCAATGTCTTCAAGGCTCCTAATTGATGATGAATGCTTGATGAAATGTTTTTGAATGTTGTTGAAGACTCCACATAGGCTTCTCTTTCACTACATAGAAGGCTCCTTATGCTTTCTTTGCTAAAAACTCCCTTAGATTAGATAGATCTTAGTTCCCTTCAAATGAAGAAAGACAACTCTTATGTATGAAACCCTAGATCTTAATTTTGACTTAGTTCCACCTTTAGGCCGACCTAGGAATTGAATTTCCCACCAATCTTCTAGGATTAAGCATTATCATATCATAGAATTGTTCTCTCACAATTTCAGCAAAAAAGTCAAGGACCATGTGCATTCCCACCATAGTTTGACCAACTTTTCACCAAATTTTTAGGGTCATTAGATATGATTATATTAGAGCGAATCCCAAAGTTATAGCTGATTTTGAGGTGTTTTAATATTCGGGCCTTAAAGGTCTACATAGGACATAATTAGGGTTTATCATTAAATGATTTATTGGAGGAATAAAATAAAAAGGGTCACACTTAGGGTAAAGGGCCCAATTTTATGATGTATGAAGTGATGAAATAGGACTTTACATTTAATTAAATTTATTAATTAAATTCTTAAAGGGAAATAATAATGCAAGATGCAAACACACTAAGGTGGGTGCTAAACTAAGTGTGAAATTATACCACCTTAGCAAGGGTGTAAAATTTACGACACTACATTATTTAGCCCCCAATTTAGTAGTCATATGATACTACGTGCATATGCAAGCTAAACTAAGGAAAAGTAAACATTCATGAAAAAATGATATATCCACAAGTTGTCAGACAAAGCCCCCAATGGTATCTGCAGTACACTGTTAGGACTGCACCCTACCAAAACACATGTTAGATAAAATCACAAAATCACCTAAATGCTTACTAAGGAAGGTGATGAAAATTAGAGCGTAGCTATATGCCCTCCTATTTTGGCTTGCTAATTTTAGTGAGTTGAAATAGGGTATCATGTTTACCACATCGAATTGTGAAAGAAAATTGATGATAAATGCTCAAAAGAAGATTTGATACAAGATAAAAAAACTAATGGAGATTCATTTGGTAATAAAGAGAACTAAGCCTCAATTCCAACACAACAAAGAGTGTGAGGATTTGAGATCTCTCTAACACAAGATGAAATATTTAAATGTAAACAAATGAAAAGAAAAGGAATAAGAGATAGAAAGCATGTATACACACTTTTCTGATCCATGAGAAGAGAAAAGGAATAATGGACATCGCGCCCCTAAAACTAGGTGATCCATGGAGAGAAGAACATGGAAAACTAGCCCCCAAATTCTCTCTGGGTGATCCATGTAAGGGAGGAGAGTGATAACACTGTTAGTTCCACTCAACCTCATGCATGTGTGTGCAAGTAGAACAAGGATACCTACCTCTGACACCAAGAAGATATCCATCATGCAACAATGTCAAAATCCCAAGCAAGAGAGGGAATACTCTTAAAGAAAGGATAAGATAGTTGAGATGAGATATCTTGCTATATAAGTGTAAAGGAGATCCTTGGAGGAGAAGATATCTTTGTTCAAAATATATCTACCTTCAAGAGAAGTTGTCTTAGACAAATACAACATCTTCTAGAATGAATGAATGCAAGGCTTTTGAAAAGAGCAAAGGATTGAAATGACATCAAAGATAGATTATTTATAACAACACTCTTCTAAAAAAAGGCAAGAGATCCTCATCAGGGATATGCACGTGCACAAAATAGAAGGGTTTATTATAAAAGATACTACTCAATGAAGAAAATAAATTAATGAATGATCAAAGAATTCCAATACCTAGGAGAAGGTCCAAATTAAAGATATGTACTTAAGATCCCCCATTAGTAATGCTTGTTAAAATATCAAAGAAGGAATTCAAATATTAATACACCTCTACCATCAATAAGAAATCCTTATAGAAGACACTACTTCACAAAGGTGAAATTTTAATCTTAAGAAGGAGAGATGTTTGAAATCACTCTTGCCCCCATATATATAAGAAAAATAGATGAGATAAAAATAGGCTATTATGTTGCTTCCAAAAGTATGATTGCACATGAAATTGTACCATCATGAATGACAATAAGCCCCTAGTAAATGAGCTACTAGTTTCACATAATGATGAGCAACATAATAGCCATTAATGTTATTTAAAGACATGATATATTGAATGAGGTATTTGAATATGACATGTTAAATGCTCTACTATAAGTGAGATCAAAACCATGTATAAGATGATGAAGGTTAAAAAGTCTTTAGAAAGAGAAAAGTTTATAGGAGAAGAATAGGCCACTAAGTCATACTTCTCTTGCACACAAGAAATCTTAGGAGACGGATAAGTGTAATTCATTAGAGCCTTATTCCTATAAGAAGGAATTTTAGAATGAGTAGAAAATAAAGCCTCATAAGTGGGATTAGAAATCCCTTGAGGAGATTCATAAAGAGATTTGTTCATCACCAAGATTTCCTTATGAGGCGGATGAGTCTTGAAAGAATTAAAAGATGATTTAATTGAGATGAGGTCATAATCACTACTGAATATAGCATTCACTTTGAGAGATGGTATTTTAGATGCTTTGGTGGGCTTCAAAGGGTTATATCCAAGTCCAAAATGAAGATTCATTTGTATTATGTTCTAAAGGAACTTTAATTCCTTGTTCATTTGTGCCACAACCATTGCCATCATAGCCACTCTTAGCTAAAATGTAAAAACCAGGACCATAAAGGAATGCCAAATCAGAATGAGATGGTGATGCCCCATAGGTCTCAATGCTATATGCATTAGAGAAAGGATTTGGAGAATAATTTGAATTAGAAGCAGCCATAAAATGGTTACTTAGTTGTTTAGACAAAGTGAGTTTCTCTTTAGGTTCCTCCTTAGATTTCTCTTTCTCAGTCTTAGATCCTTTCCAAGATACTCTATATTCTCCTACAAATTTAGGGTTAAAGTCTAGAGATCCCCAATCATAATTTGCGAGGACTTCTTTGGGAGAAAATATATCCTTGGGAGGAGATTTTGATTGAGTAGAAGAATCAGGAGTACTAGAAGGAACAAGATCATCAAAGGGAATGGATGTATTTTAAGAAGTAGGGGAATTAGGAGAAGAATGGGAAGTGGTTGAACAAGAAGATCCATATTTTAATTGCTCTTAAAATTTGGTATCAGCTAATAAGGTGTATGTCAGATTGTTATAAATGAATTTGACTTGCCTATGCAAAGTTGAAGGGATAGCTTGCATCCTATGAATCCAAGGTCTCCCTAATAGCATAACATGATTAGGGGTAGGTAACACAGCAGGACCTACTCTAAAAGGCAAGGTTATGACACCTAGACATTTTTTTGAAACATTATCAAAGCCTTGAATAGTGAGAAAAGAATGTTCGATGAGAGAACGATCCACATTAATCTTATCTAATAAGTCCACACCACAAGCATTCAGGCCAAATCCATTATCCACAAGGGTTCATCTTATAGCACTATCATTGATAACTACCGCAATCATAAGAGGATCATATTAATTTTGTATTTCAGCAGAAGGTAACTCAGCTTGTATGAATACAATTTGAGCTTTGGGTTTGTTCGTAGGATCAATCAAAGCAGACATGTTGTTAGGTGTCATTGCAAGTGGGACATCTAAGTTTTTCAAAGAATCTTGTAACATCCCATGATAAGAAGGTGAAGTTTGAACTAAATCCCAAATAGAAATCTTAGCAGGAGTGGCCTTAAGTTGTTCAATGAGATCATACTCCTTGCTAAGATTTGATATACGAGGTGCTTGTGGAAGAATAGGTTGAGAGGGACAAAGTGAAGTTGGGATAACTAGAGGAGGAATAGGTTGCCTATTGTTTCTTGTGTTGTAAGGATGAGCAACTGTATGATAATTCTCTCCAGTGATTTTCTTAGTATACTCATAAGGGCTCTTAGTAGGATAACATCCTTGCATAGTAATAATAGGTTTCTTAGGAATTCAAAGAGAGTCATTAGCACAACCACCTTTAACCACTAAGATAGGCTTACGTGGGGAATTTTCACAACGAAAAGCACCTTGAACTATGAAGAGGGGTTTATTAGGTGTTTCATTCATATGTATCAAATTGATTAAAGATGGTTTAGGAATATCAAATGTGTCCTTAGAAGAAGGATGAACAAGATTGTTGGAAAATTGTTGATAGTCTCTCAGTGCACTAAAATGTTACATGGATAAGATCAATTTTAGGAGAGAGACGAGGGGTAGACATTGATGTTTTAGGAAAGGTAATATCATCCTCTATCACCAAAGGATCTATATGGGGAATAAACTCTCTAGGAGAAGGATCAACATTACTATCTAAAGTATCACCTTTGAGAAGGAGACCTTTGAAAGATATGTTAACAATGTCTTCTTGAAATAAAGTATCCTTATGAGTTGAACCAAGTTGAGGAGAGGGAGATGCTTTACCTTTAGAGAAAAAATGATTGAGATTCATGGAAGGTGAGATGCTATCAAGAGATTTATCGATCATGATTTCATCCCCTTGGGATACGATTCTCTCATGGGGGAGAGAGTAATCAACACCTTCTTCTAATGGTTCATCCCAAATAGTGAGGTCATTAAAAAGTATTAGAAATATCTTTCACAAAGATGTCTTATTGCTATTGCCAATTTTGGGAGAATGGATAACATTGTTTATTAATTCTTCATCCTCAGGTAGAAGAAAATCACTACATGTATTTAAATCATCCTCTTTCCTCAAAATGTCTTCAATAGGATCTTTAGGGGAGAGAGAATTAAGGAAATTTATTATTATTTCATCTTATTTCTCTAAGGCATCTTTAGGGGTAAGGAAAAATTTAGTAGAAGGGAAAGCATTTCTCATTAATGCACCATCTCAAATGGGGGGGATTTTGTTAGAATCAAAAGAGGAAATGCCCTCACTAGGAAAAGTAGGGACAATACCATCTTCTTGCATAAAATGAACCTCATGAGGGGAGTATTCTTTAGGAGGGAGACGAACATTTTTCTCCAAAGATTCATACTTAGGAAGGATATCTTTGGAAGAAGTGTTCATAACCTCTTGTTGTACTAACATGCCCCATTGGTTAGACCAACTTTAGGAGAAGATAAGTCAATGTCCATCAATACCTTTTCACTTAGAGAGGCATAATGTAAGGAAGGTGAGGGAACATTAAGAATGGTGTTTATGATATCATCCACTTCCTCTAAGATAGCTAGATGAGAAGCGAACATTTTAGGAGAATTGTCAAGATCACTCTTCAAATATTCATCCTTAGAGCATGGGAGAGTTTTTAAGGGGTTGGTAACAACTCTTTTAGGCTCTAAAATTTTTTCATAGATAGGAGGAGGTTCTTTAAGAGATGGAAAAATTGAAACAAGGGAAGCTAATCCATTATCACATTTATGAAACGAATGCATCATGACAAAAATTTTCCTGTTTCAAATGATAACACATGCAAAATAGAAGAAAATGTTCAATTTTAACCAATGAAAAAACTCTAAATGTTTATATAGAAAATGAGATTTAGGAGTGAAATGTGTTCCAAAATAAGATCCGAAATTAATGATCCAAATTAAGCTATCCACAAGTTTAATTTTGAATTGAAAAATTAGGGTTTCAACAAAATTAACCTCTAAATTTTGAAATTTGCAAGGAATTGAAACTTGTAAATGTAATTTTTAATTTGAAATCAAAATAATACTCATATCTAATAACATAAATCATAATTAAAGAAAGTTGGATTCACGTTGGGTTCACCAAAATGTGGTGGTGAGAAAAGTGAGATCGGGTGACTAGGACCTAATCCCACTTTTGCCAACACATTGGGAGTACAAAAGAGCCTAGGGAGATAGCTCACTTTGGCTAATTCTTGTGAGAAAGAGAGATCCAAAGATTACCTCTTAGGGTTTCTATTCCTTTTGTTGCAAATGATGAGAAAAACTAGGGTTTGAATGATCAAGTAGACTAGGAGATAAAGAATGAAGCCCAAATGAACTTGAAATTGGACAAACTTGCAAATATGAAATTGAGATACTGAAAGAATGAAAGGGGGAGGATTTTGGATGTGTACCTAGTGCTGCAAACTGAACCAAACTAACCGGGAACAGGGTGCCACGCCACTGTCCTATTTCTGCAAACAGGAGGCTGCAAATGAGAAATGTCAAATCTGAGATACTAAAGTTGCAACTTGCTAAAAATCACTGAAAAGAAGGGGGACTATGGTGCCATGCCACTATCCTTGGTAGGACTAGGGTATCATGCCCTTGTCCCTGGCATCTTAGGGCATATCTAATTATTGTGGGTGATTCATGTGCCTTTTGTTGAGCTGAAAGTCCTTCCGGGTACCTATTTCTGCACCTGCAACTGAAAAGGGAAGGTTTGGGTGGCTATATAGGGTTTTTCCTTAGTCAAACCCCTATGTTGGTGATTTCCACCTCCACAAATAGCCGATAATGTATTGAAAATGTATGTGCGAGAACCTTGTGTGTATGCAAGATCCTAAAATGAAAGTAAATAATCTAGAGCAACCCTAAAGAGTAAACCCTAAATGCTTGTAATTGATAAAGTAAATTCTATAAATCAATGCTACCATGTGATAAAGAAAACTTGGGTAGAGCTGATATTCCATGATTATTAAAACCTTTGAGGAAATTCAATGCAATTTTAGATCTTGCCAAATCAAAAAATTTCGACAGCATACGTACATTCAGATTCAATTAATATAATTATAAAACAGAATAAACAAGACAAAAGATAGAATGAATAGAATCACATGGGGAAAACTCTTTCTAGTAAAAAACCCCACACTTCAAAACTAGAGAGCCATTGTATTATTGAGCAACAAAAATGTATAGTTGTAGTATAGTATTCAAGCTTTACAACATTATATGGAGATTTATATCTTGCTCCTCCCTAGAGAAAATCCAGTAGCATAACTTCTATGAAAATGAACTCGTGCCTCCTACAACTCCTTTAGCAATACTTGTATTTATGGAGATTACAACTTAAAAAGTATCAGATTCTCAAATGCATCCATATTCAATATGTATCTACAAATGTGTCCTCATTCAATGTATCTTCAACATGTAATTAGAAACTCTTTTTGCATAACTCTTGCATAAATATTAATTTCCAAACTTAAATCTCTAAGTGGATGCCAACTTCCTACCAATTATGGATCAAGCCATCAATTTCTCACAAGTGCCATGACACATGTCACCACCATGCAACTCCAATAAAATAGGGAGAAAAACTAGAACACTTTCTTTCTTTCTTTCTTCATTGTTTTCTTTCTTTCTCGATTTCTTTTTGTCTTTTTCAAGTTGATGTGCACTCAACATCACTTATCCAACAATACACACTTGTTCTCTACTATCTCCACTCAATCTTTGTCTAGTTAAAACCACCAAAGAGGGTAGTAGAAAAATTGGATTATGTGTTGCTTGTCACCTTATGACAAGTCTTTGGGTCATACACCTAGACTTTGATTAAGAAACAAAACTAGTCACACCAGGTATGCCAATTAAAAAATGATTATCACCAAAGCTTAAACTTAAGGAGAAGTCTAGAAGTTTCAAAGGTGCGAGACTATGCCCAATGAAACAACCTTGGGGATGTTAGAAGCCAACTCTTTTCAAAGGTTAAATGGGGGATGAAAGGGAGAGATATATACTAAAAAGAATTATGTTGTAAATATATTATTAGGTAAAGAATAGAAATCTTAAGGAGGTTGAATTTCAATATTGCATGTAATGTAACTTAAACTCAAACTCATAAAACATTCATAGAGACTTCAAAGAGAAAATGCATGATTCAATACTCCAAAAAAATAACATTACTATATTACTAAAGATTACATTTAAAAATCAATAATAATAGAAAGAAAGTGATTCCACTACATGGAACATAGAACACCACATCCTCTTCATTGTTGGAGGGAGAACAAATTAAAAAGATCACTTAGACACAATTCAAAATATACAGAATCCTTCATTATAAGGTGTCACCTATTAATATTCAATAAAGTTCAAAGTACTCCAAATATAACTATTAACTATAAACTCTTGAAAACCACAACTATAGATTTCTACAATTCTAAATTTGTGAACCCCTTTACAATCAAAAACATCAAATATATAAACCATCTAGCAACTAGCTAACATGTATCTCTTCGTAAGAGAAACCTAGTGAAACCTTCGGCATGAATTCTTATGATAATAGTAATTTTAGTTGACTAATGGCCTCAAGATTAAACTTTTAAGTATGCATGTGTTGGACCGGGATTGTTGTAATAGAAACAATGCATAGTTAACTCACATCCACTACTCTTTTGTCACTAGGGTATGGTGCTTTAAAGACACGTATCCCTTTTCTCTCCTCCTTGCAATGGCTCTGCCTGTTAGTCCAATGTGCCCTCTCTTTTTTTTCCAATAAATGGCACAAAATGAGACCAATTTAATCTTGAGCACCTCCCAAAACAAGCACAATTGTGCAAAGTGGAACATTGAGGGACTACCACTACTCAAAAAAACTTTTCATTTCTCTTTTTGTGGCATCCAAAGTTGCCAAATGTTTCCTTGGCGCTTTTCAAAAGGGATTCAATAATTTTATTGAAATGAAAGTGAGGAGAAATTGGGTGCTCCTCTCCCAAAACACTCTACTTATATAATTAAAATAAAAAGGAATGCTCAAGACAAAAAGTTTCTTGCATTACAAGAGATTTTGCTTTGCTTGCAACCTCAACTTTGTTTCTACCAATGCCTCCTAAGTACAACCTACAAAATATGGATTCTATCCACAACACCAATTGGTCACCAAGATATGCCTTGACCAATGTGTGAAAATAGAAGTGTTTAGGATATCATGCCTAGTCTTATACTGGGATAATGCTCGTCAACGAAAGTGTGAGCACCAGTGAAGAAGTTTCATTACCCATAAATGGTCAACATATTAAACATCATTTCCAACCATAACCATGAAAGCTAGAAGTGTTTAAAGTATGTAAATTTGTATGTAAAACATTATATGTGTGTGTGTGTGTGTGTGTGTGTGTGTGTGTGTGTGTGTGTGTGTGTGTGTGTGTGTGTGTGTGTGTGTGTGTGTGTGTGTGTGTGTGTGTGTGTGTGTGTGTGTGTGTGTGTGTGTGTGTAAATTTTTATGTGAATCTTGTAAATTTCTTTAAATTATTTGTAATTTAAGAATGTTGAGCATTTATCATGATAATTGAAAGGACATTTTGGAAGAAATGATTATATAACTATAAACAGATATTTACATTCAAAACTAGGAATTGCACTCCTTAATAGACCAAAATAAATAGGACATATTGATAATGTATAATTAAAATAAGTCTTTCAATATTAAATTTTCTTTGAAATACCATAAAAAATTAAGCAAGCTAAAAAAAAAAAAAAATGATAAAAATTACACCCACATAAACACCCCCACTAGAGTTTCCCATTTTCATAGATGCGATCCATGAATTTAAACATCTGTAGAATGCTCATGTTCTCCTTAATATATGTTATCTTTTTGAGAAAATTTATACTTCCTACAACCTTGAAACGGTGTTGTGTCGGGATTGTCCTCCTAAAGCCTCAGAGAAACAATGAGAAATCAACAATAGTATTGTTCTCCTCGAAACATGATGTTATTTGGAAATGGTATTCTCACCTCTTTCCATGAAACCTCCATCATACCCTCCAGTCTACCCAAGTAATCCTCACAAATTAGAGAGGAAGTCAAAGAATAAATCACCTCCCTCTTCGTTTCTAGATCTAGTAGAGATACCACAAATTGAGAGGTGATATTGGTGTTAACTCTATATCGGGGGTCAAACATAAAAAATTCTTCTTTGAGCACCCACCTCACAACTTGAAGAATCAATCGGCTCGCAATCTATAGAATCATTTTAAGCCTCTCATCTATGACCAGATCTAGAAATGTTGACTATATATGTGAACTATCTAGTCTAATGAGGATATCCATGGCAAACAAACTAGCAAGACAACAAGGAGAGAAACAAGAAAATGAATAAGTGTGATTATTCCTTATCATGATGTGACATTTATAACCACAAAGTTCATGTTGTAGGCACCTAGATGGTGCTGAGTTCAAATCTAAAGAGGACATCTTGAAATTGTATGAAAATAAATATAATTAAAAGCCTTGAAACACAATGATAGATTTAATAAATTGTGTGAAACATAACTTGACTTTGGTTGGCAAGGAATACATAGGAATTGATCATAATTTGAATATAAAGTTCTCAAATTTAAGGACCTTCTCCAAATGTGCAGTATTGACTCGACATCAACAAAATGATGTGGAATATTAAATAATTGAATTAATACGTTTGATTGAATGTCTGATGATTTCTTAACTGGTGGGCCTCTGTAAAATCTATTTGTCCAATCCTCAAACGGGGTGTACATATATATACTTCATCTCTGCGAGTGACAATAAGCAATAATGTAGCGGCCAATAGTCCTCTCAATTTATCATATAACTTCATGTTATTATAATTATATATTATAATTAACTCGTGGTCGTATACTCTAGAATCAAATGTTTATAATTCTATATGAATATAGTATAATTTACTCATGGTTGAAATCTAGACATCAACAGTCTTTAAACTAGACATGAATATAGTATATGTTTGCCTTATTTGCATGGGCCGAACTTACAATTTCCATTTGGAGATCAGTTTATTATATAGATAGGTGTAATAGATCATAAGCGCGCAGAGAAAATTTGTGGTTAACTAGAAGCAACATACTTAGCCTTGTAGTCACTCCAAAGATGACCAACGGATTTTCCAGTGAGGTCATTAAAGAACCCCAAGTCCCATCCGGAAGCCATTTTAGTATTTATGTTGGCAACAAATCCAGAGCTAATACTGTCACAATACTGCAAGAAATAATCAGCCCTGATCCCATTTGTCTCCACTGCCTGGCTTAACCCAGTGGGAAGGAACCAACCCTGCAGTGGGGCTTTTGCTTGGTCCTTCCATTGCCACACGTGTGTCATTTCATGGTTAAAAAACTCCTCTAATTTCTGCCTTCACGTCCCCTCCGTAGTTGCCCACATAATCTGCACTTAGGTGAATTTCGTCTCCACTCATATACACAACGTCGTCCATGCTTTTCACGATAAGAGTAACCTTGTCCACATTCTTCCTATCTGCAGTCGATTGCTGTTGGAAGGTATCCCAGATAAATATAGTAGAGGAGTCCATAATTTCAAAGGCTCGGCTCTGGCCGATCTCTTGATAAAATCTGTTGCTGTCGGCGGTTCATTGTATGTGATTAGAAAATACGAAAACCAGTGTTTCACTGGTTTGGGCTGTTAATACCATCAGGGTTACCAATGCCAACACTGCAGAAGAGCCAGTAGCCATTTTTTTGCTAAGCTTTTGTTGGAGTCTAATCTCACCTACCCCCACTAACATGCTCCGAATGCACAAATTATCTACAAATTTAATGGCAGGATTTAAATTGATTTTCATCATCAACTCCAACCTCACCACCGTACCATGTGAAGACTTCACACAGTTTATGGGCTATCTCAGCTTCCAGAAAAATCTAAAGACCTCAATAAAAAGAGGCATTTGTAATTAGTTTAGTGATGAATGAAAATATGGTTTGATAAATAAAAAATTTGTGTTCCTTGTGTGCAGCTTTGTTTTTCTCCTTACTTTGTTTTTGTGTTTTGTTCTGTCCCATTTCCAATATGTGGTATCAGAGCCTATGGTTGATGTTCCCAGATATTTTGCAAGCCATATTTAACTGGTTAAGTGTTTGTAAAAGAGGCAATAGATTTGTCATGTTGAAGTGATCATGGTCAATAATAAAGAAAGCCCGATTGAAGTAGGAGATGTTGCAGTGTGTAAGTTGTTGTCCAAGGAAAGAAAGTCCATTGTTGAAGTGTTCTAGATTTGTTAAATAAAGCTAAAGCAAAGTGTTGAAACTCAGATCACTGAGATAGGCCTCTAAAGAAATAAAAGAGGAAACAATAGCCACGAAAGGAGCAGCTATTTAGTTTGTAAGAATTGTGGAAATATTTATGAAGACATCATTAGAGATTTGCAGCACGAAAAACTACCGCAGCAGTCAAAGAGTTTAGAGGGAAGTTAGCTACTAGTTGTATTTTATCCAAAAAAAGGAGGGTAATATTGGAATTTTTGGTTTGCAAGAAAAGGCATCGTTGGTGGCAATGAAGTTGAAGCATACAAGTACTAAATCTACTCAGTATGATTGAAGAATCGCCATTTTCAAAAGGACTAGATGGAGCCACAAGAAGTTGTTAGTTGTTGTAAAGGAGAATGACCCAAATAGAAGTTGTAGCATGGAAAATGGTGATAAAGTTGTGGTCTACCAAGTGTGAATAAAAGATTTTTATTCAGGTATATATGTAAGTTTTGCTAAATAAATTAGTTTAAGAACATTCGAGGATGAGTTTGATGTTTGAAATTTTGTCAATAGAAAGAGAAGTTGAAGGTGCTGAAAAAGATTGTTGGTCAAAGATTGTGGTCAAAGATTGTGAAGGTGTAAAAAGCTGTTTAAAGGAGGAAATTTGCAGCAGCAAAAACCCAGAAGTGCTTGAGTCAGATAAGTTTAAAATATTTTGTGTAAATGGGAAAGATGGGAAAGCTGGTGAAAAACGAAAATGAAAATTTAATCAGTGAAATAGATGTTTTAAAAAAAGAATTAATGGAAATGAAAAAATCAAAATCAGAGATGATAGCAATCATAAAAGAAAGACAAGCTGAAAAATGTAAACTTTTAGATGAGAATTATGAGGTTGAAAAATAATTGAACAAAGTAAAAGAGGAAAATAAAGAGCTGGAAGAAAAATTAAAGTGGTTTGATGACTTAAAGAGAAATGAAGTAATTAGAAGAAGAGAATAGTTTATACAAGAAAGAAATGTCAAAATTAAATGAAGAAAATGAATGTTTAAAGTTAAATAAATTGGTGTGTGATGTTTCTCTTAGTACAAAGGATTTAAGTTTGTCATTTGATGAATGCAATTTTGCTGAAATTATTGTTGGCAAAGAATGTGAGACTGAGGGGCAGAGTATGTCTGAAAATACAAATTGTGATATTGATAATAAAGGTTGGTTTGAAAAGAATGTTGGTTTCAAAATCACGAAGAAAATGGGTTATGAAGGTAAAGGATTTGGAAAGTATGGACAAGGAATCAAAGAGCCCATTCAACCAATAGAAAGGCCAAAATATGAAGGCCATAGATATAGCAAAGATGAAAATGATGTTCAACATGATATATGATATTATATTGTTGTTCTGAATGTTTCTTCCAACTATCTCAGCTTCCAAAATATCTAAAAACCTCAATAAAAAGAGGCATTTGTAATTAGTTTAGTGATGAAAGAAAATAGGGTTTGATAAATAAAAAATTTGTGTTCCTTGTGGGCAGCTCTGTTTTTCTCCTTACACTGTTTTTCTACACTAGAGAGGAAGACTGTGAGTGCTTACAAACTTCATTGTCCTTTGAAATAGCTGGTGACTCGGTAGCTTTTGAGTGACATGTGAGTGAGTACAATTAGCCGAAATGGGTTTCAAATTTCATATATATTGCTAACTCATATTTTGAAGCAGAATTCTCTCATTTATTAATGAGATGATTTTTGGGAAGTCAGTAAGGATTCCGCGGTTCCACCTAATTCTCTATGTATTTAGCAAAAACATTATTCAATAGAATTTTTCAACCGAAAGTAAATGCCTGGTTTATATTGGTTAATCTACTGGTTCTTTATATAACACCCCTGACTTCAAAAGACAAATATATTAACTATTAATGTAGTGATCCGAGTCTTCAAATGAATAGGGAATGTATTAATTGTTCTCAGCCATATATAGGTCTTTGATAAAGAGGTAGAGCAAGCAGTGATCTAGGCGGCTTCTTTTTCTTAAAATCTAATCTAAACTCGCACATGTCTTTGTCTCTGTCTCGATTGCTCTCTCTCCTTCCTCCACATCTTCTTTGAAATGGTGATTTATTTTATTTTATTTTGATGATTGACTACTATGATAGCTTTTCCAGGTAATCCCTATACATTTTTTTCCCTTGAGGCGCAATTTTTTTAATTATAGGTCCGCTTGATTCTAGTTCGAAGTGAATCTTCACAAATTAATTGATCAAGACGTTTGTAGAATTTGAGTCAAACAAAACATTGTTATGGGTTGAGAGCTATTTTAAATTTTTCAGCGGGCATTCAGAATTTTTAGTAGTTTTAAATAATTGGTTAGAACAATTAAGATGTTTTAGAACAATAAATAATGTTAAAATTTTGTCTTAAAGTTTAGAGAAAGTTGATGTTTTTCATAGGGGTTTTTAAGTTTCAAACAATTTTTTAAATGCAAAAAGAAAATTATTTGAAAGAGAAAAATGTTACTCTATTTTAAAGAAAAAATTTAGAATTGAGAACTAAAAAGTAAAAGATTCTACTTTCTTAGTTAATTTCAATTTGTACTATAATAACATTTTCTTCATCTCATCAGACCTCCAACTTTATGGAATTAGATTTAGAAATCTGTTATATGCAACAAATTCATTAAATTTACCTCATTCACAAGGCATTGCAAGTAAGTTGTTTATGAAAAATATTGTATAGAAACACCTCTTATATTTGAATATAATGTTATACTTCAAATTATTTTTGAGGAAAACACCCAATAAAGTGAAATAGAATACACCCTTTGAAATACATAAGTTAAATTAAATGTAAGATTGACCCTTTAGATATATGAGTTGAGTTTGATTAAAGCTATAAAAGTAAATTAACATAAATAAAAATTAAGATGTCAAACAAACATGAATGGGATGGAAATAGGGTTGCATACCTTTAACCCATTGGAAGTAAAATTTATTTTATAATAGATATGATGTGGAGCTACAATTGAGAATGTGAAATTTGACTTCTAATCAAAAGGCTAAGATGAGTAAATTTCAAGATATTAGAGAATGGGATGGGTTCATGATAATGATCCCATATTCCTAGTAGTGTGATCTTATCTAAAAATTTCAATCCTATCTAGAGTAGAGATGGATCCTCAATACCTACAATATATGTTTGCCTTATTATATCCAATATGAACATAATAGTGGCAATGATACAAATCATTTTTGTGCTTGTTGCATGAGGACTAAAATTCAAGAAAAAAACGCTCAATCAAACCTTGAGACAAAATTTGTAATAAAAATAAGAGATTTGTGTGTGGAAATAGATGTCAGTTATTGTGTTACCTAGTCAATGTTACTATGCTGATTCTTAATTTTTTTATTGTTTATTACTTCATGTAATCTTATTATGCAACTTTGTTAGAGAGTCTAACTTTAATGTGTGTTAACATGGACTTTTTATTGTCAATTATTGAATGGTTGACTAGTAATGCTTAATAAAAAGATGAGAGTGATTCATTTACTTACAGTCTCCTTCCAAAAACCTAGCTCTACCATTCTCACTCATTATAAAAAAGAGTTGTCCAACTACTAAAGGTCATAAAAAAATTAACAAGAGCTTGATATATTTTCTATAACCATACAAAGTGATTTAGAGATATATCAAATATACAAAGTAGTAGTTAGTAGTAACATTTTTTGAAAGGAATGTAACACTAACATTTTATAAATTTGAGTTGTGATGAGTGAGAAGACGGAGCTGGGCTTTTGGGAGGAGATGGAGTTGCAAAGGGTTATTTATTTTTACCTTGTTAAGAAAAGGTACTCTTGTGGGAGCAAGCCCCACAAACCATAGCAAATGTGTTATTGTTGCACGAGGCCTAAAATTGAAGAAAAAAATCAATCAAACTTTGAGATAAAATTAATAATAAAATTAAGAGATATGTGGGTGGCAATGGATCCCAATTACTATGGTATCTAGTCAATGTCACTATATCAATTCTTAATTTGATGATTGTTTATTAGTTCATGTGACATATTATGTAACTTTGTTACAGAGTAACTTGAATGTGTGTAAACAATGACTTTGTTTTGTTAGTTATTTAATGGTTGACTAATAATCCTTGATAAATGATGATAGTGCCTCATTTACTTATAAGAGGATAAACACTTTTTTTTGGAAAACCACAGCCAGTGGAGATAGATCCCTTTTCATTAAAAAAAGGAAACAAGTACATCATAGGCCTAGGCACAAAGGAAGAAAATCCAGATCTAGATCTCTTCTATAACCTCTTTAGATCTCTCAATCTATGCCAAAGTCAACAAATTTTGATGAAAGAACAAAATATTTATATGTAGTTGTGTTGTTCCTAGATAATCCATTACACAAGATGGTGATGGCTTTGAACAGATAGTCACTTTTTAGTGTTATGGTGATGTACATCACATCACTCGCAAGCCCAACTCTTGGCTTTCCTTTCAGACATTTCAAAGCTTCTAGAGTATGAGATCAATCTGTTTGGTAGACCATCTTGTTGATGGCTCTCGTGACCCTTTCATATTTTCAAAAGGTTCATGCAATGTTGTAGAAATGTGATTTGAAAAATTTAGCATTGTCAGTATGGTCCTGTGCTTACACTTGCCTCCCTATGATGAGTTGGATGACATCTTCATATGTATCTCTAGGTTGGATCTTGAAGATCTGTCTCAACTGATCTATAACCTCTTTTTGTTCATAGCCACATTCACAATTCATAATTGTAATGAGCTCATCTTCCTCTATGCTCAGAGCAATGGAGGAGCTTGCCATCCTTCCTTTCAGTATAGAATATGAATCATGAAAGATTGGAAAAATAAACAGCTTTGATGGTAATTGAAGAAAAATAAAATAAAAAGATAAATTTCTCAATGGAAAACAAATCTTTTCAAAATCATTTTCAAACATTATAAAACCTTCTTGATCACGAGATCAAGGATCAATTAATCAGAGAGATCAAAGACAAAGATAACTTAAGTAAAGAGATGTTACATCTTTTTCCCCTCAAAACATGCATTGCCTTGATGCCTCATTCAAATGTAGCAATATACTAAAACAAGGTCATCAAAAAGATAACTTAACATGGTTAGCAGTTTCTTTAACTAATGCAATCTATCTTTCATTTTGCAAACATGCACATTCTTTTTTTTCAAGCACATAGATTCATCAAATAATTGTTACAAAAAACAATCCTAATTGTTACCTAATGCAGATCTCCACACACCATGATGAGACCCAAAACTCTATTCCAACTTAACCTTCGATGCATATTTGGACTAAAAAGCAAAATCAGGATAAGATGATCTAGTTGCACACACTGAGACCCAACACACTTGACCAAACCAAGCAAAGACTAGCATAACTCACATATGAAATAAAAACAATGCCAAAGATTGAACCAAATAAACATGTCCTCCAAACTAGAGACTCTTTAGTCATGATTAATGATTGCAGACGTATAGAGAACATAAATTGGAAAATCAAATACATCCTCCAACAGGTTTGGAATACTCCAGAGTCTTTCGAATGAAATTCTTCATAATTACAATGAAGGGAATAAATTGACGAATTGGCTTGCAAATAAGGGATGTGAGTTACCCCTACTCATGGAAGAAACATTTTCACATAAAGAGATTATGTCAAACCCAATTGCTAAAGTCATATTGGTCAATGACTCTCCAGCTCAAACTCAGTTCGCACCCCACCCCCCCACCTACCGGGCCCACTTTTCTTAAAAAGCATACAACCTTAATCCATTGTGGTAGGTTGGGATACCCTTCCTCTTTGGGTATTAATTTGATTAAATAGACCCCCTATTATTGGGCATCCAAAAAGGTGATGTAAGCAAGATTCGCCAGCACTATAAGTACAGATGGATTCTAAATTTCTAGGATAGCCTTTGTTCTGCAAGCCCATACATGTAACATGCTTCACAACTTACGATTTTCTCTCCCATCCTTCATATTGTGCTCTATTTATGCGGCCCCCTCCACCTATCCTCCTCTCTGCCTGTCGTCTGTCCTCCCTCTGCAATTACCTCATGGAATCCTGCCAATTTGAGCATGATCTTTCCTTAGAAAGATACACATTTATTTCCTAACTTTCCCACTCTTCAAGTTTGCACTCCCAAAACAAAAAAAAAATTGCACTCTGACAATTATCGAGCCATCATTTCTTGGCTCTCCGCTGGCACTTCGCATGTGAAAATTTTTTGGATGGCTTTTCAAAGGTGGCTCGATGTCCTTGCTATCTTTTACCGCCTCTATCTTCCCATTTTGGCTTCGCCTATTTATCTATTGCGGCCTTTCATTCTACCTTCACCTTCCGTCTATTCCCCTGTGCTCTTGGCTCTGCTTTGCTTTCTCTACTTCTTGCTCGCTTTCCTTTGTTTCCTACGCCATGGATATCTCCCTTATTAACAAACAAATTTCGCTGCTCATTCCGATGGGTGAATACCTAGATTCTGGCGAATTTTCCCTGGCTATGCGAGCAGGCAGAATCTTCACCATCCAGTGTGCAAGGGTAGAAAATGCCATTAGATGTGTTGTTGGCAAAAGTATCCTCGATGCCTTTTCCCCACTTGTTGTTGCCTGCTCAAGTGGCCAGTATTTTCTTGTCCATTGGCTGTGGACCTCTCTCAATCCTATGCCCAAGTAGTTGAATTCGCAAAAAATATATGGACGAGAGGCTCTTCCCATGTAATAGTTTCAATGCTGCTATCAGGGAATACGACCTTCATTCGGGGAAATTTTTGGTGGGTGGCTTGTTTAGGAGGAAAGATTTAAAGAAGAATTCGAGGTATCTCTATGTTTATTGTGCATTGAAGAGGTCCTTGTTTGCCAAAGACGAGACGGAGCTCAACGTGGCCTTGTCTGCACATAAATTGGAACTAGGGCCCCACTTCTATGACAAGGTTTTTGACAAGTACCAAGCAATGTACCTGCTATCCACACACCAAAAGCATGCTCCTATGTCTCCATACAAACTTCTTTACGAGGTGCAAGAAAATGCAGAAACTCGAGATGTAGTTCCAGAAGACCAGGCTTCAAATGGTGACGCTGTGGATATGTTTGCTACAAATTCTGGTGTCAACATGGAGATTGTGGACTGAAGCACATTGGGTACCTCCTTTTTGCTACCTACCACTTTTTCTCTGCAACAAAGGTATTTTGAAGTTTTGTGGGGTCTGCCCTGGGTTTCTATCGGTCTTTTTGTAGCTATAAACCAGAGCACCTAATCTTTTATGTTGCTAGGGGTGCAAAGCTTAAAGCTCATGCCCATCACCCTCTTTTGTTTCTCTTGCAACATATTGACTTTTGTAATCAAGTTTTGTTTAATGGTGCTAGAGGGATCAATGCCTGGCTCGTAGATAGTCCCATAGAATAGATGAAACCAGGAGTCACGGTTTCTTAAAATGTAGCTACAATATAGTTTCTCGGCTCTTACAAGAGATAAGAGAGTCAAATATATTTCACAATGTCATATGTAGATATTGGCTTAGGGAGGGGCCATTCCCCTCGATCAGTCTCAAACATCAGTATAGCTATGTATCTATTGGCACTACTAACTAGCTTACATATATTTGATTTTAATCAAATATATATATAATACGTCGAGATATATCGTTTTCGAGGTGCCTATTAGAGTTCGGGGTACATGATAAAAATAGACGCCTCGAAAAGGATATATCTCGGCGTATTATATATATATTTGACTAAAATCAAATATATGTAAGCTAGTAGCAGTCGTGGCAACATGGGAAACAATAAAAAAATTCAAAATAGAACTATATAATATTATACTATTAATGTTTGTTGCATTAATATGTAATATTATTATTACAATTATTATTATTATTTTCTATTTGTTTGTACTAAAATAAATTATATTATAATATTATTATATTATTATGTAGAGATATAAGAAATTTTAAATATCTATTTCGACTATTTTATATAATATATTTGTGTTGCAATATCAAAGCAAATACTAAAATCTAAGATAATATAAAACTTTATTTAATGATAATATAAAATTTTATTTAATCGCGAGTATTATGGTTATGGTTAGCATTAGGGTTAAGGTTAGTGTTATGGTTAGAGTTAAGGTTTACATCATGGTTCAAGTTAGATTTATGATTAGGGTTATGGTTATGATAATGGTTAGGGTCAGCATCAACGTTAGGGTTTGTTTTTGGTTTAGGATTATGGTTAGCTTTAAGGTTTAGGATTACAATTAGGATTATGGTTAGGGTTAGGGTTATGGTTGCAGTTTAATATTAGGGTTAAATTTATGGTTAAGGTTATAGTTTAGTGTCAGGCTTACAATTATATCTGGGGGTATGGTTAGGATTACGATTTGGTTTATGGTTATATTTTGGATTAGGGTTAAGTTTCGTATTATGGTTAGGGTTATGATTAGGGTTAGGGATTAGGGTTAGGAATATGATAATAGTTAGGGTGTATATCATGGTTAGGGTTAGCATCAAGTTTTGGTTTTGGTATAGGGTCATGGTTAGGGTTAAGGTAAGGGTTAGGGTTAGAATTATAATTAGGATTGGGGTTAGAGTTAGGGTTAAGATTGCAATGGAAGATAGTATGCGATGATAGCTATAAGAGTTAGGGTTTGGGTTAGGATTAGGGTTGTTAGAGTTAGGGTCTAGATTAAAGGGAGTTATAGTATTATTGATAAAATAAGTTATAATTGGTTTTAGTTAACGATTAGAGTTATTATTGTAGGATAATGCTTTGGGTAAGGGTTCAAGCTCAATTAGAATCAGTTATTTAATAAATATTTTTATTAAAATAAATTATATTATAATATTATATATTACATGAAGATATATGAAATTTAATAAATCTATTTAGACTATTTTTAATAATATATATTTGTTGCAAGATCAAAGCAAATACTTAACTCTAAGATATATTAAACTTTATTTAATGACAAGTATTATGGTTATGGTTAGGATTAGGGTTAAGGTTAGTGTTATGGTCAGGGATAAGGTTTACATCATGGTTTGGGTTAGGGTTTATATCATGTTTAGGGTTTGGGTTTTGGTTACAGTTTAATATTAGGGTTAGATTTGTGGTTAGGGTCAAGGTTTAGTGTCAGGGTTACAATTATGTAACTTAGTGTTTACATCAAAGGTAGGGTTAAGGTAAGCATAATTATAGTTAGGGTTAGGGTTGGAATTATAACTGGGGTTATGGTTAGGATTAGGATTTTGGTTTATGGTTATGTTTTGGATTAGAGTTAATGTTACCATTATGGTCAGGGTTAAGGATTATATCATGGTTAGGGCTATGATTAGGGTTAGGGTTTTCTTTTGGTTTAGGATTATGGTTAGGGTTAGGGTTTAGTGTTAACCTTAAGTTTATGGTAAGGGTATAGTGTCAGGGTTACAATTACTTTAGGGTTTATATCAAAGTTAGGGTTAGAATTAGGGTTATGGTTCAATTACATTAAAGTTAGGGTTAAATTAGTATTCAAGTTCAATTAGGATTAGGGTTTGGGCTAGATTAGGTTAGGATTAGATTAGGATTAGGGTTTGGGCTAGATTAAGGTTAGGATTAGATTAGGATTAAGGCTCAATTTGGGTTAGGGTTAAGTTTAGGGTGGGATTATTGTTAGGGTTAGGGTTTATGATTATGGTTAGGTTAGCATTATGATTAGGGTTAGCGTAAGGAATATGATTAGGGTTATTATTTTTGGTTATGGTTAGGTTTATTGTTTACATCATGATTGGGGTTAAGGTTAGGTTTAGGATTATGGTTAGGGTCATAGTTAGGATTATGGCTAGGGTTAGGGTTAGGCTTAAGGTTGGGGTTATGATTAATGTCATGGTTTAGGGTTATGATTTACATCATGCTTAGGGTTAGGGTGAGGATAATGGTTGGGATTAGGATTTAAGATTAAGGTTAGGGTTAGGGATATGGTTTGGGTTAGAGTTTAAGGTTAGGATTAGGATTATGGATATAATTTACTCTGAGGATTAGGGATAAGTTTCGAGTTAAGATTAGGGTTAGGATTAGGATTAGGTTTCAAGTTAGGGCTAAGGATTATTGTTAGGGTTAGGGTTAGGTAAGGGTTAGAGCTAAGGAATATTGTTTAATTCTCTACGGTTATAGTGAAGTTTAGGGTTATATTATGGTTTGGTTTTAATTATGGTAAGATTAGGTTTAGGGTTAATGTTAAGCTAAAATTAGGAATAGGGTTAAGATTGGAGGTAGGGTTTAATTATATGTTAAAATTATGGTTAGATTTGAGTTTGACTACATGATTAGGGTTTGATTATGGTTATAGTTAGGTTTTGGTTATGATTAGGGTTAGGGTTTGATTATAGTTAAGATTAGGGTTTAATTATGATTTGGGTTAGGGTTTGGTACAATTATGGTTTGATTATGGTTAGGATTTGATGATGGTTAGATTGGGGTTCAATTAGGTCTAGTTTATGGATATTGTCAAGGTTAGGGTTTAATTATGGTAAGGCTTAACATAAGAGTTCAATTAGGGTTATGATTCAATTACATTATGGTTTGGGTTAAATTAGGATTAAAGTTCAATTAGGGTAATGATTCAATTACATTAGGAGTAGGGTTAAATTAGGATTAAATTTTAATTAGGGTTAGGGTTTGCACTAGAATTCAATTAGGATTAGAGTCCAATTAGGGTTATAATTTAGTTTAGGGTTATGGTTCAGTTGTTGTTAGATGAGGGTTGAAGTTGTAGGTGTTTTAAAATTATATGGGGTTATAGTTAAGTTTAGTGTTAGGTTATGATTAGGTTTCAATTATGGTAAGATTAGGTTTAGGGTTAATGTTAACCTAAAATTAGGGTTAGGGTTAAGACTGGAGGTAGGTTTTAATTATAGGTTTTTATTACAGTTAGATTTGAGTTTGATTATGGTTAGGATAAAGTTTTCATTATGATTAGGGTTAGGGTTTGATTATGATTAGGTTTTGGTATAGTTATGATTTGGTTATGGTTAAGGGTTAATGATGATTAGATTGGGGTTGAATTAGGTCTCTATTACAGATATTATCAAGGTTAGGGTTTAATTATGGTAATATTTTTCTTATAGTCAGGTTTAATATAATACTAAAATTTGTTTAGGGTTAGAGTTAGGGTTATGATTCAAATACATTAGGCTTAGGGCTAAATTAGGATTGAAGGCTAATTAGGGTTAGGGTTTGAACTAGACTTTAATTAAGGAACTACTATTGTCGGATGAATCTTGGGGTTATGGTTACATTTCAAATATTGTTTGAGTTATAGTTTAATTAACATTATGGTTTAAGCACAATTAGGGTTAAGGATTAATATTAGCTTAGGGTTGGGGTTCAATTAGAGAAAAATATTAGTTAGGGTTTAATGGGTTATAGTTAATTATAGTTAGGGTTCAATTGTAGTACGGTTTGATTGTGATAAGGGTTTAATTATAGTTAGGCTTAGGATATGAGTCTAATTAGGGTTAGAATTTGGTTTATTATTCAATTAAATTAGGGTTAGGGTTCAATTTGGTTTAGGGATAGGGTTCAATTTGGTGTATTGTTAGAGTTAAGACTTTTAGATTTTTCTTTTACATGTTATAAAATATTTTCTATTTGTAAAATTGAACCAATTTTCATTTACTTCTCAAAAATTCTTTAGTGAAAAGATTATGTATTTTCTTAAGTAAAAGAATATAATACTTTAGTATATAAATAAATTATTATATATTATATAAAATAAAATAAAATAATGTTTAAGAAAATTATATTAATTTTAAATTTAATAATTTTAGTTAAATAAAATAACTATATTATACATATTAAAATTTTTTGGATTAGTATAGACTAAAACACTTCTATATAATATATAAGAGCATCCTTCAAATGGATGTCATTAATAAATTTATATTAATTTTAATATCTTTTATGTGCCACTTTCACCTTTTTTTATTTTGATAACAAAATTAAAATCATTTGTATTTATGATTAAAATATAATCATTTGCATGTCACTGGTGTACTATGAGATATGGTTGTTTTATTGCTTGCATTGTTGGCTAAATACATGGTCTAGAATTTTGTTAAGGATAAGCATTCTTTTTTTTAGATTTTTCTTCATCCCATCTTTTTCAAACTTTTTAACATTTTTTTGTTATTTTCTATTGAGTTAAGAGCTATTTAATTTATCTACATTATTTACTTATTATTTATTCATTATTTGATTTTTTTCATATAATTATCTAAAAACAATTCATTATTTTTCACCCATATCCATGATAATAGGGATAATTGATATAGAAACTTGGTTATAAAGCATGGTTCATAGATGAAAATAGCAATTCAAAACCATTGTTTATGTTCTTTTAAGGAAACAACTCTTTGAAAGAAGAAAGTTTCATTTTTATTTGTAGTGTATTAAAAAGACTATGGGATTTTGATTCAAAATAGAAATTGATACACATCCATTACAAACATTCCTAAATCAATAAGCATAGTAGAAAAACATTCTTAAATTGAGTCCAACATCTAAGATAGCTACAAACTTGTCTTGGAGACATTATATCTATTATATTGAGGTTTTTTCCTTATTATTATATTATTTGTGCATTCTTTAATATAAATTTTTGGAAAAAAGTCTCTAGCTACAATATAGTTTCTTGGCTCTTACAAGAGATAAGAGAGTCAAATATATTTTGTCTAAAGATATTTCACTATATTGGCTGAGGGAGGAACCATTCCCCTTGATAGCTATGTATCTATTGGCACTACTAAATATCTGTAGCAAGTCCTGCAACTCTGGTTTGGCTATTTTTTATATAAATTATTTTACTTAACAAATATACAATTAATTTGTAAATTTCCTTAAATTTCTTATCAAGATGTCCATTAGACTTCCGAAAATACAAATTGCTAATATGACTACATCATGGTTGCAATCAATGTCATTTTAAGATAGGTACAAATTTACATCTCCCATTTGGCCTTCACTTTTTTGACATAGCTATAATAGAAAGATCACAAAAGAAAAGAATATTGATCTTTAAGCAGGACAATATAGCAGAGTGTTTGACCTCCTTAGCAAGAATTTATATAAGTTGTTCTTTAATTACAATAACTAAGAAAACACTTACGGTTACAATCTTATCTGAAGAAGCATATTTGGTATTCTTGTAGTCACTCCAAAGCTGGTCAACAGATTTGCCAGTGAGATCAATAAAGAACCCCAAGTCCCATCCGGAAGCCATTTTAGCATTTATGTTGGCAACAAATCCAGAGCTAATACTGTCACAATACTGCAAGAAGTAGGCAGTAACCTCATAACCGTGGTACCATTTGTCTCCACTGCCTGGCTTAACCCAGTGGGGAGGAGCCAATCCTGCAGTGAGGCGCACATAGTCTGCAATGCCTCTAATGAGCCCATCGGGGGCATTTCCCTGCCCGTTCCATTGCCACACGTGTGTCATTTCGTGGTACAAAACTCCTCTAATTTCTGCCTTCACGTCCCCTCCGTAGCTACCCACATAATCTGCACTCAGGTGAATTTCGTCCGCACTTGTATACGAAATGCATTCCATGCTTTCGATGATGAGAGTAACCTTTACCACATTCTTTCTGTCTGCAGCCGATTGCTGTTGGAAGGTATCCCAGATGAATTTGGTGGAGGAGTCCATAATTTCAAGGGCTCCGCTCTGGCCGATCTCTTGATCGAATCTGTTGCCACCGGTAGTTCCCTGGGCATTATTAGAGAATTCGAAATCCACCGCTTCCGTAGCTTGGCCCAGTAATATCGCCGGCAGTGCTATCAACCCTAGCACTGCACCAAGGCGACTGGTCATTCTCACGCCAAGATTTTCCTCCACAACCAGAACGTCTATCTCGCGCTAAACAAACAATTCGTAGTTGCCCCCTTATGTTAAATGGATAGAGTGGGGTAGATGATATACAGTTTTTTTCGCGTATGTCGTATCATTTACGGAGTGTATCAGAGACCGAGCCAATGCGTGCTTTCTACGTTTCATTGCCTTGTCAGCTGAGTGTGAATCTAGGCCTCACACTCCACCATCTCAGCCCCTTCACTCAACAGTGAACACCTTTGAATTCCGTTCCAAGATAGTCTTTTAGACGGAACAAATACGCGTACACCGCGTGATTGTTTTAAACGGATCACGATAACCTATTCCCGTCAACACGCAATCTATGTTAAGTGTTTGTCTCTAGTATTTTGCTAAAAAGTCAAAGTCTTCAAGAACCATGGACTTTGATACGCGCTTAATCTTCTTTCTAAAAATATAATATTTGAAGTTTTAAATTATTAGTTCCTGTTTTGGGTAGGATACTAACGCAATTATTGAATTCTAATTTTTCTGAATGTAATTTTTATTTTAGATGATTATAAAAATACCATACCATTTATCTTTTTTCTTATTGAATTGTGTAAATGTAAAATTCAAATTTTAAATTAAAAAAATACATTTTTAATGCATTTAATTTACTATGGACAAGTACCTCAGTTTTGGGATATTGAAAATGCAATAACTCAGATAGTACCTCCGTGCCAGAATAATGAAACCGATGTGCCTCTCCCTGGCGTGCATTTTAACCTGCGGCCATCTCATCCACGTCACCCTCGGCAATATCCACAAGGTCCATTGAAGATCGTAAAGAGCGCTAATCCCATGGAAAGCAATCATGTGATACTACAAATTTGTAGTGAAACTCGAAAAGCATAAACTTGATAGCAATCTACTTTATGCTTCTCGCTTAATGTGGAGGAACCACTTTTTAAAGTGTTTGTCCCACTTTTACAACGTACCTTGCACTAGGGGAAGGGTATCAGTAGTGAACATAGCTAACTTTGTGCACATAGAACTCCCAAACTGTACGTCAGATTTCATTTTTTCTTTTGTTGTCTTCGTATACGACTTAACTGCTTATAACTAAGGATCTGGCTTCTGGGTAGTGACGATGCACGTTGTGGAAATCGTTATGTGCCGAAAGGTCAAAAAGCGGTCATTTCAAAGTGTCTACCCATACATGAACTCCTTTGCACCAAAAGTAGATAACTCAAAATTTTTAGTAGTAGTGGACAAATGTTCCAATAGTAGATCACCTTTTTTGACATTTTTTTACTATAATTAGCCCATTTGTGCACCACTACTAGGGCATTTGTGCAAAATTATCCACTATTGGTACATGTGATATTCATTAATGAACTTTCCATTATCAATGTGTTGGGCTCCTTTGCAATCTACTGCCAGGGGGTTGGGTTGACAAAAGGTGTCCACTATTGGAACTATGTCCACTACTGGTACCCTTCCCCTACCTGGTTTTTTTGTTTATGTTTGCAATTAACATGGAATTCAATTTTACACTAGAAATTTTTAGACGTGGATTGTTGATGAATTATTTGTTAATAAGTTTAATGTTAGTGAACTTGATAAATACTTGTTATTAATCATGAAAATTCTTATTGTCACATATATAATTATATTATTTTTACTTTTAATATTTTATGAAAATTCTTATTGCCACACATTGTTCTTGAAAATGGATTGATACTCCTCATCCATTGCATCTTTCCAAACTTGTTGTTTTGTGGCTTCCTCTACACTAGAAGGTTCAAACTCAATAAGATTACACATTAATGCAACATAACCAGAAAATCTTTGTTGTCTTTTTCTTTCTCTGAATGTTCCTCTATGAGTGGCAAATTGTTATGCTTCTTGCATAGTGTTTCGCACCCAAAGAGGTCTCTTTCGAGACACAACAATATCTTTGGGCCCATCAGTGGGATCCAAGGGTTCAATTCAATCATTACTCATATCAGGTTATGTAGTCTTCGTCTGAATCTTAGGAGCATCATCAACATCCATGTCTTGAGGAGTCTCATCATCTATCTCCATGCTTTAGCCCTTGGATTTCTTGAATGCAACATCTTCCTCAAATCTGATGTCCCTACTAACCTCTATTTGCTTCTGTCAAGGAATGTAAATACGATAGGCTTTGGAGGTTTCATTGTAGCCTACAAATATTCCTCTCTTGCCAAAAGGCTCCAACTTGGTTCTCCTGTCCTTGGGAATATGAACATACATAGAACAACCAAATATTCTCAGGTGGTTGATATCAGGCTTGATACCAGAGAAGGCTTCTTCAAGAGTCATATTTTGTAATATCTGATGAGGACATCTATTTTGAACATACACTGTTGTTCTAGAGGCTTCTGCCCATAGAAAAATATGAAGGTCTTGATCATGAATCATATCTTTTGCAGCTTCAACTATAGAATTGTTCTTCCTTTCAACAACCCCATTTTGTTGAGGGTTTTAAGGAACACAAAACTCCCTCTTGATCCCTGCCTCAATAAAAAAATCATGAAAGCTACTCGAGGTGTATTCACCTCCATTATCAGACCTTAAAGTTTTAATTTTCTTTACAGATAAATTTTCTATAAGATCTTTAAACTCTTTAAACTACCTAGGACTTCATTAGACTCTTTAGACCTTAAGAAATAAATCCAAGTCTTCCTAGAGTAGTCATCTATAAAAGTTACATAATACAAACATCCATTTAGGGAGGGAATTGACATTGGACCACATAAATCTAAATGTACAAGATCTAGTATTTCTTTAGACCTACTTTCACTACTATGAAAAGGACTTTTAATATTTTTACCCATAGCACAACCTTTACAAGTACCATCATTTACATGAATAAGTTAAGGAATACCTTTTAATCCAAAGATGGAAGAGACCTGAAGTGAAGATGTCCAAGTCTTTTGTGCCAAAGTTTGCTAGAACTGGAAGAATCGTGAATAAGAGCTTGAACTGGGAGAGTGGAGAGTTTGTATTAAATCTCATGTCGATTTCAAATCACACGAGCAGTCTTGATGTTGGAGTTTTTAGACCAAGCAGGAACTCTTCCTTTAGAAAATGCAATTTGATATCCTTTATCCTCCAGGACTGAAATAGACACTAGGTTCCTCTTGATCCTTGGTATGAACAATACATCACTTAGGTGTAGAGAAACTCTAGATTCAAATTTTAGAGATGTAGCACCAACTCCACTTACAGCATAGCGAGCATCATCCCCAATAATGACATGAAGATATGACTCTTTCTCCACTAGATCAAAAAGGTGCTCCCGATGACCAATGATATGTCGAGAGGCTCCACTATCAATTAACCATTTATCACTGTTTGTAGGAACATTTCCTGATAATGTTGATATGAAAAGAAAACCATTGGAATTATCTTCATTCTCCTTCTGAGATGAGACTTCATTGATGTTTGCTCCTTGATGATTATGTCTTGTCAAACAATCCTTTGCAATGTGACCAAACTTGTCACACCTAAAACACTGGATGCGAGAGAGATCTTTCTTCCTCTTCCTAGAATCAGGTGTAGAATCTGATTTGAAATATCCATTCTTTTTGAAGTTGACCTTCTTCCAATATTTTAGTTTCTTGGTAGATTGAGTGGCAAGAACATGTGTATCTTTATTTTGAGAACTCTTGATGATTTGTCTAGCAGTCAATCTTTATTCTTCTTGAATATAATCTACATGAAGTCAATCAAATTTAAGCAATTTTGACCTTCCACTTATGCTTTGAATAAATGGCTCCCATGAACGAGGCAGACCATTCAAGGCTAGCATAACAAGGTCTTTATCTATCACTCGATCACCAATTGCACATAGTCAATCTCTCAATTCTAAAATTTTCATGAAGTAGGTGATGATTGAATCTCCTTTTGTCATCTTCACTTGGTGTAGTTGCTGTCTCAAGGCAAGAGCCCTACTTACGTTGTTAATCTCATATAAACCCTCCAGGGTCTTGAAAATATCTCTTGCAGTTGTCATTTTGGAGATGAGAGGCACCAAGCGATCCCTCACGGAGTCGATTAATATCTTCTTCACCTTCATTGCATTCTTCTTGAATTATAGTTTCTGCTCATGATCTTCAGGTTTGGATAAATCCTTCTCCTCTATGAATTGAAGAATATCATTTTCTTCAAGTGCAATAAGCACTCTAAACTTCCATGAGGTGAAGTTAGATGCGCCTTCAAGTCTATCTTCGACTTTAAGACCGTTCACCATTTTCGGGACTTAGAGGTACTGCTCGACATAGAGAGAGGAAAGAATGCTTAGAAGTTGAAGAGAATTTGATCAGGATCTTCTTTCACCATGGCTGTGATACCATGTTAAGTTTATGATCAGATTATAATATAAACAAAATTCTCCACAAATGAATAGTATGAACACTAAGTTACCCTAGGAAAACCCTCCTTATGAAGGTGAAAAACCTAGCCACAAAAATCTCAGTTATATTTAATCAAGTTTGAATATGATTTACAAAGAATGGCTTCACTGCTTGAAGCTTTATGCACACAATAGTATAACACACAAGATAATAAATCGGACTGTTGTAGAGTAAATCGGCCAGCTATAGAAGATCGAACTACTATAGTAGATAACATGATCTGCTAGAGAATATGCAATATGCTTACTGACTATATATGTCTTCAATCTGCCTCTAAGGTATGATAAAGTCTTAACTCGTTGTATCTTTCCGATCTAAGTATATCGCATATATCTATCACCACAAACCAAGAGGGAAGATGCACTAACCATTTATATTGACTCCGATGTCTTACCAATAAGGATGTCTCTTCATGACACTCCAAATCGGATTTCACTAAAACATTATTGACTATACACAAAATCTATTCATTAATAATACAATCGGTTATATATAATTTGATTGTCCAATGTTAACACACCCGATAAATATATTTTAATGATTAATCATCGAAACCCTAATGCAATATGTTCGATATTTAATGCATAACTAAATTAGTTTACTAGATATGCAAGGCCGATAGAATATCTACTAATCGGCCCTGAAGGATTAGTTCTGATGCTACATCATCAACAATTTAAATGATCAATTGTGACATATTATTATATATTAAATACTCTAAAATAATATATACTCATTTCATTTTTTAGGTACATCATTTGCATCAATCATCCACTTTCGTTATTGAATAAAAGATCATCTTCTTTTTATTAATTGACATTCATTATCAAAGAAATACTTCAAAGCCTATTTTGACACAAAGGGACTAAGTGGTTTACATCAACAATAAACAATTGATTATTATTCATTGCCATCCACATATATGTATAAATTGCCTACCCCACTTATCACATTCCTTTTACAATTTGATTTAGTCTTGCTTGGTAAAGTCACAACCTTGAGGAAGTTAGTACGCTCCCACAATTTAATAGTTGTAGAGTACTCCTTAGGCCTCCAAGATTTTCCTTATTTTATATATCATGAAACATTTTTTATTGAAATTATTGAAGACCCTCTAGTTTAAATAAAAGTCAAACTTTCAAAATAAAGTTACAGATTTTTAGACAAGATTGCAGCCAAAAATCTATTCTCATTAATTTGATTTTGTCTTAAATATTGAGACACCCAAATTTATTGTCCAACCCTTAAATACACAATTTAATATAAGACCAAGAAACCAAACCTTTACCATGACTTCCAAATATTAAAAAAGGAATTTCAATTTAATTTCAATGTCTTAAATAACATCTCTCTCTCTCTCTCTCTCTCTCTCTCTCTCTCTCTCTCTCTCTCATACTTACACATATATTTCTATTTCTCCCTCTCCCTCTCCCTATATACATATTTATCATATTATCTCTCCCCTACCTCTTCCTCTCTATCTATCTCCTTGTCTCTATCTCTCTATTTGTATCTCTCCTCTACCTCTCCTCTATCTTTATATCTACTTTTATATACTCTAAACTAATGAAACTATTGGTAGGAACTTGATACTTTGTGTCCCTTGTTTTTGTGATTGGATTTTAGGTTTTTATTTTTTCAAAAATACCAATTAGTTGCAAAACTTCTTTAAGATAAAAATAAGTTTAAACTTATGAAAAAAATCAATAATATTTAAATTAGAAAATAAAATTATAAAGATCTTATTATTCATTTATTTCAATAAATAATAATTAAATTTTATTATATATCATTTCTTTGTGATATGTTTTGAAAAAAAAAAAGATGGTGAGAAGTTTCTTCAATAGCGTGGACTATAAAATGTACATTTTATTATTGTATGAATATAGTATCTAATTTGGACATTTTGGTGCATCAATTGCTCCTAATCTTGAACTACCACTCTTACATGTTTAGTTGTTCGGTTCCTCCTTTTCTAATGGTTTATAATTTCTTGGACTAAGTCAGCCACATAGTGTTATCTCATGAAAAAAATCGTGCACCCACTTGCAAATCTAAAATATCAAAATTATGAAGCTCCCACTTTTGAGGTTATCTTTCTAGGAAATTATGTGTTTTGAAGCTCCCACTTTTGATGTTATCCATGTGTGAGGGCATCAAACATGTACATTTAGTTACATCACTTTGTCTAATTCATAAATATATCTCAAATGCATTAGTTATAAATATTTATATGGCATGCAATTGATATTCTTATTTCATTGATAGTGTTTGATTTCTATCAAGGAAGTGACTACTATCCTCTATATCCTTAGTTTCACACTAGACTTATTTTTCAACATAAGATATTTCTCATATGCAATTTTGAAAATAGACAAATGGGTTTTATACTTCATAAACATGAAATTTGGTAGTGCACATAAATTTTAGAGATATAAGTGTCACAAGACTATATTATATGTGTAATTTATTCATAGGCTATAGAAAGAATAATGTTTATTAATTGTCACTTATATAAATATTGATGGATCTTCTAGGGGGAATCTTAGGCATTCTAGTGTTGGTGGTATTGGCAAAATTGGTTCTAGTGACATTCAATTTTTCTTTTCCATTTATAAAGGGTTTCAGATGAATAAATTCATGGAGACTCTTGTCATCTTGTACACTATGGAGAAAGGTTGCTCTCTTGGATGGAAATTGATTCTTTGTGAATATATTGAATGAGTGGTGATTGGATGCTACTAACTAGGGATTAGCCATGGTTATTAGGAAGATTCTAAGCCTAAGCGAGTTTTTTGACTTTGTTCCCTTTTCTCATATTCCCTGAGAGTATAGTAGAGTAGAAAATTGCTTAGCCAAATGGGTGTTTGAATGACTAGAGGGTTGGAATGTTGTAGACAAGGGACATTTACCTTTGGATTTATATCACAAGTTCAAGCAATTACTTGTGAAGGTTAAGGTTATTTAATTAGTTTTTCTTTGTTGGATTGTTGGCCATATCTATTTTGTAATTTTCTTTTGTGATTAAATTTTTTTGCTCTTTTTGTGAAAAAAAATATTATGAATTAGAAAGGAATACTCCAAAAAAAATTTACTTTAATCAATATGAACTCATTCATCATCTTAATTTATTCTGAATTTAAACTCCATATTTTAAACTTGTAGATTTCTCATTATATTTTTGAAGAATTCTATTCTATTTTTTCGGTAATTCCATGTTTCATGCCAATCCTTCATAGTGTAGACACCTATATTTCACCACTCTAATGTTGTTAATAGTTTACTTTTCTCTTATTGACTTATGAATTTTATCATATTAATTATTAAATCACTGCATGATTAATTAATTGATTTATCTAATTAAAACCTTCTAATAACATCCCATATATAGTTAATTGATTAATCATTATTAATTAATGAATTTATTTATTAATAAATACACATATTAAATTAATATAAATAAATAAATTTAAGTCTGCTTATTCACATTTCAGTCAATGCCAAAATAGTTGGCTTAACATTCAAGTCACTTGACTACTCAAGTAACCTCTTTAAATAATTAATTGAATCAATTGACTAAATAAACAAGTTAATTTAATTGACTAATTAATCAAATAAATAACAATAAATGATACCTCTAAAACCAAATTTCATCAAATTAATCTTTGCCTTAAATTTCTCATGCAAAAATCTATAAATCTACTCTTCCTCAATATGATCATGGAGAAATTATAACGTGCTAAAAACTTTGTCAAACATCACATCCACTCTCAGGTCATGTTAATCCAACAAAGACCTGACAATTAGAGTTTATTTGACAAGAAATAAATATGTAGTTAAAGTTGTGATTGGATAGTGCTTGTTCTTGAAGATATGTATGAATTGTTAATTTCTATAACCCAACAACAAATTATTTGCTCAATACAAAAATCCATCTTTTCTCCTCCAATTTGGTGAAATATTTTTTGACTCTCATCATGTGGCAAGAAGCCTCACTATCAATATACCATAAAATTTTGGCAATTGAACTTGAGAGACATGCAATGAGTGAAGAATCATTCTCAAACCATGTTGCAAACTTTTCCACCTCTGCAGTAGCCGTAACTTTCTTCTTCGACTTACCCTTGTTTTTCTTATTTGGGCATTAACTAGCATAGTGACCCATCTGATGGCAACAAAAACATTTTATCTTACTCAAATCTTTCTTCTTCCCATCCTTGGAAGAAGACCCTTCAGTTTTCCCTTTAGTTAATTTATGCTTGCCCTTACTCACAAGAGCAAGATTTTCTTCATCTTTAACTTTCTTTGTTTGGCCTCCATGATGAGAACTTTCATGGATCTCCTCCTAGAAAATCATCCCAAAGCCTTGCCCAGTCGAATAAGTGATCTCTATCGACAATTCACTTAACAAACACTTCCCAGTTCTTTGAGAAGTCATTTAGGGCTATCCACATGAGCTCATCTTCAACAATCATCTCTCCAACAACATCCAACTCATCCCTGACTTGTGTGAATCTGGATAAGTAAGAGGTCACACTTTTAGCCTTGGACATCTTGGTGTTATGTAACTTGTCGTTGAATATCATCTTATAACTCTAATAGTTTCTTTGATAGATTTTTGTGAGTGTATCCCACATTTCTTTGGAAATGTCTTTCTTGGATAGATGATAAATCAAATGATATTTTACCTCATCAAGGATAATCCTCTAAGACTTGGCCTCCTTGATTTCATATGAATCTAAGGCAATAAGATCATTTACTAGTGGAGTCATTTTCATACTAGCATAGGTCCACAACCTATTCTCCTTGAGAACAGATGTAATCTGAAACTTCCAATGTAAGAAGTTAGATGCACCCTCAAGCTTGTCCTCATACTGAACACTGATTGCCATTGCAAAATAAGACGCTCAAAGAAATTGAAACGTGAAACCTGGATAAATCTGTAAAACAAAAATAGGCATTGTATTCAGAGTTTAGAGCTCTGATACTATGTTAATTTCTATAATCTAGCAACAGATTAATTACTCAATAAATTCACAAAAAGAACGATTTAAGTCAATCTGATTTATAACAACTAATACACTAGGTCAATTAACAAAATGAATAGAGGAAGCAAATTAAAATGAAACAAAACACATGAACACAAATAACACTGATATACCCAGGAAACCCCAATACGGGGAAAAACCTACAATGTTGAATCTTCTATTCATCTTTTAGAGAAAACTTTCCTTTTGAATACAATCGTACTTGCTACAACAATTTTACATATATAACCTTCTTGATGAAAAAATCAACTATGCAATAGAAGTGAAACTTTCCTCAAGCAACACATTCTAAGAGAAAGTTTCCTTCCATGATGCAAACTGGAACTTTCCTTAAATGAAGCAAGAGAAAGGAAACTTGTCTCACATAACTAAAACTATCCATACATAAAACTACTCGTAGTGTAAACCTCACAACTCTAGGAAATAATTTATTTACAAAATAAAAAACATTATCCTACTAAACATTCAAAACAAGCTGCACTTAAGCAACTTCCACAACCACACCTTCCTAACTATAGAAATATAACACGACTTTCATCTATGATTCAATTGAGACTGGTTAGATAATGAATGAATAAGGATGATCAAAGTTCATGGTAGATAGAGAGAAAATGGTCTATTTCTCATTATCTTCTCCCTTACAATCTTCTCTTCTTCGCCACTAAGGTAAGAAGAAACTAGACAAAAACCTCTCATCGTAGTCACTGATCTTGGCAAGCTTGGAAACCTCAAAGTTATTTTTAATGATTGACAGGTGTTGACATATAGGTATAATAAGAGAAAATTATGTTTACAACTGATTTGTTTTCTTGTTTAAGATCAATATTTGAATATAAAGTTATGGATACTTTCAACGTATTTTGACAAATGGATAGTTACAATGTCATCTCAAGAAGATTGGCCCTTCAATAAGATGAAAATGTCCATATACAGAAAACATGAGTACATGTTTAAATATTTTATTTTTGTGTAGGAAGATACATAGAATTTTATATTTTTGTTATAGGTCTACACATCATATTTCTGCTCTTCATTCATAAAGGTGTTTCAATCTTAAAGACTAAATATGTTTATTATTAATTTTATTTATTGTATCAACTTTGGAAGTTCTAAAAAGAGGGGACTAGTATCATAGGTTGCTATGTTGGGACTATGATGGTTTATTCTATTTACTATGATGATAACTAGTTCAATGGAAGAGTCATAGAGAGTTATTTTTTGATAGCTTGTATTAATGGTGGAGTTCACTTTTAACAAGTGGTGTTAGGAATGTGTTGCATATGGGAAGGTGACCATTATGATGAGTTATATGTTAGTACTTTGGAAAGTTTCTATGTACAACATGTCATGAAAATGGCAACTTGTTTTCTATGTCACCACATACCTTTTTGGAATTGGAGTTGGTTTTAAAAACCATGGGCACTTTCTGATTGTATTGAGCTCTATAAATATGTGGATTCTTAGTGTATAGATGATAGGTTGGATATCTTCTAAGAAGCTTTCGTGTTGGATTTTCTCCAAAAAAAAAATTGTTGATGCAATTGTTACCTAATTTTGCTTCTAGCTCAATCAGGTAGAGCTGGAGTAGCATTTACATTGAAGATTGAAAGTACATATCAATTTATGCTAAGTGTTCATACAAGCAAGAGATTCTATCAAATGAAAATGGATTCAGTGCACATTTTCAGAAGCAACAAAGAATATACAATGGAACATAAAGAATTTTTTTTTTATTCATAAATATCAAAGGTTGAATGTCCCACACAAGTCGTGGGAAATTTATCTGAAGAAATACATTATAAAAGAAATGATCTGTCATTTCCTAGAATGACGAATCCCACAGTTGAATGTTGCATCTTCATTGCCAGTTTGTCTTGCCATCCAGTAATACCTGCAAGAAGATAAGAGATATTGTGTTAGAAGCTTGGGATTCCAAATCTAATCTTACACATCATCAACAGATGCACAATCTACTTCTATTATGCATCAAATCAGTTATGCAATCATTACATGAATCAAAGAGGAAAACAAAAGAACAAATTTGAACTTCATTATTCTATCTAATGTGTTTGCTCCATGTGCAGATACAGGTAAATTGTTCATTAATGTTTCATAAATCTTACAGCATGTGGAGTAAAATGGGATCCCACAAGGGTTGATCTTAGTATGCTTTTAATTGTATCAATAAGCACAAATACAAAGAGCATGAACGATATGAGTAGCAAATTTTGTAAGAATTTGACAATGAAATACAATGATGAGGCCACAATCAATTAGTTGAGTGAATCATTGAAATATATAACATAATGAGTAGTATATGCATAATCATCAATTGTATTATCAAAGGGTATTCACTCCCTTAGAATGGTTTGAGACAATGGTAATACAAAGACCAAAAAGACAATTCATGGCAATGATGATCCAAAGAGGTCATTTGTTGTTATAGGAGTTTGGACTTCCCCATATGAGTGTAATTAGTCAAAAAATTAGAGGTTAAGAAAAATGATTCACAAGAAGATAAATGACATAGGTTACAACTAAAAAATGACGCATCAAAATCATACAAATGATAGATGGAGATTACACATCTTAGAGAAGCTATGAAAGATTGTACCCTGCACCCAAAAGGAGTGAATAAAGGACATTATTAAATACATGAAGGGGGTTACTATTATGAGACAATATTTACTTTAAAGGAATCACAGTCACAGTCAAATATGGCAGCACAAAGACACATAAAATAATCATGAACAGTGCATTGAATGGATAAATTTTAGAGTCATTAACCCAATGTGTAAGTAGGACAAGTAAAAGTAGAGCAACCTTAGTGACTGTTAGGACTGTGACAAAGTTAGAAAATTATAAATACTTTGAAGTATGTAGAGACATTAAAGGATTCATACAAATGAATACAGACCAATGAAAATCTTAAATTCTAGTCCTTTTGTTTGAAAGTCATGATAGAGGATATAAGCCTTTTCAATAAAGGATAGTGAGAACAAAACATATAGGTTCTCTTGTGATAAGAATAGAAAATAAGGATAACACAACAGTAAATAGCTCAAAGAAAAGTAATTATTTTTGCTATCAAACACAGTCAGAAAGCAATTATGGAAATATAGTGTTTGAGCAGACAAATTATAGTCACCATATGAATCCAAAGATGGTGGTAACTCATGATAATAGAGGTTCAAAGCAATGGCATAAAGGTGATATGTGTCTTACTATTTAGTGATTGACATGTGCTTTGATGATTAGTGGGGGTTCAAGATTATAAGAAGCCAATAAAGAACAACAAAAGCCTTTAGAGGAGCATTGATCATATCAAAATAATCAGATCTCGACCATAACAACAAAGAAAAAATAGAGCACAAAGTCAAGAACAATGAAATGATTATCTTTTTATAGTTATAACTGGGTAAGTGCACTAAGTTGTGGTACCAAAAGGGGGTCTTAAGATGCCACTTTTTTCTAAAATCAGCAAAGTTTGAACTTCAATGATAAATTGAGGATAGTTACACTCCAAATTTGAAGATGCAACAAGAACACAAGTCGGAGTGCTTCGAGTCCACTTTCTAAACTACTAATTTTTTTTGAAAATGGTGGAGATTAAGGGCTTCAAAAAGGGGGGCTGCAAAAACTGGTCTTGTTTTTATGCAAAAAACATAACATAGCATCTATTGTGGCCCCCCTAAAATGTTAACTTTTTTTTTTAATTTTTAAAATCGCTTCAATGAGAAGTTAGTTAACACGTTGTAGTTTATGCCAGATTTTTCAGCTAATTTTTTAATAATTTTCTAAGTAGACATCCTGAAAAATAGAAATTTGAGCATGCTCCCCCCTAAAATCATTGATAACTAATCAAAAATGTTTTTTTTTTAAATTGTATAGAATGGAGTCTAGTTTCTAAAATTATAAGTTTCTTCAAAATCCAATGAACGTGTAAAAAACTATACCCAAAATAGTGCATGTTGATTTTTGACCAAAAATGGACACGCTAACAAAAGAAAATATACATAAAAGCCTTAATGGAAAAAAAATGAGAAGAAAAATACATGCTTGGATAGATAAGAGATAGATTGAGGTTTCTATGGTGTGTTTTTTTAGTTTCATTGAAACACGTGTAAACCTGATGAGGAGCACGACCAAAAATATTTGTTTTTTAATCTTCTAATAAAAATACATCTCAGGCTTGAAATGGTTGTCCAACCCTTTAGGTTGGATTCCCAAGTACAATCCAACCTAAAGGGTTGGTGGTTTCTAAACCCAAATCATTTGGAAAGCGCCAACTATGGCGCTCACCCTATTTGGCACTTGCCAAATGCAAAATTTTGAATTTTCACATTTGGCACGCACCAAATGTTCTGCATTGTCTAATGTGTAGGTTTTGTGAGTGTGTAGATTCTAGTTTTAAGGATCATATAAAATTTCAGACTTCATCAAATTTAAGTACTTAGTATGCTTCTATTAGCATTCTTCAGCTATGTATCTCACTCTCTTTATCATCCCCAAACACTAGACCTATCTCTATCCCTCTCTTGTCTCTCTCACTTATATCTCCCCTCTCTAGGTAAACCCAACTTCTCTACCTTTCATTCCTTCCTTAACCCCATATCTATCCTTGACTCCCTCCCTCTCTCTTCTTCTCTCTCATTCTCTTAATATTTCACTCCCCTCCCTCTCCATTCTCTTGGTCACTACCTGTCCTTTCTATCTTCTCTCTCCACATATGTAGGTCTCTTACTCCCTCCCTATTCACCTTACTACCTCTTCCTCCTTATATTATTACCCACCTCTCTTTTCCCCTCTAGGTATGTAACCTAATTAATTGTCCACCCTCTATTCCTCTCCCCCATCTTTATATTTCTCTCCCTCTCCCTTACCCCTATCCACTTATGAACTCTCTCCCTCTATTATCTCTCTCCAAACCTATCTATCTCCTCATTCCTTAGGTCTCATAATCCCTTCATGTCTAACTCTCCATCCATCCCCTCTTAGTCATCTTTTTTCTCTTCTATCTATTCCCTTTCTCCATTGTCTAGGTTGTCAACTCTCCCTCCCACTCTCTCTACCTCCCTCTCTCAAATTTATAGGTTTCTCCCTCATTCTGTCTCCACCTCTATACTTATCCATTCATGTCTCATTAGGCACCTATCTTTATGCCCCTCTATCTATCTCTCCTCTATCTCTCCCATCTATTAGAATAACTGGTGGACAACTAAAAGTGGAGGGGGGGGGGGGGTGAATCAATTGTCAACAGATTATGTTAATCAAACCACTTTATAACCTTTAATCGGAGCATATAAACATGAATACTGAAATAGAAGAAACAAATACCAATAAGAAATAAAACTTAAGAATGAAACAAAGAATTAAAACAATGCAACCATACCACATAGCACCATGATGTGTATGTGGAAAACCCGGTAAAGGGAAAAACCATGGTGGGAAGCCTACCCATAGTCAAATAATATTTCTGCAGAAAGTATGTGATGCAATAAAGGACCTGCACATGCAAGAAGGCACACTATCTAGAGCGTACTTCTCATTACAAAGGAATCTAACTGACTACAGAAAGGTTATAACCACCTCAATATAATTGGACAACAATCTAGAAGAATGAACTACGAAAGATAGCATCTACCATGCTTGATTACAGTCCCGGTTAAGCTCAATACCAGAGGCCTTTGACCTCTTACATAAACACAATTTGATCTTCAATGATCAACCAAATCCTCTACCTGGATGATATTACATTATTGGCACATTTCATTCCACTACCCCAACCATTCCCATTCCCATGATCTACAATGAGATCTTACATCAATTTATACAAACCCTAAGGCCTAAACCAATTAGGTCGGCCACCTAAAAGATATTACGATAAGATCATTACATACATCCATATTACAATGATATTCCATGTCATCTTTAGACCAAAACAATATTAACCAATCCATAAATCATCTCGTTAACGTGTAGGGAACGCGCTACATGATACCGGTCCATAACCTAGATAGGTACCAAACCTAATTGGGGTCCACCATGCCAAAGGGATGTCTCCAATTAGTTGAGCCACAATCAAAGATCATCTTCTGCATCCTAAATTCAATCTAGAAGCCACACCAACACCACTTATGCATCCTGTCAAAGATTCTTAGAAAAATCTCTACTGGTAAAACCCTAAACCCTTACCGTTATAGGCTTACTAGAGTGTATGATATCATCCAATCACTAAGTCAATACAAACTAACCAAAACATACTCCAGAAACATGAAACACATCAAACCAATCATATTCCATTGATCCAAACATGTCAGTTGTATCAAAATGATAGTCCCTTCTGTCGATAACACTAGTTCTTCTACCGGTAACCAAAACTTGCATGTCGGTAACCAAACATAACAGCTAGTGTTGACATCAATGACAAAACATCAATGCAACACATAATCAATTCCTTCATATTGTGAACAATCTCCCCCTTTGGCATTGATGGCAACACTAGATGTGAAAAAGAAAACATATAAGTGCCAAGAAATGTCAAAAATTTCTCATAGAAGATATAACAATGAAAAACTAAAAATCCCAGCAACTCCCTCTGAGGAGTGCAGTCCAATCTGAAATCTGATCTAAATCTCTACCCCATATGATATATTATGATATTATTTTTCACATCATGTATCTCTTTTCCTTTGATATCAATGCCAAAGATATGACATAGATATCAAAATCCTATGAATCTCAAAGTTGACTACTCCCCCTGAGTAGTATCACCACTACATCAATCTGGAGAAAAGTATAATGTTGATGATGCATACCAGACTGATGCACTAATCCATTAGTTAATTTTCTATAGAAGGGGTATATACCCCTAACATATCTCTCAAATACTCAAATGATTCCTTAGACAATGATTTACTAAATATATCTGCAATTTGTTCTTTAGTGTTCACATAAACCAATTTGACTTCCTTTTCTTCCACCTTGTCCTTCAGAAAGTTATATTTGATTGATATGTGCTTAGTCTTAGAGTGAAAAACTAGATTTTTGGACATTTCAATAGCTGTAGAGTTATCACAATAGATAACTACTGGTTCACTGTAATTTACCTTGATATCCTTCAACATTTGCTTCATCCACAAGACCTATGTGCAATTAGTTGTTGATGCAACATATTCAGCTTCTACAGTAGATAAAGAAATGCATGATTGTTTTTTGCTGGTCCACAAAACCAATTTCTTTCCAAGAAAGAAATCTCTACCATAAGTGCTCTTCCTGTCATCAATATCTCCTTCCCAATCTAAATCTGTATATGCACATAAAGTGAAGTTATCATCTCTAGAATACCATAAGCCATATTATGTTGTTCCTTGCAAATACCAGAATATCCTCTTTACTGCACATTCATGATTTTCTTTAGGATTATTTTGATATCTTGAGACAATACTTACTTCATTCATAATGTCCGGTCTAGTCTAAGTTAGATATAACAAGCCTCAAATCATAGAATTATACCTTGTCGAATTTACCGGTGCAGATGTGTCTTTGATAGATAATTTCTCATTTGTCACCATAGGAGTACTTACCAGTTTGAAATTATCCATACCAAACTTCTTCAACAATTCCCTTAGATACTTAGTTTGACAGATAAAAATGCCTTTGTCAGTTTGACTAATCTGTGAACCTAAGTAAAATCTCATTTCACCAATCATAGATATTTCAAATTCATCCTTCATATTATTAGAGAATTCCATGCACAATTTATCTTCACCTCCAAAAATGACATCATCAACAAATACTTCAATAATCAGAATATCATTATCAGTGATCTTGTAATATAAATTACTGTCAGCACTGCCTTTAGTAAAACCAAACTTCAAAAGATATTTATCCAACCTTGCATACCAAGCTCTAGGAACTTGTTTCAATCCATATAAAGTTTTCCTTAACTTGTAAAACATATCTTTGTTATCTATTAGTGAAAATCCATCAGGCTGCTCAATGTATACTTCTTCCTCATTTTCACCACTCAAAAATGCATATTTAACATCCATTTGATAAACCGTATAGTTCTTGTATGCTGCATAGGCAAGAAATAGTCTAACAACTTCAATTCTAGCTACATGTGCAAATGTCTCACCATAATCAATTCCTTGCATTTGAGAATATCCTTTACAAACTAGTCTAGCCTTATTTCTTATAACTTGACCATCCTCATTTAGTTTATTTCTAAAACCCATTTAGTTCCAATAACATTCTTATTTTTAGGTCGGGGAACTAAAGTCTAAGTCTTATTCTTTTCTATTTGATCTAATTCATCTTCCATAGCCTTTAACCAAAATTCATCTTTACAAGCTTCAATAACAGATGCCAGTTCAATTTGAGAAATAAGACATGCCTCTTCATTTTCCAGTCTTCTTCTTTTCATAACTCCCTTTTTCCCATCTCCAATGATTTGATCTTCAAAATGATTTAATATTAAATACCTTGGTGTCTTCTGAACTTCATATTCTCTGTTCTGATCACTAGTCACAGTTGAATTTTCTGATTGTGTTAGTGTAGCTATCTCCGTGTCTTGTACTGGTTAAGGCATTTCTAGATTACTTATGATCATTTCCACTATCGGTTCTCTATCATATGATATAGATTGATCTCTGTATTGCTCATCCACTTTCACATTTGTGCTCTCCATAATTTTTTGCAATATTTTGTTATAACATCTATATGCTTTGGTCTTAACTGAATATCCAAGAAATATCCCTTCATCACATCTAAGATCAAACTTCCCAATTGAATCATCCCTTTTGATATAATATTTACTTCCAAAAATTCTAAAATATTTAAGAGTACGTGTATGTCCAAACCATAATTCATAAGGAGTCTTACTAGTTTCACTTTTGATATGAACTCTGTTGAATGTGTAGACTTCTATACTTACTACTTCTCTCTAGTAGATGTGAGACAATTTGGATTCCATTGTCATGGTTCTTGCTGCATCCAAAATGGTTCTATTCTTCATTTCCACTACTCCATTCTACTAAGGAGTCCAGGGTGCAGATAATTGTCTCCTAATTCCATTTGTCTCACAATAACTGTTAAATTCATGAGAAGTGAACTCACCAACTTGTTCTGATCTTAGACATTTGATTTTCAATCCAGTTTATGTTTCCACCATTGCCTTAAAGATCTTTAATTTCTCAAAAGCTTCAAACTTCTCCCTTAGAAAAGTCACCCACATCATTCTAGAATAATCATCAATTATTAGCATGATGTACTTATCACCTTGAAAGGTTCTGGTTCTTGTTGGACCACATAATTCAGTATGAATCAAATCAAGCATATTACTAGATTTATCATGTATGCTCTTAAAATAAGTTCTAACTTGCTTTCTCAATTGACATTCCTTACATACCGTATTATGAGGCTTTATAATCTTAGGTATATCTCTAACTTCCTTTGTTGAACTGATCTGAACAATACAATCAAAATTAACATGACATAACCGCTTATGCCATAACCAACTCTCATCAATATTACCAATCAAATATCTCTTATCACCAGTGTTCAAGTGAAAGATATTGCCTCTAGTCTAAGTATCGGTTGCAATCTCCAAACTAGTTTTGTTAATGATTTTGCATTTTCTATCTTTGAACTGAAGTTGGAATCCCTTATCCACCAATTGACAAACACTTAAAATATTATGCTTCAATCCTTCTACATAGTAGAAATTATCAATATTATGGTTACCATCCAGAGAAATAATACCTCTACCTTTGATCATACATGATTTGTCATCTCCAAATCTGATTTGTATTCTTGCAGGGACATAAATTTTCTTTTATCTCTAGTCATATGATGTGAGCATCCACTATGAATTACCCATTCATCCTTGTCTTCAACTTTTGCAGCCAGGGCCTTTTCTTCATTCTTGATAACTGGTTCTGGTTCGTCTTCCTTTATAGTATAGAACACCCATTCCTTTCCAGTGTCGGATCCAATAGCAAAATCTTTTGCTGGTTCATCATATGAATCCGTGATGCCTTCCTCATCCACTATGTGGCATAGTTTTTTGTTATTGAATCTATATTTTTTTTATTAAGGTTAAATGATTTCTTAACTCTTTCTTCAAATCTTGCATTCCTTTAAGGACTTCTAGATGAAAAATGACCAATCTTATTACATGCAAAACATTAAAAGGTGTTTTTCCTTCATACTTACTTCTTGTCGGTCCTTTAGGTACTCTTCTAGAAAACAAGGCTTGAAGTTGCTCAAATTATTCATCCTCTTTCCTTATATCTTATAATTCTTTTTCAATCAGAGCTCTCCAATCACTTTTGCTGGTAGATGATGATGTATGAAAAGAAGGTTTAGATTTTGCAGTCGCAGAGGGTCCAAATTCTTCAAGCTCAAAAGCAGATAATTTCCTAATCAGAATGTCTCTGTTAAATGAAGTTTTTGCCATTGTTCTCAATTCATTAATTGTAGTAGCCTTCATCTTGTAAGCTGATGGTAGGGCTTTCAAAACTTTAGAAACTATTTCATCTTCACTCAGAGATCCTCCACAACATTGAATTCCCATGACAATCTCATTTACTCTTTCCATAAATATAGCAATTATTTCATTATCTTCCATCTTCAAGTTCTCATATCTTACCTGGTAACCATCAAGTTTCAAAATTTTGACAGTAGGGTCACCTTCATTCAGAGTTTGAAATTTATCCCACATAACATTTGTAGATGATTTATCAGTCAATCCCATGATTTGCTGATTAGTGAGTGCACACAAGAGGGTTTCTCTTGCTCTGCAATCATTTTCAATATTTTTGTCCAAGTCTACTGGAGCAGGATATCCAAATGCTGAATCATAAGGTGTGTATCCTTTCTTAGTGATCTCCCAAATATCCTTGCCAAGACATCTAAGATAAGTCTCCATTCAAATTTTCTATATCCCATAGTTTGTTCCATCAAGCTTAGGGATTTCTCGTCTAAAAATAGTTGTCAGTGGATTTGAGTTATTAGTTGCCATAGGATCTACCTCGAGTGGTTAAGCTTCTACAAAAGACAACCAAAGCTCTAATACCAATTGTTAGATTAACTTATGGACAACTGAGAGGGGGGGGGGTGAATCACATGTCAACAGATTATGTTAATCAAACCACTTTATAACCTTTAACCAGAGCATATAAACATGAATACCTGAATAGCAGAAATAGATACCAGTAAGTAATAAAACTTAAAAATGAAATAGAGGATTAACACAATGCAACCATACCACATAACACCATGATTTGTATGTGGAAAACTTGATAATGGGAAAAACCACAGTAGGAAGGCTACCCACAGTCAGATAATACTTCTATAGAAAGTAAGTGATACAATAAGGGGCCTGCACATGCAGGAAGGCACACTGCCTAGAGTGTACTGCTCATTACAAAGGAGTCTCATTGACTATAAAGAGGTTATAACCATGTCAATATAATTGGACAACAATCCTGAAGAATGAACTACCAAATATAGCATCTACCATGCCTGATTACAATCGCGGTTAAGCTCAATACTAGAGGCCTTTGACCTTTTACATAAACCCAATTCGATCTTGAATGATTGACCAAATCCTATGCCTGGATGATATTATGTTATTCACACATTTCATTCCACTACCACTACCATTACCATTCCCATGATCTGCATTGAGATCTTACACCAATTTATACAAACCCTAAGGCCTAAACCAATTAGGTTGGAAACCTAAAAGATATTACAGTAAGATCATTACATACATCCATATTACAATGATATGCAATGTCAGCTTTAGACCAAAACAACATTAACCAATCCATAAATCATCCCGGTAATGTGTAGGGAACACGTTACATGATAGTGGTCCATAACCTGGATAGATACAAGACCTAATTTGGGTCCACCACACCAAAGCGATGTCTCCAATCAGTCGAGGCATGATAAAAGATCATCTTTTGCATCTTGAATTCCATCTAGAAGCCACACCAACACCACTTATGCATCCTATCAAAGATTCTCAAAAAAGGCTCTTTCAGTAAAGTGCTAAACCCTTACCAGTATAGGCTTACTAGAATGTATGATAGAATCTGATCACCAAGTCAATACCAACTGACCAAAACATACTCCAAAAATATGTAACACATCAAATCAATCATATTTCATTAATCCAAACATGCCAGTTGTATCCAAACATTGGTTCTTCTACCGGTAAACAAAACCTATCTATCAGTAACCAAACATAACAGCTAGTATTGACGTCAATGAAAAAACATCAATGCAAGACATAATCAATTCCTTCATATTGCCAACACCATCTAGGTATTTACCCTCTCTCTCATGCTCTACATATCTCATCTCTATTTATCCCCTCTCTAGTTCTCTCCCTTCCTCTCCACCTCTCTCTCTCCATCACCCCTTACCCATATCCCTTTATGAACTCTCTCCTTCTCTTATCTCTCTCATCACCTCTTTATCTACCAAAAAATCTAGACCTATTACTCCCCCTTTCTTCTCTCTTCCTCACCTGTATATCTCTCCTCTCTAATTCTTTCCTTTCCACCTCCTTATCCCTCTTTCTCTCTTTGTGAATTTGAATCTCTTATTTTATTCTCTCTCTCCCTCACCTATCTACTCTTCCCTCTCTAGGTCTCTCAGCCACTCCCTACCCACCTGTCCCTTTCTTCATAGATCTCTCTTTCTCTTTATTCTTCCCTCTCCTCTCTTTTTTCTCCCTACCATGTACATGATTTAGACAATAGGTTGTAGGATATAAGGTTAATTGTATGGGGTACAAGATGGATGGAACAATATTTAGGGTAGATATGGTTGAGGGTAGTGGTCGTATTGATACTTGGGATACCATATGACCCTTTAAGACACCATATGATCCCTTATGATACCATATGACCCCTTAGGACACCATATGACCCCTAGCAACACCATACCATGTCCTAAGGGGTCATATGGTTTCGTTAAGGGTCATATGGTGTCCTAAGGGGTTATATGGTGTCGTTAGGGGTCATATAATGTCATATGGTATTCTATGACCCCTTAGGAGACCATATGACCCCTAACAATACCATATGGTATCCTAAGGGGTCATATGGTGTCTTAAGGGGAAATATTATCTTCTACAACCCCTTAGAACACCATATGACCCCTAATGACACCATATGGTGTCCTAAGGGATCATATAGTGTTTTATGACCCCTTAGAACAACATATAACCCCTAACAACACCATATGGTGTCCAAAGGGGTCATATGGTTTCCTAAGGGGTCATATGGTGTCCTAAGGTATGACCCCTTAGGACTGCATATGACCCCACATGACACCATATGACCCCTAATGACAATATATGGTATTCTAAGGGGTCATATGGTGTCATTAGAGGTTATATGGTGTGCTATGGGGTCATATAGTGTTCTATAACCCCTTAGGACACTATGTGACCCCTAACAACACCAAATGGTGTCCTAAGGGGTTAGATGGTGTTATAAGGGGTCATATAGTGTCTTTAGGGGTCATATGGTGTCCTTAAGGGTCATATGGTGTTCTATTACCCCTTAAGATACCATATGACTCCTTAGGACATGTCATATAGTATCGATAGGGTTCATATGGTGTCCTAAGGGGTCATATGGTATTTTATTACTCATTAGGACACCATATTACCCCTAACAACACCATATGATGTCATTAGGGGTCATGTGGAGTTCTAAGGGATCATACAATGTCCTAAGGGGTTATATGGTGTTCTATGACCCCTTAGGATACCATCTGACCCCTTAGGACACCGTATGACCCCTATGGACACTTATGGTGTCCTAAGGGGTCATATGGTGTTCTATGACCCCTTAGGATACCATATGACCCCTAAAGGCACCATATAGTGTCTTAAGGGGTCATCTGATTTCCTTAGGGGTCATATGGTGTCCTAAGGGGTCATATGGTGCTCTATGACCCCTTAGGACACCATATGACCCCTAATGTCACCATATGGTGTCCTAAGAGGTCATATGATTTTGTAAGGGGTTCTATGGTGTTCTATGACCCCTTTGGACACCATATAACTCCATACAACACCATATAACCCCTAACAACACCATATGGTGTCCTAAGGGGTCATATGGTATTTTATGACCCCTTAGGAAACCATGTGACCCCTAATGACAACATATGGTGTCCTAAGGGGTCATATGGTGTTCTGTGACCCATTGGGACACCATATGAACCCTCAAGACACCATATGACCCCTAAAAACACCATATGGTGTCCTAAGGGGTCATATGGTGTTCTTTGTCCCCTTAGGATACCATATGACCCCATACAATACCATATGACCCCTCACGATACCCTATGGTATCCTAAGGGGTCATATTGTGTCCTAAGGGGTCATAGAACACCATATGACTCCTTAGGACACCATACGACCCCTAATGACATCATATGACCCCTTAGAAAACCATATGATGTTGTTAGGGGTCATATGGTGTCCTAAGGGGTCATAGACCACAATATGATCCCTTAGAACAACATATGACCCCTAACAATACCATATGACCCCTTAGAACACCATATAGTGTCCTTAGGGGTCATATGGTGTCATAAGGGGTCAGATGGTGTTCTAAGGGGTCATAGAACACCATATAACCCCTTAGGACATCGTATGATCCCTTAGGACACCATATGACCCCTAACGACACCATATGGTGTTGTTAAGGGTCATATGGTGTCCTAATGAGTCATAGAATACCATTAGACCCCTTAGGACACTATATGACCCCTAACGAGACCATATGACATGTCCTAAGGGGTCATCTGGTGTCTTAAGGGGTCATAGAAGACTATATGACCTCTAAGGACACCATATGACCCTTTATGACACTATTTGGTATCGTTAAGAGTCAAATGGTGTCCTAAGGGGTCATAGAACACCATATGACCTCTTAGGACACAATATGACCCCTAATGATGCCATATGACCCCTTAGGACACCATATGGTGGTCTTAGGGGTCATATGGTGTTCTAAGGGGTCATACAACACCATATGAACCCTAACGACACCATATTACCCCTTAGGACACCATATGACCCCTAATGACACCATTTTTAGAATAACCAGTGGACAACTAAGAGGGGGGGGTGAATCAGTTATCAATAGATTATATTAATCAAATCACTTTATAACCTCTAACCGGAGTACATAAACATTGAATAATGGAATAGAACAAATAGATACTGGTAAGAAATAAAACTTAAGAATGAGACAAAGAATCAATACAATGCAATCATACCAAATAACACCATGATTTGTACGTGGAAAACTTAGTAAAGGCAAAAACCAATGTGGGAAGCCTACCCACAAATAGATAATACTTCTATAGAAAGTATGTGATATAATAAGGGGCCTGCACATGCAGGGAGACACACTCCCTAAAGCATATTGCTCATTACAAAGGAGTCTCATTGACTACAGAGATGTTATAACTAACTCAATATAATTGGACAACAATCTGGAAGAATGAACTGCCAATGATTGTTAGGTCCTAGAGACAATTGAGAGGGGCGGGGGGTGAATCAATTGTCTATAAATTCAAACCAAAATTAACTTAACCAAAACTTAATGCATAATACCGAAAAACCAAACTTTATGCCGGTAGACAGTTTTATCAGTTAATTACAGTACCGATAAAGATTAATGCATGAAACAGAAAGACAATAACATCCACAACACATAACACCAATGTTTGTATGTGGAAACCCTCTAAGGGGAAAAACCATGGTGAGAAACCTTACCCACAATCACATGATACTACAGCAGATAGAATGTGTACAAATAGGGGGTCTGCACATGTAGAAAGGCCAAGCTCCTAGAGCTCACTACTCAAACACAAATGGGATTCACACTGACTACAATTGGATGGTTAGATCCAATAAAGATGTACTACTCAAAATAGCATCTTCATATGCTAGATTCAGTACTGGTTTAGTTCTGATTGCCTTCACAAAAACCCTCCTTCACCTTCAAATGATGTCTATGTCTATAGCTCTACTTATTCTCTCATATACCTTATTCATACTTCCTTACACTCACACATCGATCTTACAAATAAGATCTTACATATATACCGAAGCCTAGAAGCAAAATGTGTAGGTCAGCTTTACAAAAGATATTACAATAAAAAAAATTTACAAGTAAAACAGTAACCGATGCAATATCCGATTCAACATGTCATCTTAATGAATTTACAATAATAATAAATCATCTCTATAGTATGTCGTGTTGATCTACATAGATAAGCCTGTCGGTGCTTATCCTGGACCTATTTGCCAGTAACAGCAAATATGCAAACTCAAATATACCAATGAATAAATCTCCAAGACAAAGTGTCAAAATGATGTCTTCAACATAACCAAGTATTCTTCATGTCATTCCAAGTGTTGGTGAACAATATATCCTACCAGTGAACCAGATACCAGTGACTGTGCATAAGTTACTTGCTTGCCGATGAACACTGCCAATTCTCCAAGTGCCAGTAGGTTGACTAGAGTTGATAAGTGTTGACATCAATGACAAAACCATATCAACATATCTAAAATACCAACAATGATAGCATCTACCATGCCTAATTATAGTCCTAGTTAAGTTCAATACTAGAGGCTTTTCACCTCTTACATAAACCCAATTCGATCTTCAATGATCAACCAAATCCTCTTCCTGAATGCTATTACACTATTCAAACATTTCATTCCTTTTACCTTTTCCATGATCTTACATCAATTTATACAAACTCTAAGGCCTGAACCAATTAGGTCGGCCACCTAAAAGATATTACAATAAGATCATTACATACAACCACATTACAATGATATGGCATGTCGGCTTTAAACCAAAACAACATTAACCAATCCATAAATCATCCCAGTAACATGTAGAGAACACTTAATAGCACGTTACATCATACCGGTCGATAACCTAGATAGATACCAAACCTAAATAGATCCACCATGCCAAAGCGATGTCTCCAATCAGTCGAGGTATGAACAAAGATCACCTTCTGCATCTTGAATTCTATCTAGAAGTCGCACCAACACTACTTATGCATCATGTCAAAGAAATAGAATGTATGATAGCATCTGATCATCAAGTCAATACCAACTAACAAAAACATACTGTAGAAACATGCAACACATCAAACAAAACATACTCCATTGATCCAAACATGTTAGTAGTATCCAACTAATAGTCCCTTCTGCTGGTAACACTAGTTCTTCTGTCGGTAACTAAAATCTTTCTGCTAGTAATTAATCATAACAGCTAGTGTTGACATCAATGACAAAAAATCAATGCAACACATAATCAATTCCTTCATATTGCCAACAATCTTCCCCATTGGCATTGATGGAAACACTAGATGTGAAAAAGAAAACATCTAAGTGCCAAGAAATGCCAAAAAATTATCATAGAAGATATAACAATGAAAAAATGAAAAATCCCAGCAACTCCCCCTGAGGAGTGCAGTAATATAATCAACAAATACTTCAATAATCAGAATAATCACATCCAAAAATGATATAATCAACAAATACTTCAATAATCAGAATATCATGATCAATGATCTTGTAATATAAATTGTTGTCAATGTTACTTTTAGTAAAACCAAGCTTCAAAAGATATTTATCCAACCTTGCATACCAAGCTCTAGGAGCTTGTTTCAATCCATATAATGCTTTCCTTAACCAGAAAACCATATCTTTGTCATCTTTCAGTGAAAATCCATCAAGTCGCTCAATGCATACTTCTTCCTCAAGTTCACCATTCAAAAATGCACATTTAACATCCATTTGATAGACCTTATGGCTCTTGTATGCTACATAGGCAACAAATAGTCTAGCAGCTTCAATTCCTTCCATTTGAGAATATCCTTTACAAACCACTCTAGCCTTGTTTCTTACAACTTGACCATCCTAATTTAGTTTATTTCTAAAAACCCATTTAGCTTCAATAACATTCTTATTTTTAGGTCAGGGAACTAAAGTCCATGTCTTATTCTTCTCTATCTGATCTAATTCATCTTCCATAGCCTTTAACCAATATTCCTCTTTACAAGCTTCAATAATAGATGTCGGTTCAATTTGAGAAATAAGACATACCTCTTCATTTGACATTCTTCTTCTTGTCATAACTCCCTTGTTCCTGTCTAAAATGATTTGATCTTCATAATGATTTAATTTTACATATGTTGGTGTCTTCTGAACTTTAGGTTCTTTGTTCTCATCATCATTTATAGTTGAGTTTTCTGATTGTATTGGTGTAACTATCTTAGTGTCTTGTACCAGTTGAGGCATTGTCAGATCAGTTATGATCACTTCCACTGTCAGTTCTCTATCATATGATATAGATTAATCTTTGTATTTCTCATCCACTTTCACATATGTGCTCTCCACAATTATTTATAATCTTTTGTTATAACATCTATAGGTTGTTCTCTGAATTGAATATCCAATAAATATCCCTTCATCACATCTACAATCAAACTTCCCAATCGAATCATCCCTTTTGATATAACATTTACTTTAAAAAAATTTGAAATATTTAAGAGTAGGTGTTATGTCCAAACCATAATTCATATGGAGTCTTGTCGGTTTCACCTTTGATATGAGCTTTGTTGAATGTGTAGACTGTTGTACTTACTGCTTCTCTCCAGTAGATGTGAGGCAATTTTTCTTCCGTCATCATGGTTCTTGGTGCATCCAAAATGGTTCCATTCTTCCTTTCCACTACTCCATTCTGCGGAGGAGTCCAGGGTGCAGATAACTATCTCCTAATTCCATTTATCTCATAATAACTTTTAAATTCATGAGATGTGAACTCACCACCTTAATTTGATCTCAGACATTTGATTTTCAATCCAGTTTCTATTTCCACCATTGCCTTAAAGATCTTGAATTTCTCAAAAGCTTCAGACTTCTCCCTTAGGAAAGTCACCCACATCATTCTAGAATAATCATCAATTATTAGCATGAAGTACCTATCACCTTGAAAGCTTCTTGTCCTTGCTGGACCACATAATTTAGTATGAATCAAATCAAGCACATCATTATATTTATCATGTATTCTCTTAAAAGAAGTTCTAACTTGCTTTCCCAATTGACATTCCTTACATACCAGATTATGAGGCTATATAATCTTTGGTATATCTCTAACTGCCTTTGTTGAACTGATCTTAACAATACAATCAAAATTAACATGACACAACCTCTTATGTCATAACCAACTCTCATCAATATGAGCAATCAAACATGTCTTATCACCAATGTTCAAGTGAAATCTATTACGTCTAGTCTGAGTACCAGTTACAATCTCCAAACCAATTATGTTAATGATTTTGCATTTTCTATCTTTGAAGTAAAGTTGGAATCCCTTATCTAGCAATTGACCAGCAATTAAAAGATTATGCTTCAATCCTTCTACATAGTAGACATTATCAGTATTATGCCTACCATCCAGAGAAATAATACCTCTACCTTTGATCATACATGCTTTGTCATCTCCAAATGTGACTTGACCGTCATTGTATTCTTGCAAGGACAACTTTTTTTTTATCTCCAATCATATGATGTGAGCATCTACTATCAATTACCCATTCATCCTTGTCTTCAACTTTTGCAGCCAGGGCCTTTTCTTCATTCTTGATAACCAGTTCTGGTTCATCTTCCTTTATAGCATAGAACACCCATTCCTTTCCATTGTCAGATCCACTAGCAATGCACGTTTCTTGAAAATGAATTGCTTTGTAAGAAATGGGCAAGTTGATTTTTCTTTTTAATCTTGTAGAAAAGAGTGGATTGTTCTTTTTACCTTTGGTAGGAAAATTGAAAAATTGTTGTTCTTTGAGAGTCCAAAATGAAGAGGTTTTTCCCAATCTTGCAAGAAAGTAAATGTGAATTTGTTGTTCTTTTTAAACTTGCAAATTTTGATTCTTTTTAAACCCAAACAAAAAAAGTGGTTTATTTTAAGCCCATTCTGCTAGCTCATCATCTGAATCAGTAATGACTTCCTCATCTGCTATGTAGCATAGTTTGTTTTTCTTGAATCTATATTTGTTCTAATTAGGCTTAAATAATTTCTTAACTCTTTCTTCAAATCTTTCATTCCTTTCAAGACATCTAGATACAAAATGACCAATCTTATTACATGCAAAACATTTAAAATGTGTTTTTCCTTCATACTTACTTCATGTCGATCCTTTAGGTACTCTTATAGCAAATAAGGCTTCAAGTTCCTCAAATTATTCATCCTTTTTCCTCATATCTTCCAATTCTTTTTCATATAGGACTTTCCAATCACTTTTGCTAGTAGATGATATTGCATGAAAAGCAGGTTCAGATTTTGTAGTTCCTGAGGGTCCAAATTCTTCAAGCTCAAAAGCAGACAATTTCCCAATCAAAATGTCTCTATTAACTGAAGTGTTTGCCATTGTTATCAATTCATTAATTACAGTAACCTTCAACTTGTAAGCCTGTTGTAGGGCTCTCAAAACTTTAGAGACTATTTCATCTTTACTTGGAGATCCTCCACAATGTTGAATTCCCATGACAATCTCATTTACTCTTTCCATACATGTAGCAATTCTTTCATTATCTTCCATCTTCAAGTTCTCATATCTTACCCGGTAGCCATCAAGTTTAGTAGTTTTGACAGTAGGGTTACCTTCATTCTGAGTTTGAAATTTATCCTAGATGACCTTTGTAGATGATTTATCAGTCAATCCCATGATTTGTTGATCATTGAGTGCACACAAGAGGGCTTCTCTAGCTCTGCGATCATTTTTAATATTTTTGTCCAAGTATGCTAGAGCAAGATTGCTAGATGCTGGATCATAAGGTGTATATCCTTTCTCAGTGATCTCCCAAATATCCTTGCCAAGACATCTAAGATGAGTCTCCATTCGGAATTTCCATATCCCATAGTTTGTTCCATCAAGCTTAGTGGGTTAGAATAATCGATGGACAACTGAGAGGGGGGGGGGGGATGAATCAATTGTTAACAGATTATATTAATCAAACCACTTTATAACCTCTAACCGAAGCACATAAACATTGAGTACCAGAATAGCAGAAACAGATATCGGTAAGCAATAAAACTTAAGAATGAAATAGAGAATTAACACAATGAAACCATACCACATAACACCATGATTTGTATGTGAAAAACCTGGTAAAGGGAAAAACCATGGTGGGAAGCCTACCCACAATTAGATAATACTTCTGCAGAAAGTATTTGATACAATAAGGTGCCTACACATGTAGGGAGGCACACTGCCTAGAGCATACTTCTCATTACAAAAGAGTCTCACTGACTACAGAGAGTTTATAACCACCTCAATATAATTTGACAACAATCCAGAAGAATGAATTGCCAATAATAGCATTTACCATGCCTGATTACAGTCCCTGTTAAGCTCAATACCAGAGGCCTTTGACCTCTTACATAAACCTAGTTAGATCTTCAATGATCGACCAAATCCTCTTCCTGAATGATATTACATTATTCACACATTTCATTCCTTTTACCTTTTCTACATTCTACAATGAGATCTTACATCAATTTATAAAAACCCTAAGGCCTAAACCAATTAAGCTGACCACCTAAAAGATATTACAATAAGATCATTACATACAACCACATTAAAATGATATTCCATGTCGGCTTTAGAACAAAACAACATTAACCAATCCATTAATCATCCCAGTAACATATAGAGAACACTTAATAGAATGTTACATGATACCGGTCCATAACCTAGATAGATATCAAACCAAAATAGATCCATTACGCCAAAGTGATGTCTTCAATCAGCTAAGGCACGAACAAAGGTCATCTTCTAAATCTTCAATTCCATCTAGAAGCCACACCAACACCACTTATGCATCATATCAAAGATTCTTAGTAAAAGCTCTGTCGGTAAATCCCTAAACCCTTATCGATATAAGCTTACTAGAATGTATGATAGCATCCGATCATCAAGTCAATACCAACTAACCAAAAAATACTCCAGAAACATGCAAACAATCAAACAAAACATACTCCATTGATCCAAACATGTCAATAGTATCCAACTAATAGTCCCTTCTACCGGTAACAATAGTTATTCTACTGGTAACCAAAATCTATATGTCGGTAACCAATCATAACAGCTAGTATTGACATCAATGACAAAACATCAATGCAACACATAATCAATGCATCTATATTGTCCTAAGGGGTCATATAGTGTCTTGAGGGGTCATGTAGTGTTCTATGACCCCCTAGGACACCATATGACCCCTTTTAACATCCTAGTATATGACATGACCCCTTAAGATACAATATGGTGTCGTTAGGGGTCATATGGTGTTGTTAGGGATCATATGGTGTCCTAAGGGGTCATATGGTATTTTATGATCCATTAAGACACCATATGACCCCTAACAATACTATATGACCCCTTAGAACACCATATGATGCCTAATGACACCATATGGTGTCATTGGGGGCCATATGGTGTCAAAAGGAGTCATAGAACACCATATGACCCCTTAGGACAATATATGGTGTTGTTAGGGGTAATATGGTTTCATTAGGAGTCATATGGTATCCTAAGGGTTCATATGATGTCCTTAGGGGTCATAAAACACTAAATAACCCCTTAGGACATCATATGACCCCTTAGGAAACCATATGGTGGCATTAGGGCTCATATGGTGTCCTAAGAGATCATATGGTATCCTAAAGGGTCATAGAACACCATATGACCCCTTAGGACACCATATTACCCCTTAGGACACCATATGACCCCTAATGACACCAAATGACCCCTTAAGACACCATATGACTTGTAACAACACCATGTGTTGTCCTAATAGGTAATATGGTGTCATAAGATAGATAATAATGGTTTCTTAAGGGGTCATATGGCCCACCATGCTCCTACACATACCCAAATGGGTTATATAGAGATATGAGATACCTAGAGGGGGAGAGAGCTATGAGAGACCTAGATAGGCTGAGAGAGAGAGAGGGTTGAGATAGATGGAGGGGAATAGAGAGAGGTTGGTAATGAGATATGGATGAATATGTAGAGAGGTGGAGAGGGAATGAGGGAGAAATATAGAGAGGGGTAGAGAGGGTGTGATGGAAAGATGATGATTTATACAGTAAATAGCAAATAAGAATTAGTAGGGAAGGGAGAGATAGATGGGGATAAGGAGGGAGAGGGAGATAGAGAGGGAGAGGGGAAGAAAAGAATGGTAATTCCTATAAATGGGAGGGAGGGATAACAGGAGAGATGAAAGAATAAAGAGAGAGAAGAGTATGAGGGGATTGAGGGAGATGTGGACATAGAGGGACTACAAGGAATAGGTAAGGAGAAGATAGAGAGGTGGGGGGAAAGAGAGAAGAGGAGAAGAGAGTTAAAAAATAAATAGGGGTGAAGGGGGAGGGAGCTAGAGGGGAAGAGAGAGGGAGAGAACTAGAGAGGAGACAAATAGATAAGTGAGAGAAATATATTGGAAAAGAGAGATGAGAGACCTAGATGACAAGAGAGAGGAATGAGATAGATAGGGGGGGAGAGAGAGGCAAGTAATGAGACATGATGCAGAGGTAGATAGGTAGAGAAGAAGGAAGTGATAAACCTAGAGAGGTGAGAGATAATTGATGACCTAGAATGTAGAGAGAGAGAGAATAAAAGAGGAAGAGAGAATAAAAAGTGGGGGAGTGATATATATATGTGGGGGTATGTATGGATGGGGAGGTAGAGAGGGAGATGGGAAGAAAGGAAGGGAGAGACCTAGAGAGGGGAGGGAGGGAGAAGAGAGGAGTAATAGGGGATGGATGGAGAGGTAGACATGGAGGGAGTGAGAAACCTATGGAAGGAGGAGATAAAGAGGTTAGCGGAGGAAGAGAAAAGGAGGGAGTTCATAAAGGGATAGGGTTAAGGAGGAGGGAGAGAGGGGTAGAGAGGGACAAAGAGAACTATAGAGGGGGCATATAGATAGGTTAGAGACCTAGATTGCTAGAGAGGAGTGAGATAGAAAGAGGGGGATAGGGAGAGGTAGGTAACGAGAGCTATATGCAGAGGTAGATAGGTGGAGAGGAAGGGGGGGAGAAACCTAGAGAGGGGAGAGAGAGTGGGATGGAGAGGTAATGACCTAGACAATGAAGATAGAGAATAAGAGAGGAAGAGAGAAGACGAGAGAGTGGGAGTGGGAGATAGAGAGTGAGAGAGGAAGAAAGGAAGGTATAGACCTGAAGAGGGGAGGGAGGGAGAATAGAAGAGATAGAAGAACAAAGAGACGAGTAAGAGGAGATGGATAGAGAGGTAGACATGGAGGGAGTGATAGACCTATAGAATGAGGAGATAGATAGGTTTGGAGAGAGGGAGATAGTTCATAAATAGATGGAGGTAAGGAGAAGGGAGAGAAAGGTGGAGAGGGAGGAAGAGAACTAGAGGGTGGATAATTAGATAAGTGAGAAACCTAGAGGGGAGAGAAATGTGAGTAATAATATAGGGAGGGAGAGGAAGTGAGGTGAATAGGGAGGGAGGGACAACCCTAGATATGGGGAGAGAGAGGATAAAAGGGATAGGTAGTGACCAAGAGAAAGGAGTGGGAGGGGAGAGAAACAATAAGAGAGTGGGAGAGAAGAGAGAGGGAGAGAGTCAAGGATAGAGAAGTGAGAGAGACAAGGGAGGGACAGAGATAGGTCTAGAGTTTGCAGAAGATAAAGAGAGTGAGATACATAGCTAAAGAATGCTAATAGGAGCATGCAAATTACTGAAATTTGACATGTTGATTATTGAAATTTGACTGTGTGAAATTTATTATGATCCTCTAAAAACTAGAATCTATATTATAAGTCCTATAGAGATATACTTAAATGTTATATTTCATGTATATATTCTTCTTTGGGGGTGGATATAACTTGTGCTCAGATTGGAAAATCTACACTCACAAAACCTTCACATTAGACAATGTAGAACATTTGGCGAGCACTATATTTGGTGCTTGCCAAATGCTTTTCTTGGGAGAATACCAACCCTTTGGGTTGGATTTTCCTTGGGCATCCAACCCGTAGGTTTGGACGACCTTTTCATGCCAATGATGCATTTTTGTGAAAAGATAAAAAGTGGCACCTTCTTGGTACCACAACTTGGTGCACTTACCCAACTAAGAGATCCAAGTCTACATAGAAGGTTGATATCAACCCTTAGTTATAGGGTTTATCAACCCTTAGTTATAGGGTTTAAATCCCAAATACTTTCAAAAACCATAAGTAAAGTTCATCATGCAATGAACACTATGTCTTTTTCCTTCAATGGAATTTAACTTATGACCGTGTTTGGTATGCACCTTCACTGTCAAATGATGGTGTCAGTCATTCACTGTCTAATTGATTATGGACTGAGACCTATGTAGGGCTGTATAATGAACTAATCTTTACAATTTAATCATTCTTTGCATAGATTAGTTTTAAAGGAGGCAGAAAGAAGCAAAGGGATTTATCTCTAGTAAATTTGCTAAAAGGACATCATAGTAGCTATATATCTAGATTAGAGGTCAAGAGATGGTAATCTATTAGGGAGCATTGATGCATTGATTATTCTCTATGAGATAAGTCATTATGAGCCACTAATAAAATGGTACGAAAATATTGAGATCATACAATGTGGTCATAGGTATGTTCTGAGGACTTATTCATTAGAATTTCTAGAGAAAGAAAGATAACATTGAATGTAGTCTTGAAGAAGGGTTTTTCCATAGCTAAGACACCGACCTTTGCAAAAGCATTGTAACCAATTCAAGCAGCCATTGTAGAGACAAAATACATGATGTGTCCAAATTTCATATTTGACTTGAGTCACAGAGAACTCAAAACACAAGTATCAAGACAAAGACCATGAACAGTCACACTAACTAGGAGTCAGCTCGAAAATGTAGTGAGCTCCAAGGCATAGTATGAAGATATGTAGTCATTAAAAAATATAACAACCACATCATAGAATACCAACGGCATTTTGTAGAAACCCTTATGTTCTAAACAAGAGATGTCAAATCAATGACACATTTTATTAGAGAAGAGAAAGGTAATTGATAATAACAGAAAAACCCTTTCGGATTTTAAGAAAATCAGTCTATAAAAGTTTGTGTTCTAGTAAAGAATTAAATTAGACAAAAGACCAAATTACCACAAATGTAATGATTGAATAAAGAACTCAAGTATGGAGTTAATGTACAGAAATGGCAAACAAACTCACCAAATCCACCTTCAAGTCGACTGACAAGAAAACATTCCAGAGCTTCATCAAACCCTTGTCTACAAGCAAACCCTCATGGTGCTAGCCTAGAACAGAGAAGGATAACCAAAGGATACAATGAATGCTTTATGTTTTTTATTACCCTAATATGCTTGACTATACTAAGGCATTTTTGGCTTTCTTTTAGTATTTTCCTTCTTTCTTATTAATACACCATAGGTATTAATAAATATTAAGTGTTAATATCACTTTTGGTAATGTAAGTAATAAATATTATGTGATTTTTTTGCTTAATGAATATTATTATTTATGGAGAAAATAATGTAACAAAACAAGTAATGGAAGAAGCCAAGTCAAGTTGGAAGGTGTCAAAGTGTATGCCAAGTTTATAAGAGAAGCTGAGTTAGTTTTCAAGCATAGGGAGAGCATCTAGGGGATGTTTCATCTTTTGTTGGTGGAAATTTAGGCCCTTTGACCAAGTATTGGTAACTTTTGAGGTTTGTTTTGTGACTCATTGTGATGGAATTAGTCTTGCATGACTTTTCCATACATTTGGGCTTATTTCATGGAGATTGAGGGGCTAGATTTTAGGGTGGAAAATTAGATCTGACCCATGAAAAGTTTAGGTCCTATTTTGTTGGATTTTAGTTAGAGTTGGATATAGTCAGTTATGTGACTCATTTTGTATCAGTTAGATTACTTAGTTATTTTTTTCTCTGCGACTTATGTGAGTCCTTTGAGGAGAATACAAAGTATGGGAGAACTCACAAAGTTGGTTCCCACTTTCGCCAACGAAGGAATTTGGTGAAAGTGGGGAGTTTTTTTTTTGCGGGGTTCCAGCGAAATAGACATGTTTGATCGAACTACCCCTCTGAGTTCGAGCAAACCGGCTTGCGGTTGTGAGTTCGCTCGAACCACAGGTAGATTTTTGGTTTGAGTGAACCCACCAAAATATTAATATTTTAAGGGGTTCGCTCAAACCCCCCATTCGCTCCAACCCATTTTCAGTTAGGTTTTTTGAAAAATTTTATAAATAGCAAATGTGACAGTTAAAGAGTCATTGTCAAAGTTGTCTTTTTCTGTCCAGTGGGTGTTGGATCGAACCAGTCGTTAGTATCATGTCACCGTGCTTTGTCTGCAACAGCTAGCGTCTCTCATATTTCAGTTTTTGACCTTTATTATATCAGGTGCACAAAATAACCCTTTGTTTGGTTTAATAATGTCTTTTTTTATTAAATTAATAAATAATTTGTTTGTTAATATTTTTTTTAATTAAATAATTGTATAGTTATTGTTTTTCAGCATTTTAGAAAAATGTTTGATAATTTATTGTATTTCATTATTTTAGAAAAATGTTTGATAATTTAATGTTTTGATTGAAATGTGTCAATTTGTTTTTAAAATTACATAACTGTATATATGTATTTTTTTTTCAACATTTTAAAAAATTGTTATGAAAAACATAGAAAACTAAGGTAGTAAATTAGAACTTAGAAAAACATAAGAAAAAAAAGAAAATTAGAAAAAATCACAAACCTAAATATAATAAATTAAACGTTAGAAAAATTAATAAATTTTAATTTAAAAAAACATTAGAAAATTTAGATAACAAATTGGACAAAATAAATCCTCTACAATGTGACCCAATTTAACATCCTATTACACGCACAACATGACCCCTTAAGACCACATATGCCCCTGATGACACTATACGTTCCATTAGGACCATAGAGGATCACATATAACATGCTAGTGTACATATGGCATTCCCTTTAGGATCACATAGTGTCCTAAGGGGTCATATGTGGTCCTAAGGGGTCACACATGTGTGACCCCTTAGAACCACATATGACCCCTTATAAAATCCTAGTGTGAATGACATACCCCTTAGTCCATCACATAGTATTTTAAGGGGTCGTATGTTGTCCTAAGAGGTCACACATGCATTAACACATGTGTGACCCCTTAGTAGGACACATATGACCCCTTATAACATCCTAGTGTACATATGACATTCCCCTTATGATCACATAGTGTCCTAAGGGGTCATATGTGGTCCTAAGGGGTCACACATGTGTGAATCCTTAGAACCACATATGACCCCTTATAAAATCCTAGTGTGAATGACATACCCCTTAGTCCATCACATCACATAATGTCTTAAGGGGTCGCATGTGGTCCTAAGGGGTCACACATGCATTAACACATGTGTGACCCCTTACTAGGTCACATATGACCCCTTATAACATCCTAGTGTACATATGACATTCCCCTTAGGATCACATAGTGTCCTAAGGGGTCATATGTAGTCCTAAGGGGTCATACATGTGTTATAACACATGTGTGACCCCTTAGAACCACATATGACCCCTTATAAAGTTCTAGTGTGAACGACATACCCCTTAGTCCATCACATAGTGTCTTAAGGGGTCGTATGTTGTCCTAAGCACTCACGCATGCATTAACACATGTGTGACCCCTTAGTAGGTCACATATGACCCCTTATAACATCCTACTGTACATATGGAATTCCCCTTATGATCACAAAGTGTCCTAAGGGGTCATATGTGGTACTGAGGGGTCACCCATATGTTATAATACATGCATGACACCTTAGAACCTCATATGACCCCTTATAAAATCCTATTGTGAATGACATACCCCTTAGTCCATCACATAGTGTCTTAAGGGGTTGTATGTTATCCTAACAGGTCACGCATGCATTAACACATGAGTGGCCCCTTAGTAGGTCACATATAACCCCTTATAACATCCTAGTGTACATATGACATTCCCTTTATGATCATATAGTGTCCTAAGGGGTCATATGTGGTCCTAAGGGGTCACACATGTGTTATAAAACATGTGTGACCCCTTAGAACCGCATATGACCCCTTATAAAATCCTATTGTGAAGGACATACCCCTTAGTTCATCACATAGTGTCTTAAGGGGTCGTATGTGGTCCTAAGGAGTCACACATGTGTGACCCCTTAGTAGGTCACATATGACCCCTTATAACATCCTAGTGTACATATGACATTCCCCTTAGGATCACATAGTGTCCTAAGGGGTCATATGTGGTCCTAATGGGTCACGTATGTTTTATAACACATGTGTGACTCCTTAGAACTGCATATGACCCCTTATAAAATCCTAGTGTGAATGACATACCCCTTAGTCCATCACATAGTGTCGTAAGGTGTTGTATGTTGTCCTAAGGGGTCATGCATGCATTAATACATGTGTGACCCCTTAGTAGGTCACATATGACCCCTTATAACATCCTAGTGTACATATGGCATTCCCCTTAGGATCACATAGTGTCCTAAGGGGTCACACATGTGTTATAACACATGTGTGACCCCTTAGAACCATATATGACCCCTTATAAAATCCTAGTGTGAACGACATACCCCTTAGTCCATCACATAGTGTCTTAAGGGGTCATATGTTGTCCTAAGGGGTCACACATGCATTAACACATGTGTGACCCCTTAGTAGGTCACATATGACCCCTTATAACATCCTAGTATACATATGACATTCCCCTTACAGTCACATAGTGTCCTAAGGGATCATATAGTGTCCTAAGGGGTCACACATGTGTTATAACACATGTGTGACTCCTTAGAACCATATATGACCCCTTATAAAATCCTAGTGTGAATGACATACCCCTTAGTCCATCACATAGTGTCTTAAGGGGTCATATGTTCTCCTAAGGGCTCACACATGCATTAACACATGTGTGACCCCTTAGTAGGTCACATATGACCCCTTATAACATCCTAGTCTACATATGACATTCCCCTTACAATCACATAGTGTCCTAAGGGGTCATATGTGGTCCTGAGGGGTCACACATGTGTTATAACATATGTGTGACCCCTTAGAACCACATATGACCCCTTATCAAATCCTAGTGTGAATGACATACCCCTTAGTCTATCACATAGTGTCTTAAGGGGTCGTATGTGGTCCTAAGGGGTCACACATGCATTAACGCATGTGTGACCCCTTAGTAGGTCACATATGACCCCGTATAATATCCTAGTGTACAGATGATATTCCCCTTAGGATCACATAGTGTCCTAAGGGGTCATATGTGGTCCTAAGGGGTCACAGTACATGTTTTATAAAACATGCGTGACCCCTTAGAACCGCATATGACCCCTTATAAAATCCTAGTGTGAACGGCATACCCCTTAGTCCATCACATAGTGTCTTAAGGGGTCGTATGGCATTCCCCTTAAGATCACATATTACAGATTTAATAATTTTATAATCATATGGGCCCAAATTAAAAAAATATAATGACCTCTATTTTTTTTAGATATGGAGTTCAATAACAAGAAAATTGTCAAAAAATTTAGAGACTTGTTGCATTCCATGTTATATATCATGTTCTTTAATTTTTTATGTATTTCAAAGATTTAAATATACACATGTTAGATTTCTCTATCTCTCTGAAATCTATGTTATCTCTAGATCTGAAATATATGTTATCTCTCTCTCTCTAAAATATTTAAATTTTTTTATGTATTCTTGAAGATTTAAATTTTTGAAAATGAAAATGATCTCTCTCTCTCATGAAGATTTATATGTATAATCTCTCTCTCTCATGAAAATGATCTCTCTCTCTCTCTGCTTACATATTTATTTTAACTTTATGACATGTACCTAGATAGATGGCATCCCAGGATATACCTTCACAGGCTCCTGATCAGGATCCACTTGCGTAGGCTCCTAATCAGGAGCCACACATTGATGATGTTGATTCTCCATAGCAGAATCCCCCCTTGCCAAACATTGCTACTATTTTCCAATACAATGATCATGAGTTGCATATGTTGAGGGCCATATTAGATGACCCCAGTATTGATGGTGTGTACAAGAGTACATGCACATCTATTTTTGATAGTTTGCAGACATTGAGGGACTGCTTAGTTTCTCACACTTCATTCTCACCTGAGGTTATATAGGATATATATAGACAGTTGAGGAGTGAGGTGAGGGGTCCTCATTCTTTCACTGATGTGGTGGGGGTGGTCTCGAAGGAGACCATCAAGGAGAGATGCTTTCCACACTATCAGGAGAAGAGTAAGGTGAGGGGATATCAAGTCACGAGATGTATTTACCCACAAGTTGCATCATTGATTTACCCACGCTTCTTAGCTACCCATGGTTGTTATCCTAATAACTACCAAATACCATTATACTTTGCACAATAGGTATTTGTTGAGGTTCATTGTTAGATGAAACCAAACTACCTTGATATTCCAGGATATTATGGACAGGGGAGGGGCAAGATTGCTGATAGAGATACATATCATAGGCGTGATAAAGCTCTGCCTAGACATAGGGACCTTGTTGGCCAGATATTTCCTGTAGTAGTCCCAGCCATGACCCCCATAGTGGATCACATTGTGATTTCTTCTCAGAGAGAAGCAATTGATAGGATTGGATAGATTGCATCAGCAACAGCCACCATATCATATGACAGGCTAGGCAGATATTTGATGAGTCGACCATGATCACGATCATCCATAGATCATGCATCTTCTAGTCATGGGGGGGCTTTAGATTCAGATGATTGGTATATTACTGTTGGCATCCCCTCCCCATATGAGGTAGCAACTATAGTCAGAGGTAGTAGACATGTACAGATGTCACAGTATTTAGCCGAGGACCTACTACATGCTTACAGTTTTATTTCATCTCGACTTGGGATACCATTGGCTGATGTTAGAGAGGAGATTCATAGAGATGGTAAGGCTACAATAGCATCGATGCATATCCCAAGGTAGTCACAACATTCTCATCACTCTACGCATGCTCCAGGTACTGACCCACCTAAAGATCACTATGTTGCTATAGAGGAGGAGCTACGAGCTGATCAGGTCCATATCACAGATGAGTGCTGCTTGGATTCATTTGAGGAGGAGATACGAGGTGATCGGGTCCATATCATTGATGAGGGTTTGGAATCATTTGGGGAGCAACCGAAAGATTTGAGCCATACTGGGTTTATGGACATGCTACTACAGTCAGACACTTCATCCACGATGCCCACTGATCTAGTTAGCCCCTTGCACTCCTCAGTGATATGTATAGCTAGAGAGAGATATGTAGGCACGAGTGATGTTGTTGATATGATCACAAGACAAGATCAGACTATACAATCGGCTCCTGATACACAGGTATGTACATGTACATGTGCATTTAAATTTTTAGAAGATATGTATACATGTTGTAAATTTGTAAGATAAATCTATATATATAGATCATGTTTAATAAATAATCTAGTTCTAAGTTTTAATTTATAGATCATTTAAATTGATTGTGGACTAATCCTTAAATACATACATGTGTGTGTGTGTGTGTGTGTGTGTGTGTACGTGTATGTATAACAATTAGCTCATGTCACTCCTTCCTTGAGCTCTGAGCATGTGCGTAGGAGAGAATCTTTAGATGTTGTCAGTGGACAGGTTAGTTATGGTTTTTGGTACATATATGTACATGTATGTATACATGCATGTTACAATTTATATTTAAATTTTTATTTAACTCTACTTGGATTTGATGTACATGCACGTCTAGAGAGATAGATATATTATATTTAATATTTAAATAAATTCTACTTTTGCAGGGGTCTATTGGACATCTAGACTCTCACCAGGAGTCTCCCTCAGATGGTCGCTCAATTCATAGTTGACATGATCCTTGTTGATTTGCTCCATACTTTATAGCTGATTTACATTTATCTTTTTATAGACTTTCATATTTTATTTATATATATATATATATATTCATGCACGTACATGAAGTTTAGACTAGATTATACTTTTTACCTGGTTTGTGTTTGCTCAGATTATATATATTTTATGCATGTACATGGAGTTTAGACTAGAGTATACTTTATACCTTGTTTGTGTTTGATCAGATTATATATATATTTCATGCATGTATGCAGTTTAGACTAGATTATGCTTTATACCTGGTTTGTGTTTTATATGGATTATATATATTTCATGCATCATGTATGAAGTTTAGACTAGATTATATTCTTTAAATACCTTGTTTACATGTTTGATCAGATTGTATATTTCATGCATGTATGAAGTTTAGACTAGATATATACTTTATACCTGGTTGTGTTTGATCGGATTATATATATTTCATGCATGTATGCAGTTTAGACTAGATTATAATTTATACCTGGTTTTTGTTTGATAAGATTATATATATTTCATGCATCATGTACGTAGTTTACACTAGATTATATTCTTTATACCTCATTTACATGTTTGATCAGATTGTATATTTCATGCATGTATGAATTTTAGACTAGATTATACTTTATACCTCAGTTGTGTTTGATCGGATTATATATATTTCCTGAATCATGTGATATGAAGTTTAGACTCAAGATTATATATTTCATGCACATGTACATGTTAGATTATATATTCCATGTGCACATGTACATACATGTTAGATTATATATGTACTTTATGTTTGATGGGCTGGAATGGATTATATATATATATATCACGTGCACATGTTAGAAATACTTATGTGTACACTTTAAATATATATATGATCAAGAATGCACATATTCTCTAAAACTTTCAAATTTATATATATATGATCAAGAATGCACATGTTAGAGCTAAAACTTTAAATTTTAAACTACATGTAACATGTATGTACATACAATAGATATGCATTAAAATTTAAAAGAACATGTTCAAACAAAAGAGCATATGGACACTCCAATGAACAATATAAAAATCACACTTGAACTAATGAATATCAAATGAACAAACTAAACTTAATAGGTCATGTACTAAATAGTTCACATGGTATGTGCTTCTAGGTATGTATATTGTAGTTAAATAGTTCACAACATGTACATGTCCTAATTACACATGTCCTAATTCCATATATCAATTTTACACATGTACATATTACATTCTAATTTAAATATGCATTTATTAAATTATTTTAACTAGTGGTCCTTACAAATTACATGCATTTAGAATTAGATATAGTACCTTATACATACAAATTAAAAATGCATTTAAACATGTACATACTTGAATTAACTTCATACATCCTAATTTGATATAATTAAAAATTTCATGTATTTAAACTTAAAAAATATTTATCCAAGTTTCAAAACAAGTTAAGAGATCTAGAATTTATCAAGTATTAATTCAATTCATGTGGTTTGAACCACATGTGTACTTTGGATTACTAAAAATATATAGTTCATACCACATCAAGTGGTTAAGAATGCTCTTCAATAATGCTTAATATTTTGTCATGATCTTCACTATCTCGTCTCCACTTTTGAGACTGCCCTCAATGTGGAACTGTTTGAAGAATTAGGCCAACAACAATGACCAAGTGACTATACTGATATACCTTCTTGTTAATTTGGTATTTAGTGAAATGAATCCCATGTTGAACAATTTTAACTTGTTTGAAATATGTCCCTTGCACTACAACTGAGCCTCCATGTACATGTATATAAGAAATGTGAGAAATTAAAAATTTCCATGTAAGCGATTTGTACATACATATTCAAATCAGTTCAAACCTATGGGAAATGGCATTCCATCACTCATTTCAGATTTTGATAACTTCTTTCTCTCTTCTGTGCAACACAATAAATAATAACTAACACCTTCTATATTTCCATCTTCTGCTATGATTGCAAAAATATCTCCCGTAATTTGACACAAGTTAAATAGAAATAAATTACATGTCATTTTTAAGGAAATATTTACATGTGTACGTCATATGTACCTTTTTTAATCAATCCTAAAATATGATCATAATCACCAGAAATCAAAGGAATGTCTTCAAATTTTTCATCCTCATTTGAATCCTCGTATGTGTCAGAAACATCTAGTGGCACCAATTTCCATTCACTAACATATCCAAGCTCTTGGTTCTTGCAATCAGCATAGTTTTTGAAAATGCATTCAGAACAAAAACATGAATAATCCCTAGTGTATAATGTCCATGGGCGATTATTTGTACTCATGACACAATACAAAGCTCTTGTCCTCTCCACGCTCTTGCATTCATGCATTGATATTGTTTCCACATCTACAAAATGTACATGTAGATCAAGTTGTTAAATTGAAACATTTGAACTAGGAACATGTATTTTTTTTAAGATTAAAACAAATTAAATAAAACACTAAAAGAGAACATGTACCGGTTATCTTCAAAAACACTCTATATGGAAGGGGTCTGTATGTTCTCGATGATGATTCCCCAGGATAATTAGGTTGCTCAAAATGTTTCTCACACCATTCAACAACATCATGTGCATCTTCTATATGATCTCATGTGTACTTTATTTGATGCTTTCTTAGAGCACGTTTGATACAAGCTCCTACACCATCATGTTCACCCTTTCCATGACCACTCTCAAAAAAACTCCAAACATGTGGTATTTTGTCATTTCGATGGTATCTACATAGTGCATAAAATGGCCTTGAAGATTTAAATTATGCCACACATCCATTAGACCAAACAAAATGTTTAACTATTGTTATGCCTCTATCTTTCAAATATTCAAAAAACTTCTTAAAGCAATATTGTACAAAAAGTGTGTCATGCTCCTTATCATCACTAATATAGAAGTGGTACTCTTTCTTAATGACATGATTTTCAAATGTACTATCAATACCATTTAGATTCATCTATGCATGCCGATAACACACATGCACCAAAATAGTGATTTGCTTTGAAAAGTAATACTCTGACTGAATCTCTTTTTGATGTGCAAAAGAGTAATTCTCTGCGAAGTCAACTATAGATAGAATAGTTCCAAGTGGGAAAGTGTCTCTTAATCTTTTAAATTGTTCTGCTTGCCACTTGGCAAAAAAACCATGGCATATGTATGGTTTTATCAACTTATGAAAATTTTCCATAAATGTTCCAATAGGTATTTCCTCTTCTACATAATCTAGCCTTGTAGATTCTTTTCCAAATTTTGTTTCAAATTTTTTGTACTTGTAACTCTTGCAATTTACCATCTTCCTCATGTTAGTATCTTCATCTCTCAAAGGTAATTTAGCCAAGTCCTCGCATGTTCCACAAATTCCTCTTATGCAATTTATTTGACCGGTTGCATTATCATCTGATTTATCACATAAGATGGATGCTATGAATTGACTTGTTTGTTTAGGAGGAGAATTTTCATAACCATCACTATCTTCTCTAATCTTTCGATACACCTAATAGTACAAGTCAAATTTGATGTGATAACGACAACAACAAGTTTTGAAAAGTTTGTTTAACTTCACATAATATGACCTTAACCGTTCAAACATGGTTTGTCCAATCTTTATATGAGGGTTTGTTTTAGTAACAACACATACAATTCATGTTTTGTTGTGTCTATCCAATGTTTTACATGGAGATCATAATGATTAGGACCAATCCTTTGCTTGATAACATCTCTACTATTTGATGAAGGATGAGTATTATCATTCCAAAACCTTGTCACAAAGTTCTTAACAACATCTTCAATTCTATCATAGCGAGGAGCTCTACACATAATTGCCCAATTCTTTTCTGAGGTAGTATCATCCAAAATATTTCTCCTTTTAACATATTTAGATATTGTCCTTTTGATACCTCTGCCAAAACCTTGCTTCGCTCTACTCTGCTTTTATTCGCTCTCAAGATAAATACATAAAAATGCATATTATACAATTATTCTCTATCATAACCTATCACATATTACCACTTCCTTACATCACATATCATATCCTTACTTATATTACAAATGATCTACAAGATCTCATAAATATATGAGTCTTTACAATACATCATATCAGCCATACAAATATAATATTACATTACAATATATTTCACATAAACAATATTATTTCCAAGTTAGCTTGGACTGCCGGTATAATCTGTTGCCGGTGTAATTGGATGTCGGTGTGAATTAAACCTTGTAGTGACTACCGGTGCCAGTGGGTGAAGTCTATTTCCAGTAGAACCTTTGAACCTTGTTACTAGTTGGTTGCCATCAATGACAACATCAACCATTCTCATCTGAGTGTGTAATGCTAACAATCTCCTCCTTTGGCATTGAAGGCAACACTTATGACAAAAATCAAAACTAATATCCAAAATTTGAAGCCCAAAAACTGAGAGTGCTCCCCTTGAGCAAGTGATCTCCTTCTGTATATTTTTCTCATTACACAACTCCCCCTTTGACATCAGTGACAAAGGATGTCAATATAATCAAAAATTCAAAAATTACTTAGAAACATGTATTCGGTTATGTACAATCTGAAAAATGTCTAGCAAAACCAAGTTAAGACCTTGCAAAAACTTTGTACTGTCAGAAATTACAGTCTCTGTTTGTCGGATCATCCCGGTGAGATAATGCATCTATTGCTCTGATGATCTTTCCCCTTGAATAGTTGCCTTAGATAGCTCATTCTGGTGTGTTAACAAATTATCCAATCTAGGACCAAGTTTTTTCTTTAACTCCTGGGTTTTCATCTTTAACCTTGCTTTCTCTCTTTCCAATTTCTCAATCTTTTCTCTTCATAGGTAGCCATCTCTTGATCCAAAATTGATGTTAGTTCTGAAAAACCAATCATATTGTCAGCAATGTCATTAATCTCTTTCTGTATTTTCCTTATTTGCTCATCAATATCTTTTGTTAGATGGTGAGGGTTGTTAGGTCCAACAAGGAAAGTTAATGTACTAAGAGGGGAGGGGTGAATCAGTACCTCAAAAATTTTCTTCAAAAATAATCTTACTGATAAACATAAACTATAAATTGTTGATCTCATAATATAAAGCTAACACATAATTATAGAAGTAGCATTCATACACATTTCACTCCATAACACAAATATTTTGGTTACACATAAACTCTTGGTTAGAGAGAAAAACTATGGTGGGGATGTCACCCACAACTTCACTATTGCAATAATAAAGGTTGCTCAATTAGAGCTACATGTTTAGCTATTTCTAATAGCTTACCCTATTAGGAGTATCAAGATCTTTAGATCTACCTTGCTAAAGGATTTTACAACACTTATACAAAATGTTGTACCTGGTTAAAGGCTTTACAATTTATAGACTTTGTTAGAGTCTCTTACCTTGTTAAAGGTTTCTATTACAACTCAAATGATTCAATAAAATATTTACAAATATCTGTAACTTTACATCTAAAATGTTATAGTAGATTCTATGTGCTCAATATGAAATTACCTTGCTCATAGAATACCTTGGTAATTGATAAATCAACTTAGTAAACCCTTCTATTTACTCTGTCCCTTAAACTGTTCTCTAAAGACTTTCTCAATGACCTCTGAATATCTCTGACAGACATAGTAGTCACAACTCAATGTGTCCTTTTATGATTTTCCTTTTTCAACTTATCTATCCCACACACATGTCTCTTATTTTGATTCTCAAATGATTTTGTATAAATAGATATCTGGGATGGTGATCTGTTCATGCTTTGATCTTACAAACAAGATTCTTTGAATGAATAAAACATAGAAATTATTTCATTAGATAAACTTCCTCAAAATCATACAAAATCTTGAAGTGCAATTTCCTATGCAATAACTGTTCCTTGTTCTCGAATCTTGTAACACGTTTCCACATATGTGTCCAGGTTCATTGAATCTGGTAACATGTTTCTACTTAGTTCAGATCACTTAGTATACCTTCTTTGTTGCTCAGTAGACATAGAACGTTACTCGGTAGACAGCTCAGTGTATGCTTAACTCTGTGACTCCTTTCTTCTGTAAGCGACTGCTTTAGTGCTTACCGACTGAATATTTCAGTAGTATTAACTGACTAGAGTATATAGAATGACTTTGGACATAAAACTAATGACAACTTAATAAATAATAACAATCTACCCTTTTGGCATTAGTCTGGTATGTTTGACAAAACTCCTTTCAAAGTCATAACTCAAAATCTATATACTACAAAATTTGACTAAAATGATAGTATATACAATTGTCATTAAATAGTAACATACTCAAATATATAATCCCCTTATCAATATACTATACATATTTGCATGCTCCTGTGATCAATGCACTGTGTTCTATGCTCTGTGTACTGTGCTCTGTGTACTGTGCTCCCCTTGACAAATTCAACTGTACCTTTGGATACTCTATTCTGCTCGATTCTGTTCTACTCGATACACTCCCCCTTTTTGACAAACATTAGAACTAGTTACCATTCGGTGGGGGCAACTGATCAAAAATAGATTTGTACTTTGTGTGAGCATCATTGAGAGCATTGGAGAGGGCATCCTTGACACTATCCATTAGGGAATTCTAAGCTGAAATGTCAACTAAGAGTGAGATCAAACCATCTAATGTGCTTCCCTCGGCTTGAGTGGATAAGTGGGTAACTCGGTTGATTTTCTCTTGGACTAATGATAGATGAGGAATAAATAAAGTCTAAAGAGTCATGATATCCATTCTTATTTTGTGCTCTTGATTTCAAAGTTCTAACTATTGAGTCATAAGAGTTTGCAGCTTGGTATAGAAATTCTGAATAGAATTTGGCTCGGTGGTCAATTTATTGGAGAGATCGGTGATCTATTTTTCAATAACTTCGGTCTTATTCTTGATATCCTTAATAAATAATGAAAATGTACATAATTTCTAGAATAAATAAAGAATGTTCTTGAGTTGAGGGGACAACTTAGCAATGAATCTAACAAGGTTGACTTTACCTTTAGCAATGGCCTTCTGCACTTCTTCAATCATTTTGGCAGTTAGCTCCTTTTCTTTCAACTTGCTAAGGTATTCAAATGCGTCTACTCTTGATGCTTCTAATTTAGTGAGTAGTTCATCCAGTTGCATATGGATGGTAGCATCTTTATTCATGGTAGCTTCAAGTAGCATGTCGGTTAATAATGCTTTAAACTTCTGAAGTACTCGGTTTTTCTTCTGAATAGCTATTTGTCTTTCTTGTTCTACTTTGGCTTTGCATAGTTCTCCAAATTCAATAAGTGTTTGCCCTTTTAGTTTTGAGATGTCAACATTTGGCAACACAATGGGTTTTGATAGATCTACCTTGAAACTATGCTTGTTCACTTTCTTTTCTTTAGATGATGAGGCTTTCACCAATTGAACTAGTACAATGGCTTTGGAGGCTTGTTCATCCTCAGTAGGTTGCTCGGTAGAGACAATACTTTTATCAGTTCCCTTAGCCTCTGATGAGTCCTTCGGTGATTCCTTGTGTGGGGTCTTAATAGCAATAGTTTTAGTGCATGCAGGTGCTTGAGAAGTATGTTCCTCGGTGGCCTAAGAAGTAGATTGTCCTTTTGTAGACTGTTGACCCTCTTTGCCTTGATCAGTGTCCTGAGGTTGCTCAGTGATCACTTGCTGAGTTATTGGAGCATAGGACTTGACTTGTTCCAAAACCGATTCACTTGATACCAGTTTGGCATATGCATTTACTTCTATCATCTCTTGGTCATGTGCCTCAGTGTCCATGACATCCTCATCTTGTTGAATAGTTGAGGCAGGATCTTGCTCGGTAATGTCAACAATTTCCACTTCATTTTGAGTTTCTTTAGTTTTAATTCTAAAGATTTCTTGCCATTTCTCTTTGGTTTCCTTTTCAACTTCAAGATAAAGGCCATTCATCATTTTCAGGGCTCTTTGCTTCACTTGAAAGTTTGTCTAGTATTTTTTCAAATATTTTCTTATATCTTCTACCGACATTTCTAGAAAGAGATGTACCAAGACTCTTTCTCTTATCTTCTTCTCTGAGTCCATAGCATATTTCCATCTGTTGTCAATATGAGAATATAATGCTTTTGGAAGAAAGTCAGTTACTTCCAATGGAACTACTCAGAATTTTAGAAGTGTACATACAACTGACTCTTCTATTTGCCTCTTTTCTTCTTCTGTCCAAGAGTCATATTTGACATACCTAAATGACCCAAATCCTCCATACTGAATCAAATTGGCATAGAAGTTGTCAAGACTGTGTACATCTTCCTTTGTGCTTTTGACAATCTGAAATTTATTTGTCTTCAGATTCTATGTCACTTGACTCCTTACTCAAAATGAGTGTCCTGGTTGACTTTCTATAAGTCTTAGTAACCTTAGGCAATTCAACAGTTTTCTGCCTCTTACTGGGTGACACTGCAGATGATCTAGTGTTAGGTCTTTTGACTTGTGGAGTCGGTGATACCTTAGGTGTATCTTGTTTCTTCCTTTTCAATAGTTTTCCCTTTGGTAACTCGGTGCTCAAAGTGATAGTTGCTTCTTGAGCTTCAGATTCTTCTTCTATTGAAGGTTGATCATCTTTCCTACTTGTTGACTTAGTAGGTGTGGAGGTAGAACCTTCTCCAAATTTCTTTGTTAAGTCTTTTATCATTTTAGTGGCTTTTCTTGTAGCCTTTGGTACTACTATTCTCATCTTTACCTTCTCTTTTACCTCTTCATAGGTACCATATCTGAGCTCGGTAGAGTGCCTTAGAAGTGCCAGAAAGGCATCTATCTGCTATTGAGAAATATCAAAATCAATTTCATAACCCATGGATGGTAGAGATTGAGTTCTAGGTTCTACTGCATTGACATAGTAGTAGTCGGTGTCCACTTCAAAACATATATCATCCTTATATTTCTCCACTAACTGAGGTGGGATCCTATACCTATTATGCATCTTTTCTTGAAATTTGCTGAAGTAATCATCCATTATCTCATTGAAGTCATCACCTAGCTTATTGATATAATCATTTATTTGATGGGTGATTGGTCAGTGTAACTCCCAGACTATGTTATCGACTGATGGGAAGAATTTTTTAAAATAGAAAAATATGCACACTAAGAGTGACCCAAATTTTAGTGTGTTTGTCGAGTTATTCTTCTTGGGTTTCCTTATAGTGTTGATATTTTCAAATAGGTTTTTCAACAACACTTCACATAGATCAATCTTCATTCTTTTCTTCACAATTTTGTAAGCTAAATCTATAGCTGCACATGGTACACTATTTTCTCTTGCTGATTGAAAGAAACAATAACCGATGACTCTAATTGCAAACTTTAGCTTTGCATCTATAACATTGTTCAATTTAAGACCTCTACAATCAAACTCAACTCTGGTTAAAGTTATTAATTCCTTCTATAGAATCATTTTCTATGCACGAGCATGGTCGAATATAGGGTAACCGGTTATTATGTGGATGATCTCCTTGGTGATTTTGAACGGTTTCTCCTCTAACCACATAAAGTCATCATGAACTCTTCTCAAAACAAATTTAACCCATTAGGGTTTGAAAACTTGAGGGTAGGTTAGGGCTTCGCTCAATCCCTTGACTTTGATATGCTCATACTTGCTATCTAGGATACCATCGGTGCATAACTCATCATACATGTCCTTGATCTTGGTATGACCTAGTTCTTCAACATGACACTTAGTGTAGAATCTGACATCTTCAACTAATAGAACCCTTCCCAAAATAAGAGAAAATGCAGTTTTATCATCGGGTTCAAATGCTATCTTAGGAGGTAAGGAATACTTTAGTGAGGGCTTCTCAATAGTCTCAACTACAACTGGGTTTTGTAACTTAGGAGCCATTTCAAACTTGGATTTCTACTAACGAAAGAGCTTAGGGTTTTAACTTGATAGAAAAACACTCTTTGACCCAGTAAATATAATGTAGATGTTCACAACTGATACTGGTCAGTTAACTGGCTTTAAAATGCATTGAGATTTGCTATATAAATACCTTAAAATTCGCTCGGGAGATGTTTGATTGCCTTTGAATCGCTTAGCTCTGCTCTTTGATAACTGGTGAGTGTAAAATGACCATGCGAAACACTTTAAGTACACATTTTACCTTATCAAGCTTTGTCCAATTAGATAAGAAAGCATTAAATGCACTCGGTTCCACTAAACTGATTAACTTCACTTTTACTCTTTTACCGACTAGACAGGCTTCCTATACTTACCGACTTCTCTGGTACTTCAAAAGATTAGATAGAATTCCAAACTTGATAATGCATCTTAGCTTATGCAGATTTTGAAATTAAGTATATGATAAAATAGGAACTGTTAAGATATAATCTTTGAGAGAATGCAGTCCCTTCATACCTTTACTGATTAGTTCAAGGTAGATGCACCTAACTCAGTAGGTAAGGTGCTTTCTTCATTTTTTGACACATTTTCCTTCTTTTTCCAGATTTTTTGTAGTTTGATTTTTATCTCTTCATTATCTCCTCTGGGTTGATCTCTACAATCTTTAGCCAAGTGTCCAACTTTATGACAATGAAAGCATGCCATTCCAAGATTTCTCCATGATCTTCGATTATTCATTTCAAACCTTATCATGCAGTTGGCATTTATATGTCCATATTTTCCACAACATTCACACCATATTCTTGTATTGTAATCCCATGGTACTGTAGTATACTGTCATTTAAGATCTATGTGAGTTTGGTAGCTTCTAGTATTTGCTCAGTGTGAAGACCTCATATAGTTTTTCTGCTTAAACCAACACTTCTCAGTACTGTGACCATATCTATTGCAGTTTTTGTAAAATCCCTTGAATTTTGCCTTTTGAAAATTGCTAGCAGACTTTGTTCTGCATTGTTTAGATGTGTGACCATACTTATTGCAATTGTAACAATAACCATCAAGCCTAGTGACATTCGGTTGCTTACCTTTTCTGATTTGGCACATGTTGGCAGTATGTCCTTGTTTTCCACAGTAGTTGCAAATAGGCTTCTTTCCTTTGATGATTCCCCTCTCTTGGTGGTGTTGATCCCTTTCTCGGTAGAGTTTTTTTCTTTGTAACCAAGTCCTGCATCTTTGTTGGGTCTTGTTATATTTAGTTGCTCCTCCAACATCCTGGATGCTTTATAACTTTTCTTCAATGTTTCTTTTGATTTCTTCTCTGCTTCAAGTTCATTAGTCAATCTTGATAATTCAAGTTTCAATTCTTGATTCTCATTTTCTTTTAGATTTGCTTCATGATGTTCATAACCCAATTGATCAGAAAGATTATGTTGAATTCCAATCATTCTTGTGATTTCATCATTCTTTTCAGACACCAATACTTCTAGCTGTTGTTTTTCCTTTTGCATGTCTCTTATTTTATCCTCAGTTGTTCTTAATGCATCAATATTTTCAATCAACTATGTTGAAATGCTCATGTTCTCTTTTCATTGCTTTCAATTGTTTAGTCAGTGCTTTGTTCTTTTCTTTTAGTTCTCCAATCATTTCTTTAGTCTCTTCTAATATACTATTCTCAAATGATGTCTCAATATGTTCCATCAACTCTTGAGAGTCCTATAAATCATCAAACAACCTTCTTCTGACTTTCAATGATCTTTGCATTTGTCTCTGCATATCTGCAATCACTTGATTAGGATGATCCAATTCTTCTTGAAGATTCACAATTCTCTGAGATTGTTTGTTGCCTTCCATTGATAAGATCTTTTTCTTTAGGTTGTTAATCCCTTTTCCAAGATTGAAGCTCTGATACCAACTGTTAGGTCCAACAAGGAAAGCTAATGTATTGAGAGGGGAGGGGTGAATCAGTACTTCAAAACTTTTCTTCAAAAACAATCTTACTGATAAACATAAACTGTAAACTGGTGATCTCATAATATAAAGCTAACACATAATTATAGAAGTAACATTCATACACATTTCACTCCATAACACAAATATTTTGGTTAAGCAGAAACTCTTGGTTAGAGAGAAAAACTGCAGTGGGGATGGCACCCACAACTTCACTACTTCAATAATAAAGGTTGCTCCGTTAGAGCTATATGTTTAGCTATTTCTGATAGCTTACCCTGTTAGGAGTATCAAGATCTTTAGATCTACCTTGCTAAAGGATTTTACAACACTTATACAAAATGTTGTACCTGGTTAAAGGCTTTACAATTTATAGACTTTGTTAGAGTCTTTTACCATGTTAAAGGTTTCTATTACAACTCAAATGATTCAATAAAATCTTTATAAATATATGCAACTTTACATTTGAAATGTTATAGCAGATTCTATGTGCTCAATATGAAATTACCTTGCTCATAGCATACCTCGATAATTGATAAATCAACTCGATAAACCCTTCTGTTTACTTTGTCCCATAAATTGTTCTCTGAAGACTTTCTCGGTGACCTCTGAATATCTCTGACAGTCATAGTAGTCACAACTCAATGTGTCCTTTTATGATTTTCCTTTTTCAACTTATCTATCCCACACACATGTCTCTTATTTTGATTCTCAAATCATTCTGTATAAATAGATCTCTAGGATGATGATTTGTTCATGCTTCGATCTTACAAACAAGATTCATCGAATGAATAAAACATAGAAATTATTTCATTGGATAAACTTCCTCAAAATCATACAAAATCTTGAAGTGCAATTTCCTATGCAATAATTGTTCCCTATTCTCGAATCTTGTAACATGTTTCCACATATGTGTCCAGGTTCATTGAATCTGGTAACACATTTCTACTCCGTTCAGATTACTCGGTATACCTTCTTTGCTGCTCGGTAGACATAGAACGTTACTCGATAGACAACTCGGTGTATGCTTAACTTTGTGACTCCTTTCTTCTATAACCGACTACTTTAGTGCTTACTGACTGGATTTTTTAGTAGCATTAACCGACTAGAGTATATAGGATGACTTTGGACAAAAAACCAATGACAACTTAATAAATAATAATAGTTTGCATGCTTCCCTGTACAATTCTTTGTATTCTAGAATGGTGGAATTCAATGCTGGTAACAATGAATCAATTTGTCCTGTACAATCCTTTGTTTTATCAAAGAATTCATCTGTCTCCTTATTAACTCTTTCCTAAATGGCCTCCTCATTTATCTTATCTACAGTTTGAATGTTAGAAGAAATGAATTTGGACAATGTGTCCAATTTACCTATAGACCCAACAATGTGATCCACCTTGCATGCCAGTGCAATCATCTGCAAAATTGGTAAAGAATCATCAATAGCCTTAAATGCTAAGGCATTGCATTTTGTTATGTTCTTTATGGAATCTAATAATACATCAGTAATATTTGCTGGTCTGTAATCCATAGTAGAAGTACTGGGAGGAGTGCTAGGTTCTACAATAACTTTCTTCTCTTCTCCAGATACCTGTTCAGTTGCCTTAACCTCTTCTTTATCCACTTTCTCTTCCTTATTTTCACTCTTATTCTCATTCTTATTCTCTACCGGTTCTGATTGTGTTTGTTCTGGTTCTTTTTCTGCTTCTATCGCTATCTCAGTATTCTACTGAGTGTCAATAGTCTTGACTGATGATTCAAGTTTCTCAACATTTATAGCTTCAGATTTCTTTTCTTCTGCAATTTCCTTGTCCAATACAATATTGATATCCTAAGTTCAAAATTCATTATGAATAGAATGTTTGAATCGGAATCAACATTATCTGTTTTTACTTCCTCTGACTTCTCTTCTTCAGGCTCATGTTGCATTTCTTCGAAGATGGAGTAGGTTCTAGTGAAGGTTTTCTTTTATTTCTATCCACCATTTTGAATTCTGCAGCCTTATCATTGTCAGAATCAGATGAGGTAGCCATACGAGAAATATGTGCTATCGGTTGTTGTTTTGATTTTCTTTCTTGTTCAACAACACCTCTCATTGGATCAATTTTTAACAAGCCCTTTTTAACAAATTCAACAAACTTTGAAGCATCTTTTATTACTTTGTCTCTTTTCTTCATTTGCTTCTGCATAGTAACATCACTCTCTATAGTTTCAGCATTACCAAAGATCGTCTTTGTGGGTTCTGGTGGAGCATCTAGGAGTATCTTGGCATAAGATTCCAAGATGTGTGAGTCCACTTCATAACCATCTCTGTTATCTAGATAGTTCTAGGTCTAACTACCTACATCCATACTTCATCTCTTTTAATCACAAAGCATATCTATTTATCATATTTATCAACAATGCTTTGAGGAATCCTTTCCCTTTGCCTTATTTTTTCTTTAAAGTCCTTGAAATACTCTTTTACCTATTTGTCACCATCTGAACCTATGCCAGTAATTGCCTCCTTTATCTTTTTTCCAACAGAAATATCATAGGCAAAATCCTTGTGTCCAATACCGGGGATCTCCTTTGAGAAATATAGCATTAAGCATACAATCAAATTCCCAAACTTGAAAGTTCCCCTCTTATGACCTTTGATCTTATCCAAATTTTCTAACAGTTCATCTTTCAACCATTCATAGATGTCAATTTTAGCATTATTCATAACCATCTCATAGGCACTATGAATGCATAAACTTGAAACACAATTCAGCATATTAGTGTGAGCAACTTTGTATCCAATAACCATACTAGCATATTTAACATTGTTATCGGTTATATCACTAACCCTAAGTGATCTATTATCTGATGTTGTGCCAGTTAAGTTCATAACTTCTTTGTTTGGATTTGTTTTTCTTCTCAGGCCTAGTGCTAGTAGAAGGTAAACCAGTAACAACCTTAATTGCTTCCTTAGTGATTTTGAAAACTAAATCTAACCAAAAAAATTCACCGTGTACTCGACTAAGAATATAACAAACAATCTCATCTGAAAACTCAAGCATGTGAAGGATGTTAATGAACCCTAAATCTTCAACAACCTTGTGTTCCAGTTTGACTACACATTGTTTGTCAGTGATAACATTCATGAACATGTTATTTAAATCCTCAGACCCTAACTCTTCAATGTTACAATGAATGTATGTCCTAGGGTCTTCAGCAAATGTGACTCCATTTAGAATTTTTGAAAATGTACCAATGAAGTTATCCAACTTTTCTATCTTAGGGATTATCTTGAAGACTGGTCTAGGACGCTTGACATTTTCCACAATTGTAGGGTTTGCAATGAATTTAGGAACGAAGGATGAAGAAGCCATTTCATAAGATAAATACCTTTTACTGTTGAATGTAATTGAAAACCTTGGATGCCTTGAAAGACCTTTGTTACTTTGCTTCTTGAATGTTGATGCACAACTTTTGTGCTCTTCAAATTCTTTGAATGCTTGGGTTAAGTCGAAATGAAAAATTCAAGAGCTTTATAGCTAAAAAGTTAACTTACAACCACATTAAATTCTTCGTTGGTGAAGTGAATACTCAACATATGTGCCAGTAAAGAAGAAATATGACTTCTTACCATCAACTGAGGGTAAATGCATGATCTTCAATTATTTGCCTTACCCCTAAGGATTATTCCTTAGTTAGATGAATAATCTCCTGCCGGTGTAGGATTACTCTGTTCTGCCAGTGCAGAGCCAGATTCATCATTCCTCTGATCTCTTTTCCTAATCCATTGTTTAGTGAATTCTTGCTTGATTTCATTTACCTTTTCTTTGCCTTTGTCATTAGATCCTTTGTTGTTTGTTGGTACACTCGCTTCTACAAAATTTTGTAATATGCCCAATCTTGTTGCATGTATAACAGGTTACATTGTTTCTTTGAATAGCTTTTCCATAACCTTGACTGGTTTGAGTTCTGCATTTATTAGATAGATGTCCAAATCTACCACAAACATAGCATTTCATATTCATTCTACAACTATTTGAGTTATGACCATTTTTATTGCATTTGGAACATTGACCGGTGGGTAAGTTTGTATTCTGATTATTCTTAAATCTACACTAATTCTCTCTATGACCAAATTTGCTACAATTAAAATATTTGCCATTGAATTTATACGCATTAGGTTGCTTTACTGGTTTGTTGTGATCATGATTGTTTGCAGTTGCAGAACTTTCTCCATGTTCAAATCCAAGTCCAACTGTTTCTCCATCAGGTTTTTGACTTTTCAGCATATCATCAAGCTTGTCTGAACTCTTCTTGAATTTGTCTTTGTATTCATTTGCAGCGACTAACTCACTTTCCAAAGTACTAACTTTTCTCATAAGTTCATCTTTGTCATGTTGCATGTGAATCAAATCTTTTTTAAGCATATCATTTTCATAACTAAGCCTTAGAGATTCATCTAATCTTTCACTAAGTCTTTTGGCCAAATCTTCCTCATTCCTCTTTCTATCTTCAATATCCTTGCATAGTCTCATGGTTAAATCTTGCATCTCATTCCTCATGTTACTGTTCTCTTGTCTCAATTTCTCTGCAATATCTCTAAGAGTTTCCTTTTATTCATCATCTTGGTTTTGCAGTTGCACATGTAATTATTTTCTCTTATTCTTTGCTATAACCGGGTTATCTTGAAATGCTTTGATGAGTTCCCGAGTAGATCTGAGTTCATCTTCCAGTTTGATATTATTCAATTTTTCTACATCAAAATCTTCAAGAGCTCCTTCCAACCGTTGTCTCAAGATTTCCATAGGTACCAGTTTCAAAATCTTCTTCAATTTGTTAGGCTTCTGCAAATAGAGGACAGGGCTCTGATACCAATTGTTAGATATTGGGTTAGTCCCAAAGACACTAAGAGGGGGGGTGAATTAGTGTCTAACCGGTTGATGAAAGATTTAAGCTTATTTGCAACTTTACAACTCAAATTAATATACTGGTAAGCAAATAATAATGCAATAAAGAGAAACAAAAGAATAAGAATCAATGTACACCATAACACTGATATTTTTGGTGAGGAAACCTGGTAAGGGAAAAACCTTGGTGGAATTTGTGACCTACAATATTTACTCACTACCCAGTATGAATAAATATTACTCAGTACAATAGGGGCCTACACATGCAGGAAGGCCAACTTCCTAGAGCTCACTACTAAACAACAAAAATGGAGTCCCACTTACTACAATTGGATGGTTAAATCCAATAACAATGTACTACTCAAAATAGCATTTCCAATGCTAGATTCAATACTGGTTTAAGCTCTGTCTGATACCTCTGCCAAAACCTTGCTTCGCTCTGCTATGATTTTATTCACTCTCAAGATAAATACATCAAAATGCATATACAATTATTCGCTATCATAACCTATCACATATTACTGCTTCCTTACATTATATAACATATCCTTACTTATATTACAAATGACCTACAAGATCTCATACATATATGAGTCTTTACAATACATCATGTCGGCCATACAAATATAATATTACATTACAATACATTTCATATAAACAATATTATTTCCAAGTCGGCTTGGACTGCCGATATAATCTCCTGTCAATATAATTGGATGCTGGTGTGAATAAAACCTTGTAGTGACTGTCGGTGCCAGTAGGTGAAGTCTGTTGCCGATAGAACCTTTGAACCCTGTTACCTGTTGGTTGCCATCAATGACAACATCAACCATTCTCATTTGAGTGTATAATGCCAACAAGAACTTAGTTCAGTAATCTTAAATATGTCCCTTATTGAGATATCACACACTCACATCCTAATTGGTTAAGTTGAGTTAAGTTAGTCAGGTTAATGGTAAGTTACCTTCTGTCAAGTTAAAGATGTGCTGGTTTGACTGTTCTTTATATATATATAAAGAACAATCAAACCCAACACATCTTTAACTTGACAGAAGATAACTTGGAAAGCAAGAACACTATTAGTGCAAGAGCAAGCAACACTAGCATTGGTTGTGGTTCATCTAATGTTCCTATATCATCTAATATCAATAACGATGATGATGATGTTGATGATTTAGATAATCCATTTGATGATTAAAACTTAAAACTTAAAAGTTCCAATTTTTGAAATAATGAAATTTGAACTTGATATTATTATTATTATATTGAACTTGAAGTATATGATGTTGTGATTATACGTTTATGGTGATTAATTTGATTGTGAATTCTTTTGATCATTATTTAAAAATTGGACTATATATATTTATATTTATATGAATCAGCTGCATATTGGGTTGATGCATTGACCAAGCCATTGACCTCTATGCTATGTGCATCCTACTCCATGGGAAGGGGAGGGTGGCAAGCACTCCAAGTGTAACCCACCACCCTTAACAAGTACATGGGGGGGGGGGAGAGGGGGAAGGGGGGGGAGATATGAATGTCATGGGGGAAATGATAATATCGTGGGAGAAATTTAATACCATCACACCCTATCTACCTGGATATGGGTTACTCCCTATCGACCATGTGGATTTTTACAAGGTCGACCCACTTTGCTAGGCATAGCAAGCAGAAAATTGGCTATGTTTAATATATTAATATACTTAATTTTATTCTAATGAGAGATAGAAATCAATTTGTTTAAGTAATTGATAAGGATAACTAATCATATTTGAATTAATATATTATGAGTGATTCATAGTAGAATTAAGTTGGACTACATGTGTGTCAACTTTATAGTTCGAAGAGAAGCCACATAGTCTTAGAAATGGCATTAGAAGAGATAGTGGTGGATAATTTGAGAACTTAATTATAGCATTGTCTCTCAAATTAGTGTACATATAGAGGATATCTCTTCCTTCTTGAATCATCATCTTTTACTTTTAGATTTTTTTCATTGCTTATTCATTATTCATCATTTGTGAGAAAAATAATATAGTTCAAGTTTTGTGAGGAGGTAGGATAGTTGTTATCTATGAGAGCGTGTGTGATTCTACAATTATGGATAAGTTGTGAAGCCAATGTGATTGTGATTAGGAATCAATATTTACGTGGAAGCTATAATCTAGGTATGAGGACTATATCTTTTCTTTTATATTGAAATATGTTATTTTAGAGTAAGATGTTGTAGAAGCTTACATGATGCAATGATTGAAATTATGTTATTCTTGTATAATATGCATTCTTGAGTTAATCGAAACTTGTTATTAATCTTTATCATTGGATTTGCGTATATGTATATAATAGCTAAGTTAGAATTGTGCAATAGTGTGTATCTTTAGTATGCAAGAATGATTGGTTTGGTTAATCCTAGGCTTAGGTCAATCTGTGGATGGGAATAACCTAGTTAGTCATCCTATTATTAACTTTATGGGAATTATATGGGGATGGATTGACCAATCCATTGAACTCTATGCTATGTGCACCCTACTCCATGGGAAGGGGAGGGTGGCAAGCACTCCAAGTGAAAGCCACCACCCTTAACAAGTACATGGGATGGAAGGGGGGGGGAATATGAATGTCATGAGGGAAATGATAATGTCATGGGAGAAATGTAATACCATCACACCCTATCCACTTGGATATGGGTTACTCCCTATTGACCATGTGGATTTTGACTAGGTCGACCCACTTTGCTAGGCATAGCAAGTGGAAAATTGGCTATGTTTAATATATTAATATACTTAATTTTATTATAATGAGATATAGAAATCAATTTGTTTAATTAAATGATAAGGATAACTAATCACATTTGAATTAATAAAGTATGAGTGATTCATAGTAGAATTAAGTTGGACTCTATGTGTGTCAAATTTATAGTTCATAGAGAAGCCATATAGTCCTAGCAGTGACATTAAAAGAGATAGTGGTGGCGAATTTGAGAACTTAATTATATCATTGTCTCTAAAATTAATGTATATATAGAGGATCTCTCTTCCTTCTTGAATCATCATCTTTTACTTTTAGAATTTTCTCATTGCTTATTTGTTATTATTCATTTGCGAGATAAAGAATATAGTTCAAGTTTTGTGAGGAAGTAGGAAAGTTGTTATCTATAAGAGCTTGTGTGATTCTATAATTGTCGATAAGTTGTGAAGCCAATGTGATTGTGATTAGGAATCAGTATCTGCATGGAAGATATAATCCAAGTATGAGGATTATATCTTTTCTTTTATATTGAAATGTGTTATTTTAGAGTAAGATGTTGTAGAAGCTTACGTGATGCAGTGATTGAAATTACGTTTACTTGTATAATATGCATTCTTGAGTTAATAGAAACTTGTTATTAATCTTTATGATTGGATTTGCGTGTATGTATATAATATGTAAGTTATAATTGTGCAATGGTGTGTATATTTAGTATGTAGGAATGATTGGTTTGGTTAATCTTGGGGTTAGGTCAATCGGTGGATGGGAATAACCTAGTTAGTCATCCTATTATTAAGTTTATGGAAATTATATGGGGATGCATTGACCAATCCATTGACCTATATGCTATGTGCACCCTACTCCATGGGAAGGGGAGGGAGGCAAGCACTCCAAGTCAAACCCACCACCCTTAACAAGTGTACATGGGGGGGAAGTGGGGGGGGGATATGAATGTCATGGGGGAAATGATAATGTCATGGCAGAAATGTAATACCATCACACCCTATCCACTTGGATATGGGTTACTCCCTATCGACCATGTGGATTTTGACTAGGTCGACCCACTTTGCTAGGCATAGCAAGTGGAAAATTGGTTATGTTTAATATATTAATATACTTAATTTTATTCTAATGAGAGATAGAAATAAATTTGTTTAAGTAAATGATAAGGATAACTAATCATATTTAAATAAATAAATCATGAGTGATTCATAGTAGAATTAAGTTGGACTATATGTGTGTCAATTTTATAGTTCAAGAGAAGCCACATAGTCTTAGCAGTGGCATTAGAAGAGATAGTGGTGGCGAATATGAAAATTTAATTATATCATTGTCTCTCAAATTCATGTATATATAGAGGATCTTTCTTCCTTCTTGAATCTTCATTTTTTACTTTTAGAATTTTCTCATTTCTTTTTTGTTATTCTTCATTTTTGAGAAAAAGAATATAGTTCAAGTTTTGTGAGGAAATAGGATAGTTGTTATTGTATACACCTAAAAATGGTCTGAAGATAATTAATTAAATACGCAATTATTTAATTAATCCCCCTTCCAAGTTAATTGAATTCACAAGTAATTTAATTAATTTTCCTACATTCCTCTACTTGTGATTAAATCTAAGGATTTATTCATATAGTTCATTCCATAATCCACTTTTGATTAATTAATTCTAAATTAATTAATTACCCTCATTTTATTCAATTCTTCTAATTCCTAATTAAGAATAAAAAATTCTTAATTTGTTGAGATTAATTACCATTTTTCTATTATTTGAATTTCAAAATTCAAATATGAGCACATGGCTCCTAACTTCTAACCACCTAACCTAACCTCCCCCTAACCTAAGCCATTTTATCTAATCCTAGGTTTAACTAACCTTATCCTATCTTGCATCATCATATAGGAAGAATACATCCATCATCTAGGGTCCATAATCATATAGCAAGTAAAATTCATCCATAATCTCATAAATCATATAAAGCAAATAGAATTGACTGCATATCATATCATTAAAAATAATCAAGGTCCAATGTACAATGATATCACAAAAATATTAGAGATACATCGCAAAAATATATCGTAGGAATCATCAATGTCTCATCAATGGTGTATACAAAATTAGATCAATGATCAATCTCTCATATCAATGTCAACTAGGATGATGACCAAAATTTTATCTAGATGTTGTCGGCCTAATGAATTTCGTGCTCCTCCCCTGAATGCACCAACATTGGCACATCTAAATCTTCCTGCAATGGGATATCAACAAAATATCAGTTCTTTATCCAATCAATCGCTTTGATCAATTGATCTTCTATCCTATTCTCTCATTGGAGATTTCCATCAATCTCTTTGAGCATCCATTAGTGATGCTAATTCATCATGAGGTCACGCATCTAGTCTATCCAATCTTGAGTTTACATCATTGATGCTCATCAATCATGAAGTCAATCAAACTCATCCTATCAGATCATCAAAGCTTGAGTTTATATCATTGACCCTCATCAATCATGAGGTCAATCAAACTCTATCAATCATCAATTCAAGCAAAACATCAAAGTAATCAAAGAATTGACACTTTCATCAACCAAAGTTGTAGGAATCAAATAAATTTTATCAGGAAATCAATTTCACAAGAATCCAAACAATAAAAAAAAATCACCAATTTTCTCAATTGATCTCCTGAGGGGGCATCCTCGCATTGTAACCTATCAATCAATGTCTGGGGCATCATATCAAAATCAAATCCACATTGAATCATATCACATCATTATCAAATTGATCAAATTTTCTTTGAACCAATATATCATCACACATCACTTCAAAGAGGGGCAAAATGTATACACCCAAAAAAGGTCTGAAAATAATTAATTAAATATGCAGTTATTTAATTAATCCCCCTTCCTAGTTAATTTTTTTTTAATGGTAAGTGTTATTCTTTGATGCGGATTGCTCCCTGTATTACTGTTGGCATTACATGAACCGGCATGAGCCTTATGTAAACTGGCATGAAGACATAATGATATTGTATGTTGAAATTGATGTCAATATGAGACATGGTGAGAACCGGCACATGTGATAGGTGAAGAGAGAGGAACCAGCATATGTATGAACTGGTTTATATGCCAAAGTAAAGTGGCACATTTGTTCAAGGTGAACCGACATGTAGTTATGTGAACCGGCACATGGAAGCATTGTATGGTTACCGGTTGGTAGGTAGCTTCCACTTCAGGGTTTCCAGTTGGAGAAACTCAAGTGACTCAATCAGTAATCTTCATGTGATGAGTTAGCAGTATGATGGAGGACAGATCGTGTTGCCACGTAAGCTCTATGTGCATGAAGAATCTTGCATGAAGAAGACTATTCCTATCCACCTCGAGAAAGTGTGAAGTAACAGTGGATAATGGACGATAGAGAATGTCTTGAGATCGATTCAAGATTGTTGCATTTAATGCTATATGATTCAATGGTCAGGATCGAACTATTTGAATTGCTTAACCTAATAGGTTTAGGGTTTAGGGTTTTTGCTACCGACCTATATGTTTCCTATAAGGTCGATGTTGGGTTTCTATGTGAAGTTGTTGGCAAAAGTTGTGAGTGTGTATCCAAGGAAAGTGATACGTGATTCTTGCTAGACCATAGGAGAGAAGAGATACCTGCAAAGTTAATGTGTAGAAGGAAAAGAGGAGCCTAAACAGATTTGCATTAGCATTAAGTGATGTTAATAGATCATTGTAATACCTGTTGATCTCTAACCACTTCAACGGTTGTAAAATCCCCTAACAGGGTAGCCTTAACTGGCTTGATTCAAAATCCCTTAAATCAGGTGGTCTTAACTGGCTTGTTTCAAATCCCTTAACTGGGTAACTTGAGGCTAATGAGTTCTAAGAAGCTTGAGAATCTTAGGAGATCTTTTCAGCTATTGAGTTCTTGAAATCCTCTAACAAGGTGACCCTACCAGGTTTGACCCTTAACCGGGTGATCCCTAACAGGATCAGTTCCTACCAGAACCTATTGTAATGTCCTTAACTAGACAAGGATCCTAACAAAGTGGACATCTAAAGAGTTCAAAAAGAAGCTTGTGGGTATTCATCCCCACCATGGTTTTTCCTAGTTGGGTTTCCACGTGAAAAATATGTGTGTCATGTGAAATGCTTTTGTCTTGTGATGCTTTTTCTTACCTGTTAAGCATATGAAGGTTCTATATTTTATGCCTATCTATAAAACACATTGAACTCACTATTGTGAAGATCTGATGGTTAAGTTTACTTATTTATGCATGAGAATATAATGATACTGTGGTATTGAGCCAAGAGGAAAGCTTATTGAGTGACCGGTTCATGACTGGTTGAGTTATACTGGATGTTGTTGGTTGCACTTTGTTTTATCGGTATCCCTGTTTTTTAGTCTTTTGGAGTATTTGCTGTCAAACCAGTTTTGGATGATATTGGTGTTTGTATTGATTCACCCCCCACTCTCAGTACTGGTTTGGTACTAGTGGTTCATCATTGAGTTATCAATTGGTATCAGAGAACTCTAGGTCCTCTGTGTTGTAAGCTTAACCGCTTGAGGAAAAGATCCTAGCCAAATGATGAAGAGGGAAGGTCCAAAGTTCAACAGGAAAAACTTTGGTATATGGAAGGACAGGATGAAGATATTCATCAAAAGCATGGGTGTTCAACACTGGAGTTATGTTGAAAATGTATATGTTGTTCCTACCAGTACTCTCACCGATGACCAAAAGAGAGAGATACAAGAAAATGGGCAAGTCATGGAAGCCCTCATTAGTAGTCTTTCTGACATTGAGTTTATTGATGTTCAGGACAAGGCAAATCCCAAAGAGGTATGGGATGCTCTTGAAAATATCTATGGTGGTGATGAGCATGTAAAACAGGCTAAGGAAGAGAGCCCGAGAGGAAAGTTTGAAGACATGCAAATGGTTGAAGGAGAGACCATTCAGTAGTATGGAATAAGAATCAAAATAGTTGTTGGAGAAATAAAGAGTGCAGGTGGCAAAATAGAAGATTCCACTATTGTAAGTAAAGTCCTGAGATCCCTGTTGCTGGTCTATGCAATAAGGGTTGCTACTATTCAGAAGCTGAGATCAATAGACAAGTCCAAGGCATCCTTGGACTCCATCATAGCCAAGTTGATAGCCTATGAGTTGAATAACTTTGATGGTAGTGTTCAAAAGTCAGAATCAGCTTTTAAATCTTCTACTATACCATCTAGAAAAGGAAAAGAGGCTAGCACTAGTGGGGAACCCAATCAAAATAGAGAAATGAAGGATGAAGAGTTTCTGATGGAATTTGAAGCTCTTATTGCCAGGAGATTTTCAAAAGGGACTAGTAAATACAAAGGTAAGCTTCCTTTGAAATGTTTCTCTTGTAACCGGATAGGACATATTGCTATGAATTGTCCTATTAGTGACAACAAGGACAAACCGGAAAGGTTCAAGAAATTCAAAGGAGGAAACCAGAGAAATTGTTTTGTGGCAGTTGATGAAGGTGTCATAGATGAGGAATCAGAAGATGAAGAGAATGAAGACATTGTGTTCGTTGCTGTAAAGGAAGATGTGGTAGACAAGAAGGCTCTTGTCTCCTGGTTTGATGATTCCAATGAGTGGATCATTGACATTGTCTGCTCTGACCATATGACTGGTGACTGGAGCAAGTTTCTATCCTTAGAAGAGTATGATGGTGGTGTGGTTCACTTTTGCAATGATGCTCCATGCATAGTCAAAGGTAGAGTGTCCATCTCCTTGAATGGAAAGAGTAGTGCTGACAATGTGTATTGGGTTGATGGTCTCAAACACAACCTTCTACATGTTGCCCAACTAAATGACAGTGGCCTCACTCTGGAATTCAAGAATGGAGTTTGCAAAATCAAAGGTGAAGATGGTAAATTGGTAGCCACCGGCATGCAGACTAAAGGTAACCTATTTCATCTAAATGCTAATATAAGTACATGTCTTATGGCTAAGCTTGATGATAACTGGATATGGCATAGGAGATTTTGTCATGTGAACTTTGACAACATTGTGAAGGCTAGTAAGATCAAGGCAGTTAGAGGGTTGCTGGTGCTAAGCAAACCAGATAATACCTTGTGTAGAAAATGTCAATTGGGGAAAATGTCTTCCTCAACCTTTAAAGGTAAATCTTTCACTACTTACAACTTGCTTGATCTTGTGCATACTGATGTGGTCCTATGAAAACTAGAAGTGTGCAGGGTGATAGGTACTTCATGATTCTCACTGATGACTGCTCAAGAATGATGTGGGTCACATTCTTGAAAGACAAGTCTGAAGCTTTTGGGAAATTCAAAGCTTTTAGAGCATTAGTGGAGAAGGAAAGTGGTAAAAGGATCAAGTGTCTCAGAACTGATCAAGGAGGGGAACTAACTTCCAGTGAATTCAACAAGTACTGTGAAGAATTTGGCATCAAGAGAAAGTTGTCTGCCCCCTGGACTCCATAGCAGAATGGCCTAGCAGAGAGGAATAACCGAACTGTGGTTGAAGCAGCTAGAACTATGTTGATCCAAGGAAAGGTTTCTCACACCTTTTGGAGAGAAGCGGTGAGCACTGCAGTCTACACTATGAAACAGGTACTCATCAAAAAGGGTAAGGACAAAACTCCTTATGAGTATTGGACCAGTAAGACATCTATGGTTAACTACTTTAAGGTATTTGGTAGCAAATGTTACATCAAGAGGAGTGAACATCAGGGCAAATTTGAAGCTAAATGTGATGAAGGAATATTTCTAGGATATTCCACCAAGAGTAAAGCTTTCAAGTGCTACAACAATAGGACTCAGAGAATTATGGAAAAGCATCAATGTAAGAGTTGATGAATCCTCTGAGAAGACTAAGGAAACCAGCAGTGAGCAAGTTGTAAATGAACCAGTTGCAACCTTCTGGGAACCAGTTGTTAGTCAACCTAGTACCAATAATAGTGTTCCTGAACCGGTGAATGTTGATACTGATGAAGATGAGGATGAAGAAGAAAAGAAAGAAGAACCAGTTAAGACCATTCCTCAGTATGTCAAGTTGAATCATGACCCTAAACAGATCATAGGTGATAAGGATGCAAGAATCCTTACCAGAAGAAAGATCAGAAAAAACTCATGTATGATCTCTGAATTTGAGCCCAAGTCATTCAAAGAGGCTCATAAAGATGAAGACTGGATCAAGGCAATGGAAGAAAAACTTGACCAAATAGAGAAAAATGGTACATGGTCCTTGGTACCCAGACCAAAGAATAAAAATGTCATTGGCACCAAATGGGTGTTCAGAAATTAGTTGAATGAGGATGGCACAATGATTAGCAATGAAGCCAGACTAGTATGCAAAGGATATGCTCAAGAAGAAGGTGAAGACTATGGGGAAACCTTTGCTCCTGTAGCCAGATTGGAAGGAGTTTGAATGCTTCTTGCATATGCAGCTTTTAAGAGATTCAAGGTATATCAAATGGATGTAAAATCTGCATTCCTAAATGGTGTACTTGAAGAGGAGGTGTATATTGAGCAACCAGATGGGTTTACCCTATTTGAAGATAGTGACATGGTATGTAGGCTACACAAAGCATTATATGGTCTAAAGCAAGCACCTAGGGCATGGTATGAGCGCCTACATTCCCATCTTGTGAAGATTGGATTTGAGAGAACAAGTGAAGATAGTAATATCTACTTGAAGTTTGAAGAACATCAGATCCTAATCTGTGAAGTTTTTGTTGATGACATTATCTTTGGAGGAGATGACAAGATGAGTCATGAGTTTGCTGATAAAATGAAGAAAGAGTTTGAGATGTCACTCATAGGGGAGATTAATTTTTTCATTGGACTACAGATCAAGCAGATGAATGATGGAATCTTCATCACTCAGTCCAAATATGTCAAAGAGGTGTTGAAGACTTTTGGCATGGAAGATAGCAAACCGGTTGTAAATTGACAAAGGAGGATGATTCTGCACTGGTTGATGAGAAGGAATACCGGTCTATGATTGGTAAGTTGCATTATGTAGTGCATAGCAAACCAGATATTGCACATGCAGTTGGCATCACTGCAAGGCTCTAGAAGAGTCCAAGAGAATCTCACTTGAGTGCAGTCAAGCAGATTCTTAGGTATCTAAAGGGAACAATTGACTATGGATTGTGGTACCCATACAATAATAATTTCAATCTGAAAGTATTCACAGATGTTGATTGGGCCGGTAATGTGGATGACTGGAAGAGCACAACCGATGGTGCATTCTTTCTCGGTGGTAGACTAGTCTCATGGATGAGTAAAAAGAAAAGTTGCATCTCTCAGTCTACAATGGAAGCGGAGTATGTTGTAGCTTTCATGAACTACACTCAGACAATTTGGATGAAGCATGTACTGGAAGGCTTCAAGATCCCTATATCTGAACCGGTAAGTATATTCTGTGATAACACAAGTGCTATCAATATATCAAAGAATCTGGTTTTACATTCTAGAACCAAGCATTTTGAGCTTAAGTATCATTTCTTAAGGGAAAAGGTTCAGAATAAAGAGATTGCACTGGAGCATGTGTCGAGTAAGGAGTAGTTATCAGACATATTCACCAAGCCTCTCCCAAAGACAACATTTGTGCATTTGAGAGGTGAATTAGGGGTATTGCCCCTTCAGGAGGTGAACTAAAAGTAATTGTTCCACATCAGTCAGGTACTAAAAAGACAAATCTTTTGTTGATTGGTGTGTTTATGGATGCTACTCCTCAGGGGGAGTAGCATGATGAAATAGTGATGATTGTACCTCCACTTTGGCATTGTTGTCAAAGGGGGAAAAGGAGTGAGAGTGAAGCAAAAAGATATCTGCAGCAAATGGGGAGAAGATGTGAAGCAAAGAAGATATCTTTTGTATATTTCCATCAATGCCAAAGGGGGAGATTGTTGGCATTATGTGAACTAGCATGAGCCTTATGTAAACTGGCATGAAGACATAATGATATTGTTGTGTAGCGGAAAAAGCGAGACTAGGCTAATATGCCCTAATCCTACCTTTTGACACACATTACAGAATACGAAAGAGCCTAGAGATATCGCACAATTGGCTACTTCTTTTTGTGAAAGAGAGAGCCATGGGATATCTATTAGGATTTCTATTCCCTTGTTGAAATTGTAAGTTCAAGTAATGAAGTTCAAACCCTAATCCCAAAATGCAAGTATGAACTAATAACAAGATTGCAGAATTGAGATTAAACAATGAACAGCTGTAAATACAAGGATGAAATAAGAATGCAGATGTGTACCCGGAGTCAAAATCGGACTGAAAATGTTCGAGACGGGAGCGTGGGCGACACTGTCCTAAAAACTGCACCAGAAACTGTCGTTCTACACTCTGAAACATTGTCGGAAAGCTGTTTGAAAGCTGTCTGTCCGGAGGACCAGGGCACCCAACGCCTCTATCCCAGGGACCAGGGCACCCAATGCCCCTGTCCTGGTAGGACCAGGGCGTCCAGTGCCCCTATCCCAGTCTTCTGCTCTGCAATTTGATATAGAGTGTTGTCTCAACTTGTTCTCTCCGGATCTGTATCCCGCGGCATCGTCCGATTCCCGAAACCTGCAATGATATCTGAAAAAGGGTGTATGGGTGGCTATATAGGGTTTTGCCTTAGTCAAACCCCTGCTTCAGTGATTTCCACCTCCACGAATAGCCAAGTTGTTTTGTAAAATGTATTGTGTGTGTAGACCTAGTGTGTGTGCAAGGTCCTAAAAATGCAAGAAAGCAAACTAGAGCAACCTAGAAAGTAAACCCTAATTGCTTGCAAATGACAATGTAAATGCTCTAAATCAAGATGCAAAGTGATCTAAAGCATGAATAAATGATATATTGAAGCTTATACAAAGACATGAAAACAACATGAAATCATACCCAACCCTCAAGGGAGGAGTACAAGCCAATCTTCAGTCGATAATCTCCTATTGTTCTTCAATGTCTTCCAAGCCCTAAGTGGATGAATGAATTTGATAAGTGCTTGATAGAGGAATGTTGTATGTTGTTGAAGTCTTCAAAGATCTGCTCTTTCACTGCATATGAGGTTCCTGAAAACAAAAATCGGATCCCTTCAAATGAAGAAAGAGAGCTCTTATGTAGGAAACCCTAGATCGTAAATTCATCTTTTGGCCAACCTAGAGATTGAATATCCCGCCAATTTCTTGGGGTTAAGCTTTATTTTATGATTGGATCATGCTCCCAAAATTTTGGGAAAAATGTCCGGGACCATGTGCACTCCAAGCACCACGGTCCTGACAACTTTTCACCAAATTTTTAGGGCCGTCAGATATGATGATTTTAGAGAGAATCCTGAAGTTACAGGTGATTTTGAGATGTTTTGACCTCGAAACCAAGCCCCCAAGTTCGAAATAGGACTTAATTAGGGTTTCTGATTAAGTGGTGTTTTGGAGGAATAAAATGCGAAGGGTGTGCTTTAGCGAAAGGGCCCAACTTTATGATGCAAAGGACGACGAAATAGGACCTTAGACCTAATTAATTTGATTAATTAAGTGCTTAAGGAAAAATGCAATGCAGAATGTAAAATGCACTAAGGCAGGTGCTAAACTAGGTGTGAAATTGTACCACCCTAGCAAGTGCATACAATTTACGACGCTACATTTAGCCCCCACTTTAGCGGTCATATGAGTACTACGTGCATATGCAAGCTAAAGTATAGAAAAGTAAACATTATTTGAAAAAGGATATATCCATAAGTTGTCGGACGAAGCCCCCAGCGGTATCTGCAGTACACAGTTAGGAACTGCACCCTACAAAACACACGTTAGATCACAAAATCACCTAATGCTTACTAAGGAAAGTGATGAAATCTGTGAGTAGCTATATGCCCCCCCCTGTTTCGACTTGCTTATTAGGGAGGTGAAACAGGGTAGCATGTTTACTTACGACAAATTGTGTAAGAGAGTATTGATGAGGGGTGTTCACTAAATAGGCTTCATCAGAGCACTTTTTGGAACATCCCGAGAGTAAGAGAAGGAAAATACAATTCCAACGCAACAAACAGCTTGAAAATCGCATCTCTCAAACCCAAGTTATGATAAAAGGAATGATAGAGGAAAATTAGGGTTTCAAAAGTGAAGATAAACAAATGAAAGTATATACTTTGAAAGTGACACTTACATTTGTCACTTTGTTGATTTCAAAATACTATTCAGTGTAGTAGAGCCCACATAGCCATCATCATGCCTTCACAACGACCGGAGCGTCCTATGAGGATTGAGATCCTGCGCCAAGCCGTGATCGACGACGAGCCACTGGACGAGGTGAGTTGACTGAATGTTTGACTTTTGATTTTTTTCGCATTTTGACTTTTTTGTGATCGTATGCGGGCCTTGAAGGCTGACTAGGGCCCACCCAGGGCGCCATGGTCCTTGTGGGGTGCCCTGGTCCCCTCAGGGTGCCATGGTCCCTGTGGGGCGCCCTGGTCCCTGACAGGGGCGCCATGGTCCCTTCAGGGCACCATGGTCCCTGACAGGGCGCCCTGGTCCCTGACAGGGCGCCCTGGTCCCTGACAGGGCGCCATGGTCCCCAATCAGGGCTTGGTGAGGGGTTTCAGGACTAGCACATGATGTTCGACAGTTTGCATTAGCGATTTTGATGATCGAGTACTGATTACGGTTATGTTTTTGTGTTGCAGGGTCTCCCGTACATGAGAGAGCATACAGCGGGACATATTCTTCGCAGTTTGCGAGATCAAATTCTGTGGCTGACTTAGGTAGAGAGAGACACACTATCGATTATGGGATTGTGGTATGTGATCCTCATGCCAGCCATTCGGTTCCATCCTGCGATGCTGATGGCATTGATGGAGCGATGGGATCCTGACACATGCACTTTTCACCTTCCAGTAGGAGAGCTGACGGTTACACTCGAGGATGTGTACCGTATACTTCGCCTTCCTATCAGAGGAGCGACTATTACATACGCGACCGATCGGTCAGTGGAGGATCATCAGAGAGAGCAGGTGTACTGCATAGGGAGAGTCATGCCTAGCGAGACGAGAGGTCGCATCATGGTTAGCTGGCTCTTACATCCTACGGGGGAGGTAACCCTTCTGAGATGCCTTATGATCACCATCATAGCACTAGCCATCTGCCCTAATGGGCGAGGGACGCACATGCATGGGGGTCTCACATGGTGTATCAGAGCGATGGAGAGACACAGGAGAGTGTATGCTTGGGGTCGGAGTATGCTTGCACATCTCTATCACGACCTTGAGGAGTATGTATTCGGACAGGGGTTCAGTTTGATGACATGCACACTTCTGCAGGTGTGGATTTTAGAGCACTTCACATGCACCAGGCCTATTGGCTTTCCGCTGAGTACAGCGAGTGAGCGACCTAGGGTGTTCGTGTATCCACTTACCAGCGAGTGGAGATTTGGAGATTTGTTATATTGGAGAGTGATTTTTGACAGACTGACAGCCGAGGTGACAGTGTGGAGACCTTACCTATGGATGCACAGATGGGATGGGATGGAGAGACAGTTAGCATGCCTACAGAGGAACCGCCTACTGCAGGGATGATATTCACACATCATAGTCCCATTCTACTTCGACCGAGTACGGAGGCAGTTTGGGCTAGAGCAGTGTGTTCCAGCCGATGTGCCCATCTATACTTGACACTCACGGGTCCTTCCCAGACCTAGAGCAGTAGCGAGACCGACGATAGATGACATCGAGACTACAGACTTAGAGGGATCTGATCAGGATGTAGTCACTGATTATTCTGCAGAGCCTGGAGCACAGCGCAGGTACGTCTCATGGTTTATGAGATCATATCCAGGTCCTATCTTTCCACCAGATCATCCGACAGGCTATCCAGGCCCATGGAGACATGGAGACCGAGACGAGGACCAGGGATCCAGGTTAGAGGAGCCAGAGGAGGGAGAGTCATGAGGAGGCGAGAGATCCTGATCCACCTACAGGCGATCAGCCCAGTGCCGAGGAGGAGGAGGAGGAGGATACAGATAGAGAGGAGGACGAGGAGGATGCAGGTGATGATGCAGATGAGGATGAGGATGAGGATGATGAGGAGGACGACGAGGAGGAGGATAGAGATGATGAGGAGGAGTCAGATGCAGCTCCCCACCATTCAGGAGATGATACCATAGCTCTGGATCCACCTCTTATTCCCCAACAGGGGGAACATGAGGCGATACGGAGACCTGTTCCTAGTACCGTCCAGCCTCCACCCATCGTGCACAGATTATTTGAGCGAGGGGAGCCTAGCGGTTCCCAGGCACAGATGCTACCATATCATGATCCCTACTGGCGTGAGGGAGATCCAGGTATAGTAGGTTTATATTGATTGATTAATGTTTTGATGATATAGAATGGTACTAACAAAAATCTGTTCTACTGCTACAGCTAATGTGCAGGAGTGGCGTTCCCTGATTCAGCAGGCAATGATAGACATTTCCATGATAGCATAGATCCCCAGTTCCTCACAGATTGCCTATAGGCCTCAGGGGAACGCGGGTCGGCATGAGGATTTTCTTTCCCCATTCTGAGTACAGGTAGATATATGGAGGGAGAGAGAGAGAGTCCTATCAGAGGACCTCCAGCAGGTGCGGTGAGATCTAGCAGCGGCTCAGGCCGAGGCTACCACCTATCGCGCGATCCTTATGGATAGGGATCGTAGGAGTTCCTCTCGGAGTCACTCACGGTCTGTATCGCGCTACACACCCATGGGTCCACCTTCACAGCCAGATCAGGAGGGAGCGTCCAGTCGACACTCTCCAGCCACTAGCCCTAGGATAGGAGATGATTTTATGATGTAAAAAAGAGGTCACATTTTGGATATACAGTGACCTATATTTGTATACGATCCACACACATATATATATATGTATATATACATGCTTCTCTTTTGTCTCAAATGTGTTATCTTTAATGCTTAAAACAATGCATATTTTGTTTTGATTAAATCTAATACATTTGGTAAACGTACATGTATGTTCAAAATTTAATTTCCATGTGATTGATTTCTCAATGCTCCATGATTAAATTGATACATGTGTGACTTAATTAAAATATTTTAATCAAGTACTACATTGATGATAAGGAAGAAATATGCATTAAGTCTAAGAATCATATAACTAATGTGATTTAATTTTGAACTTAAACACAACATGATACGATTCTACTTAACACATAACGATACTGTATAATATGCTAGCATAACGGAAATGTAAATCTTTTACAATTTACATAAATGAATTCAAGACAAACTATAAAGTAAGAAGACACGCTTGTCAGGAATGAAGCAATATAGATTAAACAACATAACATTTAATTCTATTTTTCTTTAATTAAGAGATACTAACATATTATCCAATGTTGAAGAATTGAAAAGAAGATAGATGAAGAATGAAGAATTAAGCATAATATCTACGCAAGTGCATAGCATTGATAGGTTCTTTAAGAGGCGTACCGTCTACATCCGCTATTTTGTAAGCACCTGATCCATAATCCTCAATAACAATATATGGTCCAAGCCAATTAGGACTAAATTTTCCCTTTTCTGTAGGTAAGGCATTCACATTGCGCTGATTCTCATAAAGGACTAAGTCACCTACTGAGAAGGAACGTTGAATAACCTTATCATTATAGCTTCGTTGTAGAGTTTTGTGATACGTTTGAATATGCTCAAGAGCGTTTATGCGCTGTTCATCAAGCATCTCAAGCTGTTGAAGTCATTGTTCTCTATAAGAGTCATCATCTACTATACCTTTGAGAGAAACCCTAAGTGATGGAATCTCTAACTCTAAGGGCATAATAGTGTCAGCACCATAAACAAGATTATAAGGAGTAGTTCCCGTAGCAATTCGTACACTCGTTTGGTAGGCCTAAAGAGCATAGATTAGCTGGTTACTCCAATCCTTACCATGCTTATTCACGGTTTTGCGAAGAATTTGTTCAATTATCTTATTGGATGATTCGGCTTGACCATTTGACTGAGGATAGTATGGTGTAGAAAATCGATGTTTGATATGATACTTCTCGAGGAATTTCTTCACATCCTTGTTCTTAAACGATGTCCCATTATCTGAGATAATAGTGGAAGGTATCCCGAATCGAGAAATAATGTTTTCTAGAAGAAATTGACAAATCACTTCAGCAGTAGTAGAGCGAAGGGGAATAGCTTCTACCCACTTCGTAAAGTAATCTGTTGTGGTTATAATGAAGGTGTGTCCTTGAGATGAAGGAGGAGAGATTTTTCCAATAAGATCCAAACCCCATGCAGAGAAAGGCCAAGAAGCTACTTGAGAACGAAGTTCTTGAGCAGGAGCATGAATTAGATTATTGTGTTGTTGACATTGATGACATTTTTTAACAAATGAAAAGGAATCCTTCTACATATTTTGCCAATAGTATCCCATATGAAGCAATCTATGAAACAAGGATTTGCCCCCAAAAATGCCCCCCATAGGCACCTGAATGTGCCTCTTCAAGAGCAACGGGGATTTCCGATTTGTTAAGACAACGAAGGAGAAGACCATCATAACCCCTTCGGTAAAGGACATTAGAAAGGATGATATACCTAGCAGACAACTTGCGGATTCTAACCCTAGTGTTACTATTAGCGGAATCAAGAAAGGTACCATCGGTCAAATATCTTACGATATGCGAGTACCATTCATCTGAGTCTATAAAATCACAACATGTTACCAAGCTAGAATCGTCTACAATAGCTGGAGAAATAAGGTTGTGAATAACGAATTTAAGATCAACCACAGGGTCCTCTAAAGATACAAGAGAAGCCACACATGCCATTGCATCCGCATGTCGATTATCTTTTCGAGGAACGGGTTCCATGGTATAAGAATCAAATTTTTGTAATAAAGAGATAGCAAGGTCTTTATATTGTGATAATTTGTCTTGTTTTGCTTGATACATTCCTGTTACTTGTCTTATAATCAATTGCGAATCTCCATAGATATGTATGTGTTTTATATTCAGAGTTAAGGCTGCTTTTATTCCTGCTATAAGAGCCTCATACTCAGCAATGTTATTGGTACACAGGAAATTTAGACGATATGATAAGGGAATAGGTTTCTTTGTAGGAGAAATCAGAACAACACCTGCCCCCGATCCCGTACAACACTTAGAGCCATCAAAGTATAACTCCCAAGTTTCATCTTTCTCTATAGAAAGAATGAAGTCATTAGGAAAAGACTCAGGGTTAGGGAAGGAGAAAGGTGAAGGGGCCTCAACTAAGTGAATGGTCAATGCTTGTCCTCTAATTGCTCTTTGTGAAACAAATTTAAGGTCAAATTCAGTTAACATCATAACCCACTTAGCTAGACGTCCTGATAAATCAGTTTTAGAGAAAAGATGCTTCAAAGGATCAAATTTTACCATGACATGGACTTCTGAATTTAAAAGATAATGTCTCAATTTCTGAGTCGCAAACACCAAGGCCAAGCATTGTCTTTCTATCGCAAAATATCGGGTCTCATAATCGAGTAAGGTACAACTTATGTAATAAACTAGACATTCCTTACCATCTTTATCATGTTGTGCCAACAATGCTGCGAGAGCATGAGAGGAAGTAGTTGTATACAGAAGGAAAGGTTTAGAAGGTTCGGCACACTTTTAAATCTTCAAATGCTTGCTGACAATCTTCATTCCATTGAAAAGTGATATCCTTTTTAAGAAGTTAAGTAAAAAGAAAGGTACGATCCGCAAGTTGAGACACGAACCTACGAATAGCTTGAATCTTTCCTTGTAAGCTTTTAAGTTGAGACACATTTTTAGGAGGTGGCATGTTGACAATAGCATCTATTTTCTTAGTGTCCACCTCAATCCCATGATGCGAAACTATGAATCCTAATAGTTTTCCACTATCCACACCAAAAACACATTTTCGGGGATTCAAGCGCATGTGATATTTACAAATTCTTTCAAAGATTTGACGAAGGATTTTAACATGATCCATGCGAAGAAAGGATTTGGCCAAAATATCATCAACATAATCCTCTAAAATCTTATGCATATAATCATGAAAGATAAGGGTCATCGCTCGTTGATAAGTTGCACCGGCGTTTTTAAGTCCAAAAGGCATCATTATCCAACAAAATGTACCCCAAGGAGTGGTGAAAGCGGTTTTGAATTGATCTTGAGGGTTAATAAAAATTTGATTGTAGCCTGAAAAACCATCCATGAAGGATAACAAGGCATGTCCTGCCGTAGAATCAACTATCATGTCAATGTTTGGAAGAGGGAAATCATCTTTTAAAGAAGCCTTATTTAGATCCCGAAAGTCAGTACACATTCTTATTTTGTTGTCTAGTTTAGCCACAGCGACAATATTTGAAATCCATGGGGAATAGTCAATAGGGTGGATAAATCCAGCCTCCAATAATTTTTCAATCTCAGCCTTAACAAGCAGAGCCACCTTAGGATTCATTTTTCGAATCTTTTGTTTCACGGGCTTAGCATCGGGAACTAAGACAATATTATGAGTAACAATCTTAGGATCTATACCAGGCATGTCAGAGTATGTCCAAGCAAAGATCTTAGGGAATTCATGCAATAGTTCTTCATATTGTTTCTGTTCCTCTTCATCCAAACATTTCCCAATTTTAATAACTTTCTCTTTATTGCAAGGATCCATCTTAACATCAGTGGTGTCACTTATGAGAAGATTACTTTTTTGAGGAGTACCCTTTAACTGAGGGAATTCTTTCACAATCTCATCGTTATCAATCTCTTTTCCAAAATAGGCTTCAGTGTTCAAACAATAAGGGAGTCCCCTATTGTGATGATAACGAGGAAGAGTGTCATATGCTCCCAAGAACTTAGCTAAAGCATCGTCAGTAGGGAAGATATCCAAAGCACAGTCACCTGAAGGATCCTCATCAATATACTCAGGGTGTTGTATTGATAAAGATGTAGAGATAGCATTAACACTAATGCATGGTCTTTTAGAAGCTTTAGTACGTTTGCAGGGATTATAGCCAAGTCCAAAGGCATAATTGTGAAAATTAGTCTCTAGAGGAACTCTTATCCCTTGTTCATGAGCACCACAACCTTTTCCATGATACCGATGCTTAGCAAAAATGCGAAAACCATGACCATAATGATTAGCCATTTTAGGAAGAGAAGGTGGTTTTTCATAAGACAAAGAATCAAACTCTTCATAATTAGAGGTGTGAGGAGAAGAAGTTTGAGAAGCGGCCACAAAATTATTACTCATAGATTCAGGTAAGGTTGATTGATTTTTAGCTTCTTCTTTCTTTTCAACTTTATGATTTTCAGCTTCTTCCTTCTTTTCAACTTTAATTTCTCTAGAAGGAATCTTATATTCACCTACAAAGGTAGGGTTAAAATCAAGAGATCCCCAATCATCCTCTACGAGAACCTTCTCAGGATCAAAATCCTTTTTATGTGTAATTCCAAGTCGAGAAGGATCTTCTTTAGGAGTTCCAGACTCATCCAAAGAATCTTGATCATCGGAGAGCGAGGACTCAATGATAGGTATCTTGTTTAAAGAGTCATCACTAGACGAGGATGGCTTAAAAGAATCTCCTTTAGAATTAGATGTTTGTAGACAAGCTTGAAAATTAGTATCACCTATCAAAGTATATGTCTTATTGTTATAAATGAATTTAACTTGTCTATGCAATGTAGAGGGGACAGCTTGCATGCTGTGAATCCAAGGCCTCCCTAATAATAAGTTATATGTTAAATTTCCCGGCATAACATGGATAGGAGTAGGCAAAGTAACAGGTCCTACTGTGAGAGGTAAGGTGATGATACCTAATGAAGTCTTAGCCACATTGTCAAAGCCACGAATGGGACGAGAGTTAGGCTCAATAAGAGACGTATCCACATTCATCTTATGCAATAGATTAATGCTACACACATTAAGGCCAGAGCCATTATCTACTAGTGTTTGTCTTATAGCAGTGTCTTTCATGATAACCACAATCATCAAGGGATCATATTGTTGTTGAATTTCACTAGTAGGCAACTCATCTTGGGTAAACACAATTTGAGCTTTAGGATTCATCACAGAGTTAACCAAAGATGCTATAATACTAGATGTATTCGGTGGAGGAACATTCAAATCTTTCAAGGCATCTTGTAACATTCCATGATGAGCGGAAGAAGTTTGAATCAAATCCCAAAGGGATATCTTAGCAGGGGTAGCTTTAAGTTGTTCTATGAGATCATATTCCTTACCCATAACTTGCGAAATATGGGGAGCTTGTGGAAGAATTGGTTGAGGATTAGGAAGAGAAACTGGAATAACATGAGGAGGATTAGGTTGCCTATTATTTCTAGTATGATAAGTATGGGCAACCGCATGATAACTCTCTCTAGTTATTTGCTTAGCATAACTGTAAGGACTTATAGGTTTTCTTCCTTGCACAATGATGATTGGTTTATTCAGGGTACGAAAGGAATCATGATCATACCTTCCTTGGACAGTAAGGAGAGGTGATTTAGGAATTTGAAAGGTGGGAGAAGGATAAGCACCTTGGACTTCAAAGAGAGGCTTATTATGTTCATTCAAGTTTATCATGTTAACCAATTTAGAGGTCTTGTTCTTGTTTAAAGATTTCGTCAAAGCCACAAAGTCATCAAGAGCATCATCCAATAAAGCATGATCATATCGGTTAAAAGGTTTGTCTTTTGATTCAAAAGGAGACATCTCCTCATAGAGGGGATTATTGAAAACAACCATGTTACTAGTTTCAGGGGAAGAGTGGATAGGAATGTATCCTTGAGAGGAACCATTCGACTTATCTTTCTCATCACACCTAAATGGCATAGTAACAAGGTTTATGAGTTTTTCGTAAAATGAAGGTTTGGCATCCTTAGGGTTTAAAAACTCATCTAAAGCTTCATCTAATTCATCTTGGCTATACTCATAATAATCATCGAAAGCATGAACATTTTGCAAATAAAAATCTGACATTTTGAAAAGATTGCATAAAATTTAAACACACAATGCAAAGAAACACACTCTCCTCTTTTGTTTTTTTTTTCTTTTTAATGAAAATGAAATGAAAACACACTAAATCTAGATCTAGATCTAACAAATGCAATGCAAGAGGAAGCAATGATAGTTTCACGTTGGGTTCACCAAAATGTGTAGGGGAAAAAGCGAGACTAGGTTAACATGCCCTAATCCTACCTTTTGACACACATTACGGAATACGAAAGAGCCTAGAGATATCACACAATTGGCTACTTCTTTTTGTGAAAGAGAGAGCCACGGGATATCTATTAGGATTTTTATTCCTTTGTTGAAATTGTAAGATCAAGAGATGCAAGTTCAAACCCTAATCCCAAAATGCAAGTATGAACTAATAACAAGATTGCATTATTGAGATTAAACAATGAACAGCTATAAATACAAGGATGAAATAAGAATGCAGATGTGTACCCAGAGTCAAAATCGGACTGAAAATGTTCAGGATGGGAGCGCGGGCGCCACTGTCCTGAAAACTGCACCGGAAACTGTCGTTCTACACTCTGAAACACTGTCGGAAAGCTGTCTGAAAGCTGTCTGTTCGGAGGACCAGGGCACCCAGCACCTCTGTCCCAGGGACTAGGGCACCCAGCACCTCTGTCCTAGGGACCAGGGCACCCAGCGCCTCTGTCCCAGGGACCAGGGCACCCAGCACCCCTGTCCTGGCAGGACCAAGGCGCCCAGCGCCCTTGTCCCAGTCTTCTGCTTTGCAATTTGATATAGAGTGTTGTCTCGACTTGTTCTCTCCAGATCTGTATCCCGCGGCGTCATCCAATTCCCGAAACCTATAATGATATCTAAAAAAGGGTGTATGGGCGGCTATATAGGGTTTTGCCTTAGTCAAACCCCCGCTTCGGTGATTTCCACCTCCACGAATAGCCAAGTTGGTTTGTAAAATGTATTGTGTGTGTAGACCTAGTGTGTGTGCAAGGTCCTAAACATGCAAGAAAGCAAACTAGAGCAACCTAGAAAGTAAACCCTAATTGCTTGCAGATGACAATGTAAATGCTCTAAATCAAGATGCAAAGTGATCTAAAGCATGAATAAAGGATATATTGAAGCTTATACAAAGACATGAAAACAACATGAAATCATACCCAACCCTCAAGGGAGGAGTACAAGCCAATCTTCAGTCGGTAATCTCCTATTGTTCTTCAATGTCTTCCAAGCCCTAAGTGGATGAATGAATTTGATAAGTGCTTGATAGAGGAATGTTGTATGTTGTTGAAGTCTTCAAAGATCTGCTCTTTCGCTGCATATGAGGTTCCTGAAAACAAAAATCGGATCCCTTCAAATGAAGAAAGAGAGCTCTTATGTAGGAAACCCTAGATTGTAAATTCGTCTTTTGGTCGACCTAGAGATTGAATATCCCGCCAATTTCTTGGGGTTAAGCTTTATTTTATGATTGGATCATGCTCCCAAAATTTTGGGAAAAATGTCCAGGACCATGTGCACTCCGGGCACCACGGTCCTGACAACTTTTCACCAAATTTTCAGGGCCATCGGATATGATGATTTTAGAGAGAATCCTGAAGTTACAGGTGATTTCGAGATGTTTTGACCCTGAAACCAAGCCCCCAAGTTTGAAATAGGACTTAATTAGGGTTTCTGATTAAGTGGTGTTTTGGAGGAATAAAATGCGAAGGGCGCGCTTTAGCGAAAGGGCCCAACTTTATGATGCAAAGGACGACGAAATAGGACCTTAAACCTAATTAATTTGATTAATTAAGTACTTAAGGAAAAATGCAATGCAGAATGTAAAATGCACTAAGGCGGGTGCTAAACTAGGTGTGAAATTGTACCACCCTAGCAAGTGCGTACAATTTATGACGCTACAATTGTATGTTGTCATTGATGTCAATATGAGACATGGTGAGAACCAGGACATGTGATAGGTGAAGAGAGAGGAACTGGCATATGTATGAACCGGTTTATATGCCAAAGTGAAGCGGCACATTTGTTCAAGGTGAACCGGCATGTAGTTATGTGAATCGGCACATGGAAGCATTGTATGGTTATCGGTTGGTAGGTAGCTTCCACTTCAGGGTTTTCGGTTGGAGCAACTCAAGTGACTCAATCGGTAATCTTTGTGTGATGAGTTAGCAGTATGATGGAGGATAGATCATGTTGCCATGTAAGCTCTATGCACGTGAAGGATCTTGCATGAAGAAGACTATTCCTATCCACCTCAGGAAAGTGCGAAGTAACGGTGGATAATGGACGATGGAGAATGTCTTGAGATCGATTCAAGATTGTTGCATTTAATGCAGTATGATTCAACGGTTAGAATCAAACCATTTGAATTGCTTAACCTAACAGGTTTAGGGTTTAGGTTTTTTGCTACTGACCTGTATGTTTCCTATAAGGTCGATGTTGGGTTTCTATCTGAAGTTGTTGGCAAAAGTTGTGAGTGTGTATCCAAGGAAAGTGATACGTGATTCTTGCTAGACCATAGGAGAGAAGAGATACCTGGAAAGTGAATGTGCAGAAGGAAAAGAGGAGCCTAAACGGATCTGCATTAGCATTAAGTGCTATTAATAGATCATTGTAATACCTATTGATCTCTAACCACTTCAACAGTTGTAAAATCCCCTAACAGGGTAGCCTTAACTGGCTTGATTCAAAATCCCTTAAATCGGGTGGTCTTAATCAGCTTGTTTCAAATCCCTTAATCAGGTAACTTGAGGCTAATGAGTTCTGAGAAGCTTGAGAAGCTTAGGAGATCCTTTTAGCTATTGAGTTCTTGAAATCCTCTAACAAGGTGACCCTACCGGGTATCCCTTAACTGGGTGATCCCTAATAGGATCGGTTCCTACCAAAACCTATTGTAATGTCCTTAACCGGACAAGGCTCCTAACAGAGCGGACTTCTAAAGAGTTCAAAAAGCAGCTTGTGGGTATTCATCCCCACCGTGGCTTTTCTCAGTTGGGTTTCCACATGAAAAATATGTGTGTCATGTGAAATGCTTTTGTCTTGTGATGCTTTTTCTTACCTGTTAAGCATGTGAAGGTTCTATGTTTTATGCTTGTCTATAAAACACATTGAACTCACTGTTGTGAAGATCTGATGGTTAAGTTTACTTATTTATGCATAAGAATATAATGATACTATGGTATTGAGCCAAGAGGAAAGCTTTTTGAGCGACCGGTTCATGACTGGTTGAGCTATACTGGATGTTGCCAGTTGCACTTTGTTTTACCGGTATCCCTATTTGTTAGTCTTTTGGAGTATTTTCTATCAAACCAGTTTTGGATGATATTGGTGTTTGTATTGATTCACCCCCCCTCTCAGTACCAGTTTGGTACTAGTGGTTCATCATTGAGTTATCAATTACTTCCAAAAAGAAATGCTTACATGGAATTACATTACACACCAGGACTACCGCTCCAAACCACACAAAACATGGAGCACAAACTCCACCCTATGACCTACACACCAACTCAACAGACCCTGAGACCGTTTACATGAGAAAATGCAGCAACTGCGATACCAATTCTCCGAAATTGAACAGGGTTTATCCAAAAAAACCTCCCAATCTCTTTGTCCAATGTACTGCACATCTGAGTCCAAATATCTAGTTCTTGATTGCAATCTCCTACTATAGTCAATTTTTGAAAGATAACAAATACCACCTCCTTCATGCTTACACCCCCGTACTGACAAACTGGCTGAAAAGAAAGGTCGCACTCTCTCTTAAACATGCCTTTTGATCACGTTTCCCTCCATGTACATCACCCTACAGTGCAAACACCTACTACCTACTACTACTAGAAAAGAGGAAAAGAAAATCACCCTATTCTTTCACAAGGAGGATCTTGCCCATCAAACTGGATGATCTTGTCAAGAGCCTCCAAAATGTCATGAGAGCAAATCATCTTAAAAGTCTCCTCGATTTTGACTCTCAAATTGGCCATAAAATCTACCACTTTATTGCCTTCTCTGAGGGTGTGAACTAGGCTGTAATTCTTAATAATCTCTAGAAGATTTATTATAGGAAGCCACCTACTCAACTTCCAATTGAGGAACCTATTATGCCCTACATACCTTACCCCATTAGTTTCCTTGTCTTTAAAATATGGGTGCCTCTTTTTTCTTTCTGTAGCTTTGTTTTTTTTAGTTTCTGCCTATACACCCCGAAACCCCGTAGTCTCGAAGTGTACTTTGTTTGTTTTTTAAGTCCTACCCTGGAACCCCGAAGTCTCTAAGTAGGCACTTGTTTTAGTTATGTTTTTGACCCTAGGACCCCGAAGTTCTGAGGTAGGTTTTTTTTTTTTTTTGTGTTTGTCACAACTTCAAAACCCCAAAGTCCTGAAGTCGTGCCTTGTCTCTCTTTGTCATTGAAGCCTCAGGGCTTCGGAGTCCCGAAACTCTGAGTTCATGTTTTGTTGTTAGTCACTTCAGAACCCTGGAGTCTTGAAGTTGTGCTATCTTGGCAACCCCAGAACCCCAGAGTCCTGAATTTTTTTTCTTTCTTTTCTTTCTCACCTTGGAACCCCGAAGTCCCGAGGTCTGTTTGTGTTTCTTTTAGCTTTCACCTTGGGAGTCCGGAAACTTAGACTATCGAGGTTGTGTTTAACTCGACTGTACAGATAGAAAATCAGGGGTATAAATAGAAGAAATGAACTCTTTTGAGTTAATTTGTGCATTCAAGTTTTCCAATTTCCTTGCTCTACCTCCCAAATTTGCGCCTCCATATCACTAAGTTTTTGAGGGATTTCTTCCATTACATTGTTGGATTTATTTGTTTTTAGTTTTTCTCATTTTGCATGTTCATTTTCTTCCTGATTCCTTAGGGTTTTCCAACCCCAGAACCCCGAAGTTCCAGTCTTGGTAGTTATTTTCACCTTAGAACTCTTGAACCCCGAAGTCCTAAGGTTAATCTTTTTTGGATTGTGCTTTCACCCCAGAGCCCCAGATCCCCGAAGTTCCAAACTATCTCTTTTAGGCCATTATTTGAATGACCTTGGGACTTCGGGTTCTCGAAGTCCTGAATGAGTTGTGTGCTTAGTCCACCTTGGAACCCTAGATTTTTGGGTTTTATTTTTCTAGCCTTGTATTACTCCAAAACCCCAGTCCTGGATTCCACTATTTTGGTCCACATCAGAACTTTGGAACCTCGAATTTTTGAGTCATGTTTTTATCCCATCCTCACCTAGGAACCTTGGAACCCCGAAGTTCCAAGGTTAGTTATTTGAGAAAGAGTTTTCCCACCCCAGAACCCCAGAGTCCTGAAGTGGGTAATATAATTGATATATTTGATGTTGTGATAGGATAATTTATGGTTCCTTCTTGCAGATTTGAAAATTTAGATGGACCCAACTTCTAACAAGAATGATAAGTAATTGGATAGACTCCCTGCAACCATGAAGTGTCATTATTAGGGGCAATTTTATGTCTCAAAATTGGATGATCATATCAGATGGGTAACTGATACAGAGGTAGGACATGTGGAGTTAGAAGACATTGCAACACAATTAGACAAACCAAGACTAGAGGCTCCTTATAGGAGGATCAAGAGATCAGGGCTGGTAGAAGCTACTATTTTTCCTCAATCCATCCAAGCCCTTGAATTCATTATGATTGTGGCACAATTCTACAATGCAGACACTAGGAAGTGCATTGATGCCCAAGGAAGGACAATTATAGATTTATCTACTAATATGTTGGGATATGTGCTCAAAATTCCTCAAGAGAGGAGGAGATGTTGTTAACCACTGAAGAAGAAGCTGCCAAAGTATGGGATGAGGATGTTACTACAAGAAAAAGGCATATGAATGGAAATTGGCTTGAGGAGGAGTGGAAGACAGGTTTAAAAGCCAATGACATCCTAAGGGAAAATTTTAAGGAGCCACAATGTGACTTAATTACTATGTTGTGTAAGGCCTTCAGTAAGACAGATTGTCGTCACTTCCACCCATGGATGTTTCATTATATGACTACTGTTTTGATTGGAAAAAAGTATTTTGATTGGGATCAGATCTTATCTAACAATATACACAAGAAATTAGTAGAAATACAAAAGATGAAGAATTTTTTCTTCACTTCATATGTTGTCTAGGTAGCAGCTCGAGTAGGAAAATTCCTAGGGTTGCAGACAGAGGGCTAGCTCAGAGATGAGGAAGGACAAAAGAAGGTGTGGGAGTATTACACCCAACTCCCTCTAGGAAACACAAAGGCACATTTCAAAATTATAAATAATGCCTTCCTTTTCCCTGTCATCATCAAGCTCATAGGTGATATAGGCTATAGAATAAGCCCATAAGAAATGACCATAATCAGGGAATAAGCATGTCGGTTCATTTTGAATGAACATTCCAGGTATATTAGGGTTAGTGGATTCACAGGTTGCCCTATGCTGCTACAGAGATACTATAATGACCGCATTGTATTGTTAGAATATGTTATATAGATGCTTGGGTTGCAATCACTTTCATCCTCAAAACATAAGGCAGGTATAGATTTTTCAGTTTCTATCGGTTATTTCTCTTGTTCTAAGTTTCTGGTAGCAAAGACAACAGAGCAAGAGTTGTAGGATCTAAATATTAAAGAGTTCAATTATGCTAGAGAGTATTACGACCCATACAGAAAACTAAAGAAAATAATTCCAGAGGCATATGAGGGACATAAGTCAAGATTGGAGGATTTTTGGGCCAACCTCCAAGATGATTTTGAAGTTAGAGAGAAAAAGTATTCCAGGCTCTCAGTTCCGCAGATAAGGGATTTTGAAATAGAGACCAATCTCCTTAAAGAGTTAAGGGATGATGGTGATTTATTAGACCCTACATATAAAAAATAGGAAATCGATAAGAAGCCTCTCTCTCCAATCAGATGGTCACAGTACAAAGAGGTGGACATAGATAAAGTAACTCAAACTGTTATAGATAGAACTAGGCAGTGACTAAGTTTGAGGGTTAGGTCGAGTTCTTTTAAAGGGAAGCAAAAGGAATCAACTTCAGGTGTTCCCCAATCGAGGGGTTATAAGGAGTATGCCCATAAGACAAGGTCCAACTCTAGAAAGATTACTTCTACGAACCCAGAAGAGGTGGTGCAACTCAAAGAAAGTACTGAGGAGCTCCTCAAACAAGTCAAGTAAAAAATGAGGAAAGCCAAAATTTTGAAGAAGGCTGTTGATTTTGGAATCAGAGAAGGATTAGGAGCTATGCCAATGGTAGAGGTATTCCCTGTTAGGGAAGCAATTGGATAAAGGCTAGGAGAAGGCATTCAAGATGAGGATGAACAAGGGAAAATCGATGAAAATATACAACCTCCTCCTAATACCACAAGTACATCTACTCAGCCCAAACCAACTGCAACTACATAGGCTCCAATTTTGATGTCAACCACCACAATCCCTCTGCCAACTTCACCCATTGTCTTTGTAGCAACATCAACAACTCTACCTCAAGTAACTACGATATTGTTTCCTAGTGTAGAAAATATAAGTATTCATAACATTGAATTAGATTCTGACCAAGAGGACGAGAAACCTATGGAATAACAACCACTTGGGGGAGAGAAGGAATGAAATGAGCCTAAAGATTCATAGGATGAAAGATTGGTTTTAACTCCCCAGGACCAAGAAGACCTACTGAAAGAGATAGCTGCTAAGAAAGGAGTGGAGGAAACTGACAAGGGTGGCAAGAAGTTTGAAGAAGAGATCAATGATAGGTTAGGAGAGTTACACAAGCATCAATAGTTGAATGTTGATCCTACTCTCCAAGCCATCCTGGCTTGTCAAATTGCTTCACCCCAAGGACTTCCAAACCCTAAGCATACAAAATAAGAGGAGAAAGATGAAGCAGAGGAGCGGTTAGACGTGCACATGGTGACTACTGAAATCGTGCCCAACAAAATTGAAAAAGATAAGGATGTGCCATAATGGTTCAAATTCACCTTTGAGAAGAAAAAGAAAGTGGTGCTACACAAGGTTACATTTTAGTAGGCCATCACTGAAGAACCCCAAAAAACAAAGAGAGCAAAGGCAATGCATCACTTATCAAGAACCAGTTCTAGTGAAGTGATTGCTGATATATCAGTTCCAACTCAACCTGAAGGTCAAGACTCCTCCAAATACCAGGGTTCATAGGTCAAATTGGGTATACAGGCCAAATGGGCAGAGCTAGATACGTTGAAGCTAGCTACTAGTGTCATTAGGGGCTGAATAGAAAAGGAGCACACCTCCCATTTAGAGGTCAAGGCACAACTAGAAGAATATAAGCAGTTGTTGGTAGAGATGGGTAAGCCCCTGGATACATGTGTAGATGATAAATTACATTCAACCTCGTCACTCCCAGAGGGAGATATAAAAGCATTGGCTGAGGTAAGAGAGGTGGTAGCCACAACAAAGTCATGGGCATGAACAAATGCCACCAAAATTAGATTATACTTGTAGAACGCCATGAAAGAATATAGAAAGGCCATGCAGGTTGGAGGAGCATTAGCTTCTTGTTCTAAACATTGGGAGCGAAAGCTCAACACTTTTGGCAAGCAATTTTGAGTGTTGAATAAAGTTTTGAGTCTTGGGAAAGAAGAGATAATAAGGGAAGACCTCTTAGGTGGAGACAATTGTAAAAATTTGCAATCTTACATATACATTTTGTAGTTGAAGATAGAAATGCTTCAACAATATGTGAAGGATATAACAAGTATTTGGTATCCCCTTCTCAGGGTAGTGGAAAAGTATGAGAATTTTGTAGGGTAATTATTAGGAGTTTTTGGGCTTGGAATAGCCAATGTTGGAGGTATGGAGGAAGACCAGGTACTCTACTAGTGGGATGCATATGAGGCACAACATTTTGCAGCTCTGACTCAGTTTAGTGTTGCATCAATGGACACACACACACACACACACTCACACACACACACATACATATTTGAAAACCTAGTGTCAATAGGCTATAGAAACAATAGAGGAGTTGGAAAGTGGAAGAAAAAATGCAGAGGAGATTTTGAAAAAGTACAAGTTCAAAAATCAAAGATGTTGTCAGTCCTCCTACTGAAGTAATTGCATGTATCATTAGCAATTACAAAACCTATAAAAAGAAGTAAAAGAAAAACGTGTAGTTGCTAATGATAGCATGAATTTTTTAAAATGTTTTTGCATGACCACCCCACTAGTACTTCAACTTCACCTCCAACTCATGCTTTAGTTATGGGTAAAATTTTGCATGATTATGAAAGCCTGGCTCATGCAGCACCATCTTCGTAGTTCTCTCTCAGTCCTAGTTTTGTAATTTAGACATATACTTGCATGTCAACTGTGGCTCCTTGCTTTTTAGTTCTTAATTTAGATAGGTTTATTTCCTAGAAAGTGGGGCAGAAAATTCTATAAATTGAGGAGTTTGATTCATTTGTAAGGGTCCACAAATTGATGATTTGAGGCCCACTTCGATATTTTAGATTAACTTTGGAGATTGTTATGAACTAGATTATTTTTGTGATACATTCTTTGAAATTAATATAAGAAAAAACTTATAGATTACCTGATCTATGTGTGTGTTATTAATTTATTCTTTGCATGTCTGGTAATGTCTATTGTTTGAAATCGACAACTAGTTCTGATCTTATGTTTATTGCTTTATGATTCATACTGCGCACATAAGTGGTGTATGAGAATTACTGGGATAAACAATATTGTGGTGATATTCTTTCAATGAATTTGTGAGGTTGTTGACTTTGCAGTTTACCAGAGGTCCGTTATTGAATGCTGATTTAGATGACATTGATGATTTTTGGATTGCAAGGTACTTAATAAGTAGCTCATTAAGTTGTTATTGAATTAGTTTCACTGTAATTTTTCTTTTTTCCCTATCTTTGTAGTTTATTTCGAAAGAGAATCTTAGAGCGTAAAATACAAAAAAAAGTGGAGTTATTGGAAGTTATTGGGATTCATTTAACCAGTAGGCCCCTTCACAGGTATAACCACATTAACCATTGAGCTATCCATGATTTTCGAGACCTGACTATAGAGACCTTGGAGTAGTTAGTATTTAGAAACTTACTACTTTTCTGGAGAGGTGGTGAGTGTTTACACAAATTACTTGACTGTTGGTGAGTGTGTAAAAACACCCATCAACAGAACTTTTTATTAGAAACTCCATTAATGATAATTTGTGAATCCCCTTCAATGATCACTTTCGGAAGACCTTTTTCCACACATAGTTCCAATCCAGCTTCCAACGCTCTGATTTTGGCTTCATTGTTGGTAATCTCTCCAATATTACCATAGACTCCTTGTATGAAGGACCCATCCTCATTTCTTAGAACAACCCCAAATCCTGGCTTACCTGAATTTCCTTTAGTAGCGCCATCAAAATTGAGTTTGGTCCATCCCTTGTCCAGATCCTTCTATCTGACCTTCCACATGTCCAACTTCTTGGCATTAATCTAAAACTAACCCATCTCTTTGAATGACCATTTGGACTCCATCACCTTGTCCCAAGTCATGAATCTTCTTACATGTTTTTTTATTGTGATTGCAACTTACTACTTCCTCTATGGCTCCTTTAATCTTGAGGATTAATTTGTCATTGGATAGGCTGATCTCCTTAAATATTCTTTTGTTCCTTTCTTTCCACACGTGCCAGACTAGTAAAGCCTGGCCTACTAGCCAAATATCTCCCCACTTGGAGTTAAATGAATTAGGCCATGAAGAGAGGAAATTCTCCATCTTTGCATTCCTAACAGTTTTCAGCTCAACCATATCAAGAACTCATTCCCAACAAGAACTTGCCACTGGACAAGTGTAAAAAAGATGGTTAACAGATTCCTCATCCTGCAAACACATGACACACTGACTCGGACCTGCTATACCAATTAATTGAATTCACAAGTAATTTAATTAATTTCCCTACATTCCTCCTCTTGTGATTAAGTCTAAGGATTTATTCATATAGTTCATTCTATAATCCCCATTTGATTAGTTAATTCCAAATTAATTAAACACCCTCATTTTATTCAATTCTTCTAATTCTTAATTGAGATTAACAAATTCTTAATTTTTTGAGATTAATTACCATTTTTCTATTATTTGAATTTCAAAATTCAAATATGAGCACATGGCTCCTAACTTCTAACCTTCTAACCTAACCTCCTCGTAACCTAACCCATTCTATGTAATCCTGGGTTTAACTAACCCTATCCTATCTTGCATGTCCTAACCTCTTTTATCCTAACCTCTTATGGGTCGGATATTCTCCCCTTGAGACACATGGCACTTTTGTCACATGTCTCCTCCCTTGGACACTTGCCCTCTCATTAGCAAGGTTCCTTGACACTTGTCACCACATAGATGACATGTATCCCTTCCTCCAACCTCTTCTCCAACTTCCTCAATCTTAGCCCATGATATCTTCGGATTGAATATGGACCGTTGATTCCTGCCACCTCAGCTTTGGCCTTGGAATTCCTATTGTAGACGTATAAATCTGACCACTTTCATAAGTGAATATTTAATATTCATTTTAACCTCATTCCTCTATTTAATTAAATTATATTTAATTAATTTCTTCACATTCATCTATTTTATTAAATGAATTACTCAACTTATTTAATTAAGTTCACCTAAGCCTTTCCTAACCTTTGATTACATAAATCACTTTATTTAATTAATTCTCCTTTCTCTCTTTTTAATTAAATTTGCATTTAATTAAATTGATCCTTGCAAGTAAATAAATCTAATTTATTTATTTAAATCCCCCACTTGTATTTATGCAAGTTGCTTTCTTTTTCATTGAAATAAAGTAGTTTATTTTAATTAAAACTCCTCTCCATCCACTTGCATTTTCCTACATCTCCCACTTGCCTCCCTAAACCCCTTCTAGATTCTTCTAATCACTTCTAATTTAGCCTAATCCATCTCATAAATATTTTCACATCCCTAAGCAAAGGGAAGTCACTTCTCAAAGCCTTCAAAGTCTCTGAAATCCATTAAAGGCTTTATGTCCTCAACAAGTTAACCCTCAAAGTCTTCCAAACCATTAAAGGCTCTTACATAACCATTAATGGGTAACTCAACCTTCTTGCATGATTAGAGACTTTCTCTCTAACTCAACCCCCATCTAACCCAAGGGCCCCATCAAGCACTAATAGATTTGACCTTGGTTATCCCTTTAACCCTTGCACAATAGTTTATCCTTTGGGTAAAAGCTTTATCCAATGGATAACCCTAACCTAGCCTTAACCCTTACCTCCTAAGGTAACCATCATGTCTTCTCAAGCATTTAATGCTTCTTTCATCTCCTCTCAAGAAACCTCTTATTGAAAATTGTCACCATTTCATTGGTGAGAATTGTAAACATGGATTGATAACTTTCAATCCTAGCCCTTGTTAAGATTATCCAATCTTGACCATCCATTGCCCTATTTTTCCTATATATAGAGTTGTCATTCTCTCATTTATAGAGATATAAGTTTCATCCATCTAATTTATAGTCATTTTACTAATCATCAAGCCTCTCTTTGTTAAAATACATTAAACATTTAGAAGCATTTTAATGTCATAAGCATATCCATGTTAGACTAGTATATATTGTTAGGATAGGATTACTAATCTTTATCATAGCATTATATTCATACTAGTTTAAATCATTCTAGTTTCAAATATCATATATGTTGTAGAAATGCATTCACACTTATAAGCAAACATCACTTGTTCTTGGAGTTGTCATTCCTAAGTCACTTTTCTTAGTGATCTGAGAGCAAAGACATTGACTTCAGGGATTCTGTGAGATAGAGAAAAATGGAACACCCCTTGGGAAGTTGAGCTATTCAATATAGCTCCCATAACTTTCACCAAGAGTCCCATTGGTGTGTGGACACTTTGAAATTGGACTTTTATGTTTTTGTCACCCATATTTCTTGCACACACCTATAAATACCCCTCATTTTGGAGCAAACAAGATCCCTTGCATCCTAGATTTTAGCATCATTACTATAGGCATTTTTATCTCAATCATATAGAATAATTAGCATTTTAGATTAATCTAGCTTAATTTTCTTAATCTTTCATTCATTTAGTTTGCATTCATATAGATTAAATCCTCTGTCTTGGTGTAGTCTAGTCACTGGTATTACTTAGATAAATTTGAGAGCATATTTGTACTTGCATCTTCTAGGAGGCAATAAGTCGATTTGTTATGGTTTTTACATTTTTTAATTTTGATCAACTAACCATGCGTGTAATGATTTATTGAGTGTTTGTGTTTTAGATACATATTCCAAATTTCAGACACACAGTTATCTATGAGAGCTTGTGTAATTCTATAATTGTGGATAAGTTGTGAAGCCAATGCAAGACAATTATGGATAAGTTGTCATTAGGAATCGGTAACTGCATGGAGGATATAATCCAGTTATAAGGATTATATCTTTTCTTTTATATTGAAATATGTTGTTTTAGAGTAAGATGTTATAGAAGCTTACGTGATGCAGTAATTGAAATGTTGGCATGATTGGCATAACTAATGTAAATGAGTTGATGACTATATTGGTAGAAGATTAATGATGACATGATTAGTTATTTGTGCTATCATTGATGACAACCTATGTCAATTAATGTTTGATGATGGTTACAAATGAACTTTGGTGTCTGACTTGTTGGATAAGTAATTTGGTCTACCGGATTTAGAATTTGTAAGTATGACAGGGTTTACTGACAACACTAAGAATTAGGACTTCAACCGGTAAAAGAAAAGATTTTGATGGAATTGGTAAATCGGTGATGGTTGGAGACTTGTGGTTTGAGACATAAGCTTTTATAATGGATTTATGTATGTGACCGGAACCTCATCCTATGTTTATTACGAGAAGGCATGTTTTGAATTTATGATGGAGTTGTGCTAAGGTTTTAGTAGGGTTTTAGGACTAGTGATGAATTCACTCAACTAGTAATGACTTTTTATATGATGGTGATTGGTGGCAAATCTACATGAAGGAGATAACATAACACAACCTACATGAATAATTTGAATTGTGTTTTGGCATGGAAGATGGTAGAATTTCTCTACAATGTGCATAGTGCTTAGCGGAATGTTCTAAGGGTTTGACTTATGTACAGATCAAATTTTTGTGATGGCTTATGAATAATCAAAGGTTGATATTGCATTGTAAATTGTTGTAATGATCTGGATATTGATTTGTATTGTAAATTCAAGATGTAATTAGGTTTTATGGCTGACTTAGTTGTTATGGCTATTTAGGGCGACACAACTAATGTTTCATGTATCAGTGGCATTAGGAGAATGAGTTAAGCTGTCCTAGAGAAGATAGTGATCTACCTGAGTGTTGTAGACTATGAAGCATAACTAGTTCTAATTTAGCAAGCTAAAAGTGCAAAGTAACAAATCATTTTTCACTATTGTTCCCTAACAATTACAATAGCACAAATCCCTTAACCGGGTAGGTCCTAACATGCCTTTTTCATCAAATTCCCCTAATAGGGCAGCTCACAAAAGAGTGTTTAAATCCTCTAACCAGGTTGATCCTAATAGATCATTAAGCTCCTAGCTAGAGTGATAGGCAAACCCCTTAACCAGGTGACTCCTTACAGGGTTTTCTCCTAACCGAGCGTATTGTAAGCTCCTAACCAGGCTAAGCTCCTAACAGGGCATACTTAGAAAAAGTAAAAATTATTATGGGTTTCAATCCCCACCATGGTTTTTCCCATTTGGGTTTCTACGTCGAAAATCTTGGTGTTCATGTATGGAATGTCTTTTCATAGTGTTAATGTTTTCACGCATTATTTCTGATTATTGGTTATGATAAGTTTACTAATATTTATCAGAGATCTATAAATGGTTGCCAATAATATTAATAAATTGATAGTTGAAGTATTCTGATTTGGTAATAAGTCAATATGAGTATGTGTTGATCAAAAATTTAGTTGGTGTATATTTTGATTAACAAGATTATATAAGTGGGTATCAAGTGTATGAGATCTGATAAAGGGATAGATTCATGTATTAAATGATTTCAGATCTGTTGTAAATAGTATTTTGATTTAAATTTATAAATTTTGTTAATACTGATTCACCCCCCCAACTCTCAGTATTAACCAGATCCTCATAGGATTAATAATTGGTATTAGAGTTGTGGTCCTTTGTGTGCAGAAAAGCTTAACCGCTTGAGTTAAAGATTTTGAGGAAGACAAGATGATGAAGAAAGAGGGTCTGAAATTCAACAAGGATAACTATAAGATTTGGAAAGATAGAATGAAGATATATCTCAAAGGTCTTGGTGCTCAATACTGGAAACATGTTGAAACAACATATGTGGCTCCTACTACTACTCCCTTGACACTAGATGAACTTAAAGATCAGTAGGAGAACATGCAAGCTCTTGAAGCTATTGTAAGTTCTTTATCTGATTCTGAATATATTGATGTTCAAGGATTGGAAACTACACATGAGGTTTGGGAAAAATTAGAAACAATTCATGGAGGAGATGAGCATGTACAAAGAGAAAAAGAGGAAAGCTTGAGAGGAAAATTTGACGATATGAAAATGCAAGAAGGAGAAAACATTGCACATTATGGTCAAAGAATTAAAGAAGTTGTTGGCGGTAGAAAATGTGCTGGTGGTAAAATTGATGATGATGTTGTGGTAAGTAAAATGCTCAGAACTCTTCAACCTCAGTATTCTATTAGAGTATCGGCAATCCAAGAACTGAGATTCATTTCAAAGGATAAGGTAATTATTGACTCTTTGATTGGCAAGCTTACAACCTTTGAGTTTAATAGTTTTGACAATAGTATTGCAAAATCTACTGAATTTGCTTTTAAAGCTTTTGTTACTAGTTCATTTGATAGAAAAGGAAAGGATGTATGTCAAAGTCATGAGTGCAGATCTAGTCATGGAGGTAACTGGGAAAGTGAAGACAATGAAGATCAAGTAATGGAGCTTGAAGCACTGCTAGCAAAGAGATTTCCAAGAGGCACTGGTAAGTATAAAGGAAAAATACCTTTAAAGTGTTTTTCTTGTACGAAGGTTGGTCATATTGTTGCTAAATGCCCTAACACTGATAAGAAAGATAAGTTCAAGAATTTCAAAGGGAAAGGCAGAAAACATTGTTATGTTGCAGTGGATGAAGGTGTGACCGATGAAGAATCTAAAGATGAAAATGACAATGAAGAGATTGTGTTTGTACCTGTAAAGGAGGAATTATCTGATGAGAAGGCACTAGTTTCTCATGTAGACAACAATAATGAATGGATTATAGATAGTGATTGTTCACACCATATGACTAGAGATAAGAGTAAGTTCCTAACTCTTAATGAATTTGATGTAGGTGTTGTTAGATTTGGAAATGACTCTCCTTGCATGGTGAAAGGTAAAGGTTCCATTTCTTTGAATGGGAAGAATAATAATGATGATTTAGTTTGGATTGATGGTCTGAAATATAATTTGTTAAGTGTTGGACAACTCAATGATAAAGGTTATTTTCTTGAGTTTAATGGTGGAATCTACAAAATTCTTGGAGGAAATGGTGAATTGATTGCTATCGGAAAACAAACAAGAGGTAAATTATTTCATTTAAATGCTAATATAAATAGTTGTCTAGTTGCAAAGATGGAATATAGTTGGTTGTGGCACAAGAGATGTTGTCATATGAATTTTGATAACTTGGTGAAGGTAAGCAAGTCTAGTGTTGTGAGAGGATTACCACAAATTGTTAAACCGGATAATGTGATATCTAAAGACTGTCAAATTGTTAAGATGACCTCTATTTCATTTAAGAGAAAGAAGTGTACATCTGATATTTTAGATTTGGTTAATACTGATTTTGTGGTCCCTATGAGAACAAAAAACTATTTTGGTGATAGATATTTCATGCTTTTTATCGATGACTATTCTAAGATGATTCCTAAAGGAGAAATATAAAGCCTTTAGTAAATTTAAAGAATTTAAAGCTCTTGTTGAGAATGAGACTAGTAAAAACTTGAAATGCTTAAGATCTGATCGAGGATGAGAATTCACATCTGATGAGTTTGTCAAGAATTGTGATGAACAGGGTATCAAGAGACAAATGTCTGCTCCAAGAACACCACAACAAAATGGTATAGTAGAAAGGATGAACAAAACAATTGTTGATTCTACTAGAACAATGTTATTACAATGTAATATGCCTAAGATGTTTTGGAGAGAAGCAGTAAGTACTGCAGTCTACACATTAAACTAGATACTTGTAAATAAATTCAACAATAAGACACCTTATGAGCTATTGTATGGTAAAAATCCTTGTGTTAGTTATTTCAAAATCTTTGGAAGTCAATGTTTTATTAAAAAGGATAACTACATTGGAAAGTTTGATGCAAAATCTGATGAAGGAATATTTCTTGGTTATTCTTCTAAAAGAAAAGCATATAAATGCTATAATAAGAGAACTAAGAAAATAGTTGAAAGTGTTAATGTGAAGGTGGATGATTTATCAAATAAATCTGAAGGATCGAGAAGGTTTGAACCTGAAAAAAGATGATAATGAAGAAAGATTGGTGATCTTTGAATTGGAAGCACAAAATAATGATCAACTGGTAAATGCAGTGTTAGGTGGTCAACCAGTAAGCGAGGACAGTGAAGAATAAAGTAGTGAATCGACTAGTGAATCAGATGAGGAAGATGCAGAACCGACACCTGGACTATACCTAGATATGTGAGATTAAATCATTCTCAGGACCAGATAATTGGTGATAAGAATACACATGTGTAGACCATTCTCAGGACCAGATAATTGGTGATAAGAATACACGTGTGTAGACCAGGAGGAAGATTAGAGAAAATTATTGTTTGATCTCTACAATGGAACCCAAGACAGATAAGGAAGCACTCAAAGACGATGACTAGGTGAAAGCAATGAATGAGGAATTAGATCAAATACATAAAAATTAGACATGGTCATTTGTTCCTAGACCTGAGGACAAGAATGTGATTGGAACTAAATGGGTCTTCAAGAATAAGTTAAATGAAGATGGAAAAGTGGTAAGAAATAAGACAAGGTTAGTTTGCAAAGGATATGCACAGGAAGAAGGTGAAGACTATGGTGAAAATTTTGCACTAGTTACAAGATTGGAAGGAGTAAGGATGTTGTTGGCATTTGCTACATATAAGGGATTCAAAGTCTACCAAATGGATGTCAAGTCAGCCTTTTTGAATGGAATTCTTGAAGAGGAAGTATACATTGAATAGCCAAATGGGTTTTCCTTGACCAATGATAAGGACATAGTATGTAAATTGCATAAAGCTTTGTATAGTCTAAAGCAGGCACCAAGAGCATGGTATGAGAGATTACATGCACATTTGATCAAGATTGGATTCCAGCGTACCAGTGAGGATAGTAATATTTATCTAAAAATTGATGGAGACAAGATGCTAATACCTGAAGTATCTATAGATGACATAATTTCTGGTGGATATGATAATATGAGTATGGACTTTGCTGATGAGATGAAAAAGAAATTTGAGATGTCTCTATTCGGTGAAATAAAGTTCTTTATTGGATTACAGATTCAACAACTGGATGGTGGTATTTTATCTATCAAAGAAAGTTTATTAAAGAGGTGTTGAAGACTTTTGGCATGGAAGACTGTAAACTGGTAGGTACACCGATTGTAACAGGCTGCAAGTTGACAAAGCAAGATGATTCACCTGATGTTAGTGAAAAAGAATATAGGTCTATGATTGGTAAACTACATTATGTTGTACATAGCAGACCAAACATTGCTCATGTTGTTGGGTTAGTTGCAAAATTCCAAAAAGAGCCCAAAGAAAGTCACATGGTGGTTGTTAAGAGGATTTTCCGATATCTTAAAGGAACATTAGACTATGGATTATGGTATCCCTACAAAGGAAATTTCACTTTAGATGTTTTTACTAATGCAGATTGGTCAGGCAATGTGGATGATAGGAAAAGCACAACTGGTGGAGCTTTTCTACTTGGAGGAAGACTTGTAGAATGAACAAGAAAGAAACAAACTTGTGTTTATCAATCTACAACTGAAGCTGAGTATGTTGCTTCATCCATGAATTGTACGCAGGCCATATGGATGAGACATATGCTAGAAGGATTCATGATAGATATGTCTGAACCATTGACTATCTATTGTGATAATACAAGTGCAATAAATATTTCCAAGAATCATGTACTTCATGAAAGAACCAAGCATATAGAGTTGAATTATCATTTCTTAAGGAAAAGAGTTCAAGAGAAGCAGGTAAAGATGGAGTATGTGAAGAGTAAAGATTAGTTAGCTGATATCTTTACCAAACCATTGCCAAAGACTACTTTTGAGTTTCTCAGAAGTAAATTAGGGGCTACACCCCTACACCAAAAGAAATAAGATGTTGGATTTGCATCAATCCTGTGGATTTCATGTTTATTCTTCACTAAGGATTGATGAAGATGTGAGCTACTCCGTACGGGGAGCGACTCTAATGTAGTATGATATGATTTATAGTTCTGGTCAGATTGAAGTCAAGTGATGCATTTTTAACTTTGGCATTGCTTGTTGGTATTTTGGATATATTGATATGGTTTTGTCATTGATGTTAACACATGTCATCACTTGTCAACACTTATCAACACTTGGAGATCTTTGGTTATGTTCACCGGCAAGTCAGAGACTTATGGACAATCACCAGTATTTGGTTCACCGGGAGATTATATTGTTCACCGGCACTTGGAATGACTTGGAGACTACTTGATTATGTCGAAGACATTATTTGATCACTTGCTTTTGGAAATTTGGTTATTGGTTTATTCGGGTTTTCATATTTGTTGTTACCGGAAAGTAGGTCCAAGATATACACCGAAAGGCATATCTATTCCAGATCAGCACAACATGTTATGGAGATGATTTATTATTATTGTAAATACATTGAGCCGACATCATGCATCGGATATCAATTTATTTGAAATTGATTTTATTGTAATATCTTTGAGTGAGCCGACCTATTCAATTGATCTTAGGTTATGATATAAATGTAAGATCTCATTTGTGAGATTAATATGCGATTGGAAAAAGAATTGTAATAGGGTATATGCGAAAATAAGCAGAGCTATACACATAGACATCATTTGAAGGTTGAAGGAAGGTTTTTTATGAAGGCAATCAGAACTTAACCTATACTAAATCCAACATATGAAGATGCTATTTTAAGTAGTACATTATCATTGTATTTAACCATCCAATTGTAGTCAGTGTGACTCTCATTTTGTGATTGAGCAGTGAGCTCTAGGCAGCTGGCCTTTCTGCATGTGCAGAATCCATATTGTAGACACATACTATCTGCAGTAGTATCATTTGATTGTGGGTAAGGCTTCCCACTGTGGTTTTTCTCCTTACAGGGTTTTCATGTACAAACATTTGTGTTATGTGTTGTGGATGTTAATGTCTTTTTGTTTCATGCATTGTTCTTTACCGATAGTGCAATTAACCAATAAACTATCCACTGGCATAAAGTTTGGTTTACCAACATTAAGCATTAAGTTTTGGTTTAGTTAATTTTGGTTGAATTTATTGGACAAATGATTGACCCCCCCCCTCTCAGTTGTATCTGGGACGTAGCATTGTTGTCAAAGGGGGAGAAGAAAAAGAAATTAGCTAACTAGTTATGGAGGAGATAAAGAAATCTGATGATCAGGCTTGAGGAGAAGAAAAGATAGTAAAGACCGATAGTTAATATGCTAAGATGTAGATGATTGGCATATATGATTTTATACTGATTGTATAACTAATTGGTGTTGCCATCAAAGCCAAAGGGGGAGATTGTTGGCATGATTGGCATAACTGATGCAGATGAGTTGATGACTCTATCGGTAGAAGATTGATGATGACATGATCAGTTATTTGTGTTGTCATTGATGAGAACCTATGTTAATTAATGTTTGATGATAGTTATAGATGAACTTTGGTGTCTGACTTGTTGGATAAGTAATTTGGTCTATCGGATTTATAATTTGTAAGTATGACAGGGTTTACCTACAAGACTGAGAATTAGGACTTCAACCAGTAAAATAAAATATTTTGATGGAATTGGTAAATCGGTGATGGTTGGAGACTTGTAGTTTGAGACATAAGCTTTTATGATGGATTTGTGTATGTGACCGGAACCACATCCTATGTTGATTACCAGAAGGCATGTTTTGAATTTCTGACAGAGTTGTGCAAGGGTTTTAGTAGGGTTTTAGGATTGGTGATGAATTCACTCAACTGGTAATGATTCTTTATATGACGGTGATTGGTGGCGAATCTACATGAAGGAGATAAAATGACACAACCTGCATGAATAATTTGAATTGTGTTTTGGCATAGAAGATGGTATAATTTCTAGGGAATGTGCAAAGTGCTTAGTGGAATGTTCTAAGGGTTTGACTTATGTACAAATTGGATTTTTGTGATGGGTTATGAATAATAAACGGTTGATATTGCACTATAAATTGTTGTATTGATCTGGATATTGATCTGATATGATCTGTATTGTAGATTCAAGATGTAATTAGCTTTTATGGCTGACTTAGTTGTTATGGCTATTTAGGGCGACATAACTGATGTTTCATGTGTCGGTGGCATTAGAAGAATGAGTTAAACCATCCTAAAGAAGATAGAGATTTTCCTGAGTGTTGAAAACTATGAAGCATAACTGGATCTGATTTAGCAAGCTGAAAGTGCAAAGTAACAGATCATTTTTCATTGTTGTTCCCTAGTAGTTACAACAACATAAATCCCTTAATCGGGCAGGTCCTAATAGGCCTTTGCATTTAAGTCCCCTAACAAGGCAGCTCACAAAAGAGTGTTTAAATCTTTTAACAAGGTTGATCCTAATAGATCATTAAGCTCTTAGCTAGAGTGATAGGCAAAACCTTAACCGAGTGACTCCTAATAGGGTTTGCTCTTAACCGGGCGTATTGTAAGCTCTTAACTGGGCTAAGCTCCTAACAAGGCATACTTTGAAAGAGTAAAAATTATTGTGGGTTCCAATACCCACCGTGGTTTTTCCTATTTGGGTTTCCACATCAAAATCCTTGGTGTTCATGTGTGGAATGTCTTTTTATAGTGTTTATATTTTCATCCATTATTTTTTATTACCGCTTATGATAAGTTTACTAATTTTTATAAGAGATTTGTAAATGGTTACCGGTAATGTTAATGAATTGATAGATGAAGTATTCTGATATGATAATAAGTCAGTATGAGTATGTCTTGATCAGATATCTAGTTGGTGTATATTTTGATTAATAAGATTTCATAAGTGGGTATCAAGTGTATGAGATCTACTAAAGGGATAGATTCATGTATTGAATGATTTCAGATCTGTTGTAAATGGTATTTTGATTTGAAGTTATAAATTGTGTTAATACTAACTCACCCCCCCTCTTAGTATTAACTGGATCCTCATAGGATTAACATGAAATTATGTTTACCTATATAATATCCCTAATAGATCCCCTTGCCAATCTATTGTAGTTTTTAAATTAATAAACTATATCTTCCTATGATTCTTTTGATGGTTTTAGAGAATAAACAAAAGTTGCAGAAGGTTTGTTTGTTTTTGTGTTTTTTTTATAGTTTTCAAACAAGTGATGAATAATGAACAGTAAACATGAAAGGAGACTAAAAATAAATAAAAACATATAGCCAAATTCAAAATTGCTACAAGTTGTACCAGACAGATTTCTGATTTGTAAAACCAAATAATAATTCCAATGAAAATCCAAGGAACTTACATCCAACAATGATGCCTCTAAGGCTGAATACATGCATTCCTTACATTCCACATGGGATGTACCTACTACAAATGGCGGCCCTAAGGCTACAAGGATCTATTAGGTCTCAAAGACAACTGAGAGGGGGGGGGGGTGATGAATCAGTTGTCTAATAAATTCAAACCAAAAACTTATTAACCAACTTAATGCTTAATACTGGTAAACCAGTTAAGTATGTCGGTAGATAGTGTTAACAGTAAATTGCTATACCGGTAAGTATTAATGCATGAAATATAAGCATAAAGTCATCCACAACACATGACACCAATATTTGTATGTGGAAACCCTGTAAGGGGAAAAACCATGGTGGGAAACCTTACCCACAATTAGATGATACTACTGCAGATAATAAGTGTACAAGAGGGGTCTGCACATGCAGAAAGGCCAACAGCCTAGAGCTCACTGCTCAATCACAAATGGGAGTCACACTGACTACAGTTGGATGGTTAAATCCAATAAGAATGTACTGCACAAAATAGCATCTTCATATGCTGGATTCAGTACCGGTGTAATGCTGATATGCTTCTACAAAAACCTAACTTCACCTTCAAATGATGTCTTCATGTATACCTCTACTTTATCTCACATATACCTTCACTCAATTCTTTTTTGCATTCCACACTTGATCTTACAAATAGGATCTTACATTTATACCATACCCTAAGACCAATTTTAGTAGGTCGGCTCTACAAGATATTACAATAAAAACATTTTACAAATAATATAATATCCGATGCAATAACCAATTAAATATGTCGGCTTAATGCATTTACAACAATAATAAATCATCTCCATAGTGTGCAATGCTGATCCGGAAAAGATAAACCTGTCAGTGTAACCCTAGATAACCTGGACCTATTTGTTGGTAAAAGTAAATATGAAAATATGAATATACCAATGATTATTACTTCAAAATAAAGTGTCCACATGATGTCTTCGACATTACCAAGTGTCTTTCATGTCATTCTAGGTACCGGTGAACAATATATCCTGCTGGTGAACCATATACCAGTAATTGTTGCACAGTTTACTGTTTGCCGGTGAATGTTGCTGGATCTCCAAAGTAGGTGTATTCAATAAGTGTTGACATCAATGACAAAACCATACCAAAATACCAACAAGATCATGCCCAAGCAGAAGAATTAATGTACCATGCTAAAACCCTTACTCTGCAACTTGAATCCATAATGAAGAATGGCATACTCAATCTCTGTCAAAAATGCACTCTGCCTGAAGAATCCAATGCCAATAACTACTGAGGGCTACATCCTAGCCAGTCCAGATCTTGGGGTTTGCGTCCCAGATGAAGAATCGCCCACTCAGAGCTAATTCACAAAATAAGTTTGATTGTGTAAAAAGATAATGAACAATTTGGTCTTCATCTCCTTATATCTCCTTTCCTTTCCAAGCCAAACCCTAAAAGGGAGTAAAGTTGGTGCATTATGAAAAGAGTGTTATTTTCTAATTATGGCATCAACTATAGGAAAATAACACTAAATTGCAAATAAATAGCTTTGGGCATCCAAAAAGACTCTAGAAGGTGAGAATCATGTAGAAAAGTTCAAGACCTTTCCAACGAGCTATAACACATAGGCATATTAACCCAGATGAAGCCAAAAACCCCTTATTACTTTGAAATGACTAATTACATAGCCTTATTTTAATTTATTTAATCGCTAACTTGGGAAATATTTAAATATATTAAAATATCTCCAGATATCCAATAATAGGCCAAAATGACCAAACAATCATGAATATAACTTTGTCACCTATCTGTGACTGATGTCAGAAAAGCTAAGCTAACTAGTAGTCCCATCCCTAAAATCTAGGGATGCTCCTAGAAACTAGGAAACACACCCAAACTCCCTGAAACTGAAACCATGACATGGTCCCGTGGAACCTCCAATATGGGAACTGCCACAACCTCCTTAAAAATAGGGAATATCCCTAAAATCAAGGAACTGCTCCCAATGGCCCTCAAACTGTCTGAAATGCCAACTCTGGATACTGAATACCTTGCATGAGTCTCTATCCACCATTGCCAGCCTACGAGATCCAAATAATAGACCATCCCACTACTCTTCTTCTATCACCTAGAAAGGGGACATTACAATTAACATGAAATTATGTTTACTTGTATAATATGCATTCTTGAGTTAATAGAAAATTGTTATTAATCTGTATGATTGGATTTGCGTATGTGTATATAATATCGAAGTTAGAATTGTGCAATGGTGTGTATCTTTAGTATGTAGGAATGATTAGTTTGGTTAATCTTGGGGTTAGGTCAATCCGTGGATGGGAATAACCTAGTTAGTCATCCTTTTATTAACTTTATGGGAATGATATGGGGATAGAATAAATGACCAGTATACCAAATTGAGAAATGAAGTGGGTGCACATACAAATAACATTCGAAGTACTTGGGGATGAATTGTTTGGCCAAAGTAGTGTAGCTTGCCATTGTCTACACTGTCACTTCATTGTGATCCAGATTTACATATTAGACAAGGAATGTCATAGATGTAGGTTTCAGCCAATGTATGGTAGCTCTAGATATATAGGAAACAACAATATGCTCACAAATATGATATTATTATGAGCTCACCAAACCAATCTCTTCATCGAAGGGTTGAATTGCTTCAATTAGAAGAGGCACAAGGGACCGTAAAGTCTTGGTTGGTTGGAAAAGCACTTGAGTGATGCTCTTTCTCATATAGTTGGTAGCTAAAATTTGAGGATGTATGCCAACAAGGACATTTGGACCATTTGTTTCTCTTATGTTTCATTCAGTTTATAAGCTATGTATGTACTCAAATATTCCTAAAGTAAATGGAAATTTGAGAAGGAAAATGTAAATGATTTCATATGTTTATGAATATGATATTGTATATGAATTATGATGCAATGGAAAAGTTGAAATGAGATTTATTTCAAATATGCATCTTATTTATGAAATGGAAAAATAGTTTTTTTATTACTTATATGTTGGCAATTTATTTCTTTTGCTTGTGGGTTAAAACTTAGTACATTTAATGGGTAGAATAATGGGCATGTGACATTCAACACCTAGATGGATAAAGCTACTAATTGTTCTTGCGACTACCAATACATTAAGGAGGGAATTGAATTTGATTGATCTAATCCTAAAAGGGGTGAATGCATATAAAATAATCTTCCTTTTTTCACTTGAAACTAAATTCGAATTAAGTGTGAATTGTAATGCTAGATCTAGGACAAACAATGGGAAATTGACATAAAATAATAGGAATGGAATATTCTAGATATCATTCAAAGATATAAACTTAGATCTAAGGAAAGAAAATAAATCATAGCCTACGGGGAGTAGGTTGTCCTAGTCCTTTGAATACTGGAGGTAGAAAAACTTGAAGTTTTTAGAATTGTGATGATGCACAGAATCCATGATCAGAAGATAGTAAAACATTTATGGAATTGAGGGGAACTGGTCATCTTGGTCCTCCATTGTTCGCACCTTTAAAACATGACTTTGATTGTTGTTGTCTACTCTATTGAATTCCTTGCTCATAGCTCTTGAGATAATTCCCTACACACACAAAAGAAGGAAATATATTTTGTTGATGGGGATTTGCCTTAGGTCAAACCCTGGTTTAGGAACTAACCTTGAAACTAAAATGAATCATTTAAATAGAATTCTTTCCTTTTGAGGAAAAAGGCTATATTTGATCTAAAAAATGCTTGAAATTGAACTTGATACCTTGATGAAGTTTTCTTGAATCCTCATGCAAATTTTAGAAGATCATGTAAAATATCTTCATAGAATGTTGATCATGAATGCTTGAAATTGACTTCTCCTTCAATGCTTCAACAGATACTTGAATGCTTGCTCACATAAACCTGAATTGATTTTGTAGTTAGAACTCACTTATGATTTCCTAGTTACCAAATGAGGGGGGTAGGGTTCCTTATATACCTAATCGTGCATTTAGTGTTTGGATTTTGGGAGGGGGTTGACATGGAGCCAAATTTGCCACCCACATGAAGTGACCATTGTGAGGTCCTACTTTGGTTCCTAATTAGGAGGACTAGGGTAGTCAAGGTGCCCTAGTCTTGAGCCAGAACCAAGGAACCCAAGGCATCAAGTGGTCTTGTCAATGAGGACTCAAAATTGGATAGAAACAAAATCATTAGTTGAAAATACATATTTCAGGAGGGTGTGAGCAACATCAAAGCAATAATTCATCATTGAAGGTTGAAACACTAAGGTTAGAGGTAGGTGAGGACAAAATTGTATAAGGATACAATTTACGATGCTACATTTAGCCCCCACTTTAATGGGAGTATGAGCCTATGCCCATACTCACGGTAAAGTACAAAGTTGCATTGAAAAACTTTCACCAAGATACCAAAGAGACAAGACACAACAAGCCCCTAGGACTTAGGATCTTATCAATCTAATATTGAGATAACATGAGCAACACATGAAGAGGATAGAAAGAGAATGATTATACTTAAACTAGTAAGGCTTTTTCTTAGTATGAGTCATGTTAGGTTGAAAATTTTGAAATAATAAATGCAAAATTTTACAAAGAAAAAGGCTCAATTTGCAAAGTAACCTAAAACTTGAATTGAATTGACTACAAAATGGGTATTGCAACATGTACCAAACATGTCATGGTATGTGGTCAAAGTGTACAAATTGCACAAAGCATAACATTGAGTGGAGTTTATGCCCCCACATTAAAGCAATTATGCAGGCCTTACTGAGAGCAATTGCTTAAAGGTAGCATACATGCATCCAAAAGACAAGCATTTTGCCACAATGAGATACCTCCAAGAAAGGACAAATCGAAGGACAATGGTCATAAAACATATATGAAAAAGTACATAAGGGATCCACTAGCTGGGGTCAATATGCACTTTTGATAAATAATATATATTAAGAATAATTACATTGAATTGACCTCATCCCCTAAAGTTGGTCGAACTATGAACATAATGGAATAAGATCACATAAGATGAACAAAGAAATGTAAATTTGAGTCAACATGGAAGAGACCAAAAAGAGATCTCAACACTTTGCATCATCACCAAGTATACATAAGACATAAAATTGATACCACATGTAGAAGAATTAATAAACAAATATAAGAATGGTCACAACAAATTCAGCCTCTTTATTACCTTGCACCCATGGAGTAACAAGGGTCATCCAAATGAATCCTAACATAACATAAAGACATATCATCTCAGCTCATCATGAGAGAAGCACATTACATATACAAGGAAACATGCATAAGAATCTATGACATAAATGAATCTATTCAAGCAAATCATCTATCTCCCAATCTTCCTTGACATCATTTAGAGATGGTGGATAGGATGCAAGAGGAGAAATAGCAAGAAAAGTAGATGGAACTGCAAGTTCCAAATAAGGACGATGCTACAATTATATGTCACTTTGTTTGTCACTAGGAGCTAGGACTAATGCTTTTGAAAAGTGTGAGGATAATTCATGATTAATCTCAACAAGATCATACATATCATTAGAATCATTAAGATAATAATTCTTAGCATGAACAACATTATCATCATTCACATCATCATATAAATTAAAAGGATCTTTAACATGAAAAGAAATTGAACCATAATTTTTCTTAAGCATCTTTATCTTTGGTGATTTGATTTGAACTTCCTCCCAAGGGTTAGGCAAAGGTTGTGAAAATGAGACCAAGTTAGAATTTGGTGTCTTCTAAGAGGAAATAGTTTGGGAAGTAAGTTCACAAGCCTTGGAATGATGTCTTCATCAACATTCTTCTGCACAAGAATTTCTTTTAGTTTTACTTGAGACTTCCAAAGGTTGAGGATAAATCAACATAGGCTTATTTTTTGTCCTTGTAGGGAGAGGAACATAAGGAGCCGTACTAGGTTGAGAGGTACAAGATGCTGGGAATTTTCCTTTATAAGATGTGGGAGGTGGGAAGGAGTAGGAAGAAGTCCAGGTGTGGAATGAGGAGGAGGGCTATCCATGGGTTAAGGGTCTCTAGGTTTACTTAAGGATGATATCATGCCATTTTTACATTTTTTATAAGATAGAAAATATTATCATTTTGAGGCTTTAAAGGTTTAGGTTGTTTAGGTCAAAAGTAATCAAGGTGAAATTTCCATGCTTCATTGTGGGTTTGAAAAGGCTTTGATTGATTGTGATAACATGGCTATTATGAGAGAATTTGAAATATTTATGGATTGTAGAAAGAAGATATTTCATTTAAGAGAGTCAAGGATGTCCCAAGTTCAAATTAAATTGATCCAATGTAGGAATAATAGAAAATGTAACATATAAGCACTTAGTACCAACCTCGATAGAAATAGTAATAGAACCAATAGTAGGGAAAGAGAAACCATCATGCACCTTGATAATGACATAAGATTTATTGAATGTAACTTGGTGTAGTTGTTGAGTAAAAATATATTATTTAGTAATAACATTCACAATACACCCTAGATCAATAAGCACCCCTTGTGAAAGTTTGTCTTTAATCTTCATAGTAATGTATAATGGTCCATTAGTGAAACGATAATCTCGCTAGAATCAAAGGTGATGCATAATTTATGTTTAGGTTTAGGTTTTTCAATGAGGTTCACAATATTAGTGGAATCTACACCAAAACCATTAGGATATAATACAAGTGGCTTTGATTCAACAACATTGGTAGAGTGAGAAGGCAAAGGATTGGTGAAGATTTGGAGATTTTAATTTGGAGGTCCTACAAATTTGCTTCCTTCATCATTCACACTATCTATGGATATAATATTGTTATCAATAATTTCTTGTATCTTATACCTCAACTTATAACACTTCTTAGTATCATGACCTGCTTGATGATTGTATTAGCAAAAGGTTTTGTGGTCAAAGGAAGGTGCTAAAGGCTTAGAGGTATCTATAGGTTTGATGGGAGGAAGTTGTAACATATTAGAATTAATCAGCCTCAACATTATACTATGAAAAGATTTAGAAAGAAGAGTTAATTATTTTCTAAATTATTTGGATAAGGGGTCACACTTGGTGTTGTGGTTGCCACTTGTGTGTTGATGTTGTTGGAAGAGTTATAATTTAACTTGATGAAACATTTGTTGAATTTTGGAAATGATTGTTGAGCACTCACATTCTTATAAACCAAAACCATTGAAGGAGATGATTCAAATTGGATCACTTGAAGCTAATAGTTATGAAGCATAGCACACAATTGTGCGAAAGAGGTAAATTATGAGAATATAAGCTTATCTCTAATATCCTTTTGCAAATTAGTGATGAAAATCCTTTGAACATCACAATCAAGCATAAGATAAACAATTTGTGAATGCAAATGTTTATATCTACCAGTAAAATTACTCACTTTTTCTTTAAGCTGTTGCTTACAATGAATCAAATTAGTCAAAGTAATTTTAGGACCAATGTTATTTTGAAATAGTTTAATGGAAGAGTTAGCTAATTATTGAAAATAAGTAATAGAACAAGGAGGGAAAGAACAATACCATTGAAAAGTTATATCCCTAAAGGTTCGAGTAAATAATTTTGCCATGAGTCTTTGGTCATAAGAGAAATCACTACACAAAGTTTGAAATGTCTTTACATAAGTCAAGGGATCACATTTTACCTTGTATAGCTCTAATTGAGGGATTGCCATGTTATTAGTATAAATCGTATGAACAATCTAATTCAATAGTGTTATTGATACATCATAAGTGGGAACATTGAACTTGAATTGGGTTAAAGAAGCCAATTATTGTTGGAAGCATGATACACTTTGAGCTCCGTTATTAATAGTGGCTTCGGTGGATGGATTGGAATTGGACATATTGAATTGTTACATAGGAGTAATGATATTGTAGGTAGTTGGAGGTTGTGAATAAGGAGGGGGGACATTATGATATGTTGGTATGGTAGATGGTTGGGAAACAAATAGAAGACTCGTGGAAGGAGGTATATAAGAGTGTGAATTAATAGGATTTCCCCCATGACTAACATGTGTGGGATCAACATTCTGGGTATAAGTAGTCATGATATGAGATGTATATGTAGGCACACTAGGTAAGGATATAGTGAAAGGAATGAAATGTTCAACTTGACTAGTAGGATGAGAATAACAAAGATGCATAATATTGGTATAAAAATATGAGAAATGTCATGCAATTCTTCCACACCTACTTTATCACTTTGAACCATTGTTTTCAACCCTTCAATCGAGGATATTGCCTTACTATTTGGGTATTCTTGGCTCATCCATTGTTGAAGATTGTCAAACTCAATGCCAAGCTTCCCCAATTGAGCACTAGTAACCCTAGTTAGTGATTTATCATCTTCATTATGAGAAGCAAGAGGTGAATTGGGATCTATGATATTAGGTATGTCATGTGTTGGATTAGAGGAAGTACCAACACTCACATGAAATAAGTTAGGCAACTCAGGCTCCATATAATTAGTATTTAAACTTTTGAAAGCCCTAAGTCTATAACTCCTTTTCATTGCAATATTGGATGTAGGACTAAGGGTAACAAAACACATGCATAAAGAAGGAAATATATATATTGTAAGCTATATGTACATGTAAAATGACTGATTAACCACAAAGTAAGCAATGTACACAATGAATTTGAACACAAGATCCTTCTAAATCTAAAAATGATATGTAAAAAAAATTAGATCTAAGCATATAAATTGAAAATTATGTATCCCATAAATCAATTTTAACACAATATCTAGGGTTTTGTCAATTTAGCCTTTGAATTGATGTGATTTAAGTGCATGAATAAAAGGCAAATTAAAATAAATTCCTAAATATCAGACATGAGAACAAAAAATAAAAAATAAGCATGTGCTACGATAGGTTTACCAAAATGTTTTGGTGAGGAAATTGTTAAAGTGGGATCAAATTTGTATATGGTATATATTTTAAATTTTAATTGTCACTTTAGATTATACTGATGTCTTGATTATTTCCAGATTACTGATGTTCAATCATTTACAATGATATTTATATGTATATTAGTATTTCCATTTAATGATGATCACTGAATATAATAATAGAACAATCACAAATCTGAAAATATCAATCACATAATATATATTGAAGTCGACTTCTTAATCTCGACTGTTCACTGTCTTCATGTCAATTGTATATTGATTGTTATACACTATCTATTTCCTGGAGTATACCAACTGCAAATATTGTTTATTGCTATTTCTTATTGACCACAAACAAATGTTGATATTCACTATTTTATTTAATAGATTTTACTCAATGCAGATTACATAGTATATCATACTTTCCAAGTTTGTATATGATCAACTTTCAAACTGTAGAGCACATAATATTATTCCTCAATATTATCGGCTTCAAATCCAATATAATAATATCTTTATTGTATGACTGTGTTTGCAGATCATAAGATTTACACCCATGATATACAAGATGTATCGCACTTTTAGACTGAACCTATTCTCTTAAATGTATTGTTGTTCATGCTTATTTTCTTTCACATCCATATGTTGTTCGATATTTATTATAGTCTATTCTCATAGGGTGGTGACTTTACATGGAACCAACATGGTTCCACGTAAATTAGTGACCCTATGAGGCATGACCATAGACAATACAATGCATTTTAATCAAGAACAATAACAAACACTTAATCGATATAGATGAATACCATTTATTTTTTATTTTTTTGGCAAGCTGCTACCTGATGGGTTGGTGCTTGAGATAGACTAGCCTAGTCTATGCTCTTGGATCCTTTCCTTGGATCACCTGGTGTTCTCCTCACACCCTAGGGTCTCTAGGACTTCCTTTTCTTGAGGAATCCCCTGACCTTGCCTAATCCACCCACTAGTGAGTTGCTATGCTGCTCCTAAGGTCTCACCTACTCATGAGACTCAAAACCCCTTACTATGGCTAATAAGGGCTAGGCTTGTTCCACACCTTCCAAGGTCTTAGAAAGGTTATAATAGGTCTATTTCATGGTCTTCCCACCCATTCATGTGCCCCCAAGAAGTTTCAAGCCTTTAACCCCTTACCGATTACACCATTTTGTGTTTTTGCCTTCAAATAGGGCTACAAGGATTAAGACCAATTAGGCCTCCTACCCAGTCTTTTAGGGCTCCCTCTCACAAATGATGCACAAACAACCCTAACTCCCAAAATGGACTATCATTCATTTGGAAAGGACTCAAGTATTTTCTAGTTTTTTAGGCCTCCAAGTGTCCCTACATTGTCCTAGGTGGATTTTAAGGTTTTCAAGGGTTTTTGTGAGGGTTTTTGGGGTTTGCCTGGGTCACAGTGAAGGTTTTGTGTTTTAGCCACCTTGTTTGGATTGGTGGAGGCTCCTCCTTGACACCACTGATGCTTCACACACTCCTATGCACCTCCTCCAAAGGGTGCACTCTCCTCTAACCAACCTTGCTCTCCAAGACCTCTACAATTTGACCTCTCCTAACCGGGCACTATCCAGTCTCACCTAGGAGTGGGTCTTTTCTTGGCCTTCCTACATTTTTAAGGGCCCTACTTGCATGGGACTATAGTAAAAGGTCTTCACTTCCATTCCCCATGGTTTCATGGTGATTCCACAATGGGGAATGGAGTTATGACTTCATTTGCACAACCAGTCCAAAACTGGACAGTGAGACTGCAAATTACAAACTATTTACAAACACACTCAACTGGTAAACAAAAACCTAAAATAATCACTCACAATGAGAGTATTTACACTATAGAAGACATTTCACAAAGTTTTGCATGCTTTTCAATCCATTTACTTGCCCGGTAACTTCATTCAATCTGACTGGTAACCAACAAACAGTCACAGTCAAGCTCTTCTTGCTTGGGCTGTACAATCTCTGACATCCAACCCATTCATTTAGGGTTTGAAAATACTTATACCACCTTGGCCTCAATTTGTGTGCCCATATTAGGGTTTTCCACACCAAACTAAGGATTTTGACCTCCTGGTGGAAAAGTTGCTTGACAACTTTTAAAAGTTGTCATGCAACTTTTGCAACTTTTAAGCAACTTTCTCAATGTTGCTTTTCATGACTCCTAAAACCACATTGGGCCAACCTAAGGACACCACCATTTTATAAAGGATCCCTAAACACCACAAGGACACACATACCCTCCATTTTCAAGAAAACCACAATCTTGACTTATGACCCCTAAGATCTCCACTAGGACCCTAACTAGGACCTATAAGCACATGGCTCATTATTTTATGTACAATGGCTTCATAATAAGCACAACACCAACAAAAAAAGAAGGAGGGAGAGATTGAAAGGGTGCTCCTACACCACTACCTAAGGTAGCTTCCATTATATTCATGAAGAAAGGATACATGTTATGCACAGAGTGTGCACTAGGATCCCAACGACCTCCTCTGCACACTCAAAATTTACTAATGAGAGCAAGAATAGACTCTCATTCACTACCATTACACTCAAAAAACTTTCTAGATGTACATAACGAAGCCATCTCTCAAGATATGGGCGAATCAACCCAGAGTTTTCTCCACCCAAAGGGTGATAGCCACAGTACTGAAGCATTTTATTCACTTCCTACAAATCAATCTAACCATTAGTAACTTGACAAAGTATCATTGAAAACTATAAGACTCCCTCATCTGGAATCCATCTCCTACGCATCCATTACTTCCTCATGTTTCCATCTCCCCTGCCTCTGCATTTCCAAAAAATTTAGACTTAACCCTTCCCTTCAAAACTGATAACATGTATTTATAAAGGTGTCGATCCATCATGGAGAATCAGACCATCCCATCTTTCCACCTAGTCTAAAATGATCATAGGTTCCATTTGATTGATGACATAATTAGCAAGGAAATCAGCTTCCATGTTGATCTCCTTGAACACATGCTTAATTGTGAAGTCCATATCCTCCAATATTTCCTTAATGGCATCAACCCAAATCCTAGACTTCCAACTAGGAGCCAAACCGGATGCAATAGCCCAAACCACATTCAAAGAATCTCCCTCAATGTCTATCAAGAGGAGATTTTTGCTTTTGCAAAGCCTCAAACCTCCAATCAAAGCCACATATTCTACATCATAATTAGTACCATATGGGAGTTTAATAGAAACTCCACAAACCAACCTTCCAACACCATATCTAAGAATGAAACCAACTCCAGACGGCTTGCGTTGCCCCTAGAGGCCCCGTCAAAATTTAGTTTTAATCATCCTATAGGCAAGAGTGACCACTGGGCCACTGCTCTACCCTAATTACTTGGGAATACTTCTTTAGGAGGAATAATTTGTGGCCAATACTTCACCATCCAGATGTCTCATCTAGAAAAGACCAATCACTTGCTTTATTTGACTCTAACATTGATGTGTTCACAAATCCCGATCTCGATGCCATTAATTACAGATTGAATCATCCTAGCTTTGTCCCTAAAGATCCTTGCATTTATTTCTCTCCAAATGTGACATATAATCTAGGTAGGAATAGCATACCATAGATCGGTTCAAACTGAATCTTTATGGAGAATGGGCCAGCTTTCAAATACTCCCTATAGAGTTCTATGGAGAGGCCCATTCCACTTCATCTTATTCATAAAATATGACCAACACTCACTAGAAAAGGGGCACATGATGAATAGATGATCCACATTTTATTCATGATCATTGCACATCAGACATCGAAAAAGACCATAGAAACCTAGCCTCATCAATTTATCCCAAGATATAACCTTGTAGTGTGTCACCAGCCAAGTAAAGGCTCCAACTTTGGGAAGGATATGTGCATTCCAACATAAGTGTTGCCATATACATTTCTCACTCAACACAGATTGAACCTGATACCCCAACTTTGTCAAAAAATTGACTTGATTTAGTCACACACCACATAATCTCATCTAGATTCTTATTCAAAATAATACGCCTTAAGCCTAGAACCTCCATGACCTTTGACCCTTCTACTAGACATAGAACCAACAAGTTTCTCCAATTGCATGAGCCTAACTGGTCAACAACCACATAATCCCTCAGTGGGCCACCAAATCTTTCAACAACCAAGGTTTTAACATGAGCAATACCATCCAAGTTCTCCAAAGGCTCAAAGCCATTCCAAGAGTCTGACCAAAAAAGAGTAGACTCACCATTGCCAACTCTCCAAGACAAATGCCCTGACTCCACATACAATCGGTATTACATAATTAACTGATTGATGTGTTATAATATGAAAACCAATAGTTAACATAAGATTCAATCAATTTAAGTACAGATCTATAGAATCAAGATAATAAAGGATAGAGATAATAGTTAATTATACAAATGTCTAAGGCCGATAGGTCAATTAGACATTTGACTAATTAAATGCTTACCTGACCAAAGCTATCTATTTTCAACACTCCCTCTTAGCTAGGGAGGAAATTATTCTATCCTTCAATAAGTGATAGAACCTTATAGTAAATACAATAGCTCCATTTATTGTGTGAGAGAAAGATATCGCCTCACTGTGATATCAGAGGTTGTGGTATATTCACGGATATCAAGGCACATGATATCCACCATCACCACACAATATAATATCCACTATTATGGCATGTCCACAAATAACAAGTCTCATGATATCCACCATTATGGAAATTTAAGGATATTAATTCATGGCATTTCCACGGATATTACATCTCATAATATCCACCATGAATATCTCTTTATGTAATATCATCCATTATGGCTTGTCCATGGATATCACATCTCATGATATCCACCATCAATATATAGTAATTATATAGATATTAACCACCATGACATATCCATAGATATCACATCTCATGATATCCATCATGATGGTATGGTCAATCAGTATTGCAAGGTCGTCACCTTACAATAATGATCAAAAGTACAAGTGTTCATCATTGTGAGATTGTCACCTCTCAATAATGTTCATAGGGGCTTAACAAGCATTGAACCAATGAATTAATGGAGTCACACATGTGATACTAATCTGTAAAGTTCTGATGCCAATAGCTAACAAGATGAGAGGGGGGTGAATCATACAAACTTAATCTTCCATCAATCAACAGATTCAACCTCAGTAGCTTATACTTCAGTAATATAACCAAAAACTACTAAACATGCTAGCTCATTAACACATAATCATCATAACACATATAACACCAGATTTAACGTGGAAACCCAAATAGGGAAAAACCACTATGGGATTTCGGACCCACTAAGAAATATACTCTTCTAGAGTATGCTCGGTTAAAAGAAAATCTTGTTAAAGATTACAAACACATTGCTAGATGTGACCCGGTTAAGGGATTTCCCTCAAATCTGTTAGGATCTTCACTTTGTTAGAAGTGACCTTGTCAAAGGATTTCAAACACTTATTTAGAATGTTACCTTGCTAGAGGGTTTACAAATAAGACTATTAAGTCCACTCAGTTAAGAGATTTTCTGTCACTTACAAAATAACAGTAATAAAAATATATCTGCAACTTCACATCTAAAATGCTAAAGCAGATTCTTATTTGCTCAATATAATCTTGTCATAGGACTCATCTTGTCCCTCTACTGGGCTCCCTACTCTGTTATTCAAACAGGTCTTCAAGCTTCTATGCTCGGTAATCACTATGTAGCATCATTGTGCTTGCACTTCCCGCATACTTTGTTCATCAATAATCTCATTTGTAAACAATTTGCTAGCCGTTGAATCTCCTTGATCACATTTCCCATGATCAATCATAGCCATCAGATCTTCAATCTTGACTAGGTTCAATATATCCTTCTATCTGAAAATGTTTTACCTCACCTTGGAACTTGCAGTCCTTCCTAGGATCTTGTGCTAGGTTATTGCAGTTCAATCTACACTGTAGATCTTCCTTCTAATTTTCCATTAACAAACTTCATGCATGACATACCAATCATTTATTCATCTCCAGCTCATCAGCATCCTTCATTAAATAATGCTTTTATCAATCCAATGCGATCTGTTATAACTTGGTTGCAACTCAATAAATACTAAACTTTACTCGGTAGACAATCCGCCTTCATTAACCGATATCAATAACCTTAGGGTTTACCAACTAGGTTCCTTAGGGTTTATTGACTAGGTTCTTTGCTCAGTGACATAGTATACTATTAAACTTACAATCAACAACATATGCAGGATATCAAAACAATCTAAACATCATGATCTCATCATTGTCTAACTTGGTAATAGTTTCCCATTGAATAAATTATTTCTCCCCTTTATTCATCACATCCTATCTATGTCTTTTACCGACATCTTAATTCTCTTCAAATCAATCTTCTCAAGATATGGAAACATCATATTGAATTAGAAAATCAATTTCTTGACATCAATGATAAAATAATATTATAAAGATAGTTATCATCCTTTTTCAGTTATATCAATAATCTCCAACAACCTTCTCAATATCCTTATGAAATGCCAACAATATCCTTTCTATTGTAATGCCAACATAATCATGAACCATATCAAATTAATAAGAGCTTATACATTAAACATCTTAGAGAATAATTAAAACAAATCAATGTTGCTGAGACTCAATCTTAGCTGGGGCTACATTTTCCACCATACCAAGCTTACCTCGAAAGTACACAAAATTTATTCTAGAGAGAGGCTTGGTGAGAATGTCTACCAACAATTCATTAGTACTAATGTATCTTAACTGAATAACATATCTTTCCACTTGACCTCCACATGTCTTGACCTTTCATGAAATACAAGGTTGGAGTCTGCATTGCTCAAGTATTTATCTATCCAGAAATAACATGACCTAGGAGTCAACATAAAGGGTCATCCAATCTACATGGGACTCCATCCCATGAATCATAATGTTTTGACTGATCACTAGAGAACCCATCTTGACATGGTCCACTCCTTCTGAATTAATATGACCAAGATCCTTGGATATCAATAGAATCATATCTTTTTAGTTGTTTTCTCTATCACTGAAGCATCCCTTGCTCACATGGACCCAATCATGGAAGATATCTTGCTTCAGGAGACTTTCATTTTGTGGTATGATCCTCATATGTCTGAAAGTGCAAGGTCCAAAATCACCATGGAACTGTTGTCATAAGATCAAGCCCTAGATAGGAACATGACCATCTTGAGATTTAGAACAAAATCCCTAGGAGTGTGCTCCCTCTCACTTGGAGAGCTCTCTTGTCTCAACTTTGGTTTGTAACCCTAGATGTTATTGTATACATATAAAATTGGCTATGAGCAATTAAATAAATATTTAATATTTATTTAATGTTTATTCTTCTATTAAATAGTTAATTTGAAAAGATTAATTTATTTAATTCATTTTCATGTCTTTCTATTAATTAATTTGATTGAAATATTTTATTAATTAATTAATCTATTCTATTCCTCTAAATAATTAAATATCTAATATTTATTTATTCTTTTAATCAATTAATTGAATATCTAAATATTTAATTATCTCCTCCAAACAATTAAATATCTAATATTTTAATGATTATTCTCCTATCCTATAGTCTCAAATATTAATAATTTCTTAAATTATTTAATCTTTCTTATCCAACTCACATTCCATCTCCACTTCATCTTCCCTTTGCCAACTCATCCATCATGTGGCTAAGGAAATTAATATTTCTTAAATATTAATTCATCATTTATCTTCAACCTCCAAACTTAATGAAATATTGTGTACGTACACATATTTCATAACCTCCTATATTCTCTCCAACACCCCCTCCATCTTAGGAAGGACTTGAGTCCACTTGTCCTCTCATGCCTAAATCTTCTCCAACCATCCCTAGATTCCCTCAGTCAGCAACCCAGTCAAGGTGAGATGAGTGACACTTGTCTTCTCCTTCCCCCTTTCTCTCAACCTTCATATTTGCTCACAACCATCCAAATTTGTAGATCTGATCATGACCGTTGATCTAAGCCACATCATCTTATCCTCTCAAGGTCTATAAAATCAAGAGCTTCAGTTGAGAGAGAGTAAGACTTCAAGTTGCTTTTCAAAGCTAATCATTTGTAAAACTTATGCATCTGTGAGTTTTAATCTTGAAGCAAATAGCAATTAGCATTTTAGCATAATCATGTAGTATTGCATATTATAGCATTTGTGAACTATTAGTTATCAATCCATTCTTCATATGCCATCTTGGAAGTTATCAGTGCATTGTATGAGAGCACACCATCTGCAACCACGAACAATGGAGTTAGGACACAATGAGACATAAACCATGAAGGTAATATTAGTATTTTTATTTCATATGTATTTCATGTAGTTTCATTGGTTGAGATTGGATTTCCTATAGCATTTCCATTGGTATTTTGTGAAAATAACTTGTTGCAAGTATCATTCTGAGGATGAAATTCAAGTCGACACAGTTATCATCCCTTGTACGAATGCCTCAATAATTACCTCCAATGGACTATGGCACTTTAGTAGGTAAATATAAAAATGGAAATGTAAAATCTCAGAATCTCGAGTGAAAACACTATAGCCTAAAAAACCAACAACCCGTGGTTCTAAAAATGTCCTGTATGTAAGGGACAAGTTTCTCATAAGATATCTAGCTGCAACTTTTTGTAAAACAAACATATGTTGACAATGTTGATTCACAAAAGAAATGCATAATGTAATTGCATGAAATAATAACTAGATATGGAATTCATGTAATTATTCAAGCATTAAAAAAATTATCTCTTTCAAGTCAGAATATGAATCCATCTAAATCCTTTTGTGGAAGAGTTTCACTAGCATCCGCAATGGAAGCTTGAGGCATAGTCCTAGTTGGACATTGCATCACATAGTGACTATATTTGTCACATATAAAGCAATGGATTTTAGAAATGTCCTTCCTTCTTTTGTGTGTAGGAGCACCATTTGATTCCTCATCTTTCTTTCTTTTGGAGTTTCCTTTATTATCCTTGTTCTTTGAGGAGTGTGTGGCAAGAACATGAATATCTTCATTTATGGAGCTTTGGCCAATGCCTCTTATAGCCAATCTAGACTCTTCTTGAATGAAATCTTGCTTTAGTCGATCAAACTTATGAAGTTTTGATCTGACACTTATCCCTTGAATAAATGCCTCCCATGAGGAGAGGAGACCATTTAGTGCCAGCATGGTTAACTCTTTGTTCTCTATTGTGTGACCTATAGTAGAGAGTTGATCTTTCAATTCAGTAATCCTCATGAAGTATGAGGTGATGAATTTGCCTTTTGTCATTTTGACATGATGGAGTTGTTGCTTAAGAGCAAGAGCTTGGCTTGTGTTGTTTATTTCATACATGTTCTCTAATGATTTGAACATGCCATAGGAAGTCTCCATCATGAAGATAATTGGCACAATATGATATTTCACTTAGTCAACTAACATCTTCATGGCTATATTGTTCTTTCTCATCCATTGAAGATTTTCATCTTTTTCTTCTGGTTCCGATATGACTTTCTTCACAAATCCATCTAATTCATTTTCACTTAAGGCAAGCATGATCCTAAACTTCCAAGATACAAAGTTGGAAGCCCCTTCAAGTCGATCCTCAAATCTAACGCCATTCACCTTTTTGAAGCGTAGAAGGGAGTTGAAGAATTTGAGGATAAATAGAAGATGAATTTGCCTATATCAATCTGATTTGATATTTTCTTATGCTGGCTCTGATATTTTCTTATGTTGGCTTTGATACCATGTTAAAGTGGTATCAGATTTATATATGTTATATATTTTAAATTTTAATTGTCACTAGATTATACTGCTGTCTTGATTATTTCCAGATTACTGATGTTGAATCATTTACAATGATATTTATATGTATATCAGTATTTTTGTTTAATTCTGATCACAAAATATAATAATAGAACAATCACAGATCTGAAAATATCAATCACACAATATATATTGAAGTCGACTTCTTAATATTGACTGTTCACTATCTTCACGTCAATTGTATATTGATTGTAATACAGTATCTATTTCCTAGAGTATATCGACTGCAAATATTGTTTATTTCTATTTCTTATTGACCGCATACAATATTGATATTCCCTAATTTATTTAACAAATTTTACTTGGTGTAGATTACACAGTATATCGTACTGTCCAAGTTCGTATATGATCAACTTTCAAACTGCATAGCACATAATATTCTTCCTCAATATTATCGGCTTTAACATTCAATAAAATAATATCTTTATTGTATGACTATGTTTGTAGATCATAAGATTTACACCCATGATATACAAAATGTATCGTACATTTAGACTGAACTTATTCTTCGAAATGAATTGTTGTTCATTCTTATTGTCTTTCACACCCATATGTTGTTCGATATTTATTATAGTCTTTTCTTATAGGGTGGCGACTGTACGTGGAACTGACATGGTTCCATGTAAAGTCATGACCCTATGAGGCACGACCATAGACAATGCAATGTATGTTAATCAACCGTGATAACAAACACTTGATCGATATAGATGAATACCGTTGTATGTGTAATGAATAATAAAGAATTATTATTAATTACACATACAATCGATATTACATAATGAAGCGATTCATGTGTTATAATATGAACAACAATAGTTAACATAAGATTCAATCAGTTTAAGTGCGAATCTGCAGAATGAAGATAATAAAGGATAGAGATAATAGTTAATTATACAAACGTCTAAGGGCGATAGGTCAATTAAACATTTGACTAATTAAATGATTATACAATTGAAGTTATATATTTTCAACAGAAATTAGGGCTTCACCATTTGGATTGATAAAGCCACTAATTTTGTTTGGGAACACACCTTACATTAAGGATGGAATTGAATTTGGTTGATCCAATCCTAAAAGGGTTGTTTATAGATCAAATTAATCCTCCTTGTTTGAGTTGAAACTGAATTTGAATTAGAGTTCAATTATAATGCTAGATCTAGTATAAACAATGGGAAATTGATATAAAATAACAATAATGGAATGTTCTAGATGTCATGTAGAGCCATTAAATTAGATTTGAGGAGGGAAAATAGATCATATCCTATGACAAAAATTTCATACAGAAATGTTGGGACCAAGGGGAGCAGGCTACCCTGGTCCTCTAAATATTAAGGGTAGACAAACTTGATATTTTTCAGATTAGGATGATGCACAAAATATCATATCAAAAGATCATCAATTTTTTTGGGACTGATGGACGCCAATTGTCCTGGTCTTGTTCTTTTCACACCTTCAAAAATTGAGTATGATTTTCATTATCTACTCTATCAGATTCCTCACAAGCACAAATCTTGAGACAATTCCCTACACACAAAAAGAAGGAAATAGGTTTTCTTGATGGGGCTTTGCCTTAGGTCAAACCTCAATTTATGAATTAACCTTTAAATTGAAATGGAATTGAAATAAAATGCTTTTCTTTTGAGGGAAAGGCTAGATTTGATATGAAAATGCTTGAAATTGAATTTGATACCTTGATGGACTTTGCTTGAATCCTCATGTGAGGGTTGAGGGGATCATGTAGAATGTCTTCATAGAATTCTGATCATGAATGCTTGAACTTGACTTCTCCTTTGATGATTGAATGAATACTTGAATTCTTGCTCACTTAGACTTGAATTGATTTTATAATTGAGAGCTCACTTGTGATTTCCTAGTTACCAAATGAGGGGGTAGGATTCCTCTCATACCTAACCATACATTTAATGTTTAAATTTTTGGATGAAGACGAATTTATCGCCCACATGAAGAGACCATTGTGAGCTCCTATTTTGGGTCCTAAATGGGAGGATCGAAGCAATTAGGATGCCCTAGTCCTATAAATCAAAACTCAAAACTGGACAAAAATTGGATCATGAGTTGAAAATGCATATTTTAGGAGGGTGTGAGTAGCATCAAATTATTCATTGATCATTAAGGGTTGAAACACCAAGGTGAGGGCTAGGTGAGGATGAAATTATATAAAGATACAATCTACAATGTTAAACATACATTGGGAAACTATAATTGCCTAATATGTACATGCATTTATCAACTATATTGTCTAATGCATTTTACTTTCTCAACCATAGTGTGCCCATGAATAAATGGGGTAATTCCTTCTAACTTGCCCTTTTTATTATGTTAATATTTGTTTCTTCATCTTAATCTAAAAGGGATACCCAAAATAATAGTGTTGAATTTGCTAGTGGGATGACTATCAATAGTACATCAATAGTAGATTCTACGAGTGGAGTATTTTTCAAAGTTTAGAATCAACGTGATTTGACCCTAAAAATATGATTGAAATTTCTATGATATTTAGCTTACATGAAGCAAACAAAATTTTGAGCTCTATTTCTAGGAGTTTGTCAAGTCAATGGTCAATGCAAAGCCAAGTTATAGAATTGATTGTGGGAAAAAGGGATGAGATCCAATGGTAGAGGTAACCTTACTTTAATTAAGTTGTAATATTTGTAATAAGGTCATTTTAATGTTATTGAATGAATGAAAGATTTTTAAAATGTCCATGAGACCAAATCAACATATGCTAGCAGGAGTAGCAACAGAAGAGATAATCAAATGTCTCCTTTGGAAGAGGATTTGTGAAGATGACTTCAATTTTATCCTTTGTGTTTACATAGTCTAACTTCATTTCTTTTCCCGCAACCTTCTCTCTTAAGAAATGATACTTAATTGAATTATGTTTTGTCTTTGAATGTATTAACAGATTCTTGGAAATTTTTATGGAATTTGTATTGTCACAAAGAATAGAAATGGGCTCATCAAACTCTATTTTCATTTTCTTCATATTTTGTTTCATCCATAGAACTTGGGTGCAATAGGAAACTACTACAATGTACTCTACTTATGTTGTAGATAGGGATACTGAGTCTTGTTTTTTGCTCAAGAAAGATACAAGACTCTCACCAAGAAAGAAAGCTCCACCACTTGTACCCTTATTGTCATCTATATTTCCAACACAATCTGCATCTGTGTATGTAGTCAATTTGATCTTTTTACTCTTGTGATACCACAAACAAAAATTCAATGTGGCCTTCAAATATTTGAATTTTCTTTTTATTGCCTTGACATGGGTTTCCTTAGGTGCTACTTGAAACCTAGCCACCATATCTACTACTCACATTATATCAAATCTAAAATTAGTTATATATAACAAGCTACCAATCATTGACCTATACAAGGTCTAATTTGCCATGGCAAAATCATCATCTTTCTCAGTTTACACCTAATAATGTACTTACTAGTTTACATTATTCCATCTTAAACATGTTCAACATTTTCTTTTATATACTTGGTTTGAGATATGAATAACTTTTTTTTACTAAGAAATTCTTAAACCAAGAAAGAAAGATAACTCACCAAGCATTGACATTTCAATTTATTTTTGCACAACATCTTAGAATTCTTTGCACATTGCATCACTACTACCTCCAAAAATGATGGCATCCACATAAAAAATGTCAATTAATAATTGATTACCTTTTGTTTTTATGTGCATATCATTGTTTTTACTACCTCACTTGAATCCTTGTTGTTGCAAAAAATTGTTCAATTTTTAATATCATGCTCTAGGAGCTTGCTTGGGTGTATAGAGGGCCTTCTTTATGTTACTACTTATCAAGTTGCCATTAGTTTTCATATTCAAAGTCATACTATATACTCTAGTCGGTTAACACTACCGAATCATGCAGTCGGTATACACAGAGAAGTCGGTATGCATAGTCTAGTCGGTTACAAAAGAAAGCAATCACAGACCACAGTACACACTGAGATATCTACCGAGTATCTTTTTATGTCTACCTAGCAGAAAAGATGACACACCGAGTTGATATACATCGAGTGAAACGTGTTACCAGATTCATTGAACCTGGACATGCATATGAAAACGTGTTACAAGATCAAGGCACATCTGACCGTTATCACATTGGAAATTGCACTAGAAGATTGTGTATGATTTTGAGATCAATGTAACCAATGAAATATTTTGTATAGTTATTCATTCGAGGAATCATGTTTGTAAGATCGAAGAAATAAATTGGATCATCATCTTAAGAGATCTATTTATATAGCATGAGTTAAGAGTTAAAGGTGTGTGCATGAGTGTAAGAAGACTGTTATAGAGACACAAAGGTCACTGAGAAGGTTTTCAGAGAATAGTCGAAGAACAGAGTAAACAGAAGGGTTTACCGAGTTACTATATGGGTTACCGAGGTATGCTATAAGCAAGGTAATCTATTCTGAGCACATAGAATCTGCTATAACATTTCAGATGTAAAGTTGCAGATATTTGTAATGACTTTATTGTAATATTGTGAAGTTGTAAGAGAAACCTTTAACAGGGTAAAAGACTAATCAAGTCTATAAATTGTAAAGCCTCTAACCAGGTGCAACATTTAGATTAAATGTTGTAAAATCCTTTAGCAAGGTAGATCTAATAGATCTTGTTACTCCTACTAGGGTAAGCTATTAGAAATAGCTAATATGTAGCTCTAACCAAGCACTCTTTATTATTGTAGTAGTGAAGTTGTGGGTGCCATCCCCACTGCAGTTTTTCTCTCTAACCAAGAGTTTCTATGTAACTAAGATATATGTGTTATGGAGTGAATCATGTATGATTGTTATCTATTTGTTTTAACTTTATTTTATGTTATTGCAGTATTCTGTTTATGCATAACAGTAAAGTTATTATTCAAGAAAAGTTTTGGAGTACTGATTCACCCCTCCCCTCTCAGTACATTAGCTTTCCATATTGGGCCTAACAATTGGTATCAGAGATTGAATCTTGGAAAAGGGTTTAACTACCTAAAGAGAAAGATCTTATCAATGGAAGGCTACAAACAATCTCGGAGGATTGTGTATCTGCAAGAAGAGTTGGATCATGCTAATCAAGTGATTGCAAACATGCAAAGGCAAATGCAAAAATCTCTAAAAGTAAGAAGAAGATTATCTGATGACTTGCAGGATTCTCAAGAGTTAGTGGGAAAAATTGAGACATCATCTAAGAGCAGTATATCTAAAGAGACTGAAGAAATGATTGGAGTATTGAAAGAAAAGAACAAAGCACTGGCTAATCAACTAAAAGTAATGAAAAGAGAACATGAATATTTCAGAACACAAATGACTGAAAATCTAGATGCATTAAGAATAGCTGAGGATTAAACAAGATATCTACAGAGATAGAAACAACAACTTGAAGTCTTAGTATCTAATAAAAATGATGAAATCATAAGGTTGACTGAGATTCAACAAAATATGATAGATCAACTAGGTTATGCACATCATGAAGCAATTATGAAGAATGATGAAATCAAGCATTGAAACTTGAAGTATCAAGGTTGACCGATGAACTTGAAATAGAGAAGAAATCCAAAGAAACACTAAAGAGGATTTATGAAGCATCAAAGATGTTGGATGAGAAATTGAATACAAGAAGACCCAATAGAGATGTAGGACTCGGTTACAAAGGAAAAGACTCTACCGAGAAAGGAATTCATACTACCGAGAGAGGGGAATCATCAAAGCAAGCTGGAAATAGGAATAACATCAAAAGAAAGAAGCCTATTTGCTACTACTATGGAAATCAAGGTCATACTGCCAACATGTGCCAAATCAGAATAGGTAAGTAACCGAATGTCACTAAGTCCAATGGTTATTGTTACAATTGCAATAAATATGGTCACACATTTAACCAATGTAGGACAAAGTTTGTTAACAACTATAAGAAGGCAAAATACAAAGGGTTTTGTAGAAACTGCAATAGATATGGACATAGTACTGAGAAGTGTTGGCTTAATCGAAAGAACTACATGTGGTATGCACACCGAGCAAACACTAGAGGTTACTGAACTTACACAAATCCTTACTGACAATATGCAGAAATACCATGGGATTACAATACAAGGATATGGTGTGAATGTTGTGGAAGATATGGACATATTAGTGCTAACTGTTTTATAAGGTTTGGAATGAACAACTAAAGATCATGGAGAAATCCTGGTATGGCATGTTTTCATTGTCACAAAGTTGGACACTTGGCTGGAGCTTGCAGAGATCAACCTAGAGGAGAAACGGAAGAAATAAAAGGCAAATTACAGATGATTTGGAAAAAGAAGGAAATTGTGTCAAATGAAGAAAGCACCTTACCTACCGAGTTAGGTGCACCTAGTCCAAATTAATCAGTAAAGGTATTAAGGGACTACATTTTCTAAAGGTTAAAATCATAAGAGTTCCTATTCTATTATGTACTAAATTCAAAATATGCATAGTTAAGATGCATTAGTAAGTTTGAAATTCTATCAAAAGTACTTTACAGGAAACCTGTCAAGTTGGTGAATACAGGAATCCTGTCAAGTAGGTAAATGAAGGAAGCTTAGTTACTCAGTTAAAACAAAAAGGAGAGTAAATCGGTTAAAAAGGAACTGAGTGCATTTAATGTTTTTGACCTAACCCGTACAATGCTCGATAAGGTATTTTGTGTACTTAAAAGTATTTTTGCAGTCATTTTCATTCACCAAGTTTTCGAAAGAGCATAGCAGAGTGATTCCAAGGCAATCAAAACCTCATTCAAAGAAAATCGAAGGTATTTACATCAAATCTCAACATATTGTTAAGCAAGTTTACCGATCTTGTTGCCATTATTTGCTAAGTATAAAGCGTCTATCGTTTGAAATTCTGAAACCCTAAGGACTCTTTACTAGTTTTTTACCTGAAATCCTAAATGGTGCCAAAGATCCAAGATCCCATAGTTGTCAAGTATGTAGAGAAGCCCTCACTAAAATACTCTTTGACTCCTAAAGTCGCCTCCGAACTGGATGACAAAACCGCCTTTTCACTCATCCTGGACAGAGTATTGTTAATCGAAGATGTGAGAGTCTTCACCAAATGTTGTGTTGAAGAACTCGGTCATGTTGAAATAAGAGACACCTATGATGAACTATGTACTGATGGTGTATTAAACAGCAAGTAGGAACACATCAAAATCAAAGGATTGACTAAAGCCCTAACCTATCCTCGTGTGTTCAAACCCCAGTGGGTCAAGTTTGTTTTGAGCAGAGTTCATGATGATTTCATGTGGCTAGAAGAGAAACCATTTAAAATCACCAAGGAAATCATTCATGTGATCACCGGTTATCCTATCTATGATCATGCACGATCTCAAAAGATGATATCACAGAAGGAATTGATCAGTTTAACTAGAGTAGAATCTGATTACAGAGGACTGAAATTGAACAATATCACCGATGTAGAACTTAAGTTTGCCATTAGAGTAATTGGTTACTATTTCTTCCAATCAGCAAGGGAAAACAGTGTACCTTGTGCAGTAGTTGACATAGCTTATAAAATTGTGAAAAAGGGAATGAAAATTGACATATGTGAATTGTTACTGAAGAACCTATTTGAGAATCTGAACACAATAAGGAAGCCAAAGAAGAACAACTCGGCAAATACACTAAAGTTTGGTTCACTTCTTGTATGCATGTTTTTCTACTTTGAAAAATTCTTTCCATCAGTCGGTAAAGTAGTTTGGGAGCTACACCGACCAATCACCCATTAGATTAATGTCTTCATCAAGAAGCTAGGTGATAATTTCAATGATATAATGGATGATTACTTCAGTAAATTTCAAGAGAAAATGCACAACAGGTACCGGATTCCACCCCAGCTAGTGGAGAAATATAAAGATGACATATGCTTTGAGGTAGACACTGATTACTGTTATGTGAATGTTGTGGAACCAAGAACTCAATCTTTGCCACCTATGGGTTACAAGATTGACTTTGACATCACACAACAGCAAATTGATGCATTTCTTATATTACCAAGGCATGTTACCGAGCTGAGGTATGGAACCTATGAAGAAGTGAAGGGAAAAGTAAAAATGAGCATTGTAGTACCCAAAGCTACAAGAAAAGAAACAAAGATGATAAAGGTTTTAACGGAGAAATTCAGAGAAGATTCTTCCTCCACACTTGTCAAAGGCACTCTTGCCATCATCGAAGAGGAATCAGAAGCTCAAGAGGTAGCTATAACACTGAGTAGCAAATTGCCTAAGGGTAAAGTGTTAAAAAGAAAGAAACAGGACACTACAAAGGCCCTACCGACTCCTCCAACAAAGAGACCCAATACAAGAGCATCTGTAGCATCACCAAGTAAGAAACAAAAGAGTGTTATTCCAAGGTAACAAAGACATACAAGAAATCTACTTGGAGACTCATTTTGGCAAAAGAGTCTAGTGATACAGAATCTGAAGATGCAAACAAATTCCAGATTGTCAAGAGCAAGAAGGTAAATATACATAGTGTTGAAAACTTTTGTGCCAATTTGAAAGAATATGGCAGATTTGGTTCATTTAGATATGTCAAGTATGAAACTAGAAATAATGATGAGAAGAGACAAATTGAAGAAGCTATCATCTGCACACTTCTAAAGTTCCAGTTAGCTCCATTGGAACTAGTAAAGTCACTTCCAAATGAACTTTACTTGCATATTGATAATAGGTGGAAGTATGAAATGGACTCAAAGTAACAAATCAGAGAAAGAAGTCTAGTCCATCTATTTCCTGATATGTCAGTAGCTTAAATAAAGGAACATCTAACAACCTACAATTCAAAATTTCTTGTCAAACAGAGAGCCTTAAAACTGATGAATGGGCTATATATTGACGTAGAAAATGAGACAAAAGCAAAATAGCAGGAAATCTTCAAAATCAAAGATGTCGGTGAAAAATCTACAGTTGAAATTGTTGATGTCACCAAGCACGATCCTCATGTCACCGAGCAAGGTCCTGATGCTACCGAACAAGACCCTGCTGACACTATTCAAATAGATGAAGATGTCATGGATATAGAGGAACCAGAGCAGGAAATGATAGAAGGCACTACATATGCAAAACTTGTATCTAGTGAATCCATTTTAGAACAAGTTCAGCCTTATCCACTGATCAATCAACCTGTCTCTACCGAAGCTCGTCAGGATACAGCACAAGGCACCGAAGGTCACAAGTCTACAATAGGAGAAGATACTACTCTAGAACAGACCTCTCAAGCACCTTCGAGCACTGAAAAATGTTGCAGCTGAGACACCCAGTATCGAGACACCAAAAGACACCACAGTGGCTACAGGAACTGACCAAAGTGTTGTCTCTACCGAGCAATCTACCAAGGGTCAGCAAGCCTCTCAAGCTATTTTCTTGGTCCAATTGATGAAAGGTAAAGAGAAGAAGGTGAAAAAGCATAGTTTCAAAGTTGATTTATCTAAACCAATAGTGTTGCCCAATGTGGATATATCAAAATTAAAGGGGCAAGCACTCATTGATTTTGGTGAACTATGCAAAGCAAAGGCCGAACAAGAAAAACATATGGCCATACAAAAGAAGAATAAAGTACTTCAGAAGGTGAAGACACTGCTATCAGATATACTACCCATAGCTACAGTGTCAACCTATGCAGCCATCCACATTCAACTGGATGAACTCCTTAATCAAATAGAAACATCCGGAGTTGATGCATCTGAGTATTTGAGCAAGCTAACAGACAAGGAGCTTACTGCGAAAATGATAGAAGAGGTAAGAAAGCTCTAGCTATTGGCAAAGTCAAACTTGTCAAATTCATTGCTGAGTTGTCCCCTCAACTCAAGCACATTCTTTATTTATTTCAGAAACTCTGTACATTTTCTATATTCATTAAAGACATTAAGAATAAAACTGATGCAATTGAGAAAGAGATCACCAATCTCTCAAATAAGTTGACCCCAAAGCCCAATTCAGTTCAGAATTTTTATACCAAGCTTCAATAGCTCATGGCTCAACAATTGGAACTAAGAAATGAAGAACACAAGATCAGGATGGATATAATGACACTCTAGACATTATTCCTTCCTCATCTTTCATCCATCCAAGAATAGATTAACTGAGCCACATGCCTATCTACTACACAAGATGGAAGCACTCTTAATGGCTTAATATCACTATTGTCTGATATTTAAGCACAAAGTTCTTCAATGGAAAGTGTAAAGGATGCACTCTCTGTTGCTCTCACCAACACCCGAAAAAAGTACCAATCCATTTTTTACCAGTTACTGCCCCCGGATGGAAATTAAAGTTTTTGATGTTTGTCAAAAAGGGGGAGTAATATGATAGTCTTGAGGGAATGATATAATATATTTGGGGAGTGATACAGTTTTGATATAGTATTGAGAATGATATAGTATTCAGAGTATTGTATATAGGGGGAGTATACCAAGCAGACTATGCAGAGTATCCAAGGATAGTAAGTAGAGCACACAAGCATAGAACCGAGCATGCAAAATCAGAGTTATGTATAGTATAATGATAAGGGGAGTATATCTGAATATACTATTTCATTTACTATTGTATATACTGTCAAGTATAGTAATTTTGCAAAGTATATAGATTTTTGAGTTATGACTTTGAAAGTAGTTTTTGTCAAACATCTCAACTAATGTCAAAAGGGGAGATTGTTACTACTTATCAAGTTGCCATTAGTTTTTATATTCAAAGTCATACTATATACTCTAGTTGGTTAACACTACCGAATCATGCAGTCGGTATACACAGAGAAGTCGGTATGCACAATCTAGTTGGTTACAGAAGAAAGCAGTCACATAACGCAGTACACACCGAGCTATCTATCGAGTATCTTTTTATGTCTACCGAGTAGCAAAGATGACAGACCGAGTTAATATACACCGAGTGAAACATGTTACCAGATTCATTGAACCTATACATGCATATGAAAACGTGTTACAAGATCAAGGCACATTTGACCATTATCACATTGGAAATTGCATTAGAAGATTATGTATGATTTTGAGATCAATCTAACCAATGAAATATTTTGTATAGTTATTAATTTGAGGAATCATGTTTATAAGATCAAAGCAATGAATTGGATCACCGTCTTAAGAGATCTATTTATATAGCATGAGTTAAGAGTTAAAGGTGTGTGCATGAGTGTAAGAAGACTATTATAGAGACACAGAGGTCACCGAGAAGGTTTTTAGAGAATAGTCAAAGAACAGAGTAAACAGAAGGGTTTACCGAGTTACTATATGGTTTATCGAGGTATGCTATAAGCAAGGTAATCTATTCTAAGCACATAGAATTTTCTATAACATTTCAAATGTAAAGTTGCAGATATTTGTAATGATTTTATTGTAATATTGTGAAGTTGTAAGAGAAACCTTTAACAGGGTAAAAGACTCTAATCAAATCTATAAATTGTAAAGCCTCTAACTAGGTGCAGCATTTAGATTAAATGTTGTAAAATCCTTTAGCAAGGTAGATATAACAAATCTTGTTACTCCTAATAGGGTAAGCTATCGAAAATAGCTAATATGTAGCTCTAACTGAACACTCTTTATTATTGCAGTAGTGAAGTTGTGGGTGCCATCCCCATCGCAGTTTTTCTCTCTAACCAAGAGTTTATGCATAACCAAAATATATGTGTTATGGAGTGAATCATGTATGATTGTTATCTATTTGTTTTCACTTTATTTTATGTTACTACACTATTCTTTTTATGCATAATAGTAAAGTTATTATTCAAAAAAAAATTTGGAGTACTGATTCACCCCTCCCCTCTCAATACATTAGCTTTCCATATTGGGCCTAACACTTTAGTATGCACACAAAATCTAGTTTTTTTAGAGGTAAAACCCATTCAATTGTTTAATGTACACTTATTATTGTAAAACATCCAAATGATATACTTTAAAGTTATTGAATGCTGGTAATGCCATAAACATTCTGATTTCCCCCAATCTTGCTATTAGACCAAATGTCTTTTTGAAATTAACTCCCTCAACTTGGGTGTATACCTTGCATGCAAATTTGGCCTCATTCCAAATTAATTTCCATCTTTACATTTTGTTTCTAAAAACCCATTTGGTACCTATGACATTATTGTCTTTATGTCTTGGAACTAGCTCCCGACTTTCATCCTTTCCAACCTAAGTTAGTTCTTCCTCCATAGCTTCTAACCAACCTTTTTCTTTGCTAGCTTCTACATAAGTACTTGGTTCAATTTTTGACAATAAAGAAAAAGGTAGATGTTCATTTTCTTTCCTAATTATCATTTGGGTCTAAACTCCATTAGTTGTATCTCCTATGATTTGGTCTTTAGAATGATTCTTCTAGATATATTTGGTTGGAGTCTTTGTAGCTGTATTTTTCAATTCACTTTGATTTATCTCATCATCATTGCGAAATGATTCATCATTGTCATATTCATCCAAAACTTTATTTGACTGTATTGTCTCATCAACATTCATAGTAGTACTTTCCACTATCCTTATTATATCATATGCAAGCTTTTCTTCTTATAGAATAACTAAGAAAAATGTCTTCATCGAATTTAGAATCAAACTTACTAAAATTTTCTTCATTCATTTTTATATAGCACTTAGTTCCAAATATCTTGATATGATTGATTGATGTTAGTCTTCCTTTCTATAGCTCATATGGAATCTATGTGGTCCTTATCCTAATTTGTGTTCTATTCAAATTTGTATATAGTTGTTTGAACAACTTCTCTCCAATATAGATCCAATAACTTGGCTTGAATCAACATTGTTCTTGCTATATCTTGTACAATCTTGTTATTTCTTTTTGCTACTCCATTTTTCTGAGTCCTAGAAGAAAAGTGTTGTCTTTGAATTCCATGTATCTCATAGAATTATTCATATCTATTAGAAGTAAATTATTTTCCTCTATTTGATCTTAAGAATTTGATTGTCCTACCTATTTCATTCTCCACTATTTATTTAAAAGCTTTAATTTTTTCAAAGGTTTCTAATTTTTCTTTTAGATAAGTAATTCAAATAATTCTAGAATAATAATCAATAAGCATCTCAAAATACCTATCACCTTGTAGACTCCTTTTTGTCATTAGTTTGCATAGATCTGTATGCATTAGATCCAATGGTTTTGTGGTGGATTGCTCCCTGGTTGGAAATATTATTCTTGTCTTCTTCACTTCATGACATGGGTTTCAATTGGTACATAAAGGCTTCTTGATCTTAGTCATGTTTCTTATTTCACCTTTTGAACTAATCCTCACAAGATCATCAAATATTATATGTCGCAACCTTTTGTGCTAGAGCCAACTCTTTTCCCTCTATATGGCAAGACAATTTTGTCCATTGACTTTACTGAGATGATACATGACACTGTTAGTCTTGATTCCCTCCATAACTAATTCAGTAGTATCAGTTTTCTTGAATTCATCTTTTTGTATTGAATGAGAGATTATAGCCTTTATCACACATTTGACTCACACTTAGCAGATTGTGTTTCAAAACTTCTACATACACGAATCATAGGTTTTTGTATTTCCACCGTCAACACTTAGAGTACCCCTACTAGTAATCTTAGCAAAAAATTACCAAGCATCACTACTCCTTTGTTAAACTTCTTGAAGTTCATGAATTTTCTCTTGTCTCTAGTCATGTGACTCGAACATCCACTATCAATAATCAATAGATTTTTCTCCTTTTGAGCATGCAATGTAGTCTATGCAACCATTTTTTTTAATCTTTATCTTGGCTCTTTTCCCAAACTTTCTCTATTTCACTCTTCTAATTTCTTGTGTCATTTCCTTTTATATTTAGGTTAGGAGGACTTACAAAATGACTTCTACAATTCTTGCATTATACCCAAAATTGTTGCATTTATGATAGATAATATTGAAATAAAAAAAATGTGCTCATATATTTCTGCTAACAAAGTTATTTCTTCTTGTAGGAACCCTTCTACAATTCATTCAACTATGACCAAATTGTCGCAATTAAAATAATAACAAAAAAATGAATAATTGAATCTAATATTGCATGGTTATCCTCTTGAAACTTTTTTTTTGGATCTCCTATTTTTTTGTGCACTTGAGTGAAGCCATCATATTCCTTATTGGGATCTTTGGTTGCTTAAACTTGTTTTGATATTTAAATTCTAGAGCCATTCTCTTTCAGATTCTTAGTAGATGATTTCATAGACTACTTTATCACCTTATAATTTTGAATCTTATTGAATCCAATATCAGTTTTGATATGTGGTGATAAAGTTGTAATAATTTTAATAATCTCATTTCAATCTTATTGAAGGAATGAAAGATTTGAATAATGTCCCTAAGACCAAATCAAAATATGGTAGCAAGAATAACAACAAAAAGAGTGATAAAAAATCCAACCTGAGACACAAGGGCACCAAAACTTGATGAAGTTTAAGCTTTCTTGATGTCAAATATTCTACAATATATCTTGGTTGCAAGGATAACTTTATGAAACCTCCCCCAGGCAACTGTGTAAAATCCTAGTGAATCAGACATTATTTTCGGGGGGGAATTTTCCTATCGATGGCGAAATTTTTTTTTAAATGAGGAAAAAATTGTTTTGTATTGGCAATTTTTTTTCTAGGGTATGAAAATGCCATAAATTTCTGGCGAATAATAGCTTGTTCTATGGGAAAAATATTTATTGTGGGAGGCGAATAATTTTTGTTAAATGAAACAAATTTATAATTGTATGAGCAAAAAAATTTACTCTGAAGGAAAAATTATTTAAATATATTGGTGAGTTTTATCCACCGCTTGAAAATTATTTAAATGTATTGGCGATTTTTTTCCACTGCTTGAAAATTATTTAATTTGTTTTGGCGAATATTTCGTTATTTATGGTACAATATATAATTCATTGGCGATTTCATGAATTCATTGCCATTAATAGACAAGGCACATCATATCACATCAGTACATCACATCAGATTAAACCATTGAGTTCGAACTCTGCATGATGTATCAATAAGCGCGACCTCTTTGACACGTAAAGGGTGACACATACCTAAAATATATCAATGATTTTAAACTGTTCGATGATCGTAGATCAATGGCTGAAGTTTTATTTCAGCCCAATTTTCTGAAGAGAACATAGCTCACCAAAAAGTGCCTGGAATGGAATTGGATTCAATAGACAAGTATCAAATGTCATGAATCACGATCGATAAGTTCATTCATTTAATATATATCAATTCACTTATGGCAATCCACTCTGTCCCCATGACTTCCAATGTGATACTTGCCAATTTGGTACTGGTTCATAGTTGTTTCCATTTTCGCACAATAGTGCATTTATGGGAAAGATTTGTAGAGATACGAAAGATTTACAAAAATTTATAGCAATTAATACTGTTAAAGAAGTAATTATTACAATCAAGAGCTTCAACAATTTATATACGATCTCTGCTTCTTTCATCTTCAATTAGCCTTTGCTCATGGTATTTTAGGTTTATAGGCTCACTCCTCAGGTTGTTTAATTTGTTAATCTATTTTCTCAAGACGGACACTCCCATCCACTTGAGAAGCATTTCTGCAGAGGACTAGAGGGCCTTTCTAGGCTCCGTTAGAGATCCAACCCTCCAATCAGTCTGCAAGGAGGTTGGGTCATTCACCAATGAGGTTGTGCGGATGGTGCTGGGTAGAGAATTTCTGTGAAATGAAAATAGGTATTGTGTTAACATGGACCTTACATCCCACTTCTTAGTGTCTCTTCCGGACCTGGGAGGAGACAAGGTGGATATGCTGATGCTTTTAAGGAAGGTTTTTAAGGAAGACTTCCTCAGAGATGACATTACTCTTTTCGTTCTTGCAGAAGTAGGGGTGGGGATCCCTTGGGCGAGTGATTTATCCAAGCTTCTCCTCCCTGACCAAACACTACCAGTGGCCAAGCAATCGTTTCTCCTAAACCTGAATGCGGAGCAGCTAATGCGTCACAAAAAATGGGTGTGGATTGGCAGGGACTTCCTCCGAAAATGATTCCTCCTGGACGACTTTCCAAACTACATGTGGATTGAAGAATTCTCTCAGCTTATGATGTCCGAAGAACTCTACATGGAAGGAGGGCCAGATTCTTAGGGCAAAATTGTAAACAATTCCACTACCTGTGCCCTAGCCCTGCCCCCCTTAGTTTTTTTTTCCTACGTCCTTGAACCCTAACAGGCTGCCAGTGGCTCACTCATTTTGGCTTTTAAGTTTTTGGGGGACTCAAGTCCCAGATGAAAAAATTGTAAATTTCAAAAGCATAAATATTAATGATAATTTTTCAAATTCCAGTTTGTTTCACTTTGCCTCTTACAATCTTATGGATATAAAAATGCTTTCTATAATTCTATTTCATTTTTATTAATTAATTTCTTTCAAATGCTTTTTGTATATGAGCTAAGTTATTTCAATTATTTGTTAAACAATGAAAATAAATTTAATACCGTGATCTTTTTTATGTAATTCTATAAAAAAAAAATTCAATTCGTTCCATTAATTATTTGTACATTGATTATGGTCGATTATAATTTTATAAATATATACTATATAGTCATTCAAAATACAAAATTTCAAAAGTTGCAAGATACAAAAGTTTATCGGTAAAGGTTTTTTCATTCAATTAATTGAAAAGTTTCAAGAGAAAAAATTTACCCACAACTTATAGCAAGCAGACAAAAAAACTAGTTCATTGTCGATATGCCGCTCACTCAGTCTCACTATCCCCCTAGGTCGCCTCCTCCTAGTCCCTTCCCTCCTTGGAGGTCGATGCTTTGGATGTCCCTTTTGCCGCTTCAGCTTTCATTTTTGGAATATAGTTTAGGAACCCGAAGTCAGGGTCGCCCTCCAAGCTTGCCAATAGTTGTATGGCACTTCCTTCTTCAACCCTATCTCTCAATGCCCTACCAACCTCCATCCTTGCCACCACATGCAAAGCATTCAGGATTTTATCCACCCTCATTAATTTAACAAAGAGTTTCATCTCTTCCAGCGCCACTCGGGCTCGTTCAGGGCACTGGTATTTGATTTCATCCTCTGGGCCATGAATAAAAGGAAGCAATTCCTCTTGGTCTTCCCCTTCCTTAATTTGAATGCCAACTCCGGGCACCACCCACTCCAAGGTTGAATCTAGGTTAATCAAAAACTCCCCATCAATCAATTTGACCAATGTGAGTTTTACCTTTTCCACCTCCGGTTTGAATTCACAGGCCCACGCCATAATCAAAGAGTAAACCTCCATGTTAGTTCGATATTGGTGACTGATATGTGCCACCTCCTCTACAAGTATTAGTCAAGCTGTCGCCCACAACTTCTGCTCCTTAAACCTGAACAGTCCTTGCATTCTTTTATTAGATACTTTGCCCAAAAAGGGCACCAACTTCTTGTCTATTCGAAGTGTGAAATTGGCCTCCATTGTCACCTGCAATTTCAAAATTTCTTCCTGCAAAAAATGTCTTGTAGAAGGTATGATTCTACGAACTACAAATTTGTTCTGCAGCTGCTTCAAAGAAAAAAGTGGTACACAGATCAAAAGGTAAAAAAATATGCCTCCATCTTATAGGACGAGTAATGAATGTGCACAATAAGACATTAATGCCATGAGATTAGGAAAAAGATTTCCTGCCATCCTCCCCTTCCTCCTTTCGTGTGGCATGTTGTAGACAACTCCTTGTGCAACAATTAATCACCACCTTGGCATTTGTACTTTCCAAATTTGCTCGCCTTAATAGGTTGAGGACTGCAGTTATACATTTTTTTAAATTAATAGACTAAATTTATGTTGAACTTTTATATATATTTTTAAACTATTTTTGAAAATTATATATCGTAAACATATTTTCAAAGAATTTTGTTAAACTTTAAATTAATATTTTAGATTTAATATTGAATGCTTTCTTTTTAATATTAAACTTTTACCTTTCAAATTGCATATCAAAATTTATATTTTTATTTAGTTATTTGTTTTATTCTAGAAACTAAGTTTCATGTTTTATTCAATTTTTGAGTTTCAAATTTTTACTAATAATATTAACATTATATTTAATACTTATCTCAAACTATTGCACATATTTAATTACAAATAATATTAATATTATATTTAATAGTTATCTCAAACTATTGCCCGAAATTGAACATTTTGAATTTAATTAAATAGAATTAAGTCTATAGTCTACAGACTATAAATCTCTTTTTCGGGCGGAATTTTCAAATGATTAAATAGACTTTAAAAACAGACCCGAAAAGTAACACGAGTATGGTGATGTGCCAGAAAAATGACTGAAGTCATGGGACCCACTTCATCTTATAACAGGTACCATTGATAGTTGGATGAACAAAGATCAACGGCTAGGGTAGATTTCAGCCCGAATGTGGGAAGTGAACACCTTTCTGAGAACTTCGCCCAGAATTGGACATTTTAAATTTAATTAAATATAATTAAGTCTATAAAGCTTTTTTTTCGGGTGGAGGTTTAAAATGATTAAATAGACTAAAAGTCAAACCTAAAAAGTGACGAGTATGGTGACGTGCCAGAAAAATGGCAAAAGTTGTGGGACCCACTACATCTTAAAACAGGTACCATCGACCGTTGAATGAGCAAAGATCAATGGATTAGGGTGGATTTCGAGGTGAATGTGGGAAGTGAACAGATTTCTGAGAACTTTGCCTGGAAAAGTGACACGAGTATGGTGATGTGCGTGAAAACTGGCAAAAGTCATGGGACCCATGACAACTGACAATAGGTACCATCATCCATTGGATGAGTAAAGATGAACGGCCTAGGGTGGAATTCAGCCTGAATGTGGGAAGTGAACACATTTGGGAGAACTTTGCCCAGAATTGAAACATTTTAAATTTAATTAAATATATGTAAGTCTATAAAGCACTTTTTCAGACGGAAGTTTAAAATTATTAAACAGACTTAAAAAAAAGACTCGTAAAGTCATAACAGGTACCTTGGTCCCTCGTCTATTGGATGAGCAAAGATCAACATATTAGGGTGGATTTCAACCCGAATGTGGGAAGTGAACACATCTAGGAGAACTTTTCCTGGAATTGAACATATTACATTTAATGTCCTCAGAATTTATACTGAAGTAGTGAACATTTTGTCCTTCGGCATCAAATAGTTATTAATAATAATTAATAAAATGACAACATGATTCTTAATGTCCTCAGAATTTATAGTGAAGTAATGAATGTTTTGTCCTTCGACATTGAATAGTTATTAATAGTAATTAATAAAATTACAACATGATTCTTGATATTTTGCCCTTTAGGTTTTACTTTTCTACTTTTTTAGAGTTTTCAAAATAAGAGACTCATAAATCATAATCATCTTTCATTTCTTGGACAAACCTGTAAATCGAGGGAGATTCAGAAACAACTACTAGATTGAGGAATGCAAGTTACAATAGAGACTGTCTGCGCCAATCTAGTGAAATAGAAATTCCAATTCTTGGGTAAAATCTAGAACACCTACATCCCACCTTTTTTGCTTTTGGTAATCTCGTGGTCGAATTTGAGGGTTAGCATTTTTAGGTTTTTATTTAGCATTATTTTGAATTATTAACAATAATAGTGATGGGGAAAATGGGAAGCAGTAGTTCAACAAGAAGCCAAGTGAAAAACAAAATGTACCTAACCGAACTGGTTAAAACACCAGGTTTCACTGATGAATACCATGATATTTATGACCCTGCTATCCATGGTGAAAAGCGTATCATAGATATTAGATATACATTGTCTAGTAAGGAGGCAGATGCATCCAGGGAAAAATTTACTATTTTCAGCCTAATGTTACAACAAGAAACAAATAAAATCGCATCGTGGGATGTTGGGTTGGCAAGCATGGTCTTACCTGAAGTATTCCCTTGCCCTAATTTTGTCATGGTCTGCACTGAAAATTATGATGAAGATAAAAAAGCAATTGTCAATAAAAATACAAAAGAGGAAATTCTATCCATAAATGAGGGAGAATTTGCTCGTTTGTTGAACCTATGATTTCAAGCCCAAAATTCAAATGTCCAAATTGACCTTGAAAAGCTGGCACAGAATTATGAGAGTCTCGATCCAAGTCACAAAGATTCATTTATCAAAGCTCTAATAAAGATTGGTACTGGTATTATGTTGGATTAGAATCATAAGCCTCCTTATGATTCTAAAAATTTTGTTCCATGGGTTGGGGATACTATTTCCTTGCTATCATTTTGCCTGGGATTGGAAAATGATAGGGAAGTGGGTGCAAGCCTTCTTGAAATGATTTATAATATCCATTGTGTAGGTCAGCCAGTAAGATATAATTTTATTGAGCACATTGTAAAATCCATGCAAAAATAATTGCTAATGATCAAAACAGGTTCCTGTGAGACATTTAGGTTCTCATCCTACTTGTGCTATCTCCTTCTATCCAAGTATCGTGCAATATTTTAGACCAAGCTTCAAATTGTGAGCTATAAGATTGATGAGAAGACTGGGAAGAGAACAGAGTGTCCAATATATGATTGGACCCCAAAGATAAGGATGCATGATAATAGAAAGAACTACAACCATTTTGTAGACTTCTTTTTGGCACCAATGTATAATGAAATTACAAGCACTCCAATGCCTAGGTTGCCTGTATCTTGTAGAGATTGCATTCAACTCAGAAGTCAAATAGAATTGGCTAACTGGTTCTTCATGGAAGAATTCACTATGTTAAGGTTTTACGGATCGGTAGTAAAACCATACAGACTTCCAATACATGCGATAGAGAGGGTATTTGCATTAGAGTATGTACAAAAATTGGAGAGCACTTATAGGCACTTCCATGGTCAGCAAAAGAAGAGCATATTTCCTTCCTTGCCTTTCTCATGTGGAGGGTTCACATTTGAGAGAAAAGCATTCATTGTGGCACATGATTTCTTGACAATTTTTAACTTTGGTGGTGAATATGATCCAATCGGTGTAGTTCAAGCAAGGCTTAAGAAAAATGGGAACTCTTCAGTGTTATGTCAACATGAAAGTAAACCATTGCTAGAAAAGCTTACAAACAAGGACTCCTAGGATGATGTTAAAAAAGATGGAGAAAATTGCAGCTGACAATAACATTTCAACAGAAGAAATTTCATCACAAATTATGGAGGGCCAGGGCATCTAAAATAGGAGGTCCTACAATTTCTACCTAAAATCTACTAATCCATCTAAGAAAACTATTCCCAAATCAATTATGCACGAATGTAAAGAGAATAATTGGACTCAAACCAAAATAAATGATTTTTGGAATATAAGGAGGAATCTCAGTGAAACAAAGACATGTGCAGAATTTGAGAGCATCAACCAGGATGCCGAGTTTAGCAAATTGTGGAATATAGAGCATCCCACAACATCATATGACAAGAGTGAAGATGTTGATCAGTATCAGCCTGAGGTTGAGTGGTGCAGGAGCACCTAGGCCTCATTTTTCATCATCCAGATTTGATAACAAGTTGGTTTTCATTAGTTTTAAATTGGAAAGTTATCTAAGATGTTTTTGAAGTTTTTCTAGGTTGTTTGGATGAGTTTTGGAACTCATTGTGTGGTTTTGGTTTCTTGTTTTCATCTTTTTGCTCAAGGTTGCCAGTTTGGAGTTGCCTGGGAAAATGATGGAAAAGTGAGTTTTTAGTGTGTTTTTGTTTTTAAAGTGCTTAGACATGTCTTATGCTTGGTTTGTAGGTGTGAGTAGTGCTCTTATTTGATTGTAGGTCTTTGAGATCAATCTTGCATTTTCTAGGCACCAAAAATTGTCATTTAGGCATCAAAATGTCAAATTTAAGTGCTCTTGGACATGTACCTGTCCATACAGGAGGCTAACCAACTAGGAAAGGTATTTAATCTCCTATTTGAATTATTTTAAGGGTTGATCATTCGAAGTTATGAAGCATTTTGCAAACTTGCACTAGTTTTTACCTTATTTTTCCTATGTTTTGACTCCATTTGAGAAACAGTCCATACACCTGCTGTACTTGTCCATATTGTTTTGGCATTTTCATGTTCTCTCATGTTTCCTGAATCTTTTCCCTTTGGTGGCATTTAATTTCATCAAGTTTTGAGTTTTGTGCAAAAATATTTGGTTTTGACAGTTTCACTGCCTTGTCTAGGAAATTGGCAAGGATGCTTGGCCAACTTGGCTTCTTGAGGCCCTAAGTGCTCATGGTTTTCCAAGAACTATTTGGTCAACTTGTAGGATATGTACATACTTGTTTTGTTTTAAAAATTGCAGGTGTGAGGAGTTTTGTGGCCATGAAGCCCTTGGCAACTGTGCCATTTGGCTAGGGTCTTGAAGTAGTTTGGTGCTTTGCTCTTCCATAGCAAATGCATTTGTTAGATGGACAGACTTGCTTTGATGTTTAAGGTTGTATGTCAAGGCAAAGAGGTTTTCTAAGCCATAAGGAGGATGATTACATTTTCAGTTTGTGTAAATGATGTAAAAAACAGTGAGTCACTATTTCAATGTTGATTTTCTATTCATTTGCTTACTCTCCACCACATGTTGGGGTTTGTTAAGCCTTGTACCTCCTTCTAATTGCTTGAAAACAAGAAAAAGGAGTGATTTTTGGTATTTTCCATGGGTTGGAAAGTTGCCAAGATCAATTGATGATCTTTGAGGCAAAATTGTAATGCCCATTTGGTTGCCACAGTCAAGTATGACTGATTTTTATATGTTTGTTGAAGTTGTACATGAAATTCTCCTCTCCAAGTGGTAGGTATGAAGGACATCAAGCATAAAAAGGTAGAGAATTTCTAAGAAAGCACAAACCAAACCTTCAAATAAGATTCTGACATTGTAAAGTGCAGGTTCAAAGTGGAAAAAATAGTGAAAAGAGAAAAGTGCAGTCATAAATGACTTGACAGTGAACAAACTTTTGTTTGTAATTGCCTATTGGCTTTTGTGTAGGGCTAATGTGTTATTTGTGTGTCTTTAAAGATGGAAATGTTCTCATGTTTTGAAATGTAATTGCTTTCATACTAAAGATGTGCTTGTAGACAGCAATAATGGGAAAAGTTGTCAACGTTGCATATGCCTTATGAGCAACTTTTGTAAATTTAATTTCCTAACCTTTGGAAGGTGTAAAACCTGTCTTTTCATGGCCTATTTAGCAAGTAACATGGTATAACCAAGTTTTTTTGGTCCATATTGAAGGTCTCCAACTTGTTAGCCATTAGTTGCTACCAAAACCCTTGCAAACCCTTCTTTTTGCACACATTTTTGGGACAGTCATGGAGAAGGCCTAAGAGCCCCTAAAACTCAATGAATCTTCAAGAATTCCCAAAAGGGTATCCATATATTAGAAGCTTTTAATCTGGAAGTCCATCATTGGAGCAAGGTGAGCACAAAACCCCAAAAGGAGGGCTAATTCCTTGTAGCCCATTTTAGGCCTCAAAATTGAGTTTTTGTCAAATTGGGTACACAAATGGAGGATGTAAGGCATAAAGTTCATCAATAATAGTTGAACAAGTTGTCCTTTTATGAATTTAACCATTTTGGTGGGAAAGACTCCAAAACTTAGTTTGCAAAACTTGTGAAGGCTTCTACACTCCAAAACGTAGAAGACCAAAAGACACCCAGGGAAACAAAACTTGTCTCAAGCTTGTAATTCACTAAGAGGAGACCTTGTGCAGTTAGAGAGCAGATCAGGGATAGAGGAATGAATGCCAATTGGGTGAGTAAGGAGTTAGATTACCAAACCAGAGTGATTATGGAGTTGAAGCCCTTGAGCAACCAAGGAGAGTTTGACTTAGGGAAGTGGTACAAGGAGAGTAGCTAGATTGCCTTTGAGCCTTTTGCACTCTGATTTTGGTGACTACACCTTGAAAATAGAAAATACATTTCATTTAGTAAACATTCTAGCCACTTGGCAACCACCTTGTGCTACCTCCTTATCATAGTGGTATCAAAGCTCAGTTACACTTGGGAAGAGGTAGCAATTTGGCAACCATGGTGACAAATGCAGAATTAGCAAATAAAGTGGAAGACCAGGAAGAAGCAAATAGGCTACTCAAATTGAAGCTAGACCTCGTAGAGCAGAAGTTGGGTGAAGTAGAAGTGAAGGTAGATGAAGCCAACAATAAGATAGAGGGAACAGAAGGCAAGGGTACGCTATTAGCTATAGAGGACGAAACCCCTATACCAAGCCCTGTGATAGAGAATGAACCCTTTTTGAAAGCCTTGAAGGCTATGAGTGGGAGAACACTAGAAGGAGTCCCACTATTCAGTGGTAAAATGGACCCAGAAGTGGTCATGGAGTGGATTGAGGGGCTTGAGAACCATTTCAAATGTGATGGTGTGACAGAGGCCCAAAAAGTGAAGGTGGCTAAATCCAGGTTGAGAGGAGCTGTCTTAACATGGTGGAAGTTCATTCAAGATGAACGGGAGAAAAAGGGCAAAAAGCCCATAGAAACTTGGAAGGGAATGTTGTCCAAGATTAGAGAGACTTACATTCCAGAGGACTATGAAATACAGCTTCATAGGAAAAGGAAAAACCTTAGGCAAAAAGAGTTAGATATCAACACCTATACTGAGGAGTTTCAGAAGCTATGCCTTAGGTCAAAGATCCAAGAGGCTAAAAATGTAAAGTTGCTAGGTATCTCAATGGCTTGAGATGGAACATATAGGAAGAGTTAAGTTTGTTGTGCCCTACAACAGTCTAGAAGTGCTATCAACTTGCACTCAAGGTAGAGGAAGAGGGAGAGATGGTCGAGGCCATCGAGGTAGTTTTGGGGGAAGACACATAGATCAAAGGTCCCAGGGGGAATCTAAGCTTATAGAGCAAAGTGGGGATTCTCAAAGCAAGCCTAATTATAGGGGTAGGTCTAGTAGCCCAGGTAGAGGGTCTTACTTCTCCACAATGAAATGCTATAACTGTCAGAAATTGGATCATCCTGCTTATAGGTGTCCATAAAAGCCTAGTTCTTCCCATGGAGGTGAAAAGAGAGTGAACTATGTTCAAGAGGAAGGAAGTAGTACAAGAACTCCAGCAATGCACCTAGCACCCAAAGATGGTGAAAGTCTAATGATGAGAAGAGTATTGATGCAAGAACCTAACAAGAGTGAAGTGTCTCAAAGAAGAGCATTGTTTAGGATAAAGTGCAAAATCTTGGGCAAGGTATGTAAGGTGGTTATAGATTCAGGTTCCACAGATAACATTATCTCAGAGGAGGCAGTTAGCAAATTGAACCTACCTAGAATGAAGCATAGTGAACCCTACAAGGTAACCTAGTTAAACAAGGGGCAACATGTCCTAGTGAATGAACAAGCATGGGAAGACTTCAACATAGGTGAATACAAGGATAGGATACTATGTGACATCCTTCCCATGGATGCTTGCCATCTACTATTGGGTAGACCTTGGCAATTTGACAGAAGGGCACACCATGATGGTGAAAAAAAAACTTATTCCTTTCAAAAGAATGGCATTGTCTACAAAATTTAGTCCCTTAGTGAAGAGACAAAGAACAGCAAACCACAGGCACCTAAAGTGTTATTAGTCAATGAAAAAGAGTTCATCCAAACCATGAAAGAGGGAGATGGGATTGGTTATGCACTTGTAGTGAAACCTAAGGAGGAGAAGAAAGAAAAACAAGTTGAGATCCCACAAGAAGTGCAGCAAATTCTTGATAACTTTAAGGGCATCATCAGTGATGGACAACCAGCAACATTACCCCCTCCTAGAGCCATTAGTCATCAAATTGACTTTATACCAGGAGCTTCTTTGCCAAACAAAGCAGCATATAAGATGACTCCTGAATAGAACAAAGAGGTCACTAGACAGATTCAAGATTTATTGGATCAAGGATTAATAAGAAAGAGTATAAGTCCTTGTGCCATACCCACTATGTTAGCACCTAAGAAAGGGGGCACATGGAGACTATGCACGGACTCCAGAGCTATCAACAAAATCACAATAAGGTACAGGTTCCCTATTCCTAGGATAGAAAATTTGATGGATTGTTTAGGGGGTGCAAGGTATTTCTCCAAAATAGACTTAAAGAGTGGTTACCATCAGATAAGAATAAAAGAGGGTGATGAGTGGAAAACTGCTTTCAAAACAAATGAGGGTCTTTATGAATGGTTGGTTATGCCTTTTGGACTCTCTAATGCTCCCAGTACCTTTATGAGGTTAATGAATGAATTATTGCAGGATTTTCTTATTAAGTTTGTGGTAGTCTACTTAGATGATATTCTCATTTTTAGTAAGACTAAAGAGGAGCATTTGAAACACTTAGCCATTGTTTTGCAAAGATTATCTGATAAGTAGTTAACCATAAATCTTGAGAAATGTGATTTTATGCAGCAAGAGCTAGTCTATCTTGGTTTTGTTGTGTCCAGTGGAGATCTTAAGATGGATCAATCTAAAGTTGCAGCCATGACAAGTTGGCCAACCCCACAATCAGCCAGTAAAGTTAGGAGTTTACATGGTCTAGCCCAGTTTTACAAAAAGTTTATCAAAGGTTTCAACAAAATTTGTGCACCCATGTTAGATACAATAAAGGGTGGTCATAAGGTCAAGTTTCAATGGACAGAAGCAACAAATAAGGGGTTTGAGTTACTCAAAACTAGAGTTGCTACACAGCCAGTGTTAATCCTTCCTAGTTTAGATAAACTCTTTACTATAGAATGTGATGCCAGTCATCTTGCAGTAGGTGCAGTCTTGAGTCAGGATAACAAACCAGTTACTTTCTTTAGTGAAAAATTGAATGATGCAAAGAAAAAGTATTCATCTTATGATTTAGAGTTATATGCATTGGTGCAGGGACTCAGGAAGTGGAGGCATTACTTGCTTCCTAAAGAATTTGTTGTGTATACAGACAACCAAGCAGTCATTTTCTTGAATTCTCAGGATAAACTCAACCATAGGCATGTGAAATGGGTAGAGTACCTACAAGCATATACCTTTACTCTTAAGCACAAGAAAGGCCAATGTAACAAAGTAGTTGATGCTTTAAGTAGGAGATTGTTGACTATTCAAGAGATCCAAGTTAAGAGTATTGGTATTGATTGCTTTCAAGATTTATATCCTAATGATGATGATTTTTCTGCTGCTTATAAAGTTTGTCTTGCTTTTGAGAATCATTTCCATAGTGATTATGCTAATTATACATTGCAGAATGGTTTGTTATTCAGGGGAGGACAGCTATGTGTTCCTAAAGGTTCCATGAGAGAGAACCTTATACAAGAGAAACACAATGGGTGTTTGAGTGGTCATTTTGGTCTCAATAAGACCTTAGAGTTGGTTCAATGCTTCTATTACTGGCCTAAGATGCAGAGAGATGTCAGAAGGTATGTTGAACAATGCATGGTATGTCAGAACGCCAAAGGTAATAGCACTAATGCTGGTTTATATCAGCCACTTCCCATTCCTTCTAGGCCATGGGAATGCATCAGTATGGATTTTGTTGTAGGTTTACCAAAGACAAAAGAAGGGTATGACAGTATCTTTGTGGTTGTTGATAGATTTAGTAAAATGGCTTACTTTATACCTTGCAAAACTACTAATGATGATAGTCATATTGCTTTCCTTTTCTTTAAAGAAGTTGTCAGAATACATGGTTTGCCATCTAGCATTGTATCAGATAGAGATGTTAAGTTTTTGGGTCATTTTTGGAAGACTTTGTGGAAGAAATTGGGTACTAACTTGTCTTTTGGCTCAACTTACCATCCATAGACAGATGGCCAAATAGAAGTGGTGAATAGAAAATTGGGTAATCTACTCAGATGTCTCACCAAGGAGTATGGACAAAGTTGGGATTAGCTCATCCCACAAGCAGAGTTTGCCTATAATGACAGTGTAAACAGATCCACTGGTAAGAGTCCATTTCAGATTGTTTATGGTATGCATCCAAGAGGTGTTTTTGAGTTACATGATGTGACTAACTTGCAACATGTTAGTGGGACAACAGAGGATATGGCACAATCTCTAAAAGAGATCCATGAACAGGTTAAGTAGTCTTTGCAGGACACCACAGTAAGAGTCAAGGCAAGGGTGGATGCTTCAAAGAGGGATGTCCAATTCTTAGTTGGAGATTTTATGATGGTGCATCTCAATAAGTCTAGACTGGAAAAGGGATTTCCTACCAAGTTACAGATGAGAAGAATTGGGCCTTGCAATATTTTGGCTAAGTATGGTCCAAATGCTTATAAGATTGATTTACCTACTAATGTTTCCTTGTCTCCTATCTTTAATGTTGTAGATTTGGTACCTTTCAAGGGGCAGCCTCCAGAAGAGACTCAGAGAGCTTCAGACATTTCACATTCCCTTTCTAATCTATCTCTCCCCTCTTCTTCTTCTCCCATTCCTGAATAGGTACTTCATTCCAGAATCATCAAGAAGACTAGAAAGCATGACTACCTTGAACATTTGATCAAGTGGAAAGATCAACTAGCTTCTGAAGCCACTTGGATACCTGAAAGTGACTTCAACAAAGCTATTATTCCTCTCTCTTTTCTACCCAAAGGAGTCACATGACTTCTTTGTCACAGGGGGAGTATGGTGCAAGAGCACCTAGGCCTCATTTTTCATCATTCAGGTTTGATAACAAGTTGGTTTTTATTAGTTTTAAATTGGAAAGTTGTCTAATATGTTTTTGAAGTTGTTCTAGGTTGTTTGGATGAGTTTTGGAACTCATTGTGTGGTTCTGGTTTCTTGTTTTCATCTTTTTTCTCAAGGTTGCTAGTTTGGAGTTGCCTGGCAAAATGATGGAAAAGTGAGTTTTTAATGTGGTTTTTGTTTTGAAAGTTCTTAGACATGTCTTATGCTTCATATGTAGGTGTGAGTAGTTCTCTTAGTTGATTGTAGGTCTTTGAGATCAATCTTGCATTTTCTAGGCACCAAAAATTGTCATTTAGGCATCAAAATGTCAAATTTAAGTGCTCTTGGACATGTACTTGTCTGTACAGGAGGCTAACCAACTGGGGAAAGGTATTTAATCTCCTGTTTTAACTATTTTAAGGGTTGATCATTTGAAGTTATGAAGCATTTTGCAAACTTGCACTAGTTTTTAGCTTATTTTTCCTATGTTTTGACTGCATTTGAGCAGCAGTCCGTATGCCTGTTGTACTTGTCCATACTATTTTGGCATTTTCATGTTCTCTCATGTTTCCTGAATCTTTTCCCTTTGGTGGCATTTAATTTCATCAAGTTTTGAGTTTTGTGCAAAAATATTTGGTTTTGATAGTTTCACTGCCTTGTCTAGGAAATTGGCAAGGATGCTTGGCCAACTTGGCTTCTTGAGGCCCTAAGTGCTCATGGTTTTCCAAGAACTAGTTGGTCAACTTGTAGGATATTTACATACTTGTTTTGTTTTCAAAATTGTAGGTGTGAGGAGTTTTGTGGCCATGAAGCCCTTGGCAACTGTGCCATCTGGCTAGGGTCTTGAAGTAGTTTGATGCTTTGCTCTTCCATAGCAAATGCATTTGTCAGATGGAAAAACTTTCTTTGATGTTTAAGGTTGTATGTCAAGGAAAGGAGTCTTTCTAAGCCATAAGGAGGATGATTACATTTTCAGTTTGGGTAAATGATGTAAAAAACAGTGAGTCACTATTTTAGTGTTGATTTTCTATTCACTTGCTTACTCTCCACCACATGTTGGGGTTTGTTAAGCCTTGTACCTCCTTCTAATTGCTTTAAAACAAGAACAAGGAGTGATTTTTGGTATTTTCCATGGGTTGGAAAGTTGCCAAGATCAATTGATGATCTTTGAGACAAAATTGTAATGCCCATTTGGTTGCCACAGTCAAGTATGACTGATTTTTATATGTTTGTTGAAGTTGTACATGAAATTCTCCTCTCCAAGTGGTAGGTATGAAGGACATAAAGCATAAAAAGGTAGATAATTTCTAAGAAAGCACAAAACAAACCTTCAAATAAGAGTTTTGACATTGTAAAGTGCAAGTCCAAAGTGGAAAAAACAATGAAAAGAGAAAAGTGCAGTCACAAATGACCCGACAGTGAACAAACCTTTGTTTGTAATTGCCTAATGGCTTTTGTGCAAGGCTAATGTGTTATTTGTGTGTCTTTAAATATGGACATGTTCTCATTTTTTGAAATGTAATTTCTTTCATACTAAAAATGTGCTTGTAGACAACAATAATGGGAAAAGTTGTCAAGGTTGCATATGCCTTATGAGCAACTTTTGTAAATTTTATTTCCTAACCTTTGGAAGGTGTAAAACCTATATTTTCATGGCCTATTTAGCAAGTAACATGGTATAACCATTTTTTTTTGCTCCATATTGAAGGTCTCCAACTTGTTATCCATTAGTTGCTACCAAAACCCTTGCAAACCCTCCTTTTTGCACCCATTTTTGGGACAGTGATGGAGAATGCTTAAGGGCCCCTAAAACTCAATAAATCCTCATGAATTCCCAAAAGGGTATCCATATATGTCAAGCTTTTAGTCTGGAAGTCCATCGTTGGAGTAGGGTGAGCACAAAACCCTAAAAGGAGGGCTAATTCCTTGTAGCCCATTTTAGGCCTCAAAATTGAGTTTTTGTCAAATCGGGTACACAAATGGAGGATGTAAGGCATAAAGTTCATCAATAATAGTTGAAACAAGTTGTCCTTTTATGAATTTAACCTTTTTGATGGGAAAGACTCCAAAACTTAGTTTGCAGTACTTGTGAAGGCTTCTACACTCCAAAACGTAGAAGACCAAAAGACACCCAAGGAAACAAAACTTGTCTCAAGCTTGTAATTCACTAAGAGGAGACCTTGTGCAGTTAAAGAGTAGATCAAGGATAGAGGAATGAATGCCAATTGGGTGAGTAAGGAGTTAGATTACCAAACCAGAGTGACTATGGAGTTGAAGCCCTTGAGCAACCAAGGAGAGTTTAACTTAGGGAGGTGGTACAAGGAGAGTAGCTAGATTGCCTTTGAGCCTTTTGCACTCTGATTTTGGTGACTACACCTTGAAAATAGAAAAAACCTTTCATTTAGTAAACATTCTAGCCACTTGGCAACCACCTTGCGCTACCTCCCTATCATTGAGCCCACTCAAACAACTACTACAGTCCCTAAAATATTACGTGCAGTCAATGATGCAATGAAAGAGAAATATATCAAAGGGGCAAGCATTGTGGAAAAAATGGGATTTGAAGGTGGTGGTCTAGGTCCCAGAGGAGAGGGCATTTGGTATCCACTTCAGGTACAAAATCCTTCAGGGTCAAAATCAAAAGGTCCTTATAGACCAGTCATTGGACTTGATTCTTTGGATTCATTAGGGATAGGTACTACTCATTACCCTCAGGGTCCACCTACATTTGTTTCAGGTTCAAATCCACAACCACCACCACATCATGGTGTTCCCATTGGTGGTGAATCAAGTGCCACTGCCACTGGTGGGGAATCTGGGGATAGTATTCCTATTATTGTTCAGTCAAGTGCCGCTATGATTGGTGATGTTGGCATGGGTACTACTACTGATACTAGCTATCTTGGTGTTGGACAAGGGCAACAATAAAATATCTCTCGCAAGAGGCCACTAGGGGTAGATACTCAATCTCATACTATTGAGAATCCTATATCAAGTGCCACTAACACTAAAAATCAATCATTTGCAGCTTCAGATCACACACCTCAAAAGACTATGAAAACTACACATGAAAGTGTCAGTGGGAGTGGGACAACATCAGGAATTGTTGTTGGTAATCTTGGTCAAGCATTAGTTAAAACCACAGGAATAAGTTGAACTAGAGCCTATGGTTTTCCTATGTCACCTTTCAAACATTCAATTGCTTCAGCAAGCCCAAATTTTCAATTTCATGATTACTATGAAAAATATGAACACACAACAAAAGAAAATAAAGAAAAAAAGAAAGCATTTCATAGTAATTCTATTTCTGAAGTTGCAAACGAACAGCCTGCAAGGAACAGGGTATTTCCAACATATGACCCACAGAAAGATATGATGGAGTTCATGGTTGTTATGCCCCCGGGCCCATCTAAAGATAAAAATCCACCACACAGTCAGATAGATCCCTCTCAATTTCAAGTTATCACCCTCCAAATGGATTTTTTCAAAGTACATAATGTGGACAAAATTAGTGTGTCAAAAAGGACTAACGAAGTGGTCTACACTTCACTGCTAAAGTTGGAGAGAAAAAAATAAACTGGAGAAACAAATAGGAAAGTTACAGGCATACATGGAAAATGAAAAAATCAAGGAGGAAAGCAGCAGATAGCAAGTGCAATGATTTATAGAAAAGGATAAAAAATTCAGGCTCTGCAGTAGAAATTGCAGAGCAGGAGAAGAAGGATGCGAAATTGAAGGACCTGACACAAAAATTGGCTAAAAGCAATAATAAAATTGTTGAGGAAAAAGCCAATTTTCAAAAATTATACAAAAGTTATGAGTCTGCTGCCGCCAAAATGAAAAAATTATAGGACCTATTGGATCATGGGAAGGAAAAAGAAAAACATTTGCAAGAGGAATTAGAGGAAGAAAGAAAAAAATGTGCACAAATGAAAGAAGACCTGCACAATGCAAATGATAAAATAAAAACTTTGGAGGATAGATTGAAAGATAATATGAAAAATACAACGAAGTATATACAAGAAAACATTTGGTGGCAAATAATGCACAGAGGAGTGAGAAGTTGTGTGAATGGTTTCAATTGACTGAAAGTATGAGAATTTATAAAAAAAAAATCAAAGGGCACTATGAGAAGAGCACACATGTTTATTCAAAAGAGGAAATGTCAAAAAAGATTCTGAAAGTAGTCTATAGTTCTAGTGATAGCTACTTGGCATCCAAGGGAATTAAGAGCCGCATTGATGCCATAGTTAAGACATCATCTATCATTCAAAAATTCCAGAAGCTAAGGGAAACATCAGAACTTATGGACAGTTGTGGAAAAAAGATAATGAAGCTGCAAGAAAAGAAAAATAATTTGGTTAAACTTGGTTTCCCTAAGCCTGATGACACATGAAATTTATTCATAGGAGAAGAAGCTTACAAAAAAATCATGGAGATAAAAATGAAGTCTAATTTAGACTTGCTTCCAAAGGACACAACTCCCAAAAGCTTTCTGGAATTCATCCAACCATTTACAAATCTAAATTCGGTATTGGATGAAATAGTGATGTCAAGTAAATCTTCTAAATATGGAATGTTGATGAAGTTGGAGTTGACTTTCCATAGTGTATAGAATATTGACCTTCCATCAGACGAAGAGTGGAGCACCCTACAAAAACTGGCACATAATTCTTAAGAATCATAGTATATATTGTTGTTTGCTATTTTGCTAATCCAGCCTATGAATCTAATCTATGAATAGGAAAAAAACAACACTCGCTATTGCTATTTTGCTAATCCAACCTATGAATCTATGATGCACAATGCAAAACTTCAGCCAGTAAATTTGTATTCTCAAATTCTCCCTTGCTTTAACATTTATGCATTTCTCTATTTTTGATTAGTAGGTTTTAGGCATTGCTATTATCTATGTTTAATTTGTCATGGCGTGAATTAATATTTAATTTTGAACTCTGTTTTTTGAACAGGAGACATCAAACATGTAGCAGATGTTAAATTGCTAATACGGCATGTGATAGCCATATAAATATGTGCTGAGTTTGTGATTTTGATGTTCAGTGTTCACATGTTGCAAACTTGCAATTTGACCTGAAGCTGTTGTTGCTCCCTTGTTTCTATAAAAGGGAATTCAGGGTCGTTTGCAATTTTGCAAAGGGTACTGAAACTTTGTATTCACTTTTGCATGGACATTGGAGAATCACACAGGAGTTGTTGTTGCTCTCTTGTTTCTATAAAAGGGAATTCAGGGTCATTTGCAAAGGGTTCTAAAACTTTGTATTCACTTTTGCAATTGACATGGAGAATCGCACAGATTGGTGTATTACTATTGAATGAATTATATCATATGGCTATATTTTGAAAGAATTAATGAAAATCTAAGTTCGCGACATGTCTATTACTATTGAATGAAATTTATCATATGTTTCTGAAATGTATCACATAGATTTGAGACTCAAACATGTATAAATAAATAATAAACATCTCTGTATCAATAAACACATTATGGGTTTTTTTTATTATGCTATTTTAAATCTAGAAATGGAAAGTTGAAAAATACAATTACAAATCAATATTAAATTCTAATTGCAAAAAGCAATATGCTTTTGTAATATGAATGATGTGATACAATAATAAGATTAATAAATACCAATCTCTTACAGTTGCCATTCATCCTCATCAAATTTAGTGCTTTCTTGATTCTCGTCTGTGGTTTCTTTACTCTAAGTCTGAGTCTGCATATCTTCGCCGAACTGCATCTCAATGCTACCAGTAGGTCTAGTAATCCCACTGGCACTTTGGTTTGAAGTGTTTCCCAAACCTCTTCTTTCACATTTGAACCTCTAGATTTGTAGTGCCCTATTGTAAGGAAAAGTATTGACATCATACCTAGATGTATAGAGCCTCAAGCAATTTTCCAATTTTTTATCTAGTTTGTTTCTTAGCTTTGATTTTAGGACCCCAAAGCATTGAAAACTCTCTCATCTTCCACCGAACCCAATATCATGGTAAGACATAAATCAACAAGCTTCACATATTCTGGCATTGAATCACGCAAGGATGTGTTCTCAACTATATATTTCCAAAGCCTTGTTACTGATCCCTCTTCGTGGGGGTTCTCCATTTTGGCATATTCTACTTTCATAGTGTATGCAAAACGAGATGATTGCTCTTGAAGATGAGTTTCATCTAATATTCCATTTATAGTTACTCCATTAAATTCTTTGGATATGCAAAATTGTTTTACCAAAGTCAATAGCTTACTTCAAAAATCGGATGCACTGTTGAGGCTCCAATAATGAGGAAACACAATAGACATGGCTTCGAGTAAGTTGTCAGGAGGGAATCTGCTTCTAATTTATGAGGAAAGATCATATGCAATTTTCTTCACAAAAGTAGTTACAGTCTCAAAAATCTTGTCGAAATCTTCCTTTGTAACTCTTGCTAGTTTCTTCCTGGGGTGCTTTCCTGGTTCCTCGGGGTTGACCGAGGCATAGAAGTTCATTGGTATCTCAACTCCCAGTATATTGGCACATACCTCCCCATTTGCACCAATTTGTAAAAAGTCATCATGATTGTTCAAATCTGTGAGTGTCTGCCACTTAACAAATTTTTCATCAGATAGCATTGGTTGATTTCGATAGAGATTGTCGAGGGTCATGCATGTCATCTTATGCAGCATAGCATATTCTGCAATATACAGAGCTCTTTTTTGGTTAGCCTTCGTAATATTCCTCATTTCCTCTAGCATGAGCAGAAGAGCTGCTAAAGTTAAGAGTGTCTCTAAATTACTTAACCTACCAAGAAGTTCAGGAAATTTTGATTGATCTGATTCGTCATGAGTTGTGTGAAATAGTCCAATCAAGGATGGATATTCTGAAAACACTCAATGCACTAGATCATCCAAAGAGATCCATCTGGTATCATTATCCTTGAGAAGCTTGTTCCCATTAGTTATTCCATCAGCAAAGTGTTGAAATTCCATAAATCGCTTAGGACTACGACAGAAGTGTGAGTAGAGCTCTTTGATTAAAATTTCATTTTTTTTAACCGAAGAAAACTTGCTCACAATTCCAATAGCTAGATTCATTCTGTGAGCCATGCAGTGAATTGCAGTAATGTACGATTCAAATGAAGTTTCAATCTTTGTACAAAGACCATTCCTGTGACCTTGCATTACTAAAGCTCCATCTACTCCAACACAAAAAAAAATTTTGGCTACCGTCATGTCATCCATACCTCTATATTAAATTAAACTTCTCTTTACTAGTTGAAATACATTTTCCGTTGTTGCACTCTCCTTCATTTTAGCAACAGATAGTAGATGAGGTTGGCAGGTATGATTCTCTATAGTATAAACATGCATGCATACCCATGAAGAATTGTCTACTCCCATAACTTCATCTAAAGAAAATGCAATGAAGTTTGAATCTCTTATTTTTTTCCTGTACATCTTCTTTTTCAACCTCAGCAAGACAACTTACCCATTCCCATTCACTATTTACTAACCAGTGTCTATTAGGATAGTTAGGAACTTTCAAAAAGTGTAATAAACCAATAATTGATGGGAAATCTATCATAGCACGCCCTCTGCTCAAAATATGAAAAACAACGCTTAACTGAACAACTTTTCCTAGTTGTTCTATTTGCATTGCTTTTCCAAAAACAACTTCAATAGAACCTTTAACTTTAGCAGGCTTTGTCTGTAATTTCTCATGAAAATAATACTCTTCGGCATTCCTCACATGCTTACATTCATCCTTTGTTTTCCATCTTATCACTGATTTTTCAACCCCGTCTATCATTTGTTTTTCATAAACTTTACCCATATGCTTTTCTATGGCGTCAAATTTTAGCTGCAACCTAATTTCTTTCTTATTTTTCCAAGTGCAAATCTTACACCTACATTCTATTGGAGGCTCGCCTTCAATTGGATTCTCCACTGGTTCAATGAATTAATACTTTGATGTCCAATTAATTTGAAAATTCTTCACTGACATATCCCATTCTCGATCCTTTTTTGATTGTGGTTCACCCTTTTTTGATATGGGTTTTATTTTCCCCTTCTGTGCATTATCATCAATGGCATTATCACCCAAGCTGATTATATCATTCTGGCTAACTTGGGTATCTACCAGATAATCTTCTTCAAGATCATCCTGATCTGAGATATCAGGTTCGCCGCCGTCTTCAACATGCGGTGCAGGTGGCAAATTTGGTACTTGTACTTGTGATGATGTACCTTCCTGATTTTCACCAGTACCACAATCTTTTCCAATGCCAAAGTATGAAGACAACATTCTGCTTTTTGTTGGACTCTCCTGGCCTTCCCCATATTCAAGTTTCCTACCCCTCTTCCTGTTCAACATCTCCAATGAAATAAAGGTTGCCAAAAAATTATCAATTTGCTGAAGAAGCAATAATAGACTATAATGTATAATATACCACTTCAAAAATATGATCGCTCACCTTTAGGCTTTAGGTCACTAGCAGTCGCCAATATAGTCAACAACAATGATTTTCCTTGGTCTGAAACTTCGATATTGATCAGAATTCAGAGCCTAGAACCCACTAGATTGTGTTGAGATAGATCGGATCTTTGCATGTATTTATACCAATCCTTATATGGCAAATTCCGCGGGAATTTTATATGGTATACAAATATTTGGCGAATCTCGCTTAACTATAACATGACTTATGTAATTTTTGAGGCTATTATAGGTCGTCCAAATACGACTTATGTAATTTTTAAGGTGATTATAGGTTGTCCAAATAATAGGCGAATACAATATAGTTGGCAAAAGTTGGGGTGACTGGAGACACGCGTCGGCAAGATGTCAGGTGAATTGGCTCCCCTTGGCTAACAAATCTTCACATGCCTATAGGTGAATTAAGGTCATCTATTAAGGCAACCTCGGAGAGTGTAGGCGAAATAATTCAATTTACCGTGTGTCCACCATATATTGTATTGGTAAAATCATCGCATAGAACATTTAATTGCATAAAACATATGGCGATCAGGCCATGAATTTGACAGAAATTGATAATGTTCGGGCGCCATGGCCACCCCCAGACGGTACAAAATATTTGCCATTTCCGACATGGCCGACGTGAAAAAATCACCATTGCCGAATATTTGCCACTAAAGTAATCTCTGCTTGGTTGTAATGTGTCCACATGCTAATGTTGTAAGTAATCCAGTTTCAAATATCACAAGGCATCTTTCCATTTCTTCCTATATGCTCTTGTTTCTCCACTTGGAAGGCATTTTTCCATTTCTTCCTATATGCTCTATTTTCTCCTATGTTTCATGGTTACCATTTATGATTTCATATGCCAATACTTTATCTTGCATGATTCTCTTATATGCATTATTTGACTCTTATGTTTCATGTTTACCACTTATGATTTCACGTGTCCATTATGTTCCAATGCTACACAATTCACGGTATTCCTATGCTTCATATGTTTTATATTTATAATGTCCAACTCTTATGTTATCTAAATACCATGCTTATTATGATGTCCCTAATAATTACACATCCTTATGAGATACCTTTTACGTGTATATTATGATATCATGATCATATTGTTCCCATATTTACATCTTTTTATTTACATGTTATGTATTTCTGGAATTTATAGCTTTCCACGTGGTGTTCATACTCATATCTTATAATATTTTTCTTATACTTATTTTTTTAATTTTTCTCACATATTTATATGTGTAGGATCCTTATCAAGCTTATATTATATGATTAAATGTTTATTTTTCTTATCGTTCTTATATCTTACATCTTAGTTGATGCTCTCATCATCCTTGAATTTTTGCCTCATTATCTTGGTATTCCTTAATTTGGGGTAGAACAGTGGGAAATTTTTCTTTCCATTATTATTAGTACTTTCATGATCATATCTTACCTATGTTCCTGATGCTTATCATAGGATAATACCTTTTTTTACTATGTTTACAGGTTTTATCTTTCTCTCCTCGCCTCTAATTACTTACATCCTTTACATGCAACAAATTAGAGGGGAGCATATATATTAGTAACATTCCTTAAATTGTGAGTGATATGGTTTAGCTAGGTTCATAATCATTCCCATGTCAAGAAGGCAGGCATGTACTAACTCTTGCAATGTTAGAACTTTTTTCTTATTCGAATCTTTACCATTTTCACTTAGAAATAATTTATTTATTTATTAGAAAAAGGTGGCAAGCCACTATATATTAATATTAATATAAGATATTATAAAAAATGGTTCAGAGAGCATACTAATAGGAAAGAACTAACAAGAAAACCTCTAGTTATAAATCAATTACATCAAGTACATGAACATAATCTCAAACAAGACCAAATTGACATATATGACTAACCTAACCTATTTACATTTATCAAATTTACATGTCATATGGCCAATTGAAGACGATTTTGGCCAGCCCATGAGACAATTGCATACATGGAGAGACAAAATGTATGCAAGGTATATCAAATGGCCAATACAAAATGATTCTGACCAATCCAAGAGACAATTGCATACACGAAGAGACAAAATATATGCAAGATCCAGATGCATGATTGGAAATTCAGTAATGAAAAAATTGAAAGCTAAATGTAATAGATTACTACTCAATGGATTGGATGTCCACTTCATTTTCATCTTGATGCTCTTGCAGGTCAACATTAGCATCCGCAGGCTGAGCAAGAGGGGTGGTGCTTGCATTACAGTCTGGTTGTGGATTAATCGTTGAAGACTAAGAAGCCTGACTATTATGATGTGCTTGTCCTTGTGCTAAGGGAGTGCGAATGTCAACCAGGAGGATACGCTCATGACCCAAAATCACCAACAACGCATGCACTATTTTATGTATCCTTTCTCTCAAGTCCTGCCCTAAAATTCATCCATGTCTCCTTGATGCCAGTTGCATATACCTGCAATTCTGCATTTCAAGCATATGCTTTATACTATCATAAATAGAAACAAAAACATGCCCATTTAGCAAGAAATGTTAGGAAAAAGACCCCCAATATGAGCATGCCCCTTCCACAAATCATATTTTTGAACAACCAGTCTTAGTTTGTTTCCTTGAATAAATTCTTGTCTAATAACCCTATTTGCAGCAATGTCTAATTGAGAAGGGGATTGCATAAGATCCAAGGCATTATAAAGGAGAATGGAAATTATTTGGGAAGGATAAAGAATTCTCCTTGTCTGCGGGAAGAGTATTTCTTCCCCAATAATTCATTTGATGCTCCTCTGGAACTATAGGCAATGAATATTGAAGACTTTCCCTAGCAGGTCATCAGTGATGTGATCCTCGAATGGTTGCTCCCACTCTTCCACTACAATACAAACGCTATAATTTTTGGGCAAGTACTCCATCGTTGTATAAGAATTGGCAGTTTGGAGCTTCCCTATTTCAGAAGATGATGAGGCATTCTGCATAATGATCATTGTATCTTGTTGCGGAAGCTTACAACCCTTTCAAGTCTTAAAAAATTCAAAGCCCGAGAGATAATAATAGTCACTCATGTCACCTTCTTAGTTACTTGATATGTAAATATCTTGATAAAACTTTTCACATAATGAAGAGTTTGTTCATATATAATATTCATAATGAAATCCATCACATAAAGCCAATTTAAGTTTCACACATGCAATCATAAGATTACAAAGGTGATTCACATCAAATAATCCCTGACAATTATAAATAAATACACACTCGAATTAATGATAAGATTAAATCCCTTTAAAGCATGTTTGTCCTTGCCTTTACCCATTAAATTGTACCCCCTGGCGAATGTGAAATCATATTGTCCATTACCATAGACGCTAAACTTGGCAAGTCTACTAGGTCAGGACCAGATATTAGCAAGTCAACTTAAAATTTATCACATCCCATATTAGCTAAGAAGTCTGCTAATTTATTACCTTCCCTGTAAGTATGTGAAAATTAGTAGTTTTAAAATGAATCAAGGAGATTCCATATTTGAATTAATATGTAGTTAATCTGCTAGTTGAATGATTGCCTATTTCTACAAGCATTTATTATTACAGTTGAATCTCCCTCAACATGAATATTTCAAAAACCTAATCTTTTAGCCATGGTTAAACCAGATAGAAGAGTTTGTGCGTCTGCAACATTATTTGTACCTGGAGGAAGAAAAGCAGATTTAAAAGCTTTCAACTTTCCCAAATGATCTCTAATGCAAATACCTATTCCTGAATCACCTGGATTACCACAAGAACATCTGTCAAAGTTAACCTTCACAAAATTCAGATTTGGAGGTTGCCATTTGATACAATTTCTATCAACTTTTTGTTTGTTTTCCTTTGGGAATCAATTAGCTACTAGAACTGAAATCTGCTTCCATTTGTTCAAGATACTAGCATCCCATGAGGTGAAAAGAGATCTGCAATTGTGATGGTTTTGAACATAAACATTAACTAATTTAGAGACAAAGTTTTCTATACCTTCTAGCACTTTCTGAATAGGAGATACCACTTTCTTGAAGATATGCTTATTTCTTTCCCACGAGATATACCATAAAAGTGTGGGTGGAATAATCTTCCAAATGCAGAGAAAAAGTGATAAGTTGAAAAGAGTAGGCCAAGACTGAAACATATCCCATATGGAATTTGGTAGTGGCATGGACAAATCTAGTTTATTCATGATGAAAATCCAACATTCTCAAGCAAATGTGCATTGTATAAACAAGTGATCAACATCCTCATATTATTGCTCACATAAAACACAATGGAATGGTTGAGCTATCTATAATTTAACCAAATTATCACTTGTTAATATCTTTTTTTTCAAGGCTAACCATGAGAAACATCTTGCCTTGTCCATAATTGCATTATTCCAACAAAAGGAATATGCTCTTTGTACATGTTGTTGATTGTATTTCTAGTAAAGACTTGTTTAATATGGTGTTATTTAATAGAAACAAGTTATGATAATAATTGACATAGTTAAATTTATCTTTCTAAGTTTATGTGATACTTAATGTGTTCAAATATATACCTGGAGGTTGGGCTTTTGCCTACATATGAAGCTTATACGTCAATCAAGAGGAAGAGAATATTAATAATAAAAAAAATGTTGTTTTTTTTATGTGGTCTAAAAATAAGAGCCTTATCAAGAAATAAATTTTAAACAACCACATAAAATTTACAAATAACAATATCCATAATCACAATAGTACAATTTACAACATCAAATTATTTATTTTCATCAGCAACACCAAACTATCAAGAGTACAATTAAAAAATTATTACAATCTTGTCATTCTTATTTCAATGTTTTCTACTTCTCTCACTTAACACATCCAAAGAAATTAGGACTTCCCCAGAGCACAACAAATTCACATGTATATTGTTTGCATTGCAAATTGAATTGCAATGTCAAGAATTAACAGTTAGAGAAACTGTAATGGAACATTATATTTTTTCTTTATCTCTATCACAACATTGAAAAATTATACAAACAATAAAAAAAAATACCCCTTTTAAATGTGTTTGATATCTTATCTAAATTTTTGGTGAATTGATAGTTTCATAAACTCTTGAACCTGCCTACCAAGATTATGTTTTACTTCAATTTTTCATGTTTTGGAGATTTATGGAACTCATGAATTAAGTGATGTTATCTTCTCCCTTTTCACGAATTAAGACTTTCAAAAACCTTTGGATGTTTCACCTATAACCATTTTGTCTTTCTGTCTTTTTGGTGATTTGGCAAATTAAGGAGTTCGCAAATTAAACATTTTGTTAGAATTATGTTTTTCAACCATTTTTCTTTTTAGTGAATTAAGGATTTCATGAATTAAGTTTTTGTCAACATCAAGACCTTTTGAAAACAAGTGAAAATACGAACTTTCTACTTTCCTTTCTCTCTCGTGTTTTTGTAAATCAATATTTTGACAAACTTGAATTCTGGCGAACCTGGCTTTCAGTGAGTCAAGAGATTTGTAAACCTTTCATTTTTTCATAATGCTCTAACTTTCTCCCAAATACTTTAAAATTCACCAAATTTAAATTGTAGTTTGGAAATTGTCATGAAGAAAAATAAAAAAACTAATTGCAACATAACAACAAAGAAGAAAAACATACCTAAAAAATATTTTTGTACTTGCACTTGAATTCTCCTACATGAATTCCACTTCCAAAATTTGTAGCTTTTTAAATCATAAAAAATTGATTAGAAATACTAGAAAAGTATGAAAAAACATTGTAATTTACTACTATGGCAAGGATTTCCTTAGTATACGTGTTACATAATATTATTTTAGTATCCAAGCATATTCATTAATGCTCATTCTTGAAGCACAACAAGAGTTTAATAAAGCTCGCAAAGCCACTAATGGAGAACCAAAATACCATTATTTATTTTGTTAACTATTGTGGATATAAGCACCTTGAATTACCAAGTTCTATGTTGAAATTATCTAATTAATTACAAGTTAAGAGCAATAATAATATTTGACCATGAGAGGTGACTAATAGGAAAAAATGTCAAGCAACATGTTATTTTTTAATTCTTATTCTCATTCCAATAATGCATAATAAAATAAATTGAGGGTGCAAAATTATAGAGAAGTATAATTTTCATTTTTCTCATTTTATTAATTAAGGTTAATTCAATAGAAGCAACTAAAATCTAATCTCTAGGTTGAGGTATATTCAAGAAGTACTTACCTAATCATAAGACATAAAGGATCTTATCATTTCATATTTTGTTGACTTTGTTTTATTAACTTCATAAATAACTAATAATATGCTCAATTTTATTTTGATTTTAGGAACGACCTATTGAACTCCCTACAATAGAAAGGAGCCCTTTTTTAAAGAATGGAATGGGCTACCATGGTTTTTTTTTTGGGGGTAGTCCAAGGTATCCCTGCGAGTCAGCCTAGCGACACAGGTTTCCCATTATGGGGCGAGATGAGGCAAGACTAGTCCCTAGAGATATACCAAGTCGCCCGTAAGCTAGGTCTATCGAGTGATTATGGGCCTCAGAGTCAAACCCGAGACCAATGGAGAGAAAACACACGGTCCAAGCCAACTCTGCTAGCCGTTTGAGTTGGGCTACCATGGTTATTATTCTCAATTTAAAAAAAAATTAAATTAATATTGACTTTCATTCAATGTTGGACACCTATTTACAGACATCGGGCAACTATAATTGCCTAATATGTGTACTTATCAACTATGTTGCCTAATGCATTTAATTTTCTCAGCCATAGTTGCCTATGAATATATTGGGTAATGACTTTGCACTTCTTATTATGTTAATATTTGTTTCTTCATCTTAATTTGAAAGGAATACCTAAAGTAATAGTGTTGAAATTGTTAGCGAAATGATAGTCAATAGTAGATTCTACGGGTGTATTATTTTTCAACGTTTAGGATCAACATGAATTGACCCTAAAAATATGAGTGAAATTGCAATGATATTTAGCTTACAATTTTTTTTAGAGCTCTATTTCTATCAGATTGCCAAGTCAATGTTCAATGAAAAGACAAGTTATAGAATTGATTGTGGGTAAAATGGGATGAGATCCTATGGTAGAGGCAACATTGCTCTAATCAATTTGCAATATTTGTAATAAGATCATTTCAACCTTATTGAATGAATGTAATATTTTAATAATGTCCATGCGACCAAATCAATGTATGTTAACAAGAATAGTAACCAAAGATCAACACTAAAATCCAATGTTATACACAAAGACACTAAATCCTCATGAAGTTTGTAAACCCTTCTTGATGTCAAATATTCTACTATATATTTTGATTGCAATGTGTCCACATGATAATGTTGTAAGAAATCCAATTTCAATTATTAAATACCACAATCAATACAAATTGAAAGATGATGCAAAAAATAATATTCACTAAAGAAGCCTAAGTAGAGTTGTTTGAAATGACACAAATTACCAAATGTGTAAAATGTAAATTCATACCAAAGAGCTTGTAGTTCATATACACCATTTCATACAATAATTATATGGGCAATTAATCAAATTTTTAAATCTAATTCAAATTTTGATAGAAACAATGAGTGTAATCCACCATACTATTTGCTAGTTATGTAGGGAAGCATCTATGCAATAACTTAAAATGCATGGACATAGGAAGGGAACACTTAATTTTTTTTGACTGGTTCCCCTATACACTGTGTGCTTTAGGTGGTTGGATAGCCACCAATGTTATGTAGCATGCACCACCCAGATTACAACTCTATAGGAGAGAAATCAAGGTTTTGTCAGACCTTATTATGCCATGAAACATCATAATTCTAGTTTTATGCTTGCAATTTTATCAAAATATTTTCTAGCTTGTGATTTATTCTTTTTGAACATAATATTATGACAAGAATAAAATTAAGGATAAAAATATGTCTTATTTTTCTTTCTCAAGAACTACCAACCAAATGTCTAGATCATATCTCATTTAGCTTAGTAAATCCTAGGTTTTATAATTTCTATAGATTTTCAACATACCCTGAATTTTGAATAAGAAAAAATAAATAATCTAACCTCACATATTAAATATTAGAATTAATGTACACAAGGAGCTTATTATCATTTATCATGACAATCCTTTTGCCTATATACAACTTATTTAAAATAACAAATCACAAAACATTGTACAATTAATACACACACAATTTTCTGATGTTTGACTTTATCATCAAAATTCATATTTCTAATTCATAAATTTTAATAAAAAAAAACTAAAATGACAATGTTTTGATAACATTATTATCTTATAGAGTAAATAAGGTGACTGGAGCAAAGTGGAGCAAGAGCAGCGAAGCTAGGGTTTTTGTGCATCGTTATGGGTTGCAATGTGTCAATCAGATTCCTTCTCTCGAAAGGTTGTTTGTTCACAGATTGTTTGTTCACAAATTGATTCTTTTTGTTTTCTTATGAGTATACAAATTTTTTTTTTTTTTTTTTTTTTGGGGTTGGGGGGGGGGGGTGTTCCAGCTACCCCCCCCCCCCCCCCCCAAATGGCTGGCATGGGGCCCCGGGCCCCCCGATTCTTGATTTGGGGTCCTTCTTCCAAGACGAAGATCCAAAATCTTATGTTCACAAACTGTTGGAGGGGAATACTTAAAAAAAAAGACTAGGAAAAGAAATTCAAATGAAATCCTTGTGCTTAGTGAGGGGTTATGAGATTGATGTCCCCAACAATTTAGTTCAAGCATGTTAGGGATCCCATAGATACTGAGAGGGGGGGGTGAAACAGTATCTGACTGGTTAATGGAATTTCTTGACTTAAAACATGCAGAACATAATATAACAGTGTATCGATATGCAAGAAATAATGCAATAAACAGAATCAAGAACGTCCACATGAAAAGCACACCATAACACAAGATTTTAATGAGGAAACCCGGCGTGGGAAAAAACTCGGTGGGATTTGTGACCCACAATATTCACTCACTAGCCAATAAGAGAATATTACTTACAATAGGGGCCTGCACATGCAGGAAGGCCAACTGCCTAGAGCTCACTGCTCAATGGGAAGTCTCATTGACTTACAATAAGGATTATACAAATCCAATATCTTGTACTGCTTTATAATAGCATCTTCAATGCCAGATTCAGTACCGGTTCCTGTTCTGTTCTTTACCTATACCCCTTGACCTATATTTTGCACAATAGGTCTGCCTAATATTTTCCTTTTTTTTGCTTCTACATATCATTCCAAATGTCTACAATGATCTCTTTTATCTATAAGAGTCATTTTACAATTTGCCAAGTCGGTTTACACATTTTTACAATAATAAACAGAATATAGTATAACAAAATCCTGTCGGCCTCTGTGTCGGTATACTTCCTTTCTTCTGTGCCAATGCCAGTGTCCTGAGTGCCGGTGTAGAGAGTGATTTGTTGATGCCGGTATAATGCTTTTGCCGGTGCCATAGGATTGCAAGGTTACCATCAATGACAAAACCTTCAATCACATACAATGTCTCATTGGAGTGTGCATACGCCAACAATCTCCCCCTTTGGCATTGATGGCAACACTCATGAGAAATTTAAAAAATGATCCAAAAATGTGAAGTCCAAAAATGTTACCAAAAAACTATGTGTGCTCCCCCTGAGCATATGGTTCTTGTCCTGTGATTTGAATTTCCTCATCCCACTACTCCCCCTGACCTTTTGTCGTAATGTTGATCAAGTTAAGTGTTGGGTGGATGGGGTATGGAAACTAAATGGAAGTGTTAAGATTAGTGCTATGGAAAATGATTTATTTATGTTCAAATTTGTGACTAATGAAGACCTTCTAAAAGTTCTCATAGGGGGTCCTTGGACTTTTGGTTCTGATGATAGAATAATATTTTATCCCTTTGTAAATGGAAATCGGATTTTAACCCTAAAGTTGATTTGAAATATGTCATTGCTACTTCGGTAAGGTTACTTGGTCTTCCATTGGAATATTAGAACACCAAGATCTTCTCGGGAATAACTAGTTGTTTTGGACAACTAGTGGTGGTGGAAAAAGTGACCTTACAAAAATCCAGACTAGTATCTGCTAGACTTTGTGTCAATGTCTCGGTGATTATGGTTCTGCCAAATTTAGTGGTTCTCAAATTTAAATATGGCTCCTAGACTCAAAACATTGAATATGAGAATGTTATTCTGCATTGCTAGAACTATGGTAGAAATGGGCACTTAGGTCCTGATTGCAAGAATCAATCCCGTCTTAACTGTAAATATACTAATCTATAAAGTCAAGTTTCAGACAATCTTGAGAAGAATGTATCATGTGTAATGAAGGATCATCTCCTTTAATATTTCATTCTAGGGGATGCAACCAATTACTCTAGTGAGAAGACAAAGGTAAAGCAAATAATAGTAGATGTGCAAGCTCAAAATGAACCAAATAATGAGAATAGCTTGAAGAATTAAACCCATCCAGGTTCCCAAGAAGACAACAACAACCCTTCTCCTTTCAGATAAAGTAACTTGAACAACATAGGTCAACACTCCAATGAGAAATTAGAATTGAACAAGAGGGATATGAACTAAACTAAAGATGATAGGAAATTTAGTGAGGAGAATCCACCTCAAGGCAAAAGAGTCTAGATTTCCTTGATCGATAAGAAAGGTATGCAGAACCAAGGCCATACAAACAAAGTTGTCAAGGATATAAAATCTGGAGATCAAGAAAATATCCAATCCAAAGGTAATGTCAGGTTGTCTTCCTCTCTTGGGAGCCAAAAGCAAGAGCCAGATCCAAAAAAAGAAAAAAAGAAGGAACAGGGCCCAAGAAACAAAAATGGTGGGTTTAAAGATTTAATGGAAAACTTGGCTATTATGGGCTTTGAATCAACCCTCCTAAAGGAAATAAAAAATTAGAATTATTAGAAGAAGAATCAGATATGGAGTGGACTCGGGTTAATAGCAAGGTCAAGAAGAAAAGTAAAACTGACGTTGGTGTTGAGACCAAGATCGAACAACCATCTAAAAAAGAATCCAGATTCAAAGATGTTGCAAGAGAGATAGAAAATGGCAGTCAAAAGACTTTGGATGATTTATCAAAAAAAAAAAAAAAAAGGTAAAGGGAGTTGCTCCATTATTGAGAAGTCACAAAAGTTACAGTTTTGCTAGTGTTTTTTGGGAAAGTTATTGATGAAGTTTATCTCATGGAATATTAGAGGGTTGAATAACCCTTCGAAGAAACATATCCTAGAATGTATTTTATTAGATAAAAAAATGGATGTTGTTTTGATTCAAGAAACAAAAATAAAGAGTGATGGTTTTGAAAAAGTAGCAAATAAAGTCTGACCTAATGTTGATTTCCTATCTAGTAATTCTAAAGATGCTTCAAGAGGCTTGACTACTCTTTGCGATTATAGTAGATTCTTAGGTATTTTGATTGATAGATGAAAATTAGTCTAACTGTGAGGATGGAGGACAATCTCTCTAATAAAGAATGGAATCTGACAAATGTTCATACCATAAACTCTAAATTTGGTAGAGCATCCCTATGGGATAAATTGGCTACCAAAATAATGAACCATAGTAATGAGCACTGGTTGCTGGGAGGAGACTTTAACTCTCTTCTTTATCCTTCAAAGAAGTTTAGGGGGTGGAATACTTCTCAAATAGTATGTATGATCTTGCCAATTTTCTCAGCACTGTGGGTCTAGTTGGTATTGATCTTCAAGGACAACAATTCACTTGGTCTAACAGAAGGCAAGGGAATCATTTGATCCAAGTGAAACTTCAAAGATTTATTGTTTCTAACAATTGATACATTTTGGCTAATTTATCTCTCAAGGCTCTCCCAAGATCTAGTTTGGACCACAATGCCTTGATTCTTATAGACACTTAAATTTGACTAATCAATTTAATCAATATTCAAATCCCTTTAGTTGCTTATGTTGATTTAATAATTCATATTATTTAATTAAATATGGCGGTGCATCGTTTTCTTTGGCTAAATTAATTTAAGTAATAATGCCATGTCCTTGGCCTATTAATTGATTAACCTTGTTAATTAATTAACTCCCTTGTAAGCCTTTCTCCTAAATTTATTTTATTTTATTCATTTATCATTTTCCTCTAGTTTATTAATTAATTCTAAATTAATTAATTTCCCCACATGTCTCCTGACCTAAACCACCCTTCTAACCCAACCCCTAGCCTAACCCATGGGTTCTAACTAACCCTATCCATCTAACCAACCTTATCCTATCCTATCTTAACCTTTCTTCTCACATGTGTGCATATTCCTTATTTTCCAAATATTCTATTTTTGGGTGGTTATTGCCCAAATTGACATATTTCCTTAGAGACACATGTCATTCCTCCCCAAGACATGTGTCCCTTTTTGGGACACTTGTCATTTCTTGTTGAGAAGTGTGGAATCTTGTTCCACATGGCATGCCACTTGTCCTTCACAAAGTGTTTCAAAGAGGGCAAGTTCCTCATTTCCAAAGCCTTTCATCTCCCTTCCATTTTATATTTGAACCCTCCATTTTCAAAGAAAATCATCCACTTTTTCATAATCATACCATCGTAATGTCAGTTTGCATACTCAAATCATCACCCATATTGGACATTATTTTTATCCACCATCTTTGAAGAAGTTATCATGGAGCATAATCGAGCATCTGAACATCACGAGAGCACAACAAATCAAAGAACTCTCAAATGAAAGTGGATTTTGATTTGCATCTGTTTGTTATTTCTAATTTCATTTTTCGTTTTAACATTCTTATCTTGAGGTGTTTGATTTCTTTGTGTTTGGTTGGTTAATTAGTTTAGTTGTTAATCATTTAAACCTTTCACACACATTTTCATCACACAATTCTTACCTAGGATAATAATCCTATCAAAGGCATGTTCCTCTTAAGTTTTGAGATCATATAGACTTATCACCAGGAGTTTAGAGGATTAGTAGAAGAATGGTGGAACCTCCCACATCATGGGACCCCTATGCTCAAAATTATGTAGAAACTCAAAACTATCACAGCTAAGGTAAATGGTTGGAATAAAATATCTTTTGGTAATATCTTTCATAGAAAGAAGTTCCCAATTAATAGATTGAGTGAGATTCAAACAAAAATGGATAAAGGAGATTTAGATGCAAACTTACATAAGGAGGAAAGATATCTAAGAATAGAATGGTGAAAAATATCTAAATAGGAAGAGACTTTTTGGAAGCAAAAGTCACAAGTTCTATAGCTCATTGAAGGAGACACTAACACAAAGTTCTTTCACCAATTGAATCTGAAGCACAAGAGCCAGAATAGGATAAGAAGTATACAAAGGGACGATGGTTCTACTATCTTAGAAGAAAATGAAATAGTAAACAATTTTCTCTCTTTTTTTACTAATTTCCAAAACATGAATATTCCTTGGGCCGATTATGCTGATCTCCTTTAGGTTATCTTAGAGGTTATAGGTCTTAAAGATATTTAAAACCTTGAGAAACAAGTGACCCTTCAAGAAGTTAAAGATGTCGTGTTTTCCTTTTGAGGCTTCAAATCCCCGAGGCCAGATGGGTTTCCCTTGACTTTTTTTTAAAGAATTTGGGATATTGTTGCTCATGATTTGTTCTATGTGGTTGGAGATTTTTTCAAATCAGTTAAGCTTCTTAATCAAATTAATTCTACTTTCATTTCTCTTATTCCCAAATCAGCGAATGCAATCTCAATGAAGATTACAAACCCATAAGCTTGTGCAATACTATCTACAAAATTATCTCAAAAGTCATGGTCAATATGCTTAAATTGGTATTGGATAAAAAGATATTTCCAAGTCAGAAGGGATTCGTTAAGGGAAAACATATATTAGATGTTGCTCTCACTACCCATGAATTGATCCATTCCATGAATATGAATAAAAAAGAAAGGAATGATCTTAAAATTGGATATATCTAAGGCATATGATAGAGTGTTGTGGCCATTCCTTATTAATTTTTTTTTAAAAAAATGGTTTCAAATGTAAATTTCTAAAAATTCTTATTGAGTGCTTCTCCACACCTACCTGTTCTATCTTGGTAAATGGATCCCGCAAAGGTTATTTCTCTTGTGGTAGAGGATTAAGGCAAGGGGATCCCCTCTCCCCACACCTATTTATTATCTTCGAAAAATTCTTAGGCATAAATATCTAAAATTTTTAAGGAATGCTTCAATTAAAGGGGTCAAAGCAGACATGTCTCTCCAACCTTATACCCATCAATAGTTTGTAGATGACATAATCCTATTTGGAGAAGCCTCTATATTTGAAGCTCAAGGTTGGAGGACTATCCTTAGGAAGCATGTTGAAGCCTTAGGCCAATTCATTAATTACAATAAAAGTAAACTCTAGTTTTTTTAAGTGAGCCAGTCCACCAAGACTAGAATTATTAATATTCTCAACTGTCAGGAAGTTGTTTTGCTTGATACCTACTTGGGTTTGCCTCTTGTTTGTAAAAACCCTAGCAATACCTATTGGAACCAGATAGCTGAAATAATCCAAAAGAAATTATCAGGGTGGAAAGACAAACTTGTGAGCTAAGTAGGGAAATTGCAACTCCTCAAAGCTTCTCTCCAAAATATCCCTGTGCACCACCTTTCTTAGCTAATAAAATTAAGCAGATTCAAAGAAAATTCCTTTGGTGTGGAGTGAAAGAAAAACAAGGATAGCTCTTGTAGGATGGGACAAAGTTTGTACTCCTAAAAGACAAGGTTGTCTTGGGATAAGGAAGTTAAAGTTATTTAACAAAGGTCTTTTAGCTAAGATTGGTTGGAAAATCATTCAAAACTCTCAGGACTAGATTGCTATTATGAAAGCTAAGTATCTTCACACAATAAATCCACAAATCGGTCCTTTTGGAAATCAAACCTACCCCAAGGATTAGTGGTGTGGAACAATCTTCTAATATTATCAAATCAATTCTCAAGAAAGGGGGGAAAAATTAGTGGGCAATGGTGAGAACACCTTATTTTGGGATGATGCTTGGGCCAAAGATGGTTACTTAATATCCATAGCTTGCTTAAGATCCATAAAAAATAACCTCATGAATAAAAATGGATTTTTTTTGAATAGCTATATAGAGTGGCAGGGAGATAAGCCTAGATGGAAGAATTTTAAAGAAAAATTGGTAGATGACAACACTCAGGGAAACATGAACCCGAATAGGTGTGACAATGACATTTCTTTACTAATGGAGCAACTGGAAGGGTGTGCTTTTCTTGATAAAAATTCAAAGGATGAATGGATTTGGAAGTTGACTATGTCTGGGAAGTTCTTAGTTAAGTCAACCTACTCAGCAATGGAGAATCACAATGATATGTCAATAGACTGGAGACAAGTTTGGATCCCCAATCTGATTAATAAAATTGACTGTTTCTGGTGGCTAGTGGCCCACAACAAAATATTGACTATTGATAATCTCATCAAAAGAGGTTTCTATTTAGTTAATAGATGATCCTTTTGCTATAATGACTCTAAGGATATTCAAAATTTACTTTTTTATTATCCTTATGCCTTAGAGGTTTGGAAATTTGTTCTCTCTTAGCCCAGTGTTGATTGGGTGGTGCCTAGCTGCATTGGGCATCTTATCTCAGCTTGGTCCTCATCCCTATTTTCATAGTTTATCACTAAGGACTTATGGAGACAGGTTCCTCCCTTTGTGGTGGGGGGAATCTTGAAAGAAAGAAACAACATGATATTCAAGGATTAGAAAAGAGATGCTAGTATGCTAGCCCAAGCCATTAAACAACAAATTAAAGAAAACATTAATGTTGTTTCCTATGGGTTTTCAAAATCTGTGCCAAATTATTATGAGTTGAGGATTAAATAAATTTGGGGAATAAACCAGGATCTCCTAAAAAATAATTGGTAAAATATTGAGGCTAGAAAGAATAGAAAATGAGAAGTCCCAATGAAGGATGGATCAAGTGCAAATTCGATGGTTGCTTAAAAGGGAATCTAGGGATATTTGCGACAGGAGGAGTCATTAGAGATCATAAAGGAAACTTGATAGAGGCCTATGGATGTAATTTAGGAATCTCTTCTAATAACAAAGTAGAAGCGTATATGGCTTGAAAAGAACTTAAAAGACTTAAAGACATGAACTTGGAAATAATTATTTTGGAGGAAAATTCTAAACTAATTATCTCAATTCTAAATGATCAATGTGCAAGCCCATGGGAAATTAGGAAATTGATGGAAGACTGCAAACAAATTATAAGGGGTTTTCCTTATTTCAAAACCATTCATGTCTGTAAAGAAAGTAATATGGTCATAGACTTAATGACAACTATTGGCTTAAACTACAAATAATGGGAAATTTTAAATTTTTGAGATTGTCCTAAAAATTTGAAGGAAGTCATGTTTAAAGAAAGGCAAAAAGGTGGGTTTTTTAGAAACATTATTTGTAATGACGAAGGTTGACCCTCTTGTTCACTAAAAAGTATGCATTTGTCATCCTCTCCGAATGAGGGAGAGATATGGATATCGAAAACCTCTTCTAGCACATTGGTTTGATTTAAATTTTAAAGCCACACAAAGGATATGAAATAATGATATATATCAAAAAAGTTGTACTAAGAAAATGTCGAAAGACACTTGTAATATTGAGAGGTAGGGAAAAATTAGATCTAAACTTCTTGTAAGAGTTTTTGTGAAAGCTTTAGTATTGTTCACCTAGACTGCAAATTAATCAGAGTTGAAAGAATTAAGGAGACTTCGCAAGAGCAGAGCCTGAACGATGCTGAAATGGGAGGAGCCACGAAGAGGACTGAGTTGAGGGATTGCGCATCACTACAAGAGAATGGAAAACTTTGGGATCTATTGGATAAAGCTAAGTTAGTTCCTTATATCCTCTCCATGAAAGGTCATAACAAAACCTTGTCTGCTAAGTTTTGTAATTCCTGGTCTAAAGGAACGATTAAAGTTGGTAGTGTTAGCTTCACTGTCAAAAATCCATAGTTAATTGTGGAAGCCACTGACCTTAGTTACAGTGGAGTGAAGGTAATTAAAAACAATTTGGGTGATTATAAAGCCTTCATTAATAATTTGTTTAGAGAAAGGTGAGAAACTTAATGTTGTTCAAAATGGCCATGAAAGGAAATACCTCCATGCCCCATATGCTCTTTTAGCCTATATATGATGAAGTACTTCACTGGAGGGTCGCTATACGACTATGCATGGATACCACTTTCCGCTCCTAAACCATATTCGCCACAAGGAATTTATAAATGTACCCTACTTTCTTTTCACCTCAATGAGCAATAACATTAATAACAGAGCCTCCCCTCCCCTTCATCAAGGGTTGATGTGCACCCTTTACATGCACGAGCTCAAGAAGATCCCCCATGTCAACCACTTGCTTTCTCTCTATCCCAACAATGCTACCAATCAAGTGAAAATTGAATTGATCGAGAGTAGAGCTCACACCTTGGAGAAACTCTCGGGCTCCAAAAAGACTAAAATGTAGCCCAAAACTGCTTGCCTATGTTTGGAGGAAAAAGATGACTCACTTGGTAGCTCCTTGGTGAAAATGTGCGGCATGGATTGCCCCATCCCCAATCTCCCTAATGAGGATGCCAAACTAATCAAGCTTACCTAGGTGAGAAACGTAAATATTTTCAGAAGCCAAAATTGGCAATCCAAAGAAAAGGAAAGAAAAATCCCGAAACTCTTTAAAGCCAAATAGCAAGGTTATAGTAATTGAAGAAACAAATCATGACCCTAATCAAAATATAGACAAAGAGGGAAGTGGCTCAGGAGAGAGGAGGTAAAAAAGGCTAAAACAAAAAGATAAAGGTAAGAAAAAAGCCAAACATGTGAAGGTTACAAAGTTGGAGTTGGATGAGGAATACATTCTAGATGAGGATGAGGACTCTAAAAAAAAAGAGGGGAAATGAAATGAGGTGATGAGGCGAAAGGCGAATAAAATTTAATGGCCGAGGAAGATGTGGAAGAAGAAGATTACCAGAAAGACTAATATACTAGCCTGGGTAATGAGGTTAATGTAGAGGTGGGATACAACCTGGAGCTGGACAGCATAAACAAGGAAAGAGACAATAGTCTAGAGAATCATATAAGAGAGATGTAATGCCACATTATGGACTTGGAGGCACAAGAAGATAAATCTAAAGAAGACAACAATGAAATTGTGAATGCCATTAATTCCCTAATTCACATAACTAATGGAATAATGCATAATTCGGTTATGGGAGTGGTCTCAAGCGAATCCAAACTTTCAAAGATACTCAAGAAAAAGAAGCAAAAAGATAACAAGAAAGAAGTAGACTATGCCTTATATGAGGAAGACTGGAAAGCTAATATAGAGAAGCTGACTGAAACTTGGGACAAGATCTCAAGAAAGAACGATTTGTGTTGTTATTTTTATTATGCTTAAGCTTAGTGTTTATTTAGAGTTAGTTGCTACTCTCTTTGAGACTGTTGGCATTCATGGCTTATGTTTTTTTGATCTGTTACTCTTGTTGCATGGACTAAACTATGATTTTTTTGATGTGGACTATAGATAAGTTTTGATTATGGGTATGTTGTAAGGGGTTGCTGTTATTGTGTAGTTTGTTGTTTGATGTTCCTCTACTGATTTTTGTTCTACTAATATAAGAAATTAGGGCCCTCTCCCTACTTACTCAATCAAAAACATTATTATCTAATAATACTATATTTAACAATATTATTATTATTATTATCTTAAATATACTTTATTGCCTTAAATTTTAAACATTTTCATCAATAGCAATTCAAAGATTATATGGAAGCTACAACCTGCCACATCTTTCTAATACCATAGTACATATATAACACTAAATTTCCAATACTATTAACAAATTACTTTCTAACACTTGTAGAATAATATCTTCTTCCAATTTTAAATTTAATATTTTCCATTATTTTATTTTATTTCTATTAGGGGAAAGGATCCAGTAGTTGTGCACCCTAACTTTGTGTTTCTCAAAATCTTACGTGGAAATTTCAAAATCACTCCAATTTTTTTACAGCAACTTACTTGGCAAGTCCCCTGCTTATAACTAAGGTTTCAGGGCCACATCATCAAATATGATGCCACATCAGCATGCTTTTTGCCAAGATGTCCAAAACAGTCCCCCAAAAAAGTGAGACCAATAGGTGTGCAAAAGGGCCCCAATACTTGTGCAGCTGATGTGGCATTACATGATTGGTTACTTTTCACAACAAATAGTATATTTCATTCAATTATTGGTACTTATCATACAACTATTGGTGCAATGTTGTACAAAAGTTGGACATTAAATCAACAAGTATGGAGGTATTAAATCAACTACTTCTATCATAAGAATTGGAACGCGCTCAACTAGTGGTCCTTTCCCCTGGATGTGATTTATTCTAGACAATATTCCATCTCCTAATAAAAGAAAAAAACTACAAATATCCATTTCTAAAGCCAGAGCGTCACTTACACGTGTCATTAAGTTGGCTAAAGACTAAGTGTAGCTCGGAAAAGCGCCATTTTAACGGACACCACATAATGCGTTTAAATAAAGAAAGCCGCGTATTAGAAGGCGCTAGAATTTCAGTAATCAAAGAGAAAGAATCGAAAAAGCACCACTTTAAGCTGTTTAAATTCATTTTCGCGAAGTTTCTTTGAAGAATATTTCAGGCTCGGACAATTTTTTCCCTAGGTTTTCTGTGTTTCTGTGTAAGTTTCCTTGAATCTTTTCTCCCCTTTTTCTTTTGTTCATGGGTTATCTGTTACAGATTGTTTCGTGAGTGTTTTATAGCGTGAATTCACTGTGGCTGCAGATTCGAAGCTCCTAAAGAGATCTTTGATTTGTTGTGAAAATGGGGAAGAGAAAATCGTCGAAGGCACCGCCAAAGAAAAAGCAGGAGAAGCTGAGTACAGTGTTCAGCTGTCCTTTCTGCAACCATGACGGTAGCGTCGAGTGCAAAATGTATGTTTTCTTTGCCCTGCATTTTTTGTTTTTTTCTGTCTGAGCCCTAATTCCTCTTTAGGGCAGTCCATGAGTTTCGAAACCTTGATATTGTGATTATTTCTAATGACTTTCTATAAATTCATGCTATTGAAGTATAGATTGGGTATTTGTTCTGTGGATATTCATCTTGGAATGATCAAGTAACTGGTCTCCCATAATCATGGGTGAACAAGCCCTGTAGGATTTCAACTTGAGTAATCATTATGGCATGCACCCACCTTGCCTATGCCTTCTGGACTAAAAACTATCTGAACAACCTTGGTTATGGTTAAATCATCTTTTTTAAGCTAAGTTGCTTTCTAGGTTCATTTTAAATTAAGAGTTTGAAACTGTAGCGGCCATGTAGTTAATGATGGAAATTGGTTTATTTTTAGACATCAAGGCCTCAGAATGACAGGAAATTCATGGTTATTCATTGGATAAAGAGCATGACGTTTGACCTTTTGTGATAGTCTGTTTTAACATCAGTGACAGGGTCCTTTATGCCAGGAGCCTCAATGTCCCCCGCCATCCCCTGAGATTTGTGGGTTCTCCTCGTATTTTCTCATGAGTGCCTGTGCATACGATGTCCTCAATACCTGAAAGTCCCTGATTTTGATTCCACAGCCCTGACATCTTTTGTGTGTTTTCTTTGGAGTCTCTTTATGGAATGTCTGTTAGGATTAAGGGATTTGTCCATACTATCCCACAAAAATGGATTTGAGTCTTTGTGAGTTGAGCGTTACAATTTGGAAGTGTTTGAATTCTTTAAGCTTGTAGAACATTTACTATGCTCTAAGTGTGAAAAATCTATTACAGTTACTGATTATTATCTTCCTATCTTGGTAGATTATTTGAGCAACAAATATTGGAAAATAACACAACTGCAATTTCACAAACTCATAAAAAAGCACAACACAATGAATACAATATTTTCGGACAATTGTCCCTAAAAAACCCTGAAGGGAAAACCAGTACTGCAGATGAGGAATATATATTAACTACAACAAATCAAGAGATACAAATACTGCTTGCCTGTTATTGGCAGAGCTTCGACGACCTCCCAATTTCTGCTGCTGAGATTCCACCCCGCTACTATCCCAGCGTTATCACTGTGCCCTTGCTAACACTGCAAGACTACTTGCTAACACTACAAGTTCTTCACACCATTCATTCATTATTTTCAAAATGTTGCCTGACCCCCTTATAGACTACTCTCGTTGGAAAACCAATGGCCGAGATTAATTCTCAATCAATGACTGAGATTAAAAACAACTAAATAACCCTAACCAAATTGGTTGCTAGAAGTTTCTAAAAAGAGTCAAGTAATTAATAAGAATTGTTTGAACTCTAACTACATTTGTTAGCAAACAATTATTTACTAATTATTTAGCAAATGGACAAACAGCTGTCCAAGCTAACAAACTAACACTCCCTCTTAGCGAGGAAGTTGTTTTGCATGACACCCAACTTCTATCTGAAGAAGATGAATTTCGCCTTCCCCAATGCCTTTGTCAGAATGTTTGCTACTTGCTGATCTATAGGTATAAACTGTAGTTGAACAACTCCATGCTGTACACAATCTCTGATGAAGTGATACCTGATGTCTATATGTTTCGAGCTATCATGAAACACTGGATTCTCAGTTAACTTAATGCAACTCTGATTGTCGCAGTGTATTACTATAGTCTCCATCTTTTGACCAAGCAAGGCTACTAGAAACTTCCGAAGCCATATAGCTTCACATGTCGCCATGCTAGCTACTATATATTCTGACTTTGCAGAACTCAGAGCCACAAACTTCTGCTTCCTGCTGAACCAAGAGACAACTCTTTATCCCAAACTGAAACAACACCCTGAAGTGCTCCTCTTGTATGTTGTACTGCCTACCCAATCCGCGTCAGTATAGCCCATCAACTCGATTCCTTCACCTCGAACATATCTAATCCCATACTCGATTGTACCTTGTAAATAATGCAGCACATGCTTTGCCGTTGTCCAATGCACTCCCTTTGGTTCAACCATGAACTAACTAAGAGAGTTAACTGCAAAAGCTATATCTGGCCTGGTGTTGACCAAATACATGAGAGAACCAATCAACTACCTGAATAATGTGGGATCTACATCCTTCTCCCTAGATGTATCTACCTTCCTCCAATTCGTGATCATAGGTGTAGACATGGTTTTGCAATCTTCTATCTTGAACCTTTTCAAGATTTCAATGCAATATTTCCCTTGTCCAAGGAAAATCTCTCCAACTGTCTGCCATACCTCCATGGCTAGAAAGTAGTGCATAAGTCCCAAATCTTTCATCTCGAACTCCGTTGCAAGGTCCCTCTTGCACTCCTCTATGAGCCCTAGTGAACCAGTTAGAAACAAGTCATCTACATACAAGACAAGAATGAGAATCTCACCCCCAACCACCAAGTAGTAGAGGTTAGCATCTGCCTCACTCTTCACAAAGCCCATTTCCTGCAAGTAACTATCAATGCGCCCATACCATGCTCTGGGAGCCTGCTTGAGTCCGTACAAAACTTTCTTTAATCTACACACATGGGTCTCTTTGCTATGTGCTACAAAGCCTTCTGGTTGTTCTATGTATACCTCCTCTTTCAACTCACCATTGAGGAACGCTGTCTTGACATGCATTTGATGGATCTGCCATCCCATTTATGTTGAAATTGAGATTATAGCTCGTATAGAAGTATACTTGGCAACTTGAGCAAATGTCTCCTCATAGTCTATTCCCTCCTTCTGAGAGAACCCTTTTGCCACAAACCTTGCCTTGTATTTCTCGATGCTACCATTTGCACCATGCTTGATCTTATAGATCCAACGTGATCCAACCACAACCCTATCTATTGGTCTAGGCACTACCTCCCAAACATCATTCTGCATAATTGAAGTATACTCCTCAACGATTGCATCTTGCCACACCTGATGTTGTGCAGCCTCTTGATAGCTAGAAGGTTCACTATCTACCAACTGACTAACTAATGCAACATAGTCATCAAACTTGGCTGGTTGTTTCCGTTGTCTACTACTCCTCCTAGGAGTACCCACTAACTCTTGAGTATTTCTTTGTGTCTGTTGAACCTCACAGTTGTTGCTACCAACTGTAGAAGATGAAATATCAACCTCCATGTCTTCTTTATGCATCTCTTCTTGCACCTATTGCACCTATTGCTGTTGCTCCATACTCTGAGAACTCTCACCTCCTAAGCCTATGCTTGTACTAGTAACTATACTAGAGCTTTGCTGACCTTGATTCAGTTGAGTGATCCTTGGCGCTTGTGTTGGCTGCTCACTCTGATCATCTACTGGCGAATCTCTGGACCTTCTAAATGCCTTGTCCTCCATGAACTTGACATCACGTCGAACAATAATCCGCCTGGTCCCTGGAATGAATATCTGATATGCCTTTGAGGTTTCACTGTACCCCGCAAAGTACCCTCTTTCTGTAGTTTGATCTAACTTGGTACGTGTATCCTTTGGAATGTGACAATATGCCAAACTCCCAAAGATCCTGAAGTGACCAACATCTGGCTTCTTCCCAGTGAATGCTTCCTCTGGTGTCATCTTCCCTAGCACTTTATGTGGAACCCTGTTCTGTATGTATACTGTCGTACTACATGCTTCTGCCCATAAGTAATGAGGCAAGTCCTGGTCATGTAGCATAGCCCTTGCTACCTCCGATATGGACCAATTCTTCCTCTCAGCAACCCCATTCTGTTGCGGGTTGTAAGGAACAATCCACTCTCTCTTGATTCCTTCCTTGGTACAAAACTCTTGGAATTCATTCCCTTTGTACTCGCCTCCATTGTCTAACCGAAGAACCTTTATCTTCCTTCCTCTCGAGGTCTCCACAAGAGCCTTGAACTCTTGGAAGTGACTCAAAACCTCATCCTTGGTCTTCAAGAAGTATATCCAGGTCTTCCTAGAGAAATCATCAATAAAAGTACTAAATTACTCATATCCTATGAGAGATTTCATTGATATTGGTCCACATACATCTGAATGTACTAGATCAAGAACACCCTTGGATCTAGTGTCACTCCTTGGAAAAGTTGCTTTCACAAACTTCCCCAACACACATCCCTTACATATATCATCATGCTTTGTGCTCACCTTTGGAACACCTGTAACAGTCTCATGAAGCAATTTAAGTGCTCCATGATGTATATGGCCCATCCTCCTATGCCATAGCTCTCCAAGATCTCTAGGATTACTGCTGCTCATGAGTGCCTTGGGAGTATCAAACTACAACCTATAAAGTCGACCACTCCTAACTCCAATAGCTATGGGTGATTTCCAATCCTTATGCTTAATCAATACATGTGCCCCTCTAAAGAGTACATTGTACCCTTTGTCCTGAAGGACAAATACAGAAATCAAATTCATCCCTAAGCCTGGAACATGCAACACATCATGAAGAGGAATCATCTTACTATTCTCCCTCTGAAACTGAACAGTCCCTTTCTCAATTGAGTTGAGTTTGGACATGTTTCCCATAGAGATCCGGATTCTGGTGCTCTCCTTCTTATAACTGGAGAAGTATTCTCTAACTCCTATCATATGAAATGACGCCCCACTATCTATGTACCAAACACTCTGTGAGGCTAAGCTAACCATACATGCTTTGAGTGCAAACTCATCTTCCATTCTATTCGAGAGCTCATCTGCAACTTGCTTCTTGCCTTTCTTGTCATTCTTCTTCCTTTCTGGGCAATCGCTAACATAGTGGCCAAACTCATGACAATCGTAGCACTTGATCTTCAACAAGTCTTTCTTCTTCTTCTCACCTTGTGGATATGATCCTTTGCTGGACTCCTTCTTTGCTTTTCCTTGACCCACTAGGGCAATGTTCTCCTGTTCTGCCTCACTTTTTTTACTCTTATTGTTGGCTCTATTGACAAGGCTTAGTCTAAGCTCCTCTTGAGTGAAGTCACTCCAAAGTCGATCCCAACTTGGTAAGGTGTCTCGTCCATTAACAACTTGAACAAAGACTTCCCACTGCTTAGAAAAACCATTTAGGGCTATCTGTACCAGCTCATCATCACTTGGTTTATCTCCAATAGCCGCTAACTCATCCTTGACAAGTCTAAGTTTGGTGAGGTAACTCGTCACGTCTTCTGCCTTATTCATTTGGGTATTCCTCAGCTTTTCTTTGAGAATCAGCTTCCGATTAGTGGTAGCATTCTGGTACAGATTCAGAATGGCATCCCACATCTTCTTTGCAGTATCTAACTCTGCAATATGTGGAACTATATGGTCCTTGACACCATCAAGGATTAGCCTTCTCACCTTGGAATCATCCTTCTTGTATGCTGCAAGCTGTGTTGCATCTGTAGGTATAGTCACAATAGTGGTAACATATTCCTTGATACCATTCTCTTCTAGCAATAAAGAAATTCTGGCTTTCCAGACACCAAAATTAGAGGCTCCATCCAATCTATCCTGATCTCTTAAACCAACTGAGGCCATCTCAAAGCTTAAAACAAATAAAAACTCTAAAGAGGTTAAACTATGTTTTATAAACCCTCAGTTTTCTTTGCCTAGGGTAAATCTCTTCTACCCTTAACTTAGCTCTGATACCATGTGAAAAATCTATTACAGTTACTGATTATTATCTTCCTATCTTGGTAGATTATTTGAGCAACAAATATTGGAAAATAACACAACTGCAATTTCACAAACTCATAAAAAAGTGCAACACAATGAACACAATATTTTCGGACAATTGTCCCTGGAAAAACCCCGAAGGGAAAACCAGTACTGCAGATGAGGAATATATATTAACTACAGCAAATCAAGAGATACAAATACTGCTTGCCTGTTATTGGCAGAGCTTCGACGACCTCCCAATTTCTCCTGCTGAGATTCCACCCCACTACTATCCCAGCGCTATCACTGCGCCCTTGCTAACACTGCAAGACTACTTGCTAACACTGCAAGTTCTTCATACCATTCATTCATTATTTTCCAAATGCCCCTTGACCCCCTTATATACTACTCTCGTTGGAAAACCAACGGTCGAGATCAATTCTCAATCAACGGCTGAGATTAAAAACAACTAAACAACCCTAACCAAATTGGTTGCTAGAAGTTTCTAAAAAGAGTCAAATAATTAATAAGAATTGTTTGAACTCTAACTACATTTGTTAGCAAACAATATCTACTAATTATTTAGCAAATGGACAAACATCTGTCCAAACTAACAAACTAACACTAAGCAGTCAGATGGGTTTCTTATTCTTTGTGGGAGCTTTTTGATTCACTTACAATTGTTATGGTTCTTCCTAAAATTCATGTTAATTTTAGTTGTCTGATTGACATGCAGGGATAAGAAAGATTTTATTGGGGAGGCTAAATGCCGAATATGCCAAGAGAGTTTCAGTACCACTATAAACGGTCAGTGCTGTTTTATCCGCTTGTTGAATTTGGTTCCATACCAATATTTTTATAAAGTACCTTTTCCACATTCGAGTCCATACTGAATATTGTTTCTCTGCATTTGATTTCTTGGACATGACAGCATTGAGCGAGCCTATTGATGTGTAAGCTTCGATAAACTATAACTCTGAATTTATTTCATTCTATTTATCATACTTAGGGGAAGTGTACATAAGCAAATCTGTATATTTCTAACATTTGCAATTCTCGAAATGAATACATCTTGCTTCATATGAATCACAGAAAATTTATTTATGGTTACGAAACAATTATAGCTTGAAAGTGCAAACTTAAGTCAGGCAGTGAATAGCAGGGCCTATTGTGATCTTTGCATATGTTTTTAGGTATTGCGAGTGGATTGATGAATGTGAGCGAGTAAATAATTCTGGATAAATGGGTTATATCTACATAGTTTTCTAGAACACAGTATGATGTCTTATAGAAATTTCTTTCCTGAGATTCCTTGTAACACTGAGCTGGTCATCAGAGAGTTTTGACCAGGATACTTGTCACTATACTTAGCTGTCCTGTTTTGAACACTAAACGTATGTGCATAATCTCTACTATCTTGGTTACCAGTTTTGTATATATTATATTGACGTGACCATGTTACAGTTAATGTTTTTCCAATTCAAGGTTAAACTTAAATTGCTTTAAATTGGATCTGCTGTAACGTATACATGTTGGCTCAATTTGATGTCTATGTTGTTGCACGTTCCTTATCTAAGAGTTTAAAAATGTTCCTTCATGTTTCTTGGTAGTATGCTGTGTTGGTTCTTTTTGTACAGCGTACTCTTCAATTTCTTTTCTTGATGGCTCTTCTGTGCTTGTATTCTAGAAATTAATGTTACTCTTAAATGGTGTATTTCTGTAGTTCATGATTATAATTTTTTTTAAAGTATTTGTTCAATAAAAATACTTTTACGCATGGATCAAAAGTTGGTACTTTCTGTTAATATCATTAATAACCTGGTATTAGTAGATTCAAGAGGTATATATTTACCATCAAATATGCCAATTGAAAAATGTTTAATAAAATTATTTGGATGTCCTATAAATATTAATTAGCTCTATGAAGGTTAGATATGTTTATAGGTTAATAAAATTATTTGGATGTCCTATAAATATTAATTAGGTCTATAAAGACTATATATGTTTATAGGTTAATAAAATTATTTGGATGTCCTATAAATATTAATTAGGTCTATAAAGATTATATATGTTTATAGGTCCTCTTTGCTTAAGCATTTTAAATAGGGGTAGTAAGAATTGCATGTTATTTTAAAAATCTCTTAATTCAAAATTTTATTAAAAATAAATTAAAAAAATAGAAATTATTTATCTATATAGTAACAATAATAATCATTGCAATAGTATATTATCATATTATCCATATAAAATAGGCGATTAACTATCACTATTGTATTTAGAATTTTTTTTTTTTTTTTTTGGTTGCATAATCACAATCATAAGTTCCAATGTCTCATCCATTGGATTAGGATCTTTAACAAGTAGTTCTTGTCATTTTTTTGATCTGGTATTTTTAAAGGGGGTTTACTATTGTAATGCCATGCCAAGGAACCTTCGAGCATATGAGCAAATCATACAAGGAAGACATAAAAATATTTTTATAAAGTAAATAAGTGTGTACATAACATATAAGAATGATGCTCAAACACTCAAAACTCAAAAATAAACAAGGGGAAAGGTCTCATAAACCATACGACAAGGTCCAAGAGCTATTTAGGATCGTGCATGACCATTCCCAAGGTTGCCATGCTCGATTTGTCAAACTAAACAAATTACTAAGTCATAGGTGTCATGGATGGGCTTTGGTGAAACCTTAATAGAAAATGAACACCTCTGACACCATCCAAACGCACTCAAAACCTATGCAAGACCCATTTAAGGGTTCCTTAATGTTGCTACCTTTGTAATGTATCGAAAACAAGGTCAAACATGCAAGATAGTTGCGCTTTTGAGGATATTGGAGTGAGTCTACACAAGTGTCAAGTCTGCACAAGTGTGGATTGAGGACACTAGCATGGCATGCAAAATGAGTCTAAAACTAGAGAGCTTCCTAGTTGGTTTGTATGAAGCCCAAAAAACCCTAAACCCCTTGGTGAAGTCAAAATGTGCATACGTTCTCAAAATTGGGAGAAAATGATGAAACAATGCAAAAATGGGTCGAGTGACATCGGGTCATAAGACGACCCTTACAAAATAGTGTGGAGTTTGAGTGGACTCATTTTTCCACAACTCAACCCACAACACCCTCAATTGGCACATATAGGCACAAATAAAACTAAAATCCACAATTTGACCCCATGAAAGACTTGGCATATGGTTTAGGTTAAGCTCAGATTGGCTCTAAAGGACTCAATCCTACAAAGTTTTGATCAATGTCGTATGATCAAAATAGGAGATGACAAACAATCTTCATAGAGACAAAGAACGTATGTACATTCATTTTAAAGCACCAAATGAAGTGATCCTACGATAACAACATAATGTAGTATTAATTAAGAAGCATACATAGTCATGATTGGTGCCTGGTTTCAACACTGATCCACTAAAGCCCACACTAATCCATATCAATATATTTCATTTCACCAATAATTACAATGCTCATATCAAATTAAATTCTTATTCCAACTTGAAATGAAAAAGGATGTAGAAGGCCAAGAGTTGAGGAATGTGAGATAGCTCTCCAAAGTGCTCTAGAACAAGTCCATCGATCCTTAATGGTGGTGTCAAATGTCGCCTAATCATGTTGTACATGTAGGTCCACCCCAACGTGCTCATGGAGATAGTCACAAGGCCCATGCATCAAACCAAGACAAAAGAGCACAATGGCTCACACTCACACATACACAAAGCATACATGACACGTCAAGTATACACATATGTAATGCACTATCAAGGATAGAAATGATACCAAGTTATGAATCCATCATACAATCACAACTCAAGTCTACACATGGTTGTATATTAGAGACTAATAAGTGAGAGTGTCATTGCATAGCTCAAAGGGATGGTTGATGTGGAACTAAGTAGTCCTTTCATGAAGACAAGAAGACTTGATCATTAGCTCAATGCCCCATGGAGGGCTAAACCTTCCAAATACATCCTTAGTTACCCCACTCTTCCCAATTTAACTCAACTCTATAATTAACTCACTTTTAAGTGTTTTTACCCCATTGTTTTAGTTATGTTTTCATTGATTAACTCAACTCTCCAATAGGTTATCTTGCCAGCCACTTTGGGCCCCCAACCCCCATTAAGAGCCACACTCCTTATTGACTTTAAATACCCACATCCAATCTCAAATGCTAAAATGGCCTCAATGGAAATGAATTGGATCCAAATTGATTCCAATTCAAAAGTAAACATAATATAATGACTCCATATAATAATATCACATTTCTAACATTAAATTCACACTTTTATCAAATGCACAATTTGGTTAAAAACTAGTCATGGAGACCATCCACCATTGACGGATCACCAAAAAGCTTAAAATTTCAAACATGACAAATAAAAAATCTGAGAAAATCCATTAATCTATAGCTACACCACTCTCTAAAATGCAATAAAATTCATATTTTGTCCATCCATAAAAAATTGTGTAGAGTTTTTCCATATAAATCATAATTTTCAAAATTCAACAATAAATCTAAATGCACAAACAAAAGACTGTATATGAATCATAGAAATGTTCTAAATTCATTTATAAATAATTTACAACAAGAATCAAACTATCAAATTGAGAAATAATAAAGAAATTCAAGAATCATACCTTCAAATGGAAGAAAATTTCAATATTAGAGAGAAGACCAAACACTTCAAAAGAAGCTACAAAATTCAGACAACTCAAAGAGTTCACCCGCACAATTCTTTTAAGCTCCTATCCACAAAATTTTACTTAACCAATCTTTCAATTTCAACAATCCAAAATGGTCATGTGGGGTTTTTGAGAGCAAGTGTAAGAAAATAAATTGCGTTGAAAAATAATATTTTACCTTTTAGGAGTGGAAATATAAAAAAAAAAAATTCAAATTTAAATTATAAAACGAATTAAACTCCCAAAAGATGCCAAGGGAATCATGCAAATCTCATTAAATTGAACACATATAAGACATAATTCATATTTAAATATTTAATTAGTACTATAGAAGTAAAACATCATTAATAAACATATTGTAATAGTGACAATTAACAACTAATTGGCTATTCATATACAATCTTTACTTGTCATTCACAATGATGCATAATGGTAACCAAACATTACTAGAATGGTAACCAGAGGTATAATCATATGGATTAAGGGGAAATTGTCTAAATTAGAAATGATGGCTAGGACTAAGTGAAATATTTGGCTTGCTAGAGATTTGCAGGAAGGCAATATTCTACCTTCACCCTCTAACACTCTAGGCACTTGGACATGAAGTGTACAATATCATGCCTCATCTCTATGCAGTGATACAATTGTCTAAGGTTTGCATCATCTTCTTGACACCAAGATGTGTTGAATAAGGAGCATGTTGTGTCTCAAACAAGATCAAAGCACAAAGACCATCCATAAGAGGTACACAAATATGACCAAGATGTCGTAAAAGTCCATCTGACTCCAAATAATATCCTAAAAATGGACCCTTAAGTACTCTCCTATACTCAATCTTTTTTCTCACCTCTTGATATAATGGATCAATAGGAAGTACCTCAAAGGTACCACTCCACAATTCTACCCCAAGAATCATCATTGAGATCTCATGTCTCATCCTACTCAAGGCATCTGCAACAACATTCTTCTTACCTTGGATGTAGTGGAGATCAAAATCATACTCAAAATAACATCATCATTTGAATCTTTATGTAATTTCATCCTCACCTAGCCCTCACCTTGATGTTTTGGCCTTCGATGCTCAATGTTTACCTTGAGGCTTCTCATACCACCTTGAAATTTGAATTGTATTCCTAATCTAGCCACTATCTCATTTTGAGTCCTGATTGACATGACCAGGACGCCTTGGGCACCTGGTTCTCCCAATTACGACCCAAAATGGGGTCTCATAAAGGTCACTTGATGTGGGTAAGAAATTTTGTTTTGTGTCAGCTTGCTCAAAAAATTCAAACATTTAATGCATGGCTAGGTATGAAAGGAAGTCTACTCCCCTCACTGGTAACTAGACTTTTGTGAAAGCCTAAGAGAACCTAGAACTTTAACCAATATCTCAATTGCATTTCAATTCATCTACATGATCAAGCATTGAAAGAAAAGGTAAAGTCAAGTTCAAGAAAACTTCATCAAGGTATCAAGTTCAAGCATTTTTAAACTACGTCTTTCCTTTCCCTCAAATGGAAAGCATTCACTTTTAGTTCAATTCTATTTCAATTATCATTTCAATTTTAAGTTTAATTCAAAAATTGGGGTTTGACTTAAGGTAAATCCCCATCAACCAACCTATTTCCTTCTTTATGTGTGTAGGAATTATTTGAGGAGTTGCGAGTGAGGAATTCAGTAGTGTAGACAACCACAATCAAACTCAACTTCTAAAGGTGTGAAAAAATAGAGGACTAGTGTGACCGACTCCCCTTAGTCCCAAGAATTTTTTATGACCTTCTGACAATGGATTTTGTGCATCATCCTGATCCGAAAAATATCTAGTCTGTCGACCCCTATAGTTGGAGGACTAGGGTGACCTACTCCCCTCTGTATTGACAATTCAACCTAAATCTTCCATCATATGTTCTAACATATTTTCCCTTCTCAAACCTAGGTTTACAACTCTACATGATGTCTGAAACATTTTGTTACTGCTATTTTATGTCAATTTCTCCTTGTTTGTCCTAGATCTAGCATTTCAATTCAATCCTAATTCAAATAAAATTTTCAACTCTAACAAGGGAAGAATTAACCTAATCTAAATTTAGTCCTTTTAGGATAGGATCAATCAAGTTCAATTCTGTTCCCTTAATGTAAGGTGTTCATATGTAAATTAGTGTCCTTTACCAACCACGGTGGTGAAACCCTTATTTTCACCATCTGAAATTTTGGTGAACCTCGTAGCTCATGTTTATTTCTAATTTTTTATATTCAAATTTGATTTTTAGGCATTTAATTCTATTTACCTTTTACTCATTGCACTTAAAACACACCAATTTAAAGGTTAAATTGACAAAACCCTAAATATTGTCTTAAAATTGATTTATGGGTTAGACAATTTTTAAATTCTATGGTTAGATCTAATTTTTACATATCATTTTCAGATTTAGAATCATCTTATGTTCAAATTTATAATTTACATCACTTACTTTGTTGGTTAATCAATCATTTTACAAAAGAAAAGTTGCAATATTTAATCATACATATAGCTTGCATTGTCAAAAATTTTATGATTTCAAATCTTTTCATTGAATATTTCATTCCTTGTGCATGAGTTTTGTTACCCTTAATCCTACATCCAATATTCCAATGAGAAGAAGTTGTAGACTTAGGGCTTCTTGATGTTTAAATACCAAGGATATGGAGCTTGAGTTAAATAACTTATTCCATGTGAGTGTTGGTACTTCCTCTAATCCAACACATGACATACCTAATATCATATATTCCCATTCACCTCACACTTCTCAACATGAGGACAATGACTCTTTAACTAGGGTTACTACTAATCAATTGGGAAAGATTGACCATGAATTGGAAAGGCTTCAAGGATGGATATCTTAAAAACACCTGAATAGTGAGGCAATCCCCTTGATTGAAGGATCGAAGAGAATGTTTCAAAATAATGTGATAGGTGTAGAAGTGTTGTATGTCATTGCTCATATTGTTGATAGTAGTGTTATGCCTAAAAATTTGTGCCAAAACCCTTGGTTATTATCATCCCACTATTCAAGTTGAGCATTCAATTCCTATAACTATAACCTTTCCTAGTGTGCCTAGATATACATCTTCTATCATGACTACCTCTACACAAAATGTTAATCCTATACATGTTAGTCATGGGGGAAATCCTATTGTTTCATATTCCTACATACCTCGTTCCATGATTCTTCCATTTTTTTGCCAACCATCTCCTCTACCAACATATCACAATGTTCCCCCTCCTTACTTTCAAACTCCACCTACCTACAACAACATATCTCCTCCATCACAATCCAATATATTCAATTCCACTCCATTCATCAAGGTTGTACTATTTATAACTTATCTTAAAGTTTTTCATCCCTACAACAATAGTTGGCTTCTTCAACCCAATCCAAGTTCAATGTTCCCACTTATGAAGTAGCAAGCTAACTATCTAATGAGATTGTTAATACGGTTGCTCCTAAGAATATGGAATTCCCTCAATTGAGCTATACAATAGAAAAGGTGACCCCTTTACTCATGTGAAGGCATTCCAAACCTTGTGTAGTGATTTCTATCATGGTTAAAGACTTATGGAAAATATATTTACCCAAACCTTTAGAGATCAATATTTGTAATGGTATTATTCATTTCCTCCTCATTCCATCACTTCTTTTCAATAAGCGGCTAATCCTTTCATTCGACAATTTCAAAATAACATTGGTCCTAAAATTAATTTGACTAGGTTGATTCATTGTAAGCAAGGAGTTAGAAAATAAGTGAATGATTTTATTGGTAGATATAAACATTTGCATTCACAAATTGCTTATCCTATGCCTAGTCATGATGTTCAAAGAATTTTTATTACTAATTTGCAAAATGATATTAGAGATAAGCATCTATTCTCCAAGTTTACTTTTTTCATGCAATTCTGTGTAGCACACTTCATAAATATCCACTTCAATTTAGCCAATTTGAATAATCTCTTTCAATGGCTCTAGTTCATAAGAATGAGAACACTCAATAATCATTTCTAAAATTCAAAAAACATAATAAAGGTTTCATAAAAATAAATGACAACTCTTCCAGCAACATTAACACTTAAGTAACAACCACAACATTAGGTGTGGCCCCTTTATCCAAAAACTTTAGAAAAGAATTAACTCCTCTTTTTGAGTCTTTGCATAGTATAATGTTAACATTGATTAATGCTAATGTATTGCAACTCCCTCCCATCAAACTTATAGATACCTCCAAACATCTACCACCTTCCTTTGATCACAAATCCTTTTGCCAATTCCATCGCCAAGCAAGACATGATATTGAGAAGTTTTATATGTTGACGTATAAGATTCAAGACCTTAATGATAAAAATGTTATATCTATAACTAGTGTGAATGATAAATTGAACAAATCCATAGCACCTCCTAATCAAATCCTTCAAATTTCACAATCCTTTGTCTTCTCACTCTACCAATGTTGTGGAGTTTGAGTCACTTGCATTTTTTCCTCAGGAGTTAAGTGTAGAGTCCAATAATGTTGTGAATCTCATTGAAAAACCAAAAAATAAACTTGAATCATGCATCATCTTTAATCCTAGTGAGACTATTGTTGCATCTAATGGATCATTATACATTACTATGAAGATTAAAGACAAACTCTCACAAGGGGTACTCATCGATCTAGTATGTGTAGTGAATGTTATTATTGAAGAACATCTTTTCACTCAATGATTGTATAAAGTTACATATAATAAATTTGATGTTGTGATCAAGGTGTATGATGGTTTCCCTCTCCCTACTATTGGTTCTATATCTCTTCAGGTATTGAGGTTGGTACTAAGTTCTTAGATGTTACCTTTGATATAGTCCTACTTAAGATTAATTTTGTGTGAAGTTGGGACATCCTTGGCTCTCTTTCATGAAAGCTATTCCTTCTACAGTCCATAATTGTTTGAAATTCCCTCACAATGGGAATATTATCACAATTAATCATAGCCTTTTTTGACCCACAACGAAGCGCAAAAATTTCCCCCTTGATTACTTTTGGCCTAAACAACCTAAACCTATAAAGCCCAGGGATGAAATTATTTTCTCATCTTATCAAAAATGAAAAAAATTCTCTTCTTCCTACACCTATTCCTCCCATATATGATGTGGTCCCACCTCCCACATCTAATAAGGGAAAATGTGTAGGATTTGAAATCTTTCAACCTTGTGAGGCTCCTTCCATTCCTCCCCACTACAAGAGAAGAAAAGAAGCCTATGTTGATTGATCCTCAACCTTCTCAAGTCTCTAGTAAAATTAAAAGAAATCGTTGTGTGAGAGAATATTGATGAAGACGTCACACTAAGGCTTCTAAACTTGCTTCCCAAACCATTTCCTGCTTGAAGACACCAAAAGTTGACTTAGTTCCATTTGTCCAACCTTCACCTAATCCTAGGGAGGAAGTTCAGCTCAAATAACCTAGATTAAAGATGATTAAGAAAAATGATGGCTCAACTACTTTTTGTGTTAAAGATCCTATTATGATTAATTTCAAATGATGATGATATATATGATAATGTTATGTTGTTTGTGCTAACAATGTTGATCCTAATGATTATGATAATATGTAATAGTTTGTTGAGATCAATCATGAACTATCTTTACACTTTTCAAAAGAATTAATCCTAGCTCCTAGTAATAAACATAGCGACACATCATTAGAGCATGGTCCTTGATTGGAACTTGTAATAGCTTCATCTATCATGATTGTTGTTGCCCATCTTGTATCTTGTACATCATCCCCAAATGATGTTAAATAAGATTGGGAGAAAAATGATTTGCTTGATTAGATTCATTCATGTTGCAGATTCTTACATGTGTTTGCTTGTGAGTAATGTGCTTCCCCCATGATGTGTTTCTTGATATGTCTTTATGTTATGATAGGTTCTGTTTGGATGTCCCTTGTTACTCCATTGGTGCAGGGTAATAAAGAGGTTGAATCTATTTTTATATTCCTCCATTTGTATCCCAATTCTTCTATATGTCATATCAATGTTATGTCCTATATGTGCTATCATTTGTAAATGTGTCTTTATGTTGTCAAGTTGGGGACAATGCAAAGTGTTGAGATATATTTTTGGCATATTCCATGTTGACACAAAAATTCATTTTCTTGTTAATCTTATGTGCTCTTCTTCCATTGTATTCAAAGTTCCACTACATTTAGGGGATGAGGTCAATTCAATGCGATTATTTTTAATATAGAAGATTTATCAAAAGTTCATATTGACCCCAACTAGTGGATCCCTTATGTACTTTTTGCTATATGCTTTGTGATTATTGCACTTTGATTTGTCCTTTCATGGGGGAATCTCATTGTGGCAATGTGCATGCCTTTTGGATGCATGTATGTTACCTTAAATATATTGCTCCTAGTAAGGTATACATAATCACTTTGATATGGGGGCATACACTCTTCTCAATGTTACTCTTTGTACACACACCATGAGAGTTGGTTTGTACATTTGATCACACACCATGACATTTTTGGTACATGTTGCAATACCTATTTTAAGCCAATTCAATTCAATGTGGAAACTACTTTGCAAATTGATCCCTTTCTTTGTAATATTTTTTTAAAATTTTCAATCGTACATAACTTTGTTGGGAACTTGAGTTGTTGTGTTGTGCTGTCATTGATGACATTATGTGTTGTAGATGGTTTGGAAGTGAACTTAAGTTGTTGTGCTACATTGATGCCAAACTATCTTGTGTTTTCATCAATGTCTCAATGAGTTATAGATGGTATAGAAGTGAGTATTTTGATACTATTGTGTGGTCTGGTGAAGATGTTGAAGTGTTTCTGGTAGACTGGTGTAGTAAAAGTAGCAATATGTAGGAGTTTTTAAAGTCTTAGTGGAATAATCATTTTCATTCTTCCAGTATATGAAAAGTATGTATTATGGCCATGGATATAATGTTTATGTTATGTGAATATTGCATTATCAAGTTTGCAGGCCCTCTGTTGCTTAGTTGGCATAAGTAGTTGTTGTTGTTTTTGACAATTATTGTTTGTCAAAATTGGTTTGGAGAATTCTTGGTGGCATTTGGATATGTGGTTTCATGTGCTATAGCTCAAGGAGAACATGTTAATCTAGTTTTAATAGTGTTCCAGTTCAGCTTTTTGGGCATTGAGTTGAGTAGCAAATGAAGCAATGTTGTTCTGTGTTTGACATGCTTAGTTGTGTTATTTTCTAGTTGGCCCGATTGGATTATCTTTCTTGGATCATATTATTTTGGTTTATATTTTCTTTGGAGAATAATGTTGGTTATTATTTTGGGTCTCACCATGGTGTGTGGAGATCCACGTTGTGTAAATTGCATTAGAGGATAGTTTTGGGCTGACTAGTCAGTGTGTTTTAATGATTATCTACACATTTCATTTGATACCAACTACACAGGATGCATTAGTGTGTGTGGTTTATTTAAATAAAATTTGATGGATGTATTATGACATATTTGGGTTCTCTTTCTCTTGGAGTGGACCACAATTGACATTTTAGGTTCTACTGGCCGAATTTATGTAATATTATTTATTTTCTATGGCCAACATAGTCAAGGGTTTTATTGATTAATCTTGTATATAAAGGAGTGTGTATGTGAGAGTGGATGTATGAAATGTGTGTGAATTTATGTGTAGAAGATGTGGATGATTTGCAAGAGGATTTGATGTGCAGAAGTTAGTTGTGAAGAGCTTTGATGATAATACTTTTAGTGTGACAATGTTCATAAGCAGTGTTTGAGGTTAGATATGTTTGCCATGATTTTGGTTGCTTGATACAATGGATGAAGGAAAATTTCTTGATTAGGAGATCTTGTTCACTTCAATTCAGCTATTTCTTTTTTTCCAAAAGATAGTGAGTCCCTTGGTAGCATGTATCTTTCCCTAAGGTTGCACACCTTAGTTTTGCAAGTCCTCGCAGGGACATAGTGTTTCAAAGTCAACATTGTAATCAATTATATAAATATATTATGAGTTTGATTCTCACTGTGCTTTTTCCTAGTTTGGGTTTTCCACACAAATCTAGTATTCATGTGTTTGCACTGCTTTGTGATTTCATGATTCATTGTTCCAGTAATTATATAGTTATAGTTTGAAGTTTAAAATATAAAAAATTAAGCTATTTAAGGTCCAAACTGATTCACCCTCCCTCATTCCTGTGGTATTTTCAACAATTGGTATTAGAGTAAGGTTCCTCTTGAGAAGCTTAACTACTTGAGGAAGATCTAGAATGAAACAAGATTATACTGTCAAGGATCCAAAGTTTGTTGGCATGATTTATGCTTATTGGAGAGAAAGAATGGAATTTCATTTAGCAAATTTGTTGATTGAAATATGAGAAATTATTAAGATGGGTTATACTCCCTCATAATGGTCCTAAGAATCCAGTTGAAATCAAGACATATGAAAGTAATGAAAAGGCTATAGTTGCAATTATCAATTGTTCAAATGATGTAGTATTTAACAATGTTACAGGTGCGAAGTCAACCAAAGAAATCTAGGATAATTTGAAGAGTGAATTTGAAGGTGATGAAAATACAAAACAAGCGAAGATTACAAATATACAACACAAGTTTGAAAATGTGAGGATGTCTAATGATGAAAACATTGAAGGCTATATTCATTGATTAAATGAGATTGTGAATGTTCTTAGGGGTATTGGTGGAACACTATAAGAAAGTGAAGTTGTGAGGAAGATAATGGAAACATTACCCAAATGCTATAAATAAAAAAGTATCCTATTGAGGAAAGTAGCGATATGAATGAGTACATTGTGGATTAGATCATTGGTTCTCTCTTTACCTTTGAAATTGCTAAATTAGATAGCATCAAAATGGAAAGGAAAGAAAATGCATTCAAAGCTACAAAGGAGCCTAAAGAAGAACAAGAAGATAATGGAGACATGGATGATAATGAAGAAAACTTTGTGAGAAGATTGAAGGGAGGGACTAGAAAGTATAAAGGTAAGTTACCCCTAAAGTGTTTTAATTATGAAAGAATTGGTCATTATGCTACTAGATGTATGTATAAAGAGGATTATGAGGGAAGATCTAATGATGATTGTAAAGGAAAGGAGAACAACAAAGAGAATGATAAAAATGAGAAAAGTAATGATAGAGATAAGAAAAAGAAGAGATTTTATTCTACAAAGGCCTACTTATCTAAAGAACAAGAAAGTGAAGATTCAAATGAAGAAGCCTTGTTCCTGGTTATAGAAGAAAAGAATAATGAGAAATATGAAAGAACAAAAGATATGAAGAACAATGTGAAACTAGAGAGTGTGAAGACTACACTGCATGCAAAAGTATAATCAAAAGCATGGATCATTGAATTTGGATGTTCAAATTATATGACCAGTGATAAAGATAAGTTTATTAACCTTGAGAAGTATGATTGTGGATCAATTAAGTTTGTAAGAGAGAAAACTAGACCTATTTGTGGAAAATGAAGTATCACTTGTATGTGGGAAAAGCGGGTCGATAGAACTCAAAATGTGAAAAATGGAGCTCTAGGGAGACTTGCTCACACACCCATAGGACTTCTTGGTGCAAACTATGGAGTCATGAAGTATGGCTCAGCTTCCCAAGGTTGGTTCCATGGTTCTCTATCTCACAAGGTCCCTCAAACCAATGTTTTTGCTCTCAGATCATTGAGAAAAATGGTTTAGGGATGACAAATGCAAGAACGAGGGATGATTTTATTGATTTTAAGATGAAATGCATCCTAAGCTATGCATGATTCTATAAATGCAATAAACTAGTTATAAGATGACAAGATTAGTAAACAAGACTATCTTAGCATGCTATATTAGTCTCTGATTAAGCTAAATGGTGAGGAACATACTCTAAACATGCATATTTAGATTAATTCCTATTTAAAAGAGAGGCTAAATGATGAACATAAAATGAGATATGAAAGCTTGAATGGATTTTAGTATAAGTGTGATGCTAAAGACTTGGATGATTAAAATGGAGGAATGAGAGCTCTATTTATAGCAAAAATAGGGAAATGGATGGTCAGGATTGAAAGAGTTAATCAAGGGTTGAGTTTGAAAGTTGGGGATCCATGTTTGTAATTGGCACCAATGAAATGGTGACAATTGTCAACATAAGGTTGATTGAGAGGGGATGTAAGAGGCATTAAATGCTTGAGAAGACCTCATGGTTACCCTAGGGGTTAAGGGTTAAGGTTAAGTTAAGATTATCCATTGCAGAAAACTTTTATCCAAAGGATAAATTCTTGTGCAAAGGATTAAGGATAACCATGGTCAAAGCAATAAATGCTTGATGAGACCCTTGGGTTACATGGAGGTTGAGTTTAGGGAAATTCTTTAACCATGCTAGAGGGTTGAGTTAACCATTAATGGTTATGAAGACTTTGGGGACAAATTTGTAAGAGTCCTTCCAAATTTGGGGGTATTCAACAAGTTAGCTTGTTGAATGGATAAAGGCTTTAATGCCTTTAGAAGACTTTACTCCAAATTTGAGAAGTGACCTCCTCAAATTTAGGGAAAAGGGATAATGGATGGGTTTGGGTTAACTAATTAGGATTAGATGGATTCTAGAAGAAATTAGTAAGAGGGTTAGGATGCAAGTGGGAGGTGTAGGATTTTGCAAGTGGATGAAGGGATAATGGGTTTTAATTGAATTTAATTCAATTTGGTTGCAATTAAATAAATTAGATTTATTTAATTTAGGATAACTATTTTAATTAAATTTGAATTTAATTAAAAAGTGGATAGGGGATTTAATTGACTAAAATGAATTTATTCTATTAAATGGTAAAAGAGGTATAGTGAATTTAATTGAGTAATTTACTTAATTAAATAGAGGAATACGGGTAATTTAATTAAATAGATAAATGAACATAAAATATTCATTTAGGAATATGGTCATTTTTATACGTCTACATTTTGCCCCTCTTTGAAGTGACATGTGTGCACATGTTATTTCAAAGAAAATGATGTGTCGTTGCGATTTTATGATCAATGTTGTTTTATGAATTTTCATGTTGTGCCCCAGATTTGATATGTGATGCCCCAGATTTGATGAATGATGGTGATAATGCCCCCTTGGGAGATGAATCAAAATGTTTGGAAAATTTGATTTGATTTGATAATTGCATTTGCGGTGCAAAATTTTGGCTAGGTGGAATGTTTAATTTGATTCATCTCCCTATAATTGATGTGTGCAAGGGTATGAGGAGACCACGAGCAAATTTCATGCTCATTTCTCTAACCCTAATTTTATTTTACCCTATAAAAGGGAAAAAGTGCATTGTTTTGTCTCATTTGTGCTTGTTGACTTTGGAGAAAGAGACTTTTGGAGTGAAGACAAAATGCATATTCCCTATTCTATGCATCGTTTCGAGTGCGTTCAGAGGTATCAGAGGCCTGCCGCATATGGACCACCGATAAGTCCACCCTTTTGACCCCTTTTTTATTTTTAATTTGATCGTTTTTGGTCAGTTTTTTATTTTTGAAATGCGGTTTTCACATTTTAGCACATAGAAGTCTTAGTTTAGCGCATACGAAAAATTCCATAGCGCATAGGGTTGCAATTTAGGGTAGCATCTGAAAATATTTAGGGTAGCGCATGAAATTTTTAGGTTAGCGCATGCGCTTAGGTTAGCGCATGATGGTTATAGGGTAGCGCTTAGGGTTAAAAGGGTAGCGCATCGAGTAAACTTAGCGCATAGGGTCCATAAGGGGTCGCATGGGCAGGGGGATATAGAGCGTAGGTTAGACCTAGCGCATAGGGTTAAATAGGTAGCGCAAGCATGGGATAGGTTAGCGCATGGGTTGGGTTTAGCGCTTAGGGTAGATTGTTTGGTGCATGGAGAAAAAAAGGTAGTGCATAGAGTTAGTCTAGCGCATAGGGTAGATAGGATAGCGCGTGGAGAAAAAAGGGTAGCGCATAATTGATGTGTGCGAGGGTATGAGGGAGACCGCGAGCAAATTTCATGCTCATTTCTCTAACCCTAATTTTATTTTACCCTATAAAAGTGAAAAAGTGCATTGTTTTGTCTCATTTGTGCTTGTTGACTTTGGAGAAAGAGACTTTTGGAGTGAAGACAAAATGCATATTCCCTATTTTATGCATCAATTCGAGCGCGTTCAGAGGTATCAGAGGCCTGCCGCATATGGACCACCGATAAGTCCACCCTTTTGACTCTTTTTTGATTTTTAATTTGATCGTTTTTGGTCAGTTTTTTATTTTTGAAATGCGGTTTTCACATTTTAGCACATAGAAGTCTTAGTTTAGTGCATACGAAAAATTCCATAGCGCATAGGGTTGCAATTTAGGGTAGCGTCCGAAAATATTCAGGGTAGCGCATGAAATTTTTAGGTTAGCACATGGCTTTAGGTTAGCGCATGATGGTTATAGGGTAGCGCTTAGGGTTAAAAGGGTAGCGCATCGAGTAAACTTAGCGCATAGGGTCCATAGGGGGTCGCATGGGCAGGGGGATATAGAGCGTAGGTTAGACCTAGCGCATAGGGTTAAATAGGTAGCACAAGCATGGGATAGGTTAGCACATGGGTCGGGTTTAGCGCTTAGGGTAGATTGTTTGGTGCATGGAGAAAAAAATGTAGCACATAGAGTTAGTCTAGCGCATAGGGTAGATAGGATAGCGCGTGGAGAAAACAGGGTAGCGCATAGAGTTAGTCTAGCACATAGCCAAAATTAGTTACCACATGCCGTAGGTTTTGCAAGATAGGATGATTTTTCAATGCAAAAAATTACATAGGATAAGGTCAGTTTTGCTTGGGGAGGTGGGTTTTTGCCACTTGTTGTGTTGGCTGTCATGGATTTGATTGTTCGTCCAATATGAGAGTTGATATAATTTGGTTTGATTTGGGATTTTTTTCAAGCTATTCAAGTAGATATTAATGTGTTTTGGTGATCGAAACTCGATTTGATTTGTATTGCTTCAAGTTAATATATGTGGAGCCTGATTTGTGTTACAAGCTGATATGAACATGGAACTTGAGTTGTGTTACAAGTTGATATGGGTTGGAAACTTGAGTTGTTTTACAAGCTGATATAGGTGGGAAACTTAAATTGTGTTATAAGTTTATTTAATGTGGATACTTGAGTTGTTTTACAAATTTTGATATGGTTTTTGAAAACTTGAGTTGTGTTACAAGTTGATATGGAATGATATGATGTGGAACTTGATTAGATTTGCAAATTGTTTCATGTTTTTGATGTGATTTTGATTTTGATATCTTTGTTTTGATGTGGAAACTGATATTGGACTTGTTTTGCTTTTTGACAGGAGCGATTGGGAGTGGTTCAGTTGCGTGAGCGTTTCCCTAGACCATGGGCATTGATACCATGGTTAGCATAGGCTGACTTAGATGTTATTGAGAGATGTGGCTTGTTGTCTTTATTGGATATGCTTCAGTTCACTATGAACCGGGGTTTACTTACAATGGTCACTAAGAGATGGCATAGTGATACGAACACCTTCCACTTTGCCACTGCTGAGATGACAGTTACTCCTGAGGACTATTACAGGACATTGTGGATTCCCGTAGTAGGTGTATTATTGCCATATGAGCAGACCGAGGAGGGTGGGATAGAGGCATTGCGGTGCATATTTCATGATGAGACAATGTATGGGTATGAGATCCCTTGGTAGGAGTTCTTGGATCTGGACTATGCACCTCTTTCGTCTGTACTAGCAGGTTTCATAGGTGGATTCCTTTGTCTCGACCATAGGTCAAAGGGATTTTTTGTAGGTTGGGGATTGGTGCTTGAGGAGATGGTGACACAGGGCCATAGGTTTGCTTGGGGATCGGCCATGTTAGCTCACTTATACAGGGATTTACACGAGGTGGTGTATTTGGGTTACGGGAGTTTGTCAGCTGGCGTGACACTCCTACAGGTATGGTGCTGGGAGCACATTCCAGCAGCGAGGCCACTGGTGGATAGAGACAGGCCTGTTGGGTGGGCATATGCATATGGGTACAGAGGGCTAGTTGTCCAGTGTAAGCTAGGTAAACCTAAGTATTGGAGGAAGGTGTTGGATGATATCGATACGGTCATCTGGCGACCATATACAGATTGTGAGGTCTGGGCCAATGATGGGCTGGAGATGCCTTATGTTTTCATGAGTTGGTTTTTGATAGGGCGGATGCCCTTTGTGATCGAGAGATTTCAGGTTGGCAGGGTTTTGCAGCAGTATGGTCGGCAGTAGAGGATACCATAGGGGACCTGTTTGTATGCATGTCGTAGGCAAGATATACCAGATTGGGGCCATACTATGGATAGTGGAGTGGTTGTAGAGGAGTTCTGTAGTTTAGTGGGTCAGATATGGGACTATACTTCTGAGATATTAGATGTGGGGATGACACATGAGTTTGCTGGTTTGTTTGCAGCTCGTGCTGTGGCCAAGATATCAGATCCTAAGGAGATGCAGCCTGCCTTTGATGATGACGAGGATGAGGTAGGGGGAGATGGTGATGAGGGAGATGATGGAGGCGGAGGAGGATGACGAGGGAGAGGATATCAGGGGAGGAGAGGAGACAGGGGTAGAGATGGGGGAGTGTGGGTGGAGAGAGCAGTTCGACGAGTTGTGATGGATAAAGGGAGAGGAGGGTTGGCGATTGGAGCAGGGGAGCAGGGCAGAGTGGGAGAGGTGATAGCAGCAGTGGGAGGGACTGATGAGTGGAGACAGCTAGCGCAGAGGAGGAGGACTGATGAGTTACCTCCACCAGCACCGAGGACAGGCAGAGGGATAGGGGGTACCCCTTCACAGGTGCCCCTACGAGTTCAGATCCTGACACATGTGGAGGATGCCTAGATCAAGACCCTATAGTTGAAAGTACAATAGCTGCAGGCACAACTATTGACACAGCAGCATTAGATTACTCAGCTAACCCTAGAGCGCGATACGGAGATAGAGTGGCAAGGTCGAGCGAAGGAGCTAGTAGGGAGCATGCAGTGAGTGGTAGTAGGTGGTCCGATGAGGGACATCATGAGAGAGCTGTCCTTGAGAGTGAGGGAGGTGGAGTACTATCGACGCCATTATGAGGATACGGTGCTTAGGGAGCGTAAAGTGCAGAGCTTCACGCAGTCAAGATCGCATCGATCTTGAGAGAATGGGTCATAGTCAAAGAGCAGAGGCATGATGGGGCCTTCAAGACGGGATCCTCCTAGAAATCCAAGAGCTGAGACATCAGCGGCGAGACCATCCCCCTTAGGATATAGTCATACTTGAGAGAGGATGTCTCTATTGTATTTTGGATCATTGTTTTGTACGAGGCACAAACATGACAGATTTTGTATATTTTGATCATTTTTTGATATATATATGACACCATTTCTTTGGTCATGTGATGTGTTATGGATGCATATTCTATATGTTTTTATTTTGTGCTATGATAATGCAATGCTTTAGATAGATGATATGATGCATGATGCAAAATGTATGATGTGAGATGTATCTTGAAAATGAGATGTATGATTTGATATTCTGTGAGATGTATCTTGAAAATGAGATGTGTGATTTGATATGCTGTGAGATGTATCTTGAAAATGAGATGTATGATTTGATATGCAAAATGATGTGCAATTACTTGTAAAATGATATGCAACTATTTGTAAAATGATATGCAACTATTTGTAAAATGATATGCATCTAATTGTTTTTGAAGCATCCTCATTCTATATTTGTCATCCCGATATAACCATTTATTTTGCTTTCGATATAGGTATCATCATTGAGCATTGATTTATTTGGGGATATGTTGAAAATTTATATAAGCATAATGGTATAATTGAACCATAATGACTTGAGAAAAATTTACATGACGTTTGATTTTGCAAGATAGCACAAGCATCAAGGTATAATGGAACCAAGACGATCTGAGTGCAGTTTGCGTATAATAGACAAGATTAAACCATTTGTATGCATAAAGTGGAATCATGTCTTCAGTGATATTCATTGTATCATGTCTCGAGACAAGTATTTACATAGTACAAATGATTGCCTCCCAGACAAAAGACTAAGAAAATATTGGAGTTTTTCCATGATCTCTAGCTTTGAAGCATTGTTGAGAAAATGTAGAGAATCCAATAATTTAAAAGGTTCAAATGCAAAAATAGTCAAGACTTTATGCAATAATGCAACATTTAGTACTTCAGAAAATCATCCATCGTAGTGTTTTTGTGATTCTTGTTTTAGTGATTCAATGTTTTGTTCTGTGATGGAGTAAGTTTTTGGTTGTTGGATGTGGTGTTTTTGAGTTTTACAAATAGTCTTGATGTTTTGAACATGCTGCAAGTGTTGGCAAATATTGCCCCTAGCTAAGTGTGCCTCTTGATGTGGACATGTACAGTGATTACCAAGCCATGGTGAGGTGTGGTGAGAGGATATATGGATAAACAAGGATAGTGACTACGCTAATTATGTCCTGACTAGATATTTGCTAAGTGTTGGGTGATGGCCGATAATGCTCTACTATAGGGATATAGCTATAGATAAAGGAGTTGTCCTTTCACAATGGCACCTGTTACCAGGTTTTCACCAGTTGCTTTTATTGTACCTTTTTATTTTCTTTTTCTTGATTTTTTTATTTATTTTTTATTTTTTTGACTTTTCCCGTGCATTAGACTACTCAAGTGTAGTATTTGTTCAGATGAATGCTGCTAGTTGGTTCATCGAGCACATCTCCTTCTGAAGTTGTAAGCTGATAAGCACTTGATCCATAGACTGATATGATGACATAGGGACCTAACCAGTTAGGTTCAAATTTCCCTTTCTTTTCTCGATCTTGTTGATTTCTTGGATTTTCTTTGAAGACTAGGTCACCAACTTTGAAGTTGTGAGGGATGACCTTGTGATTGTAGCTTCTGCACATGCGTTGCTGATATGCTTTGAGATGAGTGTAAGCATGCCAACGTCTTTCATCTAATAGTTCCAGTTCTTACAGTCAGTTGACTCGATACTCTTCATCTAGAATTAAGCCTTTTAGAGAGACTCTGAGAGATAGAATTTCTACCTCTAGCGGTAAAATAGCTTCTGATCCATAGACCAATGAGAAAGGTGTTGCTCCTCTAGGTGTACGGATGCTAGTTCTGTATGCCCAAAGTGCTGTACTAAGTTGTACATGTCAATCTTTGCCTGCATCATTTACTATTTTCTTAAGGATTTTCAGTATTGTTTTGTTGGATACTTCTTCTTGACCATTCCCTTGGGGGTAGTATGGCGTAGAGAACCGATGTTGTATTTTTAATTGTTCACATAGTTCTCGGACATCTTGGTTTTTGAATGGTCATCCATTATTGGTGATGATGGAACTTGGAATATCATATCTGCAGATTAGATAGTTCAGGATAAAAGACGCAATTTGTTTTCCAGTTACTATGGTCATGGGGACTGCTTCTATCCACTTGGTAAAGTATTTTCTTGCAGTTATAATGAACTTGTGTCCATTTGAAGATGAAGGATGAATTTTTCCAACCAAGTCTAGTCCCCACTAACAAAAGGGCCAGGATGTTGTAAATGGTTGCAGTTCTTGTGCTGGTGCATGTATCAGATTGCCATGGATCTAGCACTTAGGACACTTCTTTGCAAAGTGGTAAGAATCTTTTTCCATTGTAGGCCACTAGTATCCCATCTTTAAAATCTTTTTAGCAAGAGTAGTTCCACTTGAATGTGTGCCACAAATACCTTCGTGAAGCTCGTGTAAAGTGGAATCAGATTCATTACGATCAAGGCAACAAAGAAGAGTACCATCTAGACCTCGATGGTACAAAGTTTCAGCAGTAAGGGTATAACGGGCGGCTTATCAGATAAAATTACGTTTTTGGTTACGGGATAAGTCAATGGGTAGGATGTTGTTCTTTAGATAATCATATATCGATCCATATAAAAGAGAATCCGAATTGGTTAAGGCATAGATATCATGGGATTTAGAGTGGTCATAGGCTGGGGAGAACAGTTGCTCTACCAGAAACTCGTAATGACTCTACTACTCTGGAATTTGTAGTAATGAAGCGATAGTAGCCATGGCATTGGCTGCTTTGTTGTTCAACCTTGGTATTTGCTCAAAGGTGATGTGTACAAAATATTGTTTGAAGTCATCCACCATTCGCTTGTAGGGTAGTAGCTTGTCATCCTTTGTTTGATAGTCATTGTTGATTTGATTGATGACTAGCTGTGAATATCCATAGACCATTAACTCTGTGATTTTTCATTCTACAGCCATTTTGATGCCTATAACCAATGCCTCATATTCAACCACATTATTTGTGCATGGGAACATAAGCCGGTATGATCTTGGTATAGTGTGTCCTTCAGGAGTGATGAAGAGAATGCCAGCACCTAAACCATGTTGGGTGTAGGATCCGTCAAAGTATAGGGTCCATTATGTGGTAGAAATAGCAAGAACATCCCTATCCGGAAATTCAATCTCCATAGTTTGTTTTCCTGGTAGCGGTGCTTCAGCTAGTTGATCTGTAATTGCTTGTCCTTTGATAGCTCTTCGTTCTGTGTAGTGGATGTCAAATTCACTAAGAATCATGACCCATTTAGCCAATCGGCCAGTAAGAGTTGCCTTGCTGAGTAGATATTTGAGAGGATCAATTTTTTCCACTAGCTTAATTGTGTGTGCTAGCATATAATGTCAAAACTTTTGAGATACGAAGACTACTGTTAGAAAATCCTTCTCAATGAATGTATAGTTGAGTTCATAGCCATTCAATGTCCTGCTGATGTAGTATATGGCTTGTTCCTTTCCTTGTTGATCTTCTTGTGCCAACAGTGCCCCTAGTGATATATCTATTGTTGAAATCTATAAAATAAGGGGCTTTCCTACTACTGGTGTTACTAGAACTAGTGGGTTCATCAGATACTGTTTGATTTGATAAAAAGATTCTGCACACTTGGCTTCCCATCTAAAAGGTACATTCTTATGCAGCAAATTATTGAATGGTAGACTTTTATCAGCTAGTTGAGCAATGAATTGCCTGATTGATTGGAGTCATCCTTGTAGAGATCTGAGCTGACTGATATTCTTTGGTGGTGGTATCTCCATAATGGCTTGTACCTTTGCTGGATCCATTTCAATACCTTTAGCTGAGACAATGCAGCCCAGTAACTTGCTTGATGTAACCCCAAAGACACACTTCTTAGGGTTCAGCCTGACTTGGAATTTCTCTAATTGAGCAAAGATCTTTGTTAGGATGCTGAGGTGTTCTGCTCTGGTGAAGGATTTAGCTAGTAAATCATCCACATAGTCTTCCATGAAGGTATGCATCATGTCATGGAAGATTGTTGTCATTACTCGTTGATAAGTAGCCCCTGCAATCTTTAAGCCAAAAGGCATAACATTCCAACAGTACGTTCCCCAAGGACAGGTAAACGTTGTTTTATCTTGATCCTCTAGAGCTATTTTATTTGATTATAGCCTGAAAAACCATGCATTAGTGAGAGCATTGCATGGCCCACTGTGAGGTCTACAATTATGTCGATACTGGGCAGAGGAAAATCGTACTTTGGATAGGCTTTGTTGACATCTCTAAAATCTCTAGTGTATTTTTTTCTGGATTCGATTGTGTGTAGATGGAAAAATATACACACAATCGAATCCAGAAAAAAATACACTAGAAATGCAAAATGGATTGTGGAAATCTCATAGCTTTAATCTCTAAAATCATTGTAGATCTTGATATTGCCATCTGGTTTGATACTGGTACTATGTTGGAAATCCATTCTGCATAGTCGATGGGTCGAATGAATCCGACATCTAATAGTTTCTTTAGTTCAGCCTTGACTATGAGTGCCACCTGTGGATTCATCTTTTGTAGTTTTTGCTTGACTGGCTTAACTCCTGGAGAGATGGATAAGTGATGCATGATCAAGTGTGGATCAATTCCAGGGATATTTGCATATGACCAAGCAAAGTTAATTTGCTTTTCTTTAAAAAAATGAGAAATGTTGATCTTTCCTCCCCTGTCAGAGATTCTGCCAGGTGTATGTTTTTGGCTACTTCTGTGGTACCAATGTTGATTAATTGAGTGGGCTCAATCAATATGGGTGATCGCTCATGAAAATGTTCAGGAAGAGTGTCAAGTCTCCCATCCTTAGGTGCCTTAAAAAGGTTTTCACCCTTAGATGCGTCCTTTATTTTTGCTTTTTTGTGATCTAGAGCTGCCATTGATGGGTTTTCAGCATCAGATCTTTTATTTGGTTCATTTTTGTGACTGAGAGACTTGACACTCCCTGGTTTGCAGACATCATTACTTCGTTCACTGGTAGAGCCTGTTTTGGGGTTAACGGTACATAGGTAATGGATAATGGATTCATCATCTGGGAAAATTGGTATATCATGTATTTCGGGTTCGTCCTAGTCAATAAGGTCGGGAAAGACAAGCAGTAAGGAATCATTTGGTGGATCAAGTTCTGCTACTGTAAGTGTCAAGATAGAGGTTTCATCGTGATTGGATTCGGTTTCAAAGAAGTCAAGGATTTCATCGAGGTCTTCGATGGTATCATCTTCCATATAGACTTGTTCATAATGTTTTTGTTCACTTTCCTTGGCATCATAGATATTCTACGGTCCAAATTCAGGTAGTCTATCTTCTGCATTATGCTCTTCTTGAGAAAGGGATATGGAGCCAGTATTGTCAGTGATATCTCCAGTAGCGTTTGAGCAGCTACCCCATTCATATTCATTGGAATCAGTCTTTGAGTTATCATCCCAGATTTTATCCATGCTGTAAACAGGTATGTTATATGGTGAAAATAGATCTTTGATGATGGATACTAGTTTGATAGTTTTTGCCGATTCTGTGTCGGATCCTGCTTCTACTTTTTGTATTTGTTCATAGACCGTGCCTCCTTTAGGAGATGATTCTATTTGTTTTTAAGATATTGGTGTTTGAATATGAGCTACTACTACAGATATGGCCTTCTTATGAATGAGGAGCTTTCCCAGATGTTTCTTCTATTCTTGACGTTCACGTGCCTTGCGTATTGTTTCTGTTGACTCAAATAGTGCTTCTTGCCAGGATTCTTCTTTGTACTTCTTCTTTGCTTTCCATTGAGGTTTTGGAGTTATGTGTGGTATCTTTCTTAATAGGAAAGTGAGCTTATAGGCCAATCCTATTTTGTCTCTACTGAGCTGTGAAGGAAGGTCTACGGGTTCAGTGACTCCTTCTTTGCGTTTTCCAATAGGTCCTTTACCGTCATATCCCATTTGTTGCATGATTAAGTAGCCCTTTCCATATAGGTGTGTTGGTAGAACTATGTCTAGAGTAGCTGCTCTGTTATCTTCTTTCTCATCTTTGTATAACCAGCTAAGAATGTCCTTCTCTTCTGATTCATGTGCTAGAGTGCCTAGTTGGATGAAGGTACCATCAAATTTGGTGATGGGCTGAGTTACCTGATGCGTTGATGTTGTGGGTAATCCATGAGATCTGGGTGATGTTGGTAAGTTGGCCAAACACATGGGTTCCAAAGAGTATTCTCCCATACCTTGTTCTCTAATTTGCATTTTCTTCTTGAAATCTCTAGGTAATGATTCAGGCTTTGCCTTCTGTAGATTGGTTGTTGAGGATTTCTATTTTTCCCTATTATGGGGAACCAAACTGTCCTAGGCTGCCCCCATTGCATTACAATGTTGAAATGTGTTGGTATAAATAATTATTCATCTTGGATATTATTACACCTTACATAAGTTTACTTAGGAAATGCATTTCATAGTAGTTTGGGTATGAGACACTTGGGTGTTTGTACCACATTGGGATAGTGTGTGTTGGAGAATTTCCACCTTTTATGGTGTAATCTTGTTGTTACACTCCACATTCAGTGGGTGATCCACCTCATGTGGAATATTATATTGTTTCTCCTACCTACCCACACCTATTTCCTACCTACCCTTGTTTCTTATTGAGCCACATGTCATGTTTGTGTGCTCACATATCCATATAGCCTTGCCTATATAAGAAGGCTCATATTCATTGTATAAACAACATCGATTGATGATCCAGTTGATCAGTATTTTCATCTTCATAGAATACAGTTTATTTCTATCATATATTTTGTCTCTCTTATTTATGCTTTCCATTGCCTCTTGATCTTGGCAAAATCTCACATGGTATTAGATCTGGTCCATGTCTCACATGGTATCAGAGCCATTAGAGTGTCATTGGTTTGCTAATTGAGAGAAATTTGATGCTATTTGGGGTTTGCATTTTGGATCTTTCGATTGCAGGTTTTTATTGAAGCTTGATGGGTCAAATCTGAGGTTACCATTGGATTGACGAGGACCAAGAAAGTCAATTTTGCCTTTTGTTTCATCCAAATCGGACTTCGAAGGCCAAATCTAGAGGCATTTGAAGTTTGACGCTGTGGCGGAAATTTTTCCAAAAATTATAATTTTGTAGGCATTTTTCAAATAGTGATATCTCACTCATCCGGACTCATTTTTTCGAGAATTTTTTTTTGTTTTGGGGTAGAAGTTCATGATCGATACACTGGTGCAAGAGTTTTCTAATTTTTGGATACAGGTTTTTCAGAAATCGTGAAATCCCAATTTTTACAACTTTGGAGGCTTCGTTTAGGCTCATATGGACTCCTTTTTAGGTGTCATTTTTTTTGAAAGTGCATATTTTTTCATCCACTTTCATAATCTACCATTTGTTTGCAGTGATTTTAAGTAGAAATTGTACTTTCAGTATTTGGTACTTGCATTTTGCTTGGATCTCAGCTTAGATCACTAGCAGTATTTGTTGAAGTCTCTTAGATCTCATTTTGAGAAGTTGTAAATTGAAATCAGAAGTCCACTTTGCCTTGTTTTGCAAGTGGCCCATTTTGTACGCACTAAGTATAAAGTGCCAAAATCACCATTTTGGGGGGATTTCTTGATTGAGTATTTTGGGGGGGTGTCTTGTGTGATTGTGCCTCTCTCTATCTTGTGTTTTTTCATTTTAGTGCTATGGGTTCTCCTAAATTTCCACTTTTAACTCCTCATAATTATGCATCATGGAAAATTAAGGCATGGAGTAAACTAATGGAAAAAAGACTCATTCATTATGTAAATGAAACTATTATAGCACCACCTGATTCTAAGGCTGATCCTAATGCTCAAATTGAATGGCTTACTAAGAATGCTATGGCACTTGGAACTCTTAGAAAGTATGTATTAGATGACCTAATTTTTCACATTGATTAGTGTACAACAATTAAAGAGGCTTGGGATATTTTAAAGAAATTGTATGGTCAAGTTGATGAGATTAAGGGCTAGAAGCTTGATAGTGAACTCACAACTTTGGATCCCAAGGATTTTGATACAATCCAAGATTATGTCACAAAAGCAACTCAGCTAAGAGAAAAGCTAAAGGATTGTGCAATTGACAAAAAGGATGCTCAATTGGTTTATAACTTGTTGGACAAGCTTCCTTCAGAGTATGCAGCCTTTGTATCTAGCTTTCACACCCATAGGTTAGCTCAAGGTTCCTCATACACTTCTCCCTCATTTGATTCATTCATGGAGATGTTGATACTTGAGCAATCTAAGTTGTCCATGATGGGGATTCTCGAATCTTCAAAGTCACAAGCTTTGGTGGCTGACAAAGGGGATCAAAGTAATCAAGAAAAAGGCAAGAATCAAAAGCAATCTAAGTCAAAACCACAACAAGATGGAGCATAATCTTCCTCTCCACAACAAGGTGATTCACCATTCTCACCTAAGAGGAAATCATATAAGGACAATCTTTTTTGTGGATATTGCAAGAAGTCAAGACATGATGAACATCATTGTTATAAGAAGGATATTGATGAGTTGAAGAATCTTCTTGAGAAGAATAGAATCAACCTACCTTCTAGAATGTCTACATTAGCTTCTTCTTCCAAGGACATAGGAAAGGATCACTCTTTTGGGACTGATAAAGGAAAGGGACAAGATCTTTGTGCTACTACAAGTCATGATTCAGGGAGATGGCTTCTAGACTCAGGGGCTTCTCATCATATAGCATCTTCACACTCTATATTTTCTACATTTGAGTCTTGCCACATGCCACAGATTTTGATGGGCAATCATACATACATGGATGTGATTAGGAAAGGATCTATTTCCATTGGGGATAACTCCTTCAATGATGTGTTGTGTGTACCCCACTTGACAAATAATCTTCTTTCCATCTATCAAATCACACATGGGGCAACTAGGAAAACTGTGGAGTTCACACCTGATTCAGTTATCATTAGAGACTTGGAGAGTGGAGCTATCATTACGACTGGGGTGGTTGATCATGCATCTCGATTGTACTCTTTTTCAGATTTTGGTCCTATTGATAAGGTTGGTTCTTCCTATGTTGATGAATCAGATTTTGAGGAGAACTTTGGGCATTTGAACTTGGGGATTCTCACATGTGACCCCGTTCTTGAGCCTTGCATTTCATCTCCTTCTATTGATATCACACCACCTATTGCACCTGATAATGCAGCTAGTGCAACAATTTTGCCTTCTAATGATTTAGTGGAGTAGGATATTTTATGTCTTCCAGCTTCAGTTGATTGGGATGCCTACTTGACAGACATTGCAGGTTTGTTTGTGGACTCCTACATTCCAGATTTGGGAGATACCATTGATGACATTCATCTTCACTTTGATGAGGATGATCCTTCTTTGATTGTTGCGAGGGATCACTCTGACCCTCTTGTGCATTCTCTACATGATCAATCTTTAGAGGTTGACATGATTGTGGATACTTTTGTACAACACTTGGAGGAGGCCTCTTTATCTTTTGAGGAGACATATGAGTCTTTGGATATTGTTCTACATTCATCTCCACTAGATCTTGGAGTGCCTTTTTCAGCAGTGTGGCACAGTTTACCACCTTTGGAGGGGGTACCTTTCAACATCGGCATGGGGACACTTGAGCAGTTTTCAAAGATTCCTTTCATCATGAGTATTTTTTCTTCATCTTCCCTTCATGGTTGGGGAGACTTCATGTATACACCTTTGGTTTTGTTTCTTCCTAAGGGGAGGAATGTGGTTCAACATTCATGGAGTAGTTTCTTCATTCATCTTCGAGCTTCTATCATTGGTGCAGATTCCAGGTTGAGAGGGGGATTCCTAGTCTCTCTTCTTCTTCTCTAATATGGGGGGGACTTTTTCCTCACATGAGGTTTTGTCCTTCACATACTTCTATGAGAGTTATTTGTATTTAGTTTTCATCTCTCTTTTAAGGGAGGGTTTTCTCCCATTGGGTTTTTCTCTCTTTCCCTGCATTGTGAGAGATTTCATTGCATTGGTTTGCATGCATTTGCATTTGTACATGGGTACCTAACATGGCCTCGTTGCCGGGACCCATCTTGCATTGCTTAGTTGCATTGTAGACTTAAATGCATTCCCCTAAGTTGCACTTAAGGGTGGGTGTTGGTGTAAATAATTATTCATCTTGGATATTATTACACCTTACTTAAGTTTACTTAGGAAATGCATTTCATAGTAGTTTGGGTATGAGACACTTGGGTGTTTGTGCCACATTGGGATAGTGTGTGTAGGAGAATTTCCACCTTTTATTGTGTGATCTTGTTGTTACACTCCACATTTAGTGGGTGATCCACCTCATGTGGAATATTATATTATTTCTCCTACCTACCCACACCTATTTCCTACCTACCCTTATTTCTTATTGAGCCACATGTCATGTTTGTGTGCTCACATATCCATATAGCCTTGCCTATATAGGCAGGCTCATATTCATTGTATAAACAACATCAATTGATGATCCAGTTGATCAGTAATTTCATCTTCATAGAATACAGTTTATTTCTATCATATATTTTATCTCTCTTATTTATGCTTTCCATTGCCTCTTGATCTTGGCAAAATCTCATAAAATGGATTGTGATCAGCAGATATAGAGACCTCTTGTCTGTTATAGGGAAATTTGACACACTAGTGATACGTAGAAGGCACTGTTTGCATTTCATGTATCCACGGTTGACCTAATAAAATATTGTAGGTGAGGTCTATGTCTAAGACCTGACACATAATATCCTTTTGCATTGGTCCAAATTGTATGGGTAACATCACGGTTCCTTTGGATGACCTTTCGTCATCATCATATGCCTTTATGGTAATCTTTTTACATGGATCAATAGACTCCTCTGAGAAGCCTAATGCACGGATAAGTTTTAAGGTACATATATTACATCCAGCTCCTCCATCTATCAATACTCTTTTTACTCGGTGTTTATAAATGATGACTTCAATATGGAGGGGAGTGTTATGCGGATGACTTAAGGAAGTATTATCATGCTCTGAGAAGGTGAGATTATGAGGCACTGTCATATGAGCGACCATGGCTTGGAATTTTTCCGTATCCAGATCTTGAGGTACATTGGTTTCCAATAGCGCTTGTTCCAATATGTCTTTGTGTTTTGGCGATAGTTTCAACAATTCTAGTATAGATATTTGAGCAGGAGTTTTGCGTAGTTGGCTAACTAAATCATATTGGATTTTTGGTGTAGTGGTTGTAGGCGATGTATGTCCCCTCAAGACATATTTCTGAGCTCTGGTTGTTACATTAACAGATTCATGATTATGTTGGTCTCGGATTGTGATGACATTCACATGATGGTCTTTAGCTGGTATGTGATTGATGGTGTTATTGTAGATGTGGTTGATACGAGATCCATGTGTATCATTTGAGGTCGAAGCGCCATCTTTGTTTTAGTTTAAAAGAGGATTTTTAAAGGCTCTATGGTCACTATTTGTTTTGAGACCATCCATTGTTAAATCACCTTGATCAATCATGTCCTGAACAATGTTTTTCAATCTCATGCAATCGTTCGTCTGATGACCTTTGCTACAATGAAAATCACAAAAGTGTGAGTCATTCCACCAAGGTAGTTTGATTTGGGGTTCATAGTTGCTGATTGCATGCAAAGAGATAATCTTGTTTGCTAGGAGCTCTCTGAATGCTAACTCTAGTGATTGTCCCAGTGGTGTGAAGACATGTTTTTGGAAATTGTTGGTGTCTTCACGCGAATTGTTATTAGGTCCTTGATTCGTGGTTTTGTTTTGAGTATCGTTGGTGTTGTTTGTGTTGGGTTGACCTTGATTGGTATTTGGTGTGTATGTGTTAGCGTTTGGGTTAGCACCTTTAGGAATTTTTGTAGCTTGAGGATTTTCGGATAATGCGAGCACTGGTTACTTAGATTTTGGATCATGCGATTCATTGCTACCTTCGTTTTTGTTTTGAGTCCAAAATCGAGACTTGTCTAAGTTGTTGTTGTTTTGGTTATTGTAGTTTGATGAATTTGTTCCTTCTTTGAAGAATTTGAGCATTCCCTTTTTGACACATGCCTCTTCTACTTGAATGTCATTTTCAATCAATTTAGCGAAAGACAGTATGCATTGGAGTTTGAGCCTGTAACTCATCTCACCATTCAAGTTGTCGATGAAAATTTCCATTTTCTCCTTTTTAGGAATGTCTCAAGGATATCGTGAAACCATACGTCGCCAACGTTGTAGGAATATCATAAATGTTTCATTGTTTTTTTGTTTGGTGTTGCAGACATCTAGCATGGTTATAGCATGTTGAATGTTATAGGAATATTGTGTTATGAACTTTTGACCAATTCATCAAACGATCTGACAAGAGGTGTAATTTTGGATAACCATCCCATTGTTTGTCCTCCCAGGCTTCTTGGGAATAACCTCATTAGATAGGTTTCATCATGAGAAAATTCAAGACTCATGCTATAAAATTCTCTGACATGATCACGGGGATCACTTTTTCAATCGTACTTGTCAAATTTTGGTATGTCTAAGTTTGGAGGAAAAGGGATCATGTGCAATCTTTTGTCAAAGGGATAAGGACATATTTCATTTAATGAGTACCGCACTGTCGTCCCTTGTTGCATGTCTTGCATTTGTCTTTGTAACATTTGCATTTGTTGAGTAAGGGCAACCAAAGGCGTATTATTTTGTCGAGGCAAGAGCTCTTCCCTTCAATTGATCTTGGGCTGAAATAGTGTATGGAATGGTATGTTTTTCTCGGGGATGTTTTGTCTTGGTGTATGCTGTTCCGGTATGTTTTGCTTGGGGATATCTTGTTCAGGGTCATGTGCTTCCCCTTCTCATTGTCGTTCTTGATATTCATAATGTTGAGGCCTCGTTATAAACACATCTGCGTCAAAGTCTTTAGGGAGTTTGACTCCTTTGCTTGTGAGCATGAGCAAGTATTTTTCCTTGTCATTTTCCATGAGCCTTTCTACAAGTTTTTGGAATGAAGCACTTTGTTGGCATTCTTGAAGAAGTTCTTTAGAAATTTCAGTATCCTCTAGGTGTGGACCTTCGATTCATATTGGATTTTGCTTGTGCCTTGCTTTGTTTGTTTTGAGAGCGAGTAATAGGCATTTTAGTAGAAACTTTCTGTGACGAAGGGGACAAAATCCTCTTGGATATGTTGCTTGGGAGTTGGTGGTTCAAGTCAGGGTGTGTTTTAACTGATGCACTCATCAGGCAAGAATGCCAGATTGATTTTTCCTCCATAGTTTATGATTTGATTAAATGCAGATTTTTGACAATATGCCCTAGTCTTTAAAGGCTCTTTGTCAAATTCGTTGGATTTGTTTTGGATATAAAGTTTGACGTGATGAAGGAATGTTCGATGAGATTTGAAGAGTTGATGATTGATGTATAAAAATTTGTTTCTTTTGATAAATTTGGAAAAACCTGGTTGTTATTTCTTCAATGTAGTGTTACGATAAATATTCTTTCTTCTCAGAATATGGGGATTAGTCATGCATAAGTGATCAATGGTTTCCTTTGAATGGTTTTGGATTCAGTTGATCTTGCTTTAAAAACTCAAATTTTACTTTATCAAAGTGAAGGTTTAGATGCCCCTTCATGACAAAGCATGTCAAATGATATGGATAAAGTCTCCCGATATGGAAACTTGATTTGACAACCTGAGGTTTTAAACAAGTGTTTTTGAGATAAAATCCGTGAGATGATAAAGGACCCTTTTGTCACTTGTCATGATGTTTCCTGATTTGGATAGGATAGATATGTTTTATCACACAATTAGTTTTGGATTTTTTACAAGTTTTGTTTGACACAAATTTTGCTCAAGAAAAATTTCTTAAAGCTATGTTTTCGCTACTTTGTTTTGATGAAAAATGATGCTGATGAAAAGAGGTTTCCAAAAATGTCTTCTAAGTTTTCAAAATTCTTCACTGTTTTACCCCCTATTTTTCTGGGTTTGGTCATGCGCTAAAACAAAGACAAGATGCACTATCGAAATTTCTTCACGCGCTAAATAAAAGACCACATGCACTAAGCAGCCCCCAGCCACGCACTAAATTTTTTGACTACTAAAATTTGTTTTCTGTCTAGCTTGAAAAGTTATGTGCTAATATGGGTCTATTATGTGTTAACTTTTAAACTTTATGTGCTATTGTTTGACTCCTATGCGCTAGGCTGATGCTCCAACGCACTAGGCTATTTTTTGGATGTGCTGACTATTTGATGTTGTTTTGAAATTTTGGTAGAACGTTACTGTTTCAACCGGAAGCACTAACTAGATGCCCTGATGCATTAACAAATGTACCACATGCACTAAGAAGTTTCTCTCACGTGCTAGACTATCTTGATATTTTCCTTTGGTTGGTTTTTGGCAATTTTTGGATTTTTGTTATGAGTTTTTCAGTTTTGATGGATGATTTTTTGAAGTAGTAAATGCAAGCATAGCACCAAAGAGACAACCATTTTTCTTAATCTAATAAAAAGTGTATGTTCTGCGAGGATGTGTTCAAATCCCCAATGTTTTAACAGGTTTGGATACAAATAATACACTTCAAGAAGACTCTTTATTCAAAGGTCATAAATAACATCATAGCCCACTAGTCTCGATACTCTGTCAACTCAAACAGTCATGTCACCCCCTAGAGGGCGCCCGTATTTTTGCCTTTTGCCAGAAATTAACTCAAAGCAAATTGCTTCACAATTGAGTAGTTATCTTGGGAGATATATGGTGAGCGATCTTGGGGGTGGATTCTTCCCCACCCTTGCACTATGATATTACAAATGTCTGGTTACTGACTCGGCTCAAGGTTTCTATTTCTATGGTTTGTAATCAGGGTTCATGTTCAGCTATCAGTAATAAACTCCCTCAGGGGGCTTCCCAACCTTTAAAACAAAGGCTTAACATATCTCAAGGATACTGGGGGAAGGCTAATCGCTGCGCGCAACAATTGAAAAGGACTTTCATCACTTTCCACTTTTGATTATAGTGGGTTGGAACACTTGGCATCAAAGTTGTTTCCCACTTAGGTCATTCCCTTCACACCAGCCATAAATGGATTTAAGAGTTGATTTCAACTCCTTGGGAAGGCAGTCCTGCTAAAGGATTTATTGCTTGAAGTAAAGAAAGCTTTAAGAGTGATCTGGATTTTTTATCACCCAGTTAAGGGGAGAGCATATTCCTTCCACTTTTGAGACAAGGCAGACAAGCTGTTCTTTTAATTTTTTGAAAGCAATGATTTGCTAATCTATATGGAGATGTTGCTCCACAAAAACATGGTGTTTATTTTATTTCCCCAAATAAGTGATTATCTAATCTAGGAAAAGAACCGAGTCAACAAAGAAAAACTTTGATTTGGTTAACAAAATAAAATCGACAAAAAGGGGAATAACGTCCCTCTTTGATTGTAACAAAAACTCTTAAGTGTGGTTCTTTCCTTTGCAAAAATTTAAAATGAATCCTTTTATACACCAAAGGATGGTGAGGTTCTTTTTAAAGCTACTTTTGCAAAAAGGAAAGTTTGTATTTTTTTTTTTAGAGCCCAAAATAAATTTTTCCTCCTATGAAAGAAAGAAAATTTCTGATTGTGGTTCTTTTTTATAGCCCAAAAATAAAGTGAGTTCAATTTTAAGAAAAAGAAGTTCAAATTTTAAACTAACTTACTTAAGTTAGTAAAAACTCTAACTATCTTAATAATCTTAAGACTAAGCTCCTATCTGCAATAAAATCGTTAGACTCCTGCAAAATAACAAGTGAAAAATGTTAGATAACTGGTGGACTTCAATAAGTCTAATTTTATCCTTGGTTACAGATTTTATTTTTCTTATCTTTGTTTATCTATGATGAGCTACAGAACAAACTGTACGCGCTACAAAATAATAGTGATGCGCTAAAAGAAGGCATAGATGAGCTATATTGTTTTCGGGATGCGCTATTCTATGTTCTGGAGGTGCTGCTCTATTTTTCTCCCGCACCGAGACCTATAGGAAAATATTAGTATTATGATGTGCTAAGTTAAAGATACCATGCAGTACAAGATGGACCCAACGTGCTGAACAGTAAGCAAGATGTGCTAGACTGTTAACCAGATGCGCTAGGAAATATTTCCCACGCGCTGATTCTTGTTTCCCGCAGACTTGCAAAAATGTTTAAATTCAAAAACCGATTTGATATATGGAGTCAAGCCATATGGTGGGTGCCAAAAATGTATGCAGGAAAAGCAGGTCAATAGAACTCACAATGTGAAAAATGGAACTCTAGGGAGCCTTGCTCACACACCCACAGGACTTCTTGGTGCAAACTATGGAGTCATGAAGTATGGCTCAGCTTCCCAAGGTTGGTTCCATGGTTCTCTATCTCACAAGGTCCCTCAAACCAATCTTTTTGCTCTCAGATCACTGAGTAAAATGGTTTAGGGATGACAAATGCAAGAACGAGGGATGCTTTTGTTGATTTTAAGATGAAATGCATCCTAAGCTATGCATGATTCTATAAATGCAATAAACTAGTTATAAGACGACAAGATTAGTAAACAAGACTATCTTAGCATGCTATATTAGTCTCTGATTAAGCTAAATGATGAGGAACATACTCTAAACATGCATATTTAGATTAATTCCTATTTAAAAGAGAGGCTAAATAATGAACATAAAATGAGATATGAAAGCTTGAATGGATTTTAGTATAAGTGTGATGCTAAAGACTTGGATGATTAAAATGGAGGAATGAGAGCTCTATTTATAGCAAAAATAGGACAATGGATGGTCAGGATTGAAAGAGTTAATCAAGGGTTGAGTTTGAAAGTTGGGAATCCATGTTTGCAATTGGGACCAATGAAATGGTGACAATTGTCAACATAAGGTTGGTTGAGAGGGGATGTAAGAAGCATTAAATAAGTTAAGATTACCCATTGGATAAAACTTTTATCCAAAGGATAAACTCTTGTGGAAAGGATTACAGATAACCATGGTCAAAGCAATAAATACTTGATGAGACCCTTGGGTTACATGGAGGTTGAGTTTAGGGAAATTCTTTAACCATGCTAGAGGGTTGAGTTAACCATTAATGGTTATGAAGACTTTGGGGACAAATTTGTAAGAGTCTTTCCAAATTTGGGGGTATTCAACAAGTTTGTTGAATGGATAAAGGCTTTAATGCCTTTAGAAGACTTTACTCCAAATTTGAGAAGTGACCTCCTCAAATTTAGGGAAAAGGGATAATGGATGGGTTTGGGTTAATTAATTAGGATTAGATGGATTCTAGAAGAAATTACGAAGAGGGTTAGGATGCAAGTGGGAGGTGTAGGATTTTGCAAGTGGATGAAGGGATAATGGGTTTTAATTGAATTTAATTTAATTTGGTTGCAATTGAATAAATTAGATTTATTTAATTTAGGATAACTATTTTCATTAAATTTGAATTTAATTAAAAAGTGGATAGGGGCTTTAATTGAATAAAATGAATGTATTCTATTAAATGGTAAAAGAGGTATATTGAATTTAATTGAGTAATTTGCTTAATTAAATAGAGGAATATGGGTAATTTAGTTAAATTGGATTTAATTAAATAGAGAAATGAACATAAAATATTCATTTAGGAATATGGTCATTTTTATACGTCTACATCACTATTGATGGTAAGCATAAAACTAACGATGTCCATTATGTTAAAGGTGTAAGAAATAACCTATTAAGTGTGAGTCAGATGTGTAATAAAGGTTATAAGGTCATATTTCATGGGATAATATATGAAATTAGAAGCAAAGGGTCCAAAAGATAGGTTAGGAAAGGTATTAGGACTAACAAAAGTGTTTACTATTTAAAGGACAATAGTGGAAGCATTGGTTTGTTGACATAAAGCAGTGAATGTTTGTTGTGGCATAAGAAAAGGGCATATCAACTTTGATAATATGGTAAATATTAGCTCTACTCATGTAGTGATAGATCTACCAAGGATTATCAAACTTATTGATATTGTGTGTAGAGAATTTCAATTAGGAAATTAAAAAAAGAGATACAAGAAAAAGAATATGCCACTTCATGGCCTTTGGAGCTGGTTCATATAGATCTTTACAAACCTACAAGATCAAGGGGATTAAGAGAAGAAAGGTATTTCATGTTACTTATTGATGATTACTCTAGAATGATACGGGTTACCTTCTTGAGAGAAATGTTTGAAGCATTGGATAGATTTAGAATATTCAAGTCAATTGTCGAGAATAAAATAGATTGTAGAATCAAATGTCCGAGGTCTAAATGAGGAGGAGGGTTTACTTCAAATGAATTCAATGAATTTTGTGAAAACATATAGCATTAGGAGGCATTTTTATACTCCAATGACTCCTCAACAAAATGGTGTAGTTGAAAGGAAAAATATGACTGTTGTTGAGATGACTAGAACTATGTTAAAAGATACTAACTTGCCTAATGTGTATTAGAGAGAAGTTATGCATATTGTTGTCTAGCTTCTTAACAACATACAAATTAGAGCGAATCATACAAAGACAACTTATGCAATTTGGAATGGAAGACCTCCTATAATCAAGTAGATCATAATATTTGGAAGGAAGTGCTACATAAAAAGAGATGAAAAATATCTAGGGAAGTTTGGTGCTAGAGAAAATGAAGGAATCTTCTTGGGATATTCTAAAAATAGCACAACCTACATGTATTATAATAAGAGGCTGCAGAGGATTGTGGAAAATGCAAATGTAAAAGTCTCTAAAGAATGAAATCAAACTGAGAATGTATGTGAACCTAAGAATGAGATAGAGGATATATCGATTGTTGTATAATAGGAAGCTATTCATGAAGAGGAAAGGACTAATGTAGAAGAAGAAAGACTTGTACAAGATCCTAAGTCACCAACAAAGTATGTGCAAAATAATCACCTAAAAGTTCACATCATTGGAAATAAGAGAAAAGGTGTTCAAACAAGAAAAAGGATTACAAAATCCACCATACAAGAAAATTATTGTTTCATATCTCAAGTAGAGACAAAGACCTATGTTGAAGCCAATAAAGATGAGATTTGGATAAAAGAAATGGAAGAAGAGCCAAATCAAATAGGAAAGAATCAAACATGGGAGTTGGTGCTTAGACCATTGGACAAAAATGTGATAGGAACCAAGTGGGTGTTTTAGAACAAGCTGAATGAAGATGGAGAAGTCACTAGAAACAAGGAAATGTTGGTTTGCAAAGGTTATTCACAAGTTGAAGGCATAGATTTTGAGGAGACATTTGCTCTGATAGAAAGAATGAAAGCTATAAGGGTGTTTCTTGTGTTTGTAAAGATGGATGCCAAATCGGATTTTTTGAATGGTAAAATTGAAGAATAGGTATACATTGAACAATTGGATGGGTTCAAGCAATCAAATGATCTGGATATGGTTTACAAACTGGAGAAGGTATTGCATGAACTCAAGAAAGCTCCTAGAGCTTGGCATGAAGGCTTGGAATATATTTGTTTTAACAAAACTTTAGAAAAGGTACTACAAATATTAATCTTTATTTTGAAGTTGAAGGTGACAAGTTGTTGATTGTTGTTGTGTATGTTGATGATATCATATTTGAAGGAGATGACAGTATATGTAGAAAGTTTGTAGATGAGATGTAAAAGGAATTTGAAATGTCTATGATGGGTGAGCTGTCATTTTTTCTTGGTTTGCAAGTTATTCAATCAGAAAAAAAAAAATTGTTATTTATTAGACCAAGTATATAAAGGAGATGTTGAAGAAGTTTGGGATGGAGAATTCTAAATTGGTTGCCACCCTATGACTACTGGGTGCAAGTTAAGAAAGGAAGATGGATATTTGAATGTTGATCAAAATAGATCTATGATTGGAGGACTATTGTATTTGATTGCCTCAAGACCAGATATTATGGAAGCTCTTTGCTTGGTGACTAGATATTAGGTTATTCCTAAGCAATCTCATGATCACTTGCTATGAGAAGGATATTCAAATATCTAAAAGTGACTTTATATTATTGGTTATGGTATAAGAAGGATGATAATTTTACACTGAAAGCATATACAAATGTATATTGGGCCAGATGTGCAGATGATAGAAGAAGTACAATTGGCGATGCATATTTCTTAGGAGACATGTTGGTCTCTTGGTTAAATAAGAAACAATATTTAGTTTCATTATCTATGCGAAAGGTAGAATACATTGCAACAACATCTATTGCACCCATATCATGAGGATGAAACAAACTTTAAAAGACATCATGATCTAGTGTATGGTGAAGCAATGCCTATTATATGTGATAATACAAGTGCTATCAACATTTAAAAGAATCTAGTAATGCATTCAAAGAATAAAGATATTGCAATTTGGTATGATCTATTAAAAGGTAAGGTTGTACAAAAGAAAGTTAGATTGGAGTATGTACCTACTAAAGAACAGATTGTAAATATCTTTAGTAAGGCATTAGCAAAGGATGCGTTTGACTATGTTTGACAGAAGTTGGGGGTTATTGCCCCTCCCTTTTTGAACTAGATGCATTTAGGCAGTGCATCTATTTAGGGGGATTCTAAAGTTCATTATTTTCTACTGGATTGATGTGATGACTACTCTCATGGGGGAGAAATGAATGTTGCAGTTATTAGAAAGGGGGAGAGAGAATTAAGAAGAGTGTCCTTTGTCCTTGATGTAAAAGGGGGAGAGATATACAATTTAGAAGATAGATCTATTGTGATTTATGTTCTCTTTTCTATTGGTGGTATTGCCATCAATGATAAAAGTGGGAGATTGTTGGGAACTTGAGTTGTTATGTTGTGTTGTCATCAATATCAACCTATTTTGTGTTGTCGTTAATTACACTATTTGTTGTAGATGGTCTGGAAGTGAACTCAAGTTGTTGTGCTCCATTGATGTCAACTTGTATTGTGTTGTCATCAATGTATATATGAGTTGTAAATGTTCTAGAAGTGAGTGTTTTGATATTGTTGTGTAATTTGGTGAAGATGTTGAAGTGTTTGTATAAGGCGAGTGTAGCAAAAGTTTCAATATGAATGAACCAGTATTTATGAACGAAAGAGTTTTTAATGTCTTAGTGGGAGAATTGTTTGTATTCCTCTGGTATGTGAAAAACATGTATTATAACCCTAGATATAATGTTAATGTTATGTGAATATTACACTATCAATTTTGTAGGTCCTTTGTTGCTTAGTGGGTATAATTAGTTGTTGTTGTTTATGATAGTATCTGTCTACTGGTCCAAAGAATGTTTGGTCACTTCCAGATGTTTGGTTTCATGTGTTTTGTCTTTGAGAACATATTCATCTAGTTTGCGTAGTGTTCTGATTTAATTTTTCGATATTGAGTTGATTGACAAATGAAGTAATATTGTTCTATGTTTGACATTATTAGTTATGTTGTGTTCTGGTTGGTTTGATTGACTTATCTTTCTTGGATCATATTCTTTTGGTCAAAATTTTCTTTGGAGAATGAGTTTTATTAGTGTTTTGGGTCTCACCATGGCGTGTGGAGATCTGAGTTGCGTAAATTGCATTGGAGGATAGCTTTGGGTTAACTGGTCAACATGCTTTACTGATTATCTACATGTTTCATTTGATGTTGACCTTGGAGGATATGTTAGTGTGTACTGTTAATTGAAATTGACTTTGATGTATGTATTGTGACATATGTGGGTCTCTCTTTCCCTTGGAGTAGATCATAATTGATATTTTAGGTCTAGATCCTCAAATTTATGTAATATTGTTTATTTTGTGTGTGGTCAACCTAGTCAAGGCTTTTAATAATTAATCTTGTATATAAAGGAGTGCGGATGTGAGAGTGAATTTATGGAATGTGTGCGAATTGATTTGTATTAGATGAGAATGTTTTGCAAGTAGATTTGATGTGTGAAAGTCAGTTGTGAAGAGCTTTGATGATAATAATTTCAATGTGACAATGTTTATAAGAAATGTTCAAGGTCAAATATGTTTGCCATGATATAGGTCGCTTAACACAATTGATGGAGGGAAATTTCCCGATTAGGAGATCTTGTGCATTTGAATTCAACTATGATTTTTCTATCAAAAGACAATGAGTCTCTTGGTAGTTTGTATCTTTCCCTAAGGTTGTGTGCCTTAGTTTTGCAATTCCTCTTAGGGATAAAGTGTTTTAGAGGAAACATTGTAATCAATTATATTTATATTGTGAGTTTGATTCTCATGATAGTCTTTCCTAGTTTGGGTTTTCCATGTAAATTTGGTGTTCATTTATTTGCAGTGCTTTGTGATTTCATGATTTATTGTTGTAATAATTGTATAGTTATAGTTTGTGTCATGCATGTGAAGAAGGGTACCTACTGCTGCAACACAAGCACTCAATAGATCATTAAAAGCATGGTTAGAAAATTGAAATCAAATGAAAGATAAACCATGACAAAGTGACCTATCGCCTCCTAAGAGATGCGAGTATGGATTTTCTCTCAAATCTGGATAAGCAATCCCAGTGACAAAGGATTTGAAATGATATTATATGCAAGCTAGATGCGATTGATTATGCTAGATTGATCCAAGAGGCTAATTAAGCTAATGATATGCATGGTTAATCTATGATGGCGATGCAATTAAGCTAGAATAGAGGCTGATTAAGCTACATGATTCAACAATTATGATAGAAAATAGTCAAATTAAGCTAGATCTAAGATGCAATTACCTATGGTAACAATGCCTAAATGATATGCTAAAATGGATATGCCTATAGTAACAATTCATAAATTATATGAAAGATGGGATCCTTTGTGCTCCAAAATGGGGAATATTTATAGGATTTCTAAGGCCAGGGGTGAGGTTGTAGGAATCAACGGTCAAGATTGAGTCTAAAGATATCAAGGGTGAAATTGGAGGAGGTTGGAGAAGAGGTTGGAGGGAGGGACACTTGTCGTTTTTGCGGTGACAAGTTTCAAGGAGGCTTTCTCATAAGAGGGAAAGTGTCAAAGGGAGGAGACATGTGGAATAATTGCCATGTGTCTCAAGGGGAGAATATCCACACCATAGGAGGTTAGGATAAGGAGGTTAGGATGTGAAAGATAGGATAGGGTTAGTCAAATCCAAGGTTAGGTGGAATGGGTTAGGTTAGAAGGTGGTTAGGCTAGGTGGTTAGAAGTTAGGAGGCATGTGGGTAATTTGAATTTAAAAATTCAGATAATAGGAAAAGGCTAATTAACTTTCAACAACCCATAAATTGATTTGTTTTAATTAATTAGGGGATTAGAAGAAATGAATTAAATGGGGGGAGGATTAATTAATCAAAGGGGACTGTTGAAGTGAACCTATTAAATAAATCCTTAGATTTATTAATAAGTAGATGAATGGAATAATTTAATCAAACTGCTAATGAATTCAACTAAATTTGGAAAGAGGATTAATTGAATAATTGCTTATTTAATTAAATATCTCCAGACCATTTCTAAGTGTATATAGTTTGAAGTTTAAACGATTAAGAATTAAGCTATTTAAGGTCCAGACTAATTCATCCTCCCCTCTTAGTCTCGTGGTGTGTTCAATAGACTGATAGTAAGCATAAGCCTTACTAGGCCAAGTATAGTCATGCTCATTCTATCCTTTTCATGTGTTCCTTCTTGAGTTCTCGATATTAGATTTATAAGATCCTAAGTCCCCAGGGGTTGGTGCATCTTGTCTTTTTGGTATCTTGGTGAAAGTTTTTCGATGCAACTTTCTACTTTATCATGACTATGGACATAGGTTCATACTTCTACTAAAGTGGGGGTTAAATGTAGGATCATAAATTATATCCTTATATAATTTTTTCCTCACCTAGCCCTCACCAAGTGGCATTTTGGACTTCGATGCTCAATGTTTGTCTTGAAGCTTCTCATACCATCTTGAAATATGTATTTTCAACTTTTAATTCAATTAGATTCCCATTTCAAATCCTGATTGATAGGACCAAGATGGCTTGGGTGCCCTGGTCCTCCCAATCAGGATCCAAAATAGGACCTCATAATAATCACTTGATGTGGGTGAGAAATTTTTCTTTGTGTTAGCTTGCTCTAAAAATTCAAACATTTAATGCATGGTTAGGTATAAAAGGAATTTTACCAACCTCATTTGGTAGCTAGACTTTTGTGAGAGCCTAAGAGAACCTATAAATTTAATCAAGATCTGAAATGCAAATCAATTCAAGTCGATATGAGAAAGCATTGAAACATTCATCAAGCATTGATGGAGAAGGTTAAGTCAAGATCAATAATTCATGTCAAGCAACCATGATCAATATTCTATGAAGACATTCTACACCTTTGCATGAGGAGTCAAGAGAACTTCCCTCAAAAGGAAAGCATTCAATTTCACTTTAATTTTTTGTTTCAATTATTATTTCAATTTTAAAGTTAACTTAGGTTTGACTAAGTAAAGTTACATTGTAAATAGTGGTGATCACTATGCAGTTCAAACATATGACCCAAAAGATAATGCCTCTAATGCACAAGTGCATGCACAATTGCTGCTAGCTCCAAATCATGGATGGGGTAGTTCAACTCATGATCCTTGAGTTTATGATACTTATATCCAATCACATGTCCATCCTATATGAGAACTACCACCAAAGACTCTAAAGATGCATTGGTGTAAACAACAAAATCTCCTATTGGATCTAACATTGCTAAGATAGTGTAGACACTTAAATTTAACGAATCAATTTAATCAAATTTAATTCCCTTGGCCACTCACATTAATTAAATAAGTCATATTATTTAATTATATATATCATCCTATCCTATGTGAGGCTCCTCTACTATGGCCTATCTCTATTTTTGACGACTTGGAGCCATTTTCAATTGGTAGCATTTTTTCGCTTGCTGTAAAAACTGTTGGTTATATGCAATGCAAAGTTGTAAGATAGGATAGAATTGATTTGGTTTGTCATATGTAAAAACTGACATCACAAGCACATATGGGTGGGTAGGTTTATGCTTGGCATGATCCTCTCATATATCCCAAAGCGCCAGAACGTGGAGAGTCATACCCTACCGGTGCGATCTCTCAAGTGCCCTGAGTCCAAAAAAATATCAAATTTTGACTGACTATTTCTTCTAATCCACGATACATATGATTCATCCATTTGAACCTGTGGGGTCACATGGGGCTCCTCTACAACAACCTATTATGGTTTTTTACGACTCAGAGCCATTTTGAATTGGTAGCATTTTTTTGCCAGCTACAAAAGACCGTTAGTTGCATGTAATGCAAAGTTGCAAGATAGGCTAGAATTGATTCAATTCATCATATGCACAAACTGATGTCATGAGCACATCTAGGTAGGTAGTTTTATGCTAGGCATGATCCTCTTGTGTATCCCAAAGCATCATAATGTCGAGAGTCATACCCTACTAAAGCAATCTCTCAAGTGCCTCGAATCCAAAAAAATGTCAAACTTTGATGGACTGTTTCTTCTAATCTAGGACACATATGATTGGTCCGTTTGAACCTATGAGGTTGCATAAGGATCCTCTATAATGGTTTATCTTAGTTTTTTATGACTCAGAGCCATTTTAAATTGGTAGCATTTTTTTGCCTGCTGCAAAAACTATCAATTGCATGCAATGCAAAGTTGCAAGATAGGCTAGAATTGATTTGGTTCCTCATGTGCACAAACCAACTTCATGAGTGCATTCAGGTGGGTAGGTTTACACTAGGAATTCTCCTCTCCTGCATCTCAAAGTGCTAGAATGTCGAGAGTTGTACCCTACTGGTGCGATCTCTCAAGTACCATGAGTCCAAAAAATTGTCAAACTTTGACGGACTATTTCTTCCAATCCAAGACACATATGATCAATCCATTTGAACCTATGGGGTTGCATGAGACTCCTCTACAATTTCTTATCTTGGGTTTTTATGAATCAGATCTATTTTCAATTGGAATCATTTTTTTGCCTGCTGCAAAATCCATCAGTTGCATGCAATGCAAAGTTGCAAGATAGGCTAGAATTGATTTGGTTCATCGTGTGCACAAACCAACATCATGAGCATGTTTGGGTGGGAAGATTTACACTATGAATGATCCTCTCATGCATCCCAAATAATCATAATGTTGAGAGTCATACCCTACCGATGCAATCTCTCAAGTGTCCCGAGTCCAAAAAAATATCAAACTTTGACCAACTGTTTCTTCCAATCTAGGATGCATATGATTGGTCTATTTGAACCTATGGGGTCATGTGAGGCTCATCTACAATGGCCTATCTCATTATTTTATGACTAAGAGCCATTTTCAATTGGTAGCATTTGTCACCTGCTACAAAAATTGTCAGTTGCATGCAATGTAAAGTTGCAAGATAGGCTAGAATTGATTCGGTTCGTCGTGTACAAAAACCGATGTTGTGAGCACATCCAAGTGGATAGGTTTATGCTAGGAATGATCCTTTTGTGCATCACAAAGTGTCAGAACTTCAAGATTCATACCCTACTGACACGATCTCTGAAGTGCCTTGAGTCCAAAAAATTGTCAAACTTTGATAGACTTTTTCTTCCAATCCAAGACACATATGATCAATCCATTTAAACCTATGGGTTCATGTGAGGCTCTTATATAATGGCCTATCTCATCTTTTTATGACTCATAGCCATATTCAATTGGTAGCATTTTTTTGCCTATTGCAAAACTGTCAGTTGCATGCAATGCAAAGTTGTAAGATATGATAGAATTGATTTGGTTCGTCATGTGCACAAATTGACTTTACAAGAATGTCCAAGTGGGAAGGTTTATGCTAGGAATTCCCCTTTCATGCATCCCAAAGTGCTAGAATATCAAGTCATACCCAACTGACGCGATCTCTCAAGTGCCCTGAGTCCAAACAAATGTCAAACTTTGACATACTATTTATTCCAATACAAAATACATATGATTGATCTGTTTGAACCCATGGGGTCGCCTGAGGCTCCTCTACAATGGCCTATCTCAATTTGTAATGAATCAGAGTCATTTTCAATTTGTAGCATTTTTTTTGCCTTCTACAAAAATCATCAGTTGCATGCAATGCAAAGTTACAAGATAGGCTATAATTGATTTGGTTCATTGTGTGCACAAACTGACTTCATGAGTGCATCTAGGTGGGAAGTTTTATGCTAATGATTCTCTTCTCATGCATCCCAAAGCATCGAAACATCGAGAGTCATACCCTACCAATGCGATCTTTCAAGTTCCCTGAGTCCAAAAAATTATCAAACTTTGACAGACTGTTTCTTCCAATCCAGGACACATATGATCGATTTGTTTGAACCTGTGGGGTCATGTGAGGATCCTCTACAATGGAATATCTTTATTTTTTATGACTTAAAGCCATTTTCAATTGGTAGCATTTTTTTGCTTGCTACAAAATCGTCAGTTGCATGCAATGCAAAGTTGCAAGATAGGCTAGAAATGATTCAGTTTGTCACGTGCACAAATCAACATCATGAGAGAATTTGGGTGGGTAGGTTTATGCTAGGCATGATCCTCTCATGAATCCTAAAGTGCTAGAACGTCGAGATTCATACCCTACTGGCATGATGTACAAGTTGCTTGACAATGTTTTTGATAATTTTTTGGACAATAATGACAATATTTGCTCAAATTGTATCTAGACTCAATATATGACTCCTATGACCCGATAATGACTCAAATAATTGTCCATTATTATAGAAGAATCAAGAATGCTCATGATTGACCTTATCATATCACATAAACTGAAAACATAGTCACAAAACATAGACACAAAAAATAGTCACATATTATTCAAAAACTTGCCTCTAAATATGGTCAAATCAGCTCTTGGCTATTTGAATATACAAAAAAATGTCTTGCAAATCATCTCAGGGGATTTTATACAAAATTTGGCATTACAATATGTGCGGTTCAGCTCATTGCCATTTTAATATACAAATTTTAGCATCTAAATATGTACGAATCAGCTCATTGCCATTTAAATATACAAAATTATGCCCCTAAACATGTAAAAATCAGCTCATGGGCATTTATATATACAAAAAATTAATATAGAACAATTCGGCGATGATATATACATAATTCTCAAAATCATTCTACTCTGAACCATAGAATTAATCAAGTGAGCCTTCAGAATCGGCTCTAACCTATATTGTGTCATGTATTGCCTCATGGTCAGATTCACAAACTTTTCATAAAATCTTGTTATGAAGTCTACCACGATACTTCATCAAATTGATATTTGTTGCAACAAGAAGGTTAGAGAAATGAAGAATATGTCTGTGTGTTTCAAAGTCCTCGAATAACCAAACATTAGAATTCTTGATAGGGTATCTCCTAAGCCATGTTCCTATCATGACAACAGACCCTATTGGGTACTCAATACCCTCTTCATCAATGATTGTGGTTGTCAATTTTCTTTTAGGCTCAACACAATGACACAAATAGTAATCCATTCCTTCTTCATTGTTCTCTTCTGCAACAACTGCATACACATGACCAACATTTTATAAAGTGATAATTAATACAAAAAATAAAGTGTGTTGTACAACAGAATGAACCAAAAAGAATACTTGCAAAAAAATTAACTCAAAAAATCACCTAAATCCACTAGTTCGGATACATGGTCAAAATCCAGTGATGTCTCTATCTGGCTTAATTGTAGTTCTTTAGGAATTTGATATGTATCAATAGGAACCAATGATCTACAAGACCATTTGTCAAACCACTCTTGTGATTCGCATTCTTCCCACAAACAATACATACATGAAGAGAAAAAACATACCATATGTCTCATATAAATTACTAGTGAACTTGCATTTGAACTCATAAATGAGTGCATGTCCCTCGATCTTGCAACTGTACAACAATATAGATAGTTTTCAATGTTAGATTCAGTGATCAACCAAAAATATCTAGCAACCATTGACGTACCTATATTACCTGGACCCATCATAGACTTACACCATTGCACAATTATTTTTGCATCTATGAACTCAACACCACCTTCGTACTTCAATTCTTCTCTAGCTAGGGCTCTTTTTACACATGCTCCTGCACCATCGTGCTCTCCCTTACCATGTTCCATGTCAGTGAAATTCCAAATATGTTGTACACCACTTGTCATATGCATCCTTGTCAACCAATAAAACATTCTTGCATTCTTGAATTGCGTGGTGCAATTATCTGACCATATTAAGTGTCAGTTGTATTGTTTCTTTCCTTTAAATTATCATAGAAAACTTTAAAGCATCCTTGTACAAAATCCGATGAATGAGTATGATCATCACTTATGTAGAAGTGATACTCTCTTACAACCTTTCCATCCTTCTATGTGCTATCATATGCATGCATGAATGTTATGTGTATAAAAATAGAAAATTGTGTAGAATGATAATACATAGATTGCACTCCATTTTGAGTTTGTAGTGTATAATTTTCATCAAAATCAATGATAGAGACAATGGGGCCAAGAGGAAATGTGTCCTTACATAACTTGAATTGCTCATCTAACCATCGAGCTCTATGTGTATGAATTAGGTACTCATAAACTAGTTTCTCTTGAAACATTTTTATAAATTCAACTACACACATATCATTTTTCACTAGCTCACATCTCTTCAAATCTTTTCCATCTTTAACTCCATATGTGTCTATCTTGTATTTTCCAAAAGAAACTAGTTTCCTACTGATTTCATGTGTGCTCTCCAAATGCACACATCTTGGTAAATTTTGCAAACCACCACATATAGCACAAGAACCTTCCAAACAAGGCATCTTATAATAAATACAACCATCATGTCTATTACATAGAACACTTGAAATTAATTCTATTATCGACTTAGGAGGTGCTTGCATATTGCATTCTTGTAAAACATCGTTAGCGTGCAAAGTAGAAAAAATATGATGGAAAATATCATAGTGCATGAAAAATTCAGTATGCATCCTACAATAACACATGGTGTGTACATGATTAATATTAATATAAAAAGGTTTTTCCATTTCAAAAAATCTTTGAGAAATTCTTATTTGAGGAAACTTTTGAAGGAATCTTTCATTAAATTTTGTTTGAGTCATATCCAAATAGTGTTTGGCATGTGGCTCATGATTTTAAGACTCGATTCACCTTCTAACAACATCTCTTTGGTTGGGCGAAACTCTTGTGCTGTCATGCCAAAAATTTTCAATTAATGTTTTTAGTGCATCAACAACAACCTTGTCTTTGCGTGGTAGTCTACCCAAGAATGCCCAAAGAGAATTATTGTTAGGTTCCTCTATTTTTTCTCACCTCTATAATGCTTTACTTAATGTTTTCCTACTAACGTTTAATGACTTACTTTTTTTGCTTATCAAGTGATCTTTTTTATTTTCTTGCTCATTATGGTTGATGTAATGACATGTCGAGTAACATTAGAATCTTTAGTATGTGATTTTGAACCAATAGCTTGATATGCATCAAATAGATTTCTCACAATAGTTCTTTCACTGTTACTTTCAGATGATCTTAGGCCTAGAATTTTCAATGTCTCTCTAAAATTCAAATTTTTAATCATTTGAACAATTAATTGACATCTTGCGGTTTGATTTAAGTTTTCAAAATAGTTTTGACATATTCTTTTAACCATTCTCCTACAAGTTTGTTCATTCATTTTATTGGGTATTGGCTTCAATATATTCTCATCAATGTCAATTAGATACTTTTGTTTCCTATGAATGATTCTAGGAGGTGTTAACATTGATGCATTCTGTACATTCAATTCATCAAATAGAGAAGGTGTATATTCATCATTTAATTGATTATTTAGTCTGGTATCTTCTTCAATTGCATTAGGTTCATACGGTAAATCAAATGTCTCTTCTTCAATTGCATTAGGTGAATTATGTTCGTTTAGTAAATCGAATTGAGATGTTGAGAATGACATACCTTCTCCCATTGTTCTTATGTCACATAATGTTTTCATATGCTAGCTTTGTCTTTCCTTTTTAGCCTCTCGTTGTTCCATCGTTCCTTGCTTGTTCTTTCCCATGGTTGATATCGGTTGTCCTAAATAGAAATAATATTACATATATATGTAAACAAAAATTTATAAACAAACAAATAACCATAAATATGCATCTTATCATTATTTTTTTGAATCAAAACTATTAAACAATCACAATAATATTGACAAAACTAATAAGAACAACAATTCAATCATTTGAAATCATGCAAAAACAAAAATTCACTTCTATGAATAAAACAATGATAAAAGTGCAGACACAGTTGAAGTGGGGCTTTCAACTACCTCAAAAAATTCTTTTAAGGATATTGAGGCTTTTGGGCAAATAAAACTATCTAAGGACCCCGTACACACAATATCAATTACCATGTGCACGTTGTTAGTCCCTTAAATGTTGGCAATCCCAACATTTTTTTACCATCTATGTGCTTAGAACTCATAATTATCACGTACGTGCTCCTACGCCTTAAAAATGTTATGGCAGGGCAACAAACTAATAGGCTCAGTACCGCATACATGCTATTTGTAGTAAAAAAAATGTGAAAGAAAGAGAGAGAGAGAGAGAGAGAGAGAGAGAGAGAGAGAGAGAGAGAGAGAGAGAGAGGCACCTTGTACGCACTTGAGCGGGGGAGAGGGAGAAATTACAAGTACACACACATGTGTGTATATATATACTTAATATATTATATATTATTATATACATACATATATATATATATAAATATTATATATTATATATTTATATATTATATATAAATTATATATTATATGTATATACACATATTATATATACAATATCATACTACACATGCTCCAAAAATTTAAACGAAAGTAGCGCATACGCTTTGTTTATAGTTAAGATAGAGCGTATGCACTTCTTACACCATAAGTATCCCATACGCTCTTTTTATACCGTAGGTACCTCATATGCGCTTTTGATTGTTTAGGCTTGGAAATAGGCCTAGATGACAAAGCTAGGGTTTGGAAGTTTGATTTCCCTCCCTTTCCCTCCTTTTTGACATGTTTTATTTTATCAACTTGGTTTCTCAAATTCGTCATCATCAGGTTTACACTTCATCAAGCGGGTATTTGTAAAATTGCCACCATATTTTCACCCATCTTTTGAGATTTCTAACCATATAATTTTTTTTAATTTGAACAATAATATATTATTATTTAATTTCTTTTACCAACGTCTCCATAGTTCTCACAGACATATGTGCACCATTTTTTTCATTTTTTTAATAACTTTTGATATACTTATCCATTTTGTTTAAAAATTATATATTATTGCAGTACACTTGATTATTTACAATTTTAAAAAAGAAATTTGTATTTTCTATTTTTTCAGTGTGACTTATGCTTTGCGCACAAACAGGTACCTAATTTTCAGGATGTACTCGATTGGAAAAATCATAAAAAAAAAATCTCAACAAAAAATTACAAAAAATACACATCTTCTTGTGCTCAATCTTAACAATCTTTCTGCCAAAGGATTTGTGAAATACCAAATCTAACTAGGACTTTTTTGATGTGCACATCAGACACTATGTTATGTTTTTTAGAAAAAATTAGGGTCCTTTTTTTGTGCGCGAAGGATTTGACCCCCTTAATCTTATCCAATTTTCAAAAAGTTTAGTACTTTGGAAACTAGATTCAGAGTACTACAATATTTGTTCTTTTCTTATCTTCATATCTTAAGTGGATGAATTTTAAATTTTGCCTCCAAGTTTAGATTAACTTGATTTTAGAAAAAAAGTGTCCACTTAGACCCCCCTTTTTGACCACCATCTTTGTGCACTTACCCATGTATGCAATGCCTATTTCAAATTATTTCTGGATATGTAGAGTATTGATCTGGTATCCCCTACTACTAATTCAGCTAGAGAGGGTTCTCCCTCCAGAAAGAGGAAAAGGAAAGAAATTGTGCCTATTAGTGCCTTGGAATCTAAGAAGAAAAAGAAGCATCAGAAGGAGAAAGACATTGTTTTGATAGAAGATTTGGAATCTCCCGTGACTAAGAGAGAAGTGGTTTTTGCAAAGTAGAAAGAAAAAGTATTTGAATCTGATGATGAGTCTAATTTGTTGGAAATCATTGGTAGTGCAAATGGAATAAAGAAGATTGGAAAATTGTGGCTTACTTCTGTTGAGGTGAATAGAATTGAGATCATCCTAATGGATCATTTGCTCTGAAACAATATCAATATCAAAGAATTTAGGGATGTGCTTTTGGAATCCCAATCTGAGATAATTGAAGACAAATTGATTGAGCCACATGTTAATGTAGAAGATTAAAAAAAATATGATGATGATAGGCAAATTATGTTGGATAAATGTAGTGATGCACAGAGGGCTCTATCCAAATGCATAAATGAAATGAGATTTTGTATCTGTAGTGCTAGCAAAGTTTATAGGTATTGTCTTTCATGGTCAGTTGATGCAATGAGGCATAAAGAAAATATTGAAGGTGTTGAAGAAGAACTGTGTTCCTCGGGTAAGTCATTTGACTTTATAAGTGACAAGGATGGAGAGAAAAGGAAAAAGGTAAACTCTCTTTAGGCTAAACTATTATTATTGCAAAGGCAAAGGAAAGATGATGTGAGTGTTTTTTGGAAGGTGAAGGAGATTGTTGAAGCAAAATTGGAACATTTCTCAACATTGCCTAATGGTGTGATTGAGTATGAGAAAAATCCATCTACTCCAGATGGTTTCTCTCATGTTGTTGATAAGTTAGTGGAATGCAAAAGTTTATCTGTTAGTATCAAATTGGTTGTGCACTCTTAGGAGGTTCTTCTTTTAGAATCGGAGGAAAAGTACAAGCATATTTTTCAAAAGAAGTGCAACAAAGGAATTCTTTTCTTGTTTACATTTTTGACATTTTCTTTTTGTTTATCATGGATTTAAGGGACCTATTGTCATTGTTGTCAAAGGGGGAGAGAAATAGAAATCAAGAGAAATAGAATATGGGAGGAAAATAGAGATAGGTAGAGTAACAAAGATATTAGTCATATGAGTAAGGGGGAGTTTCATGCATTATTCTTTTTGAGATGTTTTGCCATCAATGACAAAGGGGGAGATTGTTAGACATGTGAACATTGTCATTGTTGTCATTGATGTCAAACTTGGTTATCTAGTTTAGGACCAAATGTGGTATTATGTTGGAAGTAAGTTTTGGTATTAATGGTCGAGAATAAATGGAAGATAGTTATGTGATTTGATGCAGTAAGGCTTAGATGATCTATTAGAGTTATTTTTAGAAGATCCTCATCTTCGAAATCTTGAGTTGTGCTCATTTTGGTTTCTATCCTATTTTGGTATCAACTATGTGAGGTTTGGTATCAGTGGTAGCAGTCATATTAGTTGTGTATCTATTGTTTTATATCATGATTTATGTCATGGTATTTGTGGTATCTGTATCTTGGAGTTAGGAGTTATTGTGCTTGGATTTTTGTGCTTACGGGTCCGTATCTATGGGTTCGATAAACCCCTATTTTGTCCCAATAATTAAGGTGTATGTATCAATAAATGAAATAAGTGAAGGAAGCATGTAGGAGATCAAGTGAAGGTTGACTTTGTTATCATGTTTCTATCAAGGCTTTATTGGATAACGTGTTGATCAAAGAAAATTATTATTGTACAAATCATTTGTGTTTGGTGGACATATTATCTCAGTGTATGATATATATATATATATACGTGTATGCATTTAGTAGATGAAAAATGTGTGATGGATGAGAGTGTATAACATGTGTATGATTTAGTAGAGTCAAAGAAGTATGAGTTGTGGATAGAAAAGCAATTGTAGTAAGAGAAGCTATTTTATGAGTGAAGGAATATATAGAAGAGTTAGAGAGAAGATAGTGTTGCACTAATCCTTTATCAGATTTGTTGTAAGTGATTGGTTCAATAGAGTAGTGCAGTAACCCCTCACCGAACTTGCTACAAGAAATTTTGGATAGTGCTATAATGATCCCTTACCGGATCTGTTGTGAGTTGTTACTTGAGCTTAATCTGGAACTGACCTAATACTTTAGGAGATATGAAATTTTCCTCATTTCAACTTATTTATATTGTAGAGAGAATTCTGATAGTGAGCTAGTTTTGTAATTTGATAGTGAGCCACCCTTTTGTAAACACCATATAACTAGTTATATTCTCTTGAGAGATAACACTCTCCATGGTTTTTCCCATTTGGGTTTTTTGCATATAAAATCTAGTTTTCTATTTGTGGTTGTGTTATTATGAATTTGGAATTTCATGTTGATGAGATTAATTGATGAAATTGATATATCAGTAAAAGTTTTAGGTATTATGAGAATATTGATTCACCCCCCTCTTAGTACTCCAGTCTATTCAGCCAATTCAACCAATTAAACATTGTCAACCTCTCTCTCCCATATCTATCTCACTCTATATCTCACCTAAGTCTCTCACCCTCTCTCGCTAGGCTCTAGGGCTTATATCTCTCCTCTATCTAGTTCTTTACTTCCCTCTCTACCCCTCTCCTTTCTTCCTTACCCCTCTTTCTCTTTTTGTAAACTAATCTCTTTCCCTAACCTTTATATCTATCTCCTCTCTAGGTCTCCCAGTCACTCCCTATCTACCTCTCCCTCCCTCCATCCCCTCCCTCCCTCCCTCCTAATAATTCACTTTATGTTAGGTCTTAACTCTCTCATTATCTCTCCCTCTCTTGTTATCTCTCCCTCTCCTATTATCTCTCTCCATTGTCCAATTCATCACCTCTTGCACCCAACCTCTCTCTCTCTCTCTCTATTCTTTAGGTTTCTCCCTTCCTCTCTCCACCTCTCTAATTCTCCATCCTTGTATCATTACCCACCTCTCTTTATCCCCCTCTATCTATCTCATCACTCTCTCTCCCTATCAAGGTCTCTCACCTCTCCATCCCTTTATATATCTAACTCATCCCCTTACCTCTCTCTCTCTCTCTCACACCCTTCACTTATCTCTCTCCTCCTTCCCTAGGTCCCTCAATCATGCCATGTCTACATCTTCCTTCATCCATTCCCTCTCTCTTTCTTTATATTTTATATAAGGTTTTGGGTATATAAATTCTTTAGGTTATATGTTTCAAGGAATAGGGTTGAGGAAATGATAGACCTAGGGAAAAAGATATAGAGCCGAGGGAAGAGAGAGAAGAGCATAAGAGAGTATATAAAGGGAGAGTGGTAAGGGGGGGTGAGAGAAATAGAAAGGGTACATATAGAAGATAAGAGACCTAGAGCGGGAGAGAGAGGTTAGAGACCTAGATGGGAAGAGAGAGTTGAGATAGATAAATTGGGATAGAAGAGGAGATTTGATGAATTAGGAGAACAAGAGAGAATAGGGGAGCGAAAAACCATAAAGAAAGTGAGGGCTAAGGAGGGAGGGAGGGAGGGAAAGGTATACATGGAGAGATATCTAGAGAGGAGAGGTAGATAGATGAGGGAGAAAGAGAAGAAAATGATAGAGAATTTCAAGAAGAGAGAGAGAGAGGGATAAGAAGGTAGGGAGAGACGTGGAGAAGGAGGGAAATAACTAGAGAGGGGAGAGATATAGAGGTGAGAAACCTAGAGCTTGGAAAGAGAGAGGTGGGTAAGTAGATAGGGATGGAAGGGTAGATAGGTAAAGAGGGAAGGATGAAGAGACTTATAGAGGGGGGAGAGAAAGAGTGGGTGGGAGGGAAAGGTAGTGATCAAGAGAATGGAGAGAGATGGGAAAGAGAAACAAGAATAGAGGGAGGGATCTAAGGATAAAGATGGGAGTAAGGAGGAAGGAAAGGTATAGAGAGGTGAGATACCTAGATAGGGAGAGAGATAGGGTTGAGGTAGATGAAGGATAGAGTGAGGTTAGTAATGAGATATGGATGGACACATAGAAAGGTGGAGAGGAAAAGAGGGAGAAACCTAGAGAGAGGGAGAGGGTATGATCAATAGCTGATGATGTAGATAATGGAGAGAGAATGCGAATTACTAGGGAAGGGAGAGAGAGATGGGGGTAAGGAGGGAGAGGGAGATAGAAAGGGATAAGACAAGAAAGAAAGGGAGATAACTAGAAATGGGAGGAAGGGATAAGGAGAGACATGAAATAATAAAGAGAGAGGAGAAAGAGGGGATTGAGGGAGAAGTAGAGATGGAGGAAGTGAAAGACCCAGGGAAGGAGGAAGTAGAGAGGTGATGGAAGAGAGATAAGAGAAGGCGGGATTTTAGAAATAGGTAGGGGTAAAGGGGGAGGAAGATAGAGGGGGAGAGAGAGGGAGAGAACTATAGAGGGGATATATAGAAACATCAAAGAACTAGATAGGGAAAGAGAGATGAGGGACCTAGATTGTGAGACGGGATTAAGATAGATAGAGGGGGATAGAGAGAGGTGTGTAATGAGACATGGATGCCAAGGTATATAGGTGGAAAGGAAGGGAGTTATCTAAAACTAGAGAGGGGAGAGAGAGGTGATGACCAAGAAACTATAGAGAGACAATACGAGAGGAATGAATAATAACAGAGAGTGGGATAGAGAGATAGATATGGGGGTATGAATGGATGGCAGATAGAGAGGGAGAGGGGAAGGAAGGGAGAGACATACCTAGAGAGGGGAGGGAGGTAGAAGAGGAGAGACAAAATAAATAAGAGAGTAAGGGTGGATGGATGAAGAGGTAGACATGGAGGGAGTGAGAGACATATGGAAGGAGGACATAAAGAGGTTAGGGGAGAGAGAGAAGAGAAGGGAGTTAAAAAAGGAATAGGGTTAAGGGGGAGGGAGATAAAGGTAGAGAAGTAGGGAGAAAACTATAGAGCGGACATATAGATAGGTGATATACCTGGAGGAGTGAATAGAGGTGAGAGAGCTAGATAGCGAGAGATGAGTGAGATAGATATAGGGGGATAGAGAGAGGTAAGTAATGAGACCTATATGTAGAGGTAGATAGGTGCAGAGAAAGAGAGGGAAAAACCTAGAGAGGGGAGAGCAAGGGTGGGATGAAGAGCTGATGACCTAGGAAAAGGAGATATAGATTAAGAGAGGAAGAGAGAATAAGAGAGAGTGGGGAGGGAGATAAAGAGGGAGAGGGGAAGAAAGGAAGGGAGAGACCTAGAGAGGGGAGGGATGGAGAAGAGAAGATATAAAAGAACAAATAGAGGAGTAAGAGATGATGGATGGAGAGGTAGACATGGAGGGAGTGAGAGACCTAGGGAATGTGGAGATAGATAGGTTTGAGAGAGATAGGAGAGTTAACAAATAGATAGGGGTAAGGGGGCGAGAGAGAAAGGTGGAAAGGGAGGGAGATATCTAGAGAGTGGAAAAATAGATAGGTGAGAAACCTAGAGGGCAAGAGAGGTGGCTAATGAAATAGGGAGGGAGAGGTAGTGAGGTAAAGAGAGAGGGAAGGAGAGACCAAGATATGGATAGAGAGAGGAGGGAAGGGATAGGTAGTGATTAAGAGAATTGAGAGGGATGGAAAAGAAACAATAAGAGAGTGAGAGAGAAGAAGATAGAGGGAGTGAGTCAAGGATAGAAATGGGGGTAAGGAGGGAATGAAAGGTAGAAAGGGTGGGTTATACCTAGAGAGGGGAGAGAGAGGTGAGAGAGACAAGAGAGGGAGAGAAATAGGTATAGAGTTTGGGGAAGGTAAAGGGAGTGAGGTATAGAACTAAAGAATGCTAATTTAGGAGCATGCTAATTACTGAAATTTGATTGTTTGAAAATTTATATGATCCTCTAGAACCTAGAATTTGTTTCACATTTTAATTTTGTTAAGGGTATCATCTTTAATTCTTTTGTTAGTGTGTTCATTTTTGGTCAAAAATAAATATGTGCTATTTTAGGCATAGTTTTTTACACATTCATTAAATTTCGACGCAACTTACATTTTTAGAAACTAGACTCAATTATACAGACCTTGAATTTTGTTTTTGATTTTTTATTAGTTTTTAATGATTTCAAGGGGGAGCACACTCAAATTTTTATTTATCAAGATGTGTCCACTTTGAAAACTAGTAAAAAAACAAACACATTAAAAAATTAGTTGAAAAATCTAGCATAAACTTCAAGTTAGCTAATTTCTCACCAAAGTGATTTTAAAAATTCTTTTTTTTTTAACATTTTAGGGGTTCCACAACATACACTATGTTATGTTTTTTTCATAAAAACAAGACCACCTTTTGTGCCTCCCCTTTCAGAAGTCCTTAATCTCCACCATTAAAAAAAGTAATAGTTTCGAAAGTTTAAGTGTAACTATGTTCAACTTGTGTTGAAGTTCAAACTTTGCCAATTTCAGAAAAAAAGTGGCATCTTAAGACCCCCTTTTGGTACCACGACTTGGTGCACATAACCTATATAGAAAATTTCCAAAATCATTCTATCCTTTTGTAGAATCAATCTAATGAACCTTCTAGATCATCTCTAACCCTTATTGTGTCAAGTATTGGCTTGTGGTTAGATTCACAAACTTTCCATTTAAATTTATATTTAGTATTCTACCATGATATTTAATCAACTAAATATTATTTGCAACAAGAAGGTTAGAGTAATGAAGAATATACACCTGTGCTTGTTGAAGTCCTCGAACAACCAAACATCAAATTTCTTCCTAGGGTACCCTCTAAGCCATGTACTTATTAAAACAACAGACCCTATTGGGTACTCAATACCCTCTCCATTGATGATTGTGGTTGTCAAATTTTGTTTTGCCTCAAACACAATGATATAAAAAGTAATCTATACCTTATTCATTTTTTTCATCAACAACAACCACATAAACATGACCTGCATTTTATTGAATGATAAATTAGTACCTATAAAAGTGTAAAATGAAATAAATGAGTTAAATTTGTCCAATAAGTAAGTAATAAGTCACAATACCTGGTTACACTATGTCAAATACATGGTCAAAATCCACAAAAACTTTGATCTGGTGAAATTGTAGTGGTTGGGGAAGTTGATATGTATCAATGGGAACTAAAGGTCTACAAGACCATAGATCAACCCAGTCATGTGATTCAAACTCTTCCCACAAAAAATCCATACATGATTAAAAAAACAATCTCTCTAGTATAAATAATTGTCAAGCTTGCATCTAACCTTCTAAATGAGTTCAAGTCACTCAATCCCATAATCATACACTAATATGCATAGCCTGCAATATTAGATTCACATATCAGCCCAAAATACCTAGAAATAGTAGAATTACCTTGATTACCTACTCCCATTGTTGAGTTACACCATTGTACAATGGTTGTTGCATATGTTAACTTAGCACCACCTTCATAGTTTTGTTCTTCTCTAGCTAGGGCTCTTTTTACACATGCACTCACACCATTATGCTCTCCCTTTCCATGTCTAGCCTCACTAAAATTCCAAAATGGTGTACACCAGTCATCCCATGCATCCTACTCAACTAATAGAACATCCTTGCATTCTTGAATTGTGATGTGCAATTATCTGACCATATGATGTGTTGATCGTATTTGATATTCCTTTTCCTTAAATTCTCATAGTAGAGTTGAAAGCATTCTTTCACAAAATTTGTTGAATGAATATGATCATCACTTATTTAGAAGTGACATTCTCTTACTATATTTCTATCTTTCTCCGTGCTATCATGTGCATGCGTGAATGCTATGTGTACAAAAATAGTAACTTGTTGAGAGTAGTAATATTGGGTTTGCACTTCATTTTGAGGTTGTAGCATATAAATCTATGCAAAATCTACAATAGAGACGATGGTACCAGGAGGAAATGTATCCTTACATATCTTGAATTTCTCTTCCAACCACTACGCTCTGTGTATGCATTATGTAGTCATAAACTTGTTTCTCTTAAAAAATACTCATAAACTTTGCTACTGGTATATTTTTGACTCACAAACTCACATCTCTTCAACTCTTTTCCATCTTTAACCCCACATGTGATTGAATTGTATTTTCCATAAGAGACCAGTGTCTTTCCAATTTCATGTGTACACTCTAAATGTATACATCTTTGCAACTTTTGCAAACCACCACATGTAGCACATGAAACTTTCAAACACATAATCTTATAAAACGTGCAACCACCATCTCTTTGACATAATACACTTGAAATAAAATCTCTAGATGACTTTGGAGGTACTTGTATACCACATTCTTGGAAAACATCATTAGTTGCAAAGTACAACATATATGATATATATCATAATGCATGGAAAATTAAATATGCATTCTACAACAACATGTAGTGCATCCATACTTTATCTTAACATAAAAGGGTTTTGTCATTTCAATTTTTTTTTGACTAATTCTTATTTGAGGATAGGTTTGAATTAATTTCTCATAAAACTGTGTTTGAGTCATATCCAAAAAGTGTTTTGGTTTTGACACTATGGACAAAGAGAGAATAGTAGAGTCTATAGTGACCAAAACCCGATCAAGGTTTTGACACTATAGAGAGAGATAGAGAGGGGGAAGGGAGAGGAGGGAGATAGAGGGGAAAATGAGAGAAAGAGAGAAAGAGAGAGACTAAGGTTGAGAAAGGGAGAGGAGAGAGAGAGAGAGAGAGAGAGAGAGAGAGAGAGAGAGAGAGAGAGAGAGAGAGAGAGAGAGAGAGAGAGGCAGGAGAGGGAGATGGAGAGATAATGAATGGTAAAGGGGCCCTAATTCTTTTAAACTTGCTTAGTAGGATGGCTTTGAACTACCCCTTTCCTATAATGGGTAGGACTTAAAATTGTATCAATTGTAAACAAGCATCCCCTATCAGTTTGTACATACATTTTTGTTGTTGTGTTAGTTTAGGTGTAGAGAGAGAGAGAGAGAGAGAGAGAGAGAGAGAGAGAGAGAGAGAGAGAGAGAGAGAGAGAAATTAGGAGAGAGTGGTTGTGAGATGTAGAAAAAGAGAGAGGGGGAGATAGAGTGAGAGAGTGTGAGAGATAGAGAGAGGGAGAGATTAAGAGAGAGAGAAGGAAGGGAGAATAGGGATATATATGTCTACATATATGACATATTTGAATATATGTACATCTATATATATGAATATATGTACGCCTAGATATATGTATATATGTATGTCTACATATATGAATATATGTACGTCTAGATATATGAATATATGTATGTCTAAATACATGAAACTATATATGAATATAAATAAACCAACTCAATCAGGTTTTTAATGAAGAAAAATCTAGATTGGGTTTCTAAACAAATAAAAACCCGATCTGATAATTGAAAAATTAAAAGCCTGATCGGGTTATGTAAAAAACAAAAGCTCGATCAGGTTACATCTTTTAATTAGTCCTTGATAGCAAGGTTGAGGCTTGGGGGTTTCATTTGCCTCCTTTTTACCTATTTTCTTCTTTAAATATGATATCGCAACTTCCTAATCATTAGGTTTACAGGTTATCAAGTGAGTATTTATAAAATTGCCACCATAATTTCATACGTGTTTTCAACTTTATAAGCACATAATTTTTCAAAATTGTGAACAATAATAACATATTAATCTTGAATTTATTTTACTAATATCTCCAGAGTTCTTAGAGACATATGTGTACCATTTTTTTAGTGACTTTTGAGCTACTTGTCCAAATTTGAAAGAAACTATATATTATTGTTCTACACTTCATTCTTTACACTTGTAAATTATTTTTTTGATTTTTTGGTTATTTTGGTTTAAGTTATGTGACATGTACAAACAAGTACCTAATTTTCATGATGCATCCATTTTGAAAAATCATAAAAAAATACTCAACAAAAATAAAAAATAAATACATAACTTATAGTGCTCACTCTTATCCATCTTTCTACCAAAGGGTTTTTTAAAATACTAAATGAAACTATAACGTTTTTGATGTGCACATCAGACACTATGTTATGTTTTTCTAAAAAAATAAGAACACTTTTGTTTGCATGCGAAAGATTAACCCCGTTAGTATTATCCAATTTTGAAAAAAAATAGTAGTTTGGAAACTAGATTCAGAGTACTACAATCTTTGTTCTTTGGGTATCTTCAACTTTTGAGTGGACGAGTCTCAAATTGCTCCTCCAAGTTTAGGTTTAACTGATTTTTTAAAAAATGTGGCCACTTATACCCTTGTTTTTGTTCACCATCTTGGTGCTCTTACCCATCGTACATATTTTTTTTAGTAATAAGCTCTTGTGTTGTCTTTTGGGGATGATGTAAAGTATTTAGGCATTTAGGTCTTTTCCATTGAACTAAAATCCCTTTGTTTCTTCTTATGTTTTCTTCCTCTAATATTTTAGTTCAATTGAATTTAGGGGATTTGATCAACTGAAAATAATTATATTGATATACATCATTTATCTTACATTCAAACTAACCCTTGATCTTTGGATCACTTATCTGTGCTTTTGCATGCTCTTAAATATATATGTGACATCACCACGACTTGCCCATGTTGGGGGCCTTTTGTTGTCATAATGTGCTTCTCTTCAAATACTACCTTAAAGGAAATTTCTCCCAATTAGTTTATGTAATTAATTTAAGGTGGGAACATACATTGCTCTATATGCTTCACTTTGTGTATACACCATGAGAATGGTTGTTTACTTTGACCACACAATGTAAAGTTGTTTGTGCTATTGCAACACCCTTTTTTTTTCATTCTTTTGTAGTATTGTGTCATGATAACCTAGAAAACACATTATTTTTCCTTGGGAAATAACCCTTGATACCATTGGCATGAAGCTCAACTAGTATATCTAAGGATTTTTATTAGTTTGTGAGGTCTTCAAATGTTCATGAGCGACCAAGCATAACACAATTTTTTAGCCTTGTGACTTATGAATTCTTGTTAACACGACTCCTAATAAGTATCTAAGGATATTGCTAGTCCTAGAGGCAATGCTTTGTGTTCTTGTGTTATGACTCCTAAAAATTATCAATATTGCTTGATGTTTTACCTCGATATTGTAGATTGATAAAACCCTAAGTCTTTAGGGCTGTGTCCTTATTGAGCTTGGAGTCATCTTGTCTCTTCAATATTTTTATAAAAGAATATTTGGATTTTCCATACATTAACACAAGTATTTGAATAATCTCACACTCTTTCTAAAGTGGAGCCTAAATCTAGTGTGATAAATTGTTTACCATAAAATATTCACCCTAGGGTTGGAACCCACTTTGATGGGTGTGCCTAATTTATATTTAATTATTTCTAGTTCTGGAACCATTTCTATAAACTTGGTTTATTCCCCATTACTCATTTTTTTTAGTACTAGGGTACCCAATTCCCATGTCTATAAAACAAGAGCTCAAAGAACTCAAGTTTCAAAGAATGAAAGTCAACCTTACAAACAAGGGGAAATTATGTTGCTTTGTTAGTATTCCTCAAGTTTCAAAGAATGAAAGTCAACCTTACAAACAAGGGGAAATTATGTTGCTTTGTTAGTATTCCTCAAAATTTTATTTTGAAGAGGTGAATGTTGCATATAAATATGATTCCATTTCCTATTTCAACCTCTTAAGCATATTTAATAAAAAATTCAAATGATCCAAGCATAAATGTGCATTCAAAGAAAAAAGTATTCAAGCATTCAAGTCAATATAATAATCATGATCAATTCTATTGCGTTTCTTCATGTTGAAAGAATGCACTAACATCTTGTAGGAATCCACTTCATTACACTAAGACGGATCAAGTTTATTTTTGGTAGGGCAGCTCATGACAACCGTACGTGCATCAGAGCTGGATGTGTAGTGAGGAACCACGAGGGGAAGGTGTTAGGGAAGGTTAGATCTAGAATGGGGATTGCCACTAACAATGAAGCAAAGTTCCAATAAGATCTACTTAGAGGGTCTACAAGAAGAAAGACATTGCACAATAAGATCTACTTGGAGGGTCTACAATAAGAAAGACATTGCACAATAAGATCTACTTGGAGGGTAGTTCCCAAATAGTTGTTAATGCAATCTGTATTGGGAAGATATCTAATTGGAAATTAATGAAGTGGTTGCATCAAATTTTTGAGGAGGAGATCAAGCAATACAAAGATTTCACTGTTTTACATGTGTAACAGGAGGACAATTATATTGCAGATGAAATTGTCAAGTCTGGGGTCAGTTTGACAATGAAGGTCCTCGTAGTCATATCAATGAACGATTCGTATGCTCTCTGGTGCCACCTCACTTGCCCACAAGCATAGTCACACACACAAGCTTTCAAGAAAGGATGGTAAGAAATTATGAGGAATTATCGCAGAGTTGGGAGAGTATGAAAACATTAATTCTAAAGACGCAAGATGAAATTTTTAAACAGGGTGCATATTAAAAATAATCACATTGCAACAAGTAGTAGGTAGCATGGATACCCGCATTTTTTTGCTAGCAAGGTAGATCCAGATGGATATTTTTGAGAGGAGATTAATGGAAAATTTTAAAGTCACGATTAGGAGTGGTTCTGTACACTCTCAGAATGGTGACGAGGGATGAGTATCTGTGTGGGAACGTAAGCTACTACGTTAGCTTTAATGTTGCAATGCAATACCTTTTATTATCTTAATATATGGGTGTTGTGGTATATATATATATATATGAATTTTTTTGCTAAAATCAATGTTTTGTATCATATTATATTATCCATAATTAGAATGCAGTAATTATGATCTTAAATATTAATGTGAAAAATCTCATATATTTACATGTAGAATATATATTTAATCATTCAACTTTTTAATATTTGAATAAATTTTCAAATAGAAATTACACAATTAAAATATAAAATCAAATACTGTATAATAATTTTTGTTTTATCTATTAAATTTATTAATTTACATATTTTTATTTTAAATTAAAATTATTTTATTTATATATAATAACAATAAAAGAAAAATCCTGAAATCTGATTAATTTAAATTTTAAAATGTATATTAAAAATAATTATAAAATAAAATAAAAATAAACTTAAATGGGTCTATTGTGCATGTCTTTGATTGCTACAATTTAAAAACAAATCTAGATGTGATTAAAATGCTACATTAGATCCCTTACATACACAAATACTTATATAAATCAAAGTATATGTGTTATATAATTATATTTCTTTCAAGCTATTCATTTAATTAATGTGCAAAATAAAATATTAAGTAATTATTAGTATTCAATGTACAATTCAATAAATCAAAATTGATCAATATTAATTTATATTAGAATATTTACAAATTCAATGTTGTAATTTTTTTTTAATATTAATTTATTTTATAATATTTACAAATTAAATGTTGTAATTTTAAATAAAAGAATAATAAAAAACTATTTAAATTAATTCACAAAATTAATAGACTTTGTGCTTTATTCTTTCCCTTTTCTTAATTACACAATATAGGTTTGCTTCCTCAACCGCTTTAACAAATTAACTTTAGTTTTAGAAAACTAGGTAACCTCTTCCTAATCATCATACTCATTTCTAATGATATTTTAAAAGTTAAACAATTTATTTTTAAATATTCTAAAATCTTTAATTTTAAGTTGTTTTAAATAATAAATATACCTTTTAAAGTTACTCAAACAAATTGTGGAGGCATATTAAAAAGTAAGTGTAATTATTATTATTATTATTATTTAATGTATTATTCAATGAATCAACATTCATCATTAACTATTTAATGTACTCTGTTCTTTATTCTTTTCTTAATTACATAATTGATCATTATTACTTATTCAATAAATCAAAATTGACCATTATTGTTCTATGTACTTTATGTGCAATATTGATCATATTATTTTTTATTTTTTTAGGGAAAGCGCAAGAACATATTTATATTAGATTAATTATAAAAATGTATAGAGAGTACATAAAAATTACGAAGAACCAAAAGGGCACATTGAACCAAGCTCCATCTGTGCACACAAAAGGCTAAACTAGAGGACAAAAAGGGAAATACAAAGAGGTAGAAAGTAGAGAGTTGAGCTCCATTTGCATCTACTAACAAGCTAAGGATAGCAAAACCAAAACAAAATTTTGGAGGTAGAGAGAAAGGCTCAATCTACAAACTTGAACTTCATCTAAACAAAAAAGATGAGAGAAATAGCCCTTAGCAGAGAGAATATCACCATCGAGCAAAAAACATAGCACCCAAACCCACATTCAAGGTATATTACAAGAGACCAAAATTGCAAAGACACTATGTAAGCCCAATAGCATCAAGGAATATTTTCCCCCTCACCTTTAGTCTTTAGGTACTTTTGAGACTGCTAATTACCAAGGTAGAGACTATCATTCCTCAATTCTTGAGCTTCAACACCATGGGGGCCAACAAACAAGCCTTTTCGGGCTCTTGTGTGGGTAGTCTTTAGCATGAATTTCCCTTTGTGCATGACAACCACTGAGACTGAGTCCGATATCCTGTAATGTCTAAGATTCACCCAATTTAGAACCCATTAAAAATACTTGGGGCCTCTACGGGGACAATCTTTGGAATGGATTATGGCTGGTTTGGGGGCCAAATGGGGATAGAGAAAGAGACAGTGGAGGACATAAAAAATATCAGAGAAAAGAAAGGCTTCTAAGGAGGGGAACATTTTAGTGGAAAAACTCAATTCCCCTTCAATAAACTCACAATTGTTGGAATCTAGGCTGATTTTTATGGCATTGTAGAGCTTTGCATGTTGGGGTTTCTTTTTTATTTATTTCCTAGGGAAAATGCCCCCAACCCAACCTTTTCCATTATAGAGATCATTTTTCTTCACCACCCTTTCTAGACTGCCAGGAGGGACAAACTCTTGCTTGATAAGCACAAAATCCAAGAGCAACAAAGATCCATAATTTTGTAAAATATTAAACGCATTTGACAATAAATTTGAAACCACCTGGGAAGGATAAATGTGTTTTTTAGGCAAAAGTGGCAAGCCACTGCTATATATATATTAATAAAATAATTGGTTCAAGAGCTCAATAGGGAAAGAACCAAGAAGAAAACCCTATATGTTTTCTCAGATACAATTAACAAAGAGAAATAAATGCTATAAGAAGAAACCCCCCAAAGGTCCTAAGAAAGAGATGAATTACGCCCATAGTACATTCCTCATAGAGGCCAAAATTGAGTCTAGCAGATCTAGATAAAATCCAAAAGCACTCATAAAAAACTGCCACCACAACCGGTTACCACTAAACTTGAGTACCAGAATGCCATTCTTTATTCCGTTTCACTGTAGAGCTACCACAATTGGTTATTGGTGAGAAGATGTGTATACCCGTCCATTGAAGAAAAATCCATCGTTACTGGTTGTGTTATACTGGAACTTGAATACCGGTATGCTGTCCTATTAATCGGTTCACAAGAGAACCTCCATTACTGGAACTACAATACTGATTTACAAAATTTCTCCACTACCGGTTCTGCTATACCAGTTGGATTAAAACCGAAGAGACTAAAACCTATTACCAATGAGTCGATGTGTATACCAGTCCATTGAAGAAAAAGCCATCATTACCAGTTGTGTTTTACTAGAACTTGAATACCGGTATGCTATCCTATTAACCGGTTCACAAGAGAGCCTCCATTATCGGTACTACAATATTGATTTACAAAATGTCTCCACTACCTATTTTCCTATATCGATTGGATTAAAACTGAAGAGACTAAAACTTGTTAGGCTGAACTGGTTGGCCCTAAAACCTATATGAACATTAAAATTTACTCCTCCATAGGCTGCGAGACCCACAAAAATCCATCTCCAACATTGATCTATTGGCTCCAAAACCTATATGAACATCAAAAGTTACTCCTCCATAGGTTGCGAGCCCAACAAAAATCCATCTCCAACATTGAGTGCAACAAAGGAAGATATTACGTCTTCAATCGGTGAACAATGGATTTCATTAACTTGGTCAAACGGGAGCCGAAGAGGAGGAGAAGTTCTGTTAACCTGCATAGAAGCTTCATTACCCACTAGCACTAGCAGAGAGATAGCAGATGGCTCTGTTTTCCCATGATCGTGGCCTAAAATCACTAGGATGACATATAATTTAGAAAACATTCAACTTTTAAGTCTGAATTTAAACCTCTCCCAACATTGCGAGTAGCTATTTGGAAGGGTCTTACATTCTGCAGTGATAGTGACTGCTTTATGCTATCAAATATTGGGGAAATTCTTCATGAGTGAACAAAAGCTTCCTGGGAAATAGACCACAAAATTTTTCCTGATCATTCCACAAATCATATTGGTGGATGGCTTCCAAAAGTTGGTTGTCATTCAAAAAGTCTGCCCGAATCATTTTATGAATGATGTTCTTTAAGGGAACCCAAGACTGCATCAAGTCTACTATATTGGAAATAAAAATAGAAACCAATTGGGAAGGAAAAATAAACCTTTTCTCCTATGGATAGAGTATTTCTTCACCGATAATCCTTTGGATACTTCATTTGCAATGTTGACAGGAGGTGTTGGAGACGATACCCCACTGGTCTTCAGTGATGTGGTCTTCAAACGACATCTCCCAAGAAGCAACTGTCACGGGAACTCTTTAGTTTCACAGAGAGAAATCTATAATGCATTAAAATAGGGTAGCCTACAAAGGCAAGAACAAGCAAGTTATGAATCGACACCCAATAAAAAACAATGACTATCTTGATAATCATATTCCTTGCCAAAATCATTTGGAGACTCCATCTGTTGTGAAATTATTAGCAAGTATGAGAAACATGCTTGATACTATTTTTTTTAATTATTTTGAAGAGTAGCAAAGGATGCCGCATGTGTGAGATCAAACGAAGAGATATCTTTGATCTCACGAGACTCATAGGGTAGGCTACCTTGTACTGCCAACATGGAAGCTCATAGAGTAAGTCACCATCATACTGCCAACATGGAAGGTGAATGAGAAATCAACAAACACAATTTCAGCCGCTATCAAATTACCAGCAAAGATGAAGGATGAACAATCAATCGGTTCAAAATAATAAAGCTGAACATGCCAAACTTTAAATCAACTTGATGCGAGTGTAGAAACATCATTAACTTCCCACTTTACAAAACCAGACTTAATACATTCTCTCAAAATCTTGAATAATAGGGTGAGTGTGTTAATCATTTAAATATTTTTCCTTTCATCATTGATAATGCTTGCTAGATGAGGAAAATTTTCCACCTTGAAATTTGGAGATGCAGAGTCCACTTCCAGCTTATCACAACCCAAATTTGCTAATACATTTGCTACTCTATTACCTTCCCTAAATATGTGAGAAATGCAACATTCCTCAAACGAATCTAGCAACAACCATGCTCGCTTTAAAATGTAGGAAATTTTCCAATTAAATGAACATCTAGAAATGCAAGCTTTCACTATAATAGAAGAATCTCCTTCAACATGTAACTTGGGGAACCTTAGTTTTTTTGCCAATGTCAGTCCATATAATAAGGCAAGAGATTTTGCTAAATTGTTTGTGCTAGGAGGAATAGAAGAAGATTTAGCTACCAAAAGAGAACCTAAATAATCTCTTATACAAACTCCAATTCCCAAATCACCAGAATTTCCTCCAGATGAACCATCAAAATTTAATTTGACAAAGCCAATTGGAGGAGGTTGCCATTTAATTAGGTTTTTGTTGATTAACTAGATTTCCTAGCCAAATGTAGCACAAAAAGAAGGGATAGCAAGACCTTTCCAAATCTTGATAATGCGGCTATCCCAAGATGAAAAATTAAAATTGCTACTTATGTTCTTGATATAAGAATTAACCTATTCTGAAGCATATTTCTCAATTCCTTCTAGTACCAAATGAGTTGGAGATTCAATCTGTCTAAAAATTCTTTTATTTATTTCCCACCAGATTGACCAAATGACAGTTGTTGGAATACATTTCCAAATGCTAGCAAATAAAGAGTTTGTGAAAAGAGTAGGCCAGGATTGGAAAAGTTCCCATAAAGTATAGGGCAACAACATAGATAAATTCAGTTTCTCCACAACATGGAGCCAACATTGTTGAGCAAAGGGACACCTAAGAAGTAAATGGTCGACAGTTTTAGTTTCATCTTTGCATAATACACAAGCAAAAGAGCTAGCAATGTGTAATATTTCTAGTTTATCACTTGTTAATATCCTTTTTGTCAAAGCTAACGAGGAAAAGCAACCTGCTTTAGGAAGCACAACACTATTCCAACAAAATGAAAAATCTTGACTCTTAACTTCCTGAATTTCCATATGTTGGGCAGCCACATAACCATCTCTGACTGAATATTTGCCATCATGAGCTAGAGCCCATAACAATTTGTCTTCTTGATTTGAAATATACACTCTTCTTCTAGAAAAAAATTACTAAAAAAACAAGACCTTTGATCATCTCTAATCAGTAGATCAAGAGGATCTTTCCAAATGGCTTTTGCTGAAAAAATTTCCATACCACTAACATAGTCTATCAAAAGAAAACCCCAACAATTTTTTATAGTTGGAATGACATCCAAAAGAAGTTATGAAAACTTTAAAGATGGCAAGCCATTCCATGAGTCCTCCCAAAAATGAACGCTCTCACCATTGTGGACCTCCCAAGACACATATCTTGTAATAATCTACCTACAAGACATCATGAAGTTCCAAACAGGTGACCCTTTTGGAGGATCAAGGGTTGTTATGACTCGAGAAGGGTTTAAAGAGTCCAAGTTGCACCACTTGGTGTTTGGTTTGGAGACCGTTTGCCACACAACTTTACCCACAAAGGGAATGTTTCTTTTAGATAAGTCATGTAGACCAACACCCCCTCCCCCCTTATCATGTGTCATTTCCTGAATTGAAATAAGAGGGATCTTCTTTTCTTCTGACATATTGTCCCTCCATAAGAAACCTCTAATAAGTTTTTTAATCTAATGAATGACTCCAGCAGGGGCTTTGAGGACTGACATGAAATAATTGGGAATGGTAGACAAGACAATTTTGATTAGAAGTAACCTCCCTAATAAGGACAACCAACGGGCCTTCCACGTGGAAATGGAATTCTTAATTCTATCTATAATAGCTTTCCAATAAGTTGATTTATTGGCACCTACAAAAAAGGAATGCTAAGATATATGGTGGGAAGACACTCTCGAGAGAAACCCAAAGTATCAAAATTTTTCCTTAAATGACGAAATCATTTGTATTAAAATATCTTTGATTTCTAAGCATTAATTCTTTGATCCAAAACTACCATGTAAAGATCCAAAGTTTGCCTGATCTGCTTTGCCTCCTAAACATTTGACTTACCAAACAACAGTGTGTCATCAACAAATAAATATTGTCTAACAGACACATATGTACCTTCAATATGAGCACCCCTCCAAAGCCCTTGACCATGTTTAGACTTAATGATTATGCTAAAAGTTTCTACCATAATTATAAACAGAAATGAGGATAGGGGTTCTCCTTGTCTCACACCTTGTGAAGCAGCAAAGAAACCAACAGGAACACCATTAATTAACATTGAAAAGTGAGCCCCTAAGATACATGCCCTAATCCACTTACACCACTTCTTAGCAAATCCAATTTTTCTCAAGACTTTAAATAGAAAAGACCATTTAAGTTTGTCATATGCTTTCATCATATCCAATTTGACTACAAAATAAGATGCATTGTTGGAGTGGATGGAGTGCAACACTTCATGGGCAACTAAGTTACTTCCATGGTTTCTCTTCCTGGAATGAAACGACCTTGTTCTGGGGATATGATTTTGATAATCAGTTTTTGCAGTCTCAAATAAATGGCTTTGGTAATAATCTTGTATATTGTATTGCATAACGAAATGGGCTTAAAATTTGTAAAATTTGTTGGCTCTTTGATTTTTGGAATAATAGCAATATTTGTAGTATTGAAATTTTGAAGAATGGATGAGCTCTTTCTTGAATCCTCCATTATTACCAACAATTCAGAGCCCAAAGCATTCCAAAATTTTTGGAAGAAAAAGCCGTAAAACCATCCAGACTCAGAGCCTTGTCTGGCGAGAAAGAAAAGACTACTTTATGGATCTCTTCAATTTTAAAAGGGGCCAATAATTGTTGATTATCCAGGGGGCAAACAATATGAGGAATAGCATCCATAATCTCTTATTCTTGCACCATGAGTGGAGGGTTTGAAGAGGCAGGAGCAAGTAAGTTCTTAAAGTAATTAAATCCTTCATCTTCTTTTCTTGAGTATCTCGCAAGGTTTTACTTGAGGAGGATTCCTTATTGGAAAATATAGTAGTGGCTTCCCTCTTCTGCATAGCTGACATATGAAAGGATTTGGTTTTTTTATCCCCTTCCCTTAGCCATAGCTCACGATATTTCTATCTCTAGTATTCCTCTTCTCTCTTACAAATTTATTCCCATTCCATCTAAGCCTATTTCTGCTTAGCAAACAATTCTAAATCGAGCACATTAGAGATGATCTATTCATTAATTAGATGCAATTGGTTTTCAACAAGTTCTTTTTGGACAAATATGTTTTTGAAGACTTCCTTATTTCGTGTTTTCATTTGGGTTTTAACATATTGCATTTTTTTAGGAGCTTAAACATTTTGGTGCCCACCACCTGGGGGCACGTATCCACCATTCTCGAATCAAGGCACAAAAGTGAGGATGCCAGAACCACATCCTTTCAAATTTGAAAGAAGGTCTATGATTTTGTTTTGGTAGGGCTACCATTTTTTCAATACTCAAAAGGATAGGGAAATGATCTGAACCTGCTAAGGGTAAAATTTGAACTTGTAAAGAATAGTTTTGAGCCCTCCATTCTTGAGAGAAAATAAATCTGTCCAATCTCTCCACAATTTGTAAGAAACTATCTCTCCTATTGGTCCAAGTGAAAATTTATTTTACGGAAGACTATCAAACAAGTCATTATCATTTATAAATTCTTTCAAGTCTTCAATAGTTTTGATAGGGGGATAAATACCACCTTTTTTCTCTTCTAGTGAAATAAATGCATTAAATCCTCTAACAAGCTTGGTTACTCATTAAATCCTCTAACAAGGTGGTCCATTAGCTTGGATTCTTAAATCCTCCAGCGAGGTTACTCCTAACAGGGTATGGTGCTTCTGACAAGGCATATTTGTAAAATCCCTTAACTGGGCGATTCCTAACCAAAATTAGTTCTTAACATGACTTATTGTAAAGCTCTAATAGGCTTTGGCTCCTTACAGGGCGAACTTCGAAAGAGTTTAGATAGCTATCCTTGTGAGTCTCATCTCACCATGATTTTTACCTATTTGGGTTTTCCACATATAAACATTTGTGTCAAGTGGTGAATGCTTTTGTGGTTGTGATCTTACTTGTTGATTTGGTTAGTCTTTGATAAGGCATGTTAAGTAGAAGTATTAAGAGATGAATATGTTGAGTTATGATTAAGCACTATTGATATTCACAAGATTGAAATTGTTTATTGTTAAAGCTATCATAATTGTTAAACCAGTTGATGTCAAGTATTCTTATGAATATTGATCTTGACTGAGATACGTTTACTTTGTTTGACTGAGTTTGAGTTTGGGAACTCTGTATTAGTTTTTCAGTATATTGATTCAGCCCCCCTCTCAGTATTCTACCGGATACTTATTCTTTCATCATACCATCAATCTCTTACTAACGTGAAACCATCATGTTGTGAAGAGATTTAGGTACATATGCAACAAGCCCGTTCACCATGGAAATCGACATTGACTTTGAAACAAAGTCTTCTAGAAGCTCTGTTTTGCAAAGAAAACCTCCAATCATTGGAGAACCTTTAAAGATGTTATATTTCTCCAATTTTCTGCCAATTCCATCATAGGAGAATAGAGATAAATGTATATAATTTCCTACCAACAGGTTAATCATATGCATTCTACATTTTGAATTGTATTTATGTATACTTTAATTAGTAAAAATATTGAGATTTTTTTCCCCAAACATAGTTATTATGCTGATTTTTGTGTGGACTAAATGAAAATCAAATTTTATGGTTTAGAATGGGTGTTAGGAACTTTTGGTACCAAATGGTATCTTTATTTTTAATAATTTAAATTTTAAAAGTTTAGTGAAGTTTGAAGCTATCCCAATAGTGTTTTGAGATTTTGTTTTGGTTTTTTGTTTTTGGTTTATTGGAAAGTTGCAAAAATTTAAACTTTGGATAAAAAATGATTTATTGATGTGGGAATGAAAATATAGTTTGTAAATTTTTTAAAGGAATCTATTGGAAAAATCTTGAATTTTTTTATTACAAGTTATATTTGTGCATTTCTTATGCCACATTCATTAGTTAATTTGATGACCTTAAGATGTAGATATTAGAGAGGGTAATGGGAGTGGCTCCCTATGTAAAACATGATTTACTTATTGAAACCCTTGCAACATAACAACATCACATGACATAAGATTTACCTAGAGAAAGTCTTTTGAGAAATGATTGTACTAGGAAGATAAGTCAAGTCTGCATTATCAACAATTAAAAGGTATTAAAATTTACATTCAATTCCACTCTCCTCTTTTAATCCGACATGGAAACACGTATGTGCCTATAAACAATCTCCATATGCCTTCACCTATCCTTATTCCTATAGAGTAACTCTATATTCAACTGTTCTTCACTTTATATGTCCAAAGATTTGTTTATATATAGAATGACAAGAGCTTCCAAAACTACCAAAAAATGCATATAAGAAGGCTCTTCATTTGAAACATCTCTAACCCTCGGATTACTTCAATAAAATATAAAAGGACAATGCTTTTGGATCCAATACTTTTCCTCTAGAACCTAGATGCCTAGACATAGAAAATTAGCATTACATTAAATGTAATAATTGATGGACTACCATGAGAGATGGGTAAAGGCACAAACTTGTGTCACACTTTTATAAAGGAACCAACCAACCAACACAACTAAAACTATTTAACTTAGACTACATAAAAGAAACATTTCTAAATTGAATTTTGAAATGATGTAAACTGATCAAATGTAGAAATATTACTGAAATTTAGGTCTATTATTTTTAAATTTTTTTTGAAAAAAAAATTGATATTTTTTTTATAAATTCAAAGACAGATGTTCTAGTCGGCGTCACCAAAAACAATCAAAACGAACTTTTTTTTTTTTTTCCAAATAGAGCACATATATATACAGTGTTAAAAAATTCTATTTAATTTTGATGTATATTTTTCTCGTTATAATATTTTGAAGTCGAACATAGCCAAATTTGACAGTTTTCATTCAGCGTCACCTTTTGACTACTAAATTTATCATTAACCAAAAAAAAAACTTCTTTTCGAGAAGATTCTCTCATCTAGTGAAAAATATTTTTTTTAATTTTTTCTAATATCATTTGTTTTTTAAATTTTTAATTGGCCTCTTTTTTGACTTCAAAAAGATACTCGCAATGTTTAATTAATATAAAAATTAAAATTGATCAAAATACTAAAAAAACTTATATGGCTAGATTTGAGACTTCGAGCTCTACAAAAGGGTATTTTTTGATTTTTGTAAAAAAATATTCCGCTTGAAGAAAAATTGAGTAGAAGTGAAAAGTTTCTGAAATATAGAGTTTTTCACCTTTTTGTGCCACATCACATGACACATAGGCTTGTCCAGCCGAACTCAGTTTGATCAGACTAACCTTAGTTTTAGCAATTAAAAAAATTTGAACTAAATGAGTCCAACCGGACTTCTGACACCATTTCGCTGCCACGCACGCATCACATGACACCACACGATGTCACATGGCCCAGGGGTAGTCCTGCTGGATAACCCTCAATTGGCCCAAAGTGTGACATAGCTCCATGATTTTTCCCAGATGCCTATTATCTCTTGCAAGTGTCCACTTCGAGAAGCCAAAAGATCACTCATTTGTCTATGTTTTATGTTATTAATTATTCCATTCTACGAATAACAATAGTAGGTTTTAGGCCTTATCCAAACATAGAAACTTTTCACTTGACTACTTTTGGTTGCAATTGCCTCAACCCATTCAAAATTGTGAAGACTCTTTGTTCCTTTAATATAAGAAGTTTAAGTCCAAGAGAATAGATAATTTATTCTTAGGTAGTTCCTCAAGTCTCACTCTAACTTCTACTCCTAAGGATCTTATGACATCTATGGATATGATAATAACTCTTCCATTTTACTAGGTAATGAGTGAACCGCATGCTATATCAATAATCCTTCTCCCTCATAGAGTGTCTATTAATATATATGATAGGTCGCACCTTCGTCATCATATAAAGGAAATGAATAAAATTCTCTACACCATTTGTACCTCCTCATATCTCTTATCCTTTAGACGTTCCACATGTTCCTTTTTCAATTCCTAGAGAAAAGGAATAAGATGAATCCTCGTTGAGTGATACCCAACCCCCTTCTAGAAAATCTCTAAACCTTGACTAATGAAATTTTAGTTGAAGAGAATACCACAAAAGATATTGTTTTATATCTCATGATCTTTCTATGAGAAGTGAGTCTTTCCCTAAGAAATTGGATGTTAATATGGCCCTACCTCCTCAATATTCCTTAACAAAATCTACTCCTAATATTCACTCTTATCTTATCCAACCCAATTAGAGCTCAAGTTTTTGATTCCCAATTATTCTTCTATTCCTCCTTCTACAATGGCCTATAATTCTCATGGTGATGCTAATAGCACTATTGCACCACATATTGTAATTGACATGGATGATCATATAGATAACATGGTGGAAACTATACACTGTGATCTCATCTATAATATTGTGAGTTTTTGATGGAACCCCCTACCCATCTCCTTGGTTTGAAATCTGATTTCCTGCTAGTTGCTTCCACTCCTTCCATAGACCTATGCATGGACTTGGGGATGTAGGGGAGTATTTGTCATGCTATATATAGGTGGCCCTTGATGTGTTTATCCAGCTATGTCTTATACTCCTCTCGCTGCTCTGTCCTCACTACTGAATGCTCCATCAAAGATGAAGTCTCTTTTTTCTTGTTCTGCGTCGGGGAGATATTACTCTCATGCATGTTATATTGTTCTTGAAGGTGGAGGAAAGGCGCTCTTGGAATCAAGGAACACTGAGAGGGGGGGGGGGTGGGGTGAATTAGTGTTTTGCAATTTTTAATCTTCTTTAATTGTCCTTTAATCCACTTATTTCAAATGAACAAGAAAGATAAGCATAAGCAAAGCACACACAAAACTACTGCCATAACACAAAGATTTTGTACATGGAGAACCCGATCAAGGAAAAATCCACGATGGGAATTATACCCACAGTAAGATATACTTTGTTAGAAGTGTGTGAGAAGTTTACATAGGAATGCACATGCATTTAGGCTCACTGCTCAAATACAATAATTATTTTAGGACAATATAATATTGCATAACAAATTCTATATTAATCTAATAATAATGAAACAAAATAACAAGAGAAGCGAGAATATTTTTTATCAAGTTAACTGGGAGAAGGCCTTGAATCCTATAGAACAACAAAATCAGAGAGTAGCAGCAAAAGGTCTAACATCAAATAGCTAGCATAAGCACCACTACCATCCACTCTAAAAAATAGTCAAAAATCATCATGTCATTGTAACTAAACATACTATTATGATCTAATCACCATCTATCTAAAATATTGCTAATAGCAATACGATATAAAGAGTTAACAAACTTAACAGAGTATTTAACAGTAATGATGCTTATGGCATGCAGGCAAATTCCTTAAATAATGCTTAAAATAGCTACTACTAACTATAGTAGAGATAATAAAAAAATAGAAACAAGAACTGAATTGCTTAGTCATTCTTAATCAAATTCTGGTTGCGCTCTAGCCTGTGCACTCGGTCATTCCAAATCTTTGTATGAGTGATCTCCTTCTTATCATTTTCCTCGTCCAATTTCCCCTCCTTAAGTATGGAAGGATCAACTACCAATAAATTAGTGCCTTGATCTATAAAAAATAGACTCACTCTTTAAAATCAAATGGAAGCATTTGTATAAGTATGAGCATATGAGAAAGATGTAAATCAAATCAAATCAAAGAAAAGAACTAGAAGTATTCTTAAAAATCATATTAGTACATGTACAATTTCATCGATATACACTTCACATTCTAATATAAGAATCGCTTGGTATTAAACCTACTTAATAACCTTTAATTGAGTAAGGTAACTCCATGTGCTACAATGGAAATATTCCTAAAAGAATTGACAAATTTTTATAGATGATGTGATAACTTCAACTAATTAAAGATAATTAAAAGAAAATTTAACCCAAAATTATATTTTGGTCTCCTATAATTGTTATCCAACTATAGATACATTCAAACTATGGAGAGGATTTTCTACATGCAAGCATCTTCTCCAAATTTCATAGACACGAGAAACACTAGAAATTAGAAATTTATTTTAGTTAAAAAATATTTATCACCTAGTAAATCAAGAGAATTTATATTCATAATCCACTAATTGTGTCTTAAATTAACCATATATCTTTGACCTATCCCAATCTCTATGCTAGAAATTTTTGAGACAACATTTTATAAACAATTTCTTTTCTGCATTTGTTGCAACAAGGAAATAAATTCATCACAAGTTTAATAATACAACTAGTCTAGATTTATGGAATAAATTTAATCATTAGGGGTCTACTTGTAAAATACAAATACCTTTGTATTTAGAAAGATAATCTACAATATATGATTTCTTATTTAAAAAAAGATTCCTTAGATGTGTGCACATATGGCGTCTTCTAAGACACGATTTTATTAATTTCTAGTATTATATAAATTTTTGAAGAGTCATCTATACCTTAAGGACTCAAACATTATCTTAATGTTAGAAAATGGTATGAGAATAAATTTTATCTTCATAAAATTAATGGATACGTTATGATTTAGAAATCATATAACCCATAAATTATATTGACTTTTGTATAATCCAATCATTTCATTCCAAATCCATCGAATTTTCTCATATAAGTCCATTAAGTCTAGGTACAATCTAAATTAGTTTACATAGTAAACATCAAGTTTTCCATGTTCCTTCTCAATTTAGATTTGGATTATTAATCTGTTAAATTACTTTTTAAGATCAGGTGGCACTCCTTTGTTTGTTAATGTGGACATTAACAACTAATAAATTATAATTCCTCTGATCACTAATAATTGATCCACGATGAAACATGTCCATGTATTAATTTTGAGTAATTATGATCAACAACTCATATTGTTTAACAAATAACCAATACTCAAGGGAAAAATTAGGAGAGAAGATGAAAAGGTCACTACTACTTTTTTATTTCATAAGGTTTTTAAGAAATGAATACATTAGAAGCATTAGCATTATTAAGTTCAATAATATGTACTCAAGCCTTTGTTGAATAGACCAAATGGGCACACCATTATTTATCATTTAATTGAGCACACACTAGATGCTGAGAGGGGGTTGTGAAAAAAATAATAATTAAAATTATAGACTACAAACTTGCATTCTTAATTAAATGAAGACATCATAAGATCATTCAAACCAATCACTCATGAACACCAAAATTTATATGTGGAAAACCCAAACTAGGAAAAACCACGGTGAGCACAAACTCACAAAAATAATCCACTATATAGAGATGATTTACAAAAGAGGGTGCTCACTACTTTAGACATGTAGACCAAGGATAAATTCTCTTTGAGCAAAATACAATAAGAGGACTTGCACACTGATGATAACTACAACAGGGCAATATACAACATTAAAACTTTCAAAAATAAAATTGTATTAATAAAGTCATCTCAGTATGTTGATTACAGTCTTTGTTATAGCACAATCTCCAACCTTACTGAAATATCTAGACCTCCAAGTCTCTGGATCACTACTTTGCAATCTCTTCTGAAATAACTATTTCAATCACTATACTTACATCAAGTTGCACAAAAATTTACCACTGGATTCGCATACACTCAAAAAATTCTTCATACATATCTTTATCTCTTATCCTAAATATATATGAAAACATCTTCATCAAGTCGGCCAAAAAGAATATTGTAATGTGTACACATTTTTGGCCAAAAGCATACAACCAAACCACAATATGAAATGCATAGAACATAAGATGGACCTAAAAAATCAACACCAAACCAAAAGAATACTTCAAACACAATATTGAACTAAAATTATATGTTACATCTAACTCTGATAGCATAACCTGAACACATGTACCAATCATATCATCTCCCAATTGTGAAAGTTTGGACCAAAACAAGCAAAACCCAAACCACAAAAATAAAGCTTCCAAATAATATCAGTCAGATCAACTACCAATGCAAGCTACCTATGACCAAATCATAGTACCAATCCTCCGGTCCAAAAGCATAACTCTAAACACTCCACCACAACAACTTACACCAATGATGTCTGAAGTAGAACCCATTTGGACCACACTATCTTACATCAATGACAACAAAGCATATATTTGTAACAATCTCAATCTTTGTCATTGATGGAAAACAACAAAAATGTTTCCTCAAAAAATCCCGTTAACAAGAGAATCACCATATAGTGTAATAGATATAAAACATTTTTGAGTATTCTTCTCTGCCTTTGACATCAAGGAAAAAGGCCAAACCAAAGAAACACAACACAAAATCATTGAGAATTACTCGACCAAATATCTTTGAACTATTTCTTCAACCTGATCATTGAAGCATTCTAGGCATGAGTACCAGTAGCCAAAATCTTACTTTTATATTCATAATCAATACACTTGTTCACCGCATCATCAAAAGAATTTTTATATTTAGCATCCTTCTCAACATTCTTTACATCAGCTAATAGTCTTGAATATGAAGAAGGATTTCGTTCTATGTTAGTTCACAACTTTCCAAACATCCTCACGTAATTATCTCTTTGACTCCTTCTTAGAGCTAATGGATCATGCAATTCCTAAGCCTTATCTCTTTATTTACCATAATCATCAGTAGAAACTATATAACTATTAGCCATTTCCACTAACTTAGACTCAATTCGATTAATTTCATCCTTGAAATTTTGTGTGATAGTAGGCCACCTCAAACAAAATTTAGACAACATTTCAGCCACCTCCATGGATTTCCTGAAATTCATTAAATTGAGGATTAGCATCTAATGTTCTTTCTTGCATTTTTCTATCATCTTTTCTTACAAATTTATTTCTAAAATTCCTTCCTTAAAACCACTATCATCGCTTTCAACCATTCTCTCTACAAGTATCTCCACAAGCTCCTCTTGAAGAAGATCAATAATATCAGTAGAAACCAAATTATCTTGCTTAGCCAAGTACTTAACAAATATTATTTAATAATCTCTTTCTCATAAGAAACATGTTTTTTTAATTATCTTTTTCCCAAAAACTTGTGCCACCTGACATATGATGATACCATCCACTTGCAGTAATCAATGAAGAACAATTATGATTTGATTAAGTTGTTGGGGAAATGGTTTCCTTTTGATTTCCCTATTTGAAGATATTGAAACTTCCCTTGTGCTTGGATTTTCTGTCTTCTTGTGTGGCCCCTGTCTTTCTTCTATTTGGCAACCCGAACCATTATGGGTGGGGACAAGAATAGGCAAGAACCACCCACTTTTAATAAATGGAAGAAAAATAAGGAAGTGTGGCAGGAAATTGTTGATGGGGGGATGGTTCCCTTCTTGGACAGACTCCATGGCCCTTCTCCTCTGCTCATGGAAACATTTGTCAATAGGTGCAAGAAAGGGGTTTCGAGGGCTTATGGTACCAAATTTTAGGTAGATGAAACCATGGTAGCTATGGTTACAAGTTTGGCTATGAATGGCAGAAGCTTTTATAGAGACAGAAAAATAAAAGAGGAAGACATGGCGAATTTTTTTTATAAAGATAAGGAGCATTTAAAAGTTAATAAAATGGTGAATGGTGGCTACAATAGAAAGGATCTTATGGCTCCTTGGGCAGATATAGCTGAATTCATTATGAGGTACATTACGCTTGATGGCAGATATGCCAGTATCTTTTCTTATCATTTTACCATCTTGAATCACTTTAGGCATGGCAAATTTATTTTGATTGCATTCTATTTGGTTTCTTCTTTAGAGAATAGTCTTGAAAAATATGTTGAGAATCCAAATAATCCGGTCCTCCATGAAGGGCTTATTATGCTCATTATGAAGTATGCCAAAGCCCGTGAAGTTGTTCCCTCTCTCGCTGAGAAAAGCCTATGAGATTTTGCCAAGATCAAGAGACAATGGAAAGCACAAATAAGAGAGAACAAAATAGATGATAGGAATAAACTGTATTCTATCAAGATGCAAAATATGATCAATTGGATCATTACAAGATATAGATTGATTGCCCATACAAACAATGTAGATGAGCTTTCTTATATAGGTAAGGCTAGGGATATGTGAGCACACAAACATGACATGTGACTCAATAAGAAACAAGGGTAGGTAGGAAATAGGTGTGGGTAGGTAGGAGAAATAATATAATATTCCACATGAGATGGAATGTAACAACAAGATAAGATCAACACCATAAAAGGTGGAAATTCTCCTACACACACTATCCCAATGTGGCACAAACACCCAAGTGTCTCATACCCAAACTACTATGAAATTCATTTCCTAAGTAAACTTAAGTAAGGTGTAATAATATCCAAGATGAATAATTATTTACACCAACAAGGCCAAATCCCTAATACTGATGTTCAAGATGTCTCTGATATGGATATGGAGATGGAGGATAGTGGGAGCGCCAAACCTCTTGTTGACCTTGATTATAAGTCGGTTGAAGAGGATGAGATGTTGGTCACTCCTGGAACCCATAGCAGCAATAACCCCCCCCAGATGGGCTGCAACTAAATATAAGTCGACCAGCAAGATGGTTTCTAAAACCGAGCCTTATTCCAAAAAAAGAAGTTGGTTGCTAAAGACTATGGTCCCAAGACGTTGGACCTGGAAATCAAATTGGACATTCCTCTTCATGACCTAAAGGAAAAGCAGGGGACTTTGCCTAAATATGTGGATAGTGGATTACAAAAGGAAAGTACTCTGATGAATCTTGTGATGGAAGTGACTAGAAGCCAAGAGAACTGTTGGAAGTGGGTGGGGAAGGAGATTGATACCCTCAAAGAGGGGATTAAGGAGATAATTGATATCTTCACTAATTCACCCGAGCCTAACAAAATGGAGAAGCTCATCATCATGACCCAGAAGATTTCCCATGATGTAGAGGTTATGAAATGTAATCATGAGCAAAGAATTGAGATGGTTGAGCAGTATATGGAGGAGATCATGAATAACCTTAAGAATTTGGTTGACATAAGCAAGGAGGCTATGAGAAATAGTATGGAGGGGCTAAAAAAGATCAATGCCATGGTGGCAAAGTACAAATCCAATCCTATTGATAGTGATTCTCCTGATGACAATATCAAAAAGAAAGATTTGGGTGGTGAAGAATCTGTTGTGAGTGGCAATAAAACTATGGGCCCTAGTTCCAAGACCAGAAGTAGGAGCAACAATAAGTGTACCTCCAGGTGAACACTATGGAGGAGTTGGAGGAGACCAACAAGGTTACCATCCAGAAGAACAAGGAGTTGGTCCACTCTATTAATTGAGTGTTTGTCTGTGCTTTATTTTGTTTCCTATTGTTTCTTTTTGGTTTTGTGTTCAGTTTGGGGTGCTCCCCTATTTTGCTGTTGGTTTCTCTTTGGTTGGCTGATGGCCAGTTTCTGTAAAACTCTTGGTTTTAGGTCCATGTAAAACCTGTTTATCTTTATCAAAAACATGATTATGATATGAATTGTTGGAATCAAGGAACACTGAGAGATAGGGGTGGTTAATCAATGTTCCACAATATTTAACTTTATTAAAATAATCACTTAACCACATAGCACATATGAAGATAAGAAAGATGCATAAACACAAAAGAAATACTCACAACACCAGAACACCAAGATTTTTATGTAGAACCTAGTTAAGGGAAAAAACATGCTGGGATTGAGACCCACAATATTAATATACTCTATTATAAGTATAGAAATATTACAATGGGAAATGTACATGCATTTAGGCACACTACCTAGAGCTCAACACTCAAATTACAAAAGGGGCTTCAACCCTAGAAGGGTCATTGCCTTAAAGATATACTACAATAGATAAATGAAGCACTTGAACTAATAAATAACATCTACAAATGCCTGAAAATAGTTTTGGTTAAGCTCATATATCAAACTGTACATTCTGCAACACACTCTACTCTGATATGTTATTCTACTGTAATCCAGAGCGCCAATATTTTGCTTGTGAATGTGAAACTGCGTAAAATTTCTTACAAACACTTATCACACATCCATGATACCAAAAATGGCAATATCAATCACTCTTATATATCCACAATATGAAATTATGTCACCTACATGTCAGCCCAAAAACACATAACACACAAATGAAACGTGTATTACCAAGTCAGCTTAATCTGAACTTAAATGCACATGTGGATCAAAATAGTGTTGGCTAAGACATAGTATGGACCCAAATCAACTCCTCAAACACAAAACACCTGTAAGAATTATGCCTCAAACATCCGCACATGCTACAATCATCATAAATGTCCCATAACATGAAGACCACCACCACATCAAGAAAATGATCAATAACATGAACAAAGGTCAATGTGGACTACCAAAACAAATAGGACATGATATATAAACATCCATATGCATCATGAATTACCATAACAACAACCACAACATCACAATTTACTAGAATCTTCAGCATCAATATACCAAATCTCAAGAATACTAACTCAACTGACTGTCAAACTAAAAGATATGCTTCCAAACATCCAAATCATGAACCATATAAATTAAGGACACACCAGAATGTCCCAAACACTTCCAAATCTGCAAACAAAGATATTGCAATCTCATAGCAATGTGGAGCAAAATCTAGAACACTGAACATCACTGAACAATGAAAAACCAACCGCAATACCAGATCACATAACTCGATCAAATCATCATGGAAAATACAATTTTTTTTACTAAATCAACTAGAGATACTTATCACAAAACTCTTTAATCCGTAGCAACTCATCTGAAACAAACTGGCTGAACCAACTCATTTAATATGTCTGCAACACTGGAATACATAGAGGAATATATTGACATCAATGATGAAACATTGTTCTAACAAACTTCTCAACAATATCCAACAATCTCCCCCTCTAGCATTGATGGCAACATATTAATGTGAAAAAAAATCAATGTAAATAAATAAATCAACTAACAACAATCTCCCCCTCAGATCAACACAAGATATGATAGTTTTTCACATGACTCTCTCTTCCTTTGACATCAATGCTAAAGGCACTTATGCAAATCATGATTCTCTCCCCCTTAGATCATGCATACATACAACTCAACAATATCCAACATAGCTCTCTCTCTCTCTCTCTCTCTCTCCCTTTTGACAAACCGAGAAATCTAAACATCTAAACCACAACATTGACTATTCCTCCTTTGACAAAGATAGGGTACTGCATACCAAAATCACACAGAATGACTATGAAAAACTTGGCTCCACAAATTTATACAAGCTTTAATACATGTGCAAAAGAATTGAAATTGCTATACCAACTACTTCAGACACTCCAAAATAGATCTACTAACTGCTTCTCAAACTGTATAACCTACCTCTCTATATCCTCAGATGATAAACATGCTTTGAAGACAATTTCAACTTTAGATAGCATACCCTAAAAAATTCACATCTCTAACAAATTTCTCTCACTAGCAATCATACTCATCAACTTACTGAATCCATTTGCAACTAACTCCTTTCCTAATCTGAACCTTTGTAGTCTTCATAAGAGACTCAAAATGAGCACTTGTCGGAGTGATAAGATTCTTCAGCTCAAAGATTCTTGCTGGTCCTTCTCCAATAACTCTCTCACTGCTCCTACAGTGTTTCTTTATTTTGAAATAGGTTCAATAGCTTTAATCTCCTCTACTTCCACCATCTTATTCTACACCTGCCCCAAACTCCACATCAGTCTCAGCTCTAGACTAATCTAGAGGATCTGAGTATCCTTAATAACATCCATTGCCTCTGACTCATCACCACCTTAGACCAACTTCCTTCTACAAAAGCAAAAGAAACAACCATAACAACATGAGCTACCTTAATCTCAATGTTCTCTTTCTTCTTCTTGGCTTCCTTGACATATTCTATATCTAGTATATTTATTTTTCCTGCCTTCCAGACTGTCTTAGCTGAAATCCAATATTCTGCGCATAGTGCTCTACTTCCTTCCATACCTTTCTAGCAATTCCTATCTCCTTAAACTATATATGCAATTGAAGATCTTACTTAGAAATATCAAATTCACAATTTTTTAGATAAATACCTCATATGTTGAATTAGGGTTCCTTTACTAAATCATCTTCATAGTCTCGATTACTTCAAAAATCTCTTTGTAGAACTTTCTCATATGCTCCTCTTCAGAAAGAAAAGTGAGAAATGAGACATAAGAGTACCTTTATATCTTCCACACACTTAACTTTCTGACACATTGAATATATTTTTCCCTAAACCTTTCAGAAACCCTATATCCATAGATTTCTTTTGAGAAACTTCATGTGGATCTTCAAATCTATTCATACTCTTTCAGAAATTCTTCAAGAACATCTGCAACATCATAATATAGCATCTGATAATTTGTCGATCTTCCAGCAACATTTCTTGTAGGGGAGAAAAATATTTTCTTGAAGGCTCCCCCTAGGCCAGAGGCCTTAAACTAATTCTCAAATGAAGTTCCAAAAATGGAATCAAGTGCGACTCCACTCCCTGCATCATTATTTCTCTTCTTTACCCATGTCTTCTTCATCTAATCTCTGATCTCTTCAACTTTCACTTTGCCTTTCTCATCTGCCGTCACATTTTTGTTCTTATCTACTAGACCATTTCTATTCACATTTTTTCTTCTGTAGTATTTTGCAATGTGACTGGATTTGTTGCATGCATAGAAAACAACATTTCCTTGCATAGGCCCGAAGTTCATCTGATTTTCTCTTGATCTGCACTGATTAGCAACATCTCCAAATCTACCACATGCATAGCATCTAAAATTCCTTCTATTTTGAAAATTGTTCATCACACTTCTGCATCCAATTGCCTTATAACCATTATTATTGCATTTGAAATATTGTTTGGAGAAAGATGGACCATTATGATTCATTCTATTTCTACATTGACTAGCCATGTGACCAAATTTATTGCAAATAAAACAATTACCATTCTTTTGTTGTGCTGATTTGGTATTGCCTTGACCAAATCCAGAGCTTTCACCTTTCTCAAATCCAAGACCTTTCTTATCATCTGTATCCTTCTAGCTTTCAAGCATCACATCAAGTTTGGTTGAGCTAATCTTGAACTTCTCCTTGTACTCATTTGCAGTAGCAAGTTCATCCCAAAGAATAGTAATTTTCCTTTCAAGATCTTGCTCATTGTTCTTGGATTGTAGCAGTTCAAACTTCAACTGATCATTCTCACAATTAAGTCTACAACATTCATCAGATTCATTATTCAAGGATTTAGTAAGGTTCTCTTCATTCTTCTTTCTAGCCTCAATCTCCTTTGTCAATCTCATCGCTATGGATTTCATCTCATGATTTAGGATAGCATTGTCTTCAAAAAGCTTCTGACATTCTTCTATCTTCTCCTTCAAGGCTTCATCATCCATGCTTTGACTTTCCTCTTGCTTTAGCTAATCAATTTGTTCCTTTGTCTTATCCCTAGACTTGTTCAATTGATCCTTCAGTGACTAAATTAAATTCTCAGCATCCTTCAAATTCCCTTTCAATTCCCAGACTTGAGCTTTGGACAGATCAAGATCATCAATTGAAACAATAAGATGATGTTTCATACTACTAGATTCCATTAACTTACCTTCCCAGACCTCACTCAAGTTGTTAGGCTCCTTTAGAGGAATTAGGCTCTGATACCAATTGTTGGAATCAAGGACACTAAGAGGGGGGGTGAATAAGTGTTCTGCAATACTTAACTTTATTAAATCGATCACTTAACCACATACCACATATGAAGAAAAGAAAGATGCATTTAAACACAAAGAAAATACTCACAACACTGAGATTTTTATGTGGAAACCCGGTTAAGGGAAAAACCACAATGAGATTGAGACCCACAATATTAATATACTCTATTTGAAGTATAGAAATATTACAATGGGGAATGCACATGCATTCAGACACACTTTCTATAGCTCACTGCTCAAATTACAAAAGGGACTACAACCTTGGAAGGCTCATTACCTTACAGATCTACTACAATAGATAACTAAAGTGTTTGAACTAATCAATAGCATCTACAAATGCCTAGAAATAGTTCCGATTAAGCTCATATATCAAATTGTGCATTCCGCAACACACTCTTCTCTGATATATTGTTCTATTGCAATCTGGAGCACCATTCTTCCGCTTGCACATGTGAAACTGTGCACAATCTCTTACCAACACTTACTAGACATCCATGATACCAAAAATGATAATATCATTTTCTCTTATATATCTGCAACATGAAATTATGTCACCTACATGTTGGCCCAAAAATGTATAACACACAAATGAAACGTGTATTACCAAGTTGGCTCAATCCAAAAATCCAATGTATAAGACATAGTATGGACCCAAAGCAACTCCTCGAACACGAAACACCTCCAAGAATTATGCCTTGAACAACCACATTATTTAATTTTAATCATATTAATTTTGTTATACATCATCTTATCGTGCAAAATATAACAAAATAATTTCAAATTATTATTATTATTATTATTATTATTATTATTATGATTTCACAGAAAGGGTCCAAATGTATTAATCACACACAAAAATTGCCAACGATCCAATAGAGAAAAGTCAATTGCTCGAACATAGAAGATAGACCAAAAGAAAATGACCTCTATTCACAATATTCCAACCCTATAATCACACCAATTTGGCTAGGCAATTTTCAACTCTATTCCACTCTCGAGGAATGTGAGAAAAGGTATATAACAAAGTCAAAACACCTACTTAGGCTAAGAATCAATCTACTAACCACATCTAAATTTTAACATTATTACTAGAATTTACCATAGTTCCAATTTTAATACAGAAGCATATAATACAAAAAAATAATGGCATGAGGAACCTGATGCAAATGCATCTCTTGTTTATTATATGAAATTTTTTATCAATTAATTTTTCGTTATCGAGTATTTATTTTTTCTATTGAACTAAATTTACAAACTAATAAAATTAATGAAGCCACAAGCCTTAAAAAAATTAAAAACTTGAACTTTTAAACTTAAATTGGATTAAAACACCCACTTTAAAATTTATATCCTAAAAAATATTAATAGCACCTAGTGACATTTTCTAAGAAACCCTCCTTTGTCAAACCCAACAAAGTTTGGAATTTGATGGTCACCCTTACTTTTCATATAAATTTTTTATAAGAGTTTTATTATTTAAATGTCTTTCATTTGCCACTTTAATAAAAATACAATTTATAAGAAAATTATTCACTTTGTGAAAATTTTTACATAAAATGATTACTATTAATATTAAATTATGATAACTATTTATAATAAATACAACAATATTAAATTTACTATAATTTTTTTTAAATTCATATAAAAAAGTATTCAAGATAATCTTATTAAAATTATATACAAATATACTATTTTTAAAATTATTATAAATGATATATATTAAGATTAAATTATATTTATTTATAAAAAAAATCTATTAATAATTTCAAGCGTCATATATACAATCATATAAAAATATAACAAATCCAATTATATGATCTAATAACTTTTAATATTGCGATATATGACTAAAAACTTTGAGAACGACCACACAAACCATCTGAATCCCCCTTTTAAGAGGCACGAAAAATTTCGCATAGTATTGCTGTAAGTTTACTGAGAGATAAAAGTGGGTACCTTCCAAGATATGTGTCAATGGTGGTCACCAGCAGTCGAATAATGTTGAGAGATATGTCCTACTGTACAGATTCCAGTCCTAGAATTGAAATTTAGTGCCCGACAGTAGGCATCATACTTTACAAAGGTAATCTTTATGTAAAGTATACCCAGCATGTGATTTTTTTAGTGCATAGGTAATCTTTATGTCTTGATCACTCTTTTTGGCGTGGAAAACATGAGAGCAATAATAACAAGAATAATTTCATGTAATGAAAGTAAAATTGCATACCAAATCTTATGTCATAGTAAGAAACGTATCATTGATTGATTGATGATAAGATCTCATATCTTCATAATAAAATTTAAGAATCCAACCCATATCTAACAAATGTCTCATATCGGTCCTAACCAAGGAACAAACATGTGCTCGCATGAAGGATAATTCTATGCAAGAAAGGACATCAAGTTATGAATAATGCAATCACAAAGAAAATAGTGAAACTTTTAGGAAGAGGAGAGAAAGAGGGGAAATCATGTTGCTACCCCAAGATATTTGGTTTTAAAGAAGCACCACATCTAATGACAAAGAACCTCCAATTAAGTTAACTCTTTATGTCATAGGGTGGTGAGCAATATGAGGGTGAAAGGAGTACTAAGGCACTACCTTTTCACCTAGAAAGAGAGCAAGATCTATTGAAAGACATATACGAGCACAATCGTATTGTTCTTGACCAAATTCCCTAAATGCTTTACACTTTCCAAGAGAATGAAAATAATAATTATGAAAAAGACAATGTGGAGCATCTTTCTTATGCTTATAATTGTAATTAGGTCTAATGAAAGGAAAATCAATATTCTTATCATACTTCAATCTCCAAAAGATTCTAGTTGCTACTCTTTCTTGATCATTAATAGATGTAGGTTTCTTATTTTGAGATTGAGGACAATAGTTGTTATTAGAAGAGGAGGGGTTGTCATCTATGAGTTTGATAGTTCCATTAGCAACTAACGTTTGTATGCCTTCTTGTAAATCTAGACAATCACTAGCATCATGATCATGAGTTTGATGAAATGAACAAAAATGAGTTTTTAAAGAAGAAGCTCTTATGCGAGCACTAATGGCTTGTTGTGTTGCAAGATGATTTTTGAAGTCTTGAATCCTAAGGGGATCATCCATAGGAGATTTATTATCATTTCCGAGGCCTTCTGTGGTTACTTGTGTAGAAGGGTCTATAGGGACTCAAATTCCTTGTTCAAATTTTCCAAGTCCTTGTCCTCTAAAACCTTGTTTTGATATTATTTTAAAGCCACTCCTATAAGAATATTTTAATTGAGAAGGTGGGGGAACATTATAATAAATTTCTTTGAAGTTTTTAGTGTAAGGATGTTTAGAAGGAATAGTAGATGAAGAAGGAATATCTTGGAGAGGAGGATTTTCCTTTCTTTCATCATGCATATCCTCTTTGGTAGATTGGGAAGGAAGATCCTTATCATCTAAGGCCTCATATTTGCTTAATGCTATATGGGGAGAGAGATTATGAATGAAATGCATGACATCATCTTCTCTACAAATGTTTTGATGTTTAAGATACGCTCTAGGAGAATAAGGAGGATCTAGAGAGATGGAAACATCCATCTTCTGACCTTGCCCCCCTTGCACAAGGGTATGCGTATGAGAAGAAGATAGGACCATGTTTCTCTTCAATGCTTTCTCTCCATTAGAGAGATCATTGATAGGAGTATTAACTCTTTCTTCATTCACATTAGATACCCTAAGAGAGGTGCAAGTATTAGGTTTCTCATTGTCATCTCTAGGATTAGGATCTACAAAAGTTTTTAGGTGATCTACGTATGAAATGAATTTTCCCAATAATATCACCATAACATAGCATATATGATGAATGAAAGCTTTGAGATTTAATTTATGAGAAGAAATCAACCTGGAAATCCAAAGAATGCAATATATCAAAGTGCTATGAATGAAAAGAAGTAACATTATGTGAAAGAGGCCATTATCCAACACATGATTATAATAAATGTATGTAAAAACCAATGTAATCATATGTGAAATAGAAAACAACTCAAATCCATTCATTGCCATGATTAATATTGAAACTTAAGTTCAAGCAAATTATTTGAAAATAAATTAGGATTTTATAAATTAAACCACTTAATTTATTTAAATTGATGAGATTCAAATTTGATTTTTTTTTAAATTTTGAAAACTGTGAAATGAAAATTTGAATATGAGAATTTGAAAGTTGAGATTTGGAAATTGGAATTCAAAATTTTTAGAAATGATTATTCAATTTTTGAAAAATTATGCAACCTCCTAGGAAATTTAAGTTTATTATTAGGGCTTTGAAGATGACTTCTTAATTTAAATTTAAAATTACCCACTAGAAGATTTAAATTTGTCCAATAAAAAAATAATTTTAAAATTAGGCCTTCGTTAAATAACCTTTTAATTTTAAAATTTAAATTCAAAATCGTCCACAAGAGAATTAAATTTAAAATTAGGGTCTTGTAGAAAGAACCACTTAATTGAAAATTTTAATTTGAAACATAGATCTAAGACTGAAATTTGGAATTTGAAAAATTGGAAAATGCACAAGATTAGTTTAAATTTAGAAATTAGGGTTTTTTAATTAACCACTTAATTTTAAAATTTAAATTTAAAATTGAAATTTGATCCAAGGTTGCAATTTTGAATTTTAATTTTTAATTTAGCAACCAAATTTGAAGAGGGATATTAAAAATTTAAACAACCCACAAGCTCAATTATAAAAAAATTTAAAATTAGGTTTTTTGAAATTAACCACTTAATTTTAAAAATTAATTGTGAAATTTGACTTGTACAAGAAAATTTGAATTTGCAAATTTAATGAATATTCAGATTTGAAATAATTAATCCAAATTAAGCAATTTACAAGCTCAATTTTGAACTTAAAATTTAGGGTTTTAATGAAATTAACCTCTAAATTTTTAAAATTGGCAAGAAAATCAAACTTGTGAATGAAAACTTGAATTTTAAATTGCATATACTCAGATCTGAAGACAAAAATCAGAATTAATGGTGTAAGACATCAGGTTCACCAAAATGTAAAGTAGAAAATTTGGGGCTTTGTAAATTTACCACTTAGAAAGGAGAAATCACTAAGCCGATTTTCATTTGGAGAACTTTAAATTCAAAAGAGAGGATGAATCCACTAGATCCAATCCTAAATGATACAAGGAGTGAATACTAAGTAGATTGATTGCGTTTGGAATGTGTTTGACCCTCTTTTGTAAGTTGAACAAGTAAAGTGCTGAAATTGAAGACAAAGTAAATGGAAATAGTGAGCTACAGACTTGAGATTTCGTCATGCAGCTGGATCTGATAAGTTTGAGATGATTTGGAGCTTCTCTACAAAATCTACCAAAAGTTGAAGGGACTATGTGTCCGGACCAGGTCGCCCCCTATCGGTCCTCCAAACTTTCTACGCATCGAAAAGGGTTTTTCCATCTCTACAAATAAAGCTTAATTCCAAAAGCACAGCTACGTACCTGCTTCCTACACATAAAAAAATAAGAAAGGGGTAGGGAATAGGGGTTTTCCTAAAACAAACCCTAGTTTGGAATCAACCTTGAAATAAATAATACAAATGTTTGACATAAATGATGTAAAGGTATACCTTCAGATCTGCAATAGATGATGATGATGCTTTGCATCTTAGATGTAATCACATATGTTGTATGAAATAGCATGAACATGAAAAAACCCTAACACACACACATGCTTGCAAATGAATGATGTAATGTTGCTCCAATGGATAGATGAAGAATATGTAGCCTTGAGAAATTCTAGATGATGAATGCTTGAATGCTTAAACACTTGAGATCCAATTTCACCTTCATAAATGTATATTCACCTTATGCTTGTATATCAAAATGAGAGGGGAAGACCTCGTTATATACCTGTCTGTCATCAAATATTTAATTTTTTGACATATTTCAATATGCGGGATTTATTTCCTGCTCAAATTTGAGATAGGGCCTAGGGGCCAAAATAGGTCCTGATTAGGGAGGACCATGGCGTGGGACCTTGGTCCTACCCTAATTTAGGCTAGTAACAAGGGCTATGCAAGGTGAAAAGTGGAAAAATGAAGCTTGGTTGCATACGGGAGGCATAAACAAGTCCCGATCAAGCATGGGGATAAGACCAGTAAGGCGAGGGCCTAAAATACGATCAAAATTGCAAGGGGTGCAATTTTAGGATGCTACACAACCATCTGGTCAGCCAAAACAATGAAGAACATCATCACACCAGAGAAAAACATCATAAGTGATTTTTCCAAGTTGATAGTCGTTGTAGTTAGTGTTCTTGAAGTTCAGTATAATGATGACATGATTCTAGTAATTTAAGTTGTTGTGGATGTTGTAGTGGTGATTCATTATGCTTGTGGATGTTTCTAGATCATGTGCACATTATGTTGTCCAGGTCCTTTGTCTCTGAAGATTCTAAAAAGTCGGATGGCTGAAGTGACAGATTTTCCTTTGGGAATTAGGATGTTGGCTATTCTCATTTTCCATGTCTTCAAGTTTCTATGAATGCCACTTAGTTCTATCACCATGCTGAGTGTCTGAGACATAGAAGTTCTCAAAGAATAGTAAATATCAATCAACCTTTCGATGGTATTCTCACTGAATTTTGTCCTGTTAAAAAGCTGTTGATCTACCATGTTCTGGAAGCTATTCTGTAACGCTTGCAAGTCTTCCATCAATGTCACATTTGGGAGAAGAGCAGTGAGTTGTTCTTGGAGTTTGACACACACTTGATCACATGAAAGCATGAGCTTTTCTAACTCTTATGAAACTTGATCTATGATCACTAGTTTCCAGTTAATGCTTTCTATCCATATCTCTGGGTAATCTTTTTCATTACTAGGCAAGATTTTCTCGGTTGCAAGGGTGTCCATTCCAATTTCTATCATTTGTTTAAAATCATTCACAATTTCTTTCCAAGCTGCCTCCTCTTTCTTGACATTCTTCAAGTCTTTCTTAATAGTATTTTTTTTTATTAAGGCCTCATCATGGATAGATTTTGCTTGGACTAGGAATTCACATGCGAGAGTTTTGACCTTTTCTACCCAACCTTCAGTTACCTTTCCATAGACTTGATATTTTTGAAGATTATCCATAACATTCTTTTCAATTTCTCCTTCTGGTGTCAATACAATTGGCTGGTGATCTACACTTAGTGGCATAGTGGACGTATCAACTACGCATCTCAAGTAAGAAGACAAAGTGTGCACTTGTTGTTTCAATTGATCCTTGGATTGCTTATCCTTTTCACTTCTCTCCACCATTCTGGCTGCCATCACATTAAAGTTCTGTATATCAGACTCATGAGAAGAAGGTCCCATATCAATCTTCATCATGACAAAGTCCGCAGAGGTGGCCTCATTTGTACCCTTCTCAGATATGGGTTGAGCAATCTCTAAGCACATATTCTTTGAATTTGGATCAGTCTTTATTCTTAAGGATACTTTGAGTTTCTTTGGTTTTTCCACTCTTCCAAAGAGATCATATATGCTACTAAATTCAGGTATCACTAGCTTTTCTACCTTCCTCTTCTTCAATAGACTTTGTTCTAACCATGCGAAAGAAGAATTTTTTGTACACTCTTGGATGATTTCTTGTCTTGCTACCATTGTTGTTGTCACCTCTCTGATCTCTTCAAATTGATCGCTTGGATTGCTTGGAAATGATAAATCCATGACTAAAGTATTTTGTTGTGCTTCTTGTCGTGGGGATTCAATAGGAATGGAGGGAGATATGGAATGCATTCCATCATCGAATCTTGTGTCATCCAGAATTTCCACTGGAACTTGATCCTTTACTCAATTTGCAATAGAATTTTCTTCTATGTCTTTTGCTCTGGATTTCTTCCTCTTTTGTAGAGGTTCATCACCACATGTGTTCTGAAGATTGTTCCTCCTTGGAGGGTCTTCATCTCCATCACTTCCTTGAGTATTCTGGTAAGAAGGAGTATCCCTAGCTAGAGTATGGGAAGAATGCAGTGACGTAGAGCTCTCAAGCTGACTTCCTTTCCTTCTTGGAGTTTCCTTTGTTGGTCTAGTAGCAATCATTTGAGCAATCTTCTTCTTAATCCAGGCTTCAGAATTCTTGATTACAAAACTTGTTCTTTCTCTGACATCTCTCATTTCTAGATCTGCCCAATTCAAATTGGGAAGTGGCTAGGACTGGACTTGCTCAAAATAGATAGGATCAATCAAATCAGATCCATCATCTTCAATGCCTTCTATGGTCCAATCCATCTTGAAATCATTCATTTGCTTCAAAGTCAACCTTGTCCAATCTCTTTTTCTAACCTCAAACTCATCTTCACAATCCTCCCAAAAGTCTTCAAGATTAGGAAAATGAAAATAGCCAGGACCTAACTTTAAGCTATTCTTGACATAATCCTTACTATCAAAAGGAAATCTCATCTGATATGGATACAAGTTGACCTTGGATTAAGCTTTTCCTGTCTCATCTGCTCTTGAACTTGACTCACATCTATAGTGCCCGAGACAAATGGGAAAGGCTACCCCTTTATTCTTTCTATCTCTACATTTCTTTTGAACTGAAACCAATTGCCGACAAAGCTCAACTAAAATGAGCTTATCATCAACATATCTAGGTAGCTTGTGTGGGTAACCTTCAAATCCTCCTACTCAAATATAGGTAAATCTCGGAAACTGCATGAAGAAACTTCCATATTTCTTTATCAATTTAGCGGCTTCCTTTGATATTCTGGTGGCAATGTCTCCTTGTAATAACCTTACTGCCCACATTGTGAAAGCATCATTCACCCGCCTCAAATACACAAAGCTTTCCTCAAGTTGCAATTGCTTGCAATAATGGTAAACTTGAGTTTCTTGATTTAGGACACCATTAGTACTTAACCCTGGCCATGACCTCAAATTAGCAATAGCATATATAAAGTAAGAGATCATCTGGAAGCATTGACTTGTTTTGAAGTGCACTAACTGGTCACGTATGCAGTTGCTGATGAGATGGCCCCAGTCAATGAATTGCTTACCGGCAGAGATGACTGTTATGAAGAGGTACATCCACATTTCGAACTCAGTGGAGTCAAGACTTCCGGTCAATCTATGGAGTAACAAAATCAAGTAACAAATCTCTTTGATGAAAAGATAAAGATGGAGTGTTTTTGGAAGCTAAGACTGTTCTCCTCGTGGTACGACCATCCTTTCTTTAGCTAGATTGTTGAGGCATTTGCTTCTATTATCGCTGAAGTATTTGTAAGCTTTTTGCTTATCGATGTGATTGAACTTTTCCTTATATGGCAAACGAAGAATAATAGCTATTTAAATTCCATCAAGTTTGGCCATTAAGGATCCGTCTGCAGCTCTTATCTCTCTCGCATCTGGATTATATCTTTTTGAACATTCTAGTACCAAATCTGTACATTGAATTGATATGGGAAAACATGTTGCTTCAATCAAGCCACTTCTTGCCACTCTACAAGACAATTTTGATCTGTCACCTTCCATGAAGAACTTTTTGATATCCTGCAAATTTATGTGCCCAATCTTGGTATCATGAACCTCTGGAATCACGGTGGTGATCATCAGGGCATACTCATACTCTTGAGCCTTGTATTTCATGATGATGTGTTTTGCAGATTCTTATACTAAGAAGTTCTAAAGCATCTTTTTATTACCAATTGCAGCAAATTGGAAATTTGTAAACAATGTTTAAAAATATCTCTTGACTCCCTCTTATCCCATAGGGTTGAAAGCTTGAAAGATCATTTAAAACAACACCGTGCTACTGTTAGAATCATTGCATTACGTTTCTTTGGGATAGTTTATTAACCAAATCATATCTCTCATTCTCCATATTTCATGATATCTGACGCAACTCCTCCTTCAATCTGTATTTGGAAAGAATACTTATAACATATTTAAAGTTCCTTGTGATAGCGGGCATAGGTTTTGAAGTAAACCGACCCAGTATTCTTCAATGCATGAATGATATCGATTTGAACTGAAACTTACATAACTTCCTCTTTAATCACAAGGAAGTCTTTAAAGCTCTTTTATAACACATTACTCTGCCAGTGCAGAAAGTAATCATGCATATCCATTCTTTACGTTTGGAGAACCCTCTGCCTATAGCAGGTATCTATAAGATGACATCTTCTCTGAAATGCTGCAAGTCGAAGGATATTTCAAACTAAAACAAATCTGACAGAAACCTTGCCTTGCGACGTGAGACAAACGGCATCACCAAAATACAAACAGAAGCAATATCATTGATGGCTAAGGAGAAACAATATCGCCTAAGGTGGCGGAATACACATTGCAGTTTCCTAAACCCTTATCAACATATTCACATTGCGCAGCAATAACAATCATGTGCTGAGAATGACATCTCCTCAAGGCATGCTGTGGGAGCAAGGAGATTACTGGCAGAAAATGATGGAATTCGCTTGTAGGCTGGTGGAATACGTAGTTCATTTGCTTGAGTATTTCTAATGTCTTATCAACATACCCAACATCTTCAATACCTGCGAGTGGAGTTAGAGAGCACGATAGCATGCATATCTATCGGCATGCAAAGCAAATGGCGGAAGTAGTTAGAAAACTAATTTTCGCCTTCCTTCCTCGCGATGTGGTGTATTCAATCCGCCAGATGGACGTTCAAGGGGAAGGCGTTGTCTTTCATAACACTCTCATATCGCCACTGAAAACTAAGAAGTTGAATTGTATCGGCATCTTGCTAATGTTGGCTAACTCACCGAAAGCATGAAACCATTACATGACTTTGAGTTTCCTCATATTGTGCACAAGAACGTATTGGTAACTTGATGATTTTTACCAACTTGATGATAATTTCTAATTCGCGACCCGAAGTTGGTGTTCATTGGTCCCTTTAATCATTTTACCATGTTGCCGCTAACACTTGGTCAACTGCCAGCTTAGACCATTGATGGTGTACATTTCCCAAGTGAGTAGTTTCTAGTGTAAGAACCTTATTATCATTTAAACCATTCTTTGAAGTGCCTTATCTCCATGCCATGAAAATCCGCAATCTATATTTCAAATTCGATTATATAATACAGTTACCACATTACATATCACAAGGATGGATAAGGGTGTGTTCGGTAATGAAGTCTACCTGAGTCATTTTACTCTCTTTCAAAGCCAAAAATTAGTAGTCAACCATGAAATGAGAAGACAATCCCTATCATAGGCATATTCACCTCTTGTGTCCTTGGTACATTTACAAGGCATTGTTGATAGTAGGTTTTTTTTTTCGTCAAGGGGTTTCTAAATTCCTTGAATGACACGAACATTAAAACAACTTCAAGATTCTTTTCTTATGACCCATGACATAGGCTAAAATGGCTTTTAATTAATGTGTGAAAATAATTGATCGGTTAAACCTCTTGACTTCGTCAAATGAAAAGAAATCACACATATTCATGCTTTGCATATATTTATTTTTCTTTGAAAATCATTATTGACTCAAATTGTCTAACACAAGAATTCCAACAATTTTCAATTCTCAAAAAGTAGGGTTAACAATTGGCTCTGATTGGGGACAAGGATCGAAAGAGACGATGATGGAACCTAGAATCTCTGGTTATTAATCATTGGGCAATAGAGTCAAAAAGATTAGTGCACTACATCACGTGGAACAAAGAGGGAGAAACAAGCCAAAAAGGAGACAGAACAACACACACACATAAACTAAAGGGAACAAAGCCAAAACTCCTAGCTAAGCTATATACAAGATGAAAGGCAAATTAACTTATGGATTATATAATTTTAAGTGTTTCCCACTATAAGGAAGCGGCATATGTGTGCCATCTAAGTATGCCAGATAGAATGAATTTGTACCATAGACTTGCCTTATCTGGAAAGGTCCTCTCCAAAGTGAATCAAATTTACCATGTAATCCCTTTGGTTCTCTTCGTTTATCCCATAATAGGACAAGATCACCAACTTGAAAAGACCTTTCCCTTGCTTTCCGATCAAACAGTTCTTTCACTCGCATTTGATGTTCTCTAATCCTATCCACCACTGTTTCTCTCTGTTCTTGCATCTTAGTTAAGTACAATATCTATTTTTCTAGTGCATCTCTAAACTCATGATTTTCGACTACTTCTTGCAACTTAAGAGAAGCTAACTCCAATGGAATAGGTAGTCTAGCTTCTACACCAAAAACTAATTCGAATGGAGACATCTTGATAGCCTGCTTCTTCGTTGTATGATTAGCCCATAGTGCTTCATATAGATACTTATGCCACGTTCTTTGATTTTTATCGACTAACTTGCGGAGAATAGTGATGGTATTCTTATTTCTCACTTCAGCTTGACCATTTCCCTGAGGATAATAGTCAGATGCATGTGAAAGTATAACTCCATACTTGTAACAGAAAGCCGATATTTCATAAGAGGAGAAATTGGTAGCATTATTGGTGACGATTTTCTACAGAACTCCATATCTTACAAGAATGTTTTGTTTGATGAAGTCACAAACTACTTCTGATGTTGTTTGTCTAGCTGGAGCTGCTTCAACCCACTTGGTGAAATAGTCAGTGGCTACCAAGATGTGAGTATGACCTGCACTGGAATGAGGATGAATTGGACCGATAAAATCTAGTCCCCATTGCTAAAATGGTTCTTCAATAATCACAGGTTTCAAAGGTAGGGCAGCAAGTTGTACTCTTCCCTTAAATTTTTGACATGAATCGCATCTCTTTACCCACTCATCTGCATCTTTGAACATTCCAGGCCAATAATAGCAATTTCTCAATATTTTGAAAGCCGTTACTGAGGAAGAAAAATGCCCTCCACAAGCTTCATTATGAAAGAACTGAAGGAGCTTCCTTCTTTGTTCTTTGTCTACACACCTGAGAAATGTGCCATCTATTCCTTTTTTATAAAGAACATCACCCCAAACAATATATTTAGTAGCCTTTAACTTGATAGTCCGTTTCTCCATAGGGGTGAGATGAGTAGGACATTCTCCGTATGTGAGAAAATGTGCTATGTTAGAAAACCACTCATCCGTGGTGCTGACAAATAAAACCAAAGGTAGTTCAGACTCTTGAGCAACATTCCCATTAGAATTATTCTTAGCTATTAGCTTACACAACCCACGCCCGCGAACAAGCTTGGTTGGTTTGATATTGATATCATACTCTTGAACCTTTGCATTCCAAGAGGCTCACTTGCTAATACCAATTTCTTGTTGTGAGAGTATGTTCTTCACTGCAGTATCTGGGACATACACTATAGAATGAGAATTTAGAACATAAAAGAGAAATTGCTTCATAGCCTTGACCACTGCATAAGCTTTCTTTTCAACTGAAGAATACTTCAATTCATGCTTTTTCAGTGGAATACTCATAAAAGAAATTGGTGCTTCAATGTTTTCATTATGATGTTGGGTCAATATTGCGGATAATGTAGTGTCAGAAGCATAACAATATACATTGAAATCTTTGGAGAAATCTGGATAAACCAATGTAGGTGCATTCACAATCGCTGACTTGATCTGATTGAAAGCCCTTTTTCCTTCATCTGACCACTTGAATGTGCCATCTCCTCTCATCATCTCAACAATGGAATTTGTAATTTCTGAGAAATCAGGAATGAACTTTCTTATAAAATTAATCTGGCCAAAGAAAGAGCGAACAGCAGGCTTACCGGAAGGTAACGGTAACTGCTAAATGGCTTTGACTCGCTTTGGATCAATATGAATACCTTCTTTTGAAACAATGTGACCTAATAATTTCCCTTCTGTCAGTCCAAAAATGGATTTCTTTGGATTCAATGAAATACCTTGTTGCCTGCAACGTTGTAGCACACAATCCAAATGATAAGCATGTTCTTCTCGCTTCTTGGAAAAGATGGTTAAATCATCTAGATATACAACAATAATTTTATTTCTTAAGTCACCAAAAGAAAGATCCATTGCACGTTGAAAGGTGGCACCAGCATTAATCAAACCGAAAGGCATATGGTTGATCATCTTGTTCTACACCGATTTGGTTATATCCAGGAAAACCATCAAGCATCGACATCATCTCAAAACCAGAGACAGTTTGAAGGAGATGGTCCATTACTGGTAAGGGATAGTTGTCTTTAAGAGATGCTTGATTGAGATTGCGAAAATCAACACAAATTCTTATCTCACCATTCTTCTTTCTGACAGGCACTATGTTTGCAACCCATGTAGAATGATGGATTGGGTAAATGATTTTAGCCTTTAACATTTTATCTATTTCCGCAAAGATTGCATCTGCTATCTTTGGATTGAATTGCCTTTGTTTTTGCCTGAATGGGGGTAAATCAGGCTTAAGAGGAATATGATGCTTAAATTCGCCATTCATAGACACTTTGAGATCATCATAGCACCATGCGAATACATCAATATAGCTATTCGACAAATCAATGATGACTTTTCTTCCCTTGTGGGACAAGCATTTTCCAATTAAAACAATCTTGGGATCATTTTCAAAACCAATATTTACTTTTTCTATATCTAGAGAACTTGAGGGCTTCTTTTCATCATTCTTTTCAAACTGATCATTCTTATCAAAGAGACTCTCAAGAGTGACTAATCCCTTAGGAATAGTATTTCCCTTTAGTTGCAAAATCTCTAATTCTTTATCTTCTTCTTTTATATTTTGTTGGCTTATCAAAGAATGATTACCATCAAAGGACAAATTTGAGAAGGTTCTGGTGCCCTCTAAAAATGGGATGATAAGCTTATCATCATCAAAAACTTGCCAATTTTGATTATTATCTTGTACACTGAGTTGGTAGATCATTTCCACTATATACACATCATTTTCAAACTCAGGATGCGGAAGTAACAAGGAGGCTGAAATAGCAAGAGAATCTGCCTTTGTATTTTGTTCTCTTGGGATGGCTTGTATGGAGAAAGCATCAAAACTTTCAATCTCATCCCATACTTTGTTTCGATAAGACTTGAGCCTTTTATTCTTAGTCTGATATTGACTTCTCACCTGGTTGACAACTAGTTCAGCATCTCCCATAACTTGTAACTTCTTGATTCCTTTTTCTTTGGCAAATTCTAAGCCTAGAAGAAGATCTTCATATTCTGCCATATTATTGGTAGTGTCAAATGCGAGCTTGTAGGCTTTAGGAAACTTTTACCCTTGAGGAGATATGAACACCACACCAGCACCTGAACCAGAAGATGAAGAACTTCCATCAAATTGCATTACCCAAAGTTCTAAGGATATGTCAGGAGCCAAAATTTCAGGAACATTTTCCTTCCTTGATGAGATCATATATGTACCTGGGCCAGTCTCAACATATAATATTTCAGCTCTTGGATCATCAGATTTGAGAACTGTGTATTTGGCTTTAGGTTCTGGGTCTAATCTGACTTTCTTGTTGCCAAGAGGTATCAAGGCATGTGACCAATCTAATTGAATCTCTCCACCCAAATCTTTACAGAAACTACGGCTTAAGAGCATACCATAGTTGGCTGGAATATCGGCAACCAAGATGTTAAGTTTCAACTTCTTTTGAGGGTGAGCAGCTAAAACAACTTGAGCATCCTTAATTTGTCCGACCAAGGGTACTTACTTTGATTCCATTGAGAACACTTTACCAGTAGGTTTATTTAAAGATAGGCCTAGTGCATGAGCAACTTTGGAAGGCATTAATTTATCAGATGCACCAAAATCTATAATACAGTTACTCAACTTACAACCTGCAATGTATAAGGAAATATAGAAAGGATCTAGCTTATTAGAAAAGGAAGTAGCAACAAGAGATGATTCCTTTGAAATGAACCCCTCTTTCTCATCCTCATCAAAATTCTCTCCTGATTCTTGATGTACGTCTGAGTGAGGTTGCTTGAAATCCTTTTTGATACAATGCACCAATTTATCCAATTGCTGCAGATTCTTCTTAAGATACTCAAATTGAGAAATTTGCACCTTAGTCTTTTTACAATATTCAATGAAATCAAAAGAATCTTCAAAAGAGGAATCACCATGTTCAACATCTTTTTCAGCTTTTCTTGATGATCCTAGTTCTTCTTTACTTTGTTTCCTGGAAAGAATTTGCTTAGGAACCTCATCCACCTCTTTATCTTTCGTAGCTAACTTAGCTTTCTCCCCGAGCTTCTGGCACCAATTCTTTGTAAACACATTACATGAATGATTATTTATGTCACTATCTTTCTCGTTTTCCTCGCCAGACTCATATTCTAAAAAGTTGACTGTAGGTGGACCAAACTGTTGATTAGTTTCATCTTCAACATATTCTTCAATCTTTTCACTGGTCTGGTTCATCTGCATAAACCTAGTCATCTTGGGACATGAGGCTCCATCATGGTCTGTTGTGAGATGAAAATCACACATTGCAGCAGTTTGACGATTACTTGTAGATGGATGCTCAATCGCCAACCTTGGTGTTGGAGTTGGTAGCTTTGGTTGTTGGTTTTGTTGATATGGAATATAATTTCTTCTAGGAATATCTTGGTATAGAGGTGGTGGATTTAGTGTTAATTGCTTCTTCAACTGAAGTAAATCATTAGCTAGCTTTTGAATCATTGGATCGATAGGTGCAGGATTGGCTTGTTGAATTTTTCCTTTTTGTAATTCTTTATTCCACTTTCCAGCACTCAATAGGTCATCTTCAACTTCAATGGCTAACCTTTGTGCTACAGCGAGAACAACTACTCGTCCTCTTCTTATTTGGAAACTAATGTCAGGAGGTTGTGCATTAATGAAGAAACATTTTGGATTTTCCTCTGTAGGCCTCTTATCAGCTGCTAATTTATTGACTATTTTGTTGAAACGAGCCACAAAATCTCTCATAGGTTCATGCACTTCTTTCTTCATTTGGGTTAATTGAGCAAGAAGTAAATGACCATCATCTATAGTTTTAAATCTTTCTTTAAATTTTTGTAACAGAGTCACCCAATTGGTAATGGAACCGGATGGTAACTGATTAAACCATTCAGCTGCGGCATCAATTAGAGTTTCAACAAAAAGTCATACAGAAACATCCTCATACTGAACTCCGAGGATTCCGCATGCAGTAAAGAATGCACTAATATGATCTTCTGCAGTGACTCTTCCATCTCCTGAGAACTTTGGAAGATGCTTCCTTGAACCTATTGGAAAATCATGCAATTGATTTCCTAAAGCTAGAGGGCCTATGGCAGCACCCCATGGAACTGGTTGTGGATGAGCCATGATTGGTTGTGTAAAGTTAATAACAAGAGGAGGAAGTAAAGTTAAGGCTTGGAAAAATGAGGAATGAGCACTTGATTTCTTTGGCGAAGAAGGTCTACTGGTAGACTTAACTTTCTTTTTATAAGTGGTAGAAGGTGTGGAAAAATCAACCTTGTATAGTTAAGCAAAATCAGGAGCAATGATACCCTTGCTTCTATCACCTCTAGTATACCTTTTGCTTGCCAGCGTGCTTACTAATTACCTTGCTTGTACTGGACTTGCATACATCAAATATTTTGTCTTTTTCACCTAGGAAGCACAAAAATTCTCTTAATGACATTAAGTTCTTGTCTAGGATGTACTCGCCTAAGAAAGTAATAATTCAACTTCTTCCACCAACACTTGATGCACTTGTTAGTATTTTGGATCAACTTGTCATATTCTAGGTTGTCTTTGATTTGGTTGCTGATTTAATGCAATCAAGAACACACGAGGAAATCTTTCCACTATTCTTTCACGGACCGCCATTGGATTCTGAGCTTGTCTTTCTTCTTCTACCAATATAGCACTTACTCTTTGATATTCAACCCTACTTCTTCTATTCCTCCAAGCTAAAGTATCCAATTGCGAAAGTATATCTTCTTGCTCTGCATGAATACAATCAAGATTCGGTTGTAGCACAAGGAAGAGGTTCTCATGTGGAAGAACCATCTTGTTTCATGATAGGCAAGTAAAAACAATATCAAAGCGAGTGTCTTCTTGTTTCGATTTTGAATCCCCAGCAGAGTTGCCAAAAATCTGTTGGTAAATGATTTTCTTGCTTTAAGAAACTTTCTTGAAAAACACTGTTTTGCCTTGTATTTAGCAACAAATCGTTCACAACAGTTGAAGAATCACAAAGAAATGGTAATTCTTCTCTGCGTTTGAGAGGGGCAGCTCCCTCGTATAATGGGGGTATTTGGATTTTAAAATTTTTTAAACAACGAACAATAAAGAAAGATTGAACACCGTACAAGCTATGAATCTAGATTAAAATAAATTCCATATAATCAAGTTTAAGATACCACAAGTTGAAATAAAACTACTTCACATTCAATGTTAAAGGGAAGGCATCAGGTAATCATCAATTAAACATAAGATCATTGATAATAACCCATGAGAATAAGTTGAACACACATCCAAATTGATCTCTATTGCTTAATTGCTTGAATAACACTATCCAAGTCTCTTATACAAAGCTTGTGAAAAAGTGGAATCTCCCACATTGAATAATAATGAGGTATATATAGGTGAAGTGGTAACCACCTGAGGTAACTACCCTAACCACCTTTATAACTACTTTATAACTTCCTCAACTACTTGAAATAACTTCCTCAACTTTGGGAAAAATAACTACTTAGAATAACTGCCCAAAATGAGAACTTAGGATAACTACCTCATATGAAAAGAGCCAAGATTATCTTTTATTACAATACAGAAATAGAGATGAGAGAAAGGAAACTCGATCATGAGAGTTATTTACAAAGAAAGACAAAAACATGATGCAAGTAACACAACAAAAATGAAGACTATACAAAATGCATCTCTCCAGTTATTCTAAGCTAACTCCTTGCGCTGCCGATGAGGTTGTCGCTTCTGTAGGCACATTATGTTGTCTAGGTCCTTTGTCTCTGAAGATTCTGAAAAGTTGGATGGCTGAAGTGACAGATTTTCCTTTGTGAATTAGGATGTTGGCTATTATCATTTTCCATGTTTTCAAGTTTCTATGAATGCCACTTAGTTCTGTCACCATGCTGAGTGTCTGAGGCATAGAAGTTCTCAAAGAATAGTAAATATCAATCAACCTTTCGATGGTATTCTCACTTAATTTTGCCCTGTTAAAAAGTTGTTGATCTACCATGTTCTGGAAGCTATTCTGTAACACCTGCAAGTCTTCCATCAATGTCACATTTGGGAGATGAGCAGTGAGTTTTCCTTGGAGTTTGACACACACTGGATCACATGAAAGCATGGCTTTTCTAACTCTGATGAAACTTGATCTATGATCACTAGTTTCTAGTTAATGCTTTCTATCCATGTCTCTGGGTAATATTTTTCATTACTAGGCAAGATTTTCTCGGTTGCAAGGGTGTCCATTCCAATTTCTATCATTTGTTTAAAATCATTCACAATTTCTTTCCAAGCTGCCTCCTCTTTCTTGACATTCTTCAAGTCTTTCTTAATAGTATTTTTCTTTATTAAGGCCTCATCATGGATAGATTTTGCTTGGACTAGGAATTCACATGCGAGAGTTTTGACCTTTTCTACCCAACCTTCAGTTACCTTTCCATAGGCTTGATATTTTTGATGATTATCCATAACATTCTTTTCAATTTCTCCTTTTGGTATCAATACAGTTGGCTAGCAATCTACACTAAGTGGCATAGTGGAGGTATCAACTACGGATCTCAAGTAAGAAGACAAAGTGTGCACTTGTTGCTTCAATTGATCTTTGGATTGCTTATCCTTTCCACTTCTCTCCACCATTCTGGCTGCCATCACATTAAAGTTCTGTATATCAGACTCATGAGAAGAAGGTCCCATATCAATCTTCGTCATGACAAAGTCCGCAGAGGTGGCCTCATTTGTATCCTTCTCAGATATGGGTTGAGCAATCTCTAAGCACATATTCTTTGAATTTGGATCAGTCTTTATTCTTGAGGATACTTTGAGTTTCTTTGGTTTTTCAGCTCTTCCAAAGAGATCAGATATGCTACTAAATTCAGGTACCACTAGCTTTTCTACCTTCCTCTTCTTCAATAGACTTTGTTCTAACCATGGGAAAGAAGAATTTTCTGTGGACTCTTGGATGATTTCTTGTCTTGCTACCATTGTTGTTGTCACCTCTCTGATTTCTTCAAATTGATCACTTGGATTGCTTGGAAATGATAAATCCATGACTAAAGTATTTTGTTGTGCTTCTTGTCGTGGGGATTCAATAGGAATGGAGGGAGATATGGAATGCATTCCATCATCGAATCTTGTGTCATCCAGAATTTCCACTGGAACTTGATCCTTTACTCAATTTGCAATAGAATTTTCTTCTATGTCTTTTGCTCTGGATTTCTTCCTCTTTTGTAGAGGTTCATCACCACATGTGTTTTGAAGATTGTTCCTCCTTGGAGGGTCTTCATCTCCATCACTTCCTTGAGTATTCTGGTAAGAAGGAGTATCCCTAGCTGGAGTATGGGAAGAATGCAGTGACGTAGAGCTCTCAAGCTGACTTCCTTTCCTTCTTGGAGTTTCCTTTGTTGGTCTAGTAGCAATCATTTGAGCAATCTTCTTCTTAATCCAGGCTTTAGAATTCTTGATTACAAAACTTGTTCTTTCTCTGACATCTCTCATTTCTAGATCTGCCCAATTCAAATTGGGAAGTGGCTGGGACTGGACTTGCTCAAAATAGATAGGATCAATGAAATCAGATCCATCATCTTCAATGCCTTCTATGGTCCAATCCATCTTGAAATCATTCATTTGCTTCAAAGTCAACCTTGTCCAATCTCTTTTTCTAACCTCAAACTCATCTTCACAATCCTCCCAAAAGTCTTCAAGATTAGGAAAATGAAAATAGCTAGGACCTAACTTTAAGCTATTCTTGACATAATCCTTACTATCAAAAGGAAATCTCATCTGATATGGATACAAGTTGACCTTGGATTAAGCTTTTCCTGTCTCATCTGCTCTTGAACTTGACTCACATCTATAGTGCCCGAGACAAATGGGAAAGGCTACCCCTTTATTCTTTCTATCTCTACATTTCTTTTGAACTGAAACCAATTGCCGACAAAGATCAATTAAAATGAGCTTATCATCAACATATCTGGGTAGCTTGTGTGGATAACCTTCAAATCCTCCTACTCGAAGATAGGTAAATCTCGGAAACTGGATGAAGAAACTTCCATATTTCTTTATCAATTTAGCGGCTTCCTTTGATATTCTGGTGGCAATGTCTCCTTGTAATAACATTACTGCCCACATTGTGAAAGCATCATTCACCCACCTGAAATACACAAAGCTTTCCTCAAGTTGCAATTGCTTGTAATAATGGTAAACTTGAGTTTCTTTATTTAGGACACCATTAGTACTTAACCGTGGCCATGACCTCAAATTAGCAATAGCATATATCAAGTAAGAGATCATATGGAAGCATTGACTTGTTTTGAAGTGCACTAACTGGTCATGTATGCAGTTGCTGATGAGATGGCCCCAGTCAATGAATTGCTTACCGGCAGATATGACTGTTATGAAGAGGTACATCCACATTTCGAACTTAGTGGAGTCAGGACTTCCTGTCACTCTATGGAGTAACAAAATCAAGTAACAAATTTCTTTGATGAAAAGAGAAAGATGGAATGTTTTTGGAAGCTAAGACTATCCTCCTCGTGGTGTGACCATCCATTCTTTAGCTAGATTGTTGAGGCATTTGCTTCTATTATCCCTGAAGTATTTGTAAGATTTTTGCTTATCGATGTGAGTGAACTTTTCCTTATATGGCAAATGAAGAATAATATCTATTGAAATTCCATCAAGTTTGGCCATTAAGGATCCGTCTGCAGCTCTTATCTCTCTCGCATCTGGATTATATCTTTTTGAGCATTCTAGTACCAAATCTGTACATTGAATTGATATGGGAAAACATGCTGCTTCAATCAAGCCACTTCCTGCCACTCTACAAGACAATTTTGATCTGTCACCTTCCATGAAGAACTTTTTGATCTCCTGCAAATTTATGTCCCCAATCTTGGTATCATGAACCTCTGGAATCATGGTGGTGATCATCGGGGCATACTCATACTCTTGAGCCTTGTATTTCATGATGATGTGTTTTGCAGATTCTTATACTAAGAAGTTCTAAAGCATCTTTTTATTACCAATTGCAGCAAATTGGAAATTTGTAAACAATGTTTAAAAATATCTCTTGACTCCCTCTTATCCCATAGGGGTGAAAGCTTGAAAGATCATTTAAAACAACACCGTGCTACTGTTAGAATCATTGCATTACGTTTCTTTGGGATTGTTTATTAAACAAATCATATCTCTCATTCTCCATATTTCATGATATCTGACGCAACTCCTCCTTCAATCTGTATTTGGAAAGAATACTTATAACATATTTAAAGTTCCTTGTGATAGCGGGCATAGGCTTTGAAGTAAATCAACCCAGAATTCTTCAATGCATGAATGATATCGATTTGAACTGAAACTTACATAAGTTCCTCTTTAATCACAAGGAAGTCTTTAAAGCTCTTTTATAACACATTACTCTGCCAGTGCAGAAAGTAATCATGCATATCCATTCTTTACGTTTGGAGAAACCTCTGCCTATAGAAGGTATCTATAAGATGACATCTTCTCTGAAATGCTGCAAGTCGAAGGATATTTCAAACTAAAACAAATCTGACAGAAACCTTGCCTTGCGATGTGAGCCAAACGGCATCACCAAAATACAAACAGAAGCAATATCATCGATGGCTAAGGAGAAACAATATCACCTAAGGTGGCGGAATACACATTGCACTTTCCTAAACCCTTATCAACATATTTACATTGCTCAGCAATAACAATCATGTGCTGAGAATGACATCTCCTCAAGGCATGCTGTGGGAGCAAGGAGATTACTGGCAGAAAATCATGGAATTCACTTGTAGGCTGGTGGAATACTTAGTTCATTTGCTTGAGTATTTCTAACGTCTTATCAACATACCCAACATCTTTAATACCTGCGAGTGGAGTTAGAGAGCACGATAGCATGCATATCTATCGGCATGCAAAGCAAATTGTAGAAGTAGTTAGAAAACCGATTTTCGCCTTCCTTCCTTGCGATGTGGTGTATTCAGTCTGCCAAATGGACATCCGAGGGGAAGGCATTGTCTTTCAAAACACTCTCATATCGCCACTAAAAACTAAGAAGTTGAAGTATATCGGTATCTTGCTAATGTTGGCTAACTCACCGAAAGCATGAAACCATTACATGACTTTGAGTTTCCTCATATTGTGCATAAGAACGTATTGGTAACTTGATGATTTTTACCAACTTGATGATAATTTCTAATTCGCGACCCGAAGTTGGTGTTCATTGGTCCCTTTAATCATTTTACCATGTTGCCGCTAACACTTGGTCAACTGCCAGCTTAGACCGCTGATGGTGTACATTTCCCAAGTGAGTAGTTTCTAGTGTAAGAACCTTATTATCATTTAAACCATTCTTTGAAGTGCCTTATCTCCATGCCATGAAAACCCGCAATCTATATTTCAAATTTGATTATATAATACAGTTACCACATTACATATCACAATGATGGATAAGGGTGTGTTCGGCAATGAAGTCTGCCTGAGTCATTTTACTCTCTTTCAAAGCCAAAAATTAGCAGTCAACCATGGAAAGAGAAGACAATCCCTATCATAGGCATATTCACCTCTTGTGTCCTTGGTACATTTACAAGGCATTGTTGATAGTAGGTTTTTTTTTTTCGTCAAGGGGTTTCTAAATTCCTTGAATGACACGAACATTAAAACAACTTCAAGATTCTTTTCTTATGACCCATGACATAGGTTAAAATGGCTTTTAATTAATGTGTGAAAATAATTGATCGGTTAAACCTCTTGACTTTGTCAAATGAAAAGAAATCACACATATTCATGCTTTGCATATATTTATTTTTCTTTGAAAATCATTATTGACTCAAATTGTCTAACACAAGAATTCCAACAATTTTTAATTCTCAAAAAGTAGGGTTAACAACTGGCTCTGATTGGGGACAAGGATCGAAAGAGATGATGAAGGAACCTAGAATCTCTAGTTATTATTCATTGGGCAATAGAGTCAAAAAGATTAGTGCACTACATCACGTGGAACAAAGAGGGAGAAACAAGCCAAAAAGGAGAGAGAACAACACACACACATAAACTAAAGGGAACAAAGCCAAAACTCCTAGCTAAGCTATATACAAGATGAAAGGCAAATGAGCTTATGGATTATATAATTTTAAGTGTTGCCCACCATAAGGAAGCGGCATATGTGTGCCATCTAAGTATGCCAGATAGAATGAATTTGTACCAAAGACTTGCCTTATCTGGAAAGGTCCTCTCCAAAGTGAATCAAATTTGCCATGTAATCCCTTTGGTTCTCTTCGTTTATCCCATAATAGGACAAGATTGCCAACTTGAAAAGACCTTTCCCTTTCTTTCCAATCAAACAATTCTTTCACTCGCATTTGATGTTCTCTAATCCTATCCACCACTGTTTCTCTCTATTCTTCCATCTTAGTTAAGTACAATATCTGTTTTTCCAGTGCATCTCTAAACTCATGATTTTCGACTACTTCTTGCAACTTAAGAGAAGCTAACTCCAATGGAATAGGTAGTCTAGCTTCTGCACCAAAAACTAATTCGAATGGAGACATCTTGATAGCCTACTTCTTCGTTGTATGATCAGCCCATAGTGCTTCATATAGATACTTATGCCACGTTCTCTGATTTTTATCAACTAACTTGTGGAGAATAGTGATGTAATTCTTATTGCTCACTTCAGCTTGACCATTTCCCTGAGGATAATAGTCAGATGCATGTGAAATTATAACTCCATACTTGTAACAGAAAGCCGATATTTCATAAGAGGAGAAATTGGTAGCATTATCGGTGATGATTTTTTGCAGAACTCCATATCTTACAAGAATGTTTTGTTTGATGAAGTCACAAACTACATCTGATGTTGTTTGTCTAACTGGAGCTACTTCAATCCACTTGGTGAAATAGTCAGTGGCTACCAAGATGTGAGTATGACCCGCACTGGAATGAGGATGAATTGGACCGATAAAATCTAGTCCCCATTGCTGAAATGGTTCTTCAATAATCACAGGTTTCAAAGGTAGGGCAGCAAGTTGTACTCTTCCCTTAAAGTTTTGACATGAATCGCATCTCTTTACCTACTCATCTGCATCTTTGAACATTCCAGGCCAATAATAGCAATTTCTCAATATTTTGAAAGCCCTTACTGAGGAAGAAAAGTGCCCTCCACAAGCTTCATTATGAAAGAATTGAAGGAGCTTCTTTCTTTGTTCTTTGTCTACACACCTGAGAAATGTACCATCTATTCCTTTTTTATAAAGAACATCACCCCAAACAATATATTTAGTAGCCTTTAACTTGATAGTCCATTTCTCCCTAGGGGTGAGATGAGTAGGACATTCTCCGTATGTGAGAAAGTGTGCTATGTTAGAAAACCACTCATCCGTGGTGCTGACAAATAAAACCAAAGGTAGTTCAGACTCTTGAGCAACATTCTCGTTATAATTATTCTTAGCTATTAGCTTACACAACCCACGCTCGTGAACAAGCTTGGCTGGTTTGATATCGATATCATACTCTTGAACCTTTGCAATCCAAGAGGCTCACTTGCTAATACCAATTTCTTGTTGTGAGAGTATGGTCTTCAGTGCAGTATCTGGGACACACACTATAGAATGAGAATTTAGAACATAAAAGAGAAATTGGTTCATAGCCTTGACCACTGCATAAGCTTTCTTTTCAACTGAAGAATACTTCAATTCACGCTTTTTCAGTGGAATACTCATAAAAGAAATTGGTTCTTCAATGTTTTCATTATGATGTTGGGTCAATATTGCGGATAATGTAGTGTCAGAAGCATAACAATATACATTGAAATCTTTGGAGAAATCTGTATAAACCAATGTAGGTGCATTCGCAATAGCTGACTTGATCTGATTGAAAGCCCTTTTTCCTTCATCTGACCACTTGAATGTGGCATCTCCTCTCATCATCTCAACAATGGAATTTGTAATTTTTGAGAAATCAGGAATGAACCTTCTTATAAAATTAATCTGGCCAAAGAAAGAGTGAACACCAGGATTACCAGAAGGTAACGGTAACTGCTAAATCGCTTTGACTCACTTTGGATCAATATGAATACCTTCTTTCGAAACAATGTGACCTAACAATTTCCCTTCTGTCAGTCCAAAAATGGATTTCTTTGGATTCAATGAAATACCTTGTTGCCTGCAACGTTGTAGCACACACTCCAAATGATAAGCATGTTCTTCTCGTTTCTTGGAAAAGATGGTTAAATCATCTAGATATACAACAATAATTTTATTTCTTAAGTCACCAAAAGAAAGATCCATTGCACGTTGAAAGGTGGCACCAGCATTAATCAAACCGAAAGGCATATGGTTATAGGCAAAGGTTCCCCACAGAGTAGTGAAAGCTGTCTTATGTTGATCATCTTGTTCTACACCGATTTGATTATATCCAGAAAAACCATCAAGCATCGACATCATCTCAAAACCAGAGACAGTTTGAAGGAGATGGTCCATTACTGGTAAGGGATAGTTGTCTTTAAGAGATGCTTGATTGAGATTGCGAAAATCAAAACAAATTCTTATCTCACCATTCTTCTTTCTGACAGGCACTATGTTTGCAACCCATGTAGAATGATGGATTGGGTAAATGATTTTAGCCTTTAACATTTTATCTATTTCCGCAAAGATTGCATCTGCTATCTTTGGATTGAATTGCCTTTGTTTTTGCCTGAATGGGGGTGAATCAGGCTCAAGAGGAATATGATGCTTAAATTCACCATTCATAAACACTTTGAGATCATCATAGCACCATGCAAATACATCAATATAGCTATTCGACAAATCAATGATGACTTTTCTTCCCTTGTGGGACAAGCATTTTCCAATTAAAACAATCTTGGGATCATTTTCAAAACCAATATTTACTTTTTCTGTATCTGGAGAACTTGAGGGCTTCTTTACATCATTCTTTTCAAACTGATCATTCTTATCAAAGAGGCTCTCAAGAGTGACTAATCCCTTAGGAATAGTATTTCCCTTTAGTTGCAAAATCTCTAATTCTTTATCTTCTTCTTTTATATTTTGTTGGCTTATCAAAGAATGATTACCATCAAAGAACAAATTTGAGAAGGTTCTGGTGCCCTCTAAAAATGAGATGATGTGCTTATCATCATCAAAAACTTGCCAATTTTGATTATTATCTTGTACACTGAGTTGGTAGATCATTTCCACTATATACACATCTTTTTCAAACTCAGGATGAGGAAGTAACAAGGAGGCTGAAACAGCAAGAGAATCTGCCTTTGTATTTTGTTCTCTTGGGATGGCTTGTATGGAGAAAGCATCAAAACTTTCGATCTCATCCCATACTTTGTTTCGATAAGACTTGAGCCTTTTATTCTTAGTCTGATATTGACTTCTCACCTGGTTGACAACTAGTTCAGCATCTCCCATAGCTTGTAACTTCTTGATTCCTTTTTCTTTGGCAAATTCTAAGCCTAGAAGAAGAGCTTCATATTTTGCCGTATTATTGGTAGTGTCAAATGCGAGCTTGTAGGCTTTAGGAAACTTTTCCCCTTGAGGAGATATCAACACCACACCAGCACCTGAACCGGAAGATGAAGAACTTCCATCAAATTGCATTACCCAAAGTTCTGAGGATATGTTAGGAGCCAAAATTTTAGGAACATTTTCCTTCTTTGATGAGATCATATATGTACTTGGGCCAGTCTCAACATATAATATTTCAGCTCTTGGATCATCAGATTTGACAACTGTGTATTTGGCTTTAGGTTCTGGGTCTAATCCGACTTTATTGTTGCCAAGAGGTATCAAGGCATGTGACCAATCTAATTGAATCTCTCCACTAAAATCTTTACAGAAACTATGGCTTAAGAGCATACCATAGCTGGCTGGAATATCGGCAACCAAGATGTTAAGTTTCAACTTCTTTTGAGGGTGAGCAGCTAAAACAACTTGAGCATCCTTAATTTGTCCGACCAAGGGTACTTACTTTGATTCCATTGAGAACACTTTACCAGTAGGTTTATTTAAAGATAGGCCTAGTGCATGAGCAACTTTGGAAGGCGTTATGTTATCAGATGCACCAAAATCTATAATACAGTTACTCAACTTACAACCTGCAATGTATAAGGAAATATAGAAAGGATCTGGCTTATTAGAAAAGGAAGTAGCAACAAAAGATGATTCCTTTGAAATGAACCCCTCTTGCTCATCCTCATCAAAATTCTCTCCTGATTCTTGATGTACGTCTGAGTGAGGTTGCTTGAAATCCTTTTTGATACAATGCACCAATTTATCCAATTGCTGCAGATTCTTCTTAAGATACTCAAATTGAGAAATTTGCACCTTAGTCTTTTTACAATATTCAATGAAATCAAAAGAATCTTCAAAAGAGGAATCACCATGTTCAACTTCTTTTTCAGCTTTTCTTGATGATCTCAGTTCTTCTTTACCTTGTTTCCTGGAAAGAATTTGCTTAGGAACCTCATCCACCTCTTTATCTTTCGTAGCTAACTTAGCTTTCTCCCCGAGCTTTTGGCGCCAATTCTTTGTAAACACATTACATGAATGATTATTTATGTCACTATCTTTCTCGTTTTCCTCGCCAGACTCATATTCTAAAAAGTTGACTGTAGGTGGACCAAACTATTGATTAGTTTCATCTTCAACATATTCTTCAATCTTTTCACTGGTCTGGTTCATCTGCATAAACCTAGTCATCTCGGGACATGAGGCTCCATCATGGTCTGTTGTGAGATGAAAATCACACATTGCAGCAATTTGACGATTACTTGTAGATGGATGCTCAATCGCCAACCTTGGTGTTGGAGTTGGTAGCTTTGGTTGCCGGTTTTGTTGATATGGAATATAATTTCTTCTAGGAATATCTTGGTACAGAGGTGGTGGATTCAGTGTTAATTGCTTCTTCAACTAAAGTAAATCATTAGCTAGCTTTTGAATCATTGGATCGATAGGTGCAGGATTGGCTTGTTGAATTTTTCCTTTCTGTAATTCTTTATTCCACTTTCCAGCACTCAATAGGTCATCTTCAAATTCAATGGCTAACCTTTGTGCTGCAGCGAGAACAACTACTCGTCCTCTTCTTATTTGGAAACTAATGTCAGGAGGTTGTGCATTAATGAAGAAACATTTTGGATTTTCCTCCGTAGGCCTCTTATCAGCTGCTAATTTATTGACTATTTTGTTGAAACGAGCCAAAAAATCTCTCATAGGTTAATGCACTTCTTTCTTCATTTGGGTTAATTGAGCAAGAAGTAAATGACCATCATCTATAGTTTTAAATCTTTCTTTAAATTTTTGTAACAGAGTCGCCCAATTGGTAATGGAACCGGATGGTAACTGATTAAACCATTCAGCTACGGCATCAATTAGAGTTTCAACAAAAAGTCATACAGAAACATCCTCATACTGAACTCCGAGGATTGCGCATGTAGTAAAGAAAGCACTAATATGATCTTCTACAGTGACTCTTCCATCTCCTAAGAACTTCGGAAGATGCTTGCTTGAACCTATTGGCAAATCATGCAATTGATTTCCTAAAGCTAGAGGGCCTATGGTAGCACCCCATGGAACTGGTTGTGGATGAGCCATGATTGGTTGTGTAAAGTTAATAACAAGAGGAGGAAGTAAAGTTAAGGCTTGGAAAAATGAGGAATGAGCACTTGCTTTCTTTGGCGAAGAAGGTCTACTAGTAGACTTAACTTTCTTTTTATAAGTGGTAGAAGGTGTGGAAAAATCAACCTTGTATAGTTCAGCAAAATCAGGGTCAATGATACCCTTGCTTCTATCACCTCTAGTATACCTTTTTCTTGCCAACGTGCTTACTAATTACCTTGCTTGTACTGGACTTGCATACATCAAATATTTTGTCTTTTTCACCTAGGAAGCACAAAAATTCTCTTAATGACAATAAGTTCTTGTATAGGATGTACTCGCCTAAGAAAGTAATAATTCAACTTCTTCCACCAACACTTGATGCACTTGTTAGTATTTTGGATCAACTTGTCATATTCTAGGTTGTCTTTGATTTGGTTGCTGATTTAATGCAATCAAGAACACACGAGGAAATCTTTCCACTATTCTTTCATGGACCGCCACTGGATTCTGAGCTTGTCTTTCTTCTTCTACCAATATAGCACTTACTCTTTGATATTCAGCCCTACTTCTTCTATTCCTCCAAGCTAAAGTATCCAATTGCGAAATTATATCTTCTTTCTCTGCATGAATCCAATCAAGATTCGGTTGTAGCACAAGGAAGAGGTTCTCATGTGGAAGAACCATCTTGTTTCATGATAGGCAAGTAAAAACAATATCAAAGCAAGTGTCTTCTTGTTTCGATTTCAAATCCCCAGCAGAGTCACCAAAAATCTGTTGGTAAATGATTTTCTTGCTTTAAGAAACTTTCTTGAAAAACTCTGTTTTGCCTTCTATTTAGCAACAAATCGTTCACAACAGTTGAAGAATCACAAAGAAATGGTAATTCTTCTCTGCATTTGAGAGGGGCAGCTCCCTCGTATAATGAGGGTATTTGGATTTTAAAATTTTTTAAAGAACGAACAATAAAGAAAGATTGAACACCGTACAAGCTATGAATCTAGATTAAAATAAATTCCATATAATCAAGTTTGAGATACCACAAGTTGAAATAAAACTTCTTCACATTCAATGTTAAAGGGAAAGCATCAAGTAATCATCAATTAAACATAAGATCATTGATAATAACCCATGAGAATAAGTTGAACACACATCCAAATTGATCTCTATTGCTTAATTGCTTGAATAACACTATCCAAGTTTCTTATACAAAGCTTGTGAAAAGGTGGAATCTCCCACATTGAATAATAATGAGGTATATATAGGTGAAGTGGTAACCACCTGAGGTAACTACCCTAACCACCTTTATAACTACTTTATAACTTCCTCAACTACTTGAAATAACTTCCTCAACTTTGGGAAAAATAACTACTTAGAATAACTACCCAAAATGAGAACTTAGGATAACTACCTCATATGAAAAGAGCCAAGATTATCTTTTATTACAATACAGAAATAGAGATGAGAGAAAGGAAACTCGATAATGAGAGTTATTTACAAAGAAAGACAAAAACATGATGCAAGTAACACAACAAAAATGAAGACTATACAAAATGCATCTCTCCAGTTATTTTAAGCTAACTCCTTGCGCTGACGATGAGGTTGTCGCTTCTGTAGGCACATTATGTTGTCCAGGTCCTTTGTCTCTGAAGATTTTGAAAAGTCGGATGGCTGAAGTGACAGATTTTCCTTTGTGAATTAGGATGTTGGCTATTATCATTTTCCATGTCTTCAAGTTTCTATGAATGCCACTTAGTTCTGTCACCATGCTGAGTGTCTGAGGCATAGAAGTTCTCAAAGAATAGTAAATATCAATCAACCTTTCGATGGTATTCTCACTTAATTTTGTCCTATGAAAAAGTTGTTGATCTACCATGTTCTGGAAGCTATTCTTTAACACCTGCAAGTCTTCCATCATTGTCACATTTGGGAGAAGAGCAGTGAGTTTTCCTTGGAGTTTGACACACACTTGATCACATGAAAGCATGAGCTTTTCTAACTCTGATGAAACTTGATCTATGATCACTAGTTTCCAGTTAATGCTTTCTGTCCATGTCTCTGGGTAATCTTTTTCATTACTAGGCAAGATTTTCTCGGTTGCAAGGGTGTCCATTCCAATTTCTATCATTTGTTTAAAATCATTCACAATTTCTTTCCAAGCTGCCTCCTCTTTCTTGACATTCTTCAAGTCTTTCTTAATAGTATTTTTCTTTATTAAGGCCTCATCATGGATAGATTTTGCTTGGACTAGGAATTCACATGCGAGAGTTTTGACCTTTTCTACCCAACCTTCAGTTACCTTTCCATAGGCTTGATATTTTTGAAGATTATCCATAACATTCTTTTCAATTTCTCCTTTTGGTATCAATATAGTTGGCTAGCGATCTACACTGAGTGGCATAGTGGAGGTATCAACTACGGATCTCAAGTAAGAAGACAAAGTGTGCACTTGTTGTTTCAATTGATCTTTGGATTGCTTATCCTTTTCACCTCTCTCCACCATTCTGGCTGCCATCACATTAAAGTTCTGTATATCAGACTCATGAGAAGAAGGTCCCATATCAATCTTCGTCATGACAAAGTCCGCAGAGGTGGCCTCATTTGTATCCTTCTTAGATATGGGTTGAGCAATCTCTAAGCACATATTCTTTGAATTTGGATCAGTCTTTATTCTTGAGGATACTTTGAGTTTCTCTGGTTTTTCAGCTCTTTCAAAGAGATCAGATATGCTACTAAATTCAGGTACCACTAGCTTTTCTACCTTCCTCTTCTTCAATAGACTTTGTTCTAACCATGGGAAAGAAGAATTTTCTGTAGACTCTTGGATGATTTCTTGTCTTGCTACCATTGTTGTTGTCACCTCTCTGATTTCTTCAAATTGATCACTTGGATTGCTTGGAAATGATAAATCCATGACTAAAGTATTTTGTTGTGCTTCTTGCCGTGAGGATTCAATAGGAATGGAGGGAGATATGGAATGCATTCCATCATCGAATCTTGTGTCATCCAGAATTTCCACTGGAACTTGATCCTTTACTCAATTTGCAATAGAATTTTCTTCTATGTCTTTTGCTCTGGATTTCTTCCTCTTTTGTAGAGGTTCATCACCACATGTGTTCTGAAGATTGTTCCTCCTTGGAGGGTCTTCATCTCCATCACTTCCTTGAGTATTCTAGTAAGAAGGAGTATCCCTACCTGGAGTATGGGAAGAATGCAGTGACGTAGAGCTCTCAAGCTGACTTCCTTTCCTTCTTGGAGTTTCCTTTGTTGGTCTAGTAGCAATCATTTGAGCAATCTTCTTCTTAATCCAGGCTTCAGAATTCTTGATTACAAAACTTGTTCTTTCTCTGACATCTCTCATTTCTAGATCTGCCCAATTCAAATTGGGAAGTGGCTAGGACTGGACTTGCTCAAAATAGATAGGATCAATCAAATCAGATCCATCATCTTCAATTCCTTCTATGGTCCAATCCATCTTGAAATCATTCATTTGCTTCAAAGTCAACCTTGTCCAATCTCTTTTTCTAACCTCAAACTCATCTTCACAATCCTCCCAAAAGTCTTCAAGATTAGGAAAATGAAAATAGCCAGGACCTAACTTTAAGCTATTCTTGACATAATCCTTACTATCAAAAGGAAATCTCATCTGATATGGATACAAGTTGACCTTGGATTAAGCTTTTCCTGTCTCATCTGCTCTTGAACTTGACTCACATCTATAGTGCCCGAGACAAATGGGAAAGGCTACCCCTTTATTCTTTCTATCTCTACATTTCTTTTGAACTGAAACCAATTGCCAACAAAGCTCAACTAAAATGAGCTTATCATCAACATATCTGGGTAGCTTGTGTGGATAACCTTCAAATCCTCCTACTCGAAGATAGGTAAATCTCGGAAACTGGATGAAGAAACTTCCATATTTCTTTATCAATTTAGCGGCTTCCTTTGATATTCTGGTGGCAATGTCTCCTTGTAATAAACTTACTACCCACATTGTGAAAGCATCATTCACCCGCCTGAAATACACAAAGCTTTCCTCAAGTTGCAATTGCTTTTAATAATGGTAAACTTGAGTTTCTTGATTTAGGACACCATTACTACTTAACCCTGGCCATGACCTCAAATTAGCAATAGCATATATCAAGTAAGAGATCATATGGAAGCGTTGACTTGTTTTGAAGTGCACTAACTGGTCATGTATGCAGTTGCTGATGAGATGGCCCTAGTCAATGAATTGCTTACCGGCAGATATGACTATTACGAATAGGTACATCCACATTTCGAACTCAGTGGAGTCAGGACTTCCTGTCACTCTATGGAGTAACAAAATCAAGTAACAAATTTCTTTGATGAAAAGAGAAAGATGGAGTGTTTTTGGAAGCTGAGACTGTCCTCCTCATGGTGTGACCATCCATTCTTTAGCCAGATTGTTGAGGCATTTGCTTCTATTATCCCTGAAGTATTTGTAAGCTTTTTGCTTATCGATGTGAGTGAACTTTTCCTTATATGGCAAACGAAGAATAATAGCTATTGAAATTCCATCAAGTTTGGCCATTAAGGATCCGTCTGCAGCTCTTATCTCTTTCGCATCTGGATTATATCTTTTTGAGCATTCTAGTACCAAATCTGTACATTGAATTGATATGGGAAAACATGCTGCTTCAATCAAGCCACTTCCTGCTACTCTACAAGACAATTTTGATCTGTCACCTTCCATGAAGAACTTTTTGATCTCCTGCAAATTTATGTGCCCAATCTTGGTATCATGAACCTCTGGAATCATGGTGGTGATCATCGAGGCATACTCATACTCTTGAGCCTTGTATTTCATGATGATGTGTTTTGCAGATTCTTATACTAAGAAGTTCTAAAGCATCTTTTTATTACCAATTGCAGCAAATTGGAAATTTGTAAACAATGTTTAAAAATATCTCTTGACTCCCTCTTATCCCATAGGGTTGAAAGCTTGAAAGATCATTTAAAACAACACCGTGCTACTGTTAGAATCATTGCATTACGTTTCTTTGGGATAGTTTATTAAACAAATCATATCTCTCATTCTCCATATTTCATGATATCTGACACAACTCCTCCTTCAATCTGTATTTGGAAAGAATACTTATAACATATTTAAAGTTCCTTGTGATAGCGAGCATAGGTTTTGAAGTAAACCAACCCAGTATTCTTCAATGCATGAACGATATCGATTTGAATTGAAACTTACATAAGTTCCTCTTTAATCACAAGGAAGTCTTTAAAGCTCTTTTATTACACATTACTCTGCTAGTGCAGAAAGTAATCATGCATATCCATTCTTTACGTTTGGAGAACCCTCTTCCTATAGCAGGTATCTATAAGATGACATCTTATCAGAAATGCTGCAAGTCGAAGTTTATTTCAAACTAAAACAAATCTGACAGAAACCTTGCCTTGCGATGTGAGACAAATGGCATCACCAAAATACAAACAAAAGCAATATCATCGATGGCTAAGGGGAAACAATATCGCCTAAGGTGGCAGAATACACATTGCACTTTCTGAAACCTTTATCAACATATTCACATTGTGCAGCAATAACAATCATGTGCTGAGAATGACATCTCCTCAAGGCATGCTATGGGAGCAAGGAGATTACTGGCAGAAAATCATGGAATTCGCTTGTAGGCTGGCGGAATACTTAGTTCATTTGCTTGAGTATTTCTAACGACTTATCAACATACCCAACATCTTCAATACCTGCGAGTGGTCTTCAATACCTATGAGTGGAGTTAGAGAGCACGATAGGATGCATATCTATCGGCATGCAAAGCAAATGGCGGAAGTACTTAGAAAACTGATTTTTGCCTTCCTTCCTGGCCACGTGGTGTATTCAGTCCGCCAGATGGACATTCAAGGGGAAGGCGTTGTCTTTCAAAACACTCTCATATCGCCGCTGAAAACTAAGAAGTTGAGGTGTATCGGCATCTTGCTAATGTTGGCTAACTCACCCAAAGCATGAAACCATTACATGACTTTGAGTTTCCTCATATTATGCGTAAGAACGTATTGGTAACTTGATGATTTTTACCAACTTGATGATAATTTCTAATTCGTGACCCGAAGTTGGTGTTCATTGGTCCCTTTAATCATTTTACCATGTTGCCGCTAACACTTGGTCAACTGCCAGTTTAGACCGCCGATGGTGTACATTTCCCAAGTGAGTAGTTTCTAGTGTAAGAACCTTATTATCATTTAAACCATTCTTTGAAGTGCCTTATCTCCATGCCATGAAAACCCACAATCTATATTTCAAATTCGATTATATAATACAGTTACCACATTACATATCACAAGGATGGATAAGGGTGCGTCGGCAATGAAGTCTGCCCGAGTCATTTTACTCTCTTTCAAAGCCAAAAATTAGTAGTCAACCATGGAATGAGAAGACCATCCCTATCATAGGCATATTCACCTCTTGTGTCCTTGGTACATTTACAAGGCATTGTTGATAGTAGGTTTTTTGTTTTCCTCAAGGGGTTTCTAAATTCCTTGAATGACACGAACATTAAAACAACTTCAAGTTTCTTTTCTTATGACCCATGACATAGGCTAAAATGGCTTTTAATTAATGTGTGAAAATAATTGATCGGTTAAACCTCTTGACTTCGTCAAATGAGAAGAAATCACACATATTCATGGTTTGCATATATTTATTTTTCTTTGAAAATCGTTATTGACTCAAATTGTCTAACACAAGAATTCCAACAATTTTCAATTCTCAAGAAGTAGGGTTAATACACCTATATTTTGCAAGCCTGTTCTATTGAATTTATGAATTTGTAGGTTTGATTTGGGTTGTGATTTTGAGTGACACATACTGCTCGTTTCCCAATATTTTGAGGCCCATTTTGTTGAAATAAAAAAAAATTCCAAAAAGAAATTATTGGGTGTGTCAATTATGTATCCATTACGAAGATTTGTAGACCCATTTAAGTGAAATGATTTTTTTTGTTTTCTTTTTTTTGAGTTTTGGGTGTGTGGTAGTTCACCTATTTCAAAGGTTTAAAGATCTCTTTTGTTGAATTTTGGACTAGCAGTGATTCAAACCTTGGACCTGTTGAACTTTAGGGCATGAAGTGGTTGGTTTTAGGGATTTTAATTGCCTTCGTCTCCTTTCTCAAAAATTTCATTGAAATTATTGTAGTGATTCTCCAAATTTTTTCTTATAACAAAAAGATTCTTGGTGGATAAGTCGAGTGGTGGGATTCAATCTAATGGCAATAAAAGTGCCTTCCATAGAACTTAGACTAACAGTAAGTTGGCAAGGAAGAATAGGGATAGTCCACCCTCCACTAGTGCTAACACTATTGATCAACATATGATTTAGATGACAATGGATACAACCAAGACAACTCGCTCCCCTAAGGTATGTGTTATTTTATCTTTTAACATTGATTTAGGGCTTATGCATCATTTTGGTTAGATCTATGTCAGATTCACAAACATCATATCATGAAAATTTGATTTTTAGGTCAAGTCCTTTCATGTATAAAGGATCTTGAATCTCTCACTATTATTCAATAGGATGTCTTTTTCTATAACTTCCAAGATGGTCAAATTTGAGGCTAGGGAAGATAGGGTACCAAATTTATAACAACTTAATGTGGATGATTTTCATTTTCATAAAATACGTTGTGGTCTTTATTTGCTAAGTAAATCTCTCCAACTTTTATAGTTTTTCTGTCAAAAATTTGCCATTAGCATTTGCTTGGAAGTTTCTACGGTGTTCAGAAAAACCATTTTGTGAAAACCTAAAATCATTGCACGTCATGATACTCTATTTCTCTGAGGAATTCTGTTAAACAGTTCACATGCCTTGTCTACGCTTGCACATTTTGCATACATATCAACCAGATCATTTTAAACCATAACATTTAAGCCCTGAAATGAGGGTTATCAAAGCTACTTACAGAGCCATGGTCGAATGGATAACTTAAGGGGCCAAATCCTCACCATAGAAAGAAACAAGGCAAGAAAGTTGCAGAGTTTGTAGCTACTCTTGCAAAACAAGAAAGAGACAACGATCAACGTGACAATGATCAACGCGACTCCTTTGTAAAAAAGGAAAGAGACAACGATAAAAAATGGTGAATATATATATATATATATCCGTATATCCGTGTATGTGTGTGTGTGAGAATTTGTAAAATACATTCCAACTACAAGTCTACATTAAATCATCTACAAATGTTCTTTAGTAAATTATAATCTTCCTTACAATCATTTCATAAGAAAATTAAAACATTTTATATAGAAATATTTATTTCTGAAATAACTTATACTATGTAAATTACTTTCTAAATTAGTTTAAAAAATAAATAAATTATAGTATCTTTCTACTAAAAATAACTTGTAGAATTTATTTCATAATCTCTGAATTAATTTTACAAAAAAACTAAAAAAAAATTCAAACTCCCAACTCCCAACTCTAGTGAATATTTAAAACGTTACAAAATCCACACTATTTGGTGAATATTTAAAAAACTTATTAAAAAAGAGTTCAAAAATACACATTATGCAGAAATTTTAGGTGGATATTTAATTTTTTTTTTAAATTCTATAATTCCTAGCACCACTCAGAAACTAGTTTCTCCGGCATTGAAATGGTTTTGTTCATCGAAATGGGAAATGGTAGGGTGCCATCCCATTTCTTAATAGAGGTATGCATGGATTAATGTGTTTTTCATTAATCTTGTGTTTATAACATTAATTATTATTTTTTATTTGTTAAGAATGGGAAGGGCATGGACTTGTTACAAGCTAGTCATAAAGGCAAGTGAATCAAATCTCACAAGATGTGAAATTGAACAAAACCACCAAAAAAGGTGCCCTAGGAACTAAACAAAAAAAAAAAATCTAGTAAAGGGCCAACCAACAACTAGTTGTTAAGGAACATTAGGTTCTTAATAGCCTTTCATTATTTTTGGAGAAACTTTAGTGATATATTAGTCTATGTATTAGTGATTTGTTGATTATAAGTTACCCTTTCTATTAGTCTAAGCAATTTTCATTCACAATGTGGAAATGTCTGAATTTATCTATGCTAAAAAATAGGTGTCAAATGAAGATTACTTTCAAAACTAAAGAGGGTTTAAGTCCCTTAGCTTAATATTACTTTCAAATCATCCACCAACAAATTCAAGTTTAAAATCCAAAAAAATAATGAATCCTTAGAAGTTACAATCTATTAATTCCTTCATCTATCGTAATCCCACAAACTTAATAGTTCCCAAAATTCACATGCAATCTAACCTAAATTTCTATCCATTTCAATTTATAACACGTCCTTAATATTGTTGAACAAGCACTCAAATCTGACAACTGACACTGCTCATCCACTAATATCTATAGGTTGATACCAGGTTGATCCCTAAAATGGATAGTGAAAAATCTAAAATCTTGCTTCAGCGTCACTATAATTATCAGACCCATGTAAGTTTCATCACTTACAAGCCAATGCAAGAAAAATAAAGAGCAAAAAGAACTATCAAAAACATGAGCAAGAAAATCAATATCAAGAAAAGAAAAATGCAAAGAAATGCAATATCAAAATGCTTGGCTATGGGAACATGCAAGTAACTCCATCAGGGCTATGGATGCCCGGCTGGCAATAGAGCAATATTTGTGAGATTACAACGATAACCTTGCCGGGGCTATGGGTGCTCACTGGTAGCGAGGCTCTATCCAAGATTCTTTTGAAGTCAAGGTAACTCATGTAGATAGCCATGCTGGATTCTGAGGACTACAATGATCATATGAGCCAGAATGAACACAATTGCACACACATGGGTAATCAAAAACTAAATACCTTGATCCAGTTTGGGATTCTTCTTCCCTTTTGAGTCTACTTCCTAGTTTCTAGGTATGTTCAGTTGAATTTTTCAGAGGTTCTAAGTGTGGGTTGGGTCTCTATCTTTGAAAAGTTTTGGAACACTTATTCAAGTGGTGCTAAATACTGTGACAATCTTACATATCACCTTTTTGCAAATGGAAACCTCAATGCTTGGGGGCAAAGTTCATCCACTCTATTCTTCCTACCATATCTCCCATTATCATTCCTCTAATATCAATTACCCTTTCTAAATTCATCCAGTTCTTTCTACAATTTTTCTTCACTTTATCCATACCATCTATGCTATCTATTCATTGCTTCTATCATCTAGTGCTATCTACAATATTTCTACACCTTATCCATATCCTCTAACCCATATCCCTTATCCTATCTATTCATTGCTTCTATCATCCAGTGCTATCTACATTCTTTCTACACCTTATCCATATCCCTTATCCTATCTATTCATTGCTTCTATCATCTAGTGCTATCTATAATCTTTCTACACCTTATCCATACCCTCTAACCCATATCCCTTATCCTATCTATTCATTTCTTCTATCATCCAGTGCTATCTAAAATCTTTCTAAACCTTATCCATATCCTCTAATCTATATCCCTTATCCTATCTATTCATTACTTCCATCATCCAGTGCTATCCATATCCTATCTCTATCCATATCCCCTTTTACATCCTTGATCTTGATCAAAACTATGGACAAAAAATCCATTTCCACTTCAATGGTTTAGTCATCCATTCATAATATTCCTTGTCTTGCTATACATTGGGGAAATCAAATACACCTTTCTTCTAATCCAAATATTCAAAAATTGAAATATCCAAAAACTCAAAAAAATCGAAATATCCAAAAAAATCAAAATATCCGAAAACTAAATATCGACAAATTCAAATAAAAATTGAAACTAAAAAAACATGAAAGCATGGACCATTCATTCATTACTTGAAATTGGAATTGAACAAAATATCTACTTGCAAGATGTTTTATTGACAAGAATACATTCCAAATAGCATGCATGCTTACTTATGGTTCTTAATTTTGGCTTATCATATCTCTTGAGCACCTCCAGAATGTATTATGACTAAGAAGCAAGGAAGGAATGTGATGTTTTATTTGTCTGCTATCTGTGAGTGAAGTCTTTTATCATGCAAATTTGTCCTACAAAGCAATCAGGTGGCATATCGCTGAGGGCATTTCGGATTTGTATGGGACAAAGGTTAACTCTTGTCTGTTTACGCAAGAAACACTTAGGTCGTCTTGGTTCAATTATACCTCAACGCTTGTATCATCTTGCAATATCAAAATCCATGTAAGTTATAATCAGGTCATTATGGTTCAATTATACCATGATGCTTGTATCAACTTTCAACAAATCCAGGCTCGATGATGAAAACAAAGGACGCACCGACACTTTGATCACAATAAATGGCAACATTGAGAACGAGAATGCATATTAAGATTTGCATTAGCTGCACATCATTATCATCTTAATCTTGCATTAGGTTGCACATCATTTTTATTGCATTTAGTTTTACATCATTATCATTATCATACATCGCATTTTCAAGATACATCTCATAATCATCATCTAGTCACATTCATCATTGCATCCCTCACATGCATATCCATCACATCATCATGGAATCTTTCTTCACTTTAATATCTTCATCATTCTTCCAAACTATCTATCATGTCTTATATAGGTTGACGCTTTCTTGAAACCAGATGTTTTGATCAGCTCTTACATAGGATATATCGTTCCTGAAACCAGATGTTTTGATCAGCTCTTAAACAGGATATATCGTTCTTGAAACCAGACGTTTTGATCAGCTCTTATACAGGATATATCATTCCTGAAACCAGACACTCGATCATCCTTGTCTTATATAGGCGATATCATTTCTGAAACCAGACGCTTCGATCATCTTTGTCTTATACAAGCAGTATCATTCCTGAAACCAAACGCTCAATCATCCATGTCTTATATAGGAGGTTTCATACCTGAAACCAAACTTGATCTCAATCCAATCAATCTAATCAATCTTATCAAACCCATGCATGTCATCACTATCCACTCTTCTATCTTTCAAACAACATTCTTCTTCTTTCAAGAGACCATTCATGCCTTTTGTGCACAAACGATCTCCCGAGGGGGCATCATCATATCAAATCTTGACATCAATTTCATATTAGTTTCATATCAATTTTTCATATCAAATCAATTCTTCATATCTGGGGCATCATCAATACCCGTTCATCAAATCTGGGGCATCATATTGACTTTTCATATCAAATCAATTTTTCATATCCATGGCATCATATCGGTCAAATTTTGACATCATTTCTGACAAATTTTCTTTGAATCAACATGTGCACACACATCACTTCAAAGAGGGGGAAAATGTAGACGTATAAAAATGGCCACTTTCTTAAGTGAATATTTAATATTCATTTTAACTTCATTCCACCATTTAATTAAATTAAATTTAATTAAATTATTCACATTCATCTATTTGATTAAATAAGTTATTCAATTTATTTAATTAAATTCACCTAAGCCTTTTCTACCCCTTTAATTAAATAAATCACTTTATTTAATTAATTTCCCTTTGTCCCCTTTTAATTAAATTTACATTTAATTAAATTATTCCTTGCAAGTAAATAAATTTAATTTATTTATTTTAATCCCCCACTTGCATTTATGAAAATTGCATCTATTTTAGTTGAAACAAAAGTAATTTATTTTAATTAAAATTACCCTCCATCCACTTGCAAAATCTTACATCTCCCACTTGCCTCTCTAAACCCCCTTCTAGATTCTTCTAATCACTTCTAAATTAGCCTAACCCATCTCCTAAATATTGTCGCATCCCTAAACAAAGGGAAGTCACTTCTCAAACCCTCAAAGTCTTTGAAAACCATTAAAGGTTTTATGTCTTCAACAAGTTAACCTTGAAAGTCTTCCAAACCATTAATGGTTAACTCAACCTTCTTGCATGATTAGAGACTTTCTCTCTAACTCAACCTTCATCTAACCCAAGGGTCTCATCAAGCATTCATTGCTTTGACCATGGTTATTCCTTTAACCCTTGCACAAGAGTTTATCCTTTTGGTAAAATTTTTGTCTAATGGATAACCCTAACCTAACCTTAACCTTACCTCCTAAGGTAACCTACATGTCCTCTAAAGAATTTAAGGCTTCTTACATCTCCTCTCAATCAGTCTCTTGTTGACAATTGTCACCATTTCATTGGTGAGAATTGTAAACATGGATTGATTAACTTTCAATCCTAGCCCTTGATAAGATTATTTAATCTTGACCATCCATTGCCCTGTTTTCCCTATAAATAGAGCCCATTCCTTCTTCAAAATGATCAAGTCTTTGTGCATCAAACTTATAATCTCATAACATTAAGCATATTATCTCTCTTTGGCAGAATAGCATTTTAGATCATTTTGATAGCATTATAATCTTAGATATATCATGTTAATCTCATATCATGTTAGCTTCATCTTAGTATCATTTTCATACTAGTTTAAGCTTCATATCAATATCTTGCATCCTATCATCATCTAGTTTCATATCTAATTCATCACTAGGGTCTTGGTTGCATTCCATTTAGATCTTAGAATCATTTAAATCTCATTCTTTAGGTTGTTATCTTAAAGAATCAAATGCTCTTCCAGGCTAAGAGCCACCTTGAATCTTGAAGATCCTTGGATATAGAGGAACATGGAATGATTTTAAAGAGTTTAGATTCATTTAACTTGTTTTGTTTGGATTTCTAACCTCTAATGCAATGTTTCATGTGTGTGTTTGAATTGTTTTCTCCTCTTGTAGGTTGATACCACATTCCAGGCATACAATATCTATAATAAGAATTTTGATACTCAAATATTATTTATTTATATTGAATGATACATTTATACTCTCTATTCTATAAAACACATATACATATCCATATACATATACATCTAAGAATTTAAAATAATTATATGTTTTTAATTATGTATATTTCAAATATAATTATTTAAATATATTAATTTAAAAATATCAATGTCTAAAATTTTGCAGCTAAATCTTCTTATCATGACAATGAATTGGGATATATTTGTTCCTTGAAATTGAGGATTTATTCCTTCCACCACTCCAACATATCCTACAAATAATAGATAAACATTCATATTTAAAAAAGGAAATTTAGAAAGCAGCTGTTGGTTAGGAACAGTTCTTTCTTAACAGCCACCAGCAACAACTTAGTAACGCGGATGATAGCTCTGTGCCATTTAACAAGTTAGCAAATGCACCTGTATTAAGTTAGTAAATAGGAGGCATGTAAAGAATCCATGATTATGTAACTAAGATTGCTGAAAATGCAATGTTCCTTCATATTGCTCTTATATCAGGCACCGCCTGCTATGGTTGCGTGACAATATTACACCACATGAAAGTCTTAATACCACATTCATTGTGAAAGAATTACGCGAGTATGAATCAATATAAAGCAAAAGTGGAAGGAGTTAGCAAGTATCTTTGCGCTTGGGGCAATGACGCAGCTAGTGAGGTTATAACCAAGGCGCGTCAATTGCTGGTTGAAAACTATTTCCAAACCCCCTCTTTGGCCTTCTTCCATGGGAGGCCATTGAGAAGTTTTGGAGGGCTATCTTTGAGATGGGCCACACAAATCAAAAAATAAAATGATATGTTTTACTTTTGCAATATCAATCAAATTTAGAACTTAACACAGCTTAGATGGCTGCAGATGATTTTCACGATGGGTTATCCATTAACCGACAGTTCATTTTATTGTCTCCCATCCTTAGGTATCTATACAATGAGTGCGTATGCTTCCAGACATTATTCATAGAGCTTACAATTCTAATATTGAGTGCGTACTCTTCGAAATCTTATTCATAGAGCCAACAATTCTAACGTAGGCTGAGTTCAAGCTTAAATTCAAATTTGACAATGAAGACCAGGAGTCTTTTCTAAGTAGTTATTGCTTGCCAATGAAGATAGGAGACTTTTCTTTTCTAAGTAATTATTGCTCTATTCCCTTCAAGCTTGTCCATCAATACCAACAGACTTTTTTCTGATTAGTTATTGCTTCTATTTCCTTTATGCTTGTCAATCAAGATCAAGCAACTTTTCTAACCAGTTATTGCTTCTATTCTCTTCAAATACTATATAAATATGGGGTTTGATCTTCTGAACCTTAGTAAAATGTTTGGAAATGGTACTTACATACCCCTTTTTAGATTTATAAGCCTTGTAAAGGCTATTTGTAGCTCTCTCCACATTTGTCTATAGTTGAAGATATTAACTATCATATTGGCAAAAGTCTTGTCTTAGAGCTTGGCCTCAATGATTTCAATGCATTTGGACTAGTGTGCTGAACCTAAATGGGCTCATTTTATATGGTTCATTCTCTATCAATGTCTTTCAATCGAAAACTAGCTCCAACACATGAGCATTGTTGTCTTGTTGTCCTTTTCATGGCCATCTAGGAAGCCTCAAAAATCTTTTGTAGTTGTGCTTTTGGGTATAATGATCTTGGACTTGGATCAATAACCTTTGAAAACCATTTTGTTTTTCCTCATTAGCATATGGCTTTTATAGGGGATTTCCCTTGTTCTCTAGTCTAATTATAATGTGAGAAAAAATTATGTACACATTTAGATTAGAAAACTTTCACAAGGTAATCTTTAGAACTTCAATATTGTCTAGTAAAACAACTAATGTGGTTGAATGGAGTAATTGATAAATATGAATGTGGAGATTAAAACAAAATATAAATCAAGAATGAAAATAAATATTACACAAAATATTTATATTTAGTTTATATACTAGAAATTCATTGATATGGGTGAACCTAAATGTTAAGCATGATGTTATAAACTAGAAATTTCTAATTAGAAACATATTCAATGACCCCTTTTAATATAATTGATGACCACAAATCTCCCTCCAACTCGACCCAAACATCTCTACCTTCAATTTTCCCATTTTGTGATTAGATCCATTAAATGAATATACATCACACATAAATATTTCCATGACAATATATATATATATATATATATATATATATATATATATATATATATATATATATATATATATATATATATATATATATATATATATATATATATATATATATATTTTCATAATGTTACATTATTACCATTAATGTCTTCCTAAGAGGAAGAAAGATAAAATGAATACGTAGACATAGATCTCATGTTATTCATGTATAAATATCAACTTAAGAAAATTGATATTATAGATCTAACAACTTAAACATAAATTCCATCTACATAAACAACCTAGAACTTGAAATTAGCAATATCTAAAATTCTAACATCTATTGAATTTTACATGGCTACAAATGCATCATTTAGTCAAGATGGGGAATTATTTGTCTGATTTTTTGTGTTTGGGCATAATGCAAGGGTTGTAGATGGCATGCAAACAATTTTATATGAAATAAATTAACCACCAAAGTCTACACATTGGTCATAATGACTATCCAAAGGTAAAACATATCAGAGAGCAATTGTGCATGAGGTTGTCGGGTTGGGAAAGATGACATCCACAATAGAAGATTGTATAAGGATAGGATGTTTTTTCATTCAAACAAGGTAGCATTGGTCTAACAAAATGGCCTTGAGAAACTAAAACAAGGCATGCATAAATTAATTCTGTACACCACAGTAGAATTTTTTTAAATATCTACCTTTTATGAAACTAGAATGCATTGTGTCAATGATGCCCCTACATCAATGTAATTACGAATAATAAATAAGTGGCAAGATAACACGATAAGGTCAAGTTTATTGTAAATGAGAGCTAATTTAAATAGAAAAAGATAAAGGAGATTGTGAAAGTCAATAAATATTTAAACAATTTAAATATATATAAAGATGTATTTTATGCTAATCACAATGAGAATTTATTTACAAATAATAAAGAAATGATACTTCAATGATGTGTTAATTTAATATTTTATAATCAATCTATTATAAGTAATTAATAATTTAAGTGGTTATTATATATATATAGTTAGTTGATTAGTTTTTTAGCTCATATTTTATGATACCATTTTTTCTCCTAATATTACAAAAAATTTCTTTTCTCAAACTATAAATCAACGAATTTAATAGTTCGCATAGTTTTTTTATTATGTTAAATGGGGAAGGGCCCCATATCATTATAGTTAGACTTTGATATATTTTGACAACCATAACCCTACTAAAATTTTTTTGAAAGAGGAAGTAAAATTTGTTGTCCTCTCCTATGGAGCCAAGCACCTAGTCTTGATGGATTCCCCCCCATATTTCTTTCAAGAATATTGTGATATTGTTAAGGGAGATGTTATAGATGCTACAAAGGACTTCTTCCACTTCAAAAAAATCCTTAAATAGATAAACAACATATTCTTTAATTTGATTTCTAAAGAGAACAAGTTGCCAACTTTCTTGAATTCGGGCCGATTAACTTATATAACTCCTTTTATAAAATCCTCACTAAGTTGATAGTTAATTACCTCCAACCTATTCTCTACCATTTCATTTCCATCAATAACAAAATATTTTTAAGGAAGACATAATTAGGATGTTGTTTCAAGTACTCATGAGATCCTCCAATCAATGGAGACCAAGAAACAAATAGGTATGATTTTTGAACTTTATTTGAAAGCCTATGATAAGAACTCATAGAACTTCCCTTTAATTGCTCTCCAAAGGTTTAGACTTTATAATAAATCTATCCAAATTATTAAGGAATATGTTATTACTCTAATGTCCTTCATCCTAATGAATGGAATTGATAAAGGTTTCTTTCATAATGAAACAAGACTCCCACAAGGTGATCCCCCTATACGAGGGCTTCACTTAATGAACCTCGGTTATAGCACGCGTGTTCATGGCATACTAAAGAATCCCCCTATTTTAAAAAAAATATTGCCCTAAAATCCTTTTTTGTCACCCCCTCTTAATACATAGGCTGAATTCAAAGCCCCTTATTTTCACCAAATATTTCCTTTTCTCATAGCCCGAATTAAAAACCTCTCTTATTTTCATCAATAGGAAATACATTGTACCCTCATTTTTAGGACATTAAACCCCCCAATATAAATGCATGCGATATAATATTGCCTAGCCAGTGAAGCCTGTATGTCCCCCTTCTCCCTATCTTTTCATCCTTTATGCTGAGGTTCTTGGAAAAAACGCTACTAGATTAGTTTCTTAGAATAAGTTTTAAGGTGTGACGCCAACTTACTTCCTCCCTCCTTCCTCACCCCAACAACTTGTGCATGACACTATCCATTTTGGATTATCTTCTATTTATAAAGCTCAACAATTGAATGTGATGCTCAAAAGACACCCAAATATGAACTGAAAATATTAATTATAATAAGTTTCTTATATTTATTTAATACTAAGGAGAGGTCTAGGGAAAAATTGTTAAAACACTTGGCATAATTTTTTTTATTAAAGTAAGTGGGGAAGGCCTCAACCCATTACAAAATAGATTTAAACCCTCAAAACAATAAGCTATTGTGGGACCAAACAAAAATATTACAATGAGGTAACCTAGGATTAACATTGCAAAGTTGAATCAGACCAAAACCACTAATTAATTAAAATCAAAGTTAGAACCAAGGAGTGGGACCAACAGAAGAATATAAAGTTTTATGCATTGAAAATTAGTGACCCTTTTTCTACAGATGTCCAAGATGAAACATTATTCTCTAGAGAAACAAGGAGAGTTGTGCTAGAAAATCCATCTAAACTAGTAGATGCGTTAGATAAGAAAGCCACCAAACCTAGAAGAGGAACCTAGCAGTTCAAAGAGAGGGAGTCATGAACCATGGATGGGACAAGGCTAGTGCTCAAAAGAGCACCAAAAGGATCCAAAGGAGCTCAAGAAGAACAATTTGAAGTAGAGGGAGCTCTAGGAGCATGGACCTCTCTAATAGAAATAACACTAGCTAATGAGATAGGGGTCATGGGAGAAAAAATGATGTGAGCCATCGAAGCAAGAAGATAGTTGGAGATGGGCAAGTGAAAAGTTCATAAATGAATTATAAGTAGAGTTTGACTCCACAGGTAAGACATTAAGATGAAACTATTCAATACCTTTTTGCTAGGCAGGAGAACAGTGAAGTCAAGAACCACGAGGACAAGAAGGGAGAAATGCTCAGTTGCAAAAAAACATATATACCTAAATGAGATCCCTTTAGATTCCAGGATTTGTCTCCAATGAAACTCACTAACCTTAAGAGTGATCAAAATAGGAAGTGGTTTTGAGAGGTCTAAATCCACTAAAATCTTCAAGTAGGAGATGTGAGAAAAAATTCTAGTATGGTCAACTTTGAAGTGACCTGTCTTGTTATCAATAGATTTGTAGGAAGCAAAACACCAAAAGTGGAGGGGGGGGGGGGCAAGGGAAGGCGTTGAGGGAGCTTGATCTAGGTTACAAGAAAATCAATAGGATCCACCAAAGGGATTGAAGGAGGGTGTCCAAGGGTCAAGGGATAGTGCATGTCAACCCAATTTCTAGACACCCAACAATAGAACATCATCCCTATCATCCTTAGTGTCAAATAAAATCACAAAGAAACCATGAGCATAATGATAAATTTTTACTCTACCTAACACCAATGGGTTTTAGTGCTCAGAGATCCAAGAATGCATTGTTGGAAGATATGGCCATAAACAATCAAATCTACCAATAAGCACTAGCTTCTCAAAATATAAAATGTAGTCCAACACCTCCTTGCCTAGCACTACCTCTAAAATAGAAGAGGTACAAGGGAGACATTTCTTCATCAAGGCAGAACATCTCTTTAAGGGTTTACAGAGTAGGTCAATAAAGGAAATTTTAATGCGATAATTAAAAGAGGCATTTGTTATAGAAGGGGCAAGCTATTGTTTTTATGAAGGGGACAATTCCAAGTTTGAAATGTCAACAATCGGTTTATAGACATGAGAGCCATCAGTAGGAGATCTGTGTTGCTCCTGGTCACCATGGGTGGAAGACGGAGTTTTGAATTTAGGGAGCGGGAGGCTGAGTCAGAGGCCATTGAGCTATAATGACATACTTCTCATAATGTTAAATTAATTAATTTAAGACATTTAAAATTTCTTTTTAGATTAATGAGGTATGAATAAACTAAGATAACATTAGAATGACGTATTATAAAATAGTCATATTTGAGTTATGAGCAATAAAAGGAATATCTATCCATTCAATAATATGATTAAAAAAATTAATTACGGTTATACAAAATAAATGTCCGTGTGCAAACTACTATAGATTCATAATAAATTTTATTTGATTAGAAATAGTATTTATATGCATTACCCCCCCCCAAAAAAATATCCAAACTTCATCTCTATACATATCACTGAAAATAATATAAAACATTAAAACAAACTCGAAACTATACAGCCCAAAACCCATAATAACATCATATCAATCTACAGCCCGCTCAATCTATAAGACATATGGACAGGGAATCGTCCCTTAATATTCTTTAATTCTTTGGGTATTTGCATTTGCTGTACAACATTAGACTTGTCTAAAACGTAAGCTCAAGAAACTAGGGATCAAATGCGAGGAAACAACGTACAGAGGCTAAGATTGCCGTACACAGTTTTCAAATAATGTTTTAAATCCAGCAGTTGTAAAGGCAAATTGTATTACACTAAAACAGTCAATAGCGCTGTATTAATAGAATCAGTGTCAATAATCCATTACATGGACATACTAACTATCTGGTTTTATTCTTTGTAAGCCTTTCTTCCTAGACTGGTCAGGGTCCCATTTGTAAATGACAACTCGTTTTCAATTCAAACTTGTTGACGATGGCAATTTCTTCCCCACATAACCTAATAAAAAAATATTATTTTATGTCTTATCAGTAAACGATATCTCATTTTCAATTCAACCATGTTGACAATGGCATTTTCTTTCCCACAGAACCCAATAACAAAGATTATTTTATAACTTAAAAAAGCCTTCTCTATCCTACAATGATGAGTTCCATAGCTAGTGGATAGGAATTTTTAATATCTCAAATTCAATTCTCTTCAGAATGTGGACATAAGCTGTCAATAATTCCAATATTTGAACATGGTATTTTGAATCAATTGCAAATAATTAAAACATAAATCAAATTTTATCATTCTTGGATGAACTTTTCTATCAACTTGTTCTTAGATGTGGACTTCATTACCGACGAGAACATGAAACAGATGCATATGATTTAACAGGTACTTTATAAGGTTCACATGCATCTCTAACTATGAAACTTCTGCACGTCTCTCAATTGGCCCACTGAAAATCAAGTGGCGTCTCATGGCTATAAGTACTCACCAGATCATCCATGGTTCTGCAACTATAAAATTGTAGAGTACATTTTTACTATATAGCATTGGTTTCACACACTCTGCTTAGCAAACCACCATGAAGAGAGCTGTAGCAGTGCTTCTTATTGTTATGATTCAGGTGGCACCCACCATGCCAGTTTTAATGGCATGGAATCACCACCCTACTACAGGAAAATGCCCACTTGATGCTCTGAAGCTGGGAGCCTGTGTTGATGTGCTTAGTGGCCTTGTGCACATAGGCATTGGAGACCCAATTGTAAACCAGTGCTGCCCAGTGATTGAAGGAGTTTTGGCATTGGAGGCAGCGTTGTGTTTGTGTACAACAATCAGGGCTAAGCTTCTCAACCTTAATATACTTGTTCCACTAGCACTGCAGCTTATTGCTGCTTGTGGAATGACTCCTCCTCCGGGCTTCAAATGCCCTGCTCACTAAGCCGCTTCTTAGTGTCTGAACTATTCGATTATTTGCTCTATAAGTTGCTGCTAGGATTGAGTGTACTTAGAATAACCAGAAGTCAATGGCTGTTGCCTAGATCTGCCACAGAATGTCGAGTTCAAATAGTGTAGATCAGTCCCTGCTCTCCATCTTATATGAAGTGAGTGGATAAATATTATATGTTTTCTTAGAATTAAATAAACATGGTATCTCTATTCTAGTTCTACTAAATCTGTTGGGTATAGCCTCCATTAAAGAAGTTTTGTACAACTATAGCCTAAAGAAACCGAAATAGTGTATTGTATTCTGATTTTTTTGTTCGATGAAATTTTGTGATAGAATTTTATGTGCTGTAGTGTTTCACAAGCATTCAACATTTGTACTTATATTGAAAATACTTTCTTATCATGATTATTTGATATTTGATTCTGGATTAAGGTGCTAGGCTTGGTGAATCCACTATTGGCATAGTCAATGTTTTAACTCTATTATACTTCTCATTTTTGGAGGTTGGAGTTATAGTATACAGATCGGCATATTTATATTTAATCGAAAAAAATATATAAGAGATACTAAGAAATGTCAAATTTTAAAATATTAACATCTCTTTGTCAAATTTTAAAATACTAAGAAAAAAATATATACACATCTCTCTTACATATGAAATGTTAATTGTATATTGATCCTTCACGATCTCTTTGTCAATGACCTTGATTGTCACATCTTGATATGTCTTATCTTGATATGTCTTTGCACTTTTTGCATAATAGGCATTCCCAAATGTACCCCGTCTCAATAGTTTCCCTCATTCATACTTTCCCATCATGCAAGTTTTACAAATCTACATTTTTGCCATGACCTTAATTTTGTAGGATAAAGGCCTTAAAGATGACTTAAGAGATTATATTTAATTGCACAGAATAACTATTCCTTAGTATTTATATATGTCATAATAATAATGATATATCAATATTGTTGTATTTATAAATCTATCAAATTTATATAGATGTCTATGTTTCATGTGATTAATAATTTTTTATTATTATATATAAACAAAGAAATTAATTATAAATTTTTATAATGTAAAAAAATATTCTTTATTTTTTAATAAAATTAATATTTAGTAATAATTTTAATTAATCATTATTAATTACAATTAATAACATATTTATAATTTATAATTTTTTATCTTTATTCTTTAACTTATTTTTTTATTTCACATTTAATTTTTATGTACTTAGCTAATTTGTCTTTTTCTTTCTAAGTCCTTATTTTATTAAAGCAAGTAAACTAAAATACCTCTACATTTTCACATTAATTTAATGTTTTTGCAATGTAAACAATTGAAATTTCATTAATAAAATGGTTGATTTATTTGCATAGTGTATTCCTATAAAATAATTCCTTGGCTCACAATTGGAAAACCCAATTAAAACTAGTAATTCATGCCCATAAATTTTTAAAATAAATTAACACACCCTCTTAACCTTCTTCTTTGCCTTAAGTTGGGAAGAGTTATAATGTAGCCAACACTGTCATGGGCATGACCAATAACCTACAACTTATTTGCTCCATTTGTAGACCTACCCAATGATGGAACTATCAACACTATTGTACATGTTTTTGTTAGAATTTAAGTAAAATTGAATTTTACATGTATTGTTTATGTGTCAATAGAGTTTTAGTGGGAAGAAATAAAAAATTGGAGTGTTGTCTAGCAGTTCCAGTTTATTCTCAAGTTATATAGTTTGTTCTCAATCTTGAATAATTAGTTGTTAGTCTGTTTAATGGATTTGTAGGGAAGTGGTTCGTATTCACTACTATTAAAACATGTATCTTTTGATCAATAAGATGTATCTTCAAATTCCTCAATTTCCTCTATTTTTATTCTTTGCAATATATTTTATTTTAATTTGGTATTCGAGCCTTCATTGGAGGTACCATTTTTGTATTTTGAATAGTTTGCCTTCAATATATAACATTGTTAAATTTTCTCTCAGTTAGATTTCATCACAAAATTTAGAAGATGTGAATTTGGTGCTCTTATCTAAAGAAAAGAGTGTAGTTAAAGAAGATTTAAGAGAATATGCTTAGCTTGAACCTACATTATACTCAAATAAAAGAATGAGAAAGAGAATGTTAGGTAAAAATGAGATTGAATGCTGCTATTGCAAGAAATTAGGTCATATTGCAATTAATTATAAAATTCATGTGCATGAAAAACTTTAAGTTAAAGTTAAAGAATCTGCAAATATAGCTAGTCTTGGGAAACCACTAGATGTTGTTAGTGATGATGACATCATTGAAGATAAAGTACTTGTGCTTCTTTGAATAGGTCAATTCTTTGAAGATATGAAAAGATGTAATAGGGACTAGATGGATGCTCAATATTTTGAGGTGTGAACACATTAGAGAAACTATACCTCATTGGGATTATGCTACATGCATGTGAGGATTGATGTCCAATAGTTTAGGGGAGATCCAAAGTTGTGGAGGTTTAGAATCATACCTTTAGGAGGGTGACCAGAAACTTCATGTGCAAATGGTGTCCAATGATGTTGGGAACATGGATGATAGCTTCATGATTATACCAATAGTTGGGACAAATATTGAAAAAGTCTTACTGGTCTATTAACTATTTTCAAAGAATAGCTTCTATATAATGTACTACTTTTTTGTGTTTTGCTAGTTAGTTTAATTCCTAGTTTATAGTATGCAAATATGTTAGAAGTCCATCAAAATTCAGTTATTCCTTAAGGAGGAATGTTAGAATAAGTAAAAATAAATTTTAGCAGTTAGTTGTAAGTCAATTTAATAGATTTGTAGGGAAGTAGTTTGAATTCACTTATATTTGAAAAAGCATCACTTGATTAATAAGATATATCATCAAACTCTTCCATGTCCTCTATTTTTATTCTCTGCGGTATTTTATTTTAACTCTTGGAACTATAATTTCTCCTCATGAAACCAATTGTAGTGTTAACTAAATCTACCTTGATCCAAATAGTAACAATGTAATGGAGACAACTTGTACATGATGGAGGAGTTGTCAACTAGGTTTAGTGTTCAAAATTTGAATTCCCTAGACAAGGCAAAAAGTAAAGTTATTGAAAGTAGCAAACTTTTGGAAAACTTGTTTAACATGCATAAAGCTCACTCAAACAAGACTGAACTAGGATTTCAGCTTGATAAATGTTCAAATCAAAATCATAAAAAAGGAAAGAAAATCAAAGTTGAAGCATACAAGAAACTTGAAGATGTAAGCAAAACCTTTAATCAAATATCTACTGCAAGGAAACTACCAGTTTGTCAATTGAATGCACAAGGGTACCCATCATTTAATGGTTATTATTTTCAATGCAATAAATTTGGTTATGTTGGTTGATAGATTTGTCACCTAACTATATATTCTCACGCTCATGGTGATGACAAATGTAACCAAAGTTGAATCGGTCTAAAAAATTATCAACTGACTGATTTTCTGCTTATTTTACAAGGTGGCAAATACCTCCTAATGATTTTGAATGAATGAATAAACAACTCATATGCTTTTAACTAGAAAGCAAATAAAGAAAGAGATTTTAACCATAAAGATTTGTAAAGTCATTCACAATTCTAACTACTATTTTTAGGATTTTTTAGATTAAAAAAAATAAAGCTACTATGAAACACCACTCACAAATAATATTCAACAGCAACTAAAATTTCAATTCACCCACCATTTCAATATAAATTAACCAACTGACATCCATTTCAAAGAACAAAAAAACATGCACACACCATAATTCAAAGATTATGAATATATGAAAGCCACCAGTAGTTCTTCTCTATTAAAATAGAAGATAACCACATGCATACAAGTTTTCTCTTATGAGAAAAACAAAGTTTTCCCAAAAGATCCTTTGAAATTAACTAATCTACCTATTTATAGCTACTATCCTCCCATCTTTTTCGTTTCCAAGAAATGGTTACTAAGGTAACGGTCTTGAACATGAGCATTTCTATAGAGAAACATCAAAATATAAACCACCTCACACTAGATAAGACCGCAAGATCTCCAGGCTCAGGCTCCATTCTCAGGTACCGGGTTCATCTGTGTGATCTGTTTGTCGGTCTCATCTACCTTTTCTTCTTCTTCGATCAGCGTCAACAAGATATCCTCAAAATATTCCCAATAAAAAATAGTAGCTTGGAAAAAGTCAGACATTCTCAAAAGAATATGCCATTGCACTGGGTTGGCATCGGGCTGCATTATAGGACGTCTTCCACTAGGAGTACCATTTCACCAAAGCTAATTAACTAGATTTTGTTCTGTCAGTAGATCATCTCACAGATGTTGTTCATGATTCTTGACTTGTTCTGCAATCTTATCTAGTATGGTAGTGGTCCTCCTATATTCACTAAAGTCAGCTAGAGCTTTCCATGCAAAAGACTGTAACTGCCAGACTATATCCTCCTGCTCTTTCTTTGGCCAATTTAAATCTGGGTTATGAAAAGGCATTTCATCATGATAAGGCAAGACCATTCTAATACATGCAAGAAATGATGACAATTTTCCTCTTTAGCTATCTTAAATGTTTTCTACAAGAATGACAACAACCAATGAAGTAACGCATGCTGCCACCCTTTTTTGTAATCAGATTGCTTAAAGGCCATTAATGACGGTACTTCACAAATATTCCCTTGATTTGTTCCCTGAATATAATGCATAATATGGCAATCGATGAGGAGGAAGAAGAAATATCAAGAAGTCATTATTCTCAACAATCTGATAGTCTCATTTAATTTTGTCGGTGCTCAAGTGAGACCTATCTGTACCATCACTTGTGCTGCCACCCAAGGTACCAAACCACTTGAAATTATTTCACCAAATGTCCTTACTTAGAACCAATAGTGTCCTTTAAATTTCCTAGAGGGTTGGACATTCACCACAACACAAATAGTTTTGGAAAGTCAGAAGGTCGGGCAACTTCACAACCATCGAACTCCTTTTGAAAGAAAGCATGAGTCTGACTTTCGAAGGTGCCAACATTATGCAGATCTTCCTAAGTTGGTCAAATGATCGAGTGGTTTTAAAAGCTAAGAACCTCGCGATAGAAGTTAGGAAATTCGAAAAGGCTGCGATAAGAGTGAAAGAGAGAAAAAGAGGAGGGGAGCATCTTTTCAAAGTTTAAAATTTTTATAGGTAACATATAGGTTATGAATGGGGACAAGGACTAGCAAGAAATAGAGAACTCCATAATCCAGACTGGTGCATATAAAATGGGCAATAGAGTTAGGCATGACAGAAAGAAATGGAGCTACTTAGTAGAAGGGTGGAGGGATGACTGGGTAAAACGTAACGCCAACAAGCCAAAAATCAAGAGCAAGACAAACTACGCCTACAACAAACCAAAAAGAACCTAGATATGTACACGACCATAAGGGCCTTATGATGAAGGGGAATAATATTAGTCAAGGGAAACCATTTATAGGTTGGGAGAAATATATACCTGTTCAGAAAAGAGAGTTTGAGATGAATGACATGACATGAGACGAAAAAAGTTGGATGATGATTTCTAGACTTGAATTCTAGTTACGGCTACACAAAAGTTGGTAGATGTATCCATACCAAAATATCCATTCTTCATGATAGGCTTCTAGGACCGGAAGTTTCACCTTCTCATGACTTTATTAAGATAACTGATAATAATCCTTTTGAGAAGATCTAACCAGTGCATCCTATCCCTGATCATAGATTTCATAACTTGGTAAAATAGCATAGCCATCATGGATTTATATTTGGACTTAACATGATGATAATTAAAAGCCTTCAATAGTTGAGGATTTATCCATTCCATCATAAAAAAAATATTCAAGGACAATTTTCTCAGGCTCATCGGGGATACAGAAGAAAGGCAACTGTTCTGTCGACTGAGGGTTCAACACTTCAAAAAAGGGATTATCTCTTGTCTTGGAACCCTTAAAGGATTCTATGGGGTAATATAGGTGATTCAAAGGGTTCCATTTAATCTCCATCCCTTCTGTAAGGGACTGCTTTCTTGAAAGAGAAAGGGCATTTTATTTGAATGCTTCATTTCATATAGAGCTGATTAGGTTGATAGAAGGAGTTTTAGACAGAGGATCCTTTCCTAGCCTATCAACAAGCATAATATGACTCATACGAGCAGTACATGATGACATCTTATTATCATATTTCACAAGCATAGCATCAAACTTGGGAAGGATTTCATCCTCTCATGCATATAGGAGCCCATCTGGGAGAGTAACTTGAGGCAATTCTTCCTTCTTTCTAGTCCTACCAAAAATACTTATGAACCTTTCCACTTCAATCTTAGTGATGTGACCCTTATCATCAACTACACCACATTGGAAATCATTCTCAAAACTTTGACAAAACCAACTTGAAACATAAGCCCTTTTAAATTCTCATAACACCACTTCTTTTTCATAGGAATCTGATAATAGTTCTTTAAGTTTTACTTTACACTTTCCCTCAGATGTACTTTTCTTTGGGTTTGCCTTTGCCAGTCCCATAACATGGGCATTTCATGCGACAACATTTCAGCAACTCTTCCTTCTTTTCAAAGATTGACCATGTGTTGAATTGAAAACCTTTCTCTGGGTGGGGGACCAATAGAGTCATCAACCTTCTTATCAATTTAGATATATAAAATATTTTCCAAGACACACTAAAAATTTCCCCAATAGAGTCACCAAAAGGTCATAAGGCTACAAATTGTAGAAGCATTCAATGTTACAATTGCAAGAAGTTTGATCACAAAGAAAATCATTGTAGAAATCATGCTATGAGTGAGAATCATAATCCAGTTGGAATGAATAAGATAGATAGTAACTTTCATGGATATTGTCATATATGCAGTGGTTATGGTCACAAAGATAATTAGTGCAGATCTAGAACACATTCATCAAATTCACTTCAAAGGAACATCAATTATTACAAGTGCAAGAAATTCAAACATTGTGCTAATAAGTGCAGAAATGAAATTGGTATGGAGAAGTCTACAAAGAAGAATGCGGTGAAGTCTAATGAATCAAAGAAAAAGGAAGTCATTATTTGAAGAAAGAAGGAGGTGAATAATGAGAGCAAGCCTAATGTACTAGACTATGGTGTAGGCACTTCTTCCTTCGGTAACTAAGCTTATTGCTTTGTCTAAGGGGGAGTTTATTAGGGAAAATATTTTGGTCCCCTCTTCTGAGTTAGTTGATGTTATCAATCTACCATGACTATGTTTGAGATGTAATCTAGTAACTCAATATTTGTGCTGACATCATTGACAAGACACTTTTTGGCAGCAAAACACTAAGAGAAATTGGTAAGATAAATTTGGGAATTTGAGACTATTTTCATCATTATGTAAAAGAATGGTTTGAAGAGTAGAGCAACAATTACAGAGCGAAGAGAAAAGAAGCAGAGAAAGCATGAAATAAAAAATGATTGTTGGAGAATCAAGCAATAGAAGTTTTTATAATTTGGGAAAGGTAAGGTTAGATGAGTTTGTCACAAAGAAGATCAAAAAAATGGAAATGAGTCTAAGTGAAGTAGATTTGAAAAAGGTCAAAGAGTTAAGTCATAAATAAATGGATTTCTTGAGTGAGTTACCTTTGTTTGACAATAAGAATGTGATCAGGTTAATCTTGAGTCGTGTACAGAATGACTCTATGATGTTGGATAAACCCTATTTGATCATGAAGGACATTATTTTCACTATGTAACAGTGAGAGTGACTGGTTAAAAAGATGGTAAAGAAAAAGGAGGGTGAAACCCTAACCAGTGTGATGGAAGATCAGAGAGCATTGTTGATCGATAAACTCATTAATCCCTTTGTGAGGTATGTTGCATATTGTATATCCTATAAGATTTATTTCAAAAAAAGGGAAGGTTCCACCTCGACTATTCTTGTGTATGTTGAACACATGATTTCTATGAAAGATTTTGTGTTGAATACATGATTGCTATGAAAGATCAAGGTTATCCCTAAGTTCGGTTTGGATCATTACTTATATGTTTGGCTATGTATTGTTTGAGATCTTTATTGGTGAAGGAGAATGTGTTGTTGGAATCTCATGTCCTGGTTGCTAGATAAATCTTTCAATATATTAATGGATTGGATAAGGGAGAAGATGCATGTGATTCTTATTTCAAATCATTACAGGATATGTGGTGTATTGGTCCAGTATCCCTTGCTATGGGTTTGATTAAGGATGGTTTGGCCTCTAGAAAGAGAAAGATGAAAGAGATTGAGTCTTGTGATTCTTCAAAACCTAAGAAGAAGTAGAAAGAGAAAAAACAACAAGTAATTGAGCTGGATGATCCAGAGTCCCCTATGGTTAGAGAAAAATTGGAAATTGCAGAGCAATAGAAAGATGAATCAAAAGATGAAGATAATATGTAGAATATGCTAGAGAAATGTGATGACGCCAAAAGAAATTTATCAGAGTGTATAAATGAGATGAGATATTGTATCGATAGTGCTATAAAATTTTATAAGTATTGTATTTCATAATCGGCTTCTATGGTGAAGCATAAAGAAAAAATTGAAACTGTTGAAGAAGAATTGAGTTCTATGGGTAAGTCAATTGATTTTCTAAGCAACAAAGACAGAGATAAAATGAAAAAGGTAAAATCCCTGTAGGTTGCATTATTATTCTTATAAAGGAAAAGGGAAGATTATGTGAGTTTTTTTTGGAAAGTTAAGGAGATTGATGAAGTGAAATTAGAACAGTTTTGAGTATTGCTTGGTGATGCAGTTGAGAATGAGAAGAATCCCATAGTTCTAGAAATTTTCTCTCATGTTGTTGATGGGTTGGTGGAGTGTAGAATTTTATCTCTTAGTATTAATTTAGTTGTTCATTCATGGAAGGTTCTCCTTTTCGAGCTTAAGGATAAATACAAGTGGATATTCAGAAGAAAAGCAATTGAGAATCCTTTTTGGTTGACACACAATTTTGACATTCTTTTTGTTATTGAATACATTATTTTTTTTTCTTTCTTTTTCATCAAAGGGACCCTTTCTCCATGATGTCAAAGGGGGAGAGAGGTAAATGAAGAAATGTGAATGCAGAAATAAGGAGAAAGGTAGAGTAATTGAGATATATGAGTAAGGGGGGAGTTATATGCAGATCTGATTTGGAGTTTATTCTTTTTGAGATGTTTTGCCATCAATGACAATGGAGGAGATTGTTAGATTTGTGTTAATGTTGTCATTGATGTTAAACCTAGTAATCTAGTTAGGACCAAATGTGGAATATGGTAGTTTGAGAAATAGTAGAAGATAGGTAAATGTGATATAAAGCAGTAAGGTATATATGATCTACTGGAGTCATTTTTGGAAGATCCTCCTCCCCGAAATCTTGTATTTTTCTTCTTATGGTTTGTATCCACTTTCGGTATTAGCTATGTAAATTTCAATATGAGTTATATCAGTCATATCAGTGGTATCATTTGTATCCATACATATGTATTATATTACATCATGTTATGTTTCAGAATTTGTGGCATCTGTATCTTGAAGTTAGGAGTTGTGCGTGGAGTTTGTACTTATGGGTATGTATCCTTTGGTCTGATAGATCCTTGTTTTGTTCCGATAATTGGGGTACATGTTTCAAAAAATTAAGTGTTTGAAGGAAGTGTGTAGAAGATTGGTGAAGGCTGGCTTGATTATCCTATTTCTGGTCAAGGCATGTTTTGGATAACATGTTGATTTGAGCAATGTATTATTGTATAAATCACTTGTGCTTGGGCAACATAGTATCTTGGTGTATTTTCTTATTCGTATATATAAAGGATGTCAGGATGTGTGTATGTAGTATTGTGTTGAATGAAGAAGTGCAGTATGTGTAGCAGAGATTATATATGTGTGTGATAGTAGAGTATGAAGTGAAATAGTTGGTTCAACAAAGTGCATTCATAGTGTTGTAGTAATCATTTACTGGATTTGTTGTAGGTAGGTGTAGATAGTTTGAGAGATCCTTTACTGGATCTACTCCAAGTTTATGTGAGTTGATATTTGAGCTTATATTGGAACCGACTTTATGTATTTGGAGATGCAACTTTCCTGAGTTCATTTATATCTATTGAGGTGAGCATTCCAATAGTGACTTTCTTTGTAATCTGGTAGTGAGCCATTCGGCAATGAGCCACCCATTTTGTAAAAACCATAATATAAATAGTTATATTATCTTGAGACTTAACCCTCTCCATGGTTTTTCCTTTTTGGGTTTTCTATGTACAAAATCCAGTGTTCAATTTGTGGTTGTGTTACTTGTTTATTTAATAATTGTTGTTTCATGTTGATGAGATTAATTGCTGAGATTAATATAGTACTAAATTTTTTAGAAATGTGGGAATACCGATTCACCCCCCTCTTAGTATTCCAGTCCATTTAACCAACTCAACAAATGTGGGTGAGAAATTTAGCTCCATGTCAGCCTGCTCCAACAATTCAAATATTTTATGAATGTTTAGGTAGAAAAGGAAGCCTACCCCCTAATTTGGTAACTAGGAAACCCTAAGCGAACTCTTAATTATAAAATCAACTCAAGTCTATGTGAGAATGAATTCAAACATTCATCAACCATTGAAGGAGAAGATGAAGTCATGATCAAGCATTCAAATTTAAGTATCCATGATCAACCTTGTATGAAGACATTCTACATTGCATCATAAACCTTTGCATGAGGATCCAATAAAACCTTATCAAGTTATCAAGTTCAAGTGTTTTTCAGATTAGATCTAAGCCTTTCCCTCAATAGGAAAGCATTCTATTTTAGTTTAATTCAATTTTAATTATAAATTCAATTCAAGGTCAATTCCTAAACCAAGGTTTGACCTAAGGAAAATCCCCATGAACCAAATTTATTTCCTTTTTTCTATGTGCAGGGAATTGTCCCAAGATATATGAGCGATGAATCTAGAAATGTAGATGATGATAATTAGGCTCATATTTTGAAGGCACAAAAAGTGGAGGACCAAGAAGATTGGATCCCCTCAATCCCAATATTTTTTTACGATGTTCTAACAACAGATTGTATGAGTCATCTAATTCAAAAAAGATCTAGTCTATCTACCCCTAACATTCATAGGCCTAGGGTAATCTTCTCCCCTTGGTCCAAACAATTTTGCCTAAATCTTCCATCATAGGTTTTGATCTATTTTGTCTTCTCAAATCAAGGTTTATAGATCTACATGGTATCTAGAGAACTCACTTACTATCTTCTCAAATTGAGGTTTATAGATCTACATGTTATCTATTACAATTCAATTTCAACTCTAACATGGCAAGACTTAACCTGGTCTAAATTCAATCCTTTTATGATTGGATCAATCAATTTTATTCTCCTTCCCTTAATGTTAGGTGATCTCATGGAAATTAGTGAGCTAACTACTAATTAATGTGTTGAAGCTCTAATTTGTTAACACCTAACTAAACTCATATTTTATCTTATAACTAATACCCATATACAACAGATCATCAACATACAAACTTATGATAAGAATATGGCTAAGTTATTATTTGCAGTAAAGGGTAGGTTCACTCTTACTTCTCTTGAAGCCATTCTCTTGAAAATACCTATCAATCCTAACATACCACACTTTGGTTCTTGCTTGAGGCCATATAGAGCCTTATTCAACTTGTATACATGATGCTCTTTTCTGTCCACTTCAAAACTTTGGGGTTGTTCCACATATACTTCCTCTTCTAAGTACCCATTCAAGAAGGCACATTTCATGTTTATATGACATATGCTCCAATTATTTTGAGTTACTAATGAAACAAAAATCCTAATGGTCTCTTTTCTTGCCAATTTCTCTTCATAATAAATTCCACATTTTCATGTGAATCCCTTAGAACTAACCTTTCCTTATGCCTTTCAACAGTGCCCTCACTATTATACTTAGTCTTGTAGACCTTTTGTTGCCAATCTTATTTTTGTTATGTGGAAGCTCTATAAGACCCCAAGTGTTGTTCTTGTGAATGCACATCTCTTATTCCATTACCTGCATCTAAACCTCATTAGTTAATGCTTCTCCAAAACATGATGGTTCAAAATCAAGCTTAGTAAATAAAGTAAAATTAATTTTCTTACCTATTTGATTTCTTCATGTTCTTGGTTTTCACCCCTTTGATAAATATCACACAATTTGTTACTCTCCTTATGGAACTTAGATTTGAATCTCAACTTTCACTTGGAATTAAAGAACTAGATGATGGTTTGCTTGGTGTATTTGTAGCACTTGAAATAGAAATACTAGTGGGTTTATCATGAGCAAGATCATCAATAATAACTTCATTCAAAATAGATTTTGGCTTCTCAATATATCCTTTTTGATAACCATAGACCCCCCTTCATAAAAAATGACATCTCGTGACATAATAAGCCTATTATGGAGAGGATTTTACAATCTATAAGCCCTACTTTTCTCACTATATGCAACAAAAATGCATGACTCACTTTTTGGATCTATTTTTTTTCTTATTTGATTAGGTACATGAACATAGACCACACAACGGAAAACTTTGAGGTGATTAACATTAAACATTTTCTCATACTAGGCTTCGTAAGGAGTCATCTTGTTGAGTGCACTAGTGGTTCTTTGATTGAGGATGTAAACTTTTGTAGAAACTACATCTCTCCAAAAAAATTACTTAATCCCTTGGTTTCTAACATGCTCCTTTCCATTTCAAGCATTGTATGGTTTTTCCTTTCAACTACTCTATTTTATTGAGAGGCGTAAGTGATGGTGAGTTGCCTCTTGATGTAATTCATACCACAATATATTTTAAAAGCCCTTGAACAAAATTCTACTCCATGATTAGTCCTCAAACATTTGATTTTGCACCCTTTCTAATTTTATACATAGGATTAAAACCATTGGAATATATCAAGGTCTTCATCTAGGGCCTTCAAAAAACACACCCAACATTTTCATGAATAATAGTCAATAAAATTGATAAAGTATATGAAGAATTAGTTAAACTCTTTGTTTGCATAGGACCACAAATATCGGAATGAACAAGCTGAAGTGGGTGATGAACCTTCCATGCATTGCCCTTCTAATTTTTTTCCTTACATTCTTGCCTTTAGCACATCCTTCACAAACTTTCTTGTGCTCCTCAACCTTGGAAAAACCAAAAACTAATGCTTGTGAGTTCAAAAACATCAAACTCTAAAAAACTAAATATCCATACCTAAGATGCCACAACCAACTTGTATCCTCATATTCCTGATTGGAAAGGCTATCAATCTGTTTGCCAAAATCCAATGAGAACATTATTTTATTTGTCATATGCACAATTGTAACCACTTTATTTCCTTGATTCTTATCATAAATTGTACATTTCTTATTTTCAAAGATAACTTTATAATTCTTCTATCATAATTGCCTAACACTTAACAAATCATGTTTTAACCATGGAGTGTAATAAAAGTCTTGGACACTCTTCATACTTTTTTTTGTGTGGAGCTCCATAGCTCCTTTTACAACAACCTCCAATGATTTGTCATCACCAAGCTAGATCATAGATTCAAAACTTTAATCCTTTGTTGAAAGAAGCTTCTTATTTCCTATCCCATGGTTAGAGCATCTATAAGCTAAATACTAAACATATTTACTATTGTTTTCACATTTTGTATAAAATAAAATAAATCATCTAGAGGATTCTCATCACCTTGTTGAGCATAATTAGCACTTTTACATTCTTTTAATGTACAATCTATTTCAATGTACCCATACCTATTACCATGGTGACATTGAACATTTCTCTTATCAAATTTGCCTCTATTTCTCTGGAATCACCTCTTCCTCTTGAGTTCCTCAACTTCTATTTCCACTTGAATTATTATGATTTTGACCTTTACCTTGGTCTTGATTGTTTTTTTAATTGTTGTACACATCTTGTTCTTTGTGATTTATAATTTGAGGGAAAAAGGCTTTCACATCACTTTCTCCAAATGAATATCTCAATCTCTCTTTATGAGACATCAAAGATCGAGCTAGGTGATCAAACTAAAGGGCTACCAAATCTTTGATTTCTTCTATTATTATGACAACATCATTCTATTTTGGTGTTAAAGTCCTCAACACCTTTTTTCATCAAAATCTCATTGATCATAGTTTTCCCAAGTGCAAGACCACATCTTTAACTCTGACACAATAGTCAGTCACATTCTTAGTTTCTCGCATCATCAAAATGTTGAATTCTCATTTCAATGACTATAACTTGAAAACTTTGGCATGGTCACTTCACTGGTAAGCTTCTTTTAGAGTCTTCCAAGTATCTTTAGTTGTCTTTGCATCTAAACTTCTTGGAAATAATCTTTTATCAAGAGCTATTTGAATGTAAAACAAGGGTTGAATGTTCTTCTTCTTGGCATCCTTATTTGCTATTTTATCATTAGCAAAGAGGGCATTCTAATCAACTGGCTCTTGGTAACCTGATTCAACAATTTCTAACATATATTTTCCTATAAGAAAAGTAATCATTACAGACACCAATAATCATACTCATTTTCATCAAATTCTAGAATGGGCAAGTTGTGAAAATTTGACATGATAAACTTTGGCAAAACACCAACCACTCAAACTTTAACACCCAAAAATAACCTAGTCTAATATGAAATGTAGTTTTTGAAAATCAACACTTACCTCTGAACCAATTGATAAAACTGACAACAATAGAGTGAAAAATTAAATGGAAGTTCGGACTTAAAAATTTAAACCAATATGAATAGATAAAAAATAAACAAAACACACATTGAAATTGACAAAAGATAGAGTACTCTATTTTTTATGGTTGAATGCTCTATTTTTATTGCAGACCCTATTTTTTAGTTGCGACTTACATATAACAGCACAAAGGTTTGATTTTTATAGAATGTGTAAACGCTAAACAAGAAGTAGATTGCTACGAAGGAATAATAGAAGTTTACCTCACTAATAATAGCTAATCCATATTGAAGTCTTTTACATTATTCGCTAATAGAATAAAGGAGCCTCTAAATGAACTCAAATTAGAACCAAACTAAACTTGCATACTAAAAATGGCCAACAAAAAATCCTACGTATGTGAAAAGACATGCACTATTTTAATGCATATAACCAAAGCTAACTAAAGTAGATTACAAAAAAATTGGCTGACGAAAGAAGAAGTGCGATGGAGTGCATGATAGAAATAACATGGTGGATCTCTAAGGTTTTTTTCTCACTTTTAGATAGTATATGATAGCTTAAAAATTATTGGACTGTATTCATTGGCATGTTATTTTTTTAAATATTATAAATGATAAATATTATTTTAGAATGTTTATTATTAAAATACAAATTTATTTGGAATAATTTCAAATTAATAATAAACCATTAAAAAAATATTTAGTAGGTAATGTACATTATATATTATTATATAATAGTTACAAATATTGTTTTAGAATGTTTATTATTAAAATACAAATTTATTTTGAATTTTGAAATAGTAAGATATAATTGTTTCTAATTTTATATGCATTTAAGATTAATTTTTGTTTTAAATTGTAAAGAATATTTTTTTGGTAGAAATTTAAAATCTTACCTAAAGATATTTGCATATATTACCATTTATCATTATTTAGGCATAGGTAAAGTGTAAGGTATATAATTTGTTGTTCATACAATTATGTTCTTTTTTGTATTTATCAATTGTACTTTGTTGATACAAGTTAGAAACTAACTTTAAAATTACCATTGTTTGTAAAGTTGTTTGTGAGAGACAATAATATATTCAATACTTTGTCTAAAACATTGAATTTAATTCCTTTCATATGCGAATAATTGTACTTTCATTTTTTACACAACATATACTTTTCTAATCTATATTTCCTTGAATTACTCTATTAGAGTATTAGACTCTCCTCTCTCATTCCTTTATTTCATTTTAGATTATTATATGTTCTAATTCCTTTATTTCATTTTAGATTATTATATGTTCTAATTTTTAGTGGTATTTTTAAAAATTATTATCTCTATTAAAAATAATTAGTTAATTTTAATAATATATACTAACATATTTTAAAATAATAATTAAATTGTTTGCATATTACTTTATTTAAAAAAAAAATACTTGATATATTTAATATGTATTACTCATTAAAATGATAAAAATATTTAAATATAAATTTTTTTAATAAAATTATTTATAAATTAAATATTTTTTGAAAATTAATATTTTGACGGTTTCCAATGACCAAACCGTCATAAAAGCTTCATATGACAGGCAGGGGTGAACTGCATTTCCATTATTGGGATTTTCGGTACTAATAGCTCGGTACTATCTACAAGATAAATATTTTATACTTCTAGAAACAAAACGCACAGAGAGGCTAAGCTTGGCCTACACAGTTTTGAAATAATTTTGGAATTTGAGCAGTTGTAAAGGCAATTTGTATTCATTACACTGAAACTGTCAATAACACGTTATTCATTGTCTGTTATCCATATCCTCACAATCCGGCTTTATTTCATTGCAAGCCTTGTTTTTTCTAGTAAATGAAAACTAATTTTCAATTCAAGAATATTGACAATGGAGATTTCTTCCCTAAAGAATCTGATAAAAAAATATTATTCTATGTCTTATTAGTTAACGATATCTCATTTTCGATTGAACCAGTTGACAATGACATTTTATTCCCCACAAAATCCGATACGAAAAATTATTTTATAACTTAAGAAATCAGCCTTCTCTATCCTATAATGATGAGCTTCATTACTGATAGGAATTTTTAATATCTCAAATTCAATTCTTGTCATAATAACGACATAAATTTTCAATAATTCTAAGCTTTGAACGCAGTATTTTGAATCAGTTGCAAATAATTGAAACAGATCAAATTTTATTTTTTATCAACTTGTTTGTCAATGTGGAATTCATATATTTTAATAGGTACTTTGTAATGGTCACATTAATCTCTAACTATGCCACTTCTACACGTCAGTGGTCTGTCATGGCTATAAGTACTCACTAAATCATCCATTGTTCTGCAACCCAGAAAGTGTAGAGTACATTTTTACTATATAGCATTTGTTTCAGAGAGTCTGCTTAGGGAAGCACAATGAAGAAAGCTGTAGCAGTGGTACTTATTGTTATGATTGAGGTGGCAACCAGCATGCCAGTGTCAATGGCATGGAATCCGATTCCTCAACCTCCTCCAGCTCCAGTTCCAGCAAAATGCCCACTTGATGCTCTGAAGGTGGGGGCCTGTGTTGAAGTGCTTAGTGGCGTTGTGCACATAGGCATTGGAGACCCAATTGTAAACCAGTGCTGCCCAGTGATTGAAGGAGTTTTGGCATTGGAGGCAGCGCTGTGTTTGTGTACAGCAATCAGGGCTAGGCTTCTCAACCTCAATATACTTGTTCCACTAGCACTGCAGCTTATTGCTTCTTGTGGAATGACTCCTCCTCCGGGCTTCACATGCCCTGCTTCTTAGTCCCTGAACTATTCAATGATTTCCTCTATAAGTGCTACTTATTATAACTATGTTTGAGTAAATAAGCAGAAGTTAATGGCTGTTGCCTACATCTGCCACAGAATGTTGACTTCATAAAGCGGAGATCAGTCCCTGCTTTCCATCTAATATGAAGTTAGCTGGATAAATATATATATGTTTTCTTACAATTAAATAAACATATTATTTTTTTTCTAGTTTCACTAATATGTTGAGTATTTATTTAATTTTGTTTCCTTAAATTTGCACTGATATTGAAAATACTGCCTTATCATGGTTGGTTTTGGATTCAGGTACTAGGCTTGGTGAATACATTACAAATTTTCTTATTGGCATAGTCCAAGTTTTAATTCCATTACAAACCTCTCTTTGTACATCCTAGGTCGTTGAAGTTGAATGGTACATATAGACTAGCTTATATATATAAGATATCTCAAATAAATATTAAATTTTAATATATTTAACATTTATAAGTATGAATAAATATCATATATATCTTTTATAAATGGAAAATTAAATGTATATAGATCCTTCATTAATATCTCTTTGTCAATGGTCTTGATTTCCACAACTTTAGTTGTCTTCCCACTTTTTGTATAATAGACCTTTGTAAACATGTTGTGTCCTAATAATTCGACTTAATTATACTTGCCCATCAAAATGCTAGCTCCACGCATTTGCATTTTTGCCATGACCTTAATTTTGCATGATGTAATGCTTTGAAGATGACTTAATGAGCATATCAATTGCACAAAATAGCTATTATTTAATATTTATATATGTCATAATATTTTCGGTGTATCGATAGTATTTTATTTATACATCTGTCAAATTCATATAGATTTATATTTCATATGATAAATAGTTGAGGATTATTAAAGATAAGTGAATAAACTAAATAGCTTTTCATAATGTAAAAGAACAATTCCTAATTTTTATATTAATTTAAATTTACTAAAATTCTTAATTAATCAAAATCAACTATAATTTCTAATATATTTAAAAAAGTACCAATACTTAACTTTGGTTCTTCTTTATTAATCACCTAGTTTTCTATTTTACCTTTAATTGATATGTACTTTAGCTAAAAAAAAATTATTTCCAAATAAGCCCTTTAACACAAAACACACAATATGGGAGAGAGGAGAAGACAAGTACATAGTAACTATATTCAACTTGAGTGTTGAGATTACAACCTTGTGCATTACATTTATAGATAAATCCAAAATAGATTATGAACAAAATGTAGTAGAGAGTTAGCTTGGGAATTTATAATGAGTAGGTGAGTCAAGCAACATGAGATGGCATGTGCAACTAAAGTCTACACTTGGTCGCTAAAGATGGTGATTGGGGTCCTCTTGGTTTATGCCAATAGTTAGGCTGGTAAAAAAATAATTTATTCTTCCAACACACCCCCACAAACTAATTATACCAATTAGTCTAAATGTACCCCCATAACATATAAAACATGTGTCCTAGCCTAAAGCCTTGTTAGGTAGCCATGTGCAATTATTTATTTATTAATATAATGGTTGGGATTCATAATGATCTCATCACAATTTCAATCACAATATGCAAATTCTATCTTTGAAAACACTCTCCTTGTGAATGCCTTTCTCAACTTGCTAGTCACCTGATCTTTTGATATGTAGAACTCGAATATGGAAGTAGTCTTCCAATAAACACACTATCCATAGTTTTCCATTCCACGTGATGTAGATTACATGACAATGATATCTCTCATCTTTCTCAAACACTCAAACATTTCCTGATTCTTTTCCAACACATGAATTCTTATTTTTGTACAAATCTTTGAACATAACTATAATATTTTGCCAACTCAATCTATAGCTCCATCCACAATCTATTTCCATACATCATCTCATTGAGTAATTCTTCCATGGTCTGTTCTAAAAATAGTTTTAGAATGGTTACTCATTCTAGATATATTACAAGGATGTGAATTCCAATACATGTATTTTACGTGTCCTTCTCTATTACAATGAGAACATACAACACAATGCCTTCATTGACTTGATTTTATTGAATTCATAGTAATATTTTCTTTATTTGTGACATATTCAAGGCCCTTATACTTTGTCCTCATTATTGATTTAGTAAGTTGTTCGATTCCTTGCCCATAATTTCACAATCCTTTAATGCCATAACTCATTTTCTTGAAGATATTGAAACCAACATTATTAAAACAACCATTTTAAATCTCATGACATCTAACAAGATTTGTAAATAAAAAATTATTATTATCTTCAACCTTACATTATTTATCACAAACAACTTCTATTAAATCATATTTACCAATTGATTGATCAAAGAAACAACACAAATCTTTAGTGCTGTATGAAGCATCACAAATTGATGGCTTCAATTTTAAGCATTCATTTTTTTCTTTCAAACGTTTTACCTATTCTTCCAAATTTTAATTTCTCGTCTACCTTTCATCAACTAACATCACTTTTTCTTCTAACTCTTCATTTCTATTTTTATCTTTCTCTATTTATTTTCCAAAATTAACAATTTTGCATAAATATTCATACCTTTTCTTTTAAATCTCTTTTATATTCATTATCAATTTTGAGTTGTATTCTTTAGCATTTATCACTTCTTCCTTGAAATTATCTTTTTCCTTTTTTATTCTTTATCAAATTTTCCAATTGAAACAAATATCTTAAACCTACCATGATTAGAAACTTGATTCAGTCTTCACTCTTCCAAGATTTCCTTTATTAACTCTTTCTATTTGCATTGGTTATCTCGTCCGACTTTTGTTGCACATATACCAGATGTTGAGAGGAGAGGGATTGAATTAGAATAAGCTAAATTCCAAACCTCAATTTGACAACTTTATTCTAGACAAGCACATTATGAAGTACTGAACAAAAACATCATAAATACTCACACAAGAACACCAATACTTTTATACATGGAAAACCTAAACTAGGAACAGTCACATTGAGTGATAGCTCACAAAAATGATCCACTATATTAAAATGATTTACAAAATATAGAGCTCACTACTTCGGACTTGCAAACCAAGGCTAACTGCTCTTGCGGTAAAATACAAAAGGGGAATTGGAAACTTGAAGCTAACTACAATAGGGCAAGATATAGATTTACAAATTTTAGAAAAGAAACTATATGAATAGAAGCATCTCAATATGTTGATTACAATCACTATTATAGCACAATATTTGATCTTACTGAGATATTTGGACCACCGAATCTTCTAGATCTCTACATCTACATCAACTGTCACTTCTACATTCGAATTTATCTGACACAGTAACACAAATCACATTGTCATCCTTACATCAAGTTGCTTACACATTCATTACTAAATTTCTCATGCACACATACTACACTATCGAATATCAAAATGTACTACTTTATTCTTATCAACAAATCATCATATACATATACCAAACTAAAAGTAAAACTTCCTCACCAAGTTGTCCAAAATAAATATTGTAAGGTATATACACATTTTCAACCAACGATATACAATCAAATGAAAATATGAAATGCATAGAACATAGTTTGGACCTAAACTAACATCCAACGTGCAACACTAGAACAAAATAATACTTCACATGCAATCACTGGACCAAAAATATATGTTACATCCAACTCCAATATCACAACCTAACAAACATATTGATCATGTTATTTCATAGATGAAAAAGTTTGAACCAAAACAAGCAACATGTGGACCACAAAGACAAAGCTTCCAATTGTCTTCACCATAAAAGAAAAATGATATCAATTGGTTCAACTACCTATGCAACCTATCTACATCCGAACCATAGAACCAATTATATCAACTTCTGGTCGAATAATATAACTGCAAATACTTCAACACTTCATCCAACTCAGTAGCTATCTTGACTAGAACCTTTCTGGACCACATTATTCGACATCAATGACAACAAAGAATGCATCATAACAATCTCACTCTTTTTCATTGATGGCATACAACAACAAAAAATTTCACTCTCAATAAACCTTTGAATAACAACCAATATCAACTTGCCCTAACGACAACATCTTGAAAATAGGTTAAAAAACTTTTTTCAGTATCTTTATTCCCCTTTGCAATCAAAGGCAAAGGCCAAAACATAAAACATTATAAACAACGAAATCATTCAAAACTACCTAGCCAATTATCTTAGAACTATTTCTTTAAATCAATTATCGAAGCATTCCAAGTACAAGTAGGAGTAGCTAGAATCTCGCTCTAGTATTCACAATAAATATATTTGTTTACCGCATCATCAAAAGAGTTTATTTTTTAACATCCTTCTCAAAACTCTTTGTATCAACCAACATCCTTGATTAGGAGGGAAACATTAATTCTATGTCAGCTCTCAGTTCTCCAAACATCCTTATGTACTCCTCTTTTTCACATATTCACAATGGTACCCAAGCATGTAATTCTCAAGCCTTATCTATTTCCTTGCTATAAACATCTTCATAGATTTTGTAATTCTTTTCCATTTCTACTAATTGAGACTCAATTCCATCAATTTCATCTTTGAACTTTTGTGTGGCAGTAGGCCACCTCAAATAGAATTTGTATAAAATTTCAACTACTTCTATAGACTTCCTAAAATTTATTAAATTAAGAATCAACACTTGATGTGCTCTTTTGCATTTCTCTAACATATTTTCTTACAATTTTGTTTATGTGAAATCTTCCTTAGTACCACTACCTTCTCCTTCATCCATTCTCCCTAAATTATATCAACAAGCTCCGTCAAAAGATGATCAACAAGATCAGTAGCAACCAAATTATTCTGAACTAGTATTTCACAAATTCATTCTTAATGACATCTTTCTCACAACAAACATGATTATGCTACGAATTACAAACAAAACAAACACTACTAGGCTTCTTGATCATCTCAAGTACCGTTTCTTCTTTAAGCTCATTCATCATCAGTTACCTCATCATCACCTTTTTGCAATTTTTCTACTAAGTCTTCATTTCTCTTTTTAACTCTCTCTATTTCTTTTCCAAGATTATAAATTTTGCATAAATATTCATAAGTTTTCTTTTAAAGCTCTTTTACATTTGTTATCAATATTGATTTGCATTCTTTAAAACTTTTCACTTCTTCCTCGAAATTATCTTTTTCCTTTTGTATTCTTTACCAATTTTTTGAATTAAAACAAATATTTCAAGCCTACCATGACTAAACACTTGATTGTGTTTATGCTACAATGATTTACCTTTGTTCAACAACTTCATGCACCTTCATTCTTCCAAGATTCCCTTTTTGAACTCTTTTTGTTTGCATTGATCAACTCCTCTGGCTTTTGTTGGACACACACTGGATGATAAGAAGAGGACGTTTGAATCAACATAAAATAAATTCTGAACCTCAATCTAACAACTTTATTCCAGACAAGCACATTATGAAATATTGAATAGAAACACCATAAATACTCACAAATAAACACCAATATTTTAATTTATCAATAAAATTTAATTATACAATTAAACTTTATTTATTTAATAAATTATTTTATAAAATAATGTTTTCTATATTAATAATATATTTAATTTTGTTTAAGTATTTCAATAATATTTCTTTAAAGAAACAAAAATAATTTACCATTTTAAAATTCTATAGCACAAATGCATAGATGGGCTAGGAAGAAGGGTTCTAATAATTCATCAACTAAATATTTTTTGACGATTTATATTTTTTTTTTAAATATCAAATAAAAGACATTGAAAAGATCATCATAAATTTTTCATATGACAGGAAGGGGTGACCGTTAAATTTTTATCGACTTGTCTATGAATGTGGACTTGATTATCGACGAGAACAGGAAATAGATGAATAGTGGCGATCAGTCTGCACTCTCCATCTTAATATGAAGTTAGCTGGATAAATAATATAGGTTTTCTTTGTATTAAATAAACATGTTATCTCTACTCTAGTTCCACTAATCTGTTGAGTATCACCTCCATTATCGTAGTTTTTGTACAACTATAGCTTAAAGAAACCCAAAATATTGCATTGTTTATAAGCTTATTGAATATTCTGATTTTTGAGTTTGATGAATATTTGTGCTGGAATTTTGGGTGTACTGGTGGTTCACAAGAATATTTCTTTAATTTTGTTTCCTTCGATATTTGCACTGTTATCATTGTTATTTGATGTTTGGGTTTTCCATTCAGGCACTAGGCTTTGTGAATACTTTACAAATATTCTTATTGGCATAGGCAATGCTTTAATTCCATTATAAATCTCTCTTTGTACACCTTAGTTTTCGTTATGGGTAGTCGAGGTTGAACAAACTAGTATATCTATATTTAAAAATATATAAGGTATCTCAAACAAATATCAAATTTTAAAAAATTTATTTATAAATATGAATAAATATTATATACATCTTTCTTAAATGTGTCATGTTCCAATAATTTATTAATTCATACTTTTCTATCAACATGCTAGCTCCATGAATCTACATTTTTATCATGACCTTAATTTTGTAGGATGTAATGCCTTGAAGATGACTTAACCATTATATCCAAGTGCACAAAATAATTATTCTTTAGTATTTCTATAAGTCATAATATTCTATTTATAAATCTATCAAATTAATATTGATTTCTATGTGCCATATGATTAATAGTTGATTATTATCTTAGATAAGAAAATGAATTAATAAACTTTTCATAATGTAACCAAACAATTTCTAGTATTTTTTATTAAGTTCATATTTATTAATTCTCTCAATTAATCATAATCAACTATAATTTCTAATATATATTAGAAAAATATCAATACCTACTTTTTCCCTCTTTATTAATTAACTAGATTTTTGTTTCAACTTTAGCTCATATGTAATTTACTTAAAAAAAATATTGCTTTCTAAATGGCCCCTTCAAGATAAAACACACAGTAGGGGAGATATAAGAAGACAAGAAATAAAAAAAACTCTATTAAACCTGAGTTCTAAGATTATAACCTTGTGCATTACAATTATAGTTAAATCCACAATAAATTATGAAGAAACTAATGTAGAGAGACAAGCAATGTGAGATGGCATGGGCATCTAAAGTCTACACTTGGTCAACTAAAGACGACACTTGGGGTCCTCCTAGTGTATGCCAACAATTAGGTTGGTAAATATTTAATTTACCTCTTCCAACACCCCGTCTTATACCAATTACTTTCAATATCCACCCATAATTTATAAAAGATGGGACTCTTCCTAAAGCCTTGTTAAGTACCCATGTACAATCATTTATTTACTAATATAATGGTAGGTATTCATAATGACCTCTGTAAAGGATGGGATTCGTCACTCTCAAGGTGATGAACCTCAAGTGACAAACCTACCTTCGCTCTACCTCACTTATATTGACACTAAAGGTGAGCAAGGGGATTCTAAGCACGGAATGAGATAAATTTGTTGTAGCATTTAGAAAACTCTTGAGGGCTTCTAGCATGAATTCAACATACACAACCACTCTTGCTAGAGGTGAGTATTTCTACTTTGGCAACTTCTCTTCATATTGCAATAGTTTTTAGACAACAATTTCCTCCACCAAATGCTAATAGCTAGTTGATGCTTTTATTAGGTGCTCTATCAGTCTCATTGCAATGCTTTGATGATAGCCTTCTCTAATTTCAAAAATTTTGCAAAGTTTGTAGCTTCTTCAATCAACTTTTGTGAATCTTCTTTTTCATCTCTAATCTGCTACCTCACTAATCAACTCCAATAAATGGATTGAAATTCATACTTCTCTTTAAGAGCTAAAGCCTCATATCTCCTTGAATCATCCCACTTTGATAAAAAAATCAAAGATAAAACATGCAATAGGGGATAGAGGAGAACACAAGAAATAGAGAAACTCAATTAAATTTGGGCATTGAGATTACAAACTTTTTTATTACATTTATAGATAAATCAACAATAAATTTTAAAGAAACTATAGTATAGAGGTATCTTGGAAATTTCTAAGGAGTAGGTGACTTAAGAAATGTTAGATGGCATGGGTAGCTAAAGTCTACACTTGATCAGCTAAAGATGATGCTTGGGGTCCTCCTAGTCCATGCTAACAATTAGGTTGGTAAATAATTAATTTACCTCTTCCAACACCCCTTTTCAAGTCCTTATTTTAGAAAATAAATAAATTGGAATACCAATACATTTGGGGATTAAGATTAAAAACTTTTACATTACATTTATAAATAAATCAACAATAAATTTTGAAGAAACCATAGTGTAAAGTTAGCTTGGAAAGTTAAAGGGAGGAGGTCACTCAAGCAAGGTTAGATGGAATGGGTAACCAAATTTTGCACTTGATCAGTTAAAGATGATTCTTGGGGTCCTCTTGGTCCATGCTAACAATTAGGTTGGTCAATAATTAATTTACCTCTTCCAACACCCCTTTTAAAGCCCTTATTTTATAAAATACATAAATTTGAATACCAATACATTTTGGCATTTATTTATTTGTAAATGTGACAAAACAAAATTTATTAATAAAAGGGTTGATTTATTTGCACAATGTATCGACCCTATAATATAATTTCTTGGCTCATGATTGGGAACCTAATTAAGACAAATAATTCTTGCCCAGAAAAATTTCCATCTTTATATGAACATAGAAAATCTATACATACATCGATACATGTGAAAATCTATAGGATGCTAGCTATTGGGAGTTAATAATGATCAGGTACTAACTTGTCAGCCTTCCTTATCCTTCCCATTACTAGGGTGCCATTCTTCTAGTCGTTATCTCTTTCCTACCAAATATGTTTTAATTAAGGCCAAAATGTAGACATCTAAAATTATCCTTTAATTAAAAAATAGTTATATTTATTTAATTATTTTATCATAATGCCTTCTATTAATTAAATAAATAATTTCATTTATTTAATTAATTAATTAGCCTCTTTAATTATTAATTGAATAAATAGTTTAGTTTATTTAATTACTTCAATAAACATCTTCTTTATAATTTAAAAAATTATTTTATTTATTTAGCCCTTCCTCTAATAATTAAATAAATACTTTTTTTTAATTAATTCATTACATGTTCTCCCTTTTAACATTAGCCCTCTGCACTTGTTCACACAGATCATAATTGAAATTCATAGGCATGTGACAAGTGACAATCGTCTCTTCATTCACTTTGTGTGTTCTCCAATGTCAATACACCTCTTAATCTCCTCCCCCCATTTCAAATTTAACCTCTTAATCCTATTTTCTCTCATCCACCTATTTATTTCCTCCATTCGTCTCTACCTACCCTTCAATTCTATTGATTCTCATTCATCTATTAGATCCTAGCCATTCATATAATTTAACCTCTTAATATTAGCCCTTCATTCTTAGGATGATCTCTATAAAAAAGTGCCTCCTCCTCTCATTATCCATAATCAAGAAATCATACTTACATTATGTCAGATCATTCTAGCATACTTAATCACAATCATGCATCATAAAAAAAAATCCATTAATCCCTGAGCTCTTGTCCAAGTGCAAGACAAATTTGAGAGCACCCATATCAAATACAAGATCAAGGAGGATAGTTGAACAATGAAGCAAGCCTTTCTTCCATGAGAAGGTAAAGCTTTTCTTATTTTATGTTATTTGCATGTATTTGTAGATCTCTACTAATGTTGTGTTGAACTAGTTTGTAGATATAGGGTTAGTGGTTAGATCTTAGTTAGGGTTTACAAATAAGATAAAATTCAACATAAACATTTTGGCATCCCCAGTGGGACTCTGATCCGTATTTATTTTCCAATCATTTTATTGATTTTTGTAGTTTTTTAGAAGTTGCAGGTTGGATCTATAATGAATTTCCATTTTCAAGAAATTTTGTTGTGTTTGTGGGTTTTTTTAATCTCATTTCTATATTTATCAGTAGGATCTTCTATTTTTGAGTATATGATCTCTTTTGACATGTTTTCTCAAATTTTGAAGGGTCTCTATTTCTGGTAATTATCCCTCCTTTTTTGGTAATTATTTTTACCTTTTTGGTAGTTCCTTCATATTATTAGTTTATGTCTGCATTTCTGGTAAGACTTTCCACATTTTCGGCTTCTTTCTACATCTCTTTTAATTCTTTTGGTGTTTCTATTCCTTGATGTGTTTTTGGTCTTGACACATATTTGGTCATTATTGATGCATATTTGGTCATTCTTGACACATATTTAGTCATTCTTGACGTGTATATGGTCATTCTCGATGTTTATTTGGGCATTATTGATGTATTTTTGGTCTAGTGACACACATTTTTTTAATCTTGATGTGTATCTCTAGGGTCATTCTTGAAGTGCTTTTGGTCATCCTTGAAGTTTTTTTGGCTTTCTATTCCTCCAAAATTTAATAGTTTTTACAAAAATAAGCATAACTTTTTCATATAATCTACCTCCTCTTGCACAAATAAGCCTTTCTTTGGAGTCTAAAGATACCCAATCTATCCCAAATGTGTCTGCAGATGTTTCTGATGAACAACAAGATCAAACATTTGTTGATATGGTCAAACATGTTCCTGCTGATGTCGTTGATAATCAAGCAGTGGACAACTCTGGTGATGCTATTCAGGATCCTCCTGAGATAGAAATTTTTGTAGAAATGATAGCAAAGGTGTTAGGAGAAGTGGAGAAGACCAAAGATGATGGCCAAGAGGGTGAAAAGGATAAGAGTGTCACCTTTTCCTTATTTCTATAATTTCTCGCCCCTAAGCTGCAATTTCTTCCCATAAAATATTTTGGGGAAGTAAAGATTGTACTTAGGAAGTTACCTTTGTAAGCAAAAGAAGAGACTTAGTCAGACACTTTACCCCACAAGATCTATACAATAAATGTCACACTCCCCATTCCATGTTTCTAATTTTAGTAACATTTTAAAAAGCCATTTTTTTATGGACACATGTTGTCCAAAAGGAATGTTTTGGCCTTGGTTAGGCCCTTAACCCGTAGGTACATAGCTTGGGGTCCTAAAAATTGAAAAAATACACAAACCAAGGTTCTTTTGACTCCTCCAAGATCTTCTTAAAAATTACCTATGGATCAACATGACAAGGGCATGCCATAAACTTATCTACCCAAGTCATACCTCAATTTCGAAGATTATATTGCCTATTTTAATAATTTAAAAATTAAATTTATAAAATTTCTATACAGATTTGTTATTCACAAGACTCACACTTGACTTTAACATGGCACATAATAACATATACTTAAACACTTTGGCAGCCTCAATGAGACATCTCACAAAAATACAAGGAACGTGACTGACTTATTTACAACACCTTTTACATGTGACATTTAATAACACTCATGAAAGTATCACATTATGAACACATTTCACTTCGGGAATGAGGCATTACCCTTCCAAATGGGCAACACCTTTGCCTCATTGTGTTCACCTAGGGTTCTTGGGTAGCCTCTAAAATTTCCCTAGCTTTTCGAATTAGGTACTTGCACACTTGCACCTAAACATTCATATATCCAAAAAAATAATACACATATAACCATTGCATTCACATTAAGACCAAACATTGCACAATCCTTTCCTCAAATATACAATTCAGGCACCTAAATCATGATGAAAATAATCGAACATGCACAAGATCATTCAACATAATTTAATAAAAAAATCAAAACAATACTTGATAATCCACATTGTATTAGAAACATGCATGAAATCAAATCAACATAATTTGATCGAGAAAACATAACAATTATAATAATCCACATGGTGTTGGGAACATGCATGTAATTAGTATATTATTAATGAAAAGGTTGAAGTCTTTCATGCCATTTTTCAAGGCAACTACCCTTCGACAAGCATTAAGACAATCAAGAAGTCTAAGGTGGGGGATGTAGGTACATGTAAGATTCTTAGAGTGTCATTGGACAACATGGATGCAAACTTGGATGAGCTCATGTTGCCCCAGCCAAGCCTGGGGACGAGGCTTCGCAACAAGGATAAGGGTATGTGGATAATATTAGTAAGAAAGTTTTGTTGATTAATGAAGAGGTCATTCAGAAAAATGATAAAGTAGGCAATCTTCTGTAGTTTTGTTAGGGTATTATGTTTTCTCTCTCGGTTTGGGCTTTGTTGTTCTATTTTTTGAGGACCGGTTGGCATCTATTTTGCTGCTGGGTCCTGGATAACTATGTTCTATCTTTTATTTTCTTGACTCTGATTTCTGTAAAACCAGTTTTCCCCTTTAATCAATACTTCTTTTTTAAATTTAGAGAAATTAAAAAAAAACTTATAAAGTCTATCATTACTAAAAAATTGTTCCTATAATACCAAATTTTTTTTTGGACCAATCATAATACAAATAAAATATTTCTACAATATATTAAGTTTAGAAATATAAATATTAATTTTATAAAAACCAAATTTAATTTAAAACAAAACTATTACTTGATTAGTATTGCCAAGTGAAGTACTAATAACTCCATACAATATACACACCCTAGACCCCATAATAACATCATATGAATCTACAAGATATATGGCAAGGGAATCCTCGCTCAACTAAAAATTTATGCTTCTTTGGCTACTTGCAAATGCTTTTCTAAACACGTAACCTCGAGAAACAGAAAGGCGAAGCTTTGCCTAGACAGTTTTGAAATAATTTTCGAATTCGAGCAGTTGTAAAGGCAAATTCTATTTATTACACTCAAACCATCAATAGCACATTATTCATTCATTCGATGTCAGTTATCCATAACCTTACACACCTCACAATCCGGCTTTATTTCTTTGCAAGCCTTTTCTAAATTCAAGAATAATGTTGACAATAGCAATTTCTTCCCCAAAGAATCTTATTAAAAAACATTATTTTATGTCTCATTAATAAACGATATCTCATTTTCAATTGAACCAGTTGACAATGGCATTTTGTTCCCCATAGAATTCGATACAACAGATTATTTTATAACTTAAGAAATCAGCCTTCTCTATCCTATAATGATGTGCTCCTATAATTCCAAACTTTGAACGTGGTATTTGGAATCAATTGCAAATAATTGAAACAGAAATCAAATTTTGTTATTCTTGAATGAACATTTTCTTTTTATCGACTTCCCTATGAATGTGGACTTTATTGCCGATGACAACAGGAAATAGATGAATATGTTTAATGGTCACATGCATCTCTAACTATGCCACTTCTACACGTCACTCAATTGCCCCACTGAAAATCAAGTGGCCTCTCATTGCTATAAGCATTCCCTAAATCATCCATTGTTGTGCAACCAAAAAATTGTAGAGTACATTTTTACTATATAGCATTTGTTTCACACACTCTGCTTAGGGAAGCACAATGAAGAAAGTTGTAGCAGTGGTACTTATTGTTATGATTGAGGTGGCAACTAGCATGCCAGTGTTAATGGCATGGAATCCTGTTCCTCAACCTCCTCCAGCTCCAGCTCCAGCAAAATTCCCACTTGATGCTCTGAAGGTGGGGGCCTGTGTTGAAGTGCTTAGTGGCCTTGTGCACATAGGCATTGGAGACCCAATTGTAAACCAGTGTTGCCCTGTGATTGAAGGAGTTTTGGCATTGGAGGCAGCGCTGTGTTTGTGTACAGCAATAAGGGCTAAGCTTCTCAACCTCGATATACTTGTTCCAGTAGCACTGTAGCTTATTGCTTCTTGTGGAATGACTCCTCCTCCGGGCTTCAAATGCCCTGATTAGTAAGCTGCTTATTATGAGCAGATGTCAATGGCTGTTGCCTACATCTGCCCCTGCTCTCTATCTTAATTGAAGTTATCTAGATAAATAATATGTGCTTTCTTAGACTTAAATAGACATATTATATATACACTAGTTCCACTAATATGTTGAGTATTTCTTCAGTTTTGATTCCTTCCACATTTGCACTGATATTGAAAATACTGCCTTATCGTGGTTATTTGATTTTGGGTTTTTGAATTCAAGCACTAGGCTTTGTGAATACATTACAAATATTCTTATTTGACTAGGCAATGTTTTAATTTTATTACACAACTCTCTCTCTCTACACATTAGTTTCTTTTTTTCTGGTGGTTGAGGTTGAATGGCAAGGGAGAGGGGTCAGTAGTTGTACAGGGTCTAATAGTCGTTATAGAAATTGTGTTTATAATATCTAGTCTTGTCATATATTATACTGTAAATTGTAAATAAATAATCTACATGTAAGTAAAAAGTTATCAAATGTTGGTCAAAATAGACCAATACTTGAACACAAGATAACCTATAAATGTTTTATAAAAAAGGCATAACTATATTCATTAACAAGAGAAATAATTCATTTTTTGTTTCAAATAAATATCATAGCTATCCACTATAAGTGTGTCATTTATAAAATTAAGATGCTCACTTAAACAAGTATTGTTATCATAGTGAAAAAATATTATTTGTATCTGTACAACTATTAGGGTAGCAATGCATATGCATTGGAGTATTTCATATTAAAAAGTTGTCTTATCACAAATATAAAAGGTGAGCACAATAAATACCTTGTTTTTTTCCATGAAATGTGAGAGATTTTCCAAAAGTTTTAATGTTCAACAATTGGTCTCTTTGTGTTCAATATAAGTTGTATTCTATATAGTAATATGTTGTTTATATAAAATGATTTTTTATTTTGTGTTTAACTATTGGTCCTTTGGTGTTAGATATAAAAGTTAGAGATAACACACACCTATGATTACTAATAGGCATTTCGTCCATTTAAGTTGCATATAAGTTATATATTACATAAAATACGATATTGTACTAATTACAAATAATATTTTTGTATTCAACTATTAGGGATTTTTAGATTGAGTTTTGGTAGAATATGTTAAAAGTCATTTTTTGGACACTTCATGCTAGGCTTGTTATTTTGACAAGTTACAGGATGAGTAACATCTTCAAACTTTAGTTGTACATAGTTAAGTGTCCATTTTATATTTTTTTTTTAAAAACAAAGGTGGTACAATATTCCATGTGATGGCTACATGTTGACGAATTTATCCCTCACAACTACTGGTCCCTCTCCCCTATACATACTCGTATATCTATATTTAAAAATATATAAGATATCTAAAAAATATATCAATTTTTTATCATTTATAAATATGAATAAATATTATATACATCTTTCATAGATGGAATATTAATTATATAAAGATCCTTCACTAATATCTCTTTGTAAGTGGCCCTGATGATAGACCTTCCTAAATGTGTCATGTCCCACTAATTCACTAATTCATACTTCCCCATGAACATGCAAGTTCCATGAATCTACATTTTTGTCATGACCACAATTTTGTATGATGCAACGCCTTCAAGACAACTTAATCTTTGTATCCAATTGCATAAAATAGCTATTCTTTAGTATTTACATATGCCATAATATTTATGATATATGAATAGTATTCTATTTATAAATCTATCAAATTCATATAGATTTCTATGTGCCATATAATTAATAGTTGATTATTATCTTAGATAAGCGAATGAATTAATTAACTTTTCCTAATCTAAGAAAATAATTTCAATTTTTTTTATTAAATTAATATTTACTAATACTCTTAATCAATCATAGTCAGCTATAATTTCTAATATATTTTAAGAAAACACCAATTCTTTTTTTTATTAGATAAAAGGCATAAAGCCTAAAATATATTAATTTAAATAAAACCATACATAGAGATAGTGTTAAAGTATCAGAACATAAAACAAGGAAATAAGAATACAAATTGCCCTTAAATCCAAATACTAAAAGCAAAAAAAACCTATGACATAGATAGGGACAATCAGCCCTTTTGAACCTAAGAGACAAAAAAACTTGAGCCAAGGACTAACACCAAGGATTTGTAGAGGACCAAAAAATAGATATATAGAGGAGCCAAAAAACAAATATAATGCTTAAAGATATCATTTTGGTGAATTTTCATCCTCCTACTCCTTATCCAAACCCTGCATAGAAGACAAATTCTCCAAAAATTGATACCGAACAAAGATATTTTTTTCGTTCAGAAAGGATTAGAGCCTTAGAATTCCTTTGTCTAGCTATCCCTACAACATCTTGAAAATGCCTAACTTCCCCACAAGGATAGAGAAGGGGGGTCCTTCTTTGGAAAATTTAGACTCAAACCAGCGTCCATGAGATGCAATCCTTCCACTTGATAAGCCTAAAGAGGAATATCAGACTTATATCTCTTCGAACGATGTCTGCCAAGACCTCGAGCAACATTATAATCAGTTTTATGAACATGAACTTCATAATTAACCAAGAGGAGAAGGACATGAAATAGGTTTGAAAACTGTACACCTTCAGATGGGGAAACAAACACCATAAAGGCCATAAGCTCTTTGTCAAAAAATTTACAATTACTTGCCTATAAATTGAGCTTGACAACCTTGTACATCTTGACATATTTTATGCACGACTTTAGAAATTTTATGGGAAAGATCCCATAATCCTTCCTCATAGTTCCTCACAAATTTCTCTAAATCTCCAGAAGGAATTAAATCTTCCTTCACAAAATTAAGAACAAATTGCAACAAAAGACCATAATTCTACAACATATCAAAGCTATTCTAAAGAAAATAAGACAACACCTGAGAGGTACAAAGAATTCATAGAGCTCATGGATATATAACATCCTCCCCAACAATCGTGATAATTGCATTGGTATTAACCAGTGACTGAGAGGGGGGGTGAATCAGTAAAAATAGTTTATAAATAATAAAATCTTAAACTGACCAATCTGCAACTACCCTTTTTAAATTAAATTAAAAAATTGTATTAATCATGAAGGCAAGAACATTGAAGGAAATAGATTTGCATGCATCAAATAAACATCACATAACACCAGCAATTTTTTGTGGAAACCCTCAATTAGAGGGAGAAAATCATGGTGGGGATAACCCACAATCTCTTTTACTGTAGTAAAAAGAGTGCCTAGTTAAGAGCTTGGAATCCTGTTCCTTCTGAGAACATCACCCTGTTAAAGATGATAAGTATCCTGTTAAGAATACCTTAGAATCCATTAGAATTCACCTTGAAAAAGGATTTTACACTTCTATCATGGAGCAACCCTGTTAGGGGATTTTACAAATAGAACTAGTTAAGGTTCACCCTGTTAAGGGATTCAATCTGCTGCAATGATTAGAGAGCAACAAATCCTTGATTAGATGATGACACTTTTATGTCGAATAGATCCGCTCTTTATCTGCTTCAATCTTAGCTCGGTGATGACTTCACCGATTCACAAGGAACCCTTTTGCAGTTAGCTCGTTCTTCACCTTACTCTAATTTTCAATCTCAATTCAATCACCCCTTCCACAACAATAAAAAATAATCAAGATGAAAACAATGTATATAGCTTACTTCAATCTTGGCGCAAACTTTACCTCCGAAATTTGAACTCAAAAATCATTATGTGCACCAATCCATTCGTTCCAGAAATTTCGCCGATTATATCGGTGACAGTTCATGCCAAATTCTTGCCGGTTCTCTAGCAAGCACTTCGGCTTCAACTAGATCTTTCTAAATTTATCGGTTCTACATGTTAGCAAGCCAAAAATGCTGATGACTATGCATTCTTAACCTTTTCACTTTGCAATGCTTATCAATCACTGTTATGATCTACTACTGGTTTCTTCTTTTATATCTATGAACTTGCTTCACTCAGCTCAACTACCGGTTGCTTCCTATAAACCATTCTCTACTCACCAGTGAAAGTCTTTAGTCCCCTGTTCCTCACCAATCTACTATAACCCTTTTTTGATTGGTTGTGATAACATTAGAGCCGGTATTTTCCATCAATGACAACCTCTAAGTACCTCAAACTTCATCATACTCACCATGATGCAAACAATCTCCCCCTTTGGCATTGGTGGCAAAACATCTAGCTGGATTGAACTAGAATTCTCGCCCTGTTTCGATTCCCCCCTTGTTCTCTACCTTCTCTGCCTCTACCGGTACTACTCTTCCTCTATTGGTGGTGTTCTAACTATTTACATTCTTTTTCTTTGTACACATAGTCCTTCCTCCTCATATGTACATTCCACATTCATTTATTCTCCCCCTTTTTTCAACAATGACAAGGGATAAAAGAATCAAAGATAAAAGAATCAAAGTATATAAAAGAATTCATAAGGGTGAGAGTAAATCAAAAATATCTTTGAAATCGACCTTAGCAACCTTCAAAGTAGATTCCCATGTAGGCTTCACCTGTTTCATAGTGTGTATTTGTCCATGCAGATCTATGACAAAATCCTCCATATCATCTATTGTCTTACAATCAGGTTAACTGATGAGTCTTTCTGCTTCTTCACATTCCCTTTCATTAAATCAATGATGGGTGCAAGGTAACACTATAGCTCTAATAGCTTGAGAGCTCATTTGTCTTGTTCCTCTTCCAGCTTGTTGATTTCATGAGTCAACTGTTTGAGTTTTCCACTGAAGGTCGCTATAGATCTTGGATTTCCTTTTGAGTCTATACTCTTTTATCTTCAAGATCTTTGATGAAATCGATGAAGTTTGATAATTTGACCAATAATTGGCCAACTTCCTTTAAGATATATTTCACCTCTTTAGTGTTTTTAGAGAGAGAAACCTTGTCAACTGATATTGTTCCATTAGTTTCTCACCTCTCCTAGTTTCATACTACCTTGTTGTAACCTTCTCTAGATCGGTTTCCTTTGAACCGATTGCTTTGACAAGAGTACCCAATTGATCAATGATGGATGCATTCTCATCAACATCAATGTCAGGAATGAGATTAGATATAATTGTCTTTGTTGTATTAAGAATCCTTGCCTTCCTTTTCTTTGCTCTAACTTTGGCCTTTTCAGCTTGAATTCTCAATCTTTCTAAAACTTTCATTAACTATTTGGGGGTCATCTTCTTTGTATCTATTACTGAGTCTTCCTCTTCTTCCTCCTCTTTCTCTTCTTTTTGTTCTTCAGTCTCTACCTCAAAGCTAGCTGAGATGGTGAGTTTATCTTTCTTCTTCTCTCATTACTTTTCTAAATCTAACTTCCTTTTCACCGGAGGAGTGTCCACCACTATTTTCTTACTGCATTCAGGTTAACTGGATGAGGAATCCTCTTTCTTCTTGTCCTGTTTTGGTTCCTTGGTCTCTTTTGGACCAGTATTGATTGTTTCTATTTCCTTCCTTTTTATTTTATTTTCCTTTGTTTCCTTCTTCTCTTCTTCCTTATTTTCTACTTCACCAATAGATGGTATTGATGAATCTATCAGCTTTGGGGTTTCTTCCTCTGCACCTTTTTCTAGCAAAAGAGGTTTGTTGCTAGTAGGATTTTCTATGGGAGAATTTATTCTCACCAGATTCCTTTGAGGTATTTCCTCATAAGGGATCTCCTCAATTATGACTTCATTTTTGCTGAGATGTTTAGTTTGATCGGTTCCCTTTATCGATGTATCATCAATATCAATAGTTTCAATAGTTGATTTTTATTCAACTGGTGGCTTTGCATCCTTTGTCAGATTAGGAATATTTGACACAACATCACCTATGATATCTTGAACTGTAAATACATCAAACTCATCAGTGGTGTCCTTGTCTTTTCTTTTGCCCTTTTCTTGAGCAACTATATCTTGTCCTTGTTTTACTTCTTTTTCTATTTCCTCAACTTCCTTTTGTTGGCTCAAAATTTTTTTCCAAATGGCAATTCCCTCATCATGCACACCTTTAATATCTCCTATGGCCACTCTCCCTATTCTGTTCCTTATTTTGAAATGTTGTACATATGCTTCAGCCACTACAGATACTTGATTATAATCTAATTTATATTGTGCTTCCATGAGTGCCTTTATTCTTTGTTACTTCTCAATTGCTAGGGTAGTTTTCCATCTCCCTTAAATGAGATTTTGTAAATCTGATGGAATAATTTCATGTAGTTCACTGTGAGTTCTGCAGAAATTATGTAAGTTCCAGATAAGTGCATCTTCGATTTTTCTTTTGTCTTCCTCGTTGCAGAGGGGATAATTTCTCCCAACACTAGCTAAACCTCCATACTCTTTGATCCCATGGACCAATTCATCAACGGTTTGAGATACATGCCTACCACTTCTTCTAATTTTTTTTACTATCTTATTAGATTGGGTGTCAGAGGTATCACCCTCCTTTTCATCCTTCTTGGGCTTCTTTTTGGCCTTTGTGTCAACTGTTTTTTCATTTTTTTTTTTCTTTCTTGCATATGTGACTCCTACCAGTCTACCTTTACATTGGGAAGATGTAGGAGTCTTTGATTCCTTTTCTTTCATGTATGCTACCGGTTAGCTGGATGTAGCACCCTTGGGTTTTGTCTTGGACATTTTCTTCTTTTCTTATGTTTGTTCTCCATCTTTGCTTGATTTAGCCCCTGTTTGTTCACTTGTACTGGTGGAAGCAGTGGCACCAGATGTTTTACCTCCATACTTCTTATTTAAGGTGTCAATCATTTTCCTTACTTTCTTTTGTATGATAGGCTCCTTGAGTTACCTCTTTATATTGGAGATTGCCTCCTTATAAGTTCTAAATCTCTTTGCATTTTTGCCTAGCAGTTTAGATAGTAACATATTTGTGAATAATTTGGCAGTTTCTGCTCCAAACTCATAACCCATAGTGGGTACCCAGAAGCTTCTAGGTTGAACTTCTTGAATAATGCAACAATCAGTATCAACAAGAAAACAAATGGTGTCCTTGAACTTTTAGACTATATTGTTTGGGATTTTCTCTTGTTGATGCATTCTAGTTTGGAAATCTTTAAAATAACCCCACATTGTCTCTCCAAACTTATCATCTAAGTCCCTAATCATTTCACCTATCTGAACTGTGATAGGTTTCTCTATAGACCACACTACATTGCCCTTACTGGGAAAGAAATTTTGAACATAGAAGAAGATACATACTAGTATTAAACTATAATTGAATGATTGCCTTTTTTCCTTCTTGATTCGACCCATGTTCACTAGTAATTGACTTCTTATCATCTCACAAATGTCATATGTTGCATCCTACTTTACGATCTGGTAAGATGCATGGATAGCATCGCTCAACAGACTGTTCATGTGGATTGATTGATAAACCCTATAGGCTATCACTACAGATGCAAACCTTACTTTTTCATCCTTAATTTGAGTGACTGCCATTTCTCTTTTGTCAAATCAAGATTGAGTCAACCGAGTGACATCACCAGATGATATTGTCCTTAGGGTTTATTGCTTCACCTGTTGTGCACCTCCTTTGTGATTTTGATTGGTGCTTCATCTTCAAACCATAGAAATTGGTCATGCACTTTACTTAGCACATACCTGATCCAATTGACTTGGAACTAGTTAGGAATATCAACAACATACGACAAACCCTTGGTCTTCAGATGCATATGCTCTGCCTTCAACAAACCATTATCGCAAAACCTTTTGAATTCATCTTGAATGAATTTTCTCCAAGTTATTCAAGCCTAAAGTGGATGAAATAATGGATATCTTCAACCAATAACACATCTGAGGGCATAGATGATAGGGCACCATTCATATCAATCTCTTCAACATTCATAGGATGCAACTTGAGCTTGGGTTGTGGTTCCTTAACTACCTCAACCAACACAGGAGTCGACATGGAAGCTTCCATGATGAATTTGAACTAAATTCATAGATTGACTTCTTCTACCATTTTTGCTATGGCTTCTGATCACCAAAACTTCATCACTTGATCTCCAAACTTACTTTGCACGTAAGGCACTTAATAGATTTAGAAATTCTTTGATTGCACTAGGAGCTCACAAATGCACAAATGAAAGCAAGGTAAACAAACTGAGCTTTCATTTCATTATTTATTTGTTAAGTTGTTCGGTGCACTTTTACAATGGTCAAGTTGTATGACCTCAAACGGTAATATCTTATAATTTACCGATGTTACTTCCTTATCGGTAAAAATAAAACCTTTAACACTTATACTCTTAATAATTCACCGATAGAATTACAAACAATATACCAACTTTTTTGCATCTAAGTAATGAAAATAAGAGTTACCTCACTTTGGTTTTGGGGAATCAACCATGATTTTCCTTTTTGTTTTAAAAGGATCCCCCTGAGCATCGGTATGTTTAGTTTGAAGAAGAACTGTCATCACTGGTGGGTGATGACTTAGTTTTAGAATGCTTCTCTCCTTATTTTCTTGATTCCTTCTTAGTCCACGTCTATTTCATTTCATTCTTCACCTCTTTAATTGTATTCTTTCCTTTCAAATCATTTGGCCCTTTCTTCTTGCCAAACTGGTTCCTATCTTCAGACCAGTTATAGGATCGGTTCATGCACTCTCTGGATAAATGATTGATCTTATGGATAATGAAACATGTCATACCAGTTATTTTCCATGGTCCTACATTGTTTCTCTGACCCATTCTCATTCTACAATTCATTGTAACATGACCAAAATTTCCACAAGTGGAACAAGTGGCATCGAGTTGATTACTCTTTCTATTAGGGATAACCGGTTTGGGTGGGGATCTTGATGCATTTGTCTTTAACATGCATTCTTCATCTTTGTGTCCATATTTATTGCATGTAACGCAATATCCTTTAAAGCTTCTTCTATTAGACATGCTACTTGATTGAGATTTACACTCATAAGTAGTGTGTCCATACTTGTGACAGTTATAGCAATAACAATCAAAGGTGAATGACTTCTTGTGACTAACCGGTTGATATCTATAGGCATCAAACTTATGACCTAGTTTACCACAATAATTGCAAGAAGATTTAGAAAACTTCATACCTTTTTTTCCTGATTTGTTCCTTTTATCATCCTTCATCCTATTGGGATTAGATGATTCTCCTATTTCCAGTGGACCTATATCGAAGTAACCAAGACCAGTTGTCACCTTTGTTCTCATCTGAGATTTTAATTGTTGATCTATCTTCTCAGAGCTTTAATTAAATTTTCTCATCTTTTCATTTCTCTCATTTGTCGCTTTCAACTTATTTTTGAATTGTTCAATCTCCTTCATCATCTTCTCCTTTTCCTCTGCTAAGTCATGCAGATGCTCTTGCATGACTATGTTCTCTTGAGTAAGAATCCAAATTTCTTCGTCCTTTTCAATGATGATTGCATCATTCTCTCATAGGGATTCTTCAGTAAGCCTTTTGGCTCTTTCATCTTTTGATAGTGCTTCTTCTACATTTCTCTTTCTTTGCTCTACTATCCTATTGGCTTGTAGTATTTCAGTAATTCTCAGGGCCTAAATTTCATGCTCTCTTTTTAGATTTGTGATTTGTTCAGTCTACTTCTTGTTCTTTTCCATAAGTTCTGAGATTGTCTCTTCTGCTTCCTCAGATCCACTTTGTTCAGAGAGTTGATCTATGATATCCCAACTCTCATTAAGTTTTAGAGAGAGTTCCTTCCTTTTACCAAGTGAGTTTTTTAGTATATCCTTCAGCTGAGAAATCATCTCATTAGCTTCATCAAGTTGCTTCTGATATTGGTATTCCTCCATGATCTTTTCCTCAAGTTGTTAACCTTTTCTTTAGAGGACTTGTGCTCTGATACCAATTGTTGGTATTAACCAAAGATTGGGAGAGGGGGGTGAATTAGTAAAAATAGTTTATAAACAATAATATCCCAAATTGACCAGTCTCCAACTACCCTTTTTAAATTAACTTAAAACATTGTATTAATCATGAAGGAAAAAACATTAAAGGAAAGAGATTTGCATGCATCAAATAAACACCAATAATTTTACGTGGAAACCCTCAGTTAGAGGGAGAAAACCATGGTGGGGATAACCCCCAATCTCTTTTACTGTAGTAAAAAGAGTGCTCAGTTAAGAGCTTAGAATCTCGTTCCTTCTAAGAAAATCACCCTATTAAAGATGAATGGTATCCTCTTAATAATAACTTAGAATCTACTAGGATTCACCTTGCAAAAGGATTTTACACTTTTGTCATGGAGCAACCCTGTTAGGGGATTTTACAAACAGAACCGATTAAGGTTCATCCTGTTAAGGGATTTAATCTGTTGCAATGATTAGAGAGAAAAAAATTATTGATCTGATGATGACACTTTTTTGTCGAATAGATCCGCTCTATATCTATTACAATCTCATCTCAGTGATGACTTCACCGATTCATAAGGAACCCTTCTGCACTTAGCTCATTCTTCACATTACTTTGATTTTCAATTCCAATTCACTCACCCCTTACACGACAACAAAAAATAAAATCAAGATGAAAAACATGTATATATCTTACTTCAATCTTGGCGCAAACTTTCCCTCCAAAATTTGAACTCAAAAATCATTTTGTGTGCCAATCCAGTCATTCCACAAATCTCGCCGATTATATCACTAAGATTATCCATTCATACCAAAAATCTCATCGGTTCTCTAGTAAGCACTACGGCTTCAACTAGCTCTTTCTAAATTTGTCGGATCCACATGTTAGCAAGCCAAACATGTTGATGACTACTCATTCTTATCCTTTTCACTTCACATGCTTATCAATCACTATTATGATTTGCTACTAGTAGCTTCCTTTATATCTGTGAACCTGCTTCACTGAGCTCAACTATCAGTTGCTTCCTGTAAACCGGTCTCTTCTCAGCGGTGGAAGTCTTCAGTCCCCTGTTCCTCACCAAGCTACTATAACCCTTTTTCCGATTGGTTGTGATGATATTAGAGCTGATATTTTCCATTAATGACAACCTCTAAGTACCTAAAACTTCATCATTCTCACCCTGATGCCAACAAATTGCACTCAACACCGTCAAAGATTCCCATTTGAAAATGGTTTTCAAATTATCAGCATCAAATGTACAAAAGGTGGGTAATTTCCATCCCTTTATAGTGAGGGAAATTGTGTTTTTGTGGGGCCTATACTCCATCATAATCCACAAAGCCAAAGAACAGAACAACAGATGGAGAGAATAAATCCCAAAAAAAGAATTGCCTAGAAAATGCAATGAAGCATGCACAAGAAACAAGACCAATCTACCACAAAGAAAAGAAAGGAACTGCATGCAAATAAAAGGCCCTCCACACACTGATACTTTAATAGAAATTAATTTCAATTCATGCAAAAAATTTGGAGGATCCACAAACTCGAAAGCATGACAAGCAATGATGAAGAAAACCAATCAAAGGATGTGGGATCTAAAATTCATGAATGGAAGCACCACACTTGGCATGCAAAAAACCTTGTGAAATAAATTCCTGTAGAAAAAATCTCACTAATAAATGTCTCTTATCGATGATGAAACATGCGAGAAAAATACCATCCTAAGTAAGGCATCTAGGCATGAACTACCCATAGCCAAGGACACAAGCGGACAATGCCAAATGCACATGCTTGCATAATTAACAATAACGATGTGAAGCAACTTCCACCAGCTCACCATTTGCCATAAAATCATATTTATCCAGCACAACATCACCCCAAGTCAATTACCAACCCCTATTTGCTAACATGTTAGCCAACATGTTAGCCTCTCTAAAGAAATGCTAGATTTTAAACTCATCCAAAGATTGAAGTAGTAGTCTCACCTCCTAAAGAACATATCCAATTCTCCAATTATTCACATTATTCTTATTAATATCTGAAATGATATTAAGAGTGTCACCTTCTAAGACAAAATTCTTAAAGCCTAGGGTAACTACTAAACATAAACCAATAACCAAAGCCAAAGATTTTGCCAATACTTAAATTTTTCCATCTTTATTCATTAATGAGTTTTTTGGTTTCACCTTTAACTGATATTTACTTTAGCTAAATTGTTTTTCCTTTTCAAACTACCTCTTCAAGACAAAACACAAAATAGGGGAGAGAGGAGAAGACTAGAAGAAAAACAACTATATTAAGCTTGAGTATTAAGATTATAAACTTGTGTATTATAGTTGAAGTCAAATCCACAATAAACTCTAAAACACCTGTAGTAGAGAGTCAAGCAATCTCAGATGGCCTAGACATCTAAAGTCTACACTTGGTCGGCTAAAGATGATGATTGGGGTCCTCCTAGTCTATACCAATAATTAGGTTGGTCAATAATTAATTTACCTCTTCAAACACCCTCCTAGCCTTAAAATTAATTATACCAATTACTTTAAATATACACCCTTAATTTATAAACGATGGGTCCTAAAGCCTTATTAAGTACCCATGTACAATTATTTACTTACAAATGTAATGGTAAGTATTCTTAATGATATCATCACAATTCCAATCACAAATGCTTCATTATTTTAAATATATGAATTTTGTCCTTTGAAAAAACATCCTTTGCAAATTCTTTTGTTAACTTGGTTGTCAACTGACCTTTTGATATGTAGAGCTCGAATATGGAAGTACTCTTTCTATAAAGTCACTATCCATATTTTTCCATTCTCTATGATGTTCATAGAAGACAATGATATCTCTCACCTTCCTCAAACATTCAAATATTTCTTAATTCTTGTAGAAATTTTTGAACCTACCAGTAATCTTTATCCCATTCAATTCATAACTCCATCGACAATTCGTTTTCATGCATCTCATCTTTGACTCATTCTTCCATGATCTATTCTAGCTTATATTTTCATAATGGTTTCTCATTCCACATATATTACAAGGATTTAAATTCTAATACATGTCTTTCATGTGTCCTCTATAACAATGAGAACATCTAATACATTACCTTTGTTAACCTGATTTTCTTTAATTGGTAGCATTATTTTATTTATATATATCACATCCAAGGCACTCATACCTTATCCTCATTATTGGCTCAATAGGATCTCTGATTCGCTTCCCATACTTTCCCCTTCATTAACTTTCATAACCCATTTTCTTCATAATATTCAAACAACATTTTAAAAATAACCTTTTAATCTCATCACATCTGACAAGATTTCAAGTTTGAAACATTATTATCTTCAACCTTATATTCTTTATCACAATAAACTTCAATGAAATCACATTTACCAATTGATTGATCAAAGGAACAACACAAATATATAGTGCCACATGAAGCATCACAAATTGATGGCTTCAATTTTATACATTCATTTTCTTCTTTCAACAATTTTATCAATTCTTACAAATTTCCATTTTTCTTCTTAATCTTACCTAACAATCTCACTCTTTCTTCTAACTCTTAATTTCTCTCTTTAACTTTCTTTATTTTCTTCTCAAGATTGTAAATTTTACATAGATATTTGTATATTTTCTTTTCAAACTCCTCTATATTTGTTACGAATTTTGAATTGCATTCTTTAACATTGATTACTTCTTCCTCCAAATTGTTGTTTTCCTTTTCTATTCTTTTACCAACTTTTCTCATTGAAACAAATATTTTAAACTTAGATTGTTTAAAGTGGGGGCTAGGTGTATGTTGTAAATTGTATTCATTTATAATTTTGAACTTATTTTCGATTAACCTTGGTAGTCATGCCTAATGTGTACCTAATTCATGTCTAATTATGGTCAATTTAGGATTGTTTTAGATAAATTAGTGCATTTACTGATTGACATCCTTTTTCATAGCCCAAACTACTAGAAATATAGTGCCTAATGCCCCTTTGATGGACTATATTTCTTAGTGCCCATGTCCTACACTGTTTTGTATAGCACCCCTATCCAATAAGTTTAGCCCCAAATTTTTTTACAAATGTCAAGTTTGTAACTAGCCAAAAAGTTTATTCTGAAATCAGCATTCTCTTTAAAATAAATTTAAAAAGGTGTAAGTTGCATATAAATATAACTTCCTCTCTCACTTTAAACTCCTATCAAGTCTAATAATTATAATTTAGCATTCGATCAAGTCTAAATAATTATATATAGGACTCCAATAGTTTGTTGTTTAATAAATTGAATACCTTCACAATTTCATAGTCACTTTGGAATCACTTTAGTTTTTGTGCCTGATTCTCCTAATTCTTCTCTAAAAATTCTCAATTTTGTGTCTGACGTAGCCATGATCCCAAGGGTTCTCACAAAGAACAATATAAGTCATACATCAAGAGTAACACAACGGAAGAAATGAAACAACATAGAAGATGCAAAATCAAACATCCACAATATCATATATTTATCATAAACTAGCTGGAAACATCCAATAAATAAACAGGCTTGCAGGCTTAGTTACAACATACATTCTAGGTTACAATCCATCCGAACATCCAAGAGGTGTCCATATAACAGATCATGAATCATTATCATCATATTACTTCGCTATCTACAAAGGATAAACTAAAACATTATATATAACATCCAAAATACATCTGGGTCAACCACAAAAGTTTACATTCTCCAAGATAGGAAAATGAAATGTGTAAAATAGGTTAGACCCAAAGTGTGAAGATATCCTCCACAAAAGACAAGAATGAAGTGTGGACCACCAAGAAAGGCCAGCCAAGGGCCTAGGAGCATCATACATGGTACCAAATAGATTTGCACGCCAAGAATTCACTCTGCAAGAGAACAAAACTCCAACTAGACAATAAGCTCAAACGGCTTCAGAAACTAAGAAACAGACACTCTAGAAGTGACAACTTGCCAGAAAAGAGTACAAATGAACTACAAATCTAGAACAAGGAATGAAAACCCATCTGGAAGCCAGAAATCTGATTTGCAATGAAAAATTAAAAACTATCGGAAAATGCTAACAAAAACATAGAAGCTGCAACACTGAACTGAACAAGAACAAAACTAAAACAAATATATATTTTTTTGGTTGATTCAAGATTGTTCATTGGTCGAGGATGCTCCTACATCAGACAACCCAAGTAGAAAGTTATGTTCCATGAGAGGGAACTCATGAACATAAAAAAGGATCGAAGATATAGATCCCATGCTGATTTCTAATGCAAGTGTCTTCTTTGTCTGCAAATTTATTCCTCCTTACTCCTTATGCAACCTTGACTTGATTCTCCAACTTCTTCTCCTTTACTCCTCTCTTTCCTTTCTTCATACCTCACATTGTCTCTTACTTTGATTCTCCTTCTTTTACAAATCTCATTTATTTCTTCCACCATAATTCATCTTACCCACCACCATAACACTAACCTTATTGCCATTCGGTACCACCTTGCTATCAAAACCATCCATGAGATCTTTCTTTAAATCCATGTCACCATCCAGTATAACTTCTATATCCCGGTTTTCAGCAATATAACTCTTCACATAACTCAAGTTCTTCACTTCCCTTTCCTTCTCCTTCAAAGAAGTCAAAGTAAACTTCTACCCATCCTTCCCAATAGTGATCAGGTTTCTTAGACTACAATCATAGATAACTCCCCTATCTAACTGCTAAGGTCTACCCAACAAAACATGACAAGTACTCATAGGCAAGACATCACGCATGACTTCATCCTTGAAAGCTCCACTATTATAATTCACCAAGAAATGCTCTCTCACCTCTACCTCATTATCATCTTGCAACCAACTCACCTTGTAAAGACAAGGACATTCAAGCCTCTTCAAGCCAATATTTTCTATCATCTCCTTTGATACCGAATTTTTAGTACTTCCACTATCCACAATAACCTTCCAACACATAAGTCTTGGTTTGCATATAGTCTAGGAAATATCCTTCCTTTGTGTAGGTCCGGTTTCCTCTCTGCTCTACTCCACCAAGACTCCTATAAACACAAGGGATTCTCCTTGCTTTTGTTCTATCATATTCTCATCAGCAACTCCGATATCCGGTTCCTCATGAGCTTTGAATTTCCTTGTCATTCTATTCTTACTAGTTCCCTGAGAACACTCAAAAGATATATGTCCAGTTTCACCATACTTGAAACATTTACCCAATAATTCCCTGCTGCTTCTATCGGTTCATTTTCTTTGTGTCTTCAAATCTAGTTATTTATACCATTTAGATCTTGATTCTTCTTCTATAGTCTTCTTCTCCATGCTACCACTTGTTTGTCCTTTATTCATTGCATATCTCTCTCTACCCTAGGATTATTATGTTATCTCCTTTTAACTTTATCTTCTTCCTTCAAAGCATATTGGTAAGCTTCCTTCACTGTAGAAATTTTTTAGCATACTCATTTCATCCTGAATGTTAAATCCAAGTCTATTTATTTATCTAGCCACCTTCTCCCTATCCATCTCTCTATGTCTAAATCTGATCATCATCTTGTAGAATTCCTCAATATACTCTTTCACACTCATGTTCATCTATTTCAAGATCTGCAACTTCTTGAATAATTCCAACTCATATTCTCCCGGAATGAATTTAGCCTTCAACCTTGCAACCATAATTCTCCACTGGACAGTTTTCATCTCGCCATTCTCCACTCTCTCTCTATAACTATTTCGAACATAAAGTAGCATGTCCTTTCAACTTAGTTTGTGCTAGTCTAACATTTTATGATCCCTAGTATCCTCAAACTCAAAATAGTCCTCCAACTCTCTGATCCAATCTATCAAGTCTTCCGAATTGAATGTACTTGAAAAATTAGAAGCCTCAACTTTATGGACTTTACTCACTTGTGACACCACTCTAAGAAATATTTCTTCTCTTTCATCTTCCATTCCTTCAGCCTCTTCATACTCATCCTCTAATTCCAATTTCCTCTGCAAACCAACCAGTACATTCCGGATCTCATTTCTCATCTCACTTTTGAAATCCTTCATCATTTTCTCCACGCTTTGAGGGTTCATCCTTCTTTGTAGCATATCCTCCTTTGCTCCAGTGCAAATGCCTCAACTTGGCAATCTGACTACATGTTTCAATTGCCTCTCTATTAATGATCTATTGAAAACACTTGCAACCTACCTCAAATTGGCAGTTTGTTCACCAAAAAGAATGCCTCAAGGTTTGCAACCAACTTTGATACCATCTGTTGCAACCATGATCTGAAGGGTCCTCAAAGAGAACAATCTAGGTCATGCAACAAGAGTAATACAACATAAGCAACAACACAACATAGAAGATGTAAAGTCAGACATACGCAATATCATAGATTTACCATAAACTAGCTGGCAACATCTGGTAAACAAACAGGCTTGCAAGCCTAGTTACAACATACATTCTAGGTTACACTCCATCTGGACCTCCAAGAGGTGTCCAAATTACATTCTAGGTTAAAATTTGAAGAGCTTAATAGGGATTTGTCCTATATACGCATAGGGGCATGGCCTTATAGTTGTATGAATTTTTAAAATTTGTTTATTGTTTTATTCCTTTGATAATTGCACTATATTTGTATGAATTTGTATGGATCTAATTTTTGCAAATATGATTAAGTTGATGTGAATTAACTACCAAATCTTTTGAATGATCTTTTTATGAGTATTGTCTAGTAGAATTATTTTTAAAGTTTCCCTAGCCTTCCCTCCATTCCCATTTATTTTGTGATAAAAAATAGAGTATGATTGTTAGATTAGAATCATTGTTTCAGTCATTGTTGCAGATTGAAATTAGCTAACACAAAAAGGAGAGGTAGATTTTTCAGTTTCAAGAGTAAAAGCACTATATTTTCAGTCTTGAGAGTAAGGATACTAGCAGTCCCCCTTGTTTACAATCGTGCAACTATTCACACCGATCTATCCTGCAGGAATATGTTATACCCTTCTCGAGCCTTGGAGTAAATAGTTTTCCAGTTTTCAAAAGAGGGGCTCTACAAATGTATTTCCTACCATTGGTTATGCTAACGCTATATTCAATTATTCTTTCCACCAATCACCACCCTCTTTTATTCTAATTCAAAGAAACTTCATCAATAATTAAAAATTTCTTCTCATGGAAGGTTTCTTCTTCTCAAAGGCCTCCATATCATAGGTGATGATAATCGACAACTTGGGTACCTCTACCCCTAGACTATGAATGGAAAAATAATCTTGCAGAAAAGGAACCCTTAATTCCTTGTCGCAATTGGCCATGACTATCTCCAATTGCCCCCAAAAAGATGACTGGAATAGCTTCTGACTCAAGAGCTTGACCTCGTCTTTTGATTCCCTAGTACTCATAGCTACCTCTATAAACATAGTCACGACATCTATGTTAACTCAATATCTATGAGTATTTCAATCTATTATAAGTAGATCAATATAATACATCCTTTATTATATGTAGGCCTCTATTATACCAGTAGATGTTTACGAGTAGTCCAATATATCATAGCCTTTATTGCATGCAAAACAAATTCATGCAAGTAGTTCATAATGGCCATGGGTCTCTTCTCCAAGACCATTCCCACAAATGACATTTTCCTTTTATTAGAGGTTACACGGATATGAGTGTCCATTTTAATTGCATCTTTAGAAATCTAGAGGAAATCTAGAGGGAATGCTAATTCCAAAGAGAGATAATTTTGTGAAGAAAATCAACCTATCTATCCCCTTTTAGTCTACCTACATTAATTCTTCATAATTACCTTATCACTTCAAATCTTTAAAGAAAGACCCCAAATCTTATTTCATTTGCTTTAAAGTTTGGCAAAGTTTGTGGCATGCCAAGTAGCATTTTAGCCATATATTTGACACTTAATCCTTCACCACCTTATTATTAATGCATTAGTCACATGGGAATAATGCTCATACCTTTTCATATAACGATTAAATGTAGGTTGTCCTTCATGCCATATTGTAAAACCCATCATATTAAGCTTTCACTTTGGTAATTGCAAATCCACCTCACATGCAATATAATATTAGTTGTCATCCAACATGTCAAACTTCATGGTCCTTTTTATTCTTAGATTCCCCTTTCTATGGCCAAGTTGGCCAAATTATCTGTAGACCATTTCCCTTCCTTGTATATATGTGATATTTAAAAATATAGAAAGGAATTAGCAAGTTCTTTAATCAATTTTAACCATTTGTCTAGCTTCTAGTTTGAAGCTAATTTTTTTCTTATGGAATTAATAGTTATGATCGAATATAATCTATTCCCTCCCCATTTCCAACCCTAGTAGTGTATTTTTGAACTTCGCTACATTGTTTGTAGTTTTTCCTAAGAAAATTGCTCTCTTTGCTAAGATATTCCCATTGTGGTCCCTTAAAATGCATCCACCATTGTTGGGCTAGGATTGCCTTTGGAAGCCCTGCCAAATTTATCATGACCCATCCAATTGACCATCATGGGAAATAGAAGGAAGATCAACACTCCTCGCCCCATTAACGAGGGAATTAATTGATTTTATTACATATATATCAAGAAAAAAAAAGTTAAAATATATATATATAGGGGTCATGTCCATGATAGAAGGCTGATGGAAGACTTGTTCCAACTAATTATTCAGGTGCTGGGACATGCTCTGTCGGCAAATGGCATTCTGCGTAGAACTGTGAAGGAAGGGATTTACTTGGAGGTGATGAGAGCTTTGGATGGGATAGTCTCCATTATTGTAGATGGGTGCATGTTGGGTTACTTCAGTCTGCAGTTAGTAGGGAAAAAGAAGAAGATGCAGAAGGCTTGGTCCATTTTCAAGGTTGGCATAATGAAGGAAAACAGTATGGAAAGGTTTGCAGCTTTCCTTCAAGAAAATGATGATCTCTCCCAGAAGGAGTAGGAGATAGGCTGAAGGTAATAGGTAATGGGATCAAGTATCTTTATAAATGATCCCCTATGGATGTTAGTATTGGGAGTAGCATCTCCTTCACCCTTTGTAATGTTTTTTCTCTTGGAAATATAATGGGTACTGCCCCCTAGACAGAACTTGCTTATAATATATATATATATATACAAACTACTTTATTTACAATATTTCAAATAAATAAATTAAAAATATTACAAATAGACATTTCTTTTTTGAATTTAAAGAAAATCCAATTAACCTATTAAACATATCAATCTTAAAAAATTGTTTCTATAACACCAAATTTTTTACACTAATCATAACATAAATAAATAAATTAAATTTAAAAATATAAATCTTAACTTTATAAAAATCATATTTATTTTGAAAACAAAAATAATATTCAATTAATATTACCCAAGGCAACTATTAATAACTCCATACTATACGGCCCAGACCACATAATAACATCATATCAATCTAAAAGATATATTGCAAAGGAATCCAAGCTCAACTAAATATTTATACTTATTTTGCTTTACCGCATTCGGCTTTTCTAAACACGTAACCTCGAGAAACCGAAAGGCTAAGCTTGGCCTAAACAGTTTTGAAATAATTTTCGAATTCGAGCAGTTGTAAACGCAATTTGTATTTATTACACTGAAACCGTTATTCATTGATTCAATGTGAGTTATCCATGACCTCTGCACACCTCACAATTTAGCTTTACTTTTTTCCAAGCATGTTGACAATGGCAATTTCTTCCCCAAAGAATCCGATGAAAAAACATTATTTTATGTCTCATTAGTTAACGATATCTCATTTTCAATTGAACCAGTTGACAATGGCGTGTTGTTCCCCACAAAATCCGATACAAAAGATTATTTTTTAACATAAGAAATCAGCCTTCTCTATCCTATAATGATGATCTCCATTGCTACTGGATATAATTTTTAATATCTCAAATTCAATTCTTGTCAGAATAACGACATAAATTGTCAATAATTCGATTCCAAACTTTGACTATTTCAAATCAGTTGCAAATAATTGAAATAGAAATCAAATTTTATTTTTTATCAACTTAATTGTGAATGTAAACTTCATATGCTTTACTAGGTACTTTGTAATGGTCACATTAATCTCTAACTATGCCAGTTCTACACGTCAGTGGTCTCTCATTGCTATAAGTACTAAGAAAATCATCCATTGTTCTGCAACCAAAAAATTGTAGAGTACATTTATACTATATAGCATTTGTTTCAGAGAGTCTGCTTAGGGAAAGCACAATGAAGAAAGCTGCAGCAGTGGTACTTATTGTTATGATTGAGGTGGCAACCAGCATGCCAGTGTTAATGGCATGGAATCCTCTTCCTCAAACTCCTCCACCTCCAGCTCCAGTAAAATGCACACTTGATGCTCTGAAGCTGGGAGCCTGTGTTAATGTGCTTAGTGGTCTTGTGCACATAGGCATTGGAGACCCAATTGTAAACCAGTGCTGCCCTGTGATTGAAGGAGTTTGTGTACAGCAATCAGGGCTAAGCTTCTCAACCTCAACATTCTTGTTCCAGTAGCACTGCAGCTTATTGCTGCTTGTGGAATGACTCCTCCTCCCAACTTCACATGCCCTGCTTCTTAGTGCCTGAACCATTCAATGATTTGCTCTATAAGTGCTAATTATTATAACTATGTTTGAGTAAATACTACGATTAAGTGTACTTGGAATAAGCAGAAGTCAATGGCTGTTGCCTAGATCTGCCACAGAATGTTGACTTCATATAGCGGAGATCAGTCCCTGCTCTGCATCTTAATATGAAGTTAGCTGGATAAATAATATATATGTTTTCTTACAATTAAATAAACATATTATCTTTATTCTAGTTCCACTAATCTGTTGAGTAACACCTTCATTAAAATAGATCTTGTACAACCATAGCTTAAAGAAATCAAAAACTATTTCATTCTTTTTTCTTAAGCTTGTTGAAAATTCTTATTTTTGAGTTTGATCAATATTTTTATTAAATTTTGCTTCCTTCCATATGTGCACTGATATTCAAAAATACTGCCTTATCATTGTTATTTGATGTTCTGTTTTGGATTCAGGCACTAGGTGAATATATTACAAATATTCTTATTGGCATAGTCAATGTTTTAATTCTATTACACACCTCTCTTTCTACACCTTAGTTTTTTTTCTGGGTAATTTAAGTTGAATGGTATATAAACTTGTATATCTATATATATAAGATATCTCAAAAAATATCAAATTTTAAAATATTTTATATTTATAATTATGAATAAATATTATTTGCATCTTTTAGAGATGGAATATTAAATACATACAAATCCTTCATTAATATCTCTTTGTTAGTGGCTTTGATAATAGACCTTCAAAACATATATAAGGTATCTCAAAAAATATCAAATTTCAAAATATTTTATATTTATAATTATAAATAATTATTATATGCATCTTTCAAGATGGAATATTCAATACATACAAATCCTTCATTAATATCTCTTTGTCAGTGGCTTTGATAATGGACCTTCCTAAACATGTCGTGTTTCAATAATTGACCTAACTCATAGTTGCCCATCAACATGAAGCTCCACGGATTTGCAATTTCTTCATGGCCTTAATTTTGTAGGATGTAATGTGTTCAAGATGAACTAATTCAAAAAAATTCTGAAAACTATCTATGCCATAGGTATTGATGTCTTCTTTCTAATAAAAAAATAAAAATTAAATTTCGATATATATAGAACAAGTTATGTGTTCAAACTTAAACCTATGTCTAAATTATAACTAGTCAGACTTCAAAATTTAATAAAATGCTAAATATTCAACATATCATGGTCAAACCAACAACATGCCCTGGATATTGATGTTACAAACAAAAATTCGAAAGAATTGAGTTTTTATCATTTATAGAAAAAAAGATGCGTTTTGGGAGGCACATCACTCTTAAAAAATGTAGTTTGCTATTAAAAACTACTTTTCGAAGGAGATGGAAAACATTTTTTAAAAAATTGAAAAAAATATATTGAGAATCTACAGACAAAATTCTACAAATCACTAATTTACATCATATTCAAATTATTGATAGTTTAAAAGTTATAGTTGTCGGAAGTTGAAGATTATTTTAAAAATGTTCATCTCATTGTCAAAAGTGGCAAAAAAGTGGGAGCCATTATTGTGAGTTCACCCTAATATTCTATTTATACATAAATGTCAAGTTGATATAGATTTTTGTGTGCCATATGATTAATAGGTGATTATTATTGTGTAGTTTAGCAATGACAACAATGCTTGAAAGGAAAGTAATCAATAGGGATAATACAGCTAGCTTCCAAGTGTTTTTCTATCTTAGCTTTAATGAACAACACTATCTTGGGATTCATCTTCCTAATAGGTGATGATTATTGTTTCAAATTTAACCTCTTAATCCTATTAACTCTTATCCACCTCTTTATTTTCTCCCATCATCTTTACATACCCTTCAATCATTTTGGTTCTCTTTCATCTATGTGGTCCTAGCCTTTCACATTTTAACCTCTTAATCTAAACCCTTCATTCTTAGGATAATGAGAGGAGAAGTTCTTAGGATGATGCAAAGGAGACTTCCTCCTCTCATTATCCATAATCAAGAAATCATACTTATATTATGTCAAAACAATTATAGCATACATCATCACAACCACATCCATTCATCTTTGAGATGTTCGACAAGTGCAAGACAAATCTGAGAGCAATCATACGAAATAGAATATCAAGGAGGATAGCTGAAAAATGGAGACAAGCCTCTCTTGCATGTAAAGGTAAAGCTTTTCTTATTTTATTTTATTTACATGTATTTGTAGATCTCTATTGATATTCTACTAAATTAGTTGGTGGATCTAGAGTTAGTGGCTGGATTTTAGGTAGGGTTTACAAATAGGTTAAAATTCAGCATAAACATTTGGCATACCCAATGGGCCTCTTGCCCTTTTTTTCTTTCTCAATATGTACTTGACTTTTTTAGTATTTTTGAAACTTGCAATTTAGATCTATGATGATTTTACATTTTAGAAAGTTCTAATCATGTCTGTGGGTTTTTCTATTGCATTTTTGTATGTCGTTGGGATCTTCTAATTTCAAGTATATAGTCTCTTTTGATGTGTTTTGTTAAATCTTGAAGTGTCTTTATTTTTTTCCTACATTTTTGGTAATTCTTATAGCATTTCTACTAATTCTCCCTACATTTTTGGTAACTCTTTCTATGTTTTTAGCAATCTTTCATATTTTTGGCGTCTTTTTGCATTTTGAGTGACTCTTCCCACGTTTTTTGCTTGTTTCTACATCTCTATTAATTGTTTTTGCATTTCTAGTCTAGGTTATTGACGTCTTTTTGGTCTTGCCACATATTTGGTTATTTTTTATGCATATTTGGTGACTCTTGATGAAAATTTTATTTTTATTGATGCATATTCGGTCATTCTTGATGTGTATTTGGTCATTCTTGATTTGTTTTTGGTATTGACATGTATTTTGTCAATTGTTGAAGTGTTTTTGGTCACTCTTGAAGTGCTTTTGGCTTTCTATTCCTCCATAGTTTGATAGTTTTTACAAACATGGGCATAAATTTTTCATATAATTTACCTCCTATATAGATAATCCTTTCTTCTCCATAAGGAATGGATTTATCTTTCGGACCTTGCTCCACCTCAATCATATTCACACTACCTCTACTCTAATTGACTCCCAAACCTTATCTATGTTATGGTCATATTCCTTGCTCAACGTGGATTTTACGTGAGCTTCATTCTTATTTAAACTCATTTAGACAAGGCATAATTATACTCAGATTTAATATTGTGAGTCTCTAGTTGCATTTGTGGGAGACTCTACTAATATTTTCTCCTCAACTGCAATTATAGGGATCAAGGCAGGACTAACCTCCTAAGCTCTAAGGTTCAAACTATTAGGGGCATGCAAATATTTGGAGTTCTTGACCATAGATTTGTTATACACACATCATAAAAGTTACAATCACCTCCCAATACCCTATACCCTTGATTAGTCTCTTGTATTGCTAGGGCCATGAAACTCTTGGAGGTTTTTGGTGTAGGAGCACCTGAGCACCTGAATGCTCAAATCCTAGCAGGTATAACATTTTATTGCAAATTAAGCATGTGTGTTTATTTTATGCTTCTAGTAGGTTTAATAGGTTTGTTTTGTGGTGTAATAAGGTTTGGAACTCATTTTGTGAGTTTCCAAGATTTTTTTGGTTTTTTGCTCGGTAGGCTAAAAAATTGTCAATTTTGGGTCCAAATGAGCATTTTTTAATTTTTTGATGTTGTAAAGCCTTGAAAGGCATTGGAGAATGTTTATTTAGTGTTTCTAAATGATGTTGAGTCATTTTTTTGAGTGCTAAGTCACCAGAAGTCAAAATGCAATTTTTGAGCAACAAAAAGTTGTCAAAAAGTTGTCAAAAGTTGTCAAAAGTGGTTTTTGGTGGTTTTGGTTAGTTCCAGCCTATACCTATCCGTAAAAAGGCTTCAATAAGTTGGAACATGTATAAAAACCATGTTCCAATCATTGTATGGGTTGTTCATTTTGGAAAATTAAGAAAAATACTTGTTTTGCTCTTGTTTTCTGTGAGTTTTTAACTAGTTTTCTGCACTTTTTAGAGTACAGTCCATACCATGGCTCCATGAGTCTATACTGAACCTGTTTTTGATTGATGTGATCTCCTTTGATGTTTTAGTAGTGATCTCTGATCTTTTCTTGGGGTTTGGAACAAGTTTTGTTTGAAGTGCTCTTGAGAAAGGCATTGTTTTGTGGTTCCAATGGAAGACCATTCATGGTCCAACTAATTTCTTCAAAGTCTCTTTATCCATGGCTTTGAGGGAATTTGTTGGATCTATACATACTGTACCATACATCCATTTTCCTTTTCTAACAATGCACAGGTGTTTGTAAACCCATGGCAAGTATGTGGAGTGAGCAACTTGGCTTGGGTATTCTTAGATTTGTTTGAATGGTACTTTGTTGTTCATAGCACTGTAATTTGAAATTTTGAAGTAGACTTAAGTTGGAAAGAGTTATTGCTGCACTTTACCATCCTCGTCTCTCTCATGACTTGGTTGGATGCAAGAAGAAAAGGTGTAAACAGACTGAAAGACAGTGTGTCACTGTTTCACTGTTAAAACCTCAGTGCCAACCTCCCTCAAGGACAGCATGGAATGATGGATTCCTTTTTTTTTGGTATCAAGGAATGTATTTAACAGTGTTTTCAATGTTAAGAAGATAAGATACACCATTTGATTGTAAAGGACCTAAATAAGGATCCTAGAAAAGTGTATTTCTTTGTCACAGTCTTATAAGGCTGTCATGTTTTGTGGAATCCCTTGAGTGTTCAACTTTTAAGATCTTTAAGAGGCTATATGTATTTTTTTTTCCTTGCCATTAACACCCCGTTGCAGGCCAGGGATAGATTGAAGAAATAAATTAAAACAAAGAAAGAAAGTGTAAACAATTTTAAGACTGTTAAAAGTGCAGTGATGGCGGTGTATGAACAACAATCATAAAAATCCCTTCTTATTTGCTTTGCAGGGTGTTCAAACTTATGTTAAGTCTTTTTTGCATCCATATTTGATACACTTTCATTGTATTGGGTTTACAAATGTTCAAAAAGTATGCAAAATCTTAAAAACGTTGCTGTCCTAGTCACCTAGACTATTATTTCTGTGTAGGGGCAGCAGTATGACACTTGTTTGATATAATGACAGTAGTCTAAGATGAAGTTTGATTCCTTGGGAGTGTTTTCCATATGTCATAGCAAGGTATAAAACATTTAATTGGGTCTATTATCATGGAGAAGACTTTCAAATTGCAAACCCTCACTAAATCCCTCAAAGACCCTTGAAAAGTGCCTATTTTGTGGGGTAGTCCTCAAACAGTCCGTACAGTACTTGCCATAGAAAAAATCCTTGATTCTTCATCATCAATAGACCACATCTCCAAGGGTTTTCCATGAAGTATAACAGATTGAGCAGGGTGAACAAATTTCACTAAAAACTAGGGCTAATTCTAGTAGCCTTTTTGGAGCAAATTTGACAATTTCATGAAATCGGTAAGGAAGGAGGAGTAAGTGATGGTTTCAAATCATCAAAACTGATAAGTTAAGACCTGAGACACCCTACTACAAGCTCCTCAGCATTGCACTAAGTCATTTGATCAAAATGACCACTTGAACCTAGAAGTTGCCTTGAGTAAACCAACGTTCTTTGCACCCAACTTGGAAATTTTCATTCTTGAAAGGTGAAGGACAGTCATCACACTTTGCAGACCTGTTTAGATGCTCAGTCAACACATTAATATGATTTAAATCCTTAAAGGTGCAAACAAGGTTAGGTAAACCATGGTTATCCAACAGTTGCCCATTCCTGGAAGAGAGGAGATTCAGCCAGTTGGACAACCAAACTTGTTCATTTTTGGTGACACACAAGAGGACCTCATTTCACACTTGAATGCCTTAGCATGGAAGGTTAGGAGGAGTGATGTCCAATACAATAGAGTTCAATCAGTGTTGAATAGAGAGGAGGAGATAGGAGAAAGGTTTAGAAGAATCCCTTTTGTGCCTAGGGATTGATTTGGGAAGCACATTGAGAACAAAAGCCCACCAACCTCAAAGAAGACTAACCTTCTATCATCCCTACTCATTAATTTTGACCCCCATCTTAGTAATGTTTGTTGAGTAGTTGTGCTTCTACAAGCTCCTACTCTTTTGAGCCTTATTTTCAATCTCAAGAACAATATTCTTCATAATGGGACTAATCTTACAAATTGGTTCATTTTCCATAGGTTTGGGATTTCCTCCTAGGCCACTAGAATTAGGGTTACGATCCTTAGGATCCACTTCTCTATATTTTCCAACATTTCTATTACCAATTCCCTCTCTAATATTATCAATTAATACTTGCTCACCATTCTTCTTCCTTTGCATCCTCATCTTTTGCATAACTTTAGGGCCAATGTATCTTTCCTTGCACTCTTTGGAGATTTTGCCAAGATCAAGAGGCAAAGGAAAGAACAAATAAGAGAGAACAAAATATATGATAGGAATAAACTGTTTTCTATCAAGATGAAAATACTGATCAACTGGATCATCAATCATTACATAAAATGAATATGAACTTGCTTATATAGGCAAGGCTATATGGATATGTGAATACACAAACATGACATGTGGCTCAATAAGAAACAAGGGTAGGTAGGAAATAGGTGTGAGTAGGTAGGAGAAACAATATAATAGTCCACATGAGGTGAAACACCCACTGAATGTGGAATGTAACAACAAGATCAACACCATAAAATGTGGAAATTCTCCTACACACACTATCCCAATGTGGCACAAATAGCCAAGTGTCTCATACCAAAACTACTATGAAATGCATTTCCTAAGTAAACTTAAGTAAAGTGTAATAATATCCATGATGAATAATTATTTGCACCAACACCCCCTCTTAAGTGCAACTTAGGGGAATGCAGTAAAGTCTAGAATGCAACTAAGTAATGCAAGATGGGTCTCAGCTACAAGGCCATGTTAGGTACCCATGTGCAAATGCAAATACAATCTCCCATAAATGGAGAAAGAGAGAAAAACCCAATGGGAAAAAACCCTCCCCCAAAAGAGAGATGATGAAATCACACAATGCTCTTAGTGATGAATGAGAAGAACAAAAAATATGTCCCCCCCATAAGAGAGAAGAAAGACAATGAAGCCCCCCCTCAATTTCGAATCTCCTGCAAGGATGGTCCAATGATGATGACCAAAATACCTCCCCATAAGGAAGAGAGAGAACCAATGTTGCATCAATAATGTCAAAGTGTGACAAAACCAAGTACTATGTCGATGATGATGAATCACTCGCTACACCAAAAAAGAAGATCAGGCATGAAGACAACCTGCTGCGAGCATCATCTGGATACTCAGAAATCACAAAAATACTGGTACAATCAAAGTCTCATGGGATCCATGCACAATGTGTACAATATAAGTATCAACTGGAGCCATGCACCAAGTCTCGCAAGATATTCCTAATCTATGTGTACAAGAGGATTACATCAAATAGTCAACAATGACAAGATACAAAGAGGTGTGGCACTTTATGATAGTGCAAGTACAACATTGCTTAACCAAGAGCATACATCATGATAAAATATTCAAATGTGGAAATATGAAAATGATGCCACCAACAAAGAAGCCCTGTAGAATACTGGAGATGAAGATGCCTCCGAATGGAATCTCACCATGAGATATAAATGAACAACTGACCCCCCATAAAAAGATCATGTTGGCACTTGAAAATAATGGCAAAGTGGACTTCTAATTTTAATGATTACAACTTCTCAAAATGAGATATAAAAGGCTTCAACAAATACCGCTAGTGATTTAAACTAAGATCCAAGCAAAATACAAGTACCAAATAGGCCAAAAAATGACCAAATAATGAAAGTACAATTTCTACTCAAAATCACTACAAACAAATGACATATTATGAAAGTAGAAAAAAAATTATGCACTTTAAAAAAAAAACGGCACCTGAAAAGGAGTCCATATGAGCCCAAATGAAGCCTCCAAAGTTGTAAAAATTGAGATTTCACGATTTCCGAAAAACCTGTATCCGAAAATCAAAAAACTCTCACACCATTGCACTGATCATGAAATTCTACCCCAAAACAAAAAACATTTCTCAAAAAAATGAGTCTGGATGAGTGAGATATTGGTATTTGAAAATTGCCTGCAAAATTATAATTTCGAGAAAAAATTTGTCGCAGCGTCAAACTTTAAATGCCTCTAGATTTGGCCTCCAAAGTCTGATTTGGATGAAACAAAAGGCAAAACTGACTTTCTTGTACCTCCTCAATCCAATGGTGACCTCAGATTTGACCTATCAAGCTCCAATAATAACTTGCAATAGAAAGCTCCAAAATGCAAACCCCAAATAGCATCAAATTTCTCTCAATTGGCAAACCAATGACACTCTAATGGCTCTGATACCATGTGAGATTTTGCCACAATCAAGAGGCAATAGAAAGCACAAATAAGAGAGAACAAAATACATGATAGGAATAAACTGTATTCTATCAAGATGAAAATACTAATCAACTGGATCATCAATCGTTACATACAATGAATATGAGCCTGCTTATATAGGCAAGGCTATATGGATATGTGAGCACACGAACATGACATGTGGATCAATAAGAAACAAGGGTAGGTAGGAAATAGGTGTGGGTAGGTAGGAGAAACAATATAATAGTCCACATGAGGTGGATCACCCACTGAATGTGGAATGTAACAACAAGATCAACACCATAAAAGGTGGAAATTCTCCTACACACACTATCCCAATGTGGCACAAACACCCAAGTGTCTCATACCCAAACTACTATAAAATGCATTTCCTAAGTAAACTTAAGTGAAGTGTAATAATATCCATGATGAATAATTATTTACACCAACAAATAGAATTAGAGATACCAGAGTAGGGGAAGTGAGGATTAAAGGCTATACCCAACAAGGATTCATCCAATTTGTTGGATGGAGCAGGATTAGAGCTAGAACTAGGCATCAACGAGTTGATTACCTTAGAAAGGGCTAGGTGAATAGTCTCTCTTAGGGAATGAAAATTGGCCAACATACTCTTATTGGTGGTGTCACCAGAAACACCATGATTATATTATCTCTAGGACTGACTAAATTGGACAAGGGTTTTTATTTCTCCACAAGTTTAGGGTTACCATTAGTCCTATGAATTTTATTAGAGATTATAAGGCAATTCTACTTGATATATCCTTCCATCCAACACAAAATAAATGAAATTAATTACTCCTGAAATCTGAATGCCATAGGAGAATGTTTCATTTCTTATGTTAATCTCCACAAACTCTTGTAGGTCAATGCCGAGGTCTAGGGAAACTAACAACCTGGCATCCAAATGTGGGAGAGTCACCTTGGCCTCATCTTATATCTAAACATTTCTCAACAAAGATATCAAATGGAGCAAAACAGACCAAAGAAATGACAAAACATTCTTTATGGCAATCCACCTAGGACATGAAAGCACCAATATTTCATCATTAACAAACTCAAGAGTCCATTTTAAGGCTCAAAATGCGATTCCCAATACTCCAATACATTTTTTAATAGTAATTAATTCTTGCATTCTATATTCTTTAAAGAAAATAACAAATAAATCTTTTTGCCCAATATGATAAAATGAAATTTGAATATGCATTTTTTTAATCCACACATTGCTAATCCATTTGTCTAAGAATGTCCTGGTTGGGACTTTGTTATGGTCCATTGCAGCTAGGAAGATAGCAATATTTTTAATCTACTCTTTCCCTCATTTAACACATTAATTGTATAAGGGTTAGGAGAAAGTGTTTATTTATCAGGGTGAATAGGAGGGGGCTTACCTTGTACTCCTCCTATGACATCATCACCTTTAGAATCAAACACAAAATTAGCCACGAATTTTGTAGAGTCAAGAATAGACAAAATAGTAGTTGTTTTCTTAACTAGGACATCCTTGAATTATTTTCCCTCTACAATATTAACCTTATTGCCTTCCATTGTCATAGGTGAATTCCCATTCATTGGGTATGATTTTTATCATCCAAAGAAGAAGAATTAAATTGTTGGTACTAGTCTAGCCTAGGCCACAAGGCCACTTAAATGTAATTGAAAAGACAAGATCCAAGCAAGAAAACACAAACAAGGGCATAAACCACACACAACCAAGGAATAACAAGTGTGAAGGGCTCACTTATGTAACAAAGAACCAAACCTACATAGACGAGGGTTGTAGCCTCTTCCACGTCCACAACACAATGATGCCAAGTTTGCCTTGATCTCAATGTTAATGCTCACTCACACATTGTAGCAATTCTTCACATCCAAAAAAACCTACAAACCTAATCTTAATTTATGATTGTTTTCTAATTTTTCATTCTTTATGTACATAAGATTTCTATATAATTAATAAAAGCACAAGAATTTTAGTTACTTAGAAGAAACAAATGCATCTACATTTTATTGTAGCTTCAATCTTCTATTGTTCATAAGTGAAACATAAGGTTTATAGTTCATAATTCATACATTTATGTTCCAAATTTTTAATTTATAAATAAAATTTATATATGCGATTTAAAAAGAATTATTTTAAAAATTATTTTAAAAAATAATATTTTATATATTAACAATATATTAAATTTTATTTAAGTATTTAAAAAATATTTCTTTAAAGAAAAAGAAATACGCTGCCACTTTAAGAATCTATAGGACAAATGTATAAGTGGACTAGAGAGAAGGGTTCTAATAATTCATCAATTAAATATTTTTTTGACAATTAACATTTTTTTTTAAACATCAAATGAAAGATATTGAAAAGACCATCTTTCATAAAAATTTCATATGATAGGAGGGGGTGACCGTCAAATTCTAGGCCTGACCAACGCAAAGAAAGGCTAACCTTGGCATAGACAATTTTGAAATAATTTGAAAGGCTAACCTTGGCATACACAATTTTGAAATAATTTTCGAGTTCGAGCAGTCGTAAAGGCAATTTGTATTTATTACACTGAAACCGTTAATAGCACGGTTATTCATTGATTGAATGTCAACTATCCATAACCTCTACACGCCTCACAATCAGATGCTTCTATTCTGGCTCCAAAACGGCAGTACGGATTGACTACAACACGTGTTAGTCACGCATTTTACACCTTCGATTTTATAATAAACGGCTGCGATTGACTAACATGGCATTGCTATCACGCTGTATGAAAGATCTGTTTTGGAGCAAGAATAGCTTCGGCCCTCACAATCCAATTTTATTTCTTTGCAACCCTAAGTGGCTAGGGTCCCATTAGTAAATGAAAACTAATTTTCAATTCATGCATGCTGACAAGGCAATTCATTCCCCAAAGAATCTGATAAAAAAAATATATTTTATGTCTCGTTAGTAAAGGATATCTCATTTTCAATTGAACCAGTTGACAATGGGACTTTGTTCCCCACAAAATCCGATACGAAAGATTATTTTATAACATAATTATGAGCTCCATTGCTATTGGCTATAAATTTTTAATATTTCAAATTCAATTCTTGTCGTAATAACGACATAAGTTGTCAATATTTCCAAACCTTGTACGTGGCATTTCGAAGCAGATATCAAATTTTATTTTTTATCAACTTGTTTGTGAATGTGGACGTCATATGTTTTAATAGGTATTTTATAATGGTCACATTAATCTATAACTACGCCACTTCTACACGTAAGTGGTCTCTCATTGCTATAAATACTCACTAAATCATCCATTGTTCCGCAACCAAAACATTGCAGAGTACATTTTTACTATATAGAGTTGGTTTCACAGAGCCTGCTTAGGGAAGCACAATGAAAAAGTTATAGCAGATGCGTTTATTCTGGTTTCAAAAAGTATTATGGTTCAATTAACATTACTCGTGATTTTCAATCGTAAATTTTTTATCTGATGGTTGAGAATGCATTACATGTTTTATTAATCTGACAGATTGGATCGTTTTGAAGCCAGAATAGACACAGCCAGCTATAGCAGTGCTATTTATTGTTATGATTGAGGTAGCAACCACCATGCCAGTGTTAATGGCATTGAAGCTTCCTTCTCCTCCTGCAGCTCCAGCAAAATGCACACTTGACGCTGTGAAGCTGGGGGCCTGTGTTGATTTGCTTAGTGGCGTATTGCACGTAAACGTTGGAGACCCAATTGCAAACCAGTAATGCCCAGTGATTGAAGGAGTTGTAGCATTGCAGGCAGCGGTGTGTTTGTGTACAACAATCAGGGCTAAGCTTCTCAATCTCAATCTCAATATACTTGTTCCAGTAGCACTGCAGCTTATTGCTTCTTGTGGAATGACTCCCAACTTCACATGCCCTGCTTCTTAGTGCCTGAACAATTCAACGATTTTCTCTACAAGTGCTACTTATTATAACTATGTTTGAGTAAATAAGCAGAAGTCAATGGCTGTTGCCTACATCTGCCACAGAATGTTGACTTCATATAGCGGAGATCAGTCCCTGCTCTCCATCTTAATATGAAGTTAGCTGGCAAATTTAATGTTTTAATTCTATTAAACTTCTCCTTTTGTTTGCCATGGTGTTTTTAGATGGTAGAGATTAGCGTATATATATATTGGAAGATATCAAATTTCAAAATATTTAACATTCATAAATCTGAATAAATACTATGGACATCTTTCACAGATGGAATATTTAATACATATAGATCTTTTAACTGTTCTTTAGTATTTATACATTTCAAAAATTCATGTAGATGTCCATCAACATGCAAGCTCAATGCATTTAAACTTTTGCCATGTCCTTAATTTGCAAGATGTTATGCTTTCAAAATGACTTAAGGAATTATATCCAATTAACTTTTTATAATGTATAAAAAATATTTTCTAATTTTGTTTGTTACACCAAGTGTATGGAGTGAGTTGAGGCGAGACTCATCTCCTCGGGACGTATCACTTAATGCTCGCAAGCTAGGTGCATAAAGTGAGTCCAAACCTTAAAGTCAAACTTGAGAACAATGGAGAGAACCATAGGCCAAGCCAACTCTTCTATCAATTTATTAATAGCTTTTGATTAATCATTATGAACTATTATTTTTAATATATTTTTAAAAAGTATCAATACTTAATTTTTTCCCTCAATATTCATTAACTACTTTTCTATTTCACCTTTAATTGATATATACTTGAGCTAATTTGTTTTTTCTTTTCTAAATGGCTACTTTGTAAGACCTTATTTTATTAAAACAATTAAATTAGAATACTAGTGCATTTTAACATTTACTTAATTTTTTTTTTCAAGTGTGAAAAATTGAAATTTCATTAATAAAATGGTTGATTTATTTCCATAGTGTCAACCCAATAGAATAATTCTTTGGGTTGGAATTGGAAAAACCTATTATAAGTAATAATTCTTGCTACAAATTTTTATAACTAAAACTCCCACTTTTTCGTGAAAATGGAAATATTAGACAAATACTTGCTAGATCTGAAAATCTGCAGGATACTAGGTTTTGGGACTCAATAGATTTCAAGACATTATAATCCTACATGGAAGTCTAGAGCAGGTGAGACACTGAATTAGCAATGCAATTGGCCAATATATTAACACACCCTCTTAACATATGGACACACAAATGTTCTTCTTTGCCTAAAGTTGTGTAGACTTACAATGCAGCTACCACTATCTTGGGTGCCACCAAAAACTTGTAGCTCTTTTTCTCCATTTGTAGACCTACCCAAAGATGGTGTTGGGAATGTGAAGTCCAATGGTCTCATGACCATTCTCCCAACTGTTCGTTTCATAACTGAATATGACTGTATAAATGGTTGTGTGCAGCCCGTGTATGAAGTTGTATTAGACACCAGTTAATAGAAGTGTTCCTTGCTTTTCTATGGATGTAGCCAATTATGATGAACAATGTAATTCATGTTGTTGTGTGTATTTTTGTTTGTTTCTATTTATTTATTTTTATTTAAATGTTTTCTCCACTTGTTTTAAATTAACAATTGGTATCAAAGCTATGGTTGGATTGAGCAAAGATGGAAGAAGAAGATTTCGTCATCGAAAAATTTCTTGATAATTTAGAACCTGCTGAGAGTAATATTGTGAAAGTGAGAGCTGAAACAATCTGCCATGTAGATTGGTGGGATGGTTGGAAAAATGAGGAGGACGTGGCTTTAGAAGAGTATGCTGAGGCAAATGTAGATGAAATTAAGGAAAATGAGACTTGCAAGACAATAAATCAAAATTGTGAGGCTGAAGGAAGAGAATTTGTTACTCATAGACCAAAACAAAAAATGGAAGTTTTGTGTCATATGATAAATTTGGAAAAAGACAACTTTGAGAAAGAGGAGGATTTTTTTGAAGAGACCTTGAATCAAGCAGAGGAAAATGATAGGAATGCCCAACGAAACTTGACATAGAACTCTTACCTCACAGAAATGCATCTCTTGTTGATGGAGAAGATTCTCTTTGGTGGAAAGAAACCACAAGTGGTCAAGGTCGTAGATACCACTGGCCCAGAAATAAGGGAGCAACGACCAAGAGGAGAAGACATGGTAGTTCGGCCAGAAGACAATGAATTTGGCCTGAACAAACTGCAAATAGATCTTGTGGATGGAAGAGGTTGTGATTGGCCTATAGAAAATTGCATGTGTCCTACTAACGGTGGGATGGGAAAAGATGATGCGTTGAAGGAAATCAATCTAGAATTGGTGGACAGTGATTGTCCAAAAACTGCAAAGGAGCTGTGGAGTCAAGAGTTGACACTGAGTTATATGTGTGATAAGCCCAAGCTCTCTTTCAACGCGAATTCACAAGCTGCAGGAAATTTTGTTGTGCCCGAGGAAGACGGTAAGGCCCTGAAGAGGGAGATAGAAGACACATCGAGGTTGTTTGCAAAGAAACATCAGAAGGGAGAACTAAAGCCAATCGAGGCACAAGTTAAGTCAGCAGTTGAGTCAAAAGAGTCCTTTGTTGAGGAATTTGATGGCCACGAAATGGTGGCAAACAGACAACCCTTCTCAAAGGCCATAAAGTAGGTTCTCTACAACTTGAAAGAAAAATTGCAGACGGAGGATGCGAATATTCCCTTGACCCAGGTGAGGCCTGTGAAGAAGATGGCTTTAGTGGTGGTGATCAGTGATCGAGGGATCTGCGGTGGATTCAACCTTTTTATGCTGAAGCAGGAAGAGCAACACATGAAAGAGATGAGGGATGTGGGCATAGTGAGTATGGGGCAAAAGGGGTCAAACTAATCCCATCAAGCCACCTATAATACCATATTAGAGGCTATAAGTATTTTTTACTTTGTTTTTGTTTTTACCCAACTGGAAAGCGAGAAGTCTACAATACGAGGAACGAGAGGTTAACTGGCACTAGAGTGGATGATGAACCTATGCATCTCAGCCGAGGTAGACATTTACAATTTTGACATTCTTCTCGTAGCGTTAGTTAATGGGTGGAAGGCTGTAGATTTTAATATGTCTGGAACTAATTTTATGCAGTGGGCTTCAGACAGTCTTAGAGAAAGAATATGGACAGAGAAGATGGTGGACCCCAAATTAGGAGCAAGGAACATGGAGTTTTTCATTTTAGAACTAGCTAATGGTAATCTTCTTGGTGCTTTGTTCAAGGTTGTAGATAAGGGGAGCACACGGGCAGGTGACCGTGATGGAGGAATGTATTTTGAACCTACCAATAGTGGTGTTCCTTGTTATGGATTAATAGGTGAAGTAATAGGAAAAGATGTCTTTGACTCTGATTTGATTTGGAAAAGAGTCATTCAATGTGTACTAAAATAGAGTCTGGCAAAATTAAAATCTTCTCAAGGCCTGGTTGTAATGTGAAATTAGAAATGGAAATGTAGGGGATGTCAGTGCATGGCTGTATCAGTTGGCTTTCAGTGGGGAGATTGTTGGGAATGTGAAGCCCAATGGTCACATGACCATTTGCCTTCTCCTAGCTATTTGTTTCATAATTAAATATGATTGTGTAAATGATTGTGTGCAGCCTATATAAGAAGTTGTACTGGAGACTAATTAATAGACGTGTTCCCTGTTTTCTTGTGGATGTAGCCAGTTATGGTGAACCATGTAATTCATAGTGTTGTGTGTATTTTTGTTTGTTTTCATTTTAATTTAGTTGTTTAAATGTTTTCTATGCTTGTTTTAAATTAATAGATGGCACCCTCACCACTATTGTATAGGGCTTGATGTAGCCTAAATTTGAAGAAGCTCTAAAACATTTCAGCCTAGGTGTCTGGTTTGTGGCTAAGCTCTTGTTTTCAAGCATGAATACACCCTACACTAAATTGGTGGCTATGCATTTGTAATTGCAAAATCCCAATCTACCTAGCGTCTCTTTGTTGTGACATTGTTTAGGATCTCCATGGCAACACCAATCAGGGAGGATATGGAAAGTGAAAAGGAATAGACAAGTGTTGATAAGAGTGCCCTATTAGGAATTAACTTTATCAGTGCTTTTCTCATTGCAATTGTTAAGAATATCTTGTGCAAAGACAGTGTCTAGAGGGATTTCCATGCCCTCACCTACTTTTCTTTTTGTTTTTTCCACAAATTGCTTCTTTGGTTATAAAAAATAAAAAATAGTCAAAAAGGAAAAACTAAATATCTTACCAAATGTTATTGTAGACATTACTATTGATGCAAAGTGCAGATAAATGATTGTAAAATCATATTTATTATATGTAAGATAAAATAATTTACAAAATACAATATTGGATTTATGTGGTTCATCAATTTGGCTACATCCATGGCAAATATCAAGGGAAATATATTTTATTAATTTTGGTTTGTGATTACATGTATAATAGCTCATATACATCGGAAATAAAATGATCATTGCATTATCTAGAATGTTTATTTGTATTTTCAAGTCTCCACAAAGAATACCAAAAGACTATGGAAGGAGGGAAGTAGACAAGGAAGTCTAAGAGTTTGCATCCATTGGATTTCAATATTCAATGATATCCCATTTAAATTACAACCATTGCTACAAAATGAGTCACTCAGAGATGTTCCCCCATTTTTTTAGGCTTGTTGTCACTTCTAGAGAATGTCAAGAGAAGCACTATAAAAAACGAACTTCTCCCTTGAAACTATCTTCATTTATGCATCAGTTAGATTCACCTTGGTATGGATCATTTTGACTTTTATTTTTCCCTCTTCATTAACACTCCCGATGAAATTATACCTCAACTCAATATGATTTGTGTGATTGTTATATGATGTATTCTTGGCCAAACGAATGGAACTATTCCTATCATAAAAGAGATTAAAAATATGTTGTTTGTATCCCAAATAACACAATAAATGTTATAACCATTTCATTTTCTTAGCAGCTTTAGTGAGAGCAATGTGTCTAGCATTGGAAATTGAGAGTGCAACCACTTGTTGCAATCTATAAACCCAACTAATCTTTTCCCCAACAAATGTAAAGACATAACTAGAGATCTGTGTTTGTCCAAATCACCAACCATATCAAAATCAACAAAACCTTGTACTTCTTCATCTTTCCCTCCAAAGTACCAAACATAATCTAAAGTAATCTTCAAATATCATGAGATTGACTCAACTACTTACCAATGAATTTTTCCTAGATTTCTAAGATATATGTTTACTACTCACATTGCCTAAAAAATGTCAGATATAGTGCATACCATCACATATGTGAGGTTCTCAATAGTGGATGAGTATGGAATTCCCATATTTTATTCTTTCCCTTCTTGTTTCTTGGGACACATCTCAGAAGATAACCAAAATTGATAAACAAGTTGTGTAGATATAGCCTTTGCAACCTTCATGTGAAATTTACCCAAGATCTTATCAATGTAATTTTCTTGTGACAAGTTGATCTATCTTTCTTGCCTATCTCTAATAATTATCATACCAAGAATCCTCTTTGTTGCTCCAAATCCTTCCTTGCAAGCTTGCGAGCTAATTGTAGTTTTTCATCACTAACAATATTCATACTAGTGCTATTCATTATCATATCATCAACATATAATAACATTAATAAAAAATCACCATTGTCCAACATTTTAAAATAAATACATGGATTAGATTCACACCTAATATAGTATTTCTTAGTTATGAAGAAATCAAACTTGAGATACTATTATCATGTAGCTTGTTTGAGCCCATAAAAGCTTCTCCTAAATTTGCAAAAATTAATTTTTTTGCCCTTCTTTTTCAAATCTTTTAGGTTGCTGCATATTCTTTTTTTATGTCACCATGAAGGAATGCAATCTTAAGATCAAGTTGCTATTATTCAAGGTCATATATAGATGCCAAACACAATACTTCTTGGGTTGTACTCATCTTAATAATTAGTGAGAAAATTTCATTGAAATCTAGACCCTTCTACTGGTCATTCCCCTTCATCACTAATCTGGCTTGATATCATTTCTTTCCTCCCTCTTCTTATTTTAAACTATACAACCATCAATTTTTAAATTCTCTCTGTTTGAGTAGAAGATTAAGTCCCCTTTGTGATTCAACATTAATGAGTTCATTTCTTCCTTATCATCACAGATTTGTAATGGTAGATAAAATCACCAAACTTGGGTTATGTGCAGAAAGATGGTGGTCAGAAAAGTGGACACCACCCAAAAAAAACATGGAAAAACAAGCAGCGCGTACGCGGTTCTAAAATTTGAATTCAGTGCGTACACACTTAGGTTTGTTATTCCTGAGCCTAGACAAGGTAGCACGTCCGCGCTTCTTTTAGGAAAATGAGTGCGTACGCACTACCTATAGGAAAATGAGTGCATACGTGCTACATATAGGAAAATGAGCATGTACGCGCTAATAATTCCAAGATAACCGCGTACGCGGTGCCTCTCAAAAAAAGTTTTAAAAAAAAACCTAGGTCTTATTTTCCCATGAATAGCACGTTTTAACTTTGGTTTTTCTTCATTTTCTCTCCTAAATTGCAAACGGGGTGCTATATTTCTCCTCCAGACTATGGAACAAGGTTAGTTTTTGTTTATTTTTGTCTTTCTTTCCCATTTGTTCAATTTGTTTTACATTTTGAATTTGATTTCATTAATTTTGGTTAGATTTTTTCAATTTTTGTTTCAAAAACCAGATTCTTCTAATCCACAACAAGAACAACCAAATGTACCACCTAAAAACCCACAATATACACCCCCAATTCCTCCTTTTGACCACAACCCAAAACACAAGACCAATTAATTAAACAGTTAGGACAAAATACATCTAAAATCAATAGACTGATTGTTAAATTGAAAACATCCGAACTTGAGCATCATCAATCCCTTGCCACTAGTCTAGAAACATTATCCAGTGGTGCCATAGCTATTTCGACACAAATTACCAAATGGGGAAGCTTTAGGGATAGGTGTCGTCAATTCTATGCCGATGGGCTATCATACGAGGGAGTAAAAAACAAAAATATTAGTAAACAACAAATATATGCCCTTTTTCGTTGATCCCAAAACTGGTCAGTCATTACCTCTTAATGCAAAGAGGTTTCCCATACATTGGTGTACCAACGTGCAGATGAAGAATCTTTTTTGGCAGATGTGGTGGATGGTCTTTGATGATCCACCTTTTAATAATTATGAGGTGCCATTATATTTTTTGAGAAAAGTATATTGTGAGTTTGTGCTCAATGTGGGCCCAAACTATTTTGACATGAGAGAGTTCCATGGTAGAGGTGGTGGCTCTACCCAAGATAGACTTGGAGCCCGTAGGTGATTACCCACAGAGAGTCACCGCCCCCTAGCACCCGAACCCAAGGTGCATCAGGTTGTCCCAGTAGAGATGAAAGAGTCAATGGAGCTACAGACTCTTCAGGTGGCCAAAGCCTTGACTGGTGCCATCATCCAGCATGGGATGTTGTTAGAACACCCTATTGTATTGGATGATGAGCCATTAGGTGCTCCAGGTGGCTAAAGAGAGCCCATCCAACATATGTGTGTCAGTTTCTTGAGGATATGCTCGGGGATAGATGATGCAGCCGGTGCAGATGGATCCTCATCTCATCTGTGCATGATTTGCGGGAGTAGATGTTAAGCCCGCACAACTAGGGATTTTGCACTGACAGATGAGCTGATGGACATGGTGTTTTCCCATGAGCGTCAGACATAGGTGTGTTGATTTGAAATAATATGGATTTCAGGATGTAGTAGCGTTATCCCATACTCCTCCCCCAGTTACTATAGCTACAACTTTGATGCTTGAGGTATAAATTTTGTAACATGTTAAAAAAGAATAGTACACTTTGAATTCAAAAAAATACAAGATATCCTAACTATCTTTAATGCTTGGTCCAATTTTTGGTTTGTAGGTGTTGACAGGGAACCAAATGTCCCAGATTGATGACATCACGCTCTTAGCGATCGATTTTGGCCTACAAGGCTATACGGTATCATAGTTTGTACAACCCTATTTATGTATTGTTTTGATGGAATATGCAAGTCATTTCATTTTAGATTTTTAAAATTATGTTTAATTTATTATTTGTACTAATGTCTCATGTTAATTTTGTTTTTTTAGGGTACCCCCTCCGTGTCTAGGGCTTGTCCTAAGAAAAAGATTTCCTCAAAGACGCCAAAACGTGGGAAGAAGATAATTGAACATATTTTTAGTTGTACAATTGTTTTAAAATGCTTAAATAAAGTATTAGTTAGGTTTCATATATTGATTAGTGTTTTTGTCTATTTACATGTACAATGGCCGTTGAGCTATGTGGATTTATTGAATGCACCTAATTCGCCCATGGATCAATAGAGTGGTGTAGGATCACCTAGGACTTGGGATAATAGTCCTTGTTCAATTTTGGATTGTAATGACCTTAGCCAAGTTATATTTCCAATAAGGACTCCAGGAGGGTCCAATGTGTGTGATTAGAGTCTAGGTTGAGTCAAGTGTATGCCTAGTTTAGTTGGTTTCTTTCTAGGTTTGTACTTTGTTGGTTGTTCTTGGTTTGAGTAGTCAATGATGCCTTATAGATGGTCAAAAGAGGCATAGGTTTATTAAAGTATTAGAGGGGTTAAAAATAGCCTTAGAAATTTTGAAATAGAAGTTATTAATGACTTGTAATAGGTTTCCTAAGTGGGAAAGGCAAGATGTGGAAAATTGTAAAAGTTGTCATGACAACTTTGGTCCTAAAAGATCTTAGCGGTGGAGTTAGGGTTAAAAAATTGACCTAAGATGCCTCCACACATGGGGAAGACTATTTAAACACTCTCTTGCATGGATGCCAAGGTTGGAAGCATTGATTTTTGTCAATGATAATCTGAAACCACTCAATTTTCGGACTGTTATCACTGTTTTTGATTTATTTTGCAAAAAAGAGTAATTAAAAATGGATTGAATCCATTGATCCAAACTTGGATAGTTGTTCTTTGGTGTTTTCTAGTGTCATTCAGTCCATTTCATGCTTTATAAATAGGTTTTACTAGTTCTTTTACTGTTTTGTTTTCAAACAGCTAGTTTTGGCTTGTAAATAGTATACCTTTGAAAAATGGTTGCCCCATAAAATCCCACCGTGAAATCATCACGGCCTATTGGGAAATGGTAGGAAACCCAATTTACATTGTAAATATGAAAGGAGGAGTTCTGGAGATGAATTTTTCTATTTTTCCACATTGCCCTAGGCGGGTCCTATTGTAACTCGGCTAGGAAAGACAAGGTGAAAAATGATGAAAGAATGTAGGGGTGAAACCAAAAACCTAACCTAAGAATTTGGAATTGTTCATTAGGTCAATATAGAGTTGAAGATGAAAGGTGAAGCCTTGAAATATCCATTTGATGACCTTTTCACTAAGTTGAACAGTCACAATCCTAGAAGCCTTTAAAATCCTAGTAAAACCTCATTTTTGGGTTAGGGTATTGTACGGACACTTGAGGGTCTTAAACCAAAAAAATATCTTGGGGTTAAATGAGTGTTTAAAGAATCATAAAAATATTTGCAGGTTCATTGGAACCATATGACAAAGACATCCTAAAATCCTGGATGTGGAGGCCTAATTGGGGCTCTTTCCTAGTAGCCCTCTTTTTTTAATCATTTTATTGAAATTGGTAAGGGTGATGAGTTTAGCAATAAAAAAAATGGACCTTGTTGACCAAATCCCACATTTAGTGAACACCTCCACACCTCTACAAAACACATCACAACATTGGGGGTGAGAGTGACAAAATGTCAGTTAGAAGGATTGAGAACTAGTGGAGAATATTGAATTGGTAGAGTTCCTAGTGAAGATACTTGTTGAATGTCACCTTAAGATAGAAAAATAAATAGTCCTAGCAAAGTTTGAGAAGGACTAGGAGGTCTTGAAGCATAGCAAGGCCTAGTGGAGTTGGTGGAGTGAGCAACGCCAATAGGAGAAGTGTGAGCAAGCTAGGAAAACCCTATCAAATTGGTATCAGAGCCTATAAGATTTGGGATAGGTAAAGTTGATGTCCTTAGAATTGGAAGAGTCTTTTGGAGACAACATGGTGACTAATGCAGAGTTGGCAAAGAAAGTGAATGACCAGGAGGAAGAGAATAGGCTCCTGAAGGAAAAATTGGCAGAATTGGAAGGTAAGCTTGGTGAAATTGAAACCAAGGTAGATGAAGTGTTGGTAAAGGTTAAAGGAGTAGAAGGGAAGGGTAAAGAGGCATCAGAAGTAGACAAAGTACTTGAACCTAATCCTATTTTGGAACAGGAACCTATCCTAAAGGCATTGAAAGCCTTAAGTGGTAAATCACTAGAAGGATTGCCATTGTTCACTGGTAAGATGGAAGTAGAAGTGGTTCTAGAATGGATAGAGGGCATGGAGAACCATTTTGAATGTGAAGGCATAACTGAAGCTCAAAGAGTCAAAGTGGCCAAGTCTAGGATGAGGGGAGCCTCTCTCACATGGTGGAAAATTGTGTAGGATGAGAGGAAGAAAGTGGGTAAAACTCCCATCTCTTCTTGGAAAGGGATGTTAGTAAAAATCAAAGAAGCCTATCTCCCTGATGACTATGAAGTTTAGATCCATAGGAAAAGACAAAACCTAAGACAAAAAGACCTTGATGTAAGTGGTTATACAGAGGAGTTTCACAAACTTAGTCTTAGGTCTCATGTTGTGGAAGAAGGAATTTTTAAGGTAGCTAGATACCTAAATGGACTAAGATGGAATATCCAAGAGAAAATTGGTCTATTGAGCCCAAAGACAGTACATAAAAGCTATCATCTTACCCTCAAAGTGGAAGAAAAATTGAAAAGGAAACATGATTCAAGTAGTAGCAGGGGCAAAGGTAGAGGAAAAGAAAATAGAGGCCACAGGGGAGGCTTTGGAGGAAGGAATTCGGAGCAAAGAACACAAGGTGAGTCTAACTCACTGAGCAACAAGAAGTTGGTTAAGTAGAGGAGGATCTAGTAGAGGAAGGGGATCAAACAGTAGTTTTAGAGGAAGAACTAGTGGACAAGGTAGAGGTTCATCATATTTTGCCTCAATGAAATGTTACCATTGCAATTAGCTTGGTCATCCAGCATATAGATATCCAGAGAAGGGATCTTCATCACAGAGTGGCGAGAGAAGGGTAAACTACCTTCAAGAAAAGTCTTCAAGCAATAAGACCTCAGAAGTGGCTTTAGAATCAGAGGTAGGTGATAACCTGATGATAAGAAGAACTTTGATCCAAGAACTTGTCAAGGAAGAGCCTAACCAGAGGAGATCACTATTTATAATCAAATGCAAGATTATAAGCAAAGTTTGTAAGGTGATAATTGACTCAGGGTCAATAGACAACATTGTGTTAGAAGAGGCAGTGAGTAAGCTCAAGTTGCAAAGGATTCCTCATAACAACCCATATAGGGTCACTTGGTTGAATAAAGGCCAACATGTCCTGGTAAATGAGCAAGCATGGGTGGATTTCACCATTGGGAGGTATAAGGACAAATTTCTATGCAATGTCCTACCCATGGATGCATGCCATCTTCTATTAGGAAGACCATGACAATTTGATAGACAAGCTATTCATGATGGAGCCAAGAATGCATATTCATTCAAGAAAGATGGAGTCACGTTCAAGATACAATCTATCCTTGAGGAAGGTGAAAAAAGAGCAGCTGGTCCTAATGTCCTTTTGGTGTGTGAAAAATAGTTCTTGAAGACACTTGAGGAAGGTGAAGGAATAGGTTCTGCATTAGTGATGAAACCTAAAGAGGAAGATAAGAAGGAGAAACTAGATTTGCCAATAGAGGTTCAAGACCTATTGAAACAATTCAAAGAGATAGTAAGTGATGGACAACCAACCACCTTACCTCCTAAAAGAGCCATAAGCCATCAAATTGACTTCATACCCGGAGCATCCCTACCCAACAAAGCGGCCTACAAAATGACTCCCCAACAAAATGTTGAAATTGCTAAACAAATTCAAGAGCTTTTAGACCATGGCCTAATTAGGAAAAGTATTATCCCTTGTGTTGTACCTACTATCTTAGCCCCAAATAAAGGTGGTACTTGGAGATTGTGCACTAACTCTAAGGCTGTAAATAGGATCACCATTAGATATAGGTTTCCAATTCCTAGAATAGAGGACCTAATGGATTGTTTAGGGGAAGCCAAATACTTTACCAAGATTGACCTTAAAAGTGGATACCACCAAATTAGGATTAAGGAGGGTGATGAATGGAAAATAGAATTCAAGACAACAGAGGGTCTTTATGAATGGCTAGTAATGCCATTTGGCTTATCAAATGCCCCAAGAACCTTCATGAGGCTCATGAATGAGGTGTTGAAGGACTTCATTGGTAAATTTGTGGTGGTATATTTAGATGATATTCTCATTTTCAGTAAGAATAAGGCAGATCATGTTAAGCATTTGCAAATTGCACTGCAAAGATTGTATGAGGAGAAGCTAACCATGAACTTGGACAAGTGTGAGTTTTTGAAGTAGGAGATGGTTTACCTTGGGTTTGTGTTGTCACATGGAAATATCAAGATGGATACTAGTAGGGTTGAAGCCATAGTAAATTGGCCTACTCCCAAGTTAGCAACAGAGGTGAGAAGCTTTCATGGTCTTGCTCAATATTAAAGGAAATTCATTAGGCAATTCAGTGCTATATGTGCACCAATGTTGGACACTATCAAAGGTGGAAGGAAGGAAAAGTTTAAATGGAATGAAAAAGAAAATAAAGGTTTTGAAACCTTGAAAGAAAGGATAGCCACTCAACCGATTTTGGTGTTGCCTAGCTTTGAGAAACTCTTCACAGTGGAATGTGATGCAAGCAATGTTGCAGTAAGTGGTTTCCTAAGTCACGAAGAAAGACCAATAGCTTTTCATAGTGAGAAGCTAAGTGATCTAATAGGAAATACTCCTCATATGACTTGGAGTTATATGCATTAGTGCAGGCTTTAAGGAAGTGGAGACACTATCTCCTTCCTAAGGAATTTGTAGTCTACACAAACAATCAAGCTTTAAGCTTCCTAAAGTCACAAGACAAGCTTAGTCACAAGCACATGAAGTGGGTAGAATATACGCAAGCCTACACATTTACAATCAAACACAAAAAGGGTCAACTAAAAAGGGTTGCTGATTCATTGAGTAGAAGACTCTTGACAGTCCAAGAAATTTAGTTAAGAAGCGTAGGTATTGACAGTTTTAAAGACCTATACTTGGATGATGAAGATTTATCCAATGCTTACAAGGTATGCAAAGAGTATCAAAACCATTTCCATAGTAAGTTTTCTGATTATACCTTGCAAAATGGGTTATTGTTTAAGGGAGGGTAACTTTGTGTGCCTAGAGATTCATTAAGAGAATATCACATACAAGAGAAGCATAATGGCAGTCTTAATGGTCATTTTGGAGTCAACAAAACTCAAGAGCTAGTCCAAAGGTATTACTATTGGCCTAGGATGAATCAAGATGTTACGAAGTATGTGGAAACTTGTATTGTTTGTCAAAAGGCCAAGGGCACATCTTCAAATGCCTGTTTATACCAACCTCTTCCCATACCAAATAGACCTTGGGAGTGCATTAGTATGGACTTTGTAGTGGATTTGCCAAGGACAAAATAGGGATTTGATAGCATTTATGTCACACTGGACAAGTTTAGTAAGATGGCCCACTTTGTACCTTGTAAGACCACTCATGATCCATGTCATATTTCTCAATTGTTCTTTAAGGAAGTGATAAGGATACATGGATTTCCCATGAGCATAGTTTCAGATAGGGACTCAAAGTTTATGAGTCATTTTTGGAAAACACTTTGGCAAAAGCTTGGCACCAATCTATCTTTTGGGTCTGCATACCATCCACAAATAGATGGACAGACTAAGGTGGTAAATAGGAGCTTAGGAAACCTATTGAGGTGCCTTACCAAGGAATATGGTCAGACATGGGATCAAGTGTTGGCACAAGATGAATATGTTTACAATGGTACCATAAATAGAACCACATACAAGAGACCTTTCGAGGTGATCTATGGTCTTCACCCAAGGGGTATTCTTGAACTTAGAGACTTAGGGAATGCAACAACGAGGAGTTGAGATGCTAAAGATTTTGCTCAGTCTATGAAAGAGGTCCATGAATTAGTTAAGAAAGCATTGCAAGATAACATAGCTAAGATGAAACAAAAGGTTGATGAGAGAAGAAAGAACCTACAATTCCAAGTAGGAGAGCTTGTCATGGTACACCTCAACAAAGCAAGATTGCAGCAAGGGATACCTAACCAGTTGCAGATGAGAAGGTTGGGTCCATGTGCCATCTTAGCCAAGTCTGGAGAAAATGAATATAAGGTGGACCTACCAAGTGACATAGGACTGTCACCGGTTTTTAACGTAGCAGATTTAGTAGCTTACAAAGGGCCAATTCCAGATTTAGATCATAGTCAAATAGAGATAGCAGATGATGCAAATAACCTTCAAATGCCAGGAAAACCAAGTCCAAATGGTGAGAAGATAATGAGTTCAAGGCTCACTAAAAAGACAAGACACCAAACTTATTGGAAGCACCTAATTAAGTGGTAGGGTATGGATGATGCAGAGGCTACATGGGTACCTGAGACAAAATTCAAGAAGTTAGGTATTGATCAGAATCTAATCCCAAAAGAGGTGACTTAATTTTCTTTTGTTTGGGAGAATGGTGCAGGACCACCTAGGACTTGAGCTAATAGTCCCTCTTCAATTTTGGCTTGTACTTATTATGCCTAGCATATCTATTTCCCCATTAGTCTCCTTGAGTCAAAATTTGGTTCCCCTTTGTTTTCCCTTTTCTTTTCTTTGGTTTTTGACCTCGAAACTCCGGAGTCTCGGAATCTCGAGGTCCCTTTTTTCTTTTGACCTCAGAACTCCGGAGTCCCAAGGTCCATTTTGTTTTTTTATTGGAATCCCGAGGTCTCTTTTTGCTTTTGACCTCGAAACTCCGGAGTCCCAGAGTCCCAAGGTCCTTTTTGTTTTTCTACCTCAGAACTCCGATGGAGGTAAGAAAACAAAAACGCTGGAGTTCCGAGGTGAAAAAACAAAAAGCACCTTAGGACTCCGAGACTCCAGAGTTCTGAGGTCAAAAGCAAAAAGGGACCTCGGGATTCTGGGACTCCAGAGTTCCGAGGTCAAAAACCAAAGAAAAGAAAAGGGAAAACAAAGGGCACCCAAATTTCGATCCTGGAGTCCCGAGGTTGCTTTTTCTTTTGACCTCGGAACTCCAGAAACTCGGAGTCCCGAGGTCACTTTTTCTTTTGACCTCAGAACCCTAGATTCCTAGAGTCTCGAGGTAAGGGGCCTCCTTGTCTCCTTTGGAACCCCGAACCCCTGGAGTTCCGGGGTAAGGTGTTCCTTTTTGTTTAACTCGGAACCTCGAGACCCCGGAGTCTCGAGGTTGTGTTTAACGCCATCGTATAGATAGACTTGGGGGGTGCTATAAATAGAGATTATGGACTTTTAAAAGTTCATTTCTGCATCCACAGCTCCTCCTCCCTAGCTCCAAGTCACGAACCTCCAGACCTTGGAGTTTTCCTTCCTGTTTTTGGGCATCTTGTTTCACCAGGTTGGTGAATTTTCTTGTCTTTTTTATTGGTTTTCAGTTTAGTTTTTCTCCTTGTTTTGATTTTGGTCTTTGTTTGTTTTTCTTTGCGCTTCGCTTGATTTTGCGTGCCCTAGTTTCTTAAGCGCGGAACCCCAGATCCCTGGAGTTTCAGGTAGTTGGTTTTTATGCGCGGGAAACCTCGGAACCCTAGAGTTCCAGGTGGCTATTCGACCTAACCCCGGAACCTCGGACACCCAAAGTTCTGGGTAGCTCTTAACCCCAAAACCCCGGACCCCCGGAGTTTCAGGTGTCTTCCACTTAGGCATAAGCTCGGAACCCTGGACCCCGGAGTTCCAGGATTCTTTTTGCACCCAACATAAGCCCGGAACCCCGGAACCCTGGAGTTTCAGGCCTTCTTCACTTATGCCTAGCCCGGAACCCCGAAACCCCGAAGTTTTAGGCCTTATTCACTTATGCCTAGCCCGGAACCCCGAGACCCCAAAGTCTTGAGGTAAATCAACTTTTATGCTCATTATAAAAAATTGAGGATTTGCGTTCTGCTTGCAGGTTCGAGTGGCTAGATGGACTCATTCTCCAACAAAAGAGGTAAGGAAATTGATAGACTCGCAACCATCATGAAATACCATTATCAAGGACAGGTCTATGTTTCAAAGCTAGAAGATCAAATCATATGGGTCACGGATACTAAGACTGGCCATATAGAAGTTGAAGATATGAAGGCTCAGTTGGACAAACCTAGTCTAGAGGCCCTCCATCGAAGAATAAAGAGGTCCGGCCTAGTCAAAGCTACTATCTTCCCACAGTCAGTACAGGCACCAGAATTCATAATGACCATTGCCCCATTCTATAACCCAGAAACTAGAAAGTGCACAAATGCACAAGGAAAGACAGTCATAGACTTGTCTCCAGATATGCTAAGGTTTGTCTTTGGAAACCCAACCAGAGAGGAAGTATTTTTGTTAACCGAAGAAGAGGCCTTAAAGGCATGGAATGACAAGACATCAGCTAGTAAGAGGCACATGAATACAAACTGGTTAGAACAAGAAAGAAAGACAGGACTCAAGACAACGAAGATCCTAAGGGCAAACTTCAAAGATCCTCAAAGAGACTTAATCAGCATGCTCAGTAGGGCCTTTGGCAACCCAGATTGCAAACATTTTCATCCCTGGATGTTCCAATTCATGAGCACTATTTTAATAGGAAAACAATATTTTCATTGGCCACAGATCCTCTTTGACAATATCTAAAAGTAGATGAAAGAAGTTCAACATACTCAAAAGTTCTTTTTCATGTCATATGTCATCTGGGTAGCTGCTAGAGCTGGAAAGTTTCCAAGGCTAGAGACAGAAGGTCAATTGGGAGAGGAGGAAGTACAGAAGAAGATATGGAAGTATTATTCCCAACTCACTCTAGCCAATGCAAAGACTAATTTTAAGAGAGTGAATGATGCCTATATCTTCCCAATAATAGTTAAATTCATAGGAGATGCAGGATATTGGATTATCCCGGAGGCTATGGCTATCATCCAAGAGTGGGCATGTTGGTTCATCCAAAACCCATGCTCCACTTACATCAGGGTTAGTGGATTCAAAGGGAACCCAATGTTTCTACCTCGATATTGTAATGATACGATAATTTTTTTAGAATATGTAAGGTAGCTTGTAGGCCTCCAGTCACTTTTGTCATCAAAGCATAAAATAGGTATTGATTTCTCAGTATCTATTGGGTACTTTGCCTATTCTAAGATACAAGTAGCAAAGTTAGCAGAACAAGAGCTTAAAGATTTCAACTTGAAGGAATATGATCATGCTAGGGAATTTTATGATCCCTATGGGAAACTTAAGCAAGCTATGCCTAAGGCATATGAGGGTCATAGGCCCAGCTTGGAGGAGTTTTGGGCCTACTTGCAAGATAGTTTTGAGGTTAGGGAGAAGAACTATACCACATTATCTGTCCCATAGGTGAGAGATATTGGAATTGAGACTAACCTCCCTAAAGACCTTAGGGATGATTGTGACTTACTTGATCCGGCTTATAGAGAACTAGGGATAGATAAAAGGCCCCTCTCCCTAATAAAATGGTCTATAAGTGAAGATACAAATATGGAAAAGGTCTCCCAGGTGGTCATCAACATGAATAAGCAATGGTTATGCCAGAGGGTAAGGCCCAGCATCTCAAAGGAGAAACAAAAGGAATCCACCTCAAGGGTACCTCAGTCAAGGGGCCATAAGGAGTACACTCGAAAGACAAGGTCAAGCTCGAGGAAAAATACGTCCACCAATCTAGGTGAAGAAGAAAAACCTCAAGAAAGAATTGAGGACTTACTGAAGAAACACCAAGAGAAGATGAGGGAGTCTGAACTATTAAAGAAGGTTGCAGACCTAGGAGTGACCGACGGATTAGGAGCGAGACCACTAGCCAAAGTTCTCCCACCAAGGATAGCTATAGGGAGCACTGAAGGAGAGGGTACCCAAGAACAAAAAGAAAAAATAGAAGATACTAATGAGATAACCACTCAACAACCTTCAACAGATGCCACAAATTCTCCAAGCACCAGTGCCCCTACACCACCACTAGTCAATATATCTATAGGGTAGCCCAGATTACAAGGCTTCACTTCTACCACTGAATGAATGAAAGTTAGAAACATCAAGTCTGATTCAGATTAGGAGGAAGAGGATATTGAGCAACAATGGCCACTAGAAGGTGAACAAGAAAAGGATGAGGCAGAAGACATAATGAATGAAAGATTGATTCTAACCCTTCAAGATCAAGAGGACCTTCTTAAGGATATAGTAGTCGGGCAAGGGGAAACAACGGCAGGTGATGAAGAAATGGCATTTAACGAGCAGGTTAGTGGCAAATTAGGAGAGTTAAAAAAGAAGCAAGCTCTCCAAACCAATTTAGCTCGTCAAGTTATACCACCTCAAGACCCCGAGCAAGCAGAAGCAAAGGAGCAGGTAGAGGTTCATGTTATAACTGTGGATATAGTGTCACATAAGGATGACAAGGATGAAGATATACCGCAATGGCTGGAATTCACCTTTGGGAAGAAAAAGAGAAAAGAAGAGCTCCCTAAGGTCACTCTACAATAGGTAATCACCGAGGAGCCACCAAAGGCTAAGAAGTTGAAAATTATCCATCACCTATCAAAAACTAGTTTCGGTGAAGTGATTGCAGATGTGGCAATTCCATCTCAGGCCAAGGGACAAGCTTCTCCCAAATACAAAATATCACAGATAAATTTGGGCAACCAAACCAAGTGGGGGGAGCTAGATACTTTGGAGTTAGCCACGAGCATCATCAAAGGACATGTAGAGAATGAGCATACTTCCAACGTGGAACTCAAAGCACAACTAGGACAATATAAGAACTGCTAATTGAAATGAGCAAACCCTTCGACTTGTGCAGAACTGGTGACTTACCTACTACCTCATTGCTGCCAGAAGAAGAAGTAAAAGCGTTAGTGGAGGTAAGGTGGGTGGCAACTGTAGCCAAGTCATGCACCCAAGTAAATATGGCCAAAATAAGATTATTTTTTCAAGATACTATGGGGATGTATAGTAAGGTGATACAGGTAGGTGGAGCTTTAGCCTCCTGTTCCACACAATGGGAACGAAAGTCGAACATTTTCACTAAACAATTCCAAGTTTTGAAAAAGTTATTGCGGCTAGGTGAAGAGACGGTGGTAAAGGAGGACTTCTTAGGGGGTGATAGCTATAAAAGCTTGCAGTCTTTGGTATACATCCTAGAGCTGAAGATTGAAATGTTTAAGCAATATATCAAGGATATGACCGAGATTTGAGACCCTCTCCTTAGGGAAATTTTGTCATACGAGAATTTTGTAAAGAATATGCTAGGACCTTTTGGCCTTAGATTAGCTGATATAGGAATAATGGACTAGCAGTAAGTTTTGAATCAATGGGATGCATATGAGGCACAACACCTAGGACCCGCGGCCCAGTTTGATGTCACACTTATGGACAGATACATGTATCTGATTACTCAGTGTCAAGAGGTGGCACACACAGTGAAAGAGTTGGAGGAAGGGGGAACACATGCGGATGAAGTTTTGAAGAAGTATAAGTTAAGAGTTAAGCATGTAGCAGATACTCCGGTTCAAGCAATTGCATGTATAATTGATAATTATAGAGCTTTTATCAAGAAATAAAAGATAAGCACACAATTGGTAAAGATAGCAAAGCTTTTTTTTCCTTAATTTTTAACTGTGGCTCCTACTCGAGTTCCAATTTTGAGAGAAATTCTGCATGATTAAGAAAACGTGGCTCACCTAGTAGGGTTTTTGTAGTGCTCATGCAATCCACATCTCATAGTTGTTATGTGGAGTGTCAAGGCAGAAACTTGCAAGTTAACTGTGACTCCTAGGGTCACTTCTTAATTTAGAATAGAGTTATTTCCTAGATAGTAGGGTAAAGAACTTCTATAAATTGAAAAGTTGGATTCATTTGTAAGGGTCCCAAATTGATGATTTGTGGCTTACTTAGAGATTTTAGAATATTTTGCAGATTGATTAAGATGTTTGAGTTATTTTTTTGTTATAGATTCGTGGAGATTAATATGAAAAGCAACTTGTAGATTGCCTGATCTACGTTCATATTCTACCAAATTGTTCTATGTAATCTGGTAACATCTATTGTTTGGAGTTAGCAACGTGGTTTAATATTTTTGTCTATCACTTTATGAATCATATTGTGGACGCCAGTGGTGTATGAGAACCATTGTGATGGGCCATATTGTTGATGATTTTATTTCCATAGACTTGTGAAATTGATGATTTTGCAGGTTTTCTAGAGGTCCGTTGTTGAATGCTAATTTGGATAATATTTGATAATTGCTTGGATTGCAGGGAACTAATTGATTAGTTCATTAAGTTGTCATTATATTGGTCTTTATTGTTATTTTCTTGTTTCCCTTTACACTTCACATTCTGTTTCCCAGAGAATCTTAAACCATAAAAATACAAAAAGAGAGGAAGTGCAGTTATCCATAACCAGCGAGATTTAGTTCTAACTAGTAGGCCCCTTTACAGGTATAACCACATCAACCATTGGGCTTCCCATCACCATCAAGACCCGACTATGGAGACCTTGGAGTAGTGAGTTCTTCCGAACACATTACTTTTCAGGAGAGGTGGTGAGTGTTTGCATAAACTACCTGACTGTTGGTGTGTCAAAACACCTATCAACAGAAACTGGCACTAGAAGGAGGGGCAAGACTAATCCCCTCATTGGTGAACCGCTTATGGTACTCACAAGAGATGGATTGATGCCCTTTACCCAACCTAACCTCAACAACGAGCAAGACGACATTCTTACCCAGCTATATGACTTTTCTTGGGATAGTAAAAGAAATTACAACGATTGGTTACAAGCACGACAAGTCTTAGACAATGAGAGACAAAAGGTTATACGTATAGAAGTAGAGGCACAAAGACAACTCAATCCTCAGGTGAACCCATGAGAAAATCTGCAACCACCTCCTCAACCAGAAAATTGAGGTACTAAGCTGGATCGTATATCATCTTTCTCTCCTGAGAGATTCCACCGAGTCCTTAGGAGTGGTTCTTCACCATCTGACTTATTAGAATTAGGGCCTGCCACTAGGACGAAGAAGAACAAAGCTAAGAAACAACCCTCAACAGCCTCACCAGTACAGTCATCTATACCCAACATAGGAGATCAACTGATTCCTAGTCCTCAGCCTATCGCTGCACCTTTTGTGACTCAATGTCCACCGTCAGCACCTTCAATGGCCTACTTCAACCAAGACACCACACCACTAGGAACCATACCAGGGGGTATACATGACCTACCTAGAAACCCGGATAAATTTTGCAGCAAATTTTACTATTTAGGGGGACGAACGGCTGATGAACATATTGAAGCATTCAAAGATGCGGTTGTTCATAATCATATTGAACACCAAGATGTAGTATGCAGGCTCTTACCATATTCACTTGGGAAGAACGAATACAATTGGTACTTAACCTTACCTGCAAAATCCATCACAGGTTGGGACCTCTTGGAGAAGGCCTTTATTGATCAATTTCGAGTGTACGTAGACCCCAGGACACTATACCACCAGTTCGCTTCTCTTAAGAAATCGCCAAATGAGCCATTAATGACTTTTAATACTAGCTTACAAAGGGCATTCAAGAGGCTACAAGCCCCTTACCAGGTAGCACCTAACGTAGCCATCGACTCATATCTAAGAGCGATTGACCCTTGGACTGCTATATTTATTAAGAAGAGTGTTCCTCAAGATCAAAGGGACACCTTGGTGAAAGTCTTCACATTAGCAATTAGAATGAATCATGAGTTGAATCAAACCCCGAGATGGATCAGATATAATTTACCCATAGGGGTGAATCAAGGAAACTACAATCAACTCCTAGGTGTACCCTCATCTCTACTTGTAGGTGCCCCAACGATGAACCCTATGCCAATCTATGCACCCCAACCTCAGGTGAATCAACAGTTTGCTGCTTAAGCATTGATTTGGCAAAATGGTACCAATACCGCCCCCACTCAAACACAATATGCTAGTCAAGTGCAAGTCAAAAATTAACAATTTGACAACATTAATCCAGCGAACCAACCTCCAACTACGGCACCTAAGAATCAAGGATCCCATATATCCACTGAAGTAGAAGCCTTAAAGAAAATGATCTCACAGGCTACTTCAAACTTGAGCTAGCTAAAGATGAATCCTCTAGGAGGGTATAATCAATCCCAACCATATAATAATCAGTGAAACTACAATAACCAGAACCAAAATCAAAGGTACAACAACAAACCTTATAATAAGCAGTGGAATACGAGTCCAAAGAATGGTGGGGTGAACCATGATCACCTGGATCCAGGAGATAACCCAAACCACACACAAAGTGTTAACCTTGCCGATATGAATTTTCTAACAAATTGGTGCAGGTTGCATGACATAGCTGCGCATTCTGAGGTTAATTGTTCTCAGTTTGATAAAATCATAAGAATTGCTCAAGTTGACTCTCAGCCCAAAGGTTGTTCTAATGACAAACCTGATAAGGTTAATACTTCTAGTGTATTTTTTCTAGATTCGATTGTGTGTATATTTTTTCTGGATGGGAAAAATATACACACAATCGAATCCAGAAAAAATACACTAGAAATACAAAATGGATTGTGGAAATCTCATAGCTTTAAAGGTTAATACTACCATGCTGGTCGATACTTTCCTGTGTAGAGAATTTCAGGCTAAAGTTGAAGGTGAACCATGTGTCTACAATGCTCAGGCCTTTCAGACCAGGAATAATTACAATCTTAGGAGTCAAGGCAAAGCTCCATTAATGGAACCACCTCCCCCGACGGGCGGGTTTGTACCTCCTGATGCTAATGCAAGCAACAATCCTCGTCCTCCTCATGATTTTCAGGGAACATGTCGTAGACAAGATCAAGGGCAAGATTATGTTCTGAAAGGATCATTTGACATTACTAAGGAGATGGAAAGGACTGCCACCACTATGTCCTTAATGGAAGTATTGAGATATTGCCCTGAACAGAAGAGGGCTCTCCTTAGAAAGTTGGAATTATTAGAATCACAGAGCAATGAGGTTAAGATGGTAGACTTTAATGAAGTCAACCCCAACGTCAGTAGTGATGCAATAGAAAATCCATCATTTTTATTGAGTTTGAAGATTTGTGGGAAGAATTTACATAATTGTTTGGTAGATTCAGGAGCTTCAAGAAACGTAATGCCCTACTCTATATGTCAACAACTTGGACTTCAACCAATATGTGTAAATTGTAAGGTGGTGCAATTGGACAAAATAGAGGTTAGTCATCAGAGAATTGAAAGATGTATACATTCAGTTAGGTGTTGATCCCCGAATATCTCGTTATATTGACATTCAAGTGGTGGATATTCCAGAAGTATATGGGATGCTCCTTAGTAGGGATTGGTCCACGACGTTGGGAGGATATTTCTCAACTTGTTTTATGTACTTATGGCTTCCATGGAAGGGGGTAAGCAACCAAATCCGAATTGATAGTGAGCCTAAATTGAAGAAATTAGTCACGGATTATGGTGCTCTCAATGAAGTGGCATTTGTTGAAGTAAGTCTAGGAGTTTATAGGGTCAATGAGATTCTCACTTTCTCTGCACTAGCTTCTCTTCAATTATTTCAAGTAGACAAGACCGCATATATAAGGTAGGTCAAAAAGTTTGCTACAGCAGTACAACAAGGAATGTGTTTATTGGGAAATACTATGAAGATACAAGAGTTGTTGCTTTCGAAATGGTATCAGATACATCATGAGGAGCACTCAGAAGTTTCATGTATCCCATGTCAGAATGAGATTACAAAGTTGATGAGTCTAGTTCCATACGAAGAAGATGATCATACCATCAATATGGAGGAGGTTCAAGGTCTAACTTATGAAGGATTAGAGCCCCAAACAATTGACCTTGTAGACAAGACTACCTTACATAAAGAATACAGCTAGGAGATTCTTGCAGTCGAGATTGTTAAAAACAAAGAGGAAGATATTCCTCTTGAGCCAAAGAAAGAAGAAACACAATCTAAACTTCAACCTCAACCGAAACAGGTTCTTCCTAACACTACTAAAGTGTTTATGCAACCAGAAATTGAACAACCTCAATTATCACAAGGTCTCAAGCTTGAGAAGCAGCAATCCCCTCCGAATGCTAACCTCATCATTGACCCAAAGGTGAAAAATGTGAAGAGACTAAAAGATGAAATATGGTTTTTAAAGTTTGATGGGTCAAGATCCAAGAAAGGTAGTGGAGCTAGCGTAGAGTTAACCAACCCAAAAGGGAAAACCCTTTTAGCTTCTTATTGACTCCAATTCCCCTATACTAATAACATGATGGAGTACGAGGCCTTAGTTAGAGGATTACTTTTTGCTCATAAGAAGGGGGAAAAGTGTTTGAAAGTGCAAGGAGATTCTGAGTTAGTGGTTAAACAAGTGTGAAGCCAATATGTGTGCCATGACAAAAGGTTAGCAGCGTATCGGAATAGAGTGTGGGAACTGATTGAGGATTTTGATGCTTTTGATATTCAACTAGTATCTAGGAAAGTCAATGGAATACCTAATGTGCTGGCCATCGCTGCTAGTACATTAGAACCAGTAAGACAATCCCCTTTAAAGAAGTTCTCGGTGGAATTAATCTCTATACCTGCTATACCTGATAATATCAAAAACTTCCAAGTCTTCTGGGATGATACCCACATTCTAGCCTTTCTTGCCAATTCAGGGGCTTTTGAAGATCAAATTATTGATGAGGAAGACAAATCAGATGATCTTAATATCGAAGACAATGTTGGTATTTTGGATTTACCAACAAACATTATTCCTAAAGGGATGGTCACCTTAGAGAGACTTTTTGATTCAGACCCTAGAGTAAAGGAGAAACTAATGATGGATTCAAATGTTGGGAAGTATGAGCCCCATAATATTGGTCCAAAAGGACAAGAGAGGATTGTATATATTGGGAAGATTTGCACTCAAAATGAAAGACAAAAACTGATACAGATCTTGAAAGAGTTCATCGATGTAATAGCATGGGGGTATGAAGATTTAAAGACATTCGATACAACGATTATCACCCATGTGATTCCCCTAAAACCTAACATAAAGTCATTCCGGCAAAAAAAGCATCCAGTCAATGCACTAATAGAACCCTTGATTTTCAAGGAAGTACAAAAGTTACTTTCTGCTAAGACTATTTTTCTGGTACGACATTCTACTTGGGTTGCTAATTTGGTACCAGTGCGGAAAAAGAATGGAGAAATATGGCTTTGTGTGGACTTTCACAATCTCAACAAAGCCTCTGAGAAAGATAATTACCTGCTCCCTTCTTTGGATGAAGTATTATAAATAGTAAATGGTTCGCAAATGATGTCATTTATAGGTGGTTATTCAGGATATAACCAGGTATTGGTGAACTATGAGGATCGTATGAAAACATCGTTTATGATGAAGTGGGGAACATATGCATAGAAAAGAATGTCATTTGGGTTGATTAATGTTGGGGCAACCTTCCAATGAGCAATGGATATAGCCTTCAAGGAACTGATTTGAAAATGCATTATTATCTATATGGACGATTTGACGATATTCTCTAAGGTCAGAGAAGATCACCCAGACAAGCTCCAAAAGGTATTGGAGAGATGTCAGAGATATGGGATTTCCCTTAACCCCAAGAAATGTGTGTTTGGAGTGGCTGAAGGAAAGCTACTTGGCCACGTAATCTCTAAGAGGGGGATATCTATAGACCCAAATCGAGTAGAAGCATTATTGAAGTTACAAATGCCCGACAATAAAAAGGAGATGAGATATTTCTTTGGGAAGATCAATTTTGTTAGAAAGTTTATTACTCAGTTTGCAGAAATAGTTAAGCCATTGAATGAAATGATGAAGAAGGATACTAAGGTCGAATGGACAATTGAAGCAAAAGAGGCTTTCACCCAGATCAAGAAACCCATCACCGAAGCTCCTGTACTAACTAGCCCTGATTACATACTGTTGTTTTACATATATTATTTTGCTTCGCTACACTCAGGAGTGGCTGTTTTGATGTAGAGGCAAGCAGGGGATGAGAAGCCTATTGCATTTATGAGCCCTCCTTTCAAAAGTGTTGAGGTTATATATTCTACTCTTGAAAAATAGGCCTTTGCATTGGTAAGAGAAGTCAAAAAGTTTAGGCATTACATCCTGAGGAGTAAAATTTATGCAATTGTCCTTGACCAAGCACTGAAGTCACTACTCATGCAGTCCGAACTGGAAGAATGTCAAGGGAAATGGATGGAAATATTGAAAGAATTTGACTTAGAGATGCATCCAATGAAATTGGTCCAAGGCCAAGGATTGTCTCAAGCCATGGTGACCGACATGCCTCAAATCCAGTGCCAACAGTATACATTGAAGTCATTCACTCAAGAGCCTTGGTACACGGATTTGGTATTTATATTGTTGAATAATAGGTGTCTTGAGGGATTGAAAACCATGCAAAGATGAGCATTAAGGCTCAAAAGTGCCAATTATATGATCAAGGATTCAACACTCTATAGAAAAAATTATGAGGGTATCTACGATTGGTGCCTTGATCATCAAGAAGCCCATAATATGATTGAGGAATTTCATGGGAAATATGGTACAGGTCATGGGTCAGTAGATGCCACTGCACATCAAATCTTGAAAGCTGGATATTATTGGCCTAGTATATTTAAGGATACTCATGAGCATGTTTGTCACTGACCCACGTGCCAAATTGCACCCTCTAGAGAAAGAAATCCTGCTATGCCTTTCCAACCAATGTTCGAGGTAAGACCTTTTGCTCAATGGGCACTGGATTTCGTAGGTGTTATTAATCCTAACTCTTTTGTAGGACATAAGGTTATTCTTACGGCAATGGATTATTGCACCCAGTGGACAAAAGCCATTGCATGCCAAAAGGCTACTGATGAGGTGGTCTTGAAATTTATTGAAGAGCATATCATCACCAGGTTTGGTATGTCGTTCACTCTGATATGTGACAATGGTCCTACTTTTACTTCTGCACAGTTGATGCAATGGTCATACAAATATAAAGTGATATTAAATTTTTCATCCAACTATTACCCGCAAGGTAATGGAGTAGCTGAATCCACGAACAAGAACATCCTAGATGTCATCAAAAATCTACTTGAGAAAAACCCTAGGGATTGGCATAATCAATTGAGATACGTCTTATGGGCTGATCGAACTAGAGTAAAAGCCACCTTGGGAACATCTCCATATTACCTTGTCTATAGCCAGACCCCTGTTTTCCCAATCAACTTGCAAATACCAGTCCTCCAATTAATGAAAGAACTTGACATTGAGGATCAGGTAGAGGTTTGCCTCTTAAATTTATTAAGACTTGATAAAAAAAGGATTAATATGCTACAACACTAAGCCAAGAACCAAGCTATTGTTAAGTGTTGCTTTGATAAAAGGGCCAAGGTGAAAGCTTTTTGGATCTCTGATCTAGTCCTACTATGGGACAAGGCCAGGGAGAAGAAAGGTGATCATCACAAGTTTGAAAGGTTGCGGTTAGGTCCTTACCAAATAGCTGAAAGTTTAGGTGAGAACACTTTTAGGTTAAGCTATTTGACTGGAGAACTGGTACCATTGCCCATCAATGGTCAGTTCCTCAAGCACTACTTCGACTAAATCCTCAATGAAGCTTGACTTGTTGTATATAGTAGTTAGTTGTTTTCTTTTTGTTGTGCTTTGTTTTCTTTGGGCCTTGTTGTGTGTTTCCCCTTTTTGTTTTGTTTGTTTGTTTGTTTTGTTTGTTGAGTCGGGGTATACATGTTTTGTTCTCAAAGATTCTAAAAGAAAGGTATCCTTTGCATAACATCTTGCCAAATTATGAGAGACTTTGACTCTCTGCTATTTACGACTTCATTGTCATTTGGTTAAGTTTGAAACTTTTGTCTATACTCGTTCAAAGTGGTATATAATCATTTAAATATGATGTGAGTTTTGACTTTCAATTGGAAAAGGCTAGCCTGATAAACTCAGCACTAACATCACATTAAGGTACACCAGAAAAGTTTTGTCAGATATCAAATAAACTGGTTTTCAAGTGAAAAATCCGAAGTCTAGACGTTTCATGTTATCCACCATGGCTCCCAACCCAGTTATCAAACTTCAATGTTTGAATGTTTCTTAAAAGGTTATTGAAGAAAGAAGTCATTCTCTATATCCTATAATGTTTTTTTTAAAAATAGAAGAGAGAGAATTTTTTTTTTTTTTTTAAAATGATCCTCTTAAGCAACTCAAATGGGTGTTTCAAGTAGCCTCCATTGGGGCTATGGACTCCTAGCTAGTAGCGGAGCACTGTTTGATGGGAACTAGAGGTATCTCTATCGGGGCTATAGACGCCCGACAGGTAGTAGAGCTATGCCTAGGATGACCTTGCAGGAAACACGGTTAATGACTTCATCTATGTAGCTTGCGCCTAGTTTCCTCTGATTATTTGTATTATTGAAATGATGGATTAAGAAATCATACGCACACACCTAAGAGTTAATCACATCTATTTATCTTCTTGGTTGTTTGTTCATTGCTTCACTCATCTTTTACTCTTATGCATCTTTTTGAATGATAATAGCCTTAGGTGTCAGGTTAACCAGAGATTTTGAAGTTCTAAATTGCCTATAGTCATTTTTCCCAGATAGTCATCATTTGTTATGCCTAGCATATCTATTTTCCCATTAGTCTCCTTGAGTCGAAATTTGGGTCCCCTTTGTTTTCCCTTTTCTTTTCTTCATTTTTTGACCTTGGAACTCCAGAGTCTCGAGGTCCCTTTTTCTTTTGACCTCGGAACTCTGAACTCCCGGAGTCCCGAGGTCCCTTTTTTCTTTTGATCTCAGAACTCCGAAGTCCCAGAATCCCAAGGTCCTTTTTATTTTTTAACCTCAAAACTCCGGAGTCCCGGAGTCCCGAAGTCACTTTTGCTTTTGACCTCAGAACTCCGGAGTCTCAAAGTCTTGAGGTCACTTTTGCTTTTGACCTCGGAACCCTGTATTCCTAGAGTCCTGGGGGAAGGGGCCTTCTTGTCTGCTTAGGAACCCCGAACCCCCAGAGTTCCGAGGTAGGGTGTTCCTTTTTGTCTAACTTGGAACCTTGGGACCTCGGAGTCCCGAGGTCGTGTTTAACGCCTTCATATGAATAGACTTTGGGGGTGCTATAAATAGAGATTATGGACTTTTAAAAGTTCATTTGTGCATTAACAGCTCCTCCTCCCTAGCTCCAAGTCGTGAACCTCCAGACCTTGGAGTTTTCCTTAGCATTTTTGAGCATCTTGTTTCACCAGGTTGGTGAATTTTCTTGCCTTTGTTGTTGGTTTTCAGTTTAGTTTTTCTCCTCATTTTGATTTTGTCTTTGTTTATTTTTCTTCGCGCTTCGCTTGTTTTTGCGTGCCCTAGTTTCTTAAGCCTGAAACCTCGGACCCCCGGAGTTCTGGGTAGTTGGTTTTTATGCCCTCGGAACCCTGGAACCTTGAAGTTCTGGGTGGGTGTTTTAACTAACCCCAGAACCCCAGACCCCTGGAGTTCCAGGTAGCTCTTAACCTCGAAACCCTAGAGCCCCGGAGTTCCAGGTAGCTCTAAATTTGGAACCCCAGAGTTCCAAGTGTCTTCCACTTAGGCATAAGCCCAGAACCCCAAACCCCCAGAGTTCTGGGATTCCTTTTGCACCCAACATAAGCCCGAAACCTCAGAACCTTGGAGTTATGGGCCTTCTTCACTTATGCCTAGCCTAGAACCCCGAGACCTCAAAGTCCCAAGGTAAATCAACTTTTATACTTATTATAAAAAATTGAGGATTTGCGTTCTCCTTGCAGGTTCAAGTAGTTAGATGGACTCATCCTCCAGCAAAAGAGGCAAAGAAATTGATAGACTCCTAGCCACCATGAAATACCATTATCAAGGACAGGTCTATGTTTCAAAGCTAGAAGATCAAATCAGATGGGCCACGGATACTGAGATTAGTCATATAGAAGTTGAAGATATCAAGGCTCAGTTGGACAAACCTAGTCTGGAGGCCCTCCATCGAACAATCAAGAGGTCCAGCCTAGTCTAAGCTACTGTCTTCCCATAGTCAGTACAGGCACCAGAATTCATAATGACCATTTCCCCATTCTATAACCTAGAAACTAGAAAGTGCACAAATGCACAAGGAAAGACAGTTATAGACTTGTCTCTAGATATGCCCAGGTTCATATTTGGAATCCCAACTAGAGAGGAAGTATTTTTTTTAATCGAAGAAGAGGCCTTAAAGGCATGGAGTGACAAGACATCAACTAGTAAGAGGCACATGAATACAAATTGGTTAGAAGAAGAAAGAAAGACATAACTCAAGGCAATGGAGATCCTTATGGGCGGACATCCAAGAGCCTTAAAGAGACTTAATCATCATGCTCAGTAGGGCCTTTCGCAAGCTGGATTGCAAGTATTTTCATCACTGTATGTTCCAATTCATGAGCACTATTTTAATAGGAAAACAATATTTTGATTGGCCGCGGATCCTCTCTGACAATATTTGCAAGAAAATGAAAGAATTTCAACATACTAAAAAGTTCTTTTTCATGTCATATGTCATCTGGGTAGCTGCTAGAGCTGGAAAGTTTCTAGGGCTAGAGGGAGAAGGTCAATTGGGAGAGGAGGAAGGACAAAAGAAGATATGGGAGTATTATTCCCAACTCACTCTAGCCAATGCAAAGACTCATTTCAAGAGAGTGAATGATGCCTTCATCTTCCCAATAATAATTAAATTGACAAGAGATGCAGGATATCAGATTAGCCCGGAGGCTATAGCTATCATCTGAGAGTGGGCATGTTGGTTCATCCAAAACCCACGTTCCACTTACATCAGGGTTAGTGGATTCATAGGGAATCCAATGTTGCTGCCTCGATATTGTAATGATAGGATAATTTTGCTAGAATATGTAAGGCAGCTTGTAGGCCTCCAGTCACTTCTGTCATCAAAGCATAAAACAGGTATTGATTTCTCAGTATCTATTGGGTACTTTGCCTATTCTAAGATACAAGTAGAAAAGTTGGCAGAACAAGAGCTTAAAGATTTAAACTTGAAGGAATATGATCATGCTAGGGAATTTTATGATCCCTACGGGAAACTTAACCAAGCTATGCCTAAGGCATATGAGGGGCACAGGCCCAGCTTGGAGGATTTTTGGGCCAACTTGCAAGATAGTTTTGGGGTCAGGGAGAAGAACTATAATAGGTTATGTGTCCCACAGGTGAGAAATTTTGGAATCGAGACTAACCTCTTGAAAGACCTTAGGGATGATGATCACTTACTTGATCCAACTTATAGAGAATCAGGGATAGAGAAAAGGCCCCTCTCCCCAATAAAATGGTCTACAAGTGAAGATACAAATATGGAAAAGGTCTCCTAGGTTGTCATCAATAGGACTAAGCAATGGTTACGCCAGAGGGTAAGGCCCAAAGTATCAAAGGTGAAACAAAAGGAATCCACCTCAGGGGTACCTCAGTCAAGGGGCCATAAGGAGTATGCTCGAAAGACAAGGTCAGCCTCGAGGAAAAATACGTCCACCGATCCAGGTGAAGAAGAAAAACCTCAAGAAAGAACTAAGGACTTACTAAAGAAACTCCAAGAGAAGATGAGGGAGTCTGAACTATTAAAGAAGGCTACAGACTTGGGAGTGACTGATAGATTAGGAGCGGTACTGCTAGCCAAAGTTCTCCCACCAAGGATAGCTATAGAGAGAACTGAAGGAGAGGGTACCCAAGAAAATATAGAAGCTATTGAGGAGATACCCACTCAGACACCTTCAACAGATGCCACAAATGCTCCAAGCACCAAGTTCCCTACACCACCACTAGTCAATATATCTGCAGGGCAGCCTGGAGTGCAAGGCTTCACATCTATGATGGAAGGAATGAAAGCTAGAAACATCGAGTCTAATTCGGATTAGGAGGAAGAGGATCTTGAGCAACAATAGCCGCTAGAAGGTGAACAAGAAGGGGATGAGGAAAAAGACATATTGAATGAAAGATTGATTCTAACCCCTCAAGATCAAGAGGATGTTCTTAAGGATATAGCAGTTGGGCAAGGGGAAACAAAGGCAGGTAATGAAGAAATTGCATTTAACGAGGAGTTCAGTGGAAAAATAGGAGAGTAACACAAGCAACAAGCTCTCCAAACTAATTTAGCTCATCAAGTTATACCACCTCAAGACCCTAGGCAAGAAGAAGCAGAGGAGCAGGCAAAGGTTCATGTTATAACTGTGGATATAGTGTCACATCAAGATGATAAGGATGAAGATGTACCGCAGTGGCTGGAATTCACCTTTGGGAAGAAAAAGAGAAAAGGAGAGCTCCCTAAGGTCACTCTACAACAGGTAATCACCGAGGAGCCACCAATGGCTAAGAAGTTAAAAACTGTCCATCACCTATCAAAAAATAGTTTCGGTGAAGTGATTGCATATGTGGCAGTTCCATCTCAAGCCGAGGGACAAGCTTTTCCTAAATACCAAATATCATAGATAAATTTTGGCAAGCAAACAAAGTGGGGGGAGCTAGATACTTTAGAGTTAGCCACGAGCGTCGTCAGAGGACGCGTAGAGAAGGAGCATACTTCCAATGTGGAACTCGAAGCACAACTAGGACAATATAAGTAGCTGCTAATTGAAATGAGGAAACCCCTGGACTCGTGCAAAACTAATGACTTACCTTCTACCTCATCGCTACCAGAAGAAGAAGTAAAAGTGTTAGTGGAGGTAAGGTAGGTGGCAGCTGTAGCCAAGTCATGGGCCTAAGTAAACACGGCCAAAATAAGATTATTTTTGCAAGATACTATGGGGATGTATAGTAAGGTGGTATAGGTAGGCAGAGCTTTGGCTTCCTATTCCACACAATGGGAATGAAAATTGAACATTTTCACTAAACAATTCCAAGTTTTGAATAAGGTATGGCTAGGTGAAGAGACGATGGTAAAGGAGGACCTCTTAGGGGATGATAGCTATAAAAACTTGTAGCCTTATGTATACATCCTAGAGCTGAAGATTGAAATGTTTCAACACTATATCAAGGATATGACCGTGATTCGAGACCCTCCCCTTAGGGAAATTTTGTCATATGAGAATTTTGTAAAGAATATGCTAGGACCTTTTGGCCACAGATTAGCTGATACATGAATAATGGACTAGCAGTAAGTTTTGAATCAATGGGATGCATATGAGGCACAACACCTAGGACCCGTGGCCCAGTTTGATGTCACACTTATGGACAGATACATGTATCTGATTACTCAGTGTCAAGAGGTGGCACACACAGTGAAAGAGTTGGAGGAAGGGGGAACACATGCGGATGAAGTTTTGAAGAAGTATAAGTTTAGAGTTAAGCATGTAGCAGATACTCCGGTTCAAGCAATTGCATGTATAATTGATAATTATAGAGCTTTTATCAAGAAATAAAAGATAAGCACACAATTGGTAAAGATAGCAAAGCTTTTTTTTCCTTAATTTTTAACTATGGCTCCTACTCGAGTTCCAATTTTGAGAGAAATTCTGCATGATTAAGTAAACGTGGCTCACCTAGTAGGGTTTTTGTAGTGCTCATGCAATCCACATCTCATAGTTGTTATGTGGAGTGTCAAGGCAGAAACTTGCAAGTTAACTGTGACTCCTAGGGTCACTTCTTAATTTAGAATAGAGTTATTTCCTAGATAGTAGGGTAAAGAACTTCTATAAATTGAAAAGTTGGATTCATTTGTAAGGGTCCCAAATTGATGATTTGTGGCTTACTTAGAGATTTTAGAATATTTTGCAGATTGATTAAGATGTTTGAGTTATTTTTTTGTTATAGATTCGTGGAGATTAATATGAAAAGCAACTTGTAGATTGCCTGATCTACGTTCATATTCTACCAAATTGTTCTATGTAATCTGGTAACATCTATTGTTTGGAGTTAGCAACGTGGTTTAATATTTTTGTCTATCACTTTATGAATCATATTGCGCACGTCAGTGGTGTATGAGAACCATTGTGATGGGCCATATTGTTGATGATTTTATTTCCATAGACTTGTGAAATTGATGATTTTGCAAGTTTTCTAGAGGTCCATTGTTGAATGCTAATTTGGATAATATTTTATAATTGCTTGGATTGTAGGGAACTAATTGAGTAGTTCATTAAGTTTTCATTATATTGGTCTTTATTCTTATTTTCTTTTTTCCCTTTACGCTTTGCATTTTATTTCCCAGAGAATCTTAAACCATAAAAATACAGAAAGAGAGGAAGTGTAGTTATCCATAACTAGTGAGATTTAGTTCTAACCAGAAGGCCCCTTTATAGGTATAACCACATCAACAATTGGGCTGCCCATCACCATCAAGACTCGACTATAGAGACCTTGGAGTAGTGAGTTATTCCGAACACGTTACTTTTCAGGAGAGGTGGTGAGTGTCTGCATAAAATACCTGACTGTTGGTGAGTGTGTCAAAACACCCATCAATAGTACTAACCTTAGCCAAGTCATATTTCCAATAATGACTCTAGGAGAGTTCAATCTATGTGATTAGAGTCTAGGTTGAGTCAAGTGTATGGCTAGTTTAGTTGTTTTCTTTCTAGGTTTGAACTTTGTTGGTTGTTCTTCGTTTGAGTAGTCAATGATGCCTTCTAGATGGTCAAAAGAGGCATAGGCTGATTAAAGTATTAGAGGGGTTCAAAATAGCCTTAGAAATGTTGAAATAGAACTTAGTAATGACTTGTAATAGGTTGCCTAAGTGGGAAAGGCAAGATGTGAAAAAATGTAAAAGTTGTCATGACAACTTTGGTCCTAAAAGAGCTTAGCGGTGGAGTTAGGGCTAAAAAAATAAACTAAGATGCCTCCACACATGGGGAAGACTATTTAAACCCTCTCTTGCATGGATACCAATGTTAGAAGCATTGATTTTTGTGAATGACAATCTCAAACCACTCATTTTCGGACTGTTATCACTGTTTTTATCTTATTTTGCATAAAAGACTGAATACAAATGGATTGAATCCATTGATCCAAAATTGGATAGTTGTTCTTTGGAGTGTTCTAGTTTCATTCAGTCCATTTCATTCTTTGTAAATAGGTTTTACTAGTTCTTTTACTATTTTGTTTTCAAATAGCTAGTTTTGGCTTGTAAATAGTATACCTTTGAAAAATGGTTGCCCCATAAAATCCCATAGTGCAATCATCATGGGCTGTTGGGAAATGGTAGGAAACCCAATGTATATTGTAAATATTTAGGGAGGATTTCTGGAGATGAAGCTTTGTATTTTTTTGCACCTTGCCCTAGGCGAGTTCGATTGCAACTCGTCTAGGAAAGACAAGGTGAAAAATGATGAAAGAATGCAGGGGTGAAATCAAAAACCTAACCTAAGAATTTTGAATTGTTCATTAGGTCCATAAAGATTTGTAGATGAAAGGAGAAGCCTTGACAAATCCATTTGATGACCTTTTCACCAAGTTTAATAGTCATAGTCCTAGAAGCCTTTAAAACCCTAGTAAAACCTCATTTTTGGGTTAGGGTATTGTACGAACACTTGGGGGTCTAAAACCAGCAAAATATCTTGGGGTTCAATGAGTTTTTGAAGAATCATAAAACTCTTTTTCAGGTTGATTTGAACCGTATGACCAAAAAATCCTAAAAACCCAGATTTGGAGGCCTAATTGAGGCTCTTTCCTAGTAGCCCTCTTTTTTGAGCATTTTCTTGAAATTGGTAAGGGTGATAAGTTTAGCAATAAAACAAATGGACATTTTTGACCAAATCCCACATTGAATTAACACCTCCACACCTCTACAAAACACATGACAACATTGGGGGTGAGAGTGACAAAATGTCAGTTAGAAGGATTGAGAACTAGTGGAGAATATTGAATTGGTAGAGTTCTTAATGAAGACACTTGTTGAATGTCACCTTATGGTGGAAAAAGAAATAGTCCTAGTAGAGTTTGAGAAGGACTAGGAGGTCTTGAAGTATAGAAAGGCCTAATGGAGTTGGTGGAGTGAGCAACACCAATAGGAGGAGTGTGAGCAAGCTAGGAAAACCCTATCAAAAAGGGCGGAGGTATGTATCTCTACTTTATTTTCTTTATTTCATGATTATATGCACGCATACATGTGAACTTGTGATATATTATAATCTTATAATTTTTTCATTAAGGAAATATCCATACCTATTTCATCAATTGCAAACCCTCCTCCATGCACTGGAGAAGCATCTCAGGATTCGGTACACTTTTGTTTCATGTGTAAAATTAATTGCTTTTAACCTACAATACTTCTCATTATATTAATTGTATTTAATCTATGAATATTTTTTGTATAGGTAATAGCAAAATTGTTTGCATTGATGGTGAGCCATCCTCAGTCCATTGGAGAAGCATATTCAATTGGTAGTGACAGTTTTTTACGACTCGGAGCCATTTTCAATTGGTAGCATTTTTTTGCCTGCTGCAAAAACTGTCAGTTGCATGCAATGCAAAGTTGCAAGATTGGCTAGAATTGATTATGTTCATCATGTGCACAAATCGACGTCACAAGCACATCCGGGTGGGCAGTTTTATGCTAGGCATGCCCATTTCATACATCTCAAAGCATCAAAACGTCGAGAGTCATACCATACCAGTGCGATCTCTCAAGTGCCCTAAGTCTAAAAAATTGTCAAAATTTGACGGACTATTTCTTCAAATCTAGGAAACATATGGTCAATCTGTTTGAACCCATGGAGTCGCATGAGGCTCATCCATAGTGGCCTATCTCAGTTTTTTACGACTCGGAGCCATTTTCAATTGGTAGCATTTTTTCACCTGCTGCAAAAACTGTCAGTTGCATGCAATGCAAAGTTGCAAGATTGGCTAGAATTGATTATGTTCGTCGTGTGCACAAACTGACGTCGTGAGCACATCTGGGTGGGTAGGTTTACACTATGCATTCCCCTGTCATGCATCCCAAAGCATTGGACCGTCGAGAGTCATACCATACCGATGCGATCTCTCAAGTGCCCTGAGTCCAAAAAATTGTCAAAATTTGACAGATTGTTTCTTCAAATCTGGGACACATATGGTCAATCCGTTTGAATCCCTGGGGTCACATGAGGCTCCTCTATAATGGTTTATCTTAGTTTTTGATGACTCAGAGCCATTTTCAATTGGTAGCATTTTTTCTCCTACTGCAAAAACCGTCAGTTGCATGCAATGCAAAGTTGCAAGATTGGCTAGAATTGATTCGGTTCATCGTGTGCACAAACTGACGTCTAAAGATCATCCAGGTTGGCAGGTTTATGCTAGGCATGCCCCTTTCATGCATCCCAAAGCACCGGAACGTTGAGAGTCATACCATACCGGTGCGATCTCTCAAGTGCCCTAAGTCCAAAAAATTGTCAAAATTTGACAGACTATTTCTTCAAATCCAGGACACATATGGTCAATCTATTTGAACCCATGGGCTCGTGTGAGGCTCCTTTACAATGACCTATCTTTTTTTTGATGAATTGGAGCCATTTTCAATTAGTAGCATTTTTTCGCCTGCTGCAAAAACTGTCAATTGCATGCAATGCAAAGTTGCAAGATTTGCTAGAATTGATTCGGTTCATCATGTCCACAAACTGACATCGCAAGTGCATCTAGGTGGGCAAGTTTACGCTAGGCATTCCCTTGTCATGCATCCCAAAGCGCTGGAACATCGAGTCATACCATACCGGGGCAATCTCTCAAGTGCCATGAGTTAAAAAAATTGTCAAAATTTGATGGGCTATTTCTTCCAATCTAGAACACATATGGTCGATCCGTTTGAACCCATGGGGTCACATGAGGCTCCTTTACAATTTCCTATCTTGGTTTTTTATGAATCGAAGCCATTTTCAATTGGTAGCATTTTTTCGCCTACTCTAAAAATCATCAGTTGCATGTAATGCAAAGTTGCAAGATTGGATAGAATTGATTCAGTTAGTCATGTCCACAAACCGATGTCGTGAGCACGTCTAGGTGGGAAATTTTACACTAGGAATGCCCCTGTCGTGCATCCCCAAGCACTGGAACATCGAGAGTCATACACTACCGACGTAATGTAGAAGTTGCTTGACAACTTTTTTGACAATTTTTTTGACAACAATGACAATTTTTGCTCAAATTGTATCTAGTCTCAATCTATGACCCCTATGACCCGATAATGACTCAAATAATTATCCATGATTATACAAGAATCAAGAATGCTCATGATTGACTAGGGACACATCATATATACTCAAAACATAGTCACAAAACATTGACACACAAAATAGTCACAAAACATTGTCACATATTATTCAAAAATTTGCCTCTAAATATGGTGAAATCAGCTCTTGGCTATTTGATTATACAAAAAAATGTCTTACAAATCATCTCATGGGATTTTATACAAAATTTGGCATTACAATATGTGCGATTCAGCTCATCACCATTTTAATATACAAATCATCTCATGGGCTTTTATACAAAATTTGGCATTACAATATGTGCGATTCAGCTCATCGCCATTTTAATATACAAAATTTGGCATGTGCATATGTACAAATCAGCTCATTGCCATTTAAATATACAAAATTATGCCCCTAAACATGTAAAAATCAGCTCATGGGCATTTATATATACAAAAAATGAATATAGAATAATTCGTCGATGATTTATACAAAATTCTCAAAATCATTCTACTCTAAACCATAGAATCAATCAAGTGAGCCTTCAGGATCGGCTCTAACCTGTATTGTGTCAAGTATTACCTCATGGTCAGATTCATGAACTTTCGATAAAATCTTGTTATGAGGTCTACCACGATACTTAATCAAATGAATATTTGTTGCAACAACAAGGTTAGAGAAATAAAGAATATGTCTGTGTGTTTCAAAGTCCTCAAACAACCAAACATCAAAATTCTTGATAGGGTATCTTTGAAGCCATGTTCCTGTCACGACAACAGACCCTATTGGGTACTCAATACCCTCTCCGTCAATGATTGTGGTTTTCAATTTTCTTTTTGGCTCAACAAAATGACACAAATAGTAATCTGTTCCTTTTTCATTGTTCTCTTCTGCAACAACTGCATACACATGGCCTAGATTTTATAAAGTGTTAATTAATACCAAAAATAAAGTATGATTTACAACAAAATGAACCAAAAAGAATACTTGCAAAAAAATTAACTCAAAAAATCACCTAAATCCACTAGGTCAGATACATGGTCAAAATCCACTGATGTCTCCATCTAGCTCAGTTGTAGTGCTTTGGGAATTTTATATGAATCAATGGGAACCAACAGTCTACAAGACCATTTTTCAACCCACTCTTGTGATTCACATTCTTCCCACAAACAATACATGCATGAAGAGAAAAAACATACCATCTGTCTCGTATAAATTACCATTGAACTTGAATTTGAACTCATAAATGAGTGCATGTTACTTGATCCTGCAATTGTACAGCAATCTAGATAGTTTTCAATGTTAGATTCAGTGATCAACCAAAAATATCTATGAGCCATTGATGTACCTGGATTACCTAGACCCATCATAAACTTACACCATCGCACAATTGTTTCTGCATCTATCAACTTAGCACTACCTTCATACTTCAATTCTTCTCTAGCTAGGGCTCTTTTCACACATGCTCCTGCACCATCATCCTCTCCCTTACCATGTCCATCCTCAGTGAAATTTCAAAAATGTTGTACAACGCTTGTCATATGCATCCTTGTCAACCAATAAAACATCCTTGCATTCTTGAATTGTGCGGTGCAATTATCTGACCATATTAAGTGTCGGTTGTATCTTATGTTCCTTTCCCTTAAACTATCATAGAAAACTTTAAAGCATCCTTGTACAAACTCTGATGAATGAGTACGATCATCACTTATGTAGAAGTGATACTCTCTTACAAACTTTCTATCCTCCTCTATGCTATCATTTGCATGCATGAATGCTATGTGTACAAAAATAGAAACTTGTGTAGAGTGATAATACATAGATTGCACTTCATTTTCAGGTTGTAGTGTATAATTTTCAGCGAAATAAATTATAGAGACAATGGTGCAAGAGGAAATGTGTCCTTACATAACTTGAATTGCTCATCTAATGATCGAGCTCTATGTGTATGCATTATGTACTCATAAACTAGTTTCTCTTGAAACATTTTCATAAATTCAGCTACACATAAATCATTTTTCACTAGCTCACATCTCTTCAAATATTTTCCATCTTTAACTCCATATGTGACTGTCTTGTATTTTCCAAAAGAAACTAGTTTCGTACCAATTTCATGTGTGCTCTCTAAATGTATGTATCTTGGTAAACGTTGCAAACCACCACATATAGAACAAGAACCTTCCAAACAAGGCATCTTATAATAAATGCAACCATCATGTCTATTACATAGCACACTTGAAATAAATTATCTTACCAACTTAGGAGGTGCTTGTATATTGCGTTCTTGCAAAACATCGTTAGTGTGCAAAGGAGAACAAATATGATGAAAAATATCATAGTGCATGGAAAATTCAATATGCATCCTACAACAACACATGGTGCATACATGATTAATCTTAATATAAAAAGGTTTTGTCATTTCAAAAAATCTTTGAGAAATTCTTATTTGAGGAAACTTTTGAAGGAATCTTTCATAAAATTTATTTTGATTCATATCCAAATAGTGTTTGGCATGTGGCTCACGATTTTTAGACCCTCACCTTCTAACAACATCTCTTTGGTTGGGCGAAAATCATGTTGTCATGCCAAAAAATTTCAATTAATGTTCTTAGTGCATCAACAACAACCTTGTCTTTGCGTGGTAGTCTACCCGAGAATGCCCAAAGAGAATTATTGTTAGGTTCCTCTATTTTTTCCTGCCTCTTTAATTCTTTACTTAATGTTGTTCTACTAACGTTTAATGACGTACTTGTTTTGCTTATCAAACGATCTTTTTTTATTTTCTTTCTCATTATGGTTGATGTAATGACATGTCGAGTAGCATTAGAATCTTTAGTACGTTATTTTGAACCAATAGCTTGATATGCATCAAATATATTCCTCATAATAGTTCTTTCACTATTAGTTTCAGATGATCTTAGGCCTATAATTTTCATTGTCTCTCTAAAATTCAAACTTTTAATCCTTTGAACAATTAATTGACATCTTGCGGTTTGATTTAAGTTTTCAAAATAGTTTTTCCATATTCTGTTAACCATTCTCCTACAAGTTTGTTCATTCATTTTATTGGGCATTGGCTTCAATATATTCTCTTCAATGTCAATTAGATACTTTGGTTTCCTATGAATGATTCTAGAAGGTGTTAACATCGGTGCATTATGTGCATTCAATTCATCAAATAGAGGTGTATGTTCATCATTTAATTGATTATTCAATACGGTATCTTCTTCAATTGCATTAGGTTCATACAGTAAATCAAATGTCTCTTCTTGAATTTCATTAGGTACATTATGTTCATTTGGTAAATCGAATTGAGATGTTGAGGATGACATACCTTCTTCTCCCATTGTTCTTATGTCACGTAATTTCTTCATATGCTGCCTTTTTCTTTCCTTTTCAACCTCTCATTGTTCCATCATTCCTCACTTGATCTTTCCAATGGTTCATATCGGTTGTCCTAAATAGAATCATATTACATATATATGTAAACAAAAGTTCATAAACAAACAAATAACCATAAATATGCATCTTATCACTATTTTTTGGAATCAAACTATTAAACAATCACAATACTATTGACAAAACTAATAAAAATAACAATTCAATTATTTGAAATCATGCAAAAACAAAAAATTCACTTACTTATATGTATAAAACAATGATAGAAGTGCAAACACAGTTCTAGTGGGGCCTTCAATGACCTCAAAAACTTATTTTGAGGCTGTTGAGGCTCTTGGGCAACTAAAACTATGTCTATATACTGCGTATGCACTACATTAATAACCGTGAATGCGTTGTTAGTCCATAAAATGTTCACAAGCACAATGGTATTTTTTTTCTCGTTCTATACTAATAAGTAGCGTATACGCACTCCTAATCCTAAAAAATGTTATCGCAGGGTAGCGAATAATGGGCTCAGTACCCCATACACTCTTTAAAGTAATAAGTACTGCATACACACTCCTACGCCTTAAAAAAGTTATGGAAGGGTAGTGAACTAATAGGTTGAGTACCCTGTACGCACTATTGTAGTAGAAAAAGTGTGAATCAAAATGGAGGGAGGGAGAGAGAGAGGGGGGGAGAAGGGGGAGAGTAGGGGGAGGGAGAGAGGGAGAGAGGGAGAGAAGAAGGAGGGGGGGAGGGAGAGGAGAGGGGGGAGGGAGGGGGAGGGGGAGGGGGAGGAAGAGAGAGAGAGAGATGGAAGGAGGGAGGGGGAGGGGGAGGAAGAGAGAGAGAGAGGGAAGGAGGGAGAGGGAGAGTGAGGGAAGGAGGGAGAGGGGGAGAGAGAGGGGGGAGGGAAGGTAGATAGAGGGAGAGAGGTAGAGGGAGGGAGAGAGGGAGAGAAGAGGGGGGAAGGTGGGAGAGAAGAAGGGGGTATGGATGTAGGGAGAGGGAGAGTAGGGGGGAGGGAGGGAGAGGAGAGGGGGGAGGGAGGGGGAGGGGGAGGAAGAGAGAGAGAGAGAGAGAGAGAGAGAGAGAGAGAGAGAGAGAGAGAGAGAGAGAGAGAGAGAGAGAGGGGGGGGGGAGAGTAGGGGAGAGGGAGAGAGGAGGGGGGTAGAAGAGAAGGAGGGAGAGAGGGAGAGAAAAAGGAGGGGGGGAGGGAGAGGACAAAGGGAGGGAGGGGGAGGGGGAGGAAGAAAGAGAGAGAGAGAGGGAAGGAGGGAGAGGGAGAGAGAAAGGAGGGGAAGAGGGAGAGGAAGAGAGAGAGAGGGAAGGAGGGAGAGGGAGAGAGAGGGAGAGAGAGAGGGGGGGAGGGAAGGTAGAGAGAGGGAGAGAGGTAGAGGGAGGGACATAGGGATAGAAGAGGGGGGAGGGTAGGAGAGAAGAAGGGGTATGGAGGAAGGGAGAGGGAGAGTAGGGGGAGGGAGGGAGAGGAAACAGGGGAGGGAGGGGGATGGGGATGAAGAAAGAAAGAGAGGGAGAGGGGGAAGAGAGAGAGAGATAGAGAGATAGGGAGAGGGGGTAGAGTAGGGGGAGGGAGAGAGGAGGGGAGTGGAAGGGAAGGAGGGAGAGAGGGAGAGAAGAAGGAGGGGGGAAGGAGAGTAGAGGAGGGAGGGAGGGAGAGGAGAGGGTGGAGGGAGGGGGAGGGGGAGGAAGAGAGAGAGACGGAAGGAGGGAGAGGGAGAGAGAAATGAGGGGAGGAGGGAGAGGAAGAGAGAGAGAGAGGGGAAGGAGGGAAAGGGAGAGAGGTAGAGGGAGGGAGAGAGGGAGAGAAGAGGGGGGAGGGTGGGAGAGAAGAAGGGGTATGGAGGAAGGGAGAGGGAGAGTAGGGGGGGAGGGAGGGAGAGGAGAGGGATGAGGGAGGAGGAGGGGGAGGAAGAGAGAGAGAGAGAGGGAAGGAGGGAGAGGGAGAGAGAAAGGAGGGGAGGAGGGAGAGGAAAAGAGAGAGGGAAGGAGGGAGAGGGAGAGAGAGAGAGAGGGGAGGGAAGGTTGAGAGAGGGAGGGAGGTAGAGGGAGGGAGAGAGGGAGGGAGAGAGGGAGGGAAGAGGGGGGGAGGGTGGGAGAGAAGAAGGGGTATGGAGGAAGGGAGAGGGAGAGTGGGGGGAGGGAGAGAGAAGGAAGGAAGGAGGGAGGAGGTAGAGAGGGAGAGAGAGAGGGGGGAGGGTGAGGGGGAGAGGTAGAGGGAGGGAGGGAGGGAGAGAGAGAGAGAGAGAGAGGAGAGAGGAGAGAGAGAGAGAGAGAGAGAGAGAGAGAGAGAGAGAGAGAGAGAGAGAGAGAGAGAGGGAAGGTAGAGAGAGGGATAGAGGTAGATCAAGGGAGAGAGGGAGAGAAGAGGGGGGAGGGAGGGACCTATAACGAAACCGAATAGCACACCATATGACCTATAACGATACCAAATAGTTTCCTAAGGGGTCAAAGAACACCATATGACCCCTTAGGACACCATATGGTGTTGTTATGTGTTGTATGGTGTCTTAAGGGGTCATATGGTGTCCTAAGGGGTCACAGGACACCATATGAACTCTTAGGAAACAATATGACCTCTAATGACACCTAAGGGGTCATGTGGTGGGCTAATAGGAATTACAGAAGAAGAGAAAGAGGGAGGGAGAGAAGAAGAGAAAGAGGGATGGGGTATGGAGGAAGGGAGAAGGGGAGAGAGTGAGAGAGAGAGGGATGGCATATGGAGGAAGGGAGAGAGAGAGAGACAGAGACAGAGACAGAGACAGAGAGAGAGAGAGAGAGAGAGGAGAGAGAGAGAGAGAGAGAGAGAGAGAGAGAGAGGAAGGAGGGGGGAGGGAGAGGAAGAGAGATCAAATCCAGGACACAATATGACCCCTAACAACATCTAAGGGGTCAGAGGGTGTCCTAAGGGGTTATATGACACTATATTATCCTTTAGCACACCATAGGACCTATAACAACACCAAATAGTTTCCTAAAGGGTTATATAACACCAATGGTGTTGTTATGGGTCATTGCTGTCTCAAGGGGTCATATGGCGTCCTATGACCCCTTAGGACACCATATGGTGTTGTTATGGGTTGTATGGTGTCGTAAGGGGTCATATGGTCTCCTAAGGGGTCACAAGACACCATATGACCTCTTAGGAAACAATACGACCTTTAATGACACCTAAGGGGTCATATGGTGGGCTAATAAAACTATATATTAAATTTAAAGTTATGAATAGAACATCATACAATAGAACATTAGTAGTTTAGTTTTGATATAGCTAAGCTAGACCATTGTTAGCATAAGAGAGACTCCAAGCGAACAAACAAGGAGGCTTCACTAAAAAGAAAGTGTAAGAGATTGACCTAAGCCTAAGAGTATTGCCTAAGTTCTAAAACATATGATGCTATTAAATTTGCAAGGTTATAGGACTTATCTCGATTGTGATTATAGGAATTACACACTTGATTTCTTTCATGGGTATGTACCATTCCAAGCCGTTTGACAAGTGATGATCATCATATACTACCACTTCCATGCATACAACAAACTTTAATTTCTTTAGGTGACAGGCATTGTGTAACAACATGGTAACTCTTGCATACCCACCACTATCATTCTCCAGGACATCATCTGTGTTACTCTCCCTCTTTCTCTTCCTACTAGTTGTTTCCTTCTGAAAAACATATTGCAGGTACTCTAACTCATCATGTTGCTTTGTTGACACTATTTTCCACATATGCTATGCTCATTACAAAGACATTCGAGAAGAATATTGTTGCAGGTTTCCTTGTTTGTCATGGTAATGCACCCGTGGTTCAATTTCAAACCCTATTCCTCCTATTCAATATACACACACAAATCCATCAATCAATTTTCTTAGGAGAGAATACATGATTAAAATCAAAGAGGAAGTTGCAAACAAGAAATAAATTCACTTACTTCTATAGAAGTGTAGACACAGTTGCACTGGGGTATGGAGGCAGGGAGGGAGAGAATAAGAGAAAGAGGGATGGGGTATGGAGGAAGGGAGAAGGGGAGAGAGCGAGAGAGAGAGGGATGGGGTTTGGAGGAAGGGATAAGGGGAGAGAGGGAGGGATGAGGTGTGGAGGAAGGGAGAAGGGGAGAGAGGGAGGGAGAGAGAGAGAGGGATGGAGTATGGAGGAAGGGAGAAGGAGAGAGACAGAGAGACAGAGAGAGACAGAGAGAGAGAGAGAGGCACCTTGTATGCGTTTGAGAGGGGGAGACAATACACTTATATGTGTATATATATACTTAATATATTATATATTATTATATACATATATATGTATATATAAATATTATATATTATATGTATATATATTATACACATATTATATATATAATATCATATCATACACATTATATATTACATATATTATATGTATATACACATATTATATATACAATATCATAAAATACACTAGCGCATATGCGTTGTTTATAGTAAAAAGACCTCATACGCGCTTTTGACTGTTTAGGCTTGGAAATAGGGCCTGGATGACAAAGCTACGGTTTGGAAGTTTGATTTCCCTCCATTTCTCTCATTTTTGATGTGTTTTATTTTATCAGCTTGCTTTACCGACTTTTTCATCATCAGGTTTACACTTCATCAAGTGGGTATTCCTAAAATTGCCACCATATTTTCACCCATCTTCTGAGCTTTCTAACCATATAATCTTTTTTCAATTTGAACAACAATAACATATTATTATTGAATTTCTTTTACCAGTGTCTCCATAGTTCTCACAGACATAGGTGCACCATTTTTTTTATAACTTTTCATATACTAATCCAAATTTAAAAACTTTATATATTATTTTAGTGCACTTGATTGTTTAAAATTTTAAAATAATAAAATTGTATTTTCGATTTGTTTAGTGGAACTTATGCTTCGTGCACGAACAGGTACCTAATTTTTAGGATGTGCTTGATTGGAAAAATAACAAAAATAAAATACTCAGCAAAAATTACAAAAAAATACACATCTTCTAGTGCTCACTCTTAACTATCTTTTTGCCAAAGTATTTGTCAAATTACTAAATCTAACTATGACTTTTTTGATGCGCACGTCAGAAACTATGTTATGTTTTTTAGAAAAAATCAGGATCTTTTTTTCATGCTCAAAGGATTTGACCCCCTTAATCTTATCCAATTTTGAAAACATTTAGTGGTTTGGAAACTAGATTCAGAGTACTAAAATATTTGTTCTTTGATTATCTTCATATCTTGAGTGGATGACTTTCAAATTTTGCCTCCAAGTTCAGGTTCACCTGATTTCAGAAAAAAAGTGTCCACTTATACCCCCCTTTTTGACCACCATCTTTGTGCACTTACCCCTTGGCTAGATGTCAATGCTCCAGCATAGACATCCTCAATTGAGGAACTAATTCCTATGAAATTCCCTCATAATTTATTATTCTTGATTATTTATGTGTGAAAATTACTCCTCTACATCCCCATATCTTTTGGAAAACATTAGTGATTGTTGATTATCTGATGTTGTCAATATCTATGAAATATTCAAGGGAGAAAAATTGTATTCAATTGTTCTACCACTAATGATGACCCATTTTTGATTACATGCTATCAATATTACCCACGTCATGATTTGAAGATTTCTCTATATGTGGTAAAGATAAGATAGGAGGGGGCCACAACAATATGGATAGAGGTGACTACAAGATGAAGTTGTGTGGCTTTTGTGTTGGCCACATGGGAGAAACATCTCCCACAAATCATGCGCAAGTAAGTAGATGTTGATGCATATTGTTGGGGAGGATAACAAGACTATTTGGGCACTTTGAAGGATTACACAAGAGGTGTGGGAGGCTATGCGCATAATGAAACACCCACTCGATGTTGTTGTTCATCAAAACCATGCGTAAAAAATAAGGATTTTATAGGGACAACGGATTTGTATGGGGCTATAAGTTTCTCATTGTTGAATATTAGGTAAAAGTACAAAGCTATGTCACACTTCTATAAAGGAAATGACCAATGTTGATTCAATGTTATAAATTGAATAAATAGAAAGTGAAATATATGGTTTGAATTTTGAAATGATGTAAACTAATAAAATGTATAATATTTTGTGTATTTTAAGTTTGTAATTTTTATAAAAAATTTAAAAAATTATTTGAATTTAGTTTTATATAAAGTAAACAATATACTTTAGTTGCTAATATAATGTTGAAATTGAAGTTACAAAAGCCACCACACTTTATTTAATTAATTTTACATTTTTTTCATTTTTTCCGTGTATATTGATAAATTGAAACTTTAGTGCATGGATATATTTTTCACTATTTTTTATAAATATATATTTTTCAATAAATTTGAAAAGTCGCACGTACTGAAATATAACTTTTTGTTTGTCAGCACCTTTTTAATGCATTTTTTATCCAAATTAGAAACTAATTATATCATCTTGACATAGATTCTTTTCAGTAGTGCATCATATTTTTTTTTTCAAAATTTTTAAATAAATTTTAATATTTTTCTTGTCGAGATAATCAATCTTATATTTTAAGTGTTAATGACCTACTTTCAATAAAAATAAAATATAAAATATAAAAAGAGATATATTTTGGAATATTCGCTTGTAGATCTATAAAAGGGTATTTTACATTTCAAAAAATATATTTTTTATAAGAGTAGGAGTTGTTGAAACATCAAGTTTTAAAAAAGAAAAACAATTTTTTTTTTGAAATTAAACCCAAAGTGATATAAAATGTACATTTAGTAGGCACTTCCAATTGGAAAATTTATGGTCCATATATAACTTATCTATAATGAATCTATATAGACTATATGTTTGACTAAAATTAATTTTTAGTTATAAAAACTTAAATTGACTTTTGCTAATAAGTTGGCATGAAATGTGACACAGTATTGTACTAAATTACCCAATTGTTGTGCCAACATTGAAGTCCCTTATATTAGTAAACTTTTTCTTGGAGTCTTGAATAGATCACTACCAATTTTTATATCAGTTAGTAGAAAATATTATTTTTCTTGTGTTTCCTTGTGCTTGTAGACCTACCATTATTTTTTAATTAAATATCACATCTTGAATTTTAATTAGTAGTTTTTCCATTGGAGCCCACAATCTATGGCCATACTACTCTTCTCCATAGCTAACAAAAATATATCTTTTGGTTTCATCATCCAACTATTATTGTACTAATCATTAGGTGTTTATTAGTTATTTTTTATCTTTCAATTTTCCTAGTTCTTTTATAACAGTTGAACTAACTTATTTATGTACTCTCTTTCTATCAAATAATACTTGGTTTTTACCTTGTTTTTGTTTATTCTATTGAAATCTTGGCCTTATAGTGGTATGGAAGTGGGTGAGAAGTATAGTGTAGTGATGTGCTTGTAATTATGTTTTCAATGAAGGTGTTGGTTGTTTTCTTTAATCTTCCAAAAACATGATCTTGAGTCACTTTCCATATTCATATAAGGTTTCAGGAGGTAATAGTTGTTGCCAGATAAAGGAAAGGAGATGCTCAAGAAGGAGAGTCTGGGTATGGAAATTTTTTAAGTAAATAGTTTAATTTACATTTACATAAGTTTTACAAAGGTAATTATTGTTAAATTAGGTACTTGTTGATAGAGTCTACCTACTCTCCTCAAGCAATACAGATGACATATAAACCTACACAAGTGACCCCAATGTCACTACTCAACCAATGAAATTAAAAAGACAAGTGCAATATAGAACCATAATGAATGAGGTTAGAAGGTTTCCTCCACAAAATAGGAATACAAGAATGTTTTAAATTACTCCAAGAAAAACTAAGGAAGCATGAGCACAAATAACACAATATCCCCCATAATGCTAACTAGGGAAAGCCATGATAGATTCACCAAAATTGTGTATTGACAAGCAATGCATGAAGGAGAAGATAAAATATTTGAAGTGGCCAAATTATAGTACCTGCAACTAAATAAAGTGTGTGCACCAGAACTACACACATGCATGAGTCAAGAATCCTAAATATTCTATAGTTGTCATGGAGGGATGCTCACTTGACAAAGTTATGATTGGAAAATAATGAAGGCACTATGCAATCGCCCATGGCACTTTATAATATAGTTTGAGTATAATAAAATGACATAATTGTGTAAAATCCCCAAAATACATGATGTAGCACTTTATCTTAATGTGTGTATTCATGATGTGACACTTTATCTTTAGACTCTACGTCAATCCTTAGTTGATCATGGTTCTTTAGATTGTTGCAACTATATTTTAAACTTCATTGGTTGAGTAGTGATGGTGGGGTGGATCATGCAAATTCATGTGCCATCTATCTTTTTGATTGAAAAAATCTATTGTAAATGTTTCATTTAATCATTGTTTGAGTAGTGTTGTTTGGGGCACTCATGGATATTATTGTCATCTTTATCCTGATAATCATCTCTTTTATAAGTTGTGAAATTCAATTTAAACACAAGATTAATCTTTGTTCAATAGTTGTCTACAACTTCTTTTTACATCAGTGATATTCTTCATATTCTTTTTGGGGGACATTATTTTGAAGGCTTCTTAATCCATTTTCTCTTTTAGATAGGATTTTTCTTCCATAAAGTTTTTCTCCTTGTCTCTACTTATGAGATTTGATTCCATTTCATCGCCTTTTAGATGTACATGGGTACATATTATGGCTTTATTATTGGGCCCATAATGCATCTCATATTTAATAGTTATACTCCCTATGTTGGACTTATGAGGTGGTGTTGGAGTAAATATTTTTCCCTATTTGTGTTTACTTAAGTTTCACTTAGACAAGTAGCATTTAATCAGATACTTGTTGGTTGTTAGACTCAACCTACTCTCCTTTGAGATTGAGATGCTTGTCAATATCTTGTGCTCTCTTCTTCTCCAATCTTGCCTTTATATGGAAGTCTATTGTACATTTTTACTCACCTCTCATCCCAATACATTTTAGTTATTGGTGAAATATTATCTTGTGTTAATTCTCTCTTTGTTGTGAAAGATTGTCTATAGATTGTCTCCTTGGGTTGGAGGAAAACCCTAATAGATTTTTTTTTAGTGTAGAGGATATCTTTACAAAATAATTTGTATGGTTTAGCTACAAAATTCAATGTGGGTTGTTTGCAACATCCAAATTATCAAAAACTAAAGATAAAATATAAAGTTTAGTTGTGTTTTAGTTTTGATTATAGCTGAATTGGTGCTTGTAGCCTTATTGTGCGGATGAGGCATATGTTGCTAAATTTTCAATACAACCCAACCATTAGGTTGTAAATAAATTTGGTGGTGTTGTTTTAAAGTTGGTAATGAGACCCTAAAGTAACTAATAATTATATAAGATTATTAGTGAATTAATTAAATCTTCTACTATAACTTAAAGACTTTAGGTGAATTTGACCTATTTAGCTATTAAATTTGTGGCAAACTATTAGGTTTAAAAGTTTATTAAATAATGTTTTGGTTAATTATTTAAGACTAGAATAAAAATTTATAAAAACATGACTTATTACCCAAATTTTGAATCCCCAATTTCCTCTATTAGCCAATTGACAAATATTTTCCACAAAAATGATCACCAATATGATCATCATCATCATTGATCTTAATAATAAATTTCTCAAAATTCAATGTTTGACTTTCCTTTTCCCTACTTACAATGACATAAGATCTTGCATCGTAGTCTATACTTACAATATATAAGTAATACTTGTGACAAAGATGTAGATACTTAGCAAGACATATCTATTATATGAGGATTTAACCATAAATAAAAAAATTACTAAAAACCATCTCATATTGATCATAGAAGTCTCTAGACTCATCAAAATTAGAGTATAAAATTGTAACATTAAAAATATTAGATGATTCTCTAATCTCTTTAGTAGTGTCAACCCACTAATAGGTTTGATGTAGTCTTGCATTATGTAACTCTTGATGTAGTAAAATCAACTTGGATAAACTCATCGCAAAGTTGTACCACATATTGATATTATTTATGCCTCATCCCATTACAAATATTCAAAAACAATGGGTGTGAAACTATTAATAAAAAATGATATCCTATTATTGTTTTCTTTTAACTTTGGGAAGTCATTTAGTCGTGAAAATCAAATTGAATCTTGCTTGTAAATAACTATTTAAAGGATTTAATAATATCATCCAAAGAAAAAAAATAATGGCTTCAAAAATCATCATGACTTGACAAATAGCCTCATCCACCCATCTGTATATTCATTCACAAAATAATTCATCCACTCTATCAATAAGTTCAATAGGTGTGTTCAGTTTTGTTGCATCGTGCACATCAAGCATGATTAGCTAGCTAATTGGAAATTAAAATTGGCATGAAATTAAGAGAATTTGGCATACAAGATAAGTCCAATTGCTTGTATTCAACAAAGAGGAAGCACACATGAAGGGTTTTAACTTTGTAGGCAATAAAGAGTGAAGTTGGTGTTATGAATTGCACAACACAACCCAATTATTTTAGAAATGGGTCTATCATGGTTGAGTTGTATTTTCCTTTTACTTTTTATCATAATCATGATTAGAGACTTTAACTAAATTTTTCTAACCTTGTTATTGTCTTGTAACCTGTAAATATTTTACATTGTAGTCACATTTATTTATACATGTGTCTTCACAAATTAGTCATACATCAATATTATGATCTTAGAAATTCCACTGTGATGAGCATGCAAAGATTTAAGTTTGATCACCATGATGAAGGCCTCAATTTAATTGTATTATTCAATTTAGAATTATCTTCTCTAATAATATTCACAATCATTTTTTAGTACATATTTAATATTCTAATATTCATGACATAACCAATATGTATAATACTTTGCTCACTTAATTCATATCAACAATATTTAAAATGTTAAATAAATTCTCTTTTTATTTGATCTTTGTGAAGCTTTACTTAAACTTTTTACCTTTTGTTATGAATAAGAAAATTTAAATAGATTTAGGCACCTAAAGAGTTACTAAAATCTTAACTTTTTAATTCTATGGTTGACTTATGTTTTTTATTTGAGAAAAATGGGTTCTGAAGGGACCTGAAATCCTTTAGCAAAATACAAAACAACCAACAACTAAAGAAATGACACTAGTAAACAACCGTTAGGAAAACACTAACTAAAATAGTACCAAACATTGGTCAGCAAACTCAACATCATTGCAAAATTTTCAATAGTTATTCAATGTTTTAAGTAAAATCAGCCTTAATTATTTTAACCTTTTGAACTATGTTGTCCTAGGAGACCTTACCTTAATCTTTATTATGAGTCCAGGAAAAGGGACCCTAAAGTAGACCTATGGCTAAGTCATAATGTATAACCATATCCTTCTTTTCTTTACTTCTCACTCTCCCTAAAGGAGAATTCAAGATGCCTTTGGAGAGACCATGAAATGTGCATGCCTATTCATTCAACTATTTAAGCCCACCTGTGCTATTTTGCATCGCTGAGAAATTTCTATCAGCCTTCTCTATAGAAAGAGTATTTCTCACATTTCCCTGTCTCTACTCCAACTTGTCCATGAGGTAATTAACCCTTTCCCTCAAGGCATACACTTTCAAGACTAGCCACATGAAAATGCTAGATTGGCCATCAATGATATCCTTGACCATTTTTCTCATATTCCCTATTTCTGTAACAAAGGAAGTCTTTTCATTAGGGTTTATTTTAGCATTGTCAATTGAGATGTGAATATATATATCCAATAGGTCCATAAATGGGGGATCGAAACCAGGGTCCCTATTATCTTTTTTACTTACATCCTAAAGCTAAGACAATTTTCTCTTTGGCTTTCCTTGCATGGAAAGAAACAAAGGACATATTATCCCCTTTAACTAAGTGGAAAAAAGAGGGATTTTCTTCTTCTCATTATCCATCAAATAAGAATTATCCCCCACATTTCTCTTATGCTTAACATCAAAGATAGGGTTGAAAGAATCAAGAACCTACCCATCAAAGGGAACATAATCAGAATCCACATCATCTATTTCAAATCCATGGGGGCCAATTTGGGGTCAACTTATCCTACTTAGGGTGTTTTCTTTTTCCCAAATGAAAACAAGCATGCTCATCTGAAGGAGCATCTTCAGGGTTAGTTTTAAAATAAAAAAAAATGAATATGGACATTCTGAGCATAATGGATACCCTCTTTAGGTGGAGGGTCCTTTTCAATAGAAATGGCCTTCACATGTTCCATAATAAGAAGGATGAGACCCTCATGGAGGACTAACCCAGAGGGATTTTTACCATGGTTCTTTAGGCCATGATGCGGAGACAAGAGAAGATAAAAAGGCAAGGAAATAAATTTATCATGGAAAAAATGATTCAGAATCATAAAACGGTAGCTGAAAAGACTGGAGAACCAACCATCAAGACTAAAATAACACATAATTACCTCAACCATATCTCCTTAGAGTGATTTTACTGTATTTCTATAATAACCCCCATTCTGTAGTTCTCTACACCTTCTCTCACTCCCCATTTTTGAAGAAAATGTTCTTGGCCCCATCAGATAATTTTTGGCCTCAAATAAATTTCCTTCCTTCCACCTACATATTAAAGACCTTAGCAATGAAGTCCTCATTGATAACTATCTCAACTGCATACACACTGAGGACACCCTCATTATAGCCTTTAACAAAGGCATTAGTAACCTAACGATCACATTCGTGAAGCTTCTCCATATGCAGTTTCAAGCTACCCATAGATAATTTATTCCAAACTAGAGGCTTTTCTTGCCATTTATGGTAGGAATTAGGCTCAACCCTATTCTCTCTCCACCCATAATGCACACAAACCTGAGAGAAAGAAGCCCATATCACCCAAAAAATAAAACTGAAACAATTAATATGCCAATCTCTTTGTACAATGACACTTTGCCTTTACATGCCATAATGGGGAAAGGATAGGTCTTTAATTCCTTTTGAACAAGTTGAAAGAGAAAGGCTATCATTCCCCAAAAATCCATCCACTTAAATAGATTTACTATAATCATATGATAACAATTTGATATCGCAAGGGTGAAATCATTATCCCCCCACCACCTGACATTAGGTTGCTTAACACCAATATTAGCAATTCTATTGGCAACCTTGTTACCTTCTTGAAAAACATGAGATATATGATATTCTTCAAAGGTATTAAGCATATTTATTCTATCTAAACTCAAGATTTTAATAGTACAACTCAAATATTGAATACATTTAAAAAAAATTGTAATATTCAAAGAGTCACATTCGAGCCAGACCTTCTCAGCACAATTGGAAATAGCCAACTTGAGACCAATGTAGGTTGCATAAGCTGTGGTTGATTTATGTTATAGATCAATCACTTTTCTTTTCATTTGTTAGGGACTTGCTACCACCAATTATTCAACTTAAATCAATGTCCCTTATTTTTCTATTTAAAACATTAAATAAATTCTCTTTTTATTTGTTCTCTATGAGGCTTTATTGATTTTCGCCCTTTTTTATGAATAAGAAATTTTAAATAGCTTTAGGCACCTAAAGACTTACTAAAGTCGTAAACTTTTAATTTAATAGATACTTACTATCACCAATTATGCAACTTAAATCAATGTCTCTCATTTTAATGTTTAAACCATTAAACAAAGTCTTCTTTTATCAGTTCTTTGTCAAGATTTTATTAAATTATATTTTTTTTAATGAATAAGAAAATTTAAATAAGGTTAGACATCAATGTCTATCATTAACTTTCCACAATCCATGAGACATACTTCACGTTTGTTTTTGGATTTCATTGTATAAGTTTTTTGAGCATCAATGTTTTTCACTTCCTTAAGCTCTCCAACATCCCGGTAATGGATAATGACATGTGATCTGAAACATTAATGCTCGAAAAACTTACACAATCAAATCTAAAAACAAATAGTAAACTTTTGAAAACTTAATAAATTCATAACTTTTTAATTTCAGAGGTGACTTATGTTTAATCCCTTTTATAATTTAGTGGCGACTTGCTATCACCATTTATACAGCTTAAATCGTCCCTCATCGTCCAAAGATCTCACAATTCTTCATTATCGCAGGCAAAGTCCTTCAATTGAGCCTTGCTCCATCCGACATGTGGTCACTGCTCATACGAAGCACACATAACAATCCTAACAATCCAACACCTAATTTTAATGAGTGGGCAACTTTGTTGCACCCAGCCACCCATGCTAGCCATTGGATGTTCTGCTTTCCATGTGCCACAATTTCAGGCTCCATTGTTGATCTTGATTGCCCTCTCATAACGTATCATCTTTTCCTCCCACGCTGCTACAGCTAAGACTGATGGTTGGAACATAAAGCGAATGATCGGTATGAGCCGGTCTAAGGATTATTCTCCATTTCTTTCGTATTGTTAACCCATCACCACCATTCCAGTCTCTTGTCCTTTGCTTTATGAGCCTGCTTTAAGCCTCGCCGTTGGCAACACACAGAATATGCCAAGCCGATAATTTAAAAGGTGTTCTCTTTGCTTCAACTGTCAGTTAACTCCACTGTTGATATCGACATCTCATAACATGCCAGCTTTTCCTCCACGGTGCTACTAAGACTGGTGGTTGGAATATAAAGCGAATGACGGGCACGAACCAATCTGAGGATTATTCTCCATTGCCTAAGAACTTTATAATACAGGAATGCTTTTTCATCCAAAGAATACTTGATTGCTGTTCAAAGTGATGAAGACATGAAGCAACTTGCTGTTCAATGCTATCTATTAGTATTATGCTTATGGATTTAATTAGAAAGTGTATAAATGGATGAGATTATGAGAGGAGATCAACACTTCTGAAGGTAAACTTTCAATCTAGAAGACTTTTTTTTATGGTTTTTAAATTATTCTTATGTCAACAAAATCTATGACAATACCAATTTGATAAGTTTTCAATTGATAACTGAATAATCTTCTCAACCAATATTAACTCTATCTATAATAACACCACAAAAATAAATGGCTTCTCTTACTTGATTTTGAGTGTGTTGGAAGATGAGCTATAAGTATCCATGATTTACCAAGAATAAAAAAACAAAATGCAAAGGAGTATATTGGAGCTTTTAAAAACACTATTATAAGGGCTCATATTGATATTGAGAATGTTACTTATATGTTTTGCACACCACATGGATGATACCGTAGGCTACTTAATGGTTCACTTGAAATTGGAAGTAATTGGAAATTATATTATTGAATCGGTCTAGAATACTAATTGATCCTATTACTAATTGATCCTATTGTTTAATAAGCCAAAATTAGGGTAGAGTCTAATGAGACAATACACCAATTCAATGTTGGATTTTATAAATTATATATAAGACTAAGGGATTCTTACAATTGTGCAAATGCTATACAAAATTATTCGAAAGATGGATTCATTAACATCTATATTTGTTACACCAAAATTGTCAATTGCTCTTTCAAAAAATCCACTTCATTTCAATTTTACATTATGGTTGATGCTATTGAAAAAATGATGCCACATAATAAAACTTGAGGGAAATTTCCTCTTGGTACAACCATCTATTGATTAACCAAGACTTTATGTAGGGTACATTTTTATTTTATCTATTCATGAGGCTTTTAATAACTTAAAGTTCAAAAAAAAATTTGAGACCTACGAATCAAAATTATCCTCAAATAAGTATTCTAAAAATTATCCCAAAACTACTTAGTAATTTGGCTACAACTAATGCATATACTTTAATAATTAAATTAGTTTTCCACTTAGGAGTAATCCATAGCTAAAAGAAACATATACAACCCTATCTTTTCAGGTGGCCCCAATAAAGTTATATTAATCTAAGATGCCATTTACCTTGCAATCTTATGATATTTCATACATCTCTAGCACTATTGGATAATGTCCCTGCATTCCTATATTTGAATTGAAATATAAATTATAGTTTATATTCCCTAGTAAGTCTAGCATTCATTATGAATTTGGAGTACAATGGTGCTATAATTGACTAATTAGATTAGTTTTGCACTTAGGATTAATTCATAACTGAAAAAAACATATACAAATTTATCATTTCATACGGCCCCAAAAAATTATATTAATCTAATTGTCCTAGTATATGGTTTGAACCTTAGTGGACAAAACAAAACCACCACCACTTAACCAACACACTATGTGAAGAACCCTAATCAATACCAATTTTGATATGCATGTAGATTTATTAATATATTTGCAAAACATTTAATCCTTTTCTTTTTGAATTTTATTAATTTTTTCAGATTTATTTTTATGTTATTTTTGTTTTCTCAAATCTAATGAATCAATTTCCATTATTTCCAAAAATTTTGTTATGTACATCAGTTAAAATAGATCAAATGCAGATTGGGTATTGTCCTCTACTCTAATTATATAACTGTTTCTATTCATCTTATTAATATAAATGTATGCGTGCCTGCGCTTTACCTTTAAAAAAAAAACATTCATTATTTCAAATGTCATTGATGCTACAAATTTGTGATCTATCATGATTGGCATTTCAAATATATCAACATCTGCATGTCTCATTGATGAGCTCTTGTCCACATGTTGCCCCTAGGTTTAAATGCATTCCATGAGTTTCCATCCATGTCTATGAACTTAAATGTGTTTATTTGTTCTTCATTTGAACTATTTTTCATTTCTTCACGCCTAAATTGTTATTTGCTTACCATCATTCAACCTCTCACAAGAGGTTGCACAATACAAATGTCAATTGAACCTAATGAGCCACATTGCTTTCATAATTCTACACCTATACACAATTAAAAGGTTATATAAGTAGTAAAATTTAAACTTTTTATAATTATAAATTTACAAATGAACTTGCTTTAACAATAAAATCCCCACAATTTTGTTTATACTTTTCCCAACTCTTCAACTCGATAGGATCGACCTTCCCCTCGTATTCTCTATCAAACTCATAGCAGTCTTGAACCTGTATGACAAGGTAGCAAGGTAAGCTCAAGCAAGTTACAAAACAGCCTGGAATTTCGGTAGCATAACTAAAATCGCCGTTTCCCTTATAGTCTCTATAAAGCTCATAGCAGTCTTGGACCTGCATGACAAGGAAATAAGAGTAAGCTCAAGCGCCTTAACTGCACAGCTTGGAGCTTTTGGTTGCATAAAGGTATTACGTTTGAGCCATACTGCACGATACTTGAAAACAGCTCGTAGCTTTGAAAAGCAAGACAACTGACTGCAATTAACAGCTGCTAACCACTAAAATTACTCCCAACTCTAGGATAAAGCCAAAAAAATTACCAGACAGCTTTCGGAAAATTAAATTAAAGATATGTGAAATTACTTAAGCCCTCTGGAAGTTTTTAATGTCAAAAGTCTGACATAAGATTCATTCACCAGCCTACAGTTGCCGTCACAAATTTGAGGATTTTGCGAGTTTAGGAGAACAGGAGAAGCCTCAAATTCTAATAATACAGAACTTGACGATAGGATCAACACATCACAAGATAACCAAACGATAATAGGAAACCATTGTTCGAAACAGGAATCTCAGTAAAGGAAATGGAATAACATTGTTGTGAAAGACATTCAAGCAACTTCATGTTATAAACTAGTTATAAAGACGTCAATTGCAGTTATTCCCAATCAAAACTGATTTCCTCAGAAAGCCCTTTTGCCAGCATCCTCGGAACCTGTGAGAAAATGGGAATATTTGTATGTCTTAAACCTGAATTTAAACAAAATAGCAATAGGTAGAGATAAGCAGAACTTCTCGATCAGTGTCATTGACTTCCTCTTCAAGCCTAGTCGGTATCTTCAATGTCAGGTCCACGAAATCACAATCAACCATAAACACCAAACCACATAAAATAACATAAAATCTAATCGTAGGGTTTAATGGGCACCTCGAAAACAAATTCAAGTGGAATCCTTAATGCGTCGATGCGTTCTAAAAGCGAAGGTATGGAAGATTTTGATGAGATTATCACAGAACATCTCCAAAAATCCATTGAGACCAACCGCTCTGAAGGTAAACTCGTTCAATGTTCTATTCTTCTGCTGCACAACGGCCATTCACACAATGACAACAGCGTCCACCTGAAAATCTAGACAGAAAACAAGCAGAGGGAAAAAATTTCTGCACAGACGTCACTTCCGGATCCAAATTTATGTATACCATAAATACATTACTACCTGAAACCGCCAGAAAACTGCACCAGACAATTATTTGCTTTTTCAGTAATCTGATTTACTTGCTTGTTTTAGACATTTTACCATTGGTACAGTTCTTCAATGCTTAGTTCCCTTTTACTTTTCCCAAGTATTAAAGTTTTTTTACTTGGAAGCATAATTTTAGAGACCCATAAAACTTTTTCCTTGCCATTGAGCATGAATTTCTCTCCTTTAATTAAGGTAAATTTAATTTTCTTTGCACTAGAATTTCTCCAAGCCGATTACAACATCAGCTTTACTCTTTTTCGTAGGAATAAAAACTAAAAAATTTACAAACCTTACAAGGACAGATTAATTTTTACGAACACAAAATTTTGAGGCATACAAAAAATAAAACTATGTGCAGTGAAGACTTCAGAATTTCCTGCTGAAGGCAGGGACTATTAACATAAACAGATTCAATGCATACAGTACACGAGCAAAAGCTCTGTACATTATTTTGTATGTACAAATATGTATCGGCGGTCAAGCTCCCAAGAAATGCTGTTAAGTTTCCTTAAGATGTAAGCAACAAGAACAATAAGCCCACATATGGCCACCAACACCACAATGATCACAATAATTAATTGGCTGAAATGGGTTTCGGATTTAGAGGAATCCTCAAAATCATAGTTATTGTATGGATCATAAAGACGGGGAAAAGGAGGTGGTGGTGGTTGTTGAAGGCATGGACAAGGCCGAGAAGGTGGTGTAAATTGTACTGCACCAGGCGGAGGTGGTGTAATCTGTACTACACCAGGCGGAGGTGGTGAAAATTCTAGTGCAGCAGGCGGAGGTTGTGGAAGTTGAACTTCAGGAGGCGGAGGTGGTGGAAGAGGAAGAGGACTAGGACTGTCCTGTTGTCCTTCACAACCATGATGGTCTACAAGACTTAAAGCAGCTCCCAATCCCACCACCACTGACCAAGCGAGGCCAAGATTCATTTGACCTAATTGAAAAGAATCCTTATACGCGCAATAACTCAGAGCGTACTTTGTATCAATGTTGGTGATCTGAATCTCAACTAAACTCTTTAGCAGTATTGAGATATATAATATCCCAAGTAAACTGTTAGTTGCATTTCTAATCGTATGGTATGTTGTGACTAAGACAAATCATCTTTATATTCATTTCTTTTTGTGGGTCCTTTGTCTTATGCTGTCTATCTACCACATAAACGTGTTTTTACCCACCTACTAGTTATGGTTCGAGACTTTTTCTTTTCAATAGTTTGTGTTATCGTTTAATTTATGTTATTCATAGTAATGAATGTGGAAAAAGGAACCCTAATATATAATTCGTGTCACAATTCATCACTTAGAAGTTCCACCAAAGCACCATTTATTATATAAAGATCTTATTGCGTTTTAAAACATTAGTTTCCCTATAAGTGACTATTGTCACATTGAAGTATAGAAATGGTTGATCTTTTATATATAAAAAAAGTATATATAGATTTTTTTTTTGATGTTGTTTGTAAAAATTTAATTGTGAATAGTCATAACTGTGATATGCAAGAAAAATTGAAATTCTATGAAATCTATAGTATGAGACGTTTGGAATACGCATAAAGATTATTTGGACATAGAAACCAACCAATATATTAATGATTGTAGAGTCATCTTTGCCTTCTATTGCCAAAATTGCATGAATCCACACCATTGAGATGAACAACTATAGTTAGGAAAGAAAATCCTTTTCTAGTATTTATAGGAGCTAAATAAAGTCATTAATGGGATCTAGGGAAGAGCTCCATAGGGATAGAAGAAAACATGAGAAGATAAAAAACCCATATTAAAATTTTTCACATGCTAGGACTAGAGGTTAGGAGTATACATGACTATTCAAGTCTAGAAGTCCTTTAAAACTATGCAAAATAACAAAAAATGAATCAAAGTAGACAAAGATATAAAATTGAAATTCTAGAAAGCCATTAAAACTATGGTTACCCCAAGTTTAAAATATCAATCATCTTTGTGAAAAGACAAGTCCTAGCTTAGGCCCTTCACAAAATTTTTAAAAAATATTAGCTAAATCGTGAGATTTTAAACCTAATTATCATGGTTCTAAAGTTCTAAAAATCATTGATTCCTTGACCTTCCTCTAACTTGAAATATTGTCATTAATCGTATATGGTGTCAATGTCACTATAGTCAGGTGTTCGGGTTTCCAACTCTTGCACTTAGTTATTCACATTGGTTATAAGGTTCTCAAAATCTATGATTAGTTGATTGTCCTCTAATGCTCACTTCTTTGCATCATTTGGCTTGTATTAGTTCCTAAATTTTCAATCACTCGACTACTTTTAGTGTGTCTTGTCACCCAAGTTGACATTGTATACATTGGTAATTCTTTAAATTTTGTGCAAAGGATTGGCAACCCTTGCAATCACTCAGCTACATGGAGTTTTCCCATTTTTTGAGACGCATTATTCTCAAAAATGTGAGAAGTGCATCTCCTTAATAACAAATTAGGTGTCTAAAGCATCTAAAGTTAGTGAAACAGTTTTAGAAGAAGAACAAGATTATTTTTCTCACTACAAAATTTAATGAGTTAATGGTCTTGTCCATAAATGAAAGGTGAAAATATTCCAAACTTATTCTTTCTTTAGGGATTATCCGGAGAAATGGTAAACTGACAAGATAGCTTGTCTATTGGAGAGTTTTGATTAGTTTCATTTCAGAATATCTTGGGCTAGCACTCGATATGGATTATTCCCCCATCATAAGATAGTATGGTGCTTCCCCATGAAGATGATCTTCCCATAGCCCATCCTGATTTGAATTGGGTTCAAAGAGAGAATGAATACATAATTTCTTAGTTGAACAAGATTGTGTGGAAGGAAAAGACTAGTTATGTTGAATATAGGAGGATAAATTCCATTCTAGAGTGAGAGGGGAGACAAGCCAAAGCTTATCTACTTCCAGAAATAAAAATGGTTCTAGCTAGAAATGCTACACCTAAGGAAAATTAACCTAGTGTATAACAAAGGTCTACGGCCAGGTAAGTGCATAATTAGTTATTGAATCGAGTTGATGTGAATCAAAATGGTTCTCTTGGAAGAAGGTGTTGCCCCCGTATTTCAGCCTAACCCGAAATTGGTTGAAGACCAGGAAGAGGATATTCTTTCTAGGCCGATGACTCTATCTTGGATACGTAAAATGAACTTTGCAGAATACATGAGAGTTATCTTAGTGTTAGAAGAAGAAGAAGAAGAAAATAATGAAATGCATGATGCCCAACTCTAGCTAGCAATCGTAGTGGGAAGAAACTCTTTTCCTCCCATTAATTAATAGTGTTGCCCTCTAGACCTATGGCTAGTTAAGGTGATAAAGAGTTAGGCTCTGATAAGCCGTTTTTAAATTTTATTTTGAGTAACTATTTATTTCTTTTCTTGGAATGATCAGTTTCAAATATTGTTATTTTAAAATACAGTTAGTAATTAATGTCTATATATGTCAAATAAAAGACAAAGGACATATAGAGGTATAGTTTTTCTTTGGCTTGTTTTTGAACTCTCTTAACTTTTTTTGAATAAATATTCATAAAATGAGAAACTTGAATGCAGCTTCATGAATTGTAAACTTTGAGTTACAGTTGGTGAATTATGTTATTCTTCCTATGTTGAATATCCCTGTAATTTGGATTATCCTTTCCAATTATCTATTGAATGAATTATAAAATTTATATATGTACATTAATGTAAATATTTAGCTTTGAATGAATGGATTAGTAATGTCCTAATTCTATTAATCCCAATATTTTATGGTAGAATCTTTGCATTCTATTCAATTATAATTTTATTAAACCCCCCTTTTTTCGCTTAGAGTTTTCTATTTAAAATCTATTATTTTCTTGCTATTTGTTCAAAAGAATACCCCCCAAAAGAACCAAATTACATCATAGGAGGTAGTTGTACTTCTAAAATTTAGAGGAAAATTTATAATTCAATAGAAATTTCTCTAACTATTAGCTTCTAATTCTTCTTTCATCTTGGGCATTGATGAGTTATCTTTGAGTTATTTTAGAGAGATGAATTTGTCAACTAACAACTATGAAATATGATGAAAACTATTTAGTCAAGAATTTGTAAAAAAATGCATAAAAAGCATGTAAAATTGGAGGTAAAAATAACAAGTTCCAACAAAAGATAATAAATACACAAAAGGAGTAGACAATCCAAAAATTTATTTTGTAAGAATATGAGTTTGAAATATTTATGAGAAAGGAGAAGTAGAACTAGAAGAAGTAAAAAAGTCCAATAAATATATTTCTTAATTTTAAGAAAATAATTTTCTTGATATTTTAGTAGCTTTGCACACCTAGAAAATACTTGATTACCAAGAGGAAAGGATTTTTTTTTTTTTGAGGTTTTAAGAAGTTGTAAATGGTTTGAAATCACTAGGTAGACCATTAGTTCATGTCTTTGGTGGGAAATACGATTTCTCCCTTTTGGTGTCTATTAGTTTCTAGTCTTAGTTTTTTTTTGTTTTGTTACCTTTAGGTAGTCAACTATTTTTTTGTTCCTTTTTGTTAGCTGGTTCTCTTGTTGGGTGCTCTCATTCCTAATGAGACCTATGGTCTTTCCACTATGGTTCTTATGTAATGGTTCAAGCCTCTCCCATTTTTGTCTAATCAGAACTTGAGAAATCATCAATAAAGCCCACAAATCATTTCATATTTTAATTAGAATTGTTGTAGGAAAACTATATATAATTACCAATTAGATATTGAGGAAGAATCAGATGAAGCTAAAATATGTGTTAAATGATCCACAAAAAAGGGGAGTATAGGAAATGTGAGAATGGGTTTTGGAATTAAAGGTCTAGGTGTCTTGAAGTAGAAACAAAAAATGAAATTTTTTCAAAACCCTACAAATGTATAAAGGTAAAGGAAATGGAAGAATATAGAGATATAGGAAAGGATGAGAGGTCAAGATAATTAGAGAAATAACTTAATTTAGATTATTATTAAAAAAACTTTGCAAAAAGAAGAAAAAAGGAAAATTGAAAAATGAAAGGATATATTAACTATACAAAACTTATAATTGGGACTAGAGTTTAGGATAAGATTTAGACTAGTTAAAATAATTCTAGTAATCCACTAAAACTTTACAATGCTACAAAATAAGTAGAAAATGACTATAAATTTCCTAGACATGGTAGCTTTTATATGTTTTGTAACCTCTAGCAATAGATATGGAACATTAGGGGTAGTGGAGAACATTATTTATACAATTTGACCAAGGGATAACCATTTAGATATTTCTTTTGTTTTCTATATATAAGGGAATGAACAAAGTCAAATAGACAAGGGCCCTAGGACTCAAGAAAAAATTGCATTATAAGATTGATTTCCAATATTGGGTTTGGTTGGGGACATGTATCTCTTGTAGGAACAATGAGAATTTAAATATTAAAGAGTAGATTGCAAAAGGTGAAAAAAAGGGATAGAAACAATATAATTATATCTCATCATTACTAGCTCAAGTCACAATTATAGAAGAATAAAACACACTAAAAATACACTACATAATAGAAAAAAGATAATTACTTGTGAGAAGCAATTCTTGAGATGCTAGCTATAAAATATCAGTTGCATTGGAAATCCTTTTTAACACTTGAGATGATAAATATTGTGACCATACACTTTTGCAACTTCTTAGGTAATGATCTAAAATGATTGAAACTTCCCATTTTTATTTTATCATCGTAGATCCCGAAGCCATTGGTCTATTTCCTAAAACAAATTTTCCACTATCAAAGCTAGGATTTCCATCATGATAGTGACAATAATCATCTAAAAAAATGGGGATCCAAGCTAACTTTATGAGAACTGGTTTTATCTCCCACACCTCTATCTCACCATAAAATTAAGATGGTTTTGATGAATATTTATATAAACAAGTAAACAACCAATATGACAATAGAAAAAACTAACCTATTATCGTCAACTCCAATATCCACACTAGACCATGAAAAAATAGTTACCTTAAATACCTTTACATAGAAAATTTTAGATCTAATAAAATCAGTGCAAGGTACAAGGAAAGATACATGATCCATAGTGTAAAATATTAGTGAATATCAATAAAAATTAGTGCTCTATTTTTCCACAAACAATTAATTACACTAAATAAAAATATTTTGAAATTAATGCTTTTCTCTTTAATTTTTCATTTTTTTGTCTAATTAAAACAAGTACAAAATAAAATGGTGTTAATCCAACTAGTTATAGAGTCATAACTATCTAGGTTATATAGAAATATTTAATGACATACAAAAATCTGATCTAGTGTCTAAATATGGTCAATATACATTATTTCTACTTCTAGATGGTTAGTTATCCATTAATGACCCAAATAATTTCATATCAAAACATAAAACAATTTATGAAAGGAAATTGTAATAGGTTTATAATTTTATCACATTTATCATTTAATGAACTTATTTTCACAACAACAAATGTGTTTGAATCTACCCATACATTAATAGAAATGTGTAGTGTCATTAATTATTTCTCTTTACAATTTCACACCTATTTTGGACTCACATTGGTGGTTGTGACTAATTAGTACCTAATTCATGTCTAATTGTGCTCAACTTGAAGACCATTTCACGTAATTTGGTACATTTCCCCACTCACAAACTTTTTTCTTCTTATAACTATTACTACTAGGGCAGCCAATGCATTTATCTAGATAGTTTATGTTGGAAAGAGCCACTGCATAGGTCATACGATGTTGTCATTGATGGAAACCCAAGTCAATGATCCCATCCATAGTACATGATTTTATTATACCAGAAGTCTGAGTGAATATTTGGTTAAGTCTAGCATGCTAGAACAAAGTATTTGGCAGAGTTCAGTGTTTTGGTTAGCATTTATTTTTAGGTTAATATTTTTATTGTGAATCTAAGGGAAGGTAGTTGGATATCTGGAATATTTTATTTCCATAATTTTGGTATCGAGTGATAATTGTTGTGCAAGTCAAAAGATCCGATGTACTAGTTTCTGGGGTGAACAATAGAGTATGGCCGACTTGTGTAGTTGATCATTGAGTGGATTTGATGAGCAAATTTTATGATTATTTTTGTGATCAAGGATGTTTAGCCAAAATTTGGGAAGTATGTAGACAATTATTTTTGGTCCACATTAGTATTTGAGATTGGATTTTGCCAACAGGGTGTACATGTTTGGAAAATGTGTTAAGTCTTGATGAGCTAACTAGTGATGGATATGATTTCATGTTATGGATATATAACTAATTTAATTGATCAATTTAATTATGTTAGAAATTGATTATGCACAATTTCATGTGCGTAGGGAAGAGATCTATGTTCTAGATTTGTGATAGAATAGTGAAATAGAGCAGAATGAGATAAGTGTGAAAAGTGTAATTATTGAGCTTAATCGGAACTATTATCAGGCATTTGTAGATGCTACTTTTTAGTTCATATACTTCAATAATCTATTGTAATATATTTTTAGCTAGTGAGCCTTCTTTCTTTGAGCAGTGAGCTCTAGGCAACATGTCTGAATGCATGTGCATTCCCCTTTGTAATTTTTATATACTTGTGCAGAGTATATTTATATTATGGGTTCATCCCCACTATGGATTCTCCCTTAACTGGATTTCCACGTACAAAAATATTGGTGTTAAGTGGTTGAGTGAATACTTTGATAAAGTTAAAGATTGTAGAACATTGATTCACCCCACAGCCCTCTCAGTGTTCCTTGATCCAAACAATTGGTATCAGAGATTGGTTCCTAAGAGGAAGTTTAACAGCTTGAGGAAGATCCAGGAAGGGGATTTAATGGATTCTGGTAGTCTTCAACAACAGCTCCTAGTTGCACTAGATGATCTTGATCAATCCCAAGTCAGCAAATTAGAAGAACAAACCTAGAAGGTCTTCAGTAAGACAACTTAATGCTCAAAATTTCAATGGTAATTGTTTTGTTTACAATAAATTTGGTCATAAATCTATTCAATGTATAAACATAATAAATCATAATGGTCCATCATTCTCCGGTCAATGTTTTACATGCAATAAATATGGACATATATTAAATCAATGCAAAAGAATGATGAATAACTCTTTCAATAGAAGGAATGTTAGATGTTATGCATGCAATAGGTTTGGACACAATTCTATTAGTGTAGATCAAGAGGAAATCAAGTGAATAATAGGTTTGAATGAGGAAATGTTGTGTGCTACAATTGTAACAAATCTAGTCACATTGCAAGATTCTGCAGAAGCAAGAATGTGAATAGGAATGATCTGATAGACAAGGACAAGAATGTAAAGACAGATGATAAAGGGAAAGTTAAAGTGGATGAAATCAGGAGTCAAATGAAGAAGATGTGGGTGAATAAGAGTGATATTAATGCAAAAAATGGGTCTACACTTGAATCCGGTGTTGGAAATTCCTCCAGGAATTGATTTAAGGCCTTTGGCCTAGGGGGAGTTTTCATGAAAATCATATACCCCCCATGTAGCAGATGATACTTGAATTCGACAGATTGGCATATTCTACATTAGGGCATTGTAGATGATTTGAATTGGTTTCTAGAAGATATTAGGTGACATTGAAGATATGTAGATGAATTTTGTGGAGCAGTGTAAAAAGCAGGGTATTTGAAAGGTTTAGGGAAAATGCATTTATTGCATGCTAAAATTTAGATATGCAAGTGATAATAAGAAAATTTTCCTCCTCATTTGTCACTTTGCATTTGAAGAAAAGAGAAGGAGAGTGCTCTATAAGAATATTTTCCAAGAGATCGAAGCATAAAGGAGATTCCCATGTGAAACCCTAATTCGGTGAAAAGGTATTTATCTACAAAACTTTTCAAGTTAAATTTTTTTGAAATATATACACCACTCATTGTTGATATCACCAAAAGAGCCTATCTGAATTTCAAGAAACATGCATTTATATCTGTTGAAGTAGACACACAAGGTGCATTTTCATTAGTTTCATATGGTGTTTTGCATGTTGAAGATATTAGGGTTTATATTTATGCCAACCTTGAGGAATTAGGAAGCTTGTGTCTGTTAAATCTCTACACCAAGCATATGTTAGATGAAAATTTTAGGCTTCAACTAGAATACCAAGTGCTGGAAGAGAACAGTTTTTCTTAGTTTGTCAAATTTTTGATGTTCGATGAAAAAGAGTGGATCCAGTACGTGCTTAGTTGAACACATGGTGAATTTATGTGGTTTAACAAGCTATTAAAGATTACCAAGAATTCCATTAGATTCGTAACTAGTCTATACTCATCCGGTGATCTGCCCACATTGAAGTCCATGAAGAACTAGATAGTCACAGATACAAGTGGTTCAAAATTCGACAAGAAGGCAATGAAAGTCAATGACACACTAGAGCATGCTATGATATTTTCTTCCATGGTTATTGGTTACAAAATCTACCACTCTAGAAGGGAAAACTTTGTATCTAGTACTGTAGTTAATGCAGCATATGAGATGGTCAAGGAAAACAAAAAATATGATCTAGATGTGAATTGCTTTGGAGTGAACTAATGAAGAATCTGGTGAATATTAAGCAAGATAAGAAGAATATATTCAAATACGGTACTTTGATCCTATGCCTATTCTTCTATTTCATGAATGAAGTTCCAAGAATAGGTCAGGTTCAATGGGTATATGAAAAACTAGTAGCTATTCAGATCAAAGAACTATCATACAACATTTATGATAGGAAGGCCCAAAAAGCCACTCTTTGGGGATACTTCAAGAACTTTCAAAGTGCAATGTAGGATAGGGAGAGAATCCCTAAGTCAATATTTGAGAAGTATAAGGACACAATAAGCTTCATGGTTGACATTGATCAATGTTTGATGGAAGCAGTGGAGCCAAGCATAATATGGATCATACCCATGGGGTATGAAGTTGATGAACAAATTCTTGAACTGTGTGGTCAACATCTATTGAGCAAGCCTATAGACCCCTCTGAAGAAAGATTTGGCACATTTGCAAAAAAGGACTTATAACTTCATTCTCAATTTAAGAAGTCAAAAATTGTGAAGAAGGTGAGGAAGCACATAGAGGAGTATGTAGAGAGTATTGGGATTACAAAGGAAGTGGTCCGGGAAGCCAGAAAAAGGACTTAGCAAGCTGAGAAGTTAGTGAAAGTTGAATCTACTAGTTTAGAAGCCTCTGCTCCCCAACCAAGATAGACTAGAAGCAATGTACCCTCCTCTGGTTCTGTGAAGGTAATCAAATCACAAGCCAAGCCATCTAGAAAAGGTGAAAAGAGAAAGAAGGATAAAAGATCTAAGGTGTATGTCACTATTAAAGGTGTTGACGAAAGTGAGTTTGATGAGGTAGTAAAGGAAATAGAGTCCAATGGCACTAAACCATCAAAAATTTCTAAGGTCAAGCCCTTTGGTGAAGAGAAAGCCAGTGGTGCAGGAGCACCTAAGGGTGAGCAAATACCCTTTTCAATTTTGGCAATTTTGGTATAAGGACTGGTTCTAGTCCATTAGCTTGTCTATTTGGAGCTTGGAGTGCATTTTGACTTCTTTTGAAAATTTCTTGTATCGACTATACTTATCCCGATAACCCAATGAGGTGCCATTGGCTATCGGCGGGACTATTTCCACCCTACCCTGATAGCCCGATGAAGTCGCCAGCGGTTGGAGCGAGTCAAAGTGGAACCATCGGCTATCGAAGGAAGTGTTTTCCACCTACCCCAATGAGCCAATAAGGTCACCAGCAGAGTGGAGCGAGCGGAGTGAGTTCGGAGTGGAGCCATCGAAAATCGGCAAGTCATGTTTGATGCAAGCCCAGTAACCCGATGGGAAAGCGTTCTGTTGGGAGCACACCATCGGCCATCGGTAAGAGTGTTTTAATGCTACTCTGATGACCCAGTGGAAACCAATGAGGAAGTGCGCAATTGGTAAAATATCATCAGACATTAGAGCAACTATTTTGAGGCTACTTTGATGACCCAATAGGAAGGGAAGTGAGTTGTAACCTACCATCGGACATTGGTTTAAGTGTTTCGGTGCTAACCTGATGACTCGATGAGGAAAACAATGCTAATCCGATGACTCGATGGAAATTCAAAATCAATTATAGTCAGAAACCAAATTGAGTGTAGTTCGATCTTGTCTGTTACAGATATTTCATGAAATGTCGTTGAGGCTATAAAAGACGCAATGGGAATTTTGTATAGAGGTTAGAAATAGGTTGGATGGATTCGATTACACGAAGAACAAGAACATCTTTTGAACAACAATCTGTAAACCATTTTCTGGTTCTTTTCAAAGAGTTCAATTTATGTTTGTAAATTGTAAACATGGCTTAAATCCTTAAGTACTAATGTAGATAGGGTAAATGTTGTTTTTCCTTGTTTTCTGAATTCCAAGTTCCATTTGTGCTAAGATCTACTCTGTAAATTTTGTCGCCTTTTTGTGCTCTTGTTTTCTATTTGTGTTTCACATTTGTGAGCATGGCTTTGTGTTGACTCTCCATCGTGGGATCCACACGACCATTGGATGTTGTCAAGAAGAGCTAGCCATGTACAATAGAGTTCCATTTATAGCAGACTAGGGAATGGCGACGACCGTTTTAGTAGATTGGCCCTAGGTGAGCTTGATGATAGCCCGACTAGGTATCAGTGACCAAGAGGAATCACTTGCAGGGTAGATTGGAGTCTAGGCTGTTAGCCTCAGACCAGAGGAAGATGGGGTCAAAGGGAGAGAAGATACAAGCATGACAAAGAAAACAACTTAGCAGAAGTTGTAGGTATAATCCATGGTAGAGCAAACCCTGCAAGGTGTCTGGTGAGATCCGGTGGATTAGTGTGTTGGTAGATTTATGCAAGTGAATTCACAATGAGCAGAGTATCAAATCTCGGTAGTGAGGACCTAGAGTGTATTAGGGGAATAGAGAGGAGCACTCCTGGACTAGGCTAGGAAAAAGTCCTTGGTGTGAGTCAGGCTGACTCAAGAAACTAGGATCCTCCCTATCAAATTGGTATCAAAGCAACTTAAAGATTTTGGGTGAAGAGTGTAAGACTGATCTAGTATGAGAAGAAGGAGTAAAGATGGTGACCAATGCATAATTGGCTAAGCAAGTTGCTGACCAAGAATATGAAAACCAATTGCTCAAGGAAAGGTTCGAGCAACTGGAGCAAAAACTAGGTATAATGGAAGTCATGACAGCAGAAGTGAGTCGGAAGATAGAAGAGGAGGGTAAAATTGTGGCAATAGAGGATGAAGTCCCTGCCCCAGACCCTGTTATTGATCAAGAACAATTCTTGAAGGTTTTGAAGGCAATGAGTGGAAAGTCTTTGGAAGGAAAACCACTATTTAGTGGCAAGATGGAAGCAGAGTCGGTAATGGAATAGATAGTGGGTATGAAAAATCATTTTGAGTGTGAAGGTGTGACTAAGGCCCAAAAGGCTAAGGTGGCTAAGTCAAGAATGAGAGGTGTTGTCGTTACTTGGTGGAAGTTTATACAAAATAAGAGAGAAAGAGAAGGTAAGATCCCCATTTCTACTTGGAAAGGGATGGTAAGAAAAATCAAAGAGACTTATCTTCCTGAGGATTATGAAGTGTAGTTGCATAGGAAAAGACAAAACGTGAGGCAGAAGGAGTTAGATAGAAGTACCTACACTGAAGAGTTCTAGAAGTTGTGTCTAAGATCCAAAGTGATGGAGGATGAAATAATTAGAGCAGCAAGGTATCTTAACGATCTGAGATGAAACATACAAGAGGAATTAAGTTTGTTGAGTCCAAATACTATTCACAAATGTAATTAGTTGGCCTTGAAAGTAGAAGAAAAAAATAAGAAGAAACATGAAAGCACTAGTAGAGGTAGAGGTAGAGGCTGAGATTCAAAAGGTTATAGAGGAAGCTACAGTGGTAGAGGAAGTGAAGTAAGATCACAAGGAGAGTCAAAATTGACTGAGAAGACTAATGAATCCAGTGGAAGAGGAAATTATGCTAGAGGAAGAGGTCATAACAACAACAATAGAGGTAGATCTAGAAGTTCTGGTGGAGGTTCATACTTTGCAAACATGAAGTGTTACCACTGCAGTAATTTTATTCATCCTGCCTATAGGTGTCTGAAGAAGGCAACCTCATCACATTCAGAGAAAAGAATTAATTATGTGCAAGAGGATTATAGTAGTGTGAAGTCTCCTGAAGTAAACCTTGACTCAGAGAATGGTGAGAATATGATGTTTAGAAGGGTACTAATCAGGGAACCGGTTAAGGAAGTGCAAGATACTTGGTAAGGTCTATAAAGTGATCATTGACTCAGGATCAATGGACAATATCATCTCCAAAGAAGCAATAATTAAACCTGGGTTAAGTAACATGCCACATAGTCATACTTACAAGGTCACATGGTTGAATAAAGGACAACATGTGTTAGTAAATGAACAAGTATGGGTTGAATTTGCAATTGGGAAATATTCTGATAGAATTTTATGTGATGTTCTACCCATGGATGCCTATCATTTGTTGTTAGACAGACCATGGCAATTTAACAAAAAAGCTATCCATGACAGAGAAAATAACTCCTATGCATTCACAAAGGAAGGGGTGACATACAAGATTCAATCTTTGGTAGAGAAGGAACCAAGACTAGTGGTCCTAGTGTGTTGTTGACCAGAGGAAAAGAATTTTTGAGAGATCTCAAGAAAGGAGATGGAGAACATTATGCTCTCTTAGTGAAACCTAGTCAAGAAAAGAAGACTCTACAAGAAAGTTTACCTAAAGAGGTTTAGCAGTTGTTAGAATAGTTCAAGGACATTGTGAGTGATGGAACACCAGCAATGCTACCTCCTCCTAGAGCAATAAGTCACCAGATAGACTTTATACCCGGAGCATCAATGCCTAATAAGGCTACATATAAGATGACTCCTGAACAAAAAAAAGAAGTGGCAAGACAAGTACAAGAGCTGCTAGATCAAGGTCTAATCAAAAAAAGTATAAGCCCATGTGCTGTACTAGTGGTGTTAGCAACCAAGAAAGGAGTTAAATGGAGACTATGTACTGATTCTTGGGCAATAAACAAAATCACCATAAGATACAGATTTCCTATCCCTAGAATTGAGCATTTAATGGATTGTCTTGGAGAAGAAAAGTATTACACTAAGATGGATTTAAAGAGTGGATATCACTAGATCCGAATTAAAGAAGGGGATGAATGGAAAACAACTTTTAAGACTACACAGGGGTTATATGAGTGGTTAGTTATGTCATTTGGGCTTACTAATGCCCCTAGTACCTTCATGAGGTTGATGAATGAGGTGCTAAAGGACTACATAGGTAGATTTATAATGGTATACCTTGATGATATCCTCATATTCAACGGAACAAAGGAAGAGAATCTTGAACACTTGTAGATTGTATTAAGGAAACTGCATGAGGAACAATTGGAAATCAATCTTGAAAAATGTGAATTCATGAAACAAGAACTCATTTATCTCGGTTTTGTTGTATCCCAAGGCACTTTAGAAATGGATCCTAGAAAGGTGGAAGTGATATAGATTTGGCCTACACCGAAAACTGCTACTAAGGTAAGAATTTTTCATGGACCTGCCCAATTTTATAGGAAGTTCATTCGAGGTTTTAGTGAAATTTGTGCTCCTGTTCTTGATACAATTAAGAGTGGGTTGAAAACTAAGTTTAGGTGGACTAAATAAGCCGACCAGGGGTTTGAGTTGCTCAAAAAGAGGATAGCTACCCAACCCATCCTAGAAATCTTCTCACTGTCCAAGAAGTGACTTTGCAGAGCATAGGTGTGGAGAGTTTCAAGGAGCTTTACAAAGAAGATGAAGACTTTTCTGAGGTATACAAGGTATGCAGTGAGTTTAATAATCATTTCAATAGCCAGTATGCAGATTACACATTGCAGAGTGGTCTTTTGTTTAAGGGATGTCAGTTATGTGTTCCAAGAGGATCTATGAGGGAAAACTTCATACAGGAAAAACACAATGGAATTCTTAGTGGACATTTTGGTCTAAATAAATCACTTGAATTGGTGCAAATATTTAATTATTGGTCGAAAATGTATAAAGATATCATGAAGTATGTTAAGAAGTGTTTTGTGTGTCAGAGAGCCAAATGTACTAGTTCAAATGTTGGACTATACAAACCTTTACCTATTCCCAAAAGATCATGGTAGTGCATCAACGTGGATTTTATTGTGGGTTTGCCAAAAACCGAGACTGACCTAGATAGTATATTTGTCATTGTTGACCAGTTTAGGAAAATGAGTCATTTTGTTCCATGCAAGACTATGCATGATGCTAGTTACATTGCACATTTATTTTTCAAAGAGGTGGTAAGAATTCATGGGCTGCCTCTCAGTATAGTTTCAGACAAGGATGTGAAGTTTATGGGACACTTTTGGAAAACTCTGTGGACAAGACTGGGAAATAACCTTTCTTTTGGTTCTGCTTATCATCCGTAGATAGATGGTCAAACTGATGTCTTTAACCGAGTACTGGGTAACCTTTTGAGGTGTCTGACAAAAGAGTATGGACAAATGCGGGATCAAGTGCTACCACAGGCAGAATTTGCATATAATGACAATGTCAACAGCACTACAGGTAAGAGTGCAAGGCAAGATTGTAGAAGAGAGTCCCTAGTAAGCTTCAGATGAGGAGAATATGTCCTTGCGGAATTTTGGCTAAGTATGGCTCCAATGCTTATAAGGTAGAGTTACCCACATAATTGGCATTGTTCCCTGTGTTTAATGTCCAAGACTTGGTTCAGTTTAAAGGTCCCGTAGCAGTGCTAGATGGATTGAATCCAAAAGGGGAAACTACTCTCAGTGATATTCCAGTACCACCCATTTCTAAACCACAGGCAAAATAGATTTTAGATTCCAGGGTGAAGAAGCAAACAAGGCATGGCATGTATATCGAACACTTAATCAAGTGGCACACCTTACCTGAAGCCGAAGCCACTTTAGTTGATGAATCCAATTTCAAAAGATTGGGCATTGATGTCACCTTGCCACCCCCAGGGGGACTTGATTTTTTGTGTGGGGAGTATGGTGCAGGAGCACCTAAGGGTGAGCAAATACCCTTTTCAATTTTGGCAATTTTGGTATAAGGACTGGTTCTAGTCCATTAGGTTGTCTATTTGGAGCTTGGAGTGCATTTTGACTTCTTTTGAAAATTTCTTGTATCAGCTATACTCATCCTGATAACCCAATGAGGTGCCATCGGCGATCAGCGGAACTGTTTTCACCCTACCCCGATAGCCCGATGAAGTTGCTAGTAGTTGGAGCGAGTCAAAGAGGAACCATCGGCTATCGAAGGAAGTGTTTTCCACCTACCCTAATGAGTCGATGAGGTCACCAGTGGAGTGGAGTGAGCGAAGTGAGTTCGGAGTGGAGTCATCGGGTATCGGCAAGTCATGTTTGATGCTAGCCTGATAACCCAATGGGAAAGCATACACTTTGGAGCGCACCATCAGCCATCGACAGGAGGTATTTTAGGCTACGTAGATAACCCGATGGGAAAGCATTCTATTGGGAGCACACCATCGGTCATCGGTAAGAGTGTTTTAATGCTACTCCGATGACCTAGTGGAAACCAATGAGGAAGTGCGCAATTGGTAAAATGTCATCGGACATTAGAGTAACTATTTTGAGGCTACTCCGACGACCCAATAGGAAGGGAAGTGAGTTGTAACCTGCCATCAGACATCGGTGTAAGTGTTTCGGTGCTAACCTGATGACCCGATGAGGAAAGCGATGCTAACCCAATGGAAATTCAAAATCAGTTATAGTTAGAAACCAAATTGTGTCAATTTCGGTCTTGTTCGTTAGCGATGTTTCATGACATGTCATTGAGGCTATAAAAGACCCAATGGGCATTTTTTATAGAGGTTAAAAGAGGTTGGATGGATTCAATTCCATGAAGAACAAGAACATCTTTTGAATAGTCATTCGTAAATCATTTTCTGGTTCTTTTTCATAGAGTTCAATTTGTGTTTGTAAATTGTAAACATGGCTTAAATCCTTAAGTGCTAATGTAGATAGGGTAAATGTTGTTTTTCCTTGTTTTCTGAATTCCAAGTTCCATTCGTGCCAAGCTTGGCTCTATAGATTAGGTCGCCCTTTTGTGCTCTTGTTTTCTGTTTGTGTTTCACATTTGTGAACATGGCTCTGTTTTGACTCCACCATGGGATCCACATGACCATTGGAGGTTGTCAAGAAGAGCCTACCATGTACAGCAGAGTTCCATTTTTAGCAGACTAGAGAATGGCGACGGACGTTTCAGCAGAGTGGCCCTAGGCAAGCTTGATGATAGCCTGGCTAGGTATTAGTGACCAAGAGGAATCACTTGCAGGGTAGATTGGAGTCTAGGCTGTTAGCCTCAGACTAGAGAAAGATGGGATCAAAGGGAGAGAAGATCCAAGCATGAGGAGGAAAACAACTTAGCAGAAGTTGTAGGTATAATCCTCGGTAGAGAAAACCTTGCAAGGTGCCTAGTGAGATTCGGCGGTTTAGTGAGTTGGTGGATTTACGCAAGTGAATTCACAAATAGCAGAGTATCAAACCTTAGTAGTGAGGACCTAGAGTGCATTAGGGGAATAGAGAGGAGATTTCTCGGGTTAGGCTAGGAAAAAGGCCTTGGTGTGAGTCAAGCTGACTAAAGAAACTAGGATCCTCCCTATCAACTAGCAAGAAAGTGAAGATGGATTTGGATAATCCTGGCATGTTAGTTAAAGAGGTTGAAGAGGCTACAATAGTGCAAGGTAACTTAAAACCACTTTCTAGGTTTTATGACAAATTTGATGATATTGGTAAAAGGAGTCTAGAAGGAGCCACAATAAAATATTTAAACATTTACAATAGGGCACTTGTAGAAATTATATCTAAGATCCCTAAAAGCTTGTATAACCTTTCAAAAATGAGAAGAGGTAGTGCCAAGGTAGAAGATGATAGGTTTAAATAATATGTAATAGTCAATCTATGCCTAGTAATAGTAGTAGAGGAAGTAAATAGAACACTTAAAGAATCCCAAAAGCATTTTAGAAGAAAAACCAGAATCAATAAGCTCATGATTGGGAAATTAGATGAAGTAATTAAAGACATTGAGAATATTTTGAAGCCAATTTTGGAAAAGAATCAATATGATGGTGTCTCATCACTACTACATAGGGGGGCATTTTAAGACAATATTTGAGCAAATTGTCTTAACTTGAGACAAAAAAAAAATTGTTTATTGTCTTAGATATCATCTTTAACCGAGTGTCTCAAGTTATCGTCTTACAAACTTGTCTCTTTAAAGACAATATAAAATAGAGATATTTTTTGTCTTTGTAGAGACAATTTCACAAATGTCTCTTAAGAGATAATAGTTGGGATTTAAAGATATATTGTCTATAGAGAGACGATAGTTGGGATTAAAATCATATTGTCTCTTAAGAGACGATATGTCTTAAGATCTCAACTATTGTCTCTCTAGAGAATATAAAAAAATGTATTAAAAAAATAAACAATTTATTTAAAATATTTGTTGTGTAGTTTTCAACCAAAATGTATTAAAAAATAAACAATTTATTTTAAATATTTTTGGGGTAATTATAATTTCATCCAAGAAAATAGGCTTGCTTGGTAAACAAAATTGATAATTCTTAAAAAAAAAACCAATAGCTCATGCTCTTAAGGAAGAGCTTGAGAGTGAATAAATTTACAAGTATTCATTAAACAAGTATGATGATATAAAATTAAGTTTATAATTGCCAAGTCTTTTATATGCTACCAAAATTAGGTTTATGATACAAGTTACAAGTATTCATTAAACAAGTATGATGATACAAAATTAAGTTTATAATTGCCAAGTCTTCTATATGCTACAAAAATTAGGTTTATGATACAAGTCTTCTATACGTTGTGCCAACACTGATCCATTTATTTTGGCATCTGAAATCACTTGGTAATACATGCTTCTCCTTTTCAACAATTTCCAACTTTATAAGAGCCAAATTTACATGTTGATCTTGTTGTTCCCTCTGTTGATTGAAAGAATCATAGTAGCTATAGCATATTATAGCCTTGCACCAGCTACAAATATGGCAGACACATACTTTCTTATATTTGCATGATGATTTGCATCTCCTTCTTCCATCCATCTCCTCACACACTATATACACACCCAAACCAGAGTCACACATTTAATAAAATAAAAATAAAAAATTATTTGAACTTTTACATTTCTCAGAATGTATAATTAGAGTGGAGAAGCACACCTATAATGCTCGCCAATAATATGGCAGAAATGAAACAACATAAGCCATTACTCTGTACGCCTTGCGATGACTGCAAGTACTATAATCATCTGACCGAAAACTTCCTCCTATGTAATAGCATGCAATGAATTCTAAATGCCTTAGAAGTGTCACCTGAAATAACATATCCAGCTGAGGTTTAAGAAATGAGAGATTATTTCTAGAATAAAATGCTAGCATGAAACTAGGGAGGCTAAAGTAACCTGGCTGGTTAGTTGGTTGGCCATGAAAAAGTCTGTCATGACCACCTACAGGGCAGCAATGACGATACATCAGTTCTTTCATTCTTGATTCAAATATTATGCATTTGAATTTTCATATTACAAGATTGCACAGATAGAAGCGAGTAATAATGATTTATCCATCAATTACATCTCTTTCATTTTCTGGAATCAACTACCTAGTTTGAATTTAGTTTATCCAATGTTTTGGATCTCTAAACATCAGACAACATAAATTCTACTAGATAGCTGATGAGAAATAAACTAAACTACAAACTGCCAAGAATCAGTGAAAGATAAACTAAATCAGTATACAAAGCATCTTTACAAATGTCAATGAGCAACCACATTGAAAGGTTCACCAAACACAAAGATAGATATTAAATAAGCCTATAAGAGTACATTTGCACAAGCTTCAAGGACATCTTTTATAGTCAATCATAACCCTAATGGTGGGGACAGAGCAGCTTCATGTGCTATTATTATGGTCACAAGGCTAAAATGAAGCTAGGTTTAGGGCCACTGCCCAGACTTAAACCCTTTCAAGTGCACAAAGAGCCACGCATACACAATCAAACACAGTGATCTCTATGAATAAGAAGCAAACACAGAATTTTTACTATCTAAGATAAAGGACCATTAATGCAGCCATAACATTAGGTCATTAACAATATCAAAGCCAAGATCAATGTCAAGGAGGCCTAATAGTCAATACCATAGATGCTATTAGGACAATGATCAATGCTGGACTCAAAAGATCTTATGGTAGAGGTCAAACTTGAATAAGAGCACTCATGAATAGACATAACCCAAAGGTTACAATTAGGTGGTTATGAGTACGTGCCTGCAGATCGTATATGAATATACACTGATGATTTCCAATACCACTTCGTTTTGCAAACGCCCTGACAAATGTGCATGCCAATATGGAAACATATAGAAGGCGCATAAACTGGTTAACAGTTTCCGGAAAGAGATGCCATCTCAAGGAGAGGAGTTTAGAGATTACAGGATGTACACAAAAATAGATTTGTTCGAAAGGTTCTTGAAACTTTCAAATAACCATTGACAGTGCAGCTTGAAGAAATGCAATTAAGCAGACCGAAATGACTGCAGGTAGGCACAAAATGCATCCATTAAAATGGTGATAGAAAGTTTAAAACATCCGTTGTAAAGGATTAGAAACTTGCAAGCAAACGAAATGTGCAGGTGTTAGATTCACGAACTTCACAAGCTTTCTCTGCCAATACATGAAAGCCTTAGAACCGGTTATAAACAACCATTAAAACATACGGACTGGTAAATTTCGTGTCAGATATTAAAGTCAGAAACGCTTTGGTTCATATGCATGTAAAGCGTGAGAAACATAGTTAAGGCTCACGGTGGTTGTGTTGATGTGTTTCTTGGTGCCTATAAATCTATGGGTCGATTTGTCGAAATGGCCTTACAAACTTTCTGGCAAATGTTGTTTGCAGATATAAAATATCGTGAATGCAAAGTGTGTTAGCTTGGATAATGCAAGTTCCAGATGGAAAGTTGTGCACTAGGTTATACAATCAACAGGGCATCCAAGGCAGATTCAAGATCAGTCAAGGGCATGAAACATAGAGAAGACCCTTATTACAATAAAAAACAATGAAAGACTGCCAAACTAGTGAATAATACAGTCGATACTGACAGCTTATGTTGATTGCAGTCCTATGAATATACATTTTAATCTTCAAGGGCTTGTACATACAGGGGATTGACTTATGATGGTAAGCTCTTTTTGAAAACCCAAGGAAAAGTCAAAGGAAAATCAGACTAGAGATCACCATACTGTCAAATAGACATTGTGTAGAAATTCTCAAGGCAAATACAGTGATACAGTATATAAGAAAGATGTAAGAAGCTACCAATGAAGTGGAATTGCATGGAGCAGCAACCAAGAATGACAGAGGTTTTAAATGCAAAACTCTAAGATCTATCAGTCATAGTGCCAAACGACTAAGTGTTACAATCCTCATAGCAGCATCAGAAACAGTGATGAAAGAGATCTTCTATGAATTGCAGTGAGGAGAAAGAGTTCCTGGAGTAGTGCCAAGGAAAAATTCAGTCATAAGCGACCTTAGGAAAGTTCATACAGTGCAGTACTCATTAAAGGAAGAACTCTATTAAAGAGGCAATGTTATGGGAGTTTATCACTGTCAAAATGAAGGAAAGACAGAGGTACGAGGGATATTTCAAATGCAAACCACAGTCACTAATCAACCAATGAAGACACACCACAAATCCAAAAGATTTTTCATTTGCCAACAGTGTTGGAACATAAAGATAGTTAAGACAATGTGATCTAAGGAGATTGAACAGAGGATACTAAAGCTCAAATGATACTTCTTGTCTAATTTATTAACAATGTCATTACACATGAGCAATGACATTTCAAGTTCAGTCTCAAATAACAAAAATACTGCGAGTACAAAAAATAACAACATAAATACCTGGTCTTCCATTTCGTACAGACACCAAGAAAATAGCCTACAGAATTGTTGAGGTAGAGTAACCTAAAATACATGGATTTAAATTAATTATAGAGTGAGCAACAAAATATAAAGTAAATACAGAGAAAAAATTATGAATGGACTTTAAAAATCATATTATCTCAAGGACCACAAACCTATCACCAATATAAGGCATAGCAAAAATCAACATGAATAAAAGACTTAAACAATCTGAAACAATATCAACTTATCGACTGATGCATGTATAAACTAAGCTAACATTGATCTGGTATAAAGGATCTTCTGGGCACAAACATGCATCGTAGGACCTTAGCTTGTTTCAAAGTCACAACATTTCTGCTACTTGCTCTATTATGGCATTACAGCAATGACCCTAATGAACAATTATTCGTAATCAGTAGTAAAATAGGTTAGATTAAATAATAAAATAAATTAATATATAAATTTTAATTTATACATAGTTAATAGGTTAGTTTATTGTTAGAAAATAAAACAATTGTTAGTTGTTAATTTTAGAAAGTCATCGTCATAGAAGGTTATTCAGGGGAAATCAATGGAATTATAAGCTATTGAAAATCAATGTAATATCTATCCAGAAGACTTAAAACAAATATATCTATTTGTTATACTGTTGTGTAGTGTGTAATAGTGATTTGATCACATCTATATGCATCTGCTCAACATTTCAGTATGGTATCAGAGCAGTTATCCTCCCTATACCTATGAGTAGTGCAGTGCCATTTTTAAAAGTGCAGTCCAAAAGACAACATAGCAGCACAACAAGCTTAATTAAAAGTATTTGCATGAGTTTATGAGCAGTTACAAAGCATGTATACTAGTTAGTGTTACCGATTTAATCCTAGGTTAGCATTTCATTTCATTAAAATGATACTACAAGTACCAAAAACAATGATATAAATACCTGGTCTGCCATTTCGTATAGACACCAAGAAAATAGCTTAGTAGAAATCTACAAAGAAAAGTGTGTGGATGCTAATTAGGATCATAACATAAATAGCTCTTAAAATATATGAAAACATGTTGCCCAAAAAAACAAAAAAACAATTCTAAAATATAGTTCCATCTACAAGTGGTATGAATGAGCCGTTCGGTTGTTGGGTGTTTACTCCCTCTCCCTTACAACACATACAATTATTTGAAAAAATAGTAATTATCATTTTACAAGTCATTATATGTCACAAAAATTATATTAATGAAAATAAAATTGAGAAACAACTCCTTTTTTTTTTAAATTGAAGAGCGTGATAGATACCTTGATACTCATGTTATTTTGAAGCATTCAGTTTGTAGGAAATCTACGGTCCATGGTGCTTGCTGCTATAGACATACTCCAAGGAGCTGTATTTGAAACAAAATCAAGGTTAGGGCCCTCATTTCCTACTGAAATCACCACAGGAATACCCTTTTCCATTGCATCAAAGGATCCTATATCTAAACTTGAACCAAAATAGTCAGGCAAAGGTGTTCTTGGCCCTAGGAAATAGATAGCACATCTACTCCATCACTAATGGCATCATGGAAAGCAGCAAGGATATCAACTTCACTACAGTCACCAACTAACCAACAAACCTGAAACACAAAAAACCAATTTATTTTTGTAAGTAATAACTCATCGTAAAGCACAAAAAACTATTGTTTATATAGTGATCACAATCAAGATTCAATAGGAAGGGACCATTTGTAAGGACAGCGGAAACACGAACCTAAATTCCCCAAATAGAAATGACCATTGTTGTTAATAATAAGATACACAAGGAGATATATTATAACAATATTACAAAACAATAAAAAGGTATATACTAATGCATTCATTGCACCAGCTTTCTTGTGGTGTTGGAAACCAGGCCTCTTTTCACGAGATACATAAACTTAGCAGGGTAGTTCAATTCTAATAGTGTCAAGTGCCTACTATGACCTAAGAATACCTGAAATGAAAAACAGAAACAAGAAATTGGTAACCTGTCGCCTTTGCAAAATGCTGACAAGCATGATAACAAAAAGCAAAGAAAATACATTCAAGAGTGCATGAATTACTAACAATCAACATTCTCATTAGGTTCTAGACATGGTATTAATAGTGAGGAAAGGTGAGAGTCTTCTCAAGATACACAAGGATAGTATTATCATAGGAAAAAATCTGAAAAAATTGCATAATGGCATTCATCATCATCACAATAAATCATGCACATAATGGGAATTTTTGCATAGACCATAAGACTAAGATAATGATTACAAGGAAATATGATTTGAAAATGATTGTTCAAGTAGCTTTCAGAGAGATATTCACAGTCTAAGAGCAGTATGTTAGTAAAGACAGTTATTTATTATTGTGTTATGACAGTCCATATTGTAGAAATGAGGAAAAGGGTAGAGAATGGACAGTTTAGGAGCAACATTTGTCTCGGGAGAATGCATGAAGAGTATCCCAGCCAAACAAGGGTTTCATTGCATAGGACTATACTAAGAACTGATAATAAGAGTATAGAGTAGAGTCATATGGCATATAGAGCAATTAGCAGTCAATGTGGTATGAAGGATCAATGATCTTCCAAGTTAAATACAATTTATTTTACCGAGCAATAAGTTCAATATCAGTCCAAGTGTCAAATTGGAGAGGAAAGTCAGAGTTTCCAAAACTCATGCAGTAGGTGGCCCTTAAAATAAGGGATTTTTTTGGATTTTAGAATAGTTTAAGGCCAGATAAGAGTTCCACATGGGCTAACCATCAGTTTAGGGCATCTTTACAACAGTGAAACTCCTATTTCAAGTAGCTTTGGGCACCTTTTTGCATGTTTATTCACCAAATTCGACCCAAGCAATTAATCATGTAGACTTGAAGATGGAAACAAGGTTCAAGCATCCAGTTCCAGTTGAGTTTGTGATGCAAAGAGATCAAAAGGTGAGAAATAATGGTGAACTCAAGATTTACCAATAAGAGCTTAAGTCATAGCCTTGGAGAGAGTAGATATCAAGTAATCTCAAAACAGTCCATAAATAGCAGCAATAACAATAAAAGAACAAGGACATAGCAAGAAATAGTCATAACAACTATCATCAAATGAAACAGTCTAAGGATAGCTTATAACTAAAACCAACAACAATTTATGTGGCAAAAAACAAAGGAGCTTTTGCAAAAGAATAGTCCCCTCAAGCCCAGATTTTGCAAAAGAATAGTCCTATCAAGAAGGATACTGTAAGATATAGTCGAAAAAAGTTAAAGCACAGATCACAAGGAGCTTTCAATGAAGGAGAGAATAGTCCTATCAAGAAGGATATTGTAAGATACAATGGTCCTCCTTAGGACTGTTTTTCATGTCTAGATGCCCTATATGAGGCAGAATACTTTTCTAACAGTGGAAATTTTTATTAAATAATGAATAAGGAAAGGTAGATTTGAGAACAACCACAAGATGTGGTTGTACAATATTAAAAAAGATAGGTGTTTTATGACAATGATCAATGAAGATAATCTCTCAAACAAAATATAAGCCAATAATCACAAAAGAGAGACAAAAGATAGTGGAACAGGTCAATAGTTCTCAGAGCAATCAAAAGCAATAAGGATACAAAAGGTAGATGCATATCAGAGATACAAAAGGTCTGCTATCGTGACAAAATTTGAAGAAATCGTCATTACCATGATGTAATTGTCAAGAGAACTCTCAGTCTATGTAACAATCTCAAATCAAAGTAATGATCACTAGAAAAAGAAATCCAAATAGAACCATCAAGATTCAATGATCTCATTTTGACAAGGGTTTCATTCACCAACAATGTTGCAGCATAAAAACAACTAAGACAATGTGATATAAGAAGATTCAAAAGAGGATGCTAAAGCTCAAATGATATTTCTTATCTAATTTATTAACAATGCCAATACACATGAGCAATGACAGTTCAAGTTCAGTCTCAAATAACAAAAATACTATGAGTACCAAAAATAACAACATAAATACCTAGTCTGCCATTTCGTATACACCAATAAAATAGCTTAATAGAATTGCCAAGGTAGAATAACCTGAAATACATGGATTTAAATTAGTTACAGAATGAGCATCAAAATATAGAGTAAATACCAAGATTATGCAACCCAATATGAAATGATTTATGTGTCCAAATTTCCTTGTCCTCAACACTACACTGCGACTATTTTCACAATCATCTTCAATGTGAATTTATGTATACAACTAAAAGCTTTCAAATTCTTACTTACTACTCATGTTTTCTTTTTTAATTTATAGAAGATTTCTTTTAGTAGCTTTTTTGACTTATTAAATTCTAGCAAGGTTTAGATGTCATTAAGGATTTAATAATTCCCCGTAAGCATTTCTCTATGAACAAGTATTATATCAAGGATACGTGAATATCAACAAGCAGATGAAATTCTTTCATAAAATGATATAATAATGCTTTACTAAAGATAAAATTACTACATTTTGAACATCTGTAAACATACCTTTCTTTGCGTAGTGCCTGATTTGTCCAATTTGCTTTCCTTATATTTGCTTTCTCTCTACGAATGGTGTCATTCCCTTCTGCAATTTTCAAATTACTTTGTCAGTATTTTGTTTCTAGTTTAGAATTTTTAAATAAACTTTTCATCTAGCTATAATGTACCAACTTAGCTTTTCAAACAAACATGCATATAGTGAAACTGTGTTACATAATAGGTAGCTATATTTTAGAAATGAAATGACTACTTCAATTTTCAGCGGCTTGCAGTGTTCTTGTTGAATGTAACAAATTTACTCCTATAGCACCATACATATGAGGTCGCTTAGGTAAACAATAATATCTGAAGAAGAGTCCATATTATGGTTTTATAATGAGCATAATTTAGAATGAAAAGTGCAGTAAGCATAAGTATAAAAGGATAGGGTTGTTGATAGAAAAAGTGCAGATCAATCTGTCCTAGAAGAACAAAGGAGCTTTTGCAAAAAGTGCTTTGACAGATTTCTTCAAATTTTGTCACGATAGCAGACCTTTTGTATCTCTGATAGGACAGTCAAGAGACAGTTTATAAACCTATATTATAGTCTAAATCACAAGCACAATGATCCACAATAAAAAAACATTAAGGACCCTTCATGGCATCCATTAAAGCATACATCAGTGGTTTTGAATAGGGATCACATGAAAAGTGCTTCTTCTTTTTAGATAATAATGGAGTTCCATAAGGCTTTGCTTATGATTCAATATTTTATAGCTTATTCTTCGTGATTTTTTCTATCTTTTTTGCAGAAGTGATATGGAGTCTATGGTCAACTAAATAATTTGCATATGCTCATACAAGCATTACTCTGCACTTATGTTTGTTTTTGTTATGTCATAATGATTCTTACACATTGTTAAGGATGTACTGATTTCTATTCATTTGAAAACAAATCCCTACAAAGGAGAGTAATGTGTGGGTATATGTGACATATTCATATACATGATTAAAAGCTAGGATGAGCACCATTATAAGAGACTATCTTAGAGATTCTCCTATTGTGTTATGGATTTTTAAATAATTCATACCTTGTATAGGCTTCTACATACACTCTTATCATATGGGTGTAGTGAGAAAGACACCTATATCATTTCTTTATCAATATTCTAATATTCATCTACTTCCTATGGCTAACAATTAAATTTCTAGAAAGAAACTAAAATTTGCATTTTTAGAGAGGTCTCAGTCATGAACAACCACCTTAAGACCTAGTCAAACAGTGAGTATCACAAGGGTTACTGTCCTTCAGGTGGATAAGGTGATCATGATGTCAAATATGCCAAATAACCAGTACCTAAAAAAGGTCATGATTGTACAGTCTCATGAGCGTGAAATACACCATGACAGTGACTAGTAGTAGCCCAATGCATTACATAACACTATGAATCCATACACCATAGTTAGAGGGCTTGAGACAACCTATAACAATCATTGCAATATGAATAGTGTGCACCAAACAATCCAATATAGGATACTGACTATTTTTAGAACAAAATAAGAACAATGATCTCTTAAGTTCTGGAAATGTAAACTGTATGTGAGATTGTACATACCTCCATTTTGTCATCAAGGGCTCGTCAAAGAATTAAGATATGCAACATTCTAGGTTGCATGCACAATAGGAGAGTTTATGCACATGTTTCACTGTTTTGAGGTTTGAAGTCACAGTTATAGCAGAAAGCACAGGGAAGAGTATCATTTGAATCCATCCAAAGCCTTATTTCAAGGTTCATGCAAAGATTATGCAAGGATTCATGCATACAGAAAGGGCAGCAATCAAGCTTCAAGGAGCAGTTAAAGAACAAGCAAAAAGGAAATATCAAATGGAGGTACTGTTTTTGAAGCCCTTATTTAACAAATATTATTTGGTTGTCATGCCTTGGATGTAATTTCAGTATGGTAAACATCAGTAAAGGATTAGATAAGAGAAGTTTCAAACCCTACTCATAGTAATGGAATAACAAAATCCCTTGAACAACACACGAGGATACATTGAATGTGTTTTCCAAAGAGATCTGTCATGGTATGAGGAGACTTTATCAATATTGAAAGATTGTTCAGTGTCCAATACGTTTTTGTTCTCATTAGTCTTTTTGTGTGCATTGTCATAAATGTAAGGAACAATCAAATTTTTATATTCCATTTTTTACATCTCCATTTGTAAGAAATAGGCATCAATCAACACAAAGATTCTAAGATGTAGATCCAAACAATTTAAATTTTTGACAGAGACAATCTTGTAACATTGACAGTGAAGGAAAGCAAATTGGTGACAATCATAAGCAAACATTGACAATTTTGAGAAAGTATTATAATAGCTGATATGATAGTAATCCATATAGTAGATATGTCTAAGCAAACAGTGACAAGGTTATTATGGCATAGAGAAAAGGCATAATATGAGTCCATACTAGCCACAAAGTTTTATGTTTGAAACGAGACAAAGAAACAATGACCCAATGTTAAGAGTACAAAGATGAAGACACCTTAGAACAGATCAAGAGAATTCAAAGAAGCATGATCAAAGTAATCACAGGGATGAATAAGGGAAACCATTCATGTCTTAGAGCAGTACCATAGCAGCCATGAGAGCCATTAATGATCCTATTTGAGTTTGTGCATTGAAGACACAGTCTAGCTACAGTAGTTAGAGATACAATGATAAATACTTTGCAGCCCTCAAAGATTTACACAGTAAAATAACAGGTAATGATTGTCCTAAATAAGGAAATGCAAGGTTGCAATCATGGATAGGTTTAAAAGAAAATTATGACAGCAACAAGACAATGACTGTATAATCACAATAAATCATGATACACAGGCTATAACACACAGAGGAGTCCATTGAAGGGACAATAAAGATAGGGGTAACATTCATATGAATGTTAAAAGATAGAAATCTGAGGTTTTCACTCATATTACTATCAAGAAACCTGAGAATACTACAAAAATTTACCAGCGTGAGCAATTTACCAATTTTTTGGCTTTTTTGCAGAAGTGATGAAGGCATGAACAATTTACCAGCGATTTGGAGACGTTGCCGCGGAGACTATTCCGGGTCAGGAGTATCCAATCCAAGTGAGGAAGTCGGCCAATATCTGAAGGTATCGGACCGGAAAATATATTAAAGCTCAACCTCAAGTTCTGCAGAGCTATACAGTTGAAGAGAGAAGGCAGGACGGGTTCGGTCAGATAATTATAATCAGGCTTGAGAGGAATAATAATGAAAGAATGACTATATGTATATAGATCCAATAGAAAAGGTTGCAGAAGGAAACATCCTTACCTATCAGGTGAAATCTATGCAAAAAGAAAAGTATTTAGTTGATTTAACTTTCAAGGCCCTCGAAAACCAGATTTGGAGCTGGAAAACCCTACACGAAATGCGTCCAAGTGCTGGATGGGAAATTATGGGTGGGTTTTACAGGTAAAATAGAACCGCTGCCATTCCTTGCATGAAGCCTCTGTCGTCAGGAAGCAGAGTGAAATCCTCTGATGAAGCCACTGCCATCAAGAGAGCATAGAAATGAGGTGAGTTGAGTGATAGTGGAAGAAATTAAAAGAGGGGGAAAAATAGTACTACAAAGTGTTTTCCCTATTGTCTTAATTTTAGACAATTAAATAATAAAAAGTATAAGTTAAACTTAAATATATATTTAAGACAAACGTAATGTTTTATCTTATGTCTTAAAACACCCCCTTATGTAGTAGGCATCTATTCTAGAAGTGAAAAAAGTACAATCAAAAAGTTGATCAAGTTGAAGTATATGTATCTTTTGTTCCGAAAGAGGAAGGTGTATATAAAGATAAGGAAGATATGATGAATAAGGGTGGAAAAGAGAGAGGAAAAGGAGAGTCAGTTGAGGATACTCATAATCCTCCAGATCAGCCAATGCACACCATGTCATATATGGAGACTCAAGCTCCGATTGATAATGAAAATCTCAAAGAGGTCAAGGTAGAAACTAACATAGAGGACGAAAAGGTTGAAATGATTGGCATTGTCTCTAAGGAAAGAGACACTGCTAAGGATGTAAATGAATTTCTTGAAAAAGATAAACTAATATTTGATGACCCAACACTATCCCAAGGGCCAATCAACTTGGATACTCTCTCTCCCATTCAAAAATTGAAGCTAGTATCTTTTGCATAGGCAAAGGCAAGAGAGAAGATCTTGAAATCTCAAATTGATGATAGTGAACAGTTAAATCTTTCTTCTGGTGTCCTAAAAAATATAATGCCTACATTTGTAAAGGATGCATCAGATTCTCCCTCGGGATAGCTAAAGAGCCTCATTAAGTCTGCAAGTACTCATTTTGAATATTTAGAGAATTCAGTTCAAGTCAAGGTCCGAAATGAATTCAATGATAGGAAATTCAGTGAATTGAAGAAAATGATTTCTCATGATAGAAGTTTGTTAGACACTTGTGTAAAAAGAATTCAAGATGCCTTATTTGAGGGAGGAAGTGTCTACAAGTCTTGTTTGTCATATTCTAAATTTGTTGAATACATTTAGAAGCAAATAAAGGAAAGTAAGAAGCAATTAGAAGGAATTTCTCAGTCTTTTTGATCCATTGTGTGTCTCTGTAACTAGTCAAGAAGCTCAGGTCATATCATTGCAAGAAAAAATTAAGAACTTCAGCCATGATAGGGATAAGGTTGTTGGCAAAGTTAGTACACTTCAGACTCTAATTGCTCCCAAGGTGGACACAATGCTTAGTGCTTTGAAGGAAGTTGAGGATGTCATAGCCACAAATGAACCTTAAGATCTTCAATTAGTAGACATGCAGGCATTCCTTTTTAATGGTCTCATCTCAGTCTTAGAGTGTCTCAAGAGAGGCTATGGCAACCATTTGAGCTCATTGAAAAACATTTTTTCAAATATCTTCAAGCTTATGTAAGTTAGTAAGGTTTGTGTGTACATATGCTACTTATATAGACTTTTGTGTAAATTTTTGGCTTGTGGATCCCTACCTTTGTCATTGATGTCAAAGGGGGAGTGTAGGGAAGTGAAAAATGTTATGTTAATCTTACAGGGAGTTATCGAGTTCTGGAATCTTTGAATTTTAAATTTTTGAAGTGTGTACATATGTTGCTACTTATTCGGACACTTAGCCAGTTTTCACTATGTTGCCATCAATGCCAAAGGGGGAGATTGTTGGCAAGAGACACTGCATAGGTCATCTAATATTGTTATTGATGGAAACCCAAGTTAGTGATCCCATTTGTAGTACATGATTTTCTTATTCCAGAAGTCTGAGTGAAGATTTGGTTAAGTCTGGAAAGCTAGAATAAAGTTTATGGCAGAGTTCAGTGTTTTGGTTAGCATTTATTTTCAGGTTAATACTTTGTGTTGCGAATCTAAGGGAAGTTAGTCAGATGTCTGGAACATTTTATTTCCACAATTTTGGTATCCAATGATAATTGATGTGCAAGTTAGAAGATTCAGTGTATTGGTTTTGGGTTGAACAATAAAGTATGGCTGACTTGTGTAGTTGATCATTGTGTGGATTCGATGGAGTAGTTTTGGTGATTATTTTTTTGATCGAGGATGTTTAGCCAACATTTGGTAAGCGTGTGGACAATTATTTTTGGTCTACATTAGTATTTGAGATCGGATTTTGCCAATAGGGTGTACACGTTTGGAAAATGTGTTGTTTTGATGAGTCGACTAGCAATGGATATGATTTCATGTTGTGGATATATAAGATTGATTTAATTGGTCATTTTGAGTATAGAAAATGTGTTAGCAATTGATTATGCATATTTTCACATGCGCAAGGCAGAGATCTATGCTCTGGATTTGTGACAAAATGGTGAAATAGAGCATAATGAGATAAGTGTGAAAAGTGTGATTATTGAGCTTAACTAGAACTATTATCAAGCATTTCTAGATGCTACTTTTTAGTTCATATACTTCATTAATCTATTGTAATAGATTTTTAAGTAGTGAGCCTTCTTTCTTTGAGTAGTGAGCTCTAGGCAGTGTGCCTGAATGCATGTGCATTCCCCTTTGTAATATTTTTATACTTGTGTAGAGTATATTTATATTGTGGGTTCATCACCACCATGTTTTTCCCCTTAACAGGGTTTCCATATATAAAACTCTTGATGTTATGGTGTTGTGGTTATTTGATTTATCTACTTGCATCTTTATTTTTCTCATATTCATTAAGTGGTTGAGTGAACAGTTTAATAAAGGTAAAGATTACAGAACACTAATTCACCCCCCCTCTCAATGTTCCTTGATCCCAATAGTTTAACCCAATATTTTAAATTGTGAATGTTAATTTTGCATGTCATGGGTTGATATGAAACTTCTCTAAAATTTAAATTCAAAAAGATGTAGTTTGCATATAAATACAACTCCCTCTCTAATTTCTAACTCCTATCAACACTAAGTCTTGTAATTAGCCATTCAATCATTCATAATTTAGTATGAATCTGCAATCAAGTTATCAGTCATTTGAGTATACATCTTTATTTAGGCAATCATGATCAATTATGATGTGTTCCTCCATGATGAAGCCATTCATTGATATTACCTAGAAAAGCATTATGTGAGACTTCATGCTAAGGGTTTCATATCTAAGGTTTCTTTTGTCAATTCAAGCATTTCCATCATTGTTTCATCATTTTCCCTTATAAGAAAAAGATCTCCTTTTTATCAATCATTTTTGTAGTGGAGGAGTGAACACAAACACATGATTTGACTTGAGTAAGCCCCTATATAAAAAAATATATTTCTCGCATTTTTGTGTTTGCAAATTCAAGTCTAACTGTAGAGAGTGTCATAGGTGCATAAAGAAGATTGTGACAAATAGTCTCAAATTTCAAATAGGTGAAAACAACTAGACTATGACACCCTCCAACCACATCTAAAAATTTTTGGCTATAATTTATAGAGACATCCCTAGAGGGCCTCATAATCATGAATTTGAAATTTTCTATTAGCACAAAGGCCCTTACAATTGGGTGCCCTCCAGCCATGTCTAGCAATTTTAGGCTTATCTTGCTAACCTTGTTACTACATGTAGAAAGGGGTCCTTTAAAGTATTTAAGGATCTTACTAGCCCTAGAGACCATGCTTTATGTGTTTGTAAAATAACTCCTAATAAGAATCTGAGGATCTTGCTATCCCTTGATCTCATGCCTTATGGTTTTTATATGGCTCCTAGTAAGTATCAAGGGATCTTACCTGCCCTAGATGCAATACCTTTATATTTTGCATGCTCTATGTTTACATTACCAATGTTGATCATATGCTCACTTTGTACTTGTCTTTTATCTTGATATTTTTAATTGATGAGATTCTTTGATTCTGCCTTGTCTCTTTGATGTCTTGATGACATATAGTTAAATGTATGTCATTAATTGTACCCCTTTACAATTTCACAGTTATTTTGGACCGACCTTGGTGGATATGCCTAATGTGTACCTAATTCATGTCTAGTTTTGGTAAGTTAGAGGATAGTTTCTGGTAAAATAGTGAATTCACTTTTTCACAACCTTTTTGCTATCCTAAAGTACTAGGACTAGGGTGTCTATTGCCCCTATGATAGACTAGATTTCCTTGTTCCCTATTCTAGACTATATTGCACAATTCCCCTATCCAAAAAGTTTGGCCAAATTTCTTACAAATATCAACTTTGCAAGGAACCAAAATATTCTTCTAAAATTGGCATTCCCTAAAAACTAAATTTGAAAAGGTGTAATTTGCATATAAATGCAACTCCCTCTCTGACTTCAAACTCCTATCAACTCCAAGTATTAGAATTTAGCATGCAATCAAATGTGATTGATTATATATTTGCATTTAAGGACTCCAATAGTCTATAGTTTAGTAAATTGTATACCTTTACAGTTTCATAGTCACTTTGGACTCACTTTATCTGTTTTGCATCATGTTCTTAATTCTTGTTTGATTGTTCTAAGTTTTGGGACAATTTTGAAAAAAAATCATTTATTGCTTTCTAGGAGCGATTGTGTGCTATAGGATGTTATACTTGTTTATGAGTTTCATAATCCATCATTAAGTATCTATGATTCATAACAGAGGAATTTTTTTTATGGCTTCCTATCCTCTAACTAGTAATAATGTTGAGCCTAATTTACATGTTAACTTATTCTCACCAAGGAGATTAGGAGATAAATCTTCCAATAATCCAACACACATCTTGACTAAAATACTAGACAGTCATTCCCCTCGTTCTTCTCATGACGAGGATTACCATTTAGTACAAGTGTATAATGAACAATTAATGAAGCTTACAAGGAGTTAGAAAGTCTTCAACAATTTGTGAGTTGAGAATGTTGAAGAATCAAGAAAAACTTAACTATATAACATATTTTCATTTATCAAAATGAAGTAAGCTATTACATTTCCATAAGCTATTACATTTCCCCAACTTTATAAAACCATCTAACTTCGAACTACCAAAAAAATTAACTAAAAACTAAGACTTAACTAGTAAATAATCTTATGTTAAGCCCCTTTAGTGCTAACATAGAAAAATTTATGATTAACCCCTTCAATTACAAAACTGGTTGGATGTCAGTTCCACCGATAACGAATCCATACATGGGATCTCCAAAATTCATATTGCATTAAAAAGAAAACACTACTTCTCCAATTACAAAGAATTATTATATTACAATTGTATAAAAGACAAATAATTTTCAATCTTTTCAATCTGCATAATAAACCTCTTAACAGCTCATTGGTAGCAGCTAACATTATTTCTTCTCTCCAATCGTGTAACCACCATCTAATAACAGTAATATTTGACAGAAATGGCTATGTTGAGTCCTCCAAGTCTGCACCGATTGCGTTCATTGACATTTCTTGCTGTGTTCAAGATTTATGTACGCCTCTATGTTGTGAATGTTTAGTTGAACACAAGTTATTTTCCAGAACAAAAAGATGGGCATTGAACTGCATTTGGGATGAGTTCGTTGAAAAATTTCAAATAAAAATCTTAAATTAACATGTTGTTTTAATAGCAATCTCACCAATTAATATCTAAATAAATATACCTCTTCAATCACTATCCGAATCTGTAGACTCGAAGCCTTCAATATCATTTAAAGCATCTTCAAAACCCATCAAAATTCCATCCACATCTGAATCTTCTTCACCAAATCATACTCTTCTTTCTTCCTCCTCTTCTTCTTGGCTCACAACCTTGTGAGACCAAGGCAAACTTCTCCCGTCAGCGGGCACATTTTTGGATTGAAACTTTGAGGCATCAAACATAATTGATAAAACATTAGCTGAAGCAACTCATTGACCGTATTTAATTGCCCTGCACATGCCGTGAAAAGCCAAGCAGAGACCATTTTTATAGGGGCATATTTCGAAGAAATCTAACTCAAAATTGGAATGATGGAAGATTTATCCACTATTTTTAAACTCATAATTCCTGCACCTTAGCTGATTGACACAGTGTTGGATTGATTTTCATTTTTTCTAGAAACTACAACATTTTTCTTCCTTCACAGTCGTAATGTCTTTGGTAGACCATGTTTGCATAATCACTATTGTGACCTGCAACAATGGTGTTGAGCCTGAATTACATTTTAACTTATTCTCACCCAGGAGCTTGGTAGAGAAATATTCCCATAATCCCATCTTGCCTAAAATACCTTACAATCATATCATCTTGCCTAAAATACCAGACAATCATGATTGTGTTCACATGTTTTTTTAATATATATGAAGCATTGGCTAAAATATCCATTTTTTTTCTAGTCATAACTCTTTCATCATTTATCATCTTAGAAAGCATCCATGTAATTATTTTATACATAAAAATAAGATTCACCTACTAGATTGATGAAAATATAATTACTACTTAAAATCTATACTATATCTTCACAGAATCAAATATTTAGATAAAATATATGAATTCTAATTTGTTAGATGTAAGTATAAATAGTCACAATGCAGTCTAACCTTATTTTTCAAACCAAAAAACACACTTTATTTTTTTTCTCATAAAAAACTCACTACATCTCTAAATGGACTAAGGACATAACAAGTAGACCTTTCAATTCTGATATCTGCAACCTAATCAATATAGCCAAATCCTTATATATCTATTATTTTAATTTAAATAATAGTAAATAGAATACACTAAAGTGCAACAAAGATATATTAAATCCCTCCTTGTTACATTCCCATTTTCTCTTTGTTTGGATTAGACATTTACTTTCTTAAGACTCCCCCGCTACTTCAAAAATGTTTGGTATGGTACAAAATATAACATACACGGTTTTACCAAATGTACTCATTGAAGGGACATAGCTCGTGTTCTCAATCTTATTAAGTGTCAAATGGAATGATTTAAATAGAATAATTATTCTCATAGAAATAAGAACACTGATTACCTTGGGGTCTTTTATCCTAAATCTCTACAAAATAAAATCCACGTATTTCCCTTTAGTGGATAATATTTTGTAATCTTGATCCTTCAAATGATCTTTTTTCCAAATTTTAAAATATTTTTTTATCAAAATTGTATATAATAGATATTTATAAATAGAGCAACTATTTTTAGCTGCATGCTACATGTTTAAATTCACAAAATACTCAGTAAAAATATCAAACCTGCCAGCAAAGCAGCCTAACAAAAATTTAAACCTGAGTGATGGTTTCACCAAACAAATGTTTTAACTGCTGAACTACATGGATCACCCCTTAAGTAACACAAATCTTAATTCCACCTATTAAAACCCAACATTTATAGTACACATATCCAATCAAAGTTGAAGTCCACAACTTCAAGTTAAGCAGTTTTAATAACCCAATTTAGTATTTTGGCAATGATTGACAGCTCACAAGTACTCGAACATAAAAATTACCCTGAACAAGGCTAAAACCATTTTTTTTTTAAATGATGAACCCATTTCAGCTATCACACAGAGAATACAAAAAAGTTGCTGGACATCTGCCAGCAACTCCAGTAAAGTCTTAGCATATTACACTTGTAATAGGAGTAGTGTTATACAAATGGATCTTGTATGATAATCAGCCATACAAGTTACAGGAATTTTTATTTACTTTTTCTAAGTGAGATCTGTAAGAAAACCAGCAGTTAAGTGCCAGATGAATACTTAGCCTTGTAGTCCTTCCAGAGCTGATCAACAGATTTCCCTGTGAGAGCATTAAAGTATCCAAGGTCCCATCCAGACGCCAACTTAGCGTTCATCTTGGCAACAAAGCCAGGCCTAATGCTCTCACAGTACTGCAAGAAATATGCCGTAACCTCATAGCCATGGTCCCATCTATCTCCACTTCCGGGCTTAACCCAGTGAGAAGGTGCCAACCCAGCAGTGAGCCGAACATAATCTGCAAACCCTTCGATGAGCCCACCTGGTGCATTTCCATGCCCGTCCCACTGCCACACGTGTGTCATCTCATGGTACATAACTCCTCTTATTTCTGCCTTCACGTCTTTCGTGTAGTCTGCAACATATTCTGCGCTAAAGTGGATTTCATCTCCATTCGTATACGCTATTCCGTTCATGCTTTCCACAATCAGAGAAACTGTATTCACCTTTTTCCTACTTGCAGGTGATTGCTGGCGGAAGGTTTTCCAGATAAATTTAGTGGAGGAGTTCATTATTTCCAGTGCTCCCCCCTTGCCGATCTCTTTATCAAATCGATCACCACCTGAAGTTCCTTGCGCAGAATTGGTGAATTCGAATGCAACTGCTTCAGTACTGTGCTCAATTAATAATGTGACGCCCAGCAGGACGACCATGAAACGAAACAGTGCAGCCGAGGGAGCGGCCATTTTTGCAAATTCACTAAAATTTGTAAGAGCGAAAGAAAAATTATTATCACAAGATTATATTACCGATAAGGGGTGAAGTAGAAATTATATAGGGCTGTGCTTGTGAACACAAACTTTTTCCTTAGATTGGATATACTGATGTAAATCCAAGTCAAAGCCTTTTATGGAATGGCCGTTGCAGTTCGGGCGCACTAGCCCACCGTATCAGTGGAAATATTAATCAGATTCCATTACTTTAAATCGCTATCACCAAAATTGTGGATTAATGTGCACTTTTAAAAATCTAATTTAATCGCAGAGTCTACACCCTTTTCTTCATGTTTTTGTCTGGACTCCACTTTCCACATCGCTGCATGTTATCCACTTCAGAGTTCAAATTAATCTAGAAGTATACGAATTGAAACTTTAGCTTTCCGAAATGGCACTTCAATTTTTAAACTGTTTTTAGTGGAATGCAATCATAACTTCCACCTTTAGGGTAAGAGGCAGCAGACTAATAATAAAATATTCAGTTTTTTTTAGTGCAATAACATCGTATCTTGAATTTTATTTAGTGGAGTACCATCATAACTTGCACTTCCTATCATCAAAGACATCAGGCCAGTAATAAAATTAGTAAGTGGGCTATTGCATAAGAAAAGTATAGGGGAAAGGACGGACTCATTAGTTGAGCATGTATCAATTGTTGTGAGGGTTGTTGATATCTTTTGTTCCAAAAATTGAACAAATAAAATCTATTGTTTGAAACAAAAAATATCAAATTTTGTTAGGAAATGTACCAACACTTGCTAGGAAATGTACCAAGTAAGCTGCTGTAAAAAAATCAGAGTGATTTGAAATTTCCAAGTAGGATTTTGAGAAGCGCAAAGTTAGGGTGCACAACTATTGGATCCTTTCCCCTAGTTTATTAGCCCATAGGCTATAGTCTTGTCTGATAAAGGAGTTCCGTTCCCCCAGCGAATAGTAAAATACATTTTCTTTGTTTTAGTATTAATGTCTCAATCAGCCTCAGGTCCGGAGCATTGAATTAAAAAATACGTGCGGAGACACGATTTTAAATTTCACACAGTAACATATTAAGAAAATATCAGTCTGAGTATTTAAAAGTTTTAAGTTTAGAAATCAAAACTCAGGGTTAAACCGCCTGTGTGCTGAGAAGAAATTTTAACAGATAAACTCTATTTTTTTTCCTTCAGAGGACAAAACACTATCCAGACATTAGATTAAGAGTTGCAAAAATGTTAGTCCAAACGAAATTCCAAATATATTTTGCCGATAGGCAATTCCCTGTGGGGTTGCACCCCCACCGGAATTGTCTCACGCGGTGAATTCGCCACTTCCTGTTGCCGTCGCGAATTCGCCACTTCCCGTTGCCGTCGTTTTTTTGCCGATAGGTTTTCTGTGACAGCTCGTCTAATGCGTGGCTAGGGTTTAGCATGTAATCGTGTCAGGGCCTTTCCATTCCACCTGTGCTTGACGTTAGGGTTTGTATTTCCACCCCTAGCCAGTGATCAGAGGTGCGTAGGAGTGCACGGGATCAATTTTGTTCGAATCACTGCATTGCTGTTTTCGTTTGCGCAATTCGCTTCCAACAAGAAAGGTTAGGAATCGATTTACTTTTTATTTTCTTTTTCAGGTACTCTGTTTTGTTTTGTCCAGCGAAAAATAGTGTGGTGTATTTTTAGGAATGTTGAGATCTGCTGCGAAAATATTGTTTGTTGTAGTGAAAGGCAGTTTGATTTGCTCGGGCTGGCTTTGAAGTGCATGCTATTTTTTAGCTTCTGGTGTCTTTAAGCGCCGGTACTATAGCTGGTTGCACTGTATTGTTTTCTTTAAAAAAGAAAAAAATCATTTTCAAATGAACTTATAAATTCTTGCGAATTTTGCTGTGTCACGCTCTAGGCCGACAAGTGTTTAATGATGCTAGGAGTATTTAGTTTAGATCTATGAAAGTTTTACCTCTGCGCACAGCCGACTTATGCTGCTCTACACAGGTAAATTTTATAAAGCGTTTCTTATGCGTTTTAAATCTCGGACACATTGTACTGATTGTGTAATTATTATTTGTTTTCGGGAACAATTTTGTGCATCTTGCTATGCGGATGGTACGGATTTGTGTTTGGGATCTTTATTGGAGTTTTTGGTATACACCAAAGGAATTTTTGCTTAAGTCGCGTGGATACATCTGCCTCAGTATATTCGGATGCCTAGATTATTATGCGATAGGATAGGGTCTATCGAAAGAATTTCACATTTTAAATTCTCTCTTCTTTTCATGCATTTTGTTAAATTAAGTAGGTTTTTGGACGATTTTGTCTTAAAATTTGTCATTACTCTTCGAGATCTGTTCTTATATCTGTTGTTGTCATACCGGCACATTATCTTGCTAATACCTTAGAGCCAGTGTTCTGTTTTTTGTCAAAGAACAGAGTTTTATGTATATGCCAGGAGCAAAACATAAGAAGCTTGCGAAAATTTAAAAATTCATGTGCCTACGTTTTAATTTTATGCATCCAATTTAATTTCGTAGATCTAAGCCTTAATGGCCCCTACAGCGGTTCAATTTTTTTTTTCTGAGCTCAGATAATTGTCTCAGCCATATAAGATTTATTGATGAGTAGCATGCTCCGATTCTGTAGACGCTGTGGCGAATAGCTGGGATGAGTATCACAGTTCTGTGTTGGCCAGATATATGAGAAATAGTGAACTCTATGAATAGGTGATGAAGGCCGATCTGATTATCTGTGGCCGGTCTTTTTATTTAATTAATAGATGCATTGTTTTATTTATTTTTATCTCCCTGAAGACTACTTGTCTTTTTTCCAGGTAGTTTGGAGTTGTTTCAAATCTCCAACTTATTAAATCTCTTTGAAACAATTCAATTCAATTCAGTTAACAGGAGACCAGTTGGGGAGCACAAGTGCCAGGCAATTCTAATCCTCTCTGTCAATTCTTTTCTTGCACTTCAATTTTTTCACAAACTTAATTCAAAAGATTGCCTGTAATCAAAAGATCCCCTGCTTTTTATTTTTAACCTTTTACTGCAAGCGTGAACTGCAAGATTTTAATTATGTTAACCTAAATTCATACAAACACTTAATTCAATATGTTTTCCAAACGAAAGAAATAGTTGTACGCTCATGCTTTAGATGCCAGTATAAGTAAACTAGGTTTTGTGCATAATAATTGGGTGCGCTGTAACGATTTTTTAATTCACCTTGGCCTTGTATGATTATGTGTCTGACTTTAAATATAGCTTTCCTTAGCTGTAACTTGTTTTGATTTATTTCCGCAAGGGTTTTTCACATATCCATTTTAGATTTATTTTTATTTGTGATGTTGTTTCGGTTTGAGTGATCTTATGCACAGACTAAAATTGTTTGACACAGAACCGAAGATCATTTACTCCTGTGTGCTCCTGTAGTGGTGCGTTTTGGTAGAAATTTACAGCCTAGATCATATGCGAATGTCTCACACTCCAAATTGGTGTCTCGCTTGACAGGCTAGGTGAGCACTTAAGAAACTATGTTTATTCCTCTATTTTGCATATAAGAGTTAATTTTGACTACCCAGTAGAGTAGAAAATGGCCTTCGTTGCTTTACTTTTTATGATGTTACAACATACATGTGTTTGAGTTTCAAGGGCCATGCTTTTCTGGATTTGTCATCAAGTATTTTAGCAAAGGCTACACTGAGACTTTCAAAGATATGCCTGCACGAGTAGATTGGTACCTGCAAAGGCGATGTTAACATCACTATTTCGATCGTAATAATTGAACACATTTTTTTTTGATATTTACTTGTTCATATGAATCCAAACTTGAAATTCTCATTGTCAATGACATTTTGTTTGCTCACATTAGTATTTAATACATTCTTCTTTGCCTAGGCTAATGATTACTTACTAAAATAGATACTGATGATTCCCATGCCTTCAAGGCATAAATTGAAAGTAATTCGCATATCATGCATGCCTAATAAACAGAAACACGTGTATATTAAAATAAAACAATTCCAGAAGTGGAATCTGCAAGGCATAGTCGTTTTGATGGAATTTGTCAGCAAGCCGATAAATTTAACAAATTTTGAGGACATAGCGTCAATTAGTTGCATAGCTCTGCTTATAAAATGAAAATATGAATGTAAGCTTTACTTCTGAAAAATTGTATGTCATGGTAAGAAGGGCATGGGCAATTTGCAACATCAAATTGATATCGCAAGACTTAGAAGGAGGCACAAGTGTGTGCTATGCAGAACAATACTGGAGACATGACATGAAATTAAGATCAAGCATATCAAGATTAGATATTTATCTGTATGAATTATTTCCAGGCATACCATGCTTTTCCTAGAAAGCTAGCCGCATCTCTTTTAAGTTTTAACTAGTCTTCTACATAAGTTGTATTGTGGAGGCTGTTGATAACTTGATAAGATGGTATCAACATGTTTGCAGATGGATATACACAGTTAATAAGTTCGTTTGCCTAAGAAGGCTGGCTTAGTCTGTTTATTAGCGTCATGAACTTGATGATGCCTAGTGAGTTTCTCATGTTTTTGTTGTTAACCGGGCTTATTAGATAAAGGCTACTATTCCTTATCTTTCATAATCTTAACTATTTTAGCATGTTTGATGTTGGAAGATGTAATTTTAATGTGAGTTTTTGACCTAAATGACTTCAATGTAATGCACTTCCTATACTTGGTTGGACAGTTCGAGAGTTGGTCTCGATGGTTATTAACCTGTTTCTTCATGGTAATGATATGGGTTTTGTTGATTTTGACTAAATGGATATTTTTTTATTGCATAATTTTTTTTTATTGCAAAATTCTTTTTTATTGAAAGAGGGTTGAGGGGATGGCTTGCATCTAATGTATCCAAGGCTAATCTCGAAGCATATTGTAAGAAAGGATTCTATCTGAAATGCGAAATTTAGCTGCCAGAATCTTAGGTCCTAATATGATAGAGAGCATAATGTAAAAGGAGAGCAGTTGTACTATTGACACCAATTTCGGTATGCCAAGGTCTTGAGAGAGCTTTGACCAATCCTATTTTAAAAGTTTAGTGATAATGATGTTAAGGGCTGATCCTTTGTCCACCATGGCTCCATAAGTAGCATGAGATCCTCTTGATCCAATAAGTCATGGTCTAAAGGCATATTCTTGACGTTCAAGAAGAAATTGGTATATTGAGAGGTTTGAGTCACATGTTTTAGAGGTTGATTAGGCTGAATGGGCCTAATAAAGGTGGTTTGGATGATGAGATCCACATAAACTATCATTTTGAGGTTCTCGTAAGGGTCACCTATAGGCTTGCTGATTTTGTGAAGTGCAAGACTAATATTGATTATTGAAGATGTGGGGCTTCCTATGTTTGTATTTATTTTGAATAGTGAGAATGGTATCTAACTTTAGCTTATCTTGGGTTGTTAGGAAGGTAGGTGTCATGACTATAGTTTTGGTAGAAACAACATCATTTGTGTGCTTCTTACCAGACCTTCCAGACAAGGTAGGACCAGACCTTCCTCTCCCTAGTGACCGGGTAAATGAACAGTGATAGGTAGGACCAGTAATCTCCCGTGTGAAGGCGATAAATCTGTAACTCTTGAAGGAGTTTCATGAAGGATCTACAAGCAAATTGCTTCCAACATATTTACACCAATCATTTTTTCTCTCTATTTTAGTCAAATGATGTAATAAATCAACATCCACAAAGAAATTGCCAAAATGAAAGAAAATCCCTCTGTCTATTCACAAAGGGTTAAATAGAAACCTAATCTTATCTCTAAATATGAAAGTGAAACCTAATACCTTCACAGATAATATTCTAACAACAATCCTAAGCACGTGCACACAATATGTGTGTAAAATCTCCATAGGATGGCTTCTTCACAGATAATATTCTAACAACAATCCTAAGCACGTGCACACAATATGTGTGTAAAATCTCCATAGGATGGCTTGTCTTCCATAAGGCCTCAAAATTATTCTTCAATGAGAATGTGTCTTCGTAGTGGAAATATTTCTCATCCAATATCTTCCATAGATATCTCCACTATGGGGTTAGTTTTGGAATACCAACTACCACATTCAAGATTAGAAGATTATAAATTTCATCACATTTGTCAATTCTTAAGTTTTAAGTGTGAAACTTGGATATAGATTGAACCTTATATCCAAAATTGGCTCTAAATCCTAGCTACCACATTCAAGATTAGAAGATTATAAATTTCATCACATTTGTCAATTCTTAAGTTTTAAGTGTGAAACTTGGATATAGATTGAACCTTATATCCAAAATTGGCTCTAAATCCTAGCCCCATAGTCTGAGGAGTCGAAAAATAATTATATGACTAAAATACTATTTAAAAGTCACTTAAGATCCTCTCAAAGGAAATAACATAATAATAAACATGACAATATCCTTTCATTTGTGTATCATTCTCATGTGTTTCTATATCCTTGAAAATTGTTTTACAAGACATGAGAGTAAAGTGTGTTTCTATATCCTTGAAAATTGTTTTACAAGACATGAGAGTAAAGTCATTTAATATTCGTTTCCTATGAAAAGTTACAAGTACATTTCAGAGATTTGAACAACTAACCCAATAGCAATTATAAAATGATAATTTAGATATGAAGAAACACGGATTTATGACTCGGAAGTGGCACTCAAATTAGACCCAACTTGTCCTTTTTGGAAAATTATGATATGGAAAACGAAACGTTAAGAATATATATTGTTTTAAAAGCTATACAATCATTAGAAGAAAATGATAGTCTACTTCTTTTCAGTTCAAACTTTCATGATTTTTCTAAATATTTAAATTATTAAATCTGTACTCTATCAATTTCTAATTTGATTTGTGACTTTTCATTTATGCACAGACTTTTCATTTTACAGTTATGTAAAATAGTTTCTAGAAAATTAACGAGTAAGAATAAATTGTATATAATGTAGCTATAATTTAACTTGAGACATTATATTTCCAGTCTATAATGATAGATGCGTTGTGATCCGTTTTGGATCACACTCCATGATCCATCATCAGGAACTGCATAAAGATAAAAGATGATGGATCATGGAGTGTGATCTGAAACTTTGATACCAAAAAAAGCTCAAAAAGTTGAATCTAGAAGCACAATATATCTATAATTTAACTGTAATTTTTTTTATTGAAGAATAAAATTTCAGATTAGCAATCATATATAAGATCTTGTTTCAGTGATATGCTTCATAAATCATAGTAAAAACAGTTACATATTTGTTTACATAATTCAAATTAAATAAGATATTTAATATATATAGAATATATCAAGTACAATTCCAATCTATACACATTGATGGAAAATGTTGTTGTTGCAAGTTTTACAAATGTATTAATTAGAAGGTAATAGATTCTATAGATTACAACAAAGTGAAACATATATAGAACATTTTGACATGAAAATATTTTAAAATCAAATGAAAATATAAAGTAATAGAAATTTTTGATTCACTAAGCTTATAAATCTAATAAACAATAAATAGTTCCAAATGATTTCTCTTCATAATTTTCTCATATATATATATATATATATATAATGGAAAAGATATTGAAAATCATATAAACACCAAAATATATTCTAAATAGGTCAAATTATTAAAAAATAAAACCAAAACTCAATCCACATGGAATGTATAAATGTATCCATCTCTTTGATGAAATATATATATATATATAATGGAAAAGATATTGAAAATCATATAAACACCAAAATATATTCTAAATAGGTCAAATTATTAAAAAATAAAACCAAAACTCAATCCACATGGAATGTATAAATGTATCCATCTCTTTGAATCCATCTCTTTGATGAAATCTATTGAAATTTATTGAAATTTATAGTCTATATTTTCATACTTAAATTATCTATAATGGATAACCTGTAGAAAATCATATAAACCAGACATATATTCTAAACAGGTCAAATTATTAGAAAATAAAACAAAATACTTAAAGAAACTCAAACATATAAATCTATCATCTCTAAGATGAGAGATATTCAATAAATTCAACACATTAACTTTAAACTAATAAATAGAAATAATATAACTTAGTTATAATTTAACCATAAACTTATACTTAAAATAGCAACCCATATATAGGATCATAAGATCATGTTTAGGATGTTTTTCATATATCATATATATCTATTTACTTAATTAAAATAAAATAAAATATATTATAATTTAATATATCAAATACCTTTCTAGTTCATATATGTTGGTGGAAAATGCTATAGTAGGTTTTCCAATTGTACAGATGGGAGGGTAATATACTATATTATATAAACCTGACAACTAAAATATCATCATGCAAAAATATATTGAATTCAAATGAGATAATAAAGTAATAGAAACTTTGAAGTTAAATTGATAAATCTAATAAAAACCTAACATTTTTTGTATGATTTTTCTTTTACATTTTTTCATTGGATATATACATTTTTTCATTGGATATAATGAATAACTTATAAAAAACTCATATAACCTCAATTTATATTTTAGATAGATCAGATTTTTTTGAACATATATAAAAATCCAATAGTTCAACATATATACAGATAGATCAAATTATTGTGCAGGAAAAAAACACTTCAAAAAAAAAGAATCTATCCATTTATTTTCATCCCTTTCTTAGATACCTTCATTCCTAACTTAGGTTGAAAACTAACCACTGTATTATACCCATTAAATTTGTCAGATTGAGGAAGCTTGACCCTAGTCTAGCACCTTTCTCTTAAACTATAGACAAACATCTCGTTATCACTATAACCACCTACAAAACAGATAAAATTCTCAACTCCTATAGAATGAAAATCTAAATCAGGCCACAATGCAATTGAAGAGCCCTTCTTTATAAATTTATGGCACATATCAGGAGGCATTGTTGTCATCTCCTTCCAACTCTATAATAATCTCTCTTCCTCACAAACCAATTCCCAAACAATAACGTGAGAGTTCACTATGTATGGGTGTGGGTTCAACTCAAAATATGTTACCACAAACAAGATTGATGACCCACACACAACCATTTGATAAGGACATTCGTTGATGTCATGCCTGAGAATTAATAGATTCAAATGTGGAAATGTCACTATCAATTCTTGCTTAGTTTTCATGTTCCAAATCACTAATTTCATATCCTATGAAGCACAGATGAGAAGACCTTCGACACAATAAATCCTTTAAACGTTAAAATCCTTTTCGAGTAGAGACAACTCGGTTTCAATCCACCATGACATTTCGAAGCGATGGTAAATTTATATGCAACTGGGGTTTTCTTCTTTAGGCAGACCCACAATTTTGTAGGACTCTCCGCTATCCATTATTGCGAATACACTTACATTGTCTTGTCTGACTGCAGAAATATCTTTGTAGGTGCCTGTAAGTAGATTACACAATATATACTTTTTCTGAGGCTATGTGACTTCGATTAGCATTAGGACAAATAGATTTTCAAAAATGTCTCCTCCTTTACAACAATGCATACTTGATCTCTTAGACAATTTGACTAAAGAGATCTTCTTTCTATTGGTGCATGTCAGAACACTAGCTTCAAATTTTCTAACATTCTTGCTCTACAATGAGGCGCATGTCTTCTCTTATGTGCAAATCTAAATATTGCCAACATATCTAACCCCAAGGTGTTGATGTTACCATACAAGCACCCATAGTTTGTCTCCACAACTTAGCCAAATTATGGAGTTTCTTCTTTTCTTCCAAAATGATCAATGTCTTGAAGAGCGTCATTCAAAGATCTTGCTAAGAATGCATGGTATCAACCCTTTAAACTGATCAAGGTTGAAAAGAAAATGGCAAGAGAAATATGCTAAGAAAGAACTAAATCCCAATCTCATAAACAAACAATCCTAGGAAGAGAAACACAAATAAGAATAATGATCAAATTTCAAATACAACTACAAGAAGATGCAGTTAGTTACTGTATTATGTGGGCAAAGATTGATCAGAAAAAAAATTCAAATATCAAAAAAAAAAATTTCATATTTTTTCTAGTTTTTTCTACATGTTAGTAATTGGGTATTTTGAAGGCCTTCGGTGCATTTTCAGTCCTTGAAAATTCGCCTTCAAATCTTGGAGACCTTTCCAATGAGTTAAATGGCTCGCAATTTTGAGTCCTAGGTAGAAAGTTATGTCTAGTTAAAGTTCAAACAAAATTTCACATAGTTTTTTGAAAATTTCATAGTTTTGGATTTTATTTTGTAATAAAAAAATATGACTATTGAGTTTAGATTTTCAAGGGGTTTTGGTGACCCTTGGAATCTCATCAACTATTATATGTTGGATTTTGGAATTGAATGGATTACTTTTTGGCTTGCTTCAATTTTGTGTTTACCTTGTTCGTGTAAACAAATCCACAATACTATAGGTTCTCACTCAGGTGTTGTCATCCAAATCAATAATTTGGATCAGTGGTATCAGAGAAAGTACACTCTTGTATGTCATATCACATGCAATCAACATATCAAATATTGAGGTCGGAAACAAGAAATCCTTTAGACTACCTTCCTTTGAGATGCACAAAATCGCATATGGATAAGTTGTAGACCGACAATGGCATTAAAGAGTTGGTTAAAGATGCATTAACAAAACAACGTGAAGAAATGATGGAGTAGTTCAAGCAAATGATGGAAAGTCATGGGTCATAAGGAAACCTACCATTCACATGATATACACTATCCAAGGTGCAAGTGAATTTCGATATACCTACGTTTCAAAGAAAGATTGATGCCGATGCTGTTGATGATTGGGTTTCAAAGCTGGAAAGGTATTTCTCTATCAACCAGTTCTCAGATGAAGAGAAAATAACTTTCGCTCTTCTCAAAGATGAAAAGCATGCGAAAGATTCATGGGAAGAAAAGTTAGCATCCAAGGCAGAAGAAATTGACAGTACTTTTATTTTTGATCAAAAACCCACATGGGGATAATTCATGGAGCACATAGAGGAAGAATATTTTCTTGTAGATACATATGAATAGAAATATATGTAGGGACAATTGCTTTGACAAAAAAAGGACCATACTGTTTATGAATATAATAATATGTTTCATGCTTTAGCAGCAAAGATTGGCATCAAAGATTGTGAGAAGCACTGAGTTTTGAAATATCAAAGTGGGCTCCATAGGTATATCCAAACTAAAATGGAATTCCTGAATATAGAGACTTTACCTAGTGCATATAAATTTGCTATAAAAATTGAGGAGAAATTCAAACAGAAAGGAAGGAGGGATAACTTCACAAACAACAAATGGAAGGGTGAAGGTGGCAAAACTGCATGGAAACAGACCTCCAAGGAATCTTCTCCCAATTCACCATCGAAAAAGGCATGGGGTATGAAGAATGCACAAGAGAATAGTATGTGGTGTGAATTTCATAAAAGTCCCTCTCATAACACACAAGATTGCAAAACCATAAAAGCTTAAAGATGGAGACACATGAGGATAACACAGAGCCTAAGGTGGTAGAATCTTGCATAGAAGAAAGTCATGAATAGGTCATTGAGGTTGATCCATATGCAACAATAGCTACTACAAAGATATTGCCTCGGGAGGATGAGGAAAGATGGTTCCACTCATAGATGTGGGTCAGAGGAAAAGCCCCGCACTTTATTATTTATAGTGGAAGTCAAAAGATCCTAATATCAATGGAGACTATGAAGAGATTGAATCTAAAATCAACAACACACCCGGAACCCTATTCAATGGGATGGGTAAGTCAAGGGAGAGATATTCAAGTGCACCAACAGTGCCACCTTTCATACTCTATAAAGCCTTTCAAAGATGAGGTAATTTGTGATGTAGCTCCTCTAGATGTTTGTGATGTTCTACTAGGACAACCATATATATACCAATGCCATGGTGTTTATGAGTCCAGACCTCATAGCGTGACAATCCGATTAGGTGAGCAGAAATACTGAATACCAGAGGTAAGCCTTGCATACTCTGCATCTTTGATTAGTGCTAACTAATGTAGGAGATTGGTTTCCAAAATGAGAACATTCATATTATCGATGATTCCTTCTGAAGAAAAAGGAAACTAGTATATAATTCTCATGCCCTCACAAACACCACAACACTGCAAAAAAGATCAATAGATCATATTTTGATAAAATATGAGAATTTATTTAAGTTACCAACTAGGGTACCTACACACTGCCAAGTGAGACATACTATTGATTTGATACTAGGAACTCCATTGCCTAATGAACCGGTCTACTGTAGATCAGAATTAGAAATTAATAAAATTAAGAGGCAAATACAAGAATTGATTGAGAAGGGACATATTCGTCCAAGCGCATAACCCTGTGGCAGTCTCATTGTTCTAGAAAAGAAAATGAATGGAACTTGGAGACTTTGTATTGACTATAGGACCTTGAACAAAATTTTAGTCAAAAGTAGGTATCCACTTCACTAGATAGATGACATTTTGGACTAGCTTAGAGGGGCTCAATTCTTCACAAAAATTGATTTGAAGTCGGGATACCATCAAGTACCAATTGACTTAGCTAATGTGTGGAAGAAAACTTTCAAATCTAAAGAGGGATTGTTTGAATGGCTAGTGAGGCCTTTCGGTCTAACAAATGCCCAAACAACATTCATGAGAATGATGAATTATGTAGTCAGATCGTTCACTGATACCTTTGTGGTGGCATATCTAGATGACATACTCATCTTCAACAAAACTTGGGAGGAACATTTGCAACATGTGGAAAAATTTCTCTCAACTTTACAAGATCATGGGCTTTATGCAAACAAAGAAAAGTGCTCCTTTGGTATGCAGAGTATTAGATACTTAGGGTATTTTATTGATAGTGAGGGTGTCCATGTTGATCCTGAGAAGATACAAGTGATTAAGGACTGGCCATCTCCTAGAAATCTCATAGAGTTACAAAGTTTCCTCAGGTTGGCAAACTTTTATCGCAGATTTGTGTTGGGGTTTTCCCATTTGCCTTGGCCTTTAAATCAATCATTGTGGGGGGGGGGACACAAGAAAAGTTCAAATGGATAGATGCTCAACAACAAGCATTCGAGGAGTTAAAACAAAGGTTATTTTCTGCACCAATTTTATCTCTTCCTAGCCTGCAACAATCATTTAAAATACAAACCGATGCATCAGAATATGCCCTAGGAGAAGTCCTCATGCAACATGGTCACCCATTTGCATATCATAGTGAGACTTTTTCTGATACAGTGCATCGGTATGCCACTTACGACAGGGAACTGTATGCTATCGTTTAATCTGTAAGTAGTGAAAATATTATATTTTGAGTAAGGATATTGTCATCCACATAGACCACAAACCTCTTCAATTTTTGCAAACACAAGGGAAGTTGCAAAATGATCGACATCAACAATGGTCAACCTATCTTCAACAATTTCATCTCAATATTCACCACAAGAAGGGAAGCACTAACAAAGTAGCAGACTGTTTGAGCAGGCCTTCGATTGCAACTATAAGTATGGCATTGGACTCATGTGGTCATCAAACTGAAGCCTGGGATTGGTTGTATGAGAATGATGTTGAGTTCGCATATTTTTATAATCAATTGGTGAAGGGGAATCAAGTGAATGAATTCTATTTGCAGGATTGAATGCTTTGTCACCTTGGCCAAATTTGTGTGCCTGATGTAGAACGCAAAAACCTGATATGGGAAGCTCACTATAGTAAGGTTGCTAGTCATTTTGGCATAGGTAAGACTATTGCTATACTTGAGAGGTATTTTTATTGGCCAAAGTTGAGAAATGATGTTATTTAATATATTCAAGCTTGTACCACATGTGCTATTGCTAAGCCTGCCAATCGTAAACTTAGACTATATTCACCACTTAGAGTTCCTGAAAAACCTTGGCATTTAGTTTCTATGGAATTTATGTCTGGCTTTCCTACCACCAAAAGAGGCCATAATCTTGTATATGTTGTGGTAGATAGGTTCTCAAAAATGGCAGTAATAGTGGCTTGTAAAAAGATAATTTATGCAGAGGACACTGCAAATCTTTTCTTTGATCACATTTGGGTTCATTTTTGTCTACCAAATACCATTATTTCAGATAGGGACAACAGGTTTCTTAATAAGTTCTGGTCTACATTATAGAAGAAGATGGACACAAAGTTAACAAAGTCTACTGCTTTCCATCCTCAAACAGATCACCAAACAGAGGTAGTGAATCGGATGATCTTTCACATCCTATGCATGTATCACTCAAAACATCCCCACACATGGTATGAACATCTTCCATATGTTTAGCATAGCTACAACAGGGCAATTCACAGTTTGACCGGTCACAACCCATTTGAGGTGTGTCTTGGTTATCAACCACATGCACCCATGGATATTTCCATATCACTTATTCAACCTGATCTCATTCCACATGTTGGTAAGGAGGAAGATAAGGCAGTACAGCTCATTGATAGAATTCATAATCTGCAACAACAAGTTCATGAAATCTTGGAGCATACCAATAAGAAATATAAGGAGAGACATGATGAGCATCATACTCCTCATAACTTTCAAGTCGGGGACAAGGTGTGGCTGCATATCCAGAAGGAATGATTGCAAGGTGCCAATAGGAATATTTTTCCCCTACGTTATGGGCCATACATAATTATCAAGTGAGTTGGTGATAATGCTTTTGAGCTCAAATTACCCCCATTTTTGGGTCTTCATCCAGTTTTCAATGTGGAACTCTTGAAGACATATTGCCCTCCACTATTAGATGTTGCAGATGTGGTAGAAAAAAATTCCATTATAGAATTGAATCCAGATGCAGCTTCTCCATTCCAATGTGATCATATTGTAGACACCATGGTGAAAACACTCAAACAACAACAGATTTATCTGTACAAAGTGGTTCGAGCAAGGCAGATGCTCAACAAGGAAAGTGGTTTACTTGAGAGAAACTTCAGCTCTATTTTCCTCATCTCATTTAGAGTGTTGATGCAATGGGGTCCATTTCTTTTCAAGGGGGAAGTAATGATAAGAAACAAATTTGAAATATTGAAAAAAATATTTTCATATTTTTTCTAGTTTTTTCTACAAGTTAGTAATTGGGTATTTTGAAGGCCTTTGGTGCATTTTCACCCCTTGAAACTTTGTCTTTTCCTTTAGAATGTTGCCATGTTCTCTTAGGACTTCGCCTTCAACTCTTGGAGACCTTTCCAACAAGTTAAACAACTCATAATTTCGAGTCCTGGGTAGAAAGTTATGTCTAGTTAAAGTTAGGACAAAATTTCATATAGTTTTTTGAAAATTTCATAGTTTTGGATTTTATTATGTTATAAACAAATATGATTGTTGAGTTTCGATTATCAAGGGGTTTTGGTGACCCTTGGAATCTCATGAACTATTATATGTTGGATTTTTTAATTAAATGGATTACTTTTTGGCTTTCTTCAATTCTGTGTTTACCTTGTTCGTGTAAACAAATCCACAATACTGCAGGTTCTCACTCAGGTGTTGTCATCCATATCCATAATTCAGATCAAAGAGTGAAAATAGAACTGTTTGGATATGTTTTATAGTCTAGAATAGCAGTTGACAACTGCAAAAAAACTACAGAATTGCCATGCATATTGTGTGAAAGACCTATTTTCAAGGAAATGGATGTCTTAGACGATAAGAAAAATTAGGGAAACAATTACACAATACGCAAAGACTACTATTGTTAGACTGTTGATAATTTTTTTTTACCTATTTTCAAGGGAGATGGTATGATGATGATGTAGAGATAGTTAGACATTAGAGAAAGGTTGTTAACAGATTTTCAAGCTATTTTTTAGGGGTGAGACAATTTTTACAGGAAGATGTGGATTGGTAAGTCCACTTAAAATAAAACCTATTGGCTAATTAGACAACAAAACATTTTTTATTTAAGGTTAATTAATTAGATTAAAAAAATTAGTATAAGTGGTGAATTTTCATTCTAAGTAAGCATAAAAATGTTCATGATAGATATTAAAATGCATAAACTGTAAAATATAAATATTGACATTATTTTTAAAAATATAAATATGATTAATAGTTAATTTATTATGATTTTTTTTAGATATGGAAGGTTCAAGTAGTTAAATAAAAAAATTAGGTGAAGATGCAACTAAGAAGCATGTTATAAAGAAATATTGAGGTATTTTATTCTTAAAATTTATGATGTAGTTTTCAAAGTAGTTTTTTTTATAGATATCACAACTATTAAAATAAATGAATTAGGTGACTTGCAGTTTAGAAGTATGCCTACTTAAATTTTTGTAATATACTATGCAAAGGCAGATGCTAACATCTATTCCTCTAAACAAGTCTAAAAGGTTAAGGGGGTATATTTCTCACGAAAGATAAAAAATCAAATATATCTAGATGACTTATAACAGTAAAATGAATCTAAAGAAGAATCTAACATCTCTTCTTCAAGGAAGAGATAAAATTTTAGAGATAGAATTATTGAATTCAAAGAAAGATGAAGACATAAGAATAATATGATAGATAATTACAAAATGTATGTCTAATATTTTCATTGTAATGAGTTTGGGTATTATGAACTAAAATATTACAATAAACAAGTTGAAATGGAAAAAATGAATGTTTAAAGTATTATTGAAATTACACAATGTTTACTCATTTTCAATTTCAATAAAAATGAAAGTGAAATAGTGTATGTTACATTGATTGAAATTTTCCTTCTTGTATATCATCTAAGAATAATTTTCTCATCAATTTAGATGAAAATAACAACAACACAATGAAATTGATAGATGATCAGTCTCATACAACCAAAGGCATAGATTCTATTCTAGTTATAGCTAAAAATTGTGAGGTAAAATAGATCAATCAAGCACTAATAGTTCTAGCACTTAGAAAGAACTTATTTATTAAATAAATGATTTAAAAATTTTATCAAGTAGATGACTGCATAATTAGATATAAATTAAAAAGAAATTGTTGTTGAAAGAATATAAATGATAGGCGATAGGATGTTTCCTACCTTTTTAACTCACATAACTAAACATTAAAAACTACTAAACTTAACTAAAGTAAAATTGTAACAAATACATGAGCATCTTAGTTCTAGTGATTTACTTTTACTAAACAAGATTAGTATGGTTAAAGGAATATCTTTCGTTGAAGATACAAAAGAAGTGTTTGAAGAGAATATTATTGACAAATCATATAGAGATAGATTTTTGATTGGTACATTGAAAGAGTTAGAAAATATCTTGATACAATTTATATGGATGTGAATTTGTGTGGCCTCAGAAACATTTTTTTTGGAAAAGTCAATGTATTTTTTAATCTTTGTTAATGATTACTCAATAAAAATGAGGTATATTTCTTAGCTACAAATTCAATATTATTTAAACAATTTGTAGAATTTAATATGATTTCTATAAAATAGAGTAATAGTTATATTAAGTTAATCATGTTAGATAATAAATCTGAATGTAAATCAAATAAATATTTAGATTATTACAAAACTCATGGAATCAAGAGAGTATACTACTCCCTACACTCCACAACAAAATAAAGTTCCTAAAATGAAGAATATGACCATTGTCAACATGACAAGACTATGATCTAATAAAAAATTATATGCAATTGTAAATAATATTTTTGTCTAAAAAATCGTTCAATTTTTAGATTTCTACAAAAATAACAGAATCAATAGAGCTTACTACTTCCTACACTCCACAACAGAATGGATTTGCTAAAATGAAGAAGATGACCATTGTCAACATGAAAAGAGTATTGATGAAATCAAAACAATGGATGTTTTTTTAGATAGAATTATTATATACAATTGTAAATACTCAACCTACACAAGAATATAAAGAAATTTATCTAGAATAATAATGATTTGAAATTGAGTCAAAATTGTGTCTTTGAGGGCATTTTGTTATGTTACTTATGTATGCATGCCAAAAGAAAAAGTTTTATGTTTGACCATAAAGTATTTAAAAGTATTTGTATTAGCTATTAGTTGAAATATAAAAAGATCCATGCTTTATTATCTATGAAGTATGAAACAAGTGATATGTATAGACGTGGTATTTAAAAAAAATATATAATACAGTTAAAAAAAGCTAAAGGAAAACCATTAGTAAATCCAATTAAAATCACAACCAAAGATGTGGTTGGCACAATAAGGCTCATTAATGTGGTTGTAATGTCCCATTTTTTGACCACTTAGTTTTTGTTTCCAAACTGATAGATCAAGGTATCAACCAGGGCACATAACCAATAAACGTTCTGGATTTATTATGTCTTAATTACATTTTGTACAATATCTTGGTAGTAAGCTTCCATTGTGCCTGCAAACTCCTACATGAAAGGGAATATTCAATGCCCTTGACTTGCATAGGAGTTCCATATTGCATGATGTTCTTCATCTTCATCTGAGAAATTGCTATCGGCAGTACAAAATGGACCTTTTTGAGGTCCAACTGCTAGTTTATATTTTTTCTTTATTCCGCGATGGAGTGTTCGCAAAGTTGTCCTAATCTGTAGGGCTTTGTCGAATCTAAAAATCGTTTCTATTTTTAGACGCCCATTAAAAAATAATAAAATAATGGAAAAGGAAGGAAAGGTATATTTGTCCAATGCCCATAGAAGAAATGGACAATAACCATATTAAATATTAAATAAGGCCGCAATTTTTATAATATATTTTTTTTATTACTTCGAAATAATTTTGATTTCAAAAATTATATTATGAATCTAATCATAATTGCATTTTAGAAAAATGTTTATATTTTCAAAATAAATTTTTTTGACTTTATATTAAAACATTATTTTTATTCATTTGAGAATTATTTTAATCTACTTTGGAATTTTTTAAAAATATTTAAGATTTTTATTATAAATGTTTTGTTTCAAAAAAGAGTTAGCTTAGGTAAATAAAATATTTTTTAAGTTAACAAATTATATTTTTTAATTGAATGAAATAATTTCTGAGTAAAACATATAAATAAATTAAAAATATTCTTCAAACGTTAGAATGTAAAACAAAATAAATTCTTCATCATGTATTAGAAGATCTTTCTTTTCCCGAGGTTGCTTCAGCCTTTTGGGTGAATATTCTAAATACAAAATTCATAATCTTAAAAGGCTCGAGATGGTACCTCGGATATGGACAGAAAATTCAATTTTGGGAAGATTGGTGGGTGGGTGAGGGATCTTTGAATGGTAGTTAGTGGGCTATTCAGTTCAAAGGTTTGTGTGTGGAATAGTTTGGCCTTTGGGTTGCAGATTATATTTGGGAAGGTCAGTATCTAGATCTTACTAGACTTGGTCCTTTGTTAAAACTTCTTCAGAGCTAGCTCTCTTTGATCCATATCCCTATCTCCCCTACTAAGGATTCTTTGGTTTGGGGTGGATCTTCCTCTGGAGGTTTTTTCAGTTTCCTAAGATTTTTCCTTGCAGTCGAGATCCTTTGCTCCTACTCCTTTCTGGTCCTTCATCTGGAATAGTTTGTTGGTTCCTAAGATTAATATCTTTTTCTAGCTTTTCATGCAGAATAAGGTGCTTTCTATTGATAATTTGTGCAAGAGAGGGATGTCAATTTCAAATAGATGCTTTCTTTGTAAGAAGGATGTTGAATATGTTTCTCATTTATTAATTCATTGTTCCTTTTCTTAGGGCGTTTGAGCCTATTTTCTTGACCTTTGTGGGATTATGTGGTGCTTTCCTCTCAGCCTTTTTGACTGCAGGGCCCAATGGATTTTCCCTTCTAATAATCCCTTCCTTGAGGTTTTATGGATTTTCATGCTTGTTCATATTGCCTAGGGTACCTAGAAGGAAAGAACCAATCACATCCTTAGGGCTAAAGAGTCCTCTTCTTTTAATGTGGCTTGTCATATTCAAAACTCCATTATGGAGAATTTTGTTTCCTTTTGTCCTTCTCACTAGCTCAACCCTTCTATTTCTGCTCCTGCTCTAGATTGGAACATTATAAAGAGATGGAATATCAATTGGGACATTTCTAAACCTACTGTAAAGTTAAAGAAAACTAGACCTAACACTGCCTGGGTTACACCTCCCAAAGGATGGATAAAAATTAATGTTGATGGGATGGCTAAGGTGAATCTTGTGCTGACAGGTTGTGGGGGAGTTGCATGTGATCAAAATGGTAGGCTTGTCTCTGTAGTGGCACTCCCATTGGGTACTAAAAAAAACCACTTTTTTGAGGCAAATGCAGCCTGCATTGGGCTTCAACTCATTATCCATGGAGGGCATGAAAATGACATGGCTTGAAAGTGATACACTTAATATTATCAATTGCCTGATTGAAAAGATGCCTCCCAGTTGGACTATCAAGCACTTAATTCAGGATTACTTTGTAATGATTTCCAAATTGGAAGATATATGTATAACCCATGTTTTTCAGGAAGGCATTATGCCTACAGATTACGTTGCCAATTTAGGAGTGGGTTATGATACAATTAAGTGGTGGATGTCAAGGGAAATATTGCCAATACCCTTGTGTGAACTGACACGAAGAGATGTAGAAAATCTTGCTCACTCCCAATGGGTGAATATTAATGATGATTCCCTACCAAATGAGAAAAGTCATTTTTTTGTAATAAGTGGAATCGAAACAAAGATTGGGCTTCCAGAGTATTCTTAGCTGCCTAGTTTTGTGTAGTCTAGTTCGTGTTAGATATTAGATTTGTTGAAATGTGTTGTTGTCATTTTTATTAAGGGAAAATAAACGATAACATATTAGATTTGTTGGAATGTGTTGTTAGAATGTGTTTTTGTCATTGATGTTAACATATTCTTGTGTTATTGCAGAGAATTGGTGTGTTGCAGAGAGTTGAGTTAGTTTGGTTGCATATGTGTTAATGTAGATTAATGGGTTTCAAGATACTTATCTCTAGTTGATTCAGTATGAGTTTCAATGTTCTGAAAGGTGATTTGGTCAAGTTATGTGATCCAGTGTGATGGTTGGTTTTTCTATTGGTTTGATAGTGCGGAGTTGTGATTTCTGGATTGTATTGCTTTGAAATTGATTCATCATGTTGTTCAGATTTTGGAGAGTATTTCAGACATTCATGTGTATCCTCAGCTCAAATGGTTCATGATTTGGAACTTCACAAACATATCTTTCTATTTTTTGCTGGTGTTCTTGAGCTTCGGTGATAAAATAATGATGATTCTAGTTATCTAAGTTGTTGCGGTTATTGCGGTGAAATTCATGTTTCTTATTGATGTTCTCTAATCATGTTCTATGCATTTTGGTGGTTTGCATTGATCATGGTAGGTGCTATTGAATATTTTATTGGTTCGATGATATACTTCATGTTATACGATTTTTGGTCGACTCAATGGTTGTTGCATGTTGCGGATGATCTTGGTGAATTATTTGGTGGTACTCTGTGTCTGAGGACTTGATTTAGGTCCATGCTATGTCCTTCCTAACATTGTATTGGTCCGCATGTGGATTTATGTATCATGTGGTATAATTTTTAATTAGGTCTTATGTGTTGAGTCGACCTTGAGGTTAAGGTTGATGATTTATATAAATAAGTGTTGTAATCATGTAAGATGTTTGTTTGTAGTTGTATGTATGATGTGTGAGAGTATTATATGTGTGAATAAGTGAATTTATCCTTTGGTGGTGGAGAAGAGTAGAGAAGTGTTGTTGTGTAGACAGTGTGCTTAGCCGAAATCATAATTAGGCATTTGGAGATGCTATTCCTTCAGTTAATGTAATCCAAATTGTTGTCTAATCTTTTTAAGGTAGTGAGCCTTCTCAAGGTTGGAACCCTTTGTTTTTTTTCAAGAAGTGTGCTATAGATAGTGTGCCTAAATGCATGTGCATTCGCCGTTATAATATTTACACATACTATTGCAGAGTATCATAATATTGTGGGTAGGTTTCCACCATGTTCTATGTGTGTTGTTGATGTGGTGTTTATTTTTATTATTTTTATTCCTGATCAAATCTAAATTTGAGATTAATTTGTTTGAGTTTGGTGAAAATTGATTCCCCCCCCTCAAAGTTTCCCTGCATTGTTGCTACCAACAATTGGTATAAGAGCTAGATCCTCTGGAAGGAGCTTGACCGCTTGAGGAGATCCAAGATGGTAGTTGTTGTTTTCAAGAAGGAGAGTTCAAGATTTGATGGAACTAATTACTCTATATAGAAGAACCAAATGGAAGTTCACTTGAATTGTCTTGGAAATGATTATTGGAAGATCACAAAGAATGCATATAATGTTCTTCCAAATGGTTCCACTACTATAGCTGAGATCAAAGATGTTGAACATAATATAATAGCTAAAGAACCATTGTTGAGTGCCCTAATTGATGCAAAGATTACTAATGTGGTGAGATTAAGACTGCAAAAGATATTTGGGAGAAGGTAGAAACCTTGTTTGAAGGACATAAACATGTGAAAGTTGCTAAATTGTACAGTTTGAAAGGAAAGTATTAGATGCTGAAAATGAGAGGAGATGAGAATATTTCATCCTTTATAGCTAAAGTGAATGATCTTGTGTTGAACATTAGATGTGTCAGTGGAGTCCTTAAAGAAGATGAGATTGTGGCTAAAGTGTTGAGATCTTTGCCTCCTGCTTATTAACACAAAGTTGTTATTATTGATGAGATCCAAATCGTGGCAACTGTGCCAAGAGATATGTTGGTTGGTAAGCTTCTTGCTTTTGAATTGAGTGAACTTGGCCATCTAATTCTTAAGTTTTGTTGTAATTTCATCTTAGAGTTAGTTTATTGTTAGGTTTAAATTATGGTAAGATTAGGTTTAAGGTCAAGGTTAGGATACAATTAGGGTTATTATTCTAGGATAATGCTTGGGCTAAGGGTTGAAGCTTAATTAGAATTAGTGTTAGGGTTACTGCTATGATTATATTACAATTAGGGGTTGTATAACAATTAAATTAGGGTTATATGTAGTAACCCACCATAAATCACTCAACAAAATTGAGTATTCTTTTCTTTTCTTTGTGTGTTTAATTTAATCATTATGTTTTATTCAATTGCATACTCTGGGCATCCATCCATTTGGATTAGGCATTCATCCATCTGGGATGAGAATCTAACCATACGGGTTAGGCATTTGTCCATACGGGACATAAGATTTCATCTATCCAATATTGGATAGGTATCTACCCATACGGGGTAAGCATCTTACCCCTACGGGGTAGGCATATATCCAATCGGGATAGGAGGTGCTCTGGCAAGAGACTTAGACTCATCCGGACCATTCGGGTCCTGAGCCACTCACTAAGTACTACACTCTTCTAACAAAAGTGTACCGAGGTCACCGTCCTCAGGAGTAATTAAATAACATAATACAAGATTGAATTCCACCTCAGAATTTGGCTTAAAGCCTCAGCAAGTCAAGCAAATCCATACGAGATTCCTTCCGAGTATGCATTGATTTACTTTTTCCAATTTAATTATCTTTATATTTCAAAATAGGATTCTTACTCAATCCTTCCTTTACCAAGCCAAGACCCCACCCACGAACGCTTGATTACGAGGGACAACTCCGTCCCAAGACTGTGTACATACCCGCTTCGGCATGGGATCAAGGCGTAAAGTATATAGTTCTATTTTATATTCTATGGTTTGATGTAAACTCATTTGTGGGTACACAACCCTTTCTAGGGTCAATGTCCTAGACAGTTTCTCTACGGTTGCTACCCACGATGGTAGTGCTTAAGAAAAGGCTCAAGAAGGCCTATTGCTTGTGGCCTACAATAACTAGATCAACAATATCTCTTCAAAAATTAATTCCATAAAAGCATTTTTACTTAACCAATCTAAAAGGGGGTTTACTATGGTTTATCTCAATGGATGTGAAATCATTTAAAAGCTATCTTATTAGATTATTGATCCAAGGGGGATTACCCGCCCCTTGGATTTTAACTTCCAAGTGTCCCTTATTACTCCCCAACGATTTATAGGGACGATGCCACATATGTCATTGATGTAGCTTTATTAGGTGTTAAGTGCAGTAGTTCAACACGATGGCATTACCCGTAAGCATGACCGAGAGGCACTGTATATACCTAATGCTACTTGGTTTTGGTTTTCCAACTTCCTTTATTTAGTTTTCTAACTACAAAAACATCATGCTTGAAAACAATTACTAATTGAACGGGTAAAATTTAAACATTGCAAAGCTCGATTAATTGAAATAACTACTTGAAGAATTACATGGAATAAAAGAAAAACCATATTTAACATTATTTATTATTCAAAACCTTGGAGTATAACTTTGCATAATAATAACAATTAGGAAACTTGCATAATAATAATTAAACGTGAAACTTGCATGGAGATGGAAACGCCAATAAATGTAATCAATGGGAAGCAATTTGCATGAGGCGGAGATAGTGTAGGTTACATGCAAGAATATCGCTTATAAACCACTAATCCCACAATAGAATTTAGCTTCAAATCATTTAATATGACTTAATTGCTAGTGGAAAAAAAGATCTAATTATTAAATTTGGTAAAATTAATTACAATTTATAAATTGCTTAAGAAAATTTATCTAAGTTTAAAATTTTAATAAACGAAAATTATATATATATAAAAAGGAATTTAATTAACTTATATAAAAAAAATTTCTAACAATTAACATTGTCATACCTTAAGATTTGGTTGGCATTTAAAAAGGGCAAGTGGGAGGGGGACCCGACGGGTCCCCTCCACTACCCTGCGGCCACTGCCGCAGCAATGACCACAGACAAGTAGAGGGTACCATAACGGTACCACTCCTCCTGTGGCCCAATACTCCATGCAGAGTGCTGGGTACCATGGACCCAACAATAAGGATTTGTACATTGCATAAAAGAAATTTATAATTATTATGGAATTTTACATTGCATAAAAGAAATTTATAATTACTATATATATATATATATATATATATATATATGATTTCCTATTTTAATTTATTTAAATAGGAGAGTAGAGTTTAACCAACATACAAAAATGAAAGCAATAAGGATTCATATATAGGAGCAATTAACACAGAGAGTTATTCACAGAGGGACTTATTCCTTGGTTTTCAACTATTATTTTCTAGAGAGGAGTAGATAACCAGACTCAAAACAAATGAGAATATCATAGAGAATTATTCACAGTGAATTCTATCCCTCTCTTTCAACAAATTTTCACAAAGAAAATATATAACCAGATAATGGAATCAAACGACAATATCACAGAGGATTATTCACAGCGAATTCTATCCCTCCTTTTCAACAAATTTTTACAAAGAAAATATATAACCAGATAATAGAAAATATGTATAGAATCAAATGAGAATAACATAGAGAAATATTCACAGCGAGATCTATGAGATTCAAATTTCTATTCGATAAACTAGAGAGATGAGTTAGAGGGAGGATCTAATCTAGTTTTCAGCAAGAAATTGAAACAATTTGATTTAGTTCTCATCGAGGAAATTGAAAAAAATTGATCTAATCTAATTCACAGCAAGATTAAGATGCATGATTCAAAATAAAATAAAACTAAATTAAAAGAACCTGGATGGTTGAAATTGATGTAGAATCCCCTATGAATCCTTCAATTAGCCTCCCTTGATCCTTCAAACTTGAAAGAAATCCTCCAAAGCAATCTTAGATATCTTCAAAAATGAAATATGACTACCAAAAAAATTACTTGAGAGAAGAATTTCTTTTATGGAATAACCAACTCTCATTTTTGAAAACTTGCATATTATTTATAAGAAAAATCCCTCTATTTCACTATCTAGAAATTTTAATTATAAAAAGAGATTCTCTCCCAATTTTTAACTTCATGCAATTGATTAAACTTACTGGGTGGAGTTACATGCAAGGTGGTGGAGAATCCTCTAGAAGCTTCTTATTCTTCCTACAACATGTGCCATAATTGGATGAGGAAAACTAAATAAACAATTAAGAAAAATGTATACTTTCCATGTGTGTGTGTGAGTTTTATTATTTATCCTTTTATAATATTCATTCAATCATTTAAATAGCTTATCCAAAAATATATAATAGAGTTTGTATTTTAAATCCAAAAGTGATAAAGAAGGGTTGTGACATCCTCCCCCCCTTAAATTGTGCATCGTCTCGATGCACTTATTGAATGCATCCAAAAGAGTCTATAGTTGATGATTAAAAAAAAAAAGGAAACAACTACTATATCTCCTTAGTATCTTCCCATGTGGCATTCTTTTCACCATACTGGTCCCATTGTACTTTGCACTGATCAACCTCTCTGTTGCGCAATTGGCATTGACGCCTCTCCAAGATTCTGAATGGCTCTATCATTATTCTTCCCATTTCCTGGACCTATAAGGCATCCCAATTCAAAATGTGTTTCTCATTAGGTACATACTTTTTAAGAAGAGATACATGGAAGACATCATGGATTCGGCTCAACTGGGGAGGTAAGGCCAACCGGTATGCAATTGGGTTAATCCTTCCCAATATTTCAAAGGGTCCAACATATTAAGGTGCAAGCTTAGTCTTTTTACCAAACCTTATGGAACTCTTGTGTGGCCTAACCCTTAGGAAGACTTTCTCTCCCACCTCAAGCTCCCTTGGTGTTCTGTTTTTGTCTGCATAACTTTTTTGCCTATCTGAGGCTTCCTTCAATCTTTGCCTAATTTCCTTAGTTTTCCTCTCCATCTCTTTCAACATTTCTGGTCCAATAATTACTCTATCTTCAAGACTATCCCAACTCAAAGGTGTTCGACATGGTCTACCATACAATGCTTCGAAGGGTGCCATTCCCAAAGATGTTTGATATGTATTATTGTAAGAAAACTCTACCAAAGGTAGGTACTCTTCCCATTTCCTCTGTTGGTCCATGCAATACATGCGAAGTAGGTCTTCCATAATCTGATTTGTCATTTTTGTCTGACCGTCGGTCTCAGGATGGTATGTAGTGCTAAAATTTAGTTGAGTTCCTAGAGCCGATTGAAGAGTGGTCCAAAACCTTGAAGTGAATCTAGCATCTCTATCTGATATGATTTTCTCTGGTATTCCATGCAACCTAAATATTTCCTTAACAAAGCGCCTAGCCAAGGTAGGTGCATCATCCGTCAGATTCCCTAGTATAAAGTGTGCCACCTTAGTGAGTTTGTCAATTACCACCATTATTGCATCATGCCTAGAAGGTGAAATGGGTAACCCTTGTACAAAATCCATTCTAATAACTTGCCACTTGTGTTGAGGTACATCATGTAATTGTAACAATCTAGCTGGATGTCTATGTTCTGCCTTTACTCTTTGACACTCCAAACATTTAGCCACATACTTTACTTTGTCATTCTTCATCCCTTGCCAAAAGTATAACTTCTTTAGGTTTGCATAAAGTTTGTTAACTCCTGGGTGCCTTGAATAAGGGGCATTGTGAGCCTCCGACAAGACTACTTCCCTTAAGTTTACTGAATTAGGAATATAGATTCTATTATTGTATCTGAGCAACCCATCCTCATCCAATATATACCCTTCAACCTTAGGATCGGTGGGATCGTGCTCTAAAGTTGATTTGACTTGCTCATACCATGGGTCGTGACCCTGCTCATCCATTACTTGCCTTTTGAAAGAAGTTTTGAATGTTGCTATAGTCATCAAGTGTCTCCTCCTACTTAAGGCATCTGCCACCCTATTTTCCTTCCCCTTAATATATTTAATTTCAAAATCATATTCACTTAGAAACTCTAACCACCTTCTTTGTCTAGCATTTAAGTGGGGTTGGGTAAAGATGTACTTTAGTCCTTGGTTATCTGACTTTAACTCAAAGGGCTTCCCTAGCAAGAAGTGTCTCCATTTCTGTAGGGCATGTACAATCGCTGCTAACTGTAAGTCATGGGGTGCATAATTAACCTCATGAGTCTTTAGATTTCTGGATTCGTAAGCTACTACCCCTTCATCTTGGACAAGCACTCCTCCTAAACCTTCAATAGAAGCATCAGTTATGACTGTGAAGTGTCCATTTGGATTTGGTACTTTTAGAATGGGTGCTGAAGTTAGTTTTCCCTTCAAGATTTGGAATGCCTTATCACTTTGTTCTGTCCACACAAACCTTTTACCCTTCCTTTGTAATGAGGTGATGGGGTTTTCTATCTTAAAAAATCCTTCCACAAACCTCCTATAGTAACTTGCTAACGCCATAAAGCTTCTTACTTCTGAAGCATTTTTAGGGATTGGCCATTCTACCATTGCCTTTATTTTATCTAGATCAACTACTATTCCTTCCTTTTATATTATATGCCCAAGGTAGTGAATCTTTTCCTCAAAGAAGGCACATTTGGACAATTTCCCATATAACTTATGTTCTCTCAACCTTTGCAAAACAATTTGTAGGTGTACTAAATGTTCCTATTCATTCCTAGAGTAAATCAATATGTCATCTAGAAATACCAAAAAAAATTTATCCAAGTAGTCACGGAGTACACTATTCATTAAGTTCATAAATGCAGCTGGGGCATTGGTTACACCAAAAGGAACTACGGCGAATTCATAATGCCCATATCTAGTCCTGAAAGTTGTTTTCAGAATGTCTTCCTCCTTAATTATGAGTTGATGGTACCCTGACCGGAGGTCTATCTTTGAGAAAACTGCTGCTCCTTTCATTTGGTCAAAAAGATCCTCTATGCGAGGTAAGGGATACCTATTCTTTATTGTGACTTTGTTCAACATCATATAGTCGATGCATAGCCTTAAGGTTCCATCCTTCTTCTTAACAAATAAGACTGGCCCTCCCCATGGTGATACACTTGGCCTTATTAATCCCCTAGCTAAGAGTTCCTCTAGTTGCATTTTGAGCTCTTGTAATTCAGTTGTGTTCATTCGGTGAGGTGCCCTTGATACTGGTTCAGCTCCTGGTAGTACTTCGATAGAAAAGTCAAACTTCCTCTTAGGAGGTAAGCTGAGTAATTCTTCTGGAAAAACATCCTTGAATTCTTTTAAGCAAGGGGTATTTTCAAAGGTTGGTGCTTTTTCCTCTTCTCCTTCATCAATTTCAATCATATAGATTTGGCCTCCTCTTCTTCTTTCCTTCTTTATTTGCATGGTTGATATGGTTTATATATTAATGGGTTTAAACTTTCCTTGGATTTTGACCTTTTTCCCCCCATCATCCAAACATTCAACAACTTTTTTATAGCAATCTACATTAGCTTGATGGTCTGTTAACCAACTCTTTCCAATAATTACATCATATAATCCTAGGGGTGCCACATAGAGATCTACCCTTGTTTCAAACTCAGGAAATTGTACCCTTGCCCTCGGCAAACACTTAGTTACTTCCCTAGTTGCCTTATCCCCATATTGAACCGTCCATGATTACTCCATTTAATTAACTTTTAATGCATATTTTCTTACTAATTCAGGTGAAATGAAACATTTAGATGATCCAGTGTCAATTAGAATTGATATTGGTTGTTCAAATAGTGTACCTGTAGTTTCCATAGGAACATTCTGGTATCTTCCTCTTCGGTTCCTAACTGCTGCATGAATCCTTTGTTGGGGCCCTTGTTGGGGTTGATTGGCCCTAATCTATCATTGCATCCTGGGGAACTCTCTAGCAAAATGGTTTCCCCCACACATGAAGCATCCACTTGGAGGACCCCTCCTACCTTGATTTCTAGGGGGATCATTCCTTGTTTCATTGGCCCTGGGTGGATAAGTTAACCTGTTCTACTGGTCATTCTTGTTATAGTTGCCTCTGTTATTATTGCCCCTATTATTATTATTATTATTTCCATTCCTTTGATATTGATTAGGAGGTGGTCTTCTTTCGGAAGAATTATTCCTTTGACCCTTGTTGAAATCAGTGTTTCCATTGAAATCTTGCTTCCTTTTAAATGAGTGGTTCCCATTATAGTTCTGTCCTGCTAGTGTTTGAATCTTCCTCTCTTGCCTTAGGGATTTTTCAAGTACTTCATTTATGTTTTTGGGTCCATGCATGTCAACCTTTGCCCCTATATTGGTATTTAGCCCCAAAATGAAATTCCTTGCTTGGTCCTCTTCATCTTTCTGGTACATAGGTACATATTTAAGCAACTTGGTGAACTTATCCCAATATTGTTGAATGGATAGGGGCCCTTGATGTAGATTATGGAACTCCATCACCTTCTCATCAAAGAACAATTGAGGGAGCCACCTATCTCGGAAGTGGTGAACAAATTGATCCCATGTGACCGTATCCCTGGTATACCCATTTTGTTCCTTGGTGTTGGTCCACCAACTAGCTGCCTCCCCTGTGAGTTGATAGGAACCCCATAAAGCCTTGGTTGTTTCGCTAAAATCTCTTAGCTCAAAATACTTTTCCATTTCATTTAGCCAATTCTCAGCTCCTTCACCAATTTGCCTCCCATCGAACTTAGGAGGGGTGATTTTCTTTAAGTCTTTGGAGAGTTCCAATATGTTATTTTCCTTTCTATTACCCACCATATTCCCTTGATTGCTACCAGGGTTTCCATTTTCGGTACCACTTCTATTTTCAAAGTCATTCTACCTTTCCCTAAGGTCCTGCATTGATTGTTCCAAGAAGTTGATTTTATCTCTTTGTTCCGTTAGAAGGTCAATTGTAGCTTGGACCCCATCTTCGTTATTTCTTAGATTGTGTCGATCCTCTTCATGGTCTTCCTCATGGTTTTCTTCATGGTTTTCCTCATGGTTTTCCTCATGGTTTTCTTCCCGACTCCTAGTACGTCTTCCATTACCCCTTCCTCTTCCTCTTCCTCTTCCTCTTCCTCTTGCCATTCTAGCTTTTTACCTGAAAGTTAAATTATGAAGTTAGTTCTTGATTTAGGATTTTAAAATTTAATTTCTATCATTGCAAAACATTCCCTTAGTTGAATAAATTGAAGTGAGCACAAGGCCTAGATTTGAACCTTTGCTCTGATACCACATGTAGTAACCCACCTTAATTAACTCAACAAAATTTAGTATTCTTTTTTTTTCTTTGTGTGTTTAATTTAATCATTATGTTTTATTCAATTGCATACTCTGGGCATCCATCCATTTGGATTAGGCATTCATCCATCCGAGATGAGAATCTAACCATACGGGTTAGGCATTTCTCCATACGGGACATAAGATTTCATCTATCCAATACGGGATACGCATCTACCCATATGGGGTAGGCATCTTACCCCTACGGGGTAGGCATCTATCCAATTGGGATAGGAGGTGCTCTAGCTAGAGACTTAGACTCATCAGGACCATTCGGGTCCTGAGCCACTCACTAAGTACTACACTCTTCTAACAGAAGTGCACCGAGGTCACCGTCCTTAGGAGTATTTAAATAACATAATACAAGCTTGAATTTCACCTCGGAATTTGGCTTAAAGCCTCGGGAAGTTAAGCAAATCCATACAGGATTCCTTCTGAGTATGCATTGATTTACTTTTTCCAATTTAATTATCTTTATATTTCAAAAAAGGGTTCTTACTCAATCCTTCCTTTACGAAGCCTAGACCCCACCCACGAATGCCTGAGTACGAGGGACAACTCCATCCCAAGACTACCTACATACCTGCTTCGGCACGGGATCAAGGCATAAAGTATATAGTTCTATTTTCTATTCTATGGTTTGATGTAAACTGATTTGTGGATATGCAACCCTTTCTAGGGTCAATGTCCCAGACAGTTTCTCTGCAGTTGCTACCCACGATGGTAGCAGTTAAGCAAAGGCTCAAGAAGGCCTACTGATTGTGGCCTAAAATAACTAGATCCTAATTCTTATCATAAGAGTCACCCTTGACCAATTGCCAATCGATAATAATATCTCTTGAAAAATTAATTCCATAAAAGCATTTTTACTTAACCAATCTAAAAGGGGGTTTACTATGGTTTATCTCAACGGATGTGAAACCATTTAAAAGTTATCTTATTAGATTATCGATCCAAGGGGGATTACCCGCACCTTGGATTTTAACTTCCAAGTGTCCCTTATTACTCCTCGATGATTTATAGGGACGATGCCACAAACGTCATTCATGTAGCTTTATTAGGTGTTAAGTGCAGTAGTTCAACACAATGGCATTACCCATAAGCGTGACCCAGAGGCACTGTATATACCAAATGCTACTTGGTTTTGGTTTTCCAGCTTCCTTTATTTAGTTTTCTAACTACAAAAACATCATGCTTGAAAACAATTACTAATTGAACGCGTAAAATTTAAACATTGTAAAGCTCGATTAATTGAAATAACTACTTGAAGAATTATACGGAATAAAAGAAAAACCATATTTAACATTATTTATTATTCAAAACCTTGGAGTATAACTTTGCATAATAATAACAATTAGGAAACTTGCATAATAATAATTAAATGTGAAACTTGCATGGAGATGGAAACGCCAATAAATGTAATCAATGCGAATTAATTTGCATGAGGCAGAGGTAGTTTAGGTTACATGCAAGAATATCGCTTATAAGCCACTAATCCCACAATAGAATTTAGCTTCAAATCATTTAATATGAATTAATTACTAGTGGAAAAAAAGATCTAATTATAAAATTTCTTAAAATTAATTACAATTTATAAATTGCTTAAGAAAATTTATCTAAGTTTAAAATTTTAATAAACTAAAATTATATATATAAAAAAAGGAATTTAATTAACTTATATAAAAATTTTTTCTAACAATTAACATTGTCATACCTTAAGATTTGGTTGGCATTGAAAAAGGGCAAGTGGGAGGGGGGTCCCCTCCACTACCCTACAGCCACTTCCGCAGCAGTGACCGCATGCTAGTGGAGGGTACCATAACGGTACCACTCCCCCTGCGGTCCAATACTCCATGCAGAGTGCTAGGTACCATGCACCCAACAATAAGGATTTGTACATTGCATAAAAGAAATTTATAATTACTATGGAATTTTACATTGCATAAAGGAAATTTATAATTACTATATATATATATATATATATACATATATATATATATATATATATATATGATTTCCAGTTTTAATTTATTTAAACAAGAGAGTACAGTTTAACCAACATACAAAAATGAAAGCAATAAGGATTCATATATAGGAGCAATTAACACAGAGAGTTATTCGCAGAGGGACTTATTCCTTGGTTTTCAACTATTATTTTCCAGAGAGAAGTAGATAACCAGACTCAAAACAAATGAGAATATCACAGAGAATTATTCATAGCGAATTCTATCCCTCCCTTTCAACGAATTTTCACAGAGAAAATATATAACCAGATAATGGAACCAAACGACAATATCATAGAGGATTATTCACAACGAATTCTATCCCTCCTTTTCAACAAATTTTTACAGAGAAAATATATAACCAGATAATAGAAAATATGTATAGAATCAAATGAGAATAACATAGAGAAATATTCACAGCGAGATCTATGAGATTCAGATTTCTATTCGATAAACCAAAGAGATGAATTAGAGGGAGGATATAATCTAGTTCTCAACAAGAAACTGAAACAATTTGATTTAGTTCTCATCGAGCAAATTGAAACAAATTGATCTAATCTAATTCACAGCAAGATTAAGATGCATGATTAAAAATAAAATAAAACTAAATTAAAAGAACCTGGATGCTTGAAATTGATGTAGAATCCCCTATGAATCCTTCAATTAACCTTGCTTGATCCTTCAAACTTGAAAGAAATCCTGCAAAGCAATCTTAGCTATCTTCAAAAATGAAATATGACTACAAAAAAATTACTTGAGAGAAGAATTTCTTTTACGGAATAACCAACTCCCATTTTTGAAAACTTGCATATTATTTTTAAGAAAAATCCCTCTATTCCACTATCGAGAAATTTTAATTAAAAAAAGAGATTCTTTCCCAATTTTGGACTTCATGCAATTGATTAAACTTAGTGGGGGGAGTTACATGCAAGGTGGTGGAGAATCCTCTAGAAGCTTCTTATTCTTCCTACAACATGTGCCATAATTGGATGAGGAAAACTAAATAAATAATTAAGAAAAATGTATATTTTCCATGTGTGTGTGTGAGTTTTATTATTTATCCTTTTATAATATTCATTCAATCATTTAAATAGCTTATCCAAAAAAATATAATAGAGTTTGTATTTTAAATCCAAAAGTGATAAAGGAGGATTGTGACATTATATTAGTTTTATAGTTAGTTTTATCATTAAAAAAAGATTAGGTTTTAAGGATAAAACATGGTGTTAGCATTAGGATTTATTAATAAAGCTTGGTTTCAATGTTAAAGTTATGGTTTAACTAGGTTTTGGGTTATGCTAAGATAATGATTCAATTACAGTCATGGTTCAATTAGGTTTATATTAGAGATAGGATCACGGTTTTTTTGGGTTTAGAGTTAAGGCTACTATAGGTTTAGGGTCCACATTCAAGATAAGGTTTAGTGATGGCTAGGGTCAATTTTAAGTTAGGTTATCATAAGAGTTCAATTAGAGTTAGAGATAAAGTCCAATTAGGATTATAATTATGGTTATGGTTCAATTACATTAGGGTTAGGGCTAAATTAGTATTAGAGTTCAATTAAGATTAGGGTTTGGGCTATATTAGGGTTACGATTAGATTTGGATTAGATTTAAATTAGGGTTAGGGTTAAGTTTAGGGATAGAGTTCAATAAGGATTAAAAATCGGTTAGGGTTAGGGTAAAGTTTAGAATTAAGGTTCAATCATGGTTAGATTAGGTTCCAAGTTGTAGTTAGGGTTTAGTTTTAGGGTTAGAGTTAAGTTTAGGGTAAGTTATGGTTAGGTTTCAATAATGGAAAGATTAGGTTTAGGGTTAAAGTTACACTACAATTGGTTTTACTATTCTAGGGTAATGCTTTCCCACATGAGGGTTGGTCTTGAATTGGAACTAGTGATAGGGTTAAGGTTAAGATTACATTTAGGGTTAAGATTACACAAAAATTATGTTTACTATTATAGGATAATGCTTGGGGTAAGGGTTGGAGTAGGTTTAGCATAAGGGTTAGGGGTAGGGTTCAATCAAGAAGAATTTTAGTATCACAATTCATTTAGGATTTTTCTTGTTAAGCTATGTTGACTTTTTTTTTTTGATTAATCTCACACCTGGTGAGATTTGCTTTATTTTCCTTAATGGAATTTTTGTAATGGGTCCAAGCCCTTCCCCATGGTTATATAATCAAAACAATGGCTTCCCTAAACACATGAACAAGATCTAGGCAATGTCACTACTATACCCAATAAAACTTTTATGGAGGTAAGATATGAAATCAAATTACTCTAATAAATCGTTAAGAACTAAGAAGTAGTTATAGTTGTAGAGAAAATCTTAATTTCTTTAAAAAATTGATTGAAACTATGTGTATCAACCTATTATACTTATATCAACCTATTGTATTTTTTAAAAACTTGGGTTCAAGATTTTGTTAGATGATTAAAATTTTCTAAAGAAAATAATTAAATCAATAGAATCCCTTCTACTTTCTATTTCTTCATTGTTTTTAGGGATAAGAGCTTTATACATTGTTTAGGGTGTATGTTTTATAGTTTTGTGTCAAGTTCATAGTTGTTTTAGTTTTTTGAATTATTAATTTATTTTTATAATAACAAAATGAAAAATCCTAAAAATTGAAAGAAAAAACTTGGAAAATCATAATATCTAAGTTCTTAAATGCATTTCAAGCCAAAAATACATAAAAATGATAAGACACTCTACCTAACAGTGTATATAGCATTAACAAAGCTCATGGGAAGAGGTTCCAAAAATGTGGAAATGACACAATATTAGATTCTCATATATAGGTCAATGTCTCTGTCATTTTCTACTCAAAATTAATTCATGAAGATTTATTTAAAAAAATAAATAGTTATAGAAAACGGATATCCATGTTGTAGATAATGGCCAACCTTAAATCACAGACACTAATAAACATATTAAGCCTAGAGAATGTCAACCAATTTTGAGTGCTTGGCACTTTTATGCCTAGAATTCAAATCTTAGTGTGTGTGATTTAAGTCATCTAGTAGATAATGGTATGCATTTTATAAAGAAAAATTTCTCATTTTGGTCAAGATCTTGAACATAAATGGGTACACATTTATTTTTTCTTAGTATTTCAATGTAAAATGGGTACCTATTATTTATAAAATATATACTTATTTATGTCTACATTCTTTTTGAGTTAAAAAATTCCCCTTGTTGTGGAATCAACATCTTGTCCCTTACTTGGATATGTCGTCTCACTTTTATATTGGAATCTTATGTGTATAGAATAGCCCTACTAGATGTTGATGCTTAAACTTAACCCTCTCCAACTCAAGGAATCAAGTGAAAATCTTTGTAATATCATGGAACATACTTAATCAATGGCATATATGACATAGGTTTACATAAATCTTCACAACCCTTAGATGTGTTGCATACAATTCCCTATGAGCCTCTAAAATAATTAAGTGTCTAAAGATCCCCTACTTGTGGTACCTATATGCATCTCCTATGTCACATCAAACCTTTTTTCTCAAAATTATATCATAAATATTTTCCCTAAAGGGCCCTCCAAGACTGTATCTCCAATTGAACCTCATAATATCGTTAATAATCTAGTAAAAGTTGTACAATATGATACCTCAAGTCCATAACCACTATCATGGACGATATCTCATGTGATTGTCCACTCAATTCATTGACCACTACATTATGCTTACCATTGATGTGATGTGCATTAAAGTCATACTCACAAAAGAACTCCATGCAAATCCTTTATCAAGCATTCAATTTCAAGTAGGTAAATATATATTTCACATTGCAATAATTTAAATTAAGTCCGAAGTTATACGTAAGGAGGAAGTGTGTCCACCTAGTGAGTGTTTAAACCACTTGTAAAAGACTTAAATCATGTATTGAGTAGTGAGTGTTTGAACTAGTAGCAGACTATGAAGCCTAAAAATGAACACTACCAACAACCAATAGTTTGAAACAACACCTAGATCTGGAGAAGAGCTATCTAAATAATTTCTCAGGCGTAGAACCCAAAAAATATTACTTTAGACACCATATCTATAGGGTCAAAAGAAGCAACAAACAACAAACAAGCACACTCGCACCTATAAGCCCAAAACTCTACCATAGACAAAGCACCATCCACCTATATCAGATTAAACCCAAAACATGAGTGGTAAATTATATAAAAAGCCCCACCAAAGGAGCCTATCCATAAAAAGAGAGCAGCAGAAGAAAGAAGATTTCTAACAGTAGCATTTTGCTTCCATAAAGAAACCCCCACCTCAACATGTCAATAGTGGGTAGCAACTCCACAAATAAAAAAGAGTAATAAGTATGACACAATAGCAACATCAAAAAAGAAACCCCAAATGTAGTCCACCTCAAGAGGAAATAGACCACAAAAATGGGGAACAAAGTAGGAGTACATAATAGTGTTTAGACCCCCCTCAAACCCTACCAAGCATGACTAGTAGTGTAACACTTGAACCAGTACTAGATAGCCCTACAACCTCCTCTAAAAAACTAAAATAACCAAATGAGGCTCAAAATAGTACATAACCCACAACTCAGAAGAAACAAAACTGTAGCAAGGAGAAGCAGTGAGGTTGCAACCAATAGTATCAATCACTAATAGAGGAAACAAAGACCTCTTATCACAAAAAGGAAAATACACAATCAAATGTAGAACCATAAGATACATCCCCCCAAGAATAGACATAAACACTGCAGCAACAATCACCAAAAAAGCCATAGTGGTCAGACGAGAAAATATGCCAAGTCCAACCGAGGCTATCTTTGTTATTATTGTTGGGTAGAAGGGTATTTTGTGCTGATATATTTTTAGTGAGGTTTTTGCAGAAGAAGATTTCATAATCTTGTTGCAACAATGATATGGCAAGCACATGAACCTGAATAGGGATGGAGAAGTTTAATGATGACAATTTTTAGTTGTGAAAACTAAAAATGGAGGGTATGTTTGTAGATAGAGATCTATGTGTTGTGGTTTCTTTGATGAAATTCCAAACTACAATGCATGATGTATGTGACACAAGATGATTAGGCCAACTTTTATCAAAATTCAACATTGTCCATTCAACTTTAAAATTCTTTGGAGCTCAAAGCTAGGCATTATTCACTAGATTTTTTATTACACAAGTTATTATTTGATTGTGAAAGCTATAACTTTGTACAATAAGAATATCTAATAGAAACAAGGTTGAAGATGTGGAAGAAGGTTTGAGTATTAATTTAGTGTCAAAGAACTAATTTTTTTTTAAGGTTGTAGCTCAAGGAAAAATATTGTCAATAGAGCAACTAAAAATATGTTGGTTTTAGGGACCACCTCAATGCATTTTGTCTTTTTGTGAGGAAGAGATAAATCACCTTCTTCCAAAGTATGAATATGCAAATAAATTATGTCGAAGTGTGTAGAGATATATTAGCATATTTATGATTCTTCCAATGAGAATACCTACCTTGTTGGAAGCTTTGCTAAGTCGTCAACTAGTGTGTTTCCCTCCCTATACACATGAGTGATTTTGAATTCTACCAAATTACCAATCATCTCTTAAATGGGCTTTAACCATTTTCTATACTTCTATTTAGGGATCAAATTTTAGTTAATTTCATTTATTGTAATGAGGAATCGCCTTCTATGTATAGACATATTGCATTTAGTTCTATACCACATTTTAGGCCTAAAATGGTAGCTAAGAATTCAATGATATTGTTTTTTCGTTTCACCTAAAAATTATGACTTCTCATTGAGGATAATGTCGATATGGTCTCTCACCACACAACTAGAACCACTTGGGCTAGGATTACTTCTAGATGCTCCATCAAAGTTGACTTTTACCTAGCCAACATCAAGTTTATTCCACGTAACTCCACTTCGTAGATTGCAAGGAAGACCAACCTTCTGAGCCCCATTATTGAGGTTAATAGAATTTGAAATTAATTTTATAATCACATCACTTTTATTTATTTAATAAAGGTTTTATAAATAATTTATAATGTAATTAATTAAATAATATTAAAATAAATTAATGATATATTTTTTATAAAAATATTTTTTACTCGAAAATAAATAAATTTCTGAAGCCCCTTAAATGTTCTATCAACACATTCATTAAACCTCTTAAAAATACAAGAACTAATATAACCAATGTATCTGTTTAAAACAAAATGTGATAGATGATGAAAGATATCGTTCTTAAGATATATGTTCCACTTAAATCACAAATAAAATAGAATACTGACATTATCTAGTTCAAACTTTTATCAAAAGAGATAATAGAACATATTAAACATTTTACATATTATTAAAAAAATTATTAGTAAAATACAATAGAAATTTGTTAATTTGAATACTTTGTGTGAAATAATCAAACTGGTAACTTGAAGTAATGAAAGTGATCATAACCAGCATATAAATTCTTTCATTCATCATAATATAAGATTTTTTCATATCAATATAATATCTTTAACAATCAATATTAACTTTATGTATCATTTAATATTTAATATTTGATATATAAATAATAATTGTTGTTTACATTTCCTTTAATTCCACACATCTGAACATAATAAGCTCATAATTGCATTGTGGACATTAACTATCTGTAAATTAAAACCAGATCTAACTTAAAATTTAATTTATTGGGAGATGGAACCCTACGAGACTTATTTGGGCAGGGTAGGGAATGAACTAATAACAATTCCCATTTGAAGTTCACTTATTTTACTCATTTACTATAGTGGGTAGATCATAAAGGAAGAGAAAATTGCTCTTTAGGCGGAAGAAGCATACTTGGCCTTGTAGTCACTCCAAAGCTGATCAACAGATTTGCCGGTGAGGTCATTAAAGAAGCCCAAGTCTCATCCGGAAGCCATTTTAGTATTTATGTTGGCAACAAAACCAGAGCTAACACTGTCACAATATTGCAAGAAATATGCAGTAACATCATAACTCTGGTCCCATCTGTCGCCACTGCCTGGCTTAACCCAGTAAGGAGCAACCAAACCAGCAGTGAGGCGCACATAGTCTGCAATACCATCAATAAGGCCACGTGGGGCTTTGCCTTGGCCGTCCCACTGCAAGGAGTGTGTCATTTCGTGGTACAAAAGTCCTCTAATTTCTGCCTTCACGTCCCCCTGGAAATTGCCCACATAATCTGCGCTGAGGTGAATTATATCTGCACTTGAATACGCAGTGCCATCCATACTTTCCACGACCAAACTAACTTTCTGTGTATTCCTTCTATCGGCCGGCGATTGCTGGTGGAAGGTGTCCCAAATGAATTTAGTGGAGGAGTCCATAATTTCAAGGGCTCCGCTCCGGCCGATCTCCTGATCGAATCTGTTGCCGCCGGTGGTTCCCTGGGCGTTATTAGAGAATTCAAAATCCACCCCTTCAGTAACCTGGCCCATTAATATGGCGCTCAGGGCTATCAAGCCCAGCAGTGCAGCAGAGCGAATGGCCATTCTTCAGCTAAGGTTTTACCCCACAAACAGAAATTATATCGCGCTCCAAACAAACAATTATTAGGCAGCTTATCTTTGTTGTAGAAAATGAATGGAATGGAGGGGGATTATATAGGGCGTCAAACACCACCACCAGCAAGCTCAGTCAATACGCATTTGGTATAGTTGATTAAGGCGCTCAATCGAATATTTTCCATGCAGATAGGAATGAAGCTTCGACTTAATCAACCTAGGCAGGTATTTCAATTCTGTCTGCAAATCAGAGTTTATGCTTGACTGCGTAATGGACTCTGTCAAATCCTTCGAGAGCAATTGACTTTGACTGGAATTGAATAATATTCTATTTATTGGTATTAATTATCTGGAATTGAATAATGACTATTTTATTTTGAAATTTCACGATCCAAATAACTTTGACTGGAATTGAATAATATTCTATTTATTCGTCTTATTTATCTGGAATTGAATAATGACGATTTTATTTTGAAATTTCACGATCCAAATAACTTTTTAGAGTTTCATCATAGGAGTTTATTTAGTTTTTCCAAAAAAATAAAAAAAATAATTGCAAACATTTTAAAAAGACAATACATCATAATTTATGCACACAAAAGGATAATATTTATATGAAATAATTATAATCGTAAAGTTATTATTATTGGTTTAATTAAGCAATAAAAATCATTAAATATTTACTATTTTTATTATATTTTTATTTTAGAAAAGAAAATGAATATATGATTAGATCTATTTTCATAGTGTAAGATATAAAGTGTACATCTAAATTTTTGTTTATATTTCTTTGAGGCTAATTTATGTATATGTTAATATTGTGTGATTATAAAATCTAATATGTAAATTTTAGAAATAAGAGATTTCCGCAGTCCATAGTATAGATCAAATTGTGTGCAGTTTTTTTGAATCAACGTTTTGGATCAAACTCCATGATCCATTATCAATATAGAAAAATTGATTCAATGTTTTGCTATCCTCATGATCAATCATGGAGTGTGATCCAAGACGTTGACTCAAAATACATAATTTAATCCAAAAACAATTTGATATGTACATTTTAGTTCATTGGTTAATCCTTATCTTCAACTACCACTTGTACATACTTAGTTCTTCACTTTTTTACTAAGGGATTATGTCTCATTGAACTAAGTTGTTCATATTATTCTATCTTGTTGAGATAATAATATAGGTAAATACACAATATGCACCTCGAATGTACCATAAGATTTACTAAACAAAATATTTCACATAAGTGTAAATAAACTATTCCTATTAAAAAAAATATATGAGTACACTTTAAAGAAATTATAAAGCATGCTTTGGAGCTACTTAACCAACTTTGGAGCACTCTCTCTATAGCTAGCCTCAAGTTATTATAAATTTACACATAATCATTCACCCAAAAAACCACAATCTAGAATCAAGTTGGCTTCATATAATCACTACTAACTAAAACAAATATAACAACTACCCACTCGCATTCACCTATCCCCAACTATTGATATGCATTATCCTCATGATATATCTAGCCCATAATGCAACACTTATCCTTAAATATATATATATACTATCCTAGTAAGACTTACCACCTTTCATGGTAATAAACATGTATTAATACCTGAAAATCTTGAAGACCCTTGGTATTGCATTTCAATGAAACCTACCCACCAAGGATACATATGTCTTCTATAAATACATTGCATGCACAATGTTTGATCTTCAATTATCAATCAAACAAATGCTATGGCTCATATCAAAATTTTAGTATTAAAGCGTACATAAAGTAATAATAAAAAATAAGATCGTAGATTACTATAATAAAATACAAGATAATTAAAAATTATAAGATATAAAATCAATCCCAAAAATGGAAGTTTATTCTATACTATGAAAAGTTGATTATTGAACAAAAATATGCAACCAAGCTTGCCTTCTTTTTTATAAACCTCTTTCTATAGGTAAATTATCTCTACCCTTGATTTATACGAATGAACCCAAGAGTAAAATAATTAACCTCGACCAATAATCCCCTTTTTTTATCGTCTATCACCTTGAAGCATCAATCATTCTTTGTGCACTCAGTAATGCACAAAATATATGTCAGGAAGATTCTGAAGCAAAACAAATACACAAAATGGTTGCCAAAAGAAATGTGGTCTCTAGAATGCTACGATTGCCAGAAATGCACAAAATATATTTTTTGAAAAAATTCAATCAAGTGCATAGGTGTAAGGCTAGACTTTGCAGCCTTTGCTAGCATCCTCCTAGCCTATGCCAAAATGGGAACTTTGGAAAGGGGTATTCACATATATTGTAGGGTAATTGATAGAGGGTATCTGTCAAATGTTGTAGCTGCAACTGCCCTGGTAGACGTATATGCAAAATGGTGTACGTATGGACAAGGCATGTCAACTGATTGACAAATGCCATGATCGCAAGTTGTACAAAACCTAGAAGCATAGACAAGGCACTTCAACAGTTGGACAAAATGCCTCAATGAAGTGCGGTCCCATCGAATGCCTTGATTGCAGGATACTAACAAAATGAATTTTCTACAAAGGCTTTAGAAACTTGCAACCAAATGCAATTGGCAGGTATAGGCATCCATCAAAGCATGAGGACAAGAATTTTCTTATGAGTAGTTGCAGCTGCTCAGTAGCTACATATTCATAAATAATTTTTATACGATAGGTATGTAGCTACAATTTAGCTACAATTTCTCATACAAATTAGTGAACAATATTTGAGTTTGATGGAATTGAGGAAAGATTTAGATAAGGTATATATTTAGGATGAAATTAGTAAAATCATTATTTTGTGTGTATTATATGTGTGATTTGTGATGTTATTAAATTGTGACGATTTGTGTCTAAAATAGAATTATTAGTTCAAAGATGGTGTTTATTCATACTCATATAAGTATTACCACTATTGCTTGTACTTGTTGGCAAGAGATACTGCATGTATGTTCAGATGTTGTCATCGATGGCAATTCATTCTAGCTAGAAGATTGTTTGACTATTGGTAAGGTCTGGTGGGAAGAACAGAGTATCCAACAGAGTGTACAATTTGATGGTTTCCAGATGATTTGTGTTGAATATTTTGTGTTGTGGATCTTGGAGAATCATTATGGATGTGTAATATGCCTTATTCCAGATTTGTGGCCTTCGATGATGAGTTTTGTGTTGGTTGGAAGATCTAGTAGACATGTTTTTTATGAGAACAATGGTTTTTGATAAAGATAAACAAACTTTATAGGGACCTGAAACCCAAAGTTTTATAGACCAAGGCCAATAGCCAAAGAGACATTAAACAAAAGTGAAATAGGGGATAAACCCCACACAGACCCAACACAAACAAACAAGACGAAAAGACCGAAAAAAATAGAAAAAAAAGCACTCAACTGAGAGAGTGCACCAGTTTAGTGTTCTTCTAAATAATCTTCTTGTTGATTTTCTCTAGATCCTCCATAATGAATCTGGAGGTACCCTGGTTCTGGCTCCGACTCTTGGTCCTAGTATAGGGACCTGAACTAGTCTTCCCACCAACAGCACTTTGGACACCCTTCGAAGCATTCTTTTTCTATCTTTCTCCCAAGGGAGGTTCACTGGCTATGGGTCTGGTTTTATAGTCGGCCATCATGGCATTGATTTTCTCCAAACCTTCAGCACTATTACTCATTGCCTCGCTGTTGATTTCCACCAGATTATTCAAGTTGTCTTTGATGTCACTCACATACTCCTCCTTCTTATCAATTTTGTGCTCATGGAAGATCTTGAGAGTTTCAACATCTTGGGATATCTTCTGAATCAGACTCATGATTTTCTCAATTTTACTAGGCCCAGCTGAGTCCGTGAAGGTTTCAATAATTCCTTGAATTCCATCTTTCAAAGTTCCAATTTCCTTATCCACCCACTTCCAACATTTTTCCTGGCCTCTAGTGACCTCCAAAATCTGGTCTTCCATCTTCTTCTCCCCCTTTTTCTCCCCTTCTTTCTCCTTATTCATAGTCCCTTGTTTCTTGTTATCCACATTGACAGGAATGTCAACCTAATCTCGTGGTCCTTATCTTTGGACCCACTTGACTTGGTCAATTTTGTTTTCTTTCTGATGGGGGTCTCCAAGTCTTGCATTTTCCTGCTATTGGATTTAAATTTGCTTTTTGACCACCTTCAAGGGTTGGTTTTTCTACTATTGTTAGTTCTCAGTGTCACCATAGGATCCCCTTGTTTCGTTGGTCTATACTTAGGGTCCTCTGAGTCCTTGATATCACACTAATCCGGGATAGTGCCACTTTCATCCTCTTCCATCTTCATGTCAGAAATAAATTGCACCTCAGTGTTAGAAGAAGAAATGTGGGTTTTATCCATGGGGGAGGGTTTCACTTCATGGGATTTGAAAAACTCCATGATTAACATGATAAGACCCTCATAAAGCACTGGATTATCCTAGTTCGTAGCATGTTTTTCCAAACTATTTTCCAAGGATGAAACCAAATAGAAGGCGATGGAAATAATTTTACCATGCCTAAAGTGATTTAAGATTATAAAATGATATGAGAAAATACTAGTATATCTACCATCAGGAGCGATATACCTCATGATGAATTTGTCATGTCAGCCAAGAGGGAATTCAGATCTTTCCTGTTGTAGCCACTGTCTGCAATTTTTGTCACCCTTTGTCGTTCCTTTTCCTTTTCAAAAAAAGTAGCAATGACCTCCTCACCCGACTTCCTCTCTCTATAAAATTTCCTGCCCTCCATTTCAAGATTAGTAACAATGTCAACCAGGGTTTCGTCAACCTAGAATTCTGCCCCATACACACCCTACACACTCGTATTCCATCCTTTTACAAAGCTTCAGTAACCAAGGGAGAGTTACCATTAAATCTCTCCAGATAGGGAACCATCCCACCATCTGAGATTTCCTCCTAGACCTCCTTAATTTTGTGTCACTTAACATAGGTCATGGGTTCATGCCTATTCTTGTCCTCTCCCATTCTGTTACTCAGGCACTCTAGGAAACTACACTCCGGATGCAAACCAGGAAAAAAAAACCAAAAACAGGGCGAGAAGAAAGTTCTGGAGCTTCTCAAAGTGGTAATAATTTGAAATACCATCCCAATGGCTTTCATCCCATCATAATCTTTCAGCATTAAAGTCATTTGTAAGGCCAAAGATACCGATATCATTTCTTGCCAGGTCGCATAGAGTTTTTGGGAAGGTTTCCCTTCCCCTCCACCATTTAATCTCCACATTATCAACAGCCAAGTTGGTAATATGATCCGCCGATTTATTTCCTTCCTAGAAAATGTGCAAAATATTGAACTCCTCTACACCAACAATCAATTCAAGGCAATCCTTAATTAGGTTCAAAATAGTCCAGCTGGGCTCAGTCCTACCCCTGATGTAGTTTATAATATTAAGCGAGTCACTTTCCAACTAGACCCATCTAAAGCCTTCCTTTCTCACCATGTGTAGTCCTATGTAGGTGGTGCTAGCCTTCGCATAATGGTTAGTCTGAAAATTTATTATGCAAACAATGGTTATCAGCAATACTATATGAAAATTCATCATGTGGATCTTGCAGATCGATTTTAGCGATTGTTTGTGTATTCGACGTTAATGATCCAACATGTGGGAAGCATGTGGACATTTGTTTTTGGTCCGCATGATTGGTTTTAATAAGATTGAGCCACATTGTGAACACCTTTCATCTTTTATGTCATGTTCTTGAAGCTGACATGATAAAGTCCTAAATTGACGATGCATATATATACTTGACGAGTTTATTTGATCATTTTCAATATTGATAAGTGTGTGTGAAGTGTGTATAATTGATTGTGCACAGTTTTATGTGCGCAAGGCAAAGATTTATGCTCCGAAATACAACAAAATATCAGAACTAAGTAGTGTTGCAAAGTTGAGTAAGATATGTGTTTTGTGTTTAACTAGAACTATTTTTTGCATTTGTAGATGTTTTTTTCTAGTTCATACATTCAAATTACCTTATGTAATCATTTTGTAAGGAATTGAGCCTTCTGGGTTGTAGCCTTTACTTGTAATTGAGTGGTAAGCTCTAGGTAGTGTGCCTGGATGCATGTGCATTCCCATCATGTAATATTTTTATACTTCTAGAAAGCTATATTAATATTGTGGGTTTGAATCTCACCGTGGTTTTTCCCTTAACAGGGTTTCCATGTAAAAATCTTGGTGTTATGGTGTTAGTGTTGTATGCTTTATTTGTGTGCATTTTTATTTTTTTCAATTGCTTTAAGTGGATAAAGAATTGGATTAAGAATGCTAAAAATTGTGGAACATTGATTCACCCCCCCCCTCACCCCCCTCTCAATATTCCTTGGTTCCAATAGTACTATTCTCCCTTATCATTCTATGACAACTCTACATTTAGAGTGTGTTTTTCTCTTCTACTATAATTCCATTCCCTCTTATCTTTCACTCTCTCTAGACATCCTCTATTCTACCCATGCTTTCCATACCACCAATACAAGTACTTATAAACCTTCAATACACTAGAGAATTAGTCTAATCAACTTAAGAAAAAAGTGGATTATGTGTCTATGGCTCTTACTCTATAATATATAATCCTCCACGTTGCACATATTTTGCATTTGAGATTGTCACACACCCATTTCCCAAAGAATATTGTAGCTATATTTGAATTATACTATGGAAAAGGAGGTCACAATGTTCACCTAGGAGCTTTCAATGATACATGTATAGATATTGCATCTAAAGATAAATCCTTACCTAAACTATTTCTATGAACTCTAAGGACTATGCCCTTGAATACTTCTAATCCATAGCTCCTATATTTCTATCCATTATTTTGAAGAGATAGTTATCACTTTCTAACAACATGTATGTGTCAGTATTTTCTTAGAAACTACTAACTAATTTAACTAAGTGTTCCTATATATATATACAAGGAAGATTTCATTTTAATGCTCCAAAGAAGAATTTAAAAATGCAAATTTCAACAATCCCAATGTCATGCTATGCCCCTAACCCTATAGTATGTATTATGTTATGAGTAGTCATCTTGTGCCTACCTTAACGCTTAAATAAATATATAATTATTAGTATGATCATATATAGTTATCTTTAAGTATCTAGGTTTTCCTAGGTGGTCTCTAAGGCATAAGTATAATATATATAGGAGGTAAAGGTCATTTATTATAATTATACTGATGTAAAGTGGAAAATTGGACCCTAGTGACTCCCCACCTAGGAGAGAGAAAGGAAGTCACTAGGATGATTTTCACTTGGAGGAACTTTACATTCAAAAGAGGGGTTGAATCCATTAGATCCAAATCCAAGAGAAGCAAGGATGTGAATTCCAAGTGGATTGCAAGGGTTGAAGTGTATTTTTCCCTCTTTTGTAAATAGGAAAGTTGACTTGTTGACTATGTGGAACAAAGAGAGAAATTGAGTGAAATGAGGAGCTACTGGTTTGGGATTGCGCTATAACTTCGAATCTGAGCTAATTAGGCTGATATAGATCTGCCCTACAAATTTGGAGAAATTTTTTTGAGACCATGGCAACAATGTACATGGTCCTCCACAAAATCCGTGAAATGAAAAGGGTTCTTCCATCTCTACAAATGAAGCCCAAACCTACAATTACAATTATGCACCTGCAACCTACACACAAAAAAGAGGGGAAGAAGGGTTGTGGATAGGGGTTTGCCTTAGTAGAACCCTGATTGCGGAATCAACCTTGAAAGAAATTAAATGCAAATGCTTGAATGTAAATAATGGAAATGTATACCTTGTAGATATACAATTTATTGATGATGATCGCTTTTCTTCTTGAATGTAATCACAAGTATTGCATGAAATGGCATGTACCATGATAAAACCCTTACACACACACATGCTTTCAAATGAATGTTGTAATATTGCTCCAATGGATGAATGAAGAAGACTTGAAAGCTTGAATGCTTGATAATGAAGACCCTTCGCTTGAATTTTTCTTATTATCCTTATCTTTCTCATGTATCCCCCTCATGTCGCTTATCTACAAATGAGAAGATAAACTCCCTTTTTAGATATGCCTTAGAAGATTAATTCATCTCATCAAAGACCGACATCAAAGAGATTTCAGATCCTGAAGTGTAGATAGGGTCGGGAAGACCTATCTTGGAGAAACCCTAAGAGGGTGGGACAGGGACACCATGCCCCTATCCTGCCCTATCTTGGGGCCCATACAGGGTCTTGAGGCTATCTCGGGGCTCAAATAGGAAGGGGTCAGTGGGGTGAACATGCAGAAAGAGGTCTTGGTTAGAAAGGAGGATGTCATCGCCATAGTGAGGAATTTGAATGTGGTTAAAATTGTAGGAGGCACAATTTTATGACACTACATTTAGCCCCCACTTTAACAGCAGTATGGCTTACACCACTACTACTAGTAAAGTAGAAGAAATAGAGATGAAGATGAGAGATGTGAAGCAATACCACAAGGAGTATAAGATGTCACTAATCTCGAGGAACCAAGACTCCAATCTTAGGATCTTAACTCACTCATACATAAGCAAGAGCACACACAAAAAAAAGAACAAGACAAACAAAAACAAGACCCAACACAAAAGACACACAACGAAGACAAGACATAAGACCACAAACCAAATAGTCAAAGAGACCTCAATATCCAAATGTCTCAACAACTAATAAGGACACAAAGACCAATGCCATCACATAAACACAAACAATCACATAAAAGAGCAAAGCTAACATCATCCATGAACTATCAATAGTAAAACTATGAGTTCATTGAAAGGAAGAAGAGAGAGGAGATGAATACACACTTTGGTGATCCATGAGAAGAAAGGCAAACAAGAGAGAAACCATGGACTCTCGCCCCTAAAACTAGGTGATCGATGGAGAGAAGGACATGAAAATCTAGTCCCCAGACCCTATGTGGGTGATCCATGTAAGGGAGGAGAGTGGGAACACCGTTAGTTCCACCCAACCTCAAGTGCATGTGTGCAAGTGAGGTTCCAAGTGCCTCATAGGAGTCTATGCCCGAGTACTCTACAACCTGTATAGAATGTATAGTACATGTGTCAATAAAGGCATGATATCTCACTCTAAGAGTTTGTGCTCTAGTTCCGAGAATAATCACCCTGCATAGGAGAAAAAGTGGTGTCATCTTGCTTTAAGAGTCTATGCTCTGGTATCGAGAATGACCCACTGTATAAGAAAAGAAGAAGTGAAGACATCTTGCTTTAAGATTCTATGCTCTAGTTCCGAGAATGTCCCACTGTACAAGAAAAGTAATGACACCTTTCTCTAAGAGGCTGCCCTCTGGTTCCAAGAATGTTCCACTTTACAAGAGAAAAGTGATGACATCTTTCTCTAAGAGACTGCCCTCTGGGTCCAAGAATGTCCCATTGTACAATGCATGAGAGAAGTATAGTACAAAGGAGCAGTGTGGGTGCCCCCCTTAAGATGTCAACATAGGTTGATGTTGATATCTTAAGGAAACTAGAACAAGGATACCTACCTTCGATACCAAGAAGATATCCATTATGCAACAATGTCATATATCTATTCAAGAGAGGGAATACTCTTCAAGCAAGGATAAGATAGTTGAAAAGAGATATCTTTCCATAAGTGTGAAGGAGATCATTGCAGGAGAAGAGATATTTGTTCAAAAGACATCTACCCCCAAGAGGAGTTGTCTTAGACAAATTTAACATCTTCTAGAACAAGAATAGGAAAGAAAAAGAATGCAATCCTTTCACCTAAAAACTCTTGCCATAAGTGTGAAGGAGATCTTTAGAGGAGAAGAGCTCTTTGTTCAAAAGACATCTACCCCTAGAAGGAGTTGTCTTAGACAAATATAACATCTTCTAGAACAAGAAAATGAAAGAACAAGAATGCAATACTTCCTCCTATTTCTAGGTGAAAGGGATTGTTGATGAGGGAAGACTCACTTTTATCCCCCACAGGGATGGGTGAATTTATCATAGATGTACGTTACCAAGTGTAAGAGGTCATAGTCAAGGACTAACACCTCTTGTATAAGAGAGAATCCTTGAGCCAACAACCAACAACTATGCACAAGGAATGACATCAAGTAATATAACTCACACCATCCACTTGATAGGGTAAAGTGGATCCCTAGAGAAAGACAGAGAGGGATCATTTCCCCCAAAGCTAAGGGACAGTGAGAAGAGCCTACACAATCTACTAGAGCGAGATTAAATATAAACAAATGTGCAATTGACTTACATGAACACATGCAAGAAAAGACATTAGTAAATGTAAAATACATGTCTCAAGAAGTGGTAATCTTCGAAAGGAATAGAGAAAAAGCATCACATATTCCCCAAGGTGGATTAATCATAAAAGCATACCATTATAAGAAATGATAATCACATATGAAATATGCAGCCTCTAAAGGAAATAATTATAAATGGGAAAGAAAGAAAGGGAAAGGAGTGAAAATCCTTGTCCCCCAAGTGAGGAGAACAAGGAGAAATATTACGCATTTTCTAATGGTGATTATTTTCAAGTGATATGACTTCCTAGTGGAACAAATCCTTTCAAGGAAGGGATACATACTTCTCACGAGATCATTCCATGCTAAGGGGCATATCCTGCTTGCTAATAATTGAGACCATAAAAGAGGTAAGTTTCCAAGAGAATGAAGTAAAGAGAAGAAGGGCACTACCCATTAAAGAAGCTCCTCTATAACAAAGAAACCCAAGAACAATTATATGCTCACATAGGAATGATTCTTATTCTAGAAAAGAGATCTAATAATGTATAATGCACCAAGATAGAGATGAATATAAAGAGAAATGAATTTCATGTTGCTGCCCCAAAGTATGTAAATTTGAAACAAAACCACCACAAATGATAAAGAGCCCCCAACTAAGTTGACTATTTATGTGATAAGGGTGAGGAGCAACATGAAGAGAAAAGAAGTGCTAAGGCACTATTTTGATGTCAAGGAAGACAACTAGATCTATTGTGAGACAAATTTGTACAAGATCATATTGCAATTGAACAAATTTATTAAATGGATAACATTTTCCAAGAGAATGTGAATATGAATCATGAAAAATGCAATATTCAATACCTTTCACTTGCTTAAGATTTTTTTAAATTTTTTTTGAGGAGGAAAGGAAATGTTCTTGTCATATTTCAATCTCCAATACATTCTTGCAGCTAATCTATCAGGATGGTAAATATCACCTTGACATAAAGGAGAGGGTTTGCTAAGAGAGGAAGGTTGATTGCCCATAATTCTAACTTTGTCACTATCTATGCCATCTTGAATAGATTTTTGAAAGTTGGGGCAATTGTCAATATTAGGGTCATGGGTTTAATGAAGTGAACAAAAAGGATGTTTTGAAGAAGAAGCATTCTTATGGGCTCTCTTGTTTGTTGTCTTTGAAGGAAATATTTAAAGTTTTGAAGCCTAAGGAATTCATCCATAGAAAGAGGGGTACTACTTCCTAGGCCTCTTATACTAGTTTGTGTAGGAGGATTTATAGGGACATGAATTCAATGCTCAAATTTCCCAATTCCTTGTCCTTTAAAACCTTGTTTTATAATTATATGAAAGCCACGACTATAAGAATGTTGCAATTTACTTGATGGAGGAACAAGATCATGAATTTCTTTTAAATTTGATGTGTAAGGAGGAAGAAAAGGATTTGTAGATGAAGAAGGAGTATCATGTGAAATGACAATCTCCTCTCCTTTATCAATCTTATCCTTTTTGGAAGATTGGAAAGAAACATCTTCATCACCTAAAAGATCATTTTTAGTTATTTATATGTGAGGGGAAAGTTCATGAATAAAATGCATGACATCATCCTCCCTACATATACTTTGATGTTGAAGATAGGTCTTAGGAGAATAAGGAGGATCTAAAGATGTAAGAATGTTGATGTTTTAATTTTTCCCCCCTTTCTCAAGGGTATGTGTATGAGAAGAAAATGTATCCATATTATTTTCCAATGCTTTCTTTTTTTTAGAGAGATCATTGGTTAAATCATTAGGTCTCATCTAATCCACACCAGAGGTACAAAGGTTAGGATCTCTAGGTTTAGGGCCTGCAAAATCTTTAATGTGATAAACATAGGAAATGCATTTTGTTACCAACATCATCATAATGAAAAATAAATGATACATGATATCTTTTAGATCTAAATGAAAAGAAAATAATTTGGAAATCCTAACAACACAATATGGCCAAGTGCTATGAATAAAGAGAAGCAACAAAAAATAAAAGAAACTCTTATCTGACACATCATTGTAGTAAAAACATACAAAAAGCAATGTACTCATATGTTAAAGAGAAAGTAAATCCAATTTATTAATTGCCATTGAAAGTCTCTTAATTAAAATCTGAATTTGCTGGAAAAGAAGATCTAAAATTAGGACCTTTTATGAAAATTAAAGTAAGATTTGAATGTGATGAATTTAAAATTTGTGTTTGACCTTAGAGAGTGTTAAAATCGATAAAATATGCCGATTTTCTAGATTTGAGAAGAAATATACAGTCAATTTCGGGAAAAAGTCGAGGACTGCGGTGAAAGTGCACACGGCCCGATGAACATTTTTCAAAATTTTTAGTGATGACAAAAATTATGATTTTAATGCAGAATCCAAAAAAACAACCGATTTAGAGATGTCTAGATCAATCAAACGTGCAGTCAAAGGTCGAAAATAGAAGAATATTAAAAGTTAGGGTTTTATGATTTAACCACTGAATTTTCTAGAATAAAGAAAAATATTTGAATTGCAATTTTGAAAGAGAAATCAGATCTGAAACAAGTAATTAAAATTTTACACTTCACAAGCTTAATTTTCTCAGAATGAAAAATTAAGGTTTTTATGCAGTTAACCTCTAAAATTTGTAAATAGATCAAACTTGGAAACGAAAATTTAAAATTCAAATTGCAATTAATCAAATCTAATAATGCAAAATCAGAATTAATGTGTAAGATGTTGGGTTCACCAAAATGTAAAGTGAAAAATTGGACCTTAGTGACTCCCCACCTAGGAGAGAGAAAGGAAGTCACTAGGATGATTTTCAATTGGAGGAATTTTACATTCAAAATAGGGGTTGAATCCACTAGATCCAAATCCAAGAGAAGCAAGGATGTGAATTCTGAGTGGATTGCAAGGGTTGAAGTGTGTTTTGCCCTCTTTTGTAAATAGGAAAGTTGACTTGTTGACTATGTGGAACAAAGAGAGAAATTGAGTGAAATGAGGAGCTACCGGTTTGGGATCGTGTTGTAACTTTGGATCTGAGCTAATTAGAATGATATAGACTTTCCCTTCAAATTTAGAGAAAATTTGTTGGTACGGTGGTGACAATGTACTTGGTCCTCCACAAAATCCACAAAATGAAAAATGTTCTTCTGTCTCTACAAATGAAGCCCAAACCTACAATTATAGCCACGCACCTGCAACATACACATAGAAAAGAGGGTAACAAGGGTTGTGGATAGGGGTTTTCCATGGTCAAATCTCGGTTGAGGAATTAACCTTGAAAGAAAGTAATTACAAATGCTTGAATGTAAACAATGGGAATGCATACCTTGTAGATTTGCTATTTGTTGATGATGATCGCTTTGCTTCTTGAATATAATCACAAGTGTTGCATGAAATGGCATGTAACATGACAAAACCCTAACACACACACACATGCTTGCAAATTAATATTGTAATATTGCTCCAATGGATGAATGAAGAAGACTTGAATGCTTGAATGCTTGATAATGAAGACCCTTCACTTCGATTTTTTTTATTATCCTTATCTTGCTCATGTATCCTCCTTATGTCTCTTATTTGCAAATGAGAGGACCATCTCCCTTTTTATACATTCCTCAGAAGATTAAATCATCTCACCAAAGGCCAACATCGGGGAGATTTGGGATCCCGAAGTGCAGTTAGGATTGAGGGGGCCTATCTTGGGGCCACCCTAAGAGGGTGGGACACACCCCTGTCCTAGGGGGGACATGTGCACCACACCCTTGTTCTATCCTATCTTGGGGCCCGGACAGGGTCCTAAGGCTATCTCAGGGCTCAAATAGGAAGGGGTTAATGGGGTGAATGTGTAGAAAGAAGTCTTGGTCAAAAAGGAGGATGTCATCGTGAAAGGGAGGACTTCGAATGTGGTTAAAATTGTAGGAGGCGCAATTTTATGACACTATAGTTGATTATTGAGATGTTAATGGATACTAATAGAGGTATCCCCCTTGAAGTGATTTAGGAGGCTGCCCCCCTCAAAGTAGCATAATAGTATCAAGTATTTGCAACATATTTCCTATTATATCCATCTTGTGCAAGTTATTTCATTACAAGTGTTATCATAGAATGATCTTGACACCATGAAGATAACCTATCAAATTTCATGGAATAAATTTAAGAACTAAGCACTCATTATAAATATAGTCTAACTATTTTACATTGAAATAATTTTATGACATAACAAGTCACATTTACTACCATTTATTATAAAACTAGGCGCTATAAATTTTATTAGTTGAGGACAACTAGATACCATCCTATTAAAGAAAAAATGAAAATCACTAGAAAATGTAGTACCTTGCAATAAAAGATATGATAAAATTGTATTTATATTAAAATCTAGATTCTAAAAATTGAGTTCAATTAAAATGGACAAAGACATTAGAATAATTGAAATAATTATGAAGCAATATTAATTTTTTTCTTATTTAGAATGTGATGTTGACATTTTGTTTGAAATATTGAAAGGGTGTCATCTTAAATAAGGTTAAAATAAAATTAATGATCTATTTTAGATGTGGTAGACATGATTTTTACTTTCAAAAGCCTAGAACTAAACCACACATACAATTTGATATTTGGACAATTTTATCCAACATAATAAATTTCAGTACTAATTTTATTGTTCATGATCTATAAAACTTATTTGTCTATGTTTGGACTTGCATATGACAAATGTCTTGTGCTAGAAAAATATCTTTAGAGTGTCACTTAGATAAAGGGAATACTACTCACGCCCCTGATAGTAGTAAAGAATCATGATTATTGTAAGAACACTAAATACAAGTGAAATAAACAATATTAGTGTTAACAAAATTCAAATTGATTTATGAAAAAGACAAGTATGTGATTAAATGTAGATTACTTGATGATTAACATGAATTACGATACACAAATCAAAACCTTTAGTCTAGAAGTTGGAAGTAACACTAGCATACCTAAAAACTAGATTAAAAAATGGATGATCTAATATTATAAAATTTAGGACTTTCGTTAAAGGGTCTTTTATCCATTAGGGAAGTTGAAAGGTTCTTAATGAGCCCACTAAGGATCAAGTCTTGTTGAGTGCAAGACTCAACATCATAAAAGATAAGATCAAGATTGTGTTCCAAATAAATTTGACAAAATAAATACCCCTCAAACTCAGCTTGTAGGCCCGTACCAAGAAAATGAATGGAGTGGAGGGGGATTATATAGGGCATCAAACACCAGCACCAGCAAGCTCAGTCAATACGGGTTTATCATTGTTTAAGGCGCTCAATTGAATATTTTCCATGTAGGTATGTATTTCAATTATGTCTGAAAATCAAAGTTTTTGCTTGACCGCGTAATGCACTCTGTCAAATCCTTCGAGAGCGATTGACTTTGACTTGGAGTACATGAAAACATACTTTTTATTCGTCTTATTTATCTGGAGTTGACTAATGACGATTTTATTTTGAAATCTCACTATCAAAATAACTTTTTAGAGTTTCATCATTGGAGTTTAGTTAGTGTTTCAAAAAAATATATTAATTGCAAACATTTTAAAATGAGAATATATCATAATTTATGCACAAAAAAGGATAATGTCTATATGAAATAATTATAATTGTAAAGATATTATTATTAATTAAGTAATAAAAATCATTAAATCTTTACTATTTTTATTTTAGAAAAGAAAATGAATATATAATTAAATATATTTTCATAGTGTAAGATATAAAGTGTACATCTAAAATTTTGTTTAAATGTTTTCTAGTCTAATTTATGTAGATGTTAATATTGTGTGACTATAAGATCTAATATGTACATTTTAGTTCATTGGTTAATCCTAATCCTCAACTGCGACTTGTACATTTTTAATTCTTCATTTTTTTTCTAAGTGACTATGTCTCATTTCACAAGTCATCCACATTATTATGTCTTGCAGAGATAACAATATAGGGTAAATACAAAATATATACTTCAAATATACCATAAGATTTACTAAACAAAATACTTCAGACAAGTGTAAACAAGAAATGCCTATAAAGAAAATTTATGAGTATGCTTAAAAGAAATTATAAATCATGCTTTGGAACACTCTCTCTATAGCTAGCCTCAAGTTGTTATCAATACAAATAACCAAACACCCAAAAACCTACAAAATAGAATTAGTTTAGCACTACATAGTCACTACTAGCTATAACAACTATAGAAACTACTCACTCACATCTACCTAACCCCAACTATTGATATACATTATACTCATGACATATCTAGCTCACAATGCAACAATTATCCCTATATATATATATATATATATATATATATCCTAGTAAGACTTACCACCTCTCATGGTAACAAACATGTATTAATAGGTGAAAATCTTGAAGACCCTTCATATTGCATTCGTCTAGTTTTAAAAAAAGGAAACAAAAAGTCCATTAAATATCAATCACAAAACTCAAGTGTCCGGTATTTTATCGTAGCATCCTCGAGGTAATGAGTTCCTATATAATTGCTTCTGGTTTGGGAAAAAAATTCTATGTCAAATTATTTTTCTAAAAACATACTCTTGTTTTTGTACTTAAACAGTTCTCATATTACCAATAAGATTCTCACCTCCTATATCTATGATAAATTTAAATTTGTTTATAAATTAAACCAAGATTTCAAGATTGCCATAAGATTATATGAGATTGCCTACACCTAACATAACCGTGTGAATGGTCATTGACAAGGCTTGAATATATAAGATTAAGTAACAATCATTGTTACTTTTACATCTCTACATTTAAGTTACACACAAATGAACCTTCAAAAGAAAAAATTCTACAAACTATCAATAGTGTGTGTGAGATTTGAGCCATTCCGTCAAAAGTCCTTCATAGTGGATGTGGACTAATTATATGAACGACTTTGGTCAAGGAGGCGTGATTTAAAAGCAAGGATATAGATAGCTATAAATAAGAGTGGTCAACAGTCAAAGTCAGCCCGTGGGCCCGTACCAAGAAAAGCATTACATATACTTCAACTCAAAGTCCATTGTTCTCGAAGAAATTGTCGGGGAGAATTATGGGTTACTGAATCGGATGGTGTTCATTAAAGGAGCTCAAACAATGGATGCGTGTGAGGCGTAGATTCATTGCCCAGTGCACTGAATGATACTAAACCCACTTTGAATGGGCTCTCTACTGTCGGTGTTTGACGTAATAAACCACTCTCTAAATGACATAATATAGGGGCCAAACCCTTATATAAACACCACCACTCCATTCATTTTCCATAAGAAAGATAAGCTGCCCAACAAGTATTTGTTTGGCGTGAAATAGAATTTCTTGCAGTGGTGGAAAATCTTGTCTGTAGAATGGCCAGTCGCGCTGCTGCAGTGCTGGGGTTGATGACCCTGACGGCAATGTTCATGGGCCAGGCTTCTGAAGCGCTGGTTTTCGCATTTTCTAATCACGCGCAAGGAACCACTGGTGGCAACAGATTCGATCAAGAGATCGGCCAGAGTGGAGCATTTGAAATTATGGACTCCTCCACTAAATTTATCTGGAACACCTTCCACCAGAATTCGGCTGCAGATAGGAAGAATGTGGACAAGGTTACTCTCATCGTCGAAAGCATGGACGGCGTTGCATATACCAGTGCGGACGAAATTCACCTGAGTTCAGATTATGTGGGCAACTACGGAGGGGACGTAAAGGCAGAGATTCGGGGAGTTTTGTACCACGAAATGACTCACGTGTGGCAGTGGAACGGGCAGGGAAAAGCCCCCGGTGGGCTCATTGAAGGCATTGCAGACTATGTGCGCCTCACTGCAGGGTTGGCTCCTTCCCACTGGGTTAAGCCTGGCACTGGAGACAAATGGGACCATGGTTATGATGTTACTGCCTACTTCTTGCAGTATTGTGACAGTATTAGATCTGGATTTGTTGCTGACATAAATGCTAAAATGGCTTCCGGATGGGACTTGGGCTTCTTTAATGATCTCACTGGTAAATCTGTTGATCAGCTTTGGAGTGACTATAAATCTAAGTACGCTGCTTCCGGTTAAACGGTAGTTTTGTCTGTCTTCAATGGCTAACAACGTCAAATAAGTGAACTCCAAATGGGAATTGTAAATTCTTCCCCAGAAAAGGATAAAGGGGTTCCATCTCTAAATAAAATTAAGTTGGATCTGTTTCTTCTAATTTAGAGATAGTTGATGTTGGAATGCAACCATGATTTAATGATATTGGCATATATTTATGTTGTTTTGTTGGAAAAAAAGATTAGTATGCTTTTAATAACATATTATCAGGAGTCAAATTTAGTGATCAATGTAAATAAAGTAAATTATTATATGAGATGTCATTCAAAGCAATTTACATATATGCATAATTGTCATATAATGAAATTTACGTATATATTAATAATATAAAAAAATCATATTTCAAGAGATTAACTTTTTTTTTTTACTATGACTTACCATCCTTAAGATAATGAGTTATTGTATCACTATCTCTAGTTTTAGGAAAAAAATTCTAAATCAAATTAGTTTTTCTAGAAATATACTCTTATTTCCCTACTTACATTTCTCATATCAGCAATGAGGACACTTATAATCAGGAGAAATATAAATTTGTTTCTATGTTGTGTCAGATTCAAGATTGTCATGAGATTATATGAGATTGTCTACACCGATAATAATATTGTGCATGGCCATTAACAATTCTTGATTATATAGGGTTAAGTAACAAGTATTTGATTGATTGTTTCGTCCACTTTGTATAATTTACACATTAATAAACATTCAAAGAAAAATTTCTAGAATCTATCAATAGTTAAAATTTTCTTCTTTATAGCCATCCATGTAAACATTCCTATTTTTAGGATATAAGAGTTTGTTTTAATAGAGAACTAGTGGTCATTCCCTCATAAGTAGGGATGTATCTACCACTTTGAAACCTAATTTTACTCAATAGTTCCAAAAAATTGAGCATCCCCGTTTAATAATGCCATCTTGATCATTGATGAAATTGTTTTAATTTTATTACTTTTTCTTTGAATACTTGATTATATGAGATTTCTAGCTTGTTGAAATCTTTTTATAATTGTAAGGTTTTAAAATATATTTAAGTTCTTATTTTGGAGTCCCAATCTCTACTAAATATAATTCATTATTCTAATCCGTACTTTCTCCAAGAATTATATAACGCGAAAATATTGATGAGATTATGATAGACAACCAAATTTACCAATAAACCCAATTTCTATAATAAATATTAAAAGAAAGTAAAAGAAAAAAAATTATATGATTGTAACACACAACTATATTCACAAAAAGTCAAGAGATACAACTGCTCTGTATTTATTGCTATGATGATGTTGAATAAAGGGGCTCAATAATGGATGCAAGTGAGACGTAGACTCTCCCGAGTGCAATGTACACAACACGCATTCACTGGGTTCTCTACTGTTGGTCTTTGACGGAGTACTTTCAATCCACTCTGTAAATGAGCTGATAAACACGCCGAGGCCTTACGTAATCCCTACCCCACCATTTATTTTCCATAACAAATATGAGTTGCTTTAACAATTATTTGTTTGTGGTGCGATAAATACGAGGTGTACGTAGCGAGACTTGATGACCTGACCACGGATACCTCTGTGAGATATTCCACAAACTCCTCCACAATTTTGAGCCCCTTTAACAACTAATTGTTTGTGGTGCGATAAATATGAGGTGTACGTAGCGAGACTCGATGACCTGACCATCGATACCTCTGTGTGAGATATTCCATGTCAAACTCCTCCACATGCAATTTTGAGCCCCTGCGTTTACAAGGTTTGTTATTTGTATGCCCGTAGGATCCAATGCATCAAAGCAAGAGTGGGTTAGAGTTTATTATGGTCGAAGTCTCTTAGAAAATTTTGGGCCTGAAAACTTTATTTTGGGTGATAGATGAGCCATCTTGTTTTCCTAGAGTTTTAACTTGATCTGGAATGAAGGAAATGTTTGTATGATTTCTGTGTATTCATGTTTTGGGAATGAAATTGGTCAAAACCCCTTATATTTCAAATTCTTTTGGCTGTTTCTACTTTGATGTATTAATAGCAACCACACTCTGTAGTATATTGTCAATCTATACGAAATCCCACAGCAGGAGTAACATGCGATAGCTCCAACAATAATAAAATTAACAGAACCGAGGGGATCAAACTCTCAAATGTTTCAAAGGCGGCATCAAGCTCTTCTTTGCGTGGATCTCCGTATAGCGGATGAGGGAAACCCAAGTCTTTTGGATCTCCGCATGGTTGGAGGATCATATCATGACATCATGTTCATAAATGTACGAGTTCACCACTTTTTCTTACTCGCCCATCTCTGCAGGCTATGTTTCTTGTTTTCTCATCCACCTCATTTCTTTTCATTGCTTTCAGCTCTCGAAGGGTTTCACTTAAATCTACAATTTAGCCTTTGCAATTTTTAAATTCCATCGAGTCTCTGCCCCTTTGCAATGTTTTAGTTGTTTAAATGTACGGTTTAAAAATTAATATTAAAAAATTAGGGTTTGAAAGTATTTATCTAAATTCTAATTAGTTGATAGGCTATATGGTGTGGGCTTTGTCTATCCGAATCAAGTATTTTTCATGTCAGAATTTTCAATTGCAAGTTTTCTTTTTGTTTCTCAATCGCTAATTTAATTTTTTGTTCTTGCATGGATTTCCTCATTGGAATGGGGAAGGAAAATGACGACGCTGGGTAAAGATATCACTTATATCCTTTGGTAAAGATATCCCATATCCACTCCACTAAGAAGAGATGCCTATTTAAATACCATCATTACTTATTATTTCTTCTTGTCTTTTCTTTGGCACTGACATCTTTTGAATGATTTGCATTACAATTCTACTACTTAAAATAAAATCATATTATACCTCTTTGATTAAAACTAAATCATATAGTATCAAATCTTACCTTTATATTCCCACCTTCTTGTCCTTTATTTCTCCCATTGATTTAATTTGTCTATTTGTATTTATCCGCCACAATTAGACAAGGTATAAAGGAAGCTTTAACATCGAGGCTATATGTATTCTACAAGATGCAAAGGAAAAATAGATTATTGCAAAAGATGTTGTGTGCAGTGTGAGGAAGAGCCTTGAGGAAGAGATCATGTATCTTTCCTCTAATGAGAATGAAGAACATCAAAAATAAAAGACTTATCCTTTCACCTAGAGGATGAAAAGAGATCCTCACTTAGTCCTTTACATAAGAAGTAAGGCATTTTAGCCATGAGCACCACTTAGAAGTTAAAAATATATTAACATGTTGAATCTCTTCTGTTTGCATGCTAACAATCTTTTGGCTTGAAGAGATGATTAATGTCTCAATCAACTAAACAACTAAACCATTGAATTTCTTTTGTTGGCATGTTAACATTCTTTTGGCTTGGAGACAATGCTATTTTTTTTCTATGATGGCCATTTAATAAGGCTTCAAAATTATATTGCTCTTTTTCACACCACAAACTCAAAAGTATACATGATCTAGACTCATCAACTATAGATATACCCTTTAATTTATAAACATAACCAATTTCATGTCGATTAAATATTTTTAAAATCAATTCCTTCATTTACCATTTTCTAGAGTTGGGACATTTCTTGTAGTTTCTTAAATATAATCAATAGTGACACTTGGTCTTTAGTATCAATTTCCTCTAAATGGTAAAAACATTGAGATTTTAAACCTGATAGAAACATGTTCCATATCTTATTCAACCCCTAAGTCCCATAGAACATAAGAGGGTTCTAGACTTGCACTATCAATTGAGACTAAAAATATTGTTGAGATCTATTAATAGGTTGTCCCCTTCAAATCTACAAAAGAAATATTTGCATCCCCAACATACCTAACAAGGAAGATTATAAAAGAAGAAAAAAAAAAGTGAAGAACAATGACTTCCCTAAATACATGAACAAGATATAGGCAACACCACTACTAGACCGAATAGAAATTTTTGTGGTAGTAAAATATGTATTCAAACTACTCTAATGAATATTTAAGAACTAAGAAGTAGTTGTAGTTGTAGAAATATTTTTAATTGAAAATATGCACATCAACCTATTATTTTATATCAATCTATTTTATTTTTAAAAAACTAGGTTTAAGGTTTTGTTAGATGATTTGAATTTTCTAAACAAAATAATTTTAAAAAATAGAATCCCTTCTTCTTTCTATTTCTTCATATTATATTTTTAAGGTCTAATTGTTTTGTACATTGTCTAGGGTTTATTGTTTACAATTTTGTGTCAAGTTCATGTTTGTTTAGTTTTGTTCAATTATTAATTTATTTTATATTCATAAAATAAAAAATCCCAAAAAATTGAAAGCAAAAATTTGGAAAACCATAATATCTAAGTTCCTATGCACATTACAAGTCAAAAATGCCTAAAGACAGTAAGAGGCCCTACCTAAATTTTTTTATAGCTAACGTAGCTCATGTGAGGAGGTTGAAGGCATATGGCAATGGTACAATATTAGGTGCCCATTGTGTAGGCCATTGTCTCTATTATTGTCTATTCAAAATGAATTCAAAGAGTATTATTTTAAAAAAAATAGTTTTTAAAATTGGATACCTATTTTGTAGATAATGGGTACCCATTTTGTAAATAACAAGTACCTATTTCAATCCAGATCTTGAACATAAGCAAGTACCTATTTTATTTTTTTTATTATTTCAATATAAAATAGGTAACTCTTATTTACAAAATAGGTACTTATTTATGTCTACATTTTTTCTAAGGTCAAATGTTCCCCTTGATGTGGACTGAACTTCTTGCACTTACATGGATATGGTGTCCCACTTTTATATTGGAATCGGATGTGTATAGAGTATCCCTACTGGATGTTGATGCTTAGTCTTAACCCTTTGAAACTCAAGGCATCAAGAAAAAAACTTTGTAATATCATATAACATACCTAAACAATAGTATATATGGTAGTGTTACGCACACATCTTTGTAACCCTTGGATGTGTTGCGTACAATACCCCATCAGCCTATTATAAAATTAGTGTCTAAATATCCCCTACTCGTGGTACCTATATGCATCCCCTATGTTGCATCAACCCATTGTTTTGAATATTATATCCTAAATATTTTCTTTGAAGGGTCCTCTAAGATTGTATCTCCAATTGAACCTCACAATACCATTAATTTTATAGTAAAAGTTATACAGTATGAAACACCAACTCCATACTCACCATCATGGATGAAAGATCATGTTTATCTACTCAATTTATTGGCCACTACATTATCCTTACCCTTGATTTGATGTGCATTAAATTAATACTCACACAAGAACTCCATCCAAATCCTTTATCGAGCATTCAAGTTAAACTAGGAAAATGTATATTTCACATTATAATGAAATGAATAAAGCTTAAAATGATGTGCAAGGAGAGAGTGCCTTCGCCTAGTGATTGTGTGAACCACTTATCTAGGCTCTAAATCATGTGTTGGGTAGTTTAGCTCATGGGTCTTGGGTTTTGGGGATGATACATACTCTCTTGACCCTCCTACATAAGCAGTCCTTCTATAACATCCAACGATTCATTGTACATAGGTCACAAAATATCACTTTAGATTAGACACTACTAAAATAGGAGCACTAGTGAGATGATCTTTGAGGTCTTATAATCCCCTCTCACACAAATCATTCCACTTGAACTCTTTTATTTTACACTAAATGAGGGTAATAGGAAGAGATATCTTAGAGAAAACTTCTAGAAACTTGCAACAATAACCTACTAAACCTATGAAGCTCTTGACATCATTATAATGGTGGATATCAACCACTTCATAATCACTATAACCATTGATAGATCTACTAAGATACCATCACAAAATAAAATATAATGTAGATATTGAACCTTTATTTGAATGAGCGCTTGTCGATTTGGCCTATAACTAATGTTTCCTCAAACACCACAATACTTGTCATATGTACTACTCATGATTTTCTACCATAATTAAGAATAAATTAATATATGAATTGGAATATAAAAAATAAAATAATCTAAAATTTATGTACCCCTTTCATCAAACTTGTCTACATTGGAGGAGCATTTGTTAATCCAAATGGTATGGCTATGAACTCATAATGACCATATTGAGTCCTAAAAGTAATCTTATATATATCAACATTGACTATACTTGTAGCTAAAATTTAGGTCTATCTTAGAGAACAATATAGCTCAACTCATATGATCAAACAAGTCATCTATCTTGGGTAAGGGGTGGTGATAGTTGATCATTAATTTATTTATCTACCTATAATCTATACATAGTCAAAGACACAAGTCCTTATTCTTAATGAAGTTGATAGGTGTGCCTCATGGTGAGATACTAGGATGGATGTGACCCTTCTCTAGGAGATTCTTCAACTGAATATTGAACTCATTGAGCTCCTATGTAATCATCCTATAAGGTTCTCTAGATACTAATTATTCTTCTAGAACTATATTAATGTGAAATTCCACCTCACAATGGGTGGTATCTATAATAACCCTGTAGGAAATGTATCTATAAAATATTTGAGTGTAGGATAGTCATCCAAGGATGTATCTAATGAGTCCTCTAGCTTGTAATTAATGGTGATAAAAAGTACTTTGCATACCTTTTGGATACATTGATTAAGTTTCATAGTATAAATGATATGTAGAGATAATCAATCCTATCCTTATATTCCTCAAGCTAATTCGTGCTCAAGAAAATATCATAAGATCCCAAGGGTGTAATCCATAGGTCCACTATAGTGGTGATATCTACATGTGTCAACCAACAATATTACTAGTGAATCCACAACCACCTTGGCCCCCAAGGCCAACTCTACCTCCCACTGATAATTTTCTAGATATTTCACTAGCTTGAAATGATTGATTATAGAGGGATATATAAGAGAATCATAAGCTCCAAAAACAAGTAATATACTCATAGATAAACAATCAATCATACTTTTAGCCTTGATGATGGTATCCTGAAGGTAAATCTAGTGGTTCTCAAACACTATAAAGACTCTGGGGGACTTTTCCATGTCCCCCATCATCTACTTTGATGCATCTTTATGGTTTCCATGTGTGCTCCTGTAAAGCGGAAAAAATCGAACCCTAGTCGTTCTTCCCTCCCCAACTCCAAGGAGAGAGAAGGGAGAGTCACTAGGGTTGATGGTTTTCACTTAGGAGAGACTTTACATTCAAAAAGAGGGGTTGAAACGCCCAAGATCCAATCCCACACAATGCAAGATTGGATTCTAAATGAGTTTCAAGGGTTGTGACATCAAGGATACCCTCTTTTGTAAAGAATGTAGATAGAAAGATTGAACTAGGAATGCATGTAAAGTAGGAAAGATTCGCTTATAAACAGAGATAGGGATATGGGATGAAGTTGCAGACCTGGAATTAGTAGTAAAATGTCGAGACGGTGCTGTTCTGCAAATTTGAGTGAACGTTGATGGGACGATGGCGCCCGGTGTGCACACGGTCCTCCGAAAAATCCGCGAAACGAAAGTGGATCTGTTCGTCTCTGCACAAGGATTCCAGATCTTCAATTACAGCCGCGTACCTGCAACCTACACACAGAAAAGAGAGGACAATTGGGGGGTTAGGGATGAGGGTTTTGCCTTTAGGTCAAACCTCAGTTTTGGAATTAACCAAGAAATGAGAATGCTATAAATGTAAATGTTTGTAATGTAAACAAGTACTGATACCTTGTTGTAAGAATGTTTGTATTCTTACATGCGAAGGTGTAATGTATGTGGTATATTGTATGTTGTATGTGATCTCCTCTTCAATGGTTGAATCCTTGTCTTGAATGCAACACTTAGCCTTGAATGGAGACTTAGAATGCTCAATTGCTTTAAGGAATGCTTGAATGCTTGAATGCTTGAATGTTTGAATATCGCTTCCGCGTCTTGCCCACATATGTTTTCCTCTTTTTCGACCTCCTCAAATGGGAGAGGAAATGTAGTTTATATACTTGTCAATTAGGGCTGATAGACTGATTTTCCCGACCTTAGGCCGACCAGGAAATATTATTTTCCAATTTGCAAACTTAAAGACCCGAAGCCCCATAAGAGACCGGGCCCAAAATAGGGCCAGGGACCAGGGCGCTGGGCGCCCTAGTCCTAAAGGACCAAGGCACTGGGTGCCCTGGTCCCACCCCCAGGCACAATAGGGTGCAAGGAGGATCAGGGCAGGGTGCTAAAAAATTCAGTTTTGGGTGTCATAAACAAGTTTCGGGGTCTCCATTCAGGTTCCGTGTTGCATCGCCATCGTGAAGACCCAAATGCGGTTGAAATTGCAAGTGTCACAATTTTAGGATGCTACATTTAGCCCCCACTTTAGCGAGAGTATAAGCGTACGCTCATACTTCCGGTAAAGTACAAAGAAACAACATTGAAAGACTTTCACCACGTCATGGAGGCAAGATACACGAAGCCCCCAATGGACTAAGGATCTTACGACTTCGATTGACAAAGTAAAAGGGAAGATCACGAGGGAGAACCATGACTGTCAGTAGTAAGGTTCCCTCACTATGAGTCATGCAAGAAAGATATCAAAAATTTTCAAGGCAAAGCTAAATTTGTCAAGAAATTTTCAAGTATCTTGAAAAGATATGGACGGGATGTATGCCCCCCTACGTTAAAGCGATCGTACATTCCTCACCGGGGGTGATTGCTTTAGGGTAGTGATACATATAAGAAATGAGAAAGGAGCACGTTATCACAAGGATTTAGCCCCCAAGTGTGAGATAAGCCCAAGGATAATAGACACAAAACACAAAGCACGAGGTGACTTCGCTTTCCTCGAGGTCAGTATGCTTTATGATAATTCATGTATATCATATGTATGTATGCATAATTGTTCTTCATTCCCCAATCAAGGAAGGTCACCTAGAAGAAGGGAACACATGTCTTTTGAGTCAACATGAGAGAGACCAAAAGAGATCTCAATGTTTTGCATCGTCCTCAAGTAGACAACACTAAGGACAACAAATAGAAGAATGAGAATAACACATAGAAGAAGTGACAAAAGAGAGGAGGAGAGAATCTGCTATGCTAATGAACTAGTCTAGCACGTCGTCTACCTCTCGATCTTGCTGATCAATATTTCAGGAAGGTAGGAAACACGCTAGAGGAGGAACATTCAACACAGCAGATGGAGCTACCACAAGATCCAAACAAGGACTATGTTCATGTTCCAAGCCACGTTGTTCTTGTCTAGGAGCTAGGATAAGTGCTTTAGAAAATTCGTTAGATAAATGGTTATTAACATCAACATATTCATATTCACTATCAAAATGAATAGGAGTAACATTTTCATCATGAATAACATTTTCATCTATATCATCATCAAGATTTATAAAAATAGGATCTTTAACTCGCACAGGATCAAGACCATCATGCATCTTATGTTTAGGAGATTTCGGCTTAATCGTTGGCTGAGGAGAAAATGGAATAATATTAGTTGAAGGTGTTTTTGGGGATTGCAAAGTTTGAGAAGCAGCTGCCTGAGCTCTAAGACAATGCTTTCGTCGGTGTTCACGTGCAGAATGATTCCGTCTAGTCTTAGTAGGAAGTTGAGAAGATTGAGGAGGAGGAATGTTCTCATCCTTATCACTTGGGTGTTTAGGTTGTGGTCTCTTAGGTTGAATAATAGGAGAAGAGGAAGGTCTCTTCTCTCCATAACAGGAAGGACGAGGAACTGCTCCATATAAAGGAAGAATATTTGGTTTAGGAAGGATACCAAGTCCATCGTGACGAGGAGGTATAGGTCTAATTTTAGGAAGTTTATTAGATATAGGCATAGTCACATCCATAGGGATGGGTTGGGAATCTTCTTGAGGAAAGACATTAGTTTTAACTTTCAAAGGAAGAACTTCCTTGTCAAGAACGATAGGAATGTCAAGTTTGGGTGTTCTAGGTTCACTTAGAGATAGGATCATATCTTTCTTCCACTTTTGATAAGATTTGAAAAGATGATCACTTCGCGGAGGAAGAGATTGGAATTGTTTAGGCCAAAAGTAATCAATAGGAACGCTAGAAGTTCTTTCAGCTGGTTTAAAGAGACTATGATTGACAGTATCAACTTCACCATTATGGGGAAATTTCAAACACTTGTGAATAGGAGAAGCAATAGCTTTCATGGAAGATAGCCAAGGGTAGCCTAGCTTCACACGAAATTGTTCAGATGATGGAATAATAGCAAAGTCCACATCAAGGGATTTGTTATGGACCTCAATAGGTAATGTAATAGAACCAATTGCAGGAGAAGAAAATGCATCAAATAATTTCACAACCACATTTGTTTCATCATAGATCACTTGATTCAATTGCAAAGTAAAAAAAATTTCTTCAGTAATGATATTAACCATATAAGAAGGATCAATAAGCACCCCACGACAAGGTGTATTCTTGACTTTCGCAACTATATATAAAGGACCATCAGGTGCCCTGATAGTTTCATTGGAATTAAAGGTGATGGAAGGTTCTTTAGGGATTTTCTGCTGCTCTACAAAGTTAATCACATTCGGAGTCATAGACACAAGATCATCAGGTGAGACAGAGGAATCATTAGTATCGATCGCATTAGAAGTATGAGAAGGTAATGGATCAGTAAAAATCTGAAGATTAGGAGGAGCTACAGATGTGTTGCCTTTCCCATTCACTCCAGAAACAGAAATAGTATTACTATCAATCAAATCTTGAATTTTACCCTTTAAAGCAAAACATTTTTTAGTATCATGCCTAGGATGACGATGAAATTGACAAAAAGATTTGTTATCAAAATAGGGCGAATTAATCTTTGCAGGATCTATTTGCCTTATAGGAGGAAGAGTAAGCACATTTTGTTCGAATAACTTGCTCATAATACTATACAATGATTCATTCAAAGGAGTAAACTTTCTTTCTTTCTTGAAAAACTTAGAAATAGGAGTCACACCTGATGCCGCATTCACATTGTTGTTGATGATGTTTTCATTGAATTTAATGGACTCTCTGTTCGGTTTAAACTTCCCAAATGGTTGTTGACTACTACCACCCTTATCACTCGGAGCCATAGGATTTGCTTGTTCCATTTGACTCACAGTCAGTTGATAATTGTGAAGAGTTGTGCACAATTGTTGGAAAGAAGTAAACTCAGAAAACAGGAGTTTTTCTCTAATATTTTTTTGTAAATTAGAAATAAAGATTCTTTGAATATCATTGTCAGGCACTGGAAAAGAAATTTGAGCATACAAATGCTTATATCTACCAATGAAATCAGTCACTTTTTCTTTAACACCTTGTTTACAATGCATTAAATCAATCAAAGTAACTTTAGGACTTATATTGTTTTGAAATTGTTGAATGAAAGCATTTGCAAGTTGTTCGAAAGAAGTAATAGAATAAGAAGGCAATGAGAAATACCATTGTAGGGCTTTATCTCTTAATGTTCTAGTAAACAGTTTTGCCAGCAACCTTTGGTCATAAGAAAAATCGGTACATATTGTTTGAAAGGTCTTAACATGTGTTAGAGGATCACCCTTACCATTATAAAGCTCCAAATGCGGAATTTCAACATGTTTAGGGGGGATAGCTCGAACAATGTCAAGAGAAAGTGGGCTCGCAACATCAAATGTGGGCACACTAAACTTAGATTTATTCATAGAGGCAATTTGTTTCTGTAAAGAAGAGACAGTTTGTGCAAGATTGTTTATGGTCGCTCCAGTCGAAGAGTTCATATTAGATGTGTTAGATTGTGATGGAGGTGTTATGTTATTGAAAGAAGGTAGAGAGTAAGGTGGTGGGACACTATGATAGTTAGTCATAGGAGATGATTGGAAAGGAGAAACACTACAAGGAGGAATGGAAGGGTTAAATGAATTGCCCCCTTGCATCATGTTCATTTGTGGAGATATAATAGGGACACTCATTGAAGGAATGAATGAAGAAGTTGGATTGAATGAAGGAAGAGGGTTGATTGAAGAAGAGGGATTGCCCCCATGACTGGTGATCATAGGAGGAATGTCTTGTATTGAAGTAGTCATTATGTTTGATGTAAAAGTAGGTATACTAGCAATAGGAGTCGTCAAAGGAATAGAATGATTGACTTGAGTAGGAGGTTGTGTGTAACCTAAAGTTTCAGCACAACTTTTCATAGGCATCACATTCGAATCCACAATGTGTTCAATACCATGCAAAATATCAATTCCATTCTTATCACTTTGAACCATACATTTTAGACCCTCAATTAATGAAATAGCTTCACTATCAGGGTATTCTTGAGACATCCATTGTCGAAAATCATCAAATTGGTTATCCAATTTTGAAAGTTGTTCTACAGAAACCTCATGGAGAGCTTCTTCATCATTAAGAGGATTAGAGGAATTACCCATGTCCTCGTTAAAAAGGCCATTCAAATTAGGTCCCATCTCCTCAGTAATTAAACCTTGGAAGGACTTAATTCTAAGGCTTCGTCTAACGGGAATAGTGTAAGTAGGGCTTATTGTTGTAAAACTCATGCACTAAAGAAAGAGAGAAGATTTTAAATTTTAGAGGTAGCAAATTTCAATAAAACCAGCCAATCTCCTAGATTTAAGCTGTTAAATGCAATCAGGACAATCTCCCGAAATTTCAGAAAAAATGTCCGAGACCGTGGTGAACGGAGTGCACACGGTCCTCACAACTTTTTTTGAAATTTTCAGGGATGAAAGTTATGATGATTTTAAAGCTAATCTGAAAAAATTGAGTGATTTTACGATCTGTAGATAGGCCAAATTAAAGTTGCAATCTCAAAATTGAACCCTACCAAGATTGTTGAAAAATGAAAAATTTGAATTTTGAAAAATAGAGGGAAACTGAAATTTTGAATTTTATGATTTTAGAGGGAATGCTGAAAGCAATGCAGGCTTTGAAATTTAAAATTTGACTCAATTTCATGCAAAATTCAATTTTGAAAGTGGAAATCAAGGTTGTTGTGATTAAACACTTAATTTCAAAAGTCACAAACTGCAAAAATTTGAATAAAGCACTGAAATTTCGAATGAATGCTAACACACTTTTCAGATTTAGGACTGTAAGAAACACAATTTTGATATGAATTTCAATTTCAACAATTTTTGAATGATTAGAAGCCTCAACCCAAGCAATCGCTAGACCAACTTTGACTTTAATTTTGAAAGTGTTAAAATTGATAAAATCAGCCAAAATTCTGGATTTTAGCAGAAAAATACAGTAAAATCTAGCTCCCGAAATTTTGGAAAAAATGTCGGGGACGAGGGCGCTCAGGGTGCACACGGTCCTCGCAACTTTTTTCCAAATTTTCAGGGATGAAAGATATTGTGATTTTGTTGCCGAATCCAAAATTACAGCCGATTTGGAAGTGTTTTGATTAGTGAAATTATCAGTCAAAGGTTGAATCAAGAAGGTCTTAAAAATTAGGGTTTTGACTTTTAACCACTTAATTTTTAGAATTAAAGCACAAATATGAATTGACAATTTGCAATAGAAGGGTAGATCTGAAACAAGCATTAACAATTAAACATTTCACAAGTTTAATTACTAAAAAGAAAATTTTAGGGTTTTTATGCAATTAGCCTCTAAAATTTGCAAAAGATCAAACATGGAAATATAATTAGGAAAGCAAAATTTTCAGATCTAACCATGAATAATCAGAATGAGGATGTTCACGTCGGGTTCACCAAAATGTAAAGCGAAAAAATCGAACCCTAGTCATTCTCCCCTCCCCAATCTCCAAGAAGAGAGAAGGGAGAGTCACTAGGGTTGATGGTTTTCACTTAGGAGAGACTTTACATTCAAAAGAGGGGTTGAAACCCCCAAGATCCAATCCCACTCAATGCAAGATTGGATTCTAAATGAGTTTCAAGGGTTGTGACATCAAGGATACCCTCTTTTGTAAAGAATGTAGATAGAAAGATTGAACTAGGAATGCATGTAAAGTAGGAAAGATTCACTTATAAACAGAGATAGGGATATGGGATGAAGCTGTGGACCTGGAATTAGCAGTAAAATGTCGAGACGGTGCTGTTCTGCAAATTTGAGCGAAAGTTGACGGGACGATGGCGCCCGGCGTGCACACGGTCCTCCGAAAAATCTGCGAAACGAAGGTGGATCTGTTCGTCTCTGCACAAGGATTCCAGATCTTCAATTACAGCCGCATACCTGCAACCTACACACAGAAAAGAGAGGACGATTGGGGGGTTAGGGATGAGGGGTTTGCCTTTAGGTCAAACCCCGGTTTTGGAATTAACCTAGAAATGAGAATGCTGTAAATGTAAATGTTTGTAATGTAAACAAGTACTGATACCTTGTTGTAAGAATGTTTGTATTCTTACATGCGAAGGTGTAATGTATGTGGTATATTGTATGTTGTATGTGATCTCCTCTTCAATGGTTGAATCCTTGTCTTGAATGCAACACTTAGCCTTGAATGGAGACTTAGAATGCTCAATTGCTTGAAGGAATGCTTGAATGCTTGAATGTTTGAATATCACTTCCACATCTTGCCCACATATGTTTTCCTCTTTTCCGACCTCCTCAAATGGGAGAGGAAATGTAGTTTATATACTTGTCAATTAGGGCTGATAGACTGATTTTCCCAACCTTAGGCCGACCAGGAAATATTATTTTCCAATTTGCAAACTTAAAGACCCGAAGCCCCATAAGAGACTGGACCCAAAATAGGGCCAGGGACAAGGGCACTGGGCGCCCTGGTCCCACCTCCAGGGATAGCAGGGTGCAAGGAGGATCAGGCCAGGGTGCTGAAAAATGCAATTTTTGGTGTCATAAACAAGTTTCAGGGTCTCCATTCAGGTTCCGTGTTGCATCGCCATCGTGAAGACCCAAATGCAGTCGAAATTGCAAGTGTCACAATTTTAGGACGCTACAGCTCCATAACCCTTTATGCACTCTCTGGCCAACTTCTCACATGCCTAGATACACAATATAGACCTCTTATATTTCTCTATATTGGTTAGATATTGCTAAAATGAGATGATCTAGTCACGTTAAGCCCAGTAAATCCACTTCGCTAAGTTGTTGTGTTTGAGAATTCCTACCTATTTATCCTAAGGTATGTTGTACCTATGGGGTCCCTATGATTTTCAAGGTTAGTTGTGGCTATCCTTTGGCCCTAGTTGTTGATATGCTCTCTAGAATCCCATGGTAAGTCAACATCCTTCATTCAAAGGGTGGGAGGGTCTATAAGACTCCTAATCCTAAAGGACCTAGTTGTGGTTGTGATAATTCTCTTGTATCCCTTGGGACCAATCATGGACCTCATTTGCAATGAATTCCAAGTTTCTATATAGAAACCTTAAGGCCCTTTAGATTGGATATGCATAATTTTCCTAAATTACTTTAGTTCAAATCCCTAATAAAATAGTTTACAAGTAGATTCTTTGTCTTAATGTAGTCTACATACTCTTTAGGAGCTCTAAAATCTAGCTATCATACTAAGCCATTTTTATATCTCACCACTATAGGTCATGAAACTATCTTTAATAAAAATGCCTTGAGACATATCATGCTTTAACAAGCTCTAAAAATATATCCCAAGAAAGGGGTTCTAATGCAAGATGGTGCTTCCATTCCTCCTAGAACCACTGCGTGAAAATGAATCTATTTGACAAGTATATTGCAAATATAGCTCTTAGGTTGCTCACATATGGATCAAACAACCCAAAATAATTGTTCAAGTTGAGCGAGAAAGACTTGGCTTCCACCCTATTGGTGGATATAAACAATATTGGGGTTTGATGAGATGAGAACTCATGGATTTAATAATCATCTTTGTCTCATAGTTCCCTCAATGTGATAAATACCTAAAATTATTTTTGTGCTAGTGAGGTCAAGGTATATTAATTAACCTATCTACAACCATTTCTATATTAGTCTTATGAATCTTACAGGTGCTCTTGTTGCACTTGCAAGACCTTGAACTGTTCTCCCTAGCTATAGGCATGTCCTATTGATGTACCTCTTCTATTGAAGAAAATCTATACTAAATCATTCTTATCAACTATGTAAGTCTTGTAAGATCAATTGGCCATACTCAAGTTGACAATTATGATGTAATATGTAATTATGGTGAGACCTTGCTATTCCTACTAGGGACATGCTCTCCCAAAAATCCTTGTATATTGTTGAGCTCTCCTTTTCTCATAAGTCATCGTAAATAAATGAAATAAGTTTTTAATAAATACATGTACAATGTTTAAGTTAGAGTACCTAGTGTAGGGAAAACTAAGTTTGATACCTTTAATTGTATGATCTAATATGAAAAAATAGGAAGAATTAGAATATATTTAAACTATAGACTTTAAGAATAGAGACATCATAAATAATAGTTTACTTAATCCACATCAAGTTTATAGCTAGGATAATCATAAGTAATTTTATCTTCTCGACTTTAGTAGGAGGGAAATTCAACAAATAAAATGTTATGTTGAAAGATTTACAATGAATACATTCTAAAATAGTAGACATTTATGTGTGCTCCATGAAATATTGAATCAATATATTATCCAAGGTGTACTAAAGTAGACTATGATAAGAAATCAAATTTTAAATTATGTCCCAAAGATAAAAAAAAAAAGATTATGTTTCTTGTATATTCTTAATAATATCACAATCTTTTGTATCGTCACTAAGAAGATGAAGAAGTGGTGGAAGAATAGGATTTGGTTGAGGAAAGGAAATAGGAAAAGAAGTATTTTTTTATTGAGTGTGGTATTTTTTGGGCCACCATATGGTCATTAGTATCTATAGGTACTTTACACTTCATATATTGAGGATGGAAAAGAAAAGTGGAAGATAGAAAACTACTAGGAGTACCCTGAATAGTGATCATGGGAAAAAAAGGTGGAGATGTAAAATAAGTCACATATAAAATGATTTTACAAATAGAAGAAATATATTAAGTATTAATTTACTTATCCAATATATCCAAGTGGCCAAATAATTCTATAAATTTTTTTGGATTAGATAATTTATTTCAATAAAATTATGTGATGTCAATGAAGAAATAAGAAGAGACTGCTCAATGTCTATTTATCAAGGATATAATGTGTGGTGAGAATCTTCATATAGCAATACATTATTAATAAATGGGAGATAATTGGATTGAAGAAAAAATATATTAGTAATCTTAAAAAAATAATCTTTGATTTCATCCTTCTATGCTACTAAATCTTTAGATAGATATATTTATGACACCATCCCATGTACCAAATGTAATATCTTGAACCTTTTGAGAAATGTTAGAAGGACACTTAAGAAAAGAAGATAAAAATTCTATTTAGAATAATACTTAAATAAGTTTAAGGTAGGTGTGTACAAATGAAGTTAGTTGAATATATATTGTATTTTTCTTTCAAAGAAAAAAAAAATTATTTTATTTCTAGAGGAATTCTTTCCATGTTGAGAAGGTTTTCTAAGGGCATAAAGGTAGTTCAAAAAAAGTATAAAAGGTAAATTGAATATCCTAAAAACTTTATACCATCCATCTAATGGGAATAAAAATAATTATTTATTGGAGTCAATAGTTCATAACTGATAAATTTAATTTAGAAGCATAAATAGAAAAACTTAAGAAACTTGGTACAAAAATATTTCTTTCGTATATGATGATTCATCATGTAAAAATTTGAACCAAGTACTATCACTTGTATGGATAGGATACCAAATATTTTACAAAGTGATATTTCCTAGAAAATAAACTTTGCTTGAAGAAATTTGTAGATGCATAGAATAAAAGATGTTGGGGTTGTATGGGTTTTTCTTTAAGTAAAATCCCTACTTTAGTATTTCTATCTTCACTAGTACCCAATGATAATGAAATAAAAATATTGTGTGAGAGAGGGTGCTCCTATCCCAAGTGTGTTTGGTAATGGTAAGCATTGTTATTATGTAATTGTGAAAACTAAAATGAAATTTAAAAGGGATGTTAGGATCCTAATTTCCTTAGGAGCACAAAAAGAAAGTTGCAATAGAAACTGAACATAATATAAGACAATGACAAGAACAACAATACCTATGAAGGGATGCGAAAACAAAAGAGACAAGAGAGATTGAAGGATAATACTAGAAGAGTGCTACAAAAATATTTCATAGAGTCATGTGAGAGCTTGAGAGAATCCAAGAAGAGATAAGGTTATAAGAATAAAGCCATGAGAAAGAAAAAATAGTGTAAAAGTGAGAGAATGTTTGTAAAATGAGAAGAGAGTCCAAAGGAAGAGTTTGTTAAGCCATTTGGATTTGTCTTAAGCCATCACCATTGACCTAGCAAGGTGACAAGTGATGATATAATTAAAAATAACCATCAGATGTGAAATTATCATGTGATTCTATAATATCACACTAGTGTCATTATAATTTGAGCTATAAAATGATGAGACACTAAAAAATTACAAGGATAACATAAAAGAAATATTATATTAAGAAAAGAAAAACATAGGAGAAAATACCTAAGCACCATGGAAGGTAGAAAGGCTTATGTAGAGGTCAAAATGAACCTACAAAGTCACTAAGGGGATGAATTACAATGTGGACACAAATCATAATGTTAAATTTAAAGAGTACACACTCTTTGATGCTACACTATGGATGAATAAATCAATATTACTATTTGATTGCCCCACTAAATTATCTTAGCAAACACCACCTTGACTTAATAGAGCATATATAAGATGCAAATACCACTCATTCTCATGTGTTATTCCATTCACGCCACTATTTTGTGATAAGTATAATCTATCGCATCAATTTCCCCTTATCCAGGCATGGTTTTGGTGTTGTCTTTAGGGTTTGTGGAGCTATAATAGTGATCAAATAGAAACACAATAGTTGATTATATTATTTAATGCTTGTTTTTATTGTACTATTTTGAGAAGAGTCCCTTCCACATGAATACTACGTTTGAAAGTGGTTACTAAAAGATCAATTATTGTCTCTAAGGGAATGAATAGAAGCATGAGTTAAAAACAATAGATTTGATTGAGTGCATAAACTTTCAAAATTCATGAGATAAATTTAACAAGAAAGCACTTGTCATAAATATAGTCTAACTCTTTTGCATTGAAACAATGTTGTGACAAGAGGGATCACCTTTACCACCATGTATTGTAAAACTAGGTGCTATAAATCATATAATTTAAGGATAAAGTAGGATATCAGTTTCAAAAGGTACAAAAATAACTAGAAAATGTACTGAATACTTTACAATAAAAGATATGGGATAAAACTCTTTTTATATTAATATCCACTTTCTAAAAATTCGAGTTTGATGAATGAGAAAAAGTTATAGGAATAATTGAGATTAAGAATACCAAATATTTATGAAGTAGTATTATTCTTTTCTTGTTTGCAATGTGATGTTGATATTGATTTGTTTGAATTGTTTGAAAGTTATCATCTGAAATTAGATGATAAAATAAAATCAACGATAAGCTAGATGTAATATACATGATCTTTACTTTCTAAGGCCTAGCATTAAACCACACATACATTTTGATAGCTAAACACTTATATCCAACAAAATCATGTCCACTATTAATTTTGATTTCAATGATGCATAGAACCTATTGCTCTATATGTGTGGACTAGCATATGAAAAATGTGTTGTGCTGAAATGTATCATTAGTGAGTCACTATAGATAGAGGGAATACTACTCACATCTTTGATAGTAGTAAAGAACCTTGACTAGTGTAAGAACATCAAATAGAAGTGAAATAAATAATATAAATATTAATGAAATTAAAATAGACTTATGAATAAGACAATTTTAAATGTAGAGCGCTTGATGATTAGCATGACTTCGGATGGAGAACATATATACGTGTTGGACATACAAATCAAAACCTTTACTCTAGAAGTTGGAAGTATCACTCGCATGCCTAAAAATTGGCCGAAGAAATGGATGGTCCAAGAAGTTTAAGACTTCCGAGTCGGTGTGGATCTATCTGTTGAAGAGAACTGTACGAACGAATCAGTTCAAGGCGGCGTAAACCCTTCAACACCGAGGACGTGGATTAGTCTAAATGTAAGAGTGGTCAACAGTCAAAGTCAGGCCCTGGGCCCGTAGCAAGAAAAACTGTCCATTTACTGCGAGTCAAAGTCTTGGTGGGGAGACCAAGAGGCATTCATTCACCAGTGCAACATTGAATGGGCTCTCTACTATCGGTGTTTGACAGATTAATTCTAAACAACTCTCTGAATGGCATAATTTACGGGCTAAAGCCTTATATAAACCCCACCACTCCATTCCTTTTCCATAAGAAAGATAACCTCCCTAACTAGTATTTGTTTGGCGTGCGATAGAATTTCTTTCTGCGGTGGAAAATCTTGGCTGTAGAATGGCCAGTCAGGCAGCTGCAGTGCTGGGCTTGATAGCCCTGACGGCGATATTAATGAGCCAAGCTACTGAAGCGGTGGATTTCGGATTCTCTAACAATGCCCAGGGAACAACCGGCGGCAACAGATTCGATCAAGAGATTGGCCAGAGTGGAGCCCTTGAAATTATGGATTCCTCCACTAAATTCATTTGGGACACCTTCCGTCAGCAATCGGCTGCAGATAGGAAAAATATAGAGAAAGTTACTCTGATCGTGGAAAGCATAAACAACACGGGCATCGCTGCATATGCGAGTGGAGACGAAATTCACCTGAGTGCAGATTATGTGGGCAACTACGGAGGGGACGTAAAGGCAGAGATTCGAGGAGTTTTGTACCACGAAATGACACACGTGTGGCAGTGGAATGGGCAAGGCAATGCTCCCAGTGGCCTCATTGAGGGCGTTGCAGACTATGTTCGCCTCACTGCCGGATTGGCTCCTTCTCACTGGGTTAAGCCCGGCAGTGGAGACAAATAGGACCAGGGTTATGAGGTTACTGCCTATTTCTTGCAGTACTGTGAAAGCATTAGCTCTGGATTTGTTGCCAACATGAACGCCAAATTGGCTTCCGGATGGGACGTCGGGTTCTTTAATGATCTCACTGGCAAATCCGTTGATCAGCTTTGGAGTGACTACAAGGCGAAGTATGCTTCTTCCGCCTAAACGTAAATATTGTCTGTCCTTGCGATCTACCTGTTATGTCTAACGATGTCCAATAATTGAACTCCAAATGGGAAATGTAAATTCTTCCCCACAAACAAAGATTCAAGGTGTTCCATCTCTATTTAATAGAAAATTTAAAGCTGGATCTGTTTCTTTTAATTTAGCGATAGCTGAAGCCTAGAATGCAACCATGATATAGATGGAAATAGTTGAAGTCTAGAATGCAACCATGATATAGATGGAAATAATTCATAAAATTAGAAATTAAGTTTTTTTTGATAAAAATATGTATGCTCTTTTCATTAATGTTTTGGATCCTATTCAGTTATTCATCATCAAGAAGAAGAAATATAGAGAGATGGATTGCAAAATAATCCTAAAAACTTTGTGGTTCTAAAGGAGAGGAAATTAATTAATTAAAGAAGTAAATTAAAAGAAAATAGCAAGTTAAAAAATAAAATTAAAAGAATTTGTATCAAAAGAGAGGAAGTATAAGCTCTAACGAAATTGAAAGAGTTAAAAGCTATGCAAAGAAAATGAATTAAAAACAAGAAAAGAAAAACTAACATAATATACTAAAACAATAGATATTATGTAGCTTGACCTTGTCATCTCTTTCATAGATATTATTTAGTTTGTCCCAAATCTTCTTTGCACTCCTATAGTGTATTATCTTAACAAAATTAAAGTTAGATAAACCACATAAAATAGCATTCCTTACCCTTGCATTACTCTTACACGGTTTCCTTCTAGCCTAATCTCTTGGAAGATTTTCAATAATTTCATAACCACCTACAAAAAATTGCCAAAATCATACCCTAGTGCCATTAAATAAGCTTCCATTCTTACACTCCAAAAAGCGTAGTTGGTTTTATCAAATGTTTGTTTGAAGAAAGACCTTCTTGTGTTATTGTGTATGCCATCCTTGATCAACCTCAAGTTACTAAGCTTCACCAAGGAAATTATCTCTAATAGAAAGTGTTATGTACACAAATATGCTGACAGGGGGTAAATTAGTACATACCAATTTTCAACTTCAAAAACTATCGTAAAAAAAATAACCATTACCACATCTTAAAATAACATCACAAGAACTATGCAAGATATGAACATATCCAAACATAAACTCAAGAGATCAAATTTATGTTAAATCTAGGAAGGGAAAAACCATGGTGAGAATAGCTACATGGATCTATTATCCAATTCTAGACTCACAAAAATAATAATGAGATTGCAATATTTTTTAGGTACAAACTCATAGGAGTTGAAACCCAAAAAGACACAAATCCCTAATCTACTTTGTAGGCACCAACCTATAGGAGACACCAATAGCCTAATCTAGAGACTAAGCTCCAACCTGGCCACTAACCACCAAATCATATTATGAGGTTCCAAAAATAATAAAGTAGTTATAGGTATAACAAAATATTATCATGAAAATGTTTCAATCTCAAGTTGCATCATTTGAGTGATGTAATCTACTTCATAACACTCTAATAGTGTGTATAGGATTTTTCATCTTAGCTCACACTTTACAACATATATTCACTCACCGCCTTCTTCACTTCTTTAGAAAACATGGATACACAGCCTTAGAATGTAATTGATCAACCATATATATGCATTCTATTTTACTATTTACATCTTCATGTTGACCTAGAACCAAATCACATTGTCTACAACTTACCATGTTGGCCAAGGGTGAAACTTTAATTCAAAATTCATGTAACATGTAATTACCTTGGTCCTAAATCCAATGTGTTACTCTAGGATTGAGAAAATTCTATGAATTTTCTATCACAAACACCACTAGTCCCAAATTATAGTGACATGCTTCCTCTATTTGGCACACATTTCCTTTATCTAGCAAATCGATAAAAATCATTAGACAATCAACAAACTAACATAATGTACACTTTATCATTTCTATCTTCCAATTATTTGGACCATTTGCTTTGAAACTTGAATAAATTTGTCTTGTGTCTATCCTTACTATCCAAAATGCAAGCTCAAACTCACAACTATGGCAAAATATGGTATCAAGAAAAATAAAAATGCAACTAGATACTCATACTATCTTTAAGTAATAAACTCCAAAATGGAATGCAAAAACTTCTATACATCTACAAATATGATATAGATTTAGGAATAACTAATCCTAATCCTCACTCCTAATGTTAACATTAAATATCTACAACAGAGTATTCAAACATCTGTCCAAGAACAACTTCCACATGCTTCCTTGAGATCATTCATCCTTTGTCATTTTTTGTAGGATTACTTGACATCAATGGTAAAATATGAATAGAAAATAAAATCTATACATATGGCAATGGGAATCTCACCTGCTAGTATTAGGCTTTCTTAGAAGCCATTGTTGATCGAGGGGATCCTTTGGAAAACTTAGGCTATACAATCACACCACACAAGGAACTAGATCCCAATTATTTTCTATATAGAAAAGAAATTACTATCTAAATTCCATAGATACACAAAGACATTAGCAACATACAAGAACATTTATATCAAAACTCTTATTAGATATTTTAAATCCAAGCATTAAAACACAATTACATCAAGAGAATATATTAAAAAATACCTCTTAATCTTTTTTGGATATTGACAAGGGCACTGTGATGAATATCACAAGCATCATTCCCTCTCAAAACTCCTCGATTCAAGATAACATTTTTACAATCCTATAACTCTCAAAATACTCTAGTTGAATTCCCCCAAATAAGAAAAAGTGTCCTTTCTTCTCAAATTTTAGAATTAAATAAAAATTATAATCTACCCAAATCTCAATGTAAAATTAACACTTGTAGCCTTCACAATTGATCTTTCAAAATAACACTAATAATCTTACTCACTCATGTGGATAATCTTCATCGGACCATTTCATCAATTTTGATCTGCTAATTTTGTAAGCAAGGTATTTAGAAAATATTCCTCATCCTTGAAGATCAACCATGTTCCCTAGTAAACATGCTCACAACTAGAGCTAACTAAACAATTTCAAATATCATCAAATTTATGTATAGTAATAGAAAGGGGCTTAAAAATGATACATAGTTTAATTTATGCATTTAGGTGTATGACCTGAGACCTTTGGAAACCCCAAATGAGATAAAAATAACACTTTGAAACCACCTTAAACCTTCTAAAATATAAAATTAAGTTTGACTCTTAAAATAACATCTTCCACTTGACTAACCAAAAAGACTTAATTCATCATCACCAAACAATAAATTTCAACAAATATAAATATGAATTCCACATTATGAATGAAAAATATTACATCAAAAACATAAAGTACAAATCATGGAATAACTTAGAATCTCAATATAGAGTAGTATTAGGTTCAACTAATTATTGAGAATTGTTGTTTCCAAATGACCTCCAAAATATCTATTTGCAAAGGAGTTACCTACACACTCAACTATACTAATTAATATGAACATCATATAGTCGAAGTGACTTGAAATATGATAAGAAAAATATGTAAACATCTATAAGTTGAGTGCTAGCCCAATTTTAATTTTCTCATCATAAAGAGCATCAATAATAAGATTGCATTTACACATCACATATATATAATGTGATTCACCTAACATGGATATTTATATTCATTACAATACAACCAATTTAATTAATTGACTCAAAGCTAATATAGTTTAAAGCATGCACTTATGACCTAAAAATAAAATACATGATTACCTATAAATTGCCTATCATTATAGTATCATAAAAAAATGATTTATTTCCTAATTTCAATTGAATAACATGTAACTAAAACCACCAAAGGTACATATACGTCATATAATAAATAAATAAAAATAACATATCTAGTTAAGTGCATGAAGTTTAGTCCCACTTAGGGGGAAGTGCATGCATTGGAAAGAGTGCCACTAGGAATAGGGCCCCATTGCAGGAAAGTAATTTTTTAACACCCCGCAATTCCATTTCTTCCTCTCAGTGATTAAGAAGAACCATAATGGGCTTCCAATCCATCTTGTTATTTTCCACATCCTGCCAACAAATTTCTGGCTTCCTAGGTACACTATTTCTTATATTTTGTCATTTTAAAGTTTTTTTGTGTTTTGTTTTTTTGTTTTTCTTGTTATTTATGGTTTCTCTTTGTAATTTAGGGTTTGTACTCTTTATTTTTCTAGGAATGTAATAATTGAAAGCATTGTATCTTAGGTAGTATATTATCATCAACATGAATTTTATTTTGTTTCAATTCTTATTAAATCACCTTATGGGCTTGTTAGGTTCACATGAGACAAAAAAGTGAAATGAAATACCTTGAAAAATGGAATGATATAATAGTAAATATGTTGCAAATACTTGGCAATGATTAATAATAATAAGCCACCCAAGTTGACTTAAAAACCTATATAATAGTATATTAACAATCATATAACCTAGTCAAGAGTTAAGATATCCACACGAAGACTACTTATAACTCTATGCTCACATTAAAATAACACTAAGAAACAATACTTATATCTAATATAATTCTTTCTTAATATAAATTACTATTAAAAAATATTTCATGTATACTTTCTAATTTCAAATTAGCACATTACAAAATAAATCGCTAAAATATTTGCTCTTTAAGTGTTCCTTGGAAGGATATTTGATAGGTGTCTCTAGGGTAATGTTATATTTGTTGACCATGTAAATATTTCCAATAGTTCCCTTTATTTGACATTTGATGTGTCCATGGTTATGAGTGAACCTCATGAGAGAGATACAAGGAGAGGCTTCTCTTTTTTCTTCTTCCTACATTCTTGAGAAAATTAACATTTTAGAGGATCAATTAACTAAAATAACCATCCTAGCTATGATGAGTTCACTTTCTAGCCTATCAATAACTTAGCTATTTTCCCATTTATTTATACCTCAATCTAAAAGCCAAACAACCATCTAATCATTTGGCCACCAAGACTACCACTTCATCTACTTTTATTGCAACCCCAACCTTATGAGTCATATTCATCAATTCAACTAGAAAACATGCATGTTCCATATTTATGTGAATACATATCCAAGCTTCATTTTTTATTTACAAGTATAATAATATTCAATATGTTTGATTTGTATTGATTTCCTCCTTTAAAAATTGGCATAATTGTTGTCTTTGGTATATCTACATGTAGGGCATTACATTTATGACAAGTTTTTTGGCCCAAACTTTAAAATGTTGGATCCCATTTCAATTATGACATCATTCAACGTATGGTAAAATTATTTGGAATCTACACAAAATTAATATAGTTCTTACTTCCCTATTGTTGTACTCATTTTATTTTTGTAGTTATTTCATAATACATTTAAATTGAATTTACCTAACCTTTCTTTTCTTTATATTGGGGCAAAAAATTTGAGAGCAACTGGAGTAGTGAAATATAGGATAGTGGTAAATATTAGAAAGACCCTAGGGTAGTGGGAGATCAACAAAGGCTAATTTTCTCAATCGTTTTCATGTATTCTTTCAATATCATGTTTTAGAATCATTTAATAAAATAAGACAAAGTAAGATAAAAAATAATCTTCAAGCAATTCATTAGTTAAGGGTGGTTAGACAATTTTTTTGTAAATTAAAGATGCATTTTTTTTGTAAATTAAAGTGATGTAGATTTCCCCTTTCATAAGGTTTGAAATCATGCACTTTAACTCACAATGCTAATGTTACAAATTGCTTATGATTAAAATAAAGTCCATACTTGTGATTTCCTTCGTTACAATTGCTTTTCATTCTATCAAGGTTTATTTTTTATATAAATATTTAAAAGAATATATGGATCATCTTTTCCTTTGTTTTTCTTTTAATTGATAGGTTTAGTCTTAGTTCTTCAATATAATGAAATTTTAATAGGTCTATCCAATCTCCACCCCATATCTCTTTATTTGTTGTTTTCAAAACAAAAGGCCCAACAAAATTGGTATGTTGTGGAAAATATGCTTGATATAGTTGTGTATTTCTCTCATAACCATTACCCTGGAGACACCTATAAAATATCCTTTCAAGGAATGCTTAAAGATTAAATATTTTAGCAATTTATTTTGTAATGTGCTAATTTGAAATAAGAAAGTATACATGGAATATGGACAAAGAATTCTATTGGATGGAAGTATTGATTGATAGTATTATTTTAATGAAGTGTTGTATAAATTTTATCATGTTGTCACTTATATCTAGGAATAGTTTTGAAAAAAAAAAAAATTTACAATCATGTTCTTTTTTATTTTATAGATTTCACTATTACCCACAGTGAATATTTTTAATCATTTATAGATTAGAAACTATGAACAAGCTAAGTTCCCAAACATGAAAATGAAACTTTTCTAAAGTTACTAGTAAATATAGGATCATGATCACTTAGTGTGTTTTTAGATCACAATGTAGTAACAAAAAGAGATTCTATATTCTCCTATATTCTCCATCCTTATAAATTGGCTTTTTAATTTAACTTCAAAACTTACTAGATATTTTACTTGAATCATTGGTTCTACATGTGTTTATTTGTCATGTACTTGTATAAGTGATTTACATTAAATCCTTAAAATGAACTGTAGTAGTAAATTTATAAAGTCAACATTGATCATATGTGTTGTATTTAATTGTGCATGTTTTTACTTATAAATACATTTTTTGTAATATGTAATTAGAGTGTCGAACTTGTAATTTTGTATATAATTTATGTATATTTATATATATGTAGGTGTTATCTTTATCATGGATTTCTTTGATATATACAATCTACTAGATCAAAATCCCCCACTACCACCCCCTCCACCTCAAACCTCACCTCCAAACCCCCCACCTCCATCCCTAGACTAGTCGAGGCTCAATTGAGAGCACAAATAAATGAAAACCTCAAGATTGTATAATAAAATATTGATGAAATATGAAATTATCTTGTCTCACCCCCCCTCATATTATACAATTTGCAACTTCAATGCAAGTTGTTGTAGACTTTAATTTATCCATTGATACAAAATTAGATCAATTCCACTAATGGAGAGATTATATCCATCATTTTTATTCTAATGGATACACCTATAAGAAAATAAATGATCTAAAAATCACAAAAGCACATATAACCCATATTTCATTAGACCTCTAACACAACTACACATTTCTCCCACCAATTTTTTTTTTCAATTAAGATGTGTCAACATCCATATATATCTACACATTTCTGGGATAGGTGGTGGATGGGTTTTTATCATTCCCCACATTGTGGTTATGAGGTGCCTTTTTAGCTTTTAAAGAAATTATATTGTGAATTTGTATGGGGTATAAAACCCAATTATTTTGACATGAGGTCATTCCAAGGTGTTGGTGGTGACATGCCAAAACATATATTAGGGTCACATACTATTACACTTGCCTCCACTCCACCCATAGTTCCTTCTATTTCTCCCTCTTTTCCTGCACCTATGTAGCATAAGGTAGTGGTTTCCTCCATAGGTTCTTTGAGTTCCCTCACGGGTAACCTTAGTGACAAATCTTCCCACATGATAGTTGCTCCAAGGTTAACACCACACATGTCTACGAGTTATAATAAAATACGTTTTGGTCCTACTTGTACTTCTTAATCCACTTTAGATGTACCCACAACATCAGATGATATCACATCATATGTGGATTTTCTTTGCTCGAATGATCAACTCAAATAGGTATACATATTTATGTGCAATATAAATTAAGTGCACACTTTTTTAATATAATATAATGTTTGATTAAAATTGTTTGGTGTATGTAGACAAGGACTACACTTAATGTTCAATTCAATACTTCATCTATACCTACATAGCTTGGCAAACCTTTTGGGGCAAAAAAATACTTTATCTAGACATTGAACAATTTAAGTTATCATGTTGAATTTTGACAATTAAAATTTAAATCAATAAAATTATCACGTGGAATGTTGAATGTTTGTTTCTCTAGGGCTCAATTCATGCAACGTCTACTTCACACTGATCAGATGGTGTCAAAAGTGTAGCATAACCTCTTGTGGTCACCTCTCATTCAAATTTAATTACTTCCCCTAGCTCTCATGCCTTGGGTTAGCGCATTGCAATTTCATAAAAAGGATATTTTTACACCTCATGATTTTTTCTCTAAAGCTTCTATGAATCTTTATTATTGGGAAAATTTGAAAGTTCAATATGATCTCTTATGGCCAAATCAAGAGATATTTGACACAATTGTGTCATATATACCTTTGAAGAAACTACACAAATTGGCATTCTGTAATATCACCAATTTTAATAAAGTGACTTAATTAAGTGGTCCTAAATTTTAAATAATATCATAAGGACTTATTTAATTAATAAATAAATAAACTATTTTCGGCCTTCTTGTAACCCTTCGAGAAACTTCCTAGAGCTCTTTATAAGGTTGACTTTGGCATAGTTGTAGGTATGGTGAATTTGGTGTTTTCTTTGTATTTGCAAATTCTAGTTGAATTTTCATTCTGTTGGAGTTTCGGAGGTGTAAGATCCTCCCTATTTTGTATTTACAATTTCAGTGGGAGTACCTCCTCGCCCTATTCTATTGGTGGTTCGAATCTATAATGCCTTCATTTGAAGATACATTTGTAATCAAGTTCTAGATGAAATACATGTCCTTGGAGTTTTTCTGTGCACTAAATTGATATAAATATATATATCCGAAGAGTATATTGCATGTAAATCTATTGCATAATTTGAGTAGTAAATTTCGATGGTTGGCAATTTACACAAGGCTCAAGAAATACTTATCCTACCGAGGGTATAGATCCGCCGAGAGTGTAATCCTGTTGACAAGAAAAAACTGTCAAAGGTGTAGTTCCACCTAGAGTGAAACCCACCGAAGGTGTAGTACACCGAGAGTGTAATCTTGCTGAGAGTGAAAAATTGCCGAATGTGAAATTCAGGTACCGTTTGGTGGGGTACATTATAGTGGTATCAGAGACAAAATCTTACTAGCCTATGGAATGCTTGGGATGACTATAGAAATGGAAGAAAGGGATAATGAAATTGCTTCTAATAAAATCACCAAGTGGTATAATAAATATCAAAAGAGGAAGACTCTTCTAACATTTCAAGAATATATAGTTCTGATAGAAAAAAGTATACCTGTGCATGAGGAGGTTATTAGAACATTTGATGAATACTCAAGTGAACCTGACGAGATCAAGGCTCCCAAATCCTTTTATAGGTACTATGTAAGGAAAAGAAAAGAGGAGTTGGATCCTGAATTAGTAACTTAGTCAGAATCAAAGATAGATGAAGACAAGTTCACATGTTCACCCCAACGATAGGAGGATATGGAAAAGATAGAGACAACAATTGTCCCTTCAAGTGGAGAACACTTAAACTTTCATGACAACTGCAAGGATGAAGATTTTTGTATGAATTTTGTCAAGCCAACAATGGTTGATCAGCTTCATAGAGATGCAAACTCTAGCAATGATCCCTTACATGAGCAATCTCTACAATTGGTTGAATACGAATTTTACCCTTTGGTTGGGCATGAGGCATACATGATTGGCATCTCTCCTTGTGAGTGGAATTTATATGAAGAAAGCAAGTTGCATTTTGATTAGTTATTCCTCAACTTCAGGCAGGGAAATGTTTATATCAGAGTAGAGTAGCGCAATATGATTTTGGATTCGCAGGTGGTGATCATAGTCATGGTGCGGCGTCAAGCTTTTAGCGGATATGGCTACCAACATCCATGCATGGTCTGGGATCCTAAAGCGTGTCAAATGGCAGATAGTTATGGATTGCTTGAGGGCAAGAAATCTTTGGGTCGAGAGGACTATAATGTCCACAATTTTAATAAATTGACTTAATTAAGTTAATTAATTAAGTGGTCATAAATTTTAAATAATATCTTTAGGACTTATTTAATTAGTTAATTTTATTATTAAATAAAGGGGCCCAAATTAATAAAATAATAAACTATTGTCGACCTTCTTGTGACCCTCCGGGAAACTTCCCTGAGCTCTTTATAAGGCTGAGTTTGGTATAGTTGTAGGTATGGTGAATTTAATGTTTTTTTTGTATTTGTGAATTCCAGTTGGAGTTCCATTCTATTGAAGTTTTGGAGGTGCAATATCCTCCCTATTCTGTATTTGCAGTTTTGGTGGGAGTACCTCTTCACCCTATTCTGCTGGTGGTTCAAATCCATAATACCTTCATTTGAAGATATATTTGGAATCGATTTCTAGATGAAATGCATGTCCCCAGAGTTTTTCTGTGCACTAAACTAATATAAATATATATATATATATCCGAAGAGTATATTGCATGTAACTCTATTGGATAATTTAAGTAGTAACTTTCAATGGTTGGCAATTTACACAAGGCTCAAGAAATACTTATCCTACCAAAGGTGTAGATTCACCGAGAGTGAAACCCACCAAAGGTGTAGTACACCAAGAGTGTAATCCAGTATGTCATGAGTGTAATCTAGTATGCCAACAGTGTAATCTTATGGACAACAAAAACCTACCAAAGGTGTAGTTCTGCCAAGAGTGAAACCCGTCGAAGGTGTAGTACACCAAGAGTGCAATCCAGTATGTCGAGAGTGTAATCTTGCCGAAAGTGAAAACCTATCGTAGGTGAAATTCAGGTACCGTGCGGTTGGGTACATTACACATTCACTTTGTCAAACCTCAGTGGAAGGATTAGTGTTGGCATCCTAATATCTCTTTCTACAATTATAAGTTTCATTTGTGTTATCTTTGACTCTATCCACACCTTCACATGGTGCCTGATTTAAATTTATGGTGGCATTTATTGTCACCTTTATCTGTTTGGAAATTACATTTTAACAACATTTGGTTAACTATCATTGAGCCTAAACTTGCCAGTTTTCCTAGCTTATTCTTTTGCAATGCTTGTTTATGGGCTCTCGCCTAACCATTGAGCCTAAACTTGCCAGTTTTCCTAGCTTATTCTTTTGCAATTCTTGTTTATTGGCTCTCGCCTTAGGCATATAGATATTTTGGACCCTCATTGTCCATTTTGTAGTTATCCAAAGTCTTCAAACACATCCTCTAGTTATACCACTGTGCTCAACATTTGTGGAGTTGATTTCATGACTTCTTTCACCCCTTTCGGCCAAAACCTTTTTCTTGGCACATCGTTATTTTGGGGGGATAGACCTCATATTCCCTTCAAGTAAAGCTAGATCTAGCATGCTTTCAATGTGGATATTTCTTTCCTCATGAAAAGATAGGAATCTTGTTATTTTGCTATTTTTCTTTTTATTAAAGCTTCTATTTGTAATTTTGTTATGCTTCATATTCAAGTTCAATAAAATAAAGTAACATTGGAGGTGGCCAACATTAGGAGTTACTTCATCACTGGGGTAATACCCCTTGACCTATGGGAAAATTATTACCAAATAGTTCTACTTCCAACAACCATTTTCCACCTTGTGATCATAGATGCGGCTTGAACTTTTTGACTCAATGTTCTAAATCCTCTAGATTTGAGGCTTGTTATTGTCAATTTGGTGGCAGGAGTGGCTTTATTTAATAGTTCTTTTCCTTTCCTCCACATGTAGTTTCTAGCTCTGATGGCCTTTGGGCAAGGCAGGGTCATCTATTAGTGGTGGTTGTAGATGGCTATCATCTTATGGCAGTGGTGGTTGGTCAAACTCTTCAAAGTGGCTCCTTCAATTGGCTCTAGCAATTTCAACTTTGTGGAATGAAGATAAAGATGGAGAGACTAATGTTGATGAGGGGTCATCCCTTCTTGACATCACCCCTAACCTTGTTAATATATAGGGTAAACTAGATGACTAAGATCCCCCTTTGCCTCCCACAAGTGTTTATATCATTGCTTAGGTGGCTTTGTTGTTATTTTTATTATATTTCTCTTTGGGCACTACCCCTGTGGCTTTTACGAGTGATCTTGTGTCCTATAGTTTTTTGGACATGTGTATATATTTATAAATTAATAGAAATTAACACAAGTATTCATAACCAAAAAAATATTATTTAATTGATCATATAAAAAGTAGAATTAAATTGTTAATTCTAAATCATAAATTTATAAGATTAACATTTGTAGCAATTTTTAATCTATTTCTCGTCTTTTGTTAAATATCTTTCTCTTCAAGATCGGTGGAAAGATTTTATTATTTCCTAGACTAATATTTACTATCAATGTTTGAATCAATTAATTAATTTTATATCTTATTTAAGTTTATTAACTTGGTAATAGATATTTTTTGAAATCTTAGAAAATAAATTTAGTCATGTCTATTAAAGTTTTGTAGTTCCTTTAAAAATATAGAAAAAAAGGTGTTTAATAAAATAATAAAAGTTTATTTAAAATTGATATTTTGAAAAAAAATTATATTTTAATAACTATTATTATATATGTTGACCGTAATATTATATTTTTTGAGATTCTAATAAGAAAAGTTATTTATTTATTAATTGAGATTAAAGTTACATTCCAAGGATGGCTCATGTTCAGAATTGGTTTCGGTATGAAAATGAGCACTCAAGGAGGATGCAGTATATGTAGACAACTTCAATATTTGTATATAAAAAAATATTGCAAATAACAACTAGATATTTGTTTATATTGATATTATATTTCTTTTTGCTAAGATTAATCTTGTTATAACTGTTTCTCCTCCTCTTATGTTGATGAATTTTATTTTTTATGATTTGATGGGTACCTAAATAGAATTTTTAATAGGAAATAAGTTTATGAAGTAAGTAGTGTTTCTCATTGCATACTAGATTATATGATCTCTCATTAGAATTCAACAATTTAGTTTTGAGTTAAATTTATTAAACTATATTTCATGAATAATATTAACCTATTTTTGAAGAGTATAAATGATCTATTTAATATTAATTACATCTATATGATATTCTAACCATAAAGACACCTTTTAAAAGATTCTACTTTTTTATTCTACTCTAACATCAAGACATTTACAAGCCAATCAAGAGTGAAGAAAATAGGACTATTACTAGCCTTAAAGAAATTTATGATTTGGATGAGGAGGAAGACTCAAAGGAGAATTCTAAGGACAAAGATGCCCAGGTGGAGGAAAAGGATTTGACTAAAAGCCCCAATGAGGACCCAAAAGAAGAAGAGGAAGGAGAAGAAGAGAACAACAAGCTGAAAAGTGAGCATGAGTCTCATTTCAAAAACCTCAATAGCCTTGAAACCTCTGAGGATGAGGAAATGGTGTCGTGTTCGCCTATGAGGCCGGTCCAGGAGACTAACAACAACTTGGAGGAGCAATTGAAAGAAATGAAGGAAAAAGTGGCCATGTTGGAGAAAAACTATGAGGAACAAGATAGGAAGGTGAAAAATTTGTGCGATTATTTTAATGCCCTTTGCACTATCATGGATGGGGTGATGAAGAATGTTGTCTTGGGCACGATTTCTAGTCAAGGCCGACTAAAGAAAATCAGGAAGAAAAAGGCCAAGAAGCGTGAATGGGAGATGACTAAGGAGGAGGAAGAAGATGAGTAGAAGACTTGGATGCAGAATTTAGGCAAACTTGAGAAGAATTGGAACCTGATCAAGAAGGAGTAATGGTCTGTTTTCTTCATCTGTTTTTTCCCTTTTTGTTATTTTTACAATTGGTGGCATTTTGAGGCCTGCATGCCCACTTTGAAAAACTTAATGTTAATTAAGTATGCTAAGATTGGTTTATTAAAGGCTAATAAGGATAATGTTGGTAACATAATCAGTAGTTTAGTTTATGACAACTACTACTATGGCACTTCTATAATTTTTAATAGGAATGATACTAGTATCCATAGAAATAGTTTCAAGGGCATGAAAAGTTTTGATCATTTTTTATTAGAACTACTTTCTTACTCCTAGTTATCCTATAGTTGGTGTTTGGTTATTGATGTAATGTTATTTCTCTCTTTTTGGTCAAGGTCGTCTCCCTGCTAATCTAATAAAAAACACATCAAGACAATTAACCATTATATTTTCCTGGTGAACTTAAATTCATTAATAGAGAAAACTAATTTTCAAAAAATTTATGTTTCTATACTAGAAACTTTTATGTTTCATTATTTTGGCAACTCATTATTTTCAGTTGAAACTTGTGTAGATAACTGATTAGTTAAAGTGCAGTCTACATTCTTTTGGGGCCTCTCTAAGAGGAGTTTAATACCAAAAGAAAGACTTAAATTTCTTATGTTTTTTTTTTTAATTACAGTCTATAAGAGTATAGGTTGAAATTAATTTAAAATTTTGGTGGATGATAATTTAGAAAAAAAAATAATATCTAGATATTATAATTTTGGAAAAAGAATCAAATTGATGTATATGAAAAAAAGTTATATCTAGATTATAAGAAAAAAAATGATTTTAATATTTGGAAGGTATGTTCACTAATAGAATTGTAAAACTTATTTTGTAGGTAAAAATTAAAGATAAGAGATAAATGTTTTTTTTTCTAAACTTTCAAAAATTTGAAAATTATGATATTATATTATAGTGACTTAGAATGTATAAAAAAAATAAGAGGGAAAGGAGATTTTATATATTTAATATGATTTAATGTAGATGTTTGATAGGGTGAATGAAGGAAGAAGATAACATTAAATTTGATTAATTAATAAGTAAATTGAACTAAAGAGAAGGCGATTTAAAAATAAGATTTTTAATTTTATAGGATTAAAGAGTAAGTAGTTTATGGGATTAAAATTTATTAATAAAGGTGTTTTAACTTTGCTGTTATGAATTTTGTTTAAAGTGTTGGCATAATAAAATTTTTTAAAGAGGGTAGTTAGGATTTAATTCTAAAATATAGGTATTTAGATATGAAAATCTGTAGTCTAAGTATTTTATAATTTAGTATGTTTTTGACTTCACAAAATTTAAATTACAAAATTTAATTTAGTGGATTAAATAAAGAGGTAGAGCCCAAAGCATTGTCTTTATGTCTTTGTCTGGATTACTATCTCGTATTCCTTGTTCCTTGTTCCTAGAGATTGAAATCTAACAATTAGAGTTTTGACTGGGAGTTGCTTGTTCCTGGAGATTGGCACGACCCTTGTAATCTTATGTTTCAATCAAGATTCTGAGATAATGAATGAATGAGGAAGATGAAAGTTCGTGGTAGATAGAAAATAAAATAGTCTTCTAGATCCATCCTGCTGCAGGTCTATTTGTCATTATCTTCTCCCTTTCAATCTTCTCTTCTTCCCCATTGAGGGGAAGAAGAAATTAGACGGATAATCCCCCTCCTCATCTTGACTGATCTTGGAAAGCTTGGCAACATCAAAGCTATAATGAGAGAAGTCGCTGTTTAAAGCTCATTTATTTACTTGATTAAGGTCAACGTTCGGATTATGGAGACTTTCAACGCATTTTGACAAATAGATAGTTACAATCTCATCTCAAGAGGATTGACGCTTTAACAAGATAAAATAATGTCCACATATAGAAAGCCAAAATTAAATAATATATACCATCCTTTATTTATCCATTCTATAATTTAATAGTGGATTAAATAAAGAGGTAGAGCCCAAAGCATTGTCTTTATGTCTTTGTCTGGATTACTATCTCGTGTTCCTATTGTGTTAGTGAGGGGGCTAGAGAAAGAGATTCCGTCCCAATGCACCGTGGGTTGATCTCTGGATGATGGGCCGAACCAACCATTAAGGAATTCTATGGCGTGACGGGGGATGGAGCGCCGACTCAACTGCTCCTTCATTAGCTGTCTCGTCTCGCTTCTTCATTAGGATTGGAAATGAATACATAAGAATTGATAACAATTTGAATATAAAGTTTAAGAATTTAGAAACCATGTCCAAATGTGCACGCTTGGCTCCACATCAGGAGAAATGATTAAAAAAATTGAGTTAATACGTGTGATTGAATGCATGATGATTTCTTAAACGGTTGGCCTTTGCAAATTTCCTTTGTTTATTCCTTCCCATTTCTCATATAATTTCGTGTTATTATAATTCTATATGAGTATACTATAATTAAATCATGGTCGTACTCTTGACATCATTAGTCTGTAAATTAGAAGCAGATTCAACATGAAATTTTATTTATTACTAGATGGAACTTACAATTCTCACTTGGAGATCAGTTTCTTACATACGGAACTTACAATTCCCACTTGGAGATCAGTTTCTTACATAGCTATAGTAGATCATAAAAGCAGAGAAAATTATTGTTCAACTGGAAGCAGCATGATCAGCATGCTTTGTTAGTTTAAAAACGAGCAAAGAAAACACATAATAATGAACAGAAAATAGCAGAAAGAATAATAGACACAATAAAGAACTCAAGACACAAGATTAACGTGGTTCACCACTAAGTGGCTACGTCCCCCAGAAACGTAGGGAGAATTCTTATTAACCAATATCCAATTACACCGTACATCCTGTATGGGCTGCATACAACCGTTTATATATACATATCAAATATGAAATGAAGAGTCTTCTGGGGAAGACAAACAACCATGTGACTATTGGGCTTCATATACCCAACAATCTCCCTCATGAAGTCCAACCGACATAGCCTGTAATATTCCCCACATCTCCATTCCAAGGCTCATACTACAACCAGCTCTTGAGAAGATTTTAATATCACCAAAATTTGTTCATAAATAGTGCGAATTAATCTTCTCCAAGTCAGATCAGAGTTAAGAACATATTCTCTAACTACTTCATCCAGTAATCCATAATCAGGAACACTACTATCAACAGATGCATAATACACTCCTCCGTCAAAGTCTCTTGCTTTTGTGCTCCCCCGTAATAGAATATCTAGAAGATCACCATTATCAAATTTTAATACCCAAATATAAAACTCTTGTACAGGTGTGAATAGCCTACAAACATCACTCCCAATTCTCACAGTTGCCTCACTGAATGAATTTGTTATATTTTGTGCAAAAACTTGTGTAGTATCTGCAATCAATGCATTCCACTCCTCCTCTATTTCTGCAATCTGGAGCAATAAATCATCACTCTTTTGTTCTTTTTGAAATTCATTTTCCTCAAAGACCTTATCCTCAGCCTTTCCAAAGTCTTCTGGATCTTGCACAGCCTTGAGCCAAAGGCTCTCTCCCACCTTCGTGAGCTCTATAATCCCTGTGCTCCTGGGATATTCAATCTCCAGGCACCCTGAATCCTCTTGTGGATTCTTTCCACCAAAGAAAGACTTTCCTATCAACAAGGCATACATTTTTGTGAGGAAAGAGTCCTCAGTTAGGAGCTTCCCATCACTTTCCTCTTGCTAAAATATGGTCTCTTCAGAAAAATCCCATTCTTTCTCAAAGTTATCTTTTCCAATATTCATGATGTGACACAAAACCATCAACTTCTGGTCCATACAAATCACTTTGTCAGTGAGAAGGAGATTCTCTTCCTTCAACCTCATAAATTTTTCTTTTTCATAATCCTCTCGAGTCTTGGTCTCAACCTCATCAACTTCATCCTCACTTGCTTCAGCGTCCTCCTCTTCAGCATCCTCTTCTTTAGTCGAATCAAGAAAATCTTCAAACAACGAATACATCAAACCCTCTTCTTCTTTAGCCGAAGTCTCCTCATTTTTCCAGCCATCCCACCAATGAACATGGCATTTTGTTTTAACTTTTGCTTGCACAATTTTACTCTCCACCGAGTCTAAATTTGCAAGAAAATCTTCGATGACTGGATCAGTGTCTTCATCTTTTGGCTTCCTTTTAGCCTTCTTGAGAAACCAACAATGTCTTTTGACGTGGCCTTGCTTGCCATAGTACTAGCAACTAATTTCTCTAACTTTGAACTTCTGTATCTTCTCAAGACTTTTCAATCCTTTATCTATCTACCTTTCCATCTCTGCTCAATCACTTCACCTAAGTTTTGATACCAATTTTTAGTTTAAAAAACGAGCAGAGAAAACACATAATAATGAACAGAAAACAACAAAAAGAATAATAGAGACAATAAAGAACTCAAGACACAAGATTAATGTGGTTCACCACTAAGTGGCTACGTCCACCAAAAATGTAGGGAGAATTCTTATTAACCAATATCCAATTACACTGTACATCCTGTATGGGCTACACACAGCCATTTATATATACATATCAAATATGAAATGAAGAGTCTTCTAGGGAAGCCAAACAACCATGTGACTGTTGGGCTTCATATACCCAACATGCTTAGCCTTGTAGTCCCTCCAAAGCTGATCAGGTAGAAAGCCTAGTCAATTGCACATTTTGTACACATGAAATTATCTCTTTTTTTTTTGGTTCGATTATTCAAGTCTCTGAACAAATCAAACTTATTTTGTGAGATGACACATTTTCACCCCTTCTTATTAATATCGAACACAGAATATGGATTCATTTCTACCCTTTTTTAATTCATCTATTCTCCAAATCGACATTTTCCCTTTGCAATTGAATATATATACATTTCCATATTCAAACCTAGAATAATTTAGGTTCACAAATACTAAAAGAGTTCAAGAATTTATTTATAAAATATGTTGACAGATATCTTTATCTCAAAATGGTAGTTTTATCAATTGAACAATTTTAGTTATTGATTATTTCAATTCTATATATACACTTCCATATTCAAATTTAGAATAATTTATTTTTAGAGATATTAAAAAGGTTCAAGAATTTATTTATTTATAAAATATATTAAAAGATATCTTATCCTAAGATGGTAGCTTTATCCTAAAAGTGAGTGAACATTGAACAATTCTAATTATTGATTATGTCAATTCAAAGATTCTTATCATTGAAATAATATATTTTAGATTAAAAGAAAAGTGCTTATATGTATACAATTTGATTATTTTTGAAAGAAATAGATTCTAAATTGATTATATGTATAATTTCATTTATTAGATTTTTCATTAAAGTCAAAAAATAAAATTATTTTTATAAAATATTTTAAATAAAAGTAATAACATACAATTTATTTTATATCTATAGTGCATTCCTTGTCAAATAAACTCTATCCAATCTAGAGAACATGGCAAAAGAAGTATACAACATATAGTTTTTTTTATATATGTTTAAGTAAATATATGCTTATTATACTGGTAAATATCAATATATTTTTTTATAAAGATATAAGGTCATCTAAATGTGCCCTTATTGGAAATTTAAAACTTACGACCAACAATCTATTATTAAATATATAAAGTACAACTTGTCCCTCAACCACAGGAATTTAACAAAATTAGTTTATTGATATAGTGGTTATATATTTGCATTTTCTATTTGTCCCTCAATCACACAAACAAAAATATAGTTTAACTCTTACCATTGAAGGTGCGATTGAACTTAGAGGTGATTTATGACCATTATCTTTTTAGCTATCTACAATATCTCTCTAGCCTATAAGAAGTTCAAATAGAACAACCTCAAAGGATTAACCATCATCCTTTGATTGTGAATATTCCTTCATTTAATATTCTCTTGTAGTTAAGATAAGTCATTATATGAAAGGAGCATATAGATCATTAGGCATGGATAGAAGATAGAAGAAAACAAAACCTAAAAGAAAACTTTTAGACACACAAAATGAATGAAAAATAAAAAACAATTGCTAATAGGCCACACCAGCCACATCATCCATGTAAAATATTTGGTGTAGTATAAATAACAATCATCGATGTATAATTTTGATCATATGATTTATAAATTAATAAATATATTTGAATATTTATCGATTTCATCAGCATTCTTTTTTGTGGTCCAACTTGAAATTTTAGATTTATCAACTTGAAAGTATAAAATATACATTCAAATATAGTGAATGAAAGGGACTAATTTTTCATTCTATGTATTTTACAAAAAAATCAATTGGTCCAAAGACAAAAACATATTGACTAAAAATGAAGACCAAAAGACCTTATATCCAAGTCAAATCTCCAATAATTACATGAATCCATAATCCTTTACAACCAAGTCCATAATACTTATGATGTTTTAATCTCACATGTGTGCATAATTTATGAATACTTATTAATTATATAGTTTAACTTGTTTAAGCCCTCCCTTCAGTCTATTCATAAGTTTTTTTAAAATCTAGGAAAGAAAAGGGAGTCCATTCCATATTTACTTAATATCTCATTTTTACGTTCTCAAAACAAAATTTATCATTGCATATAAAGTAATGAAAAAACTAATCTTTAAATTAGGTTTAATAATGCAAAATCAGTATTTCATTAGGACACTACACGTCTCACAAAATAGAAAAATAAATAACATGATTTGAATATAATTTGTTTTTGCTAAAAATGGTTCCCTTTATGGATTCTATTTTATCTTCAGTTTCTTTAAAAATTTGGAATATAATTTTTTTTTTAAATGACCATACTAATAGAAGAATAAAATATTAACATCACTATTATCCACTTGCATATGATATTAAAAAAAATCACAATTCAAACACATTTTTGTATTTTCTAAAATAAAATGCTACAATATCTTACAACAATAAATGTCACACATGGCAAAGTTTTTGTTTCAAATAATGATTAAGTTGATCAGAGAAGGGTATTGTTCCATTATTCATTACTTTGGAAGTGCCTTAATTATCTTTACAAGTTGCGAGGAGTGACACATTTTGTGGGTGCCTTGGTTTTGTTGTAAGCTTTCTACTAAGTTTATCAGCTCTCCTACTGTGAAAAGCGGTCTTTGAAAAAATAGGGGGAAGCAGGAAGAGGGTGGAGCCCAAAAACTATGAGAAGCATTAAAAAAAACATAAGGTATGGAAGCAAATTGATAGAGGAGGTATGAGACCTTGCCTGGAAAAACTTCATGGTGCTAACCCTGACATTGTGAAGTACTTTGTCAAAAATTGGAAGGAGGAAGGAATAGTTCTCTTTGGGAGAAAAGTGAAAACTAATGAGAATATTATTGGGGAAGTTATCGGCTTGTCTACAGAGGGGATGAAGTTCTTTTATGATAGAAAGATCTCTGACGAAGCGGTTATAAAATTCCCGAAGACCGAGAGGAAAGGGAAGTGCTTGTTAAAGTTTCGAACAACTATTTTGAGGCCTGTAACATTAAGAAGCTATGGAAGGAGGTTCTCAGGGTGGTAATGAAACACATTACCATGGATAGTTGATTCACTAGAGTCTATGGCTACCACTTTGTCCTCCTCAACCACTTCGGACACAAGGTTAGTATTTCCTTCCCCTACTACATGTTGTGCTCTCCGAATCATTGTCTTAAGGAACACTGTAAAAGCCCTAGGAATTTCCTCATGCTGCATGTTGGTCTCATCTAGCTTAGTCATGAGCACTTTTCTAATATGTCGGCCCCATCTAACCCCATTTCAACCCTGGCCTCAGAAGGGTATGACACAGAAACTAGTTTTTTTTTAGGGCAATTCTAATGGGGATTTTGTTTGGGAAGAGGAAATTACTCCCCCATCTAAGAAGGAGCCTAATAAAACCCCTTTGAGTAGGCATTCAGGAAAAAAAGAACTCTTTGTGAAATCCTATTCCAAAGTTAAGATCAAGGTGCAGATCCCTCCCAACAAGAAGTTGGTTTATTACTCTAAGGGATCATCGGAAGACTTCTACGGTACCTCTAATCCCTCTAATGGAACCCACTCTTCTCACCTTGCCACTGATAGAGAGAATACACCTAGATTCCCTAATGACCTCAACCCTAGAGACCATTACTTTAAACCAAACCAAATATCTCTAGATGATATCTTGGTAATTGCTAGAAATGGCATTGTGGATTTCTTTAGGGTTTTTAAATAGGTCTTTCATGAAATAAAATATATCAATCTTAAGAAGAGGGTGGTGTCTAGAAAATTGGATGAATTAATAGAAAATGGGCAACCTCAAAATGCTAAATGGATAGTGTGGACTGAAGAAGAGAAGTTTTCTATGGTAGAAAGTCTCCAAAGAAATGTGGAACTTATGGAAAAAAATGAAGAAGGAAAATGAGAAAAAGACCATGTAGTTCAAAGGGGAAATCAGTAAAATTGAAGAAACAATGAAGCCATTATGGAACAAATCCATAAAATTGTGAAGAACTCTGCAACCACTATTAATACGTTGGTGGATAAGTTGAACAAGTCCCAGCAGGGTTCCCTAATCATGGACCTTGACGCTAGCAGAGAAAAAGGCTAGAAAGAGGAGTCCTATCCCTCTAAGAGAACCAGAGAAAACCTTATGAGAAAGGTAGAGCCTTCCATTTAGGAGTTCCAAGACCTAAAGAAGGCGACGCAAGAGATGAACATCCTCAAAATGGAGATTGGTAAGACTATAAAGTATTTAGGATAACGTGTTTGTAGAGCTATCTATTTGTTGTCTTTTGGTTAGGACTGCTGTCTTTTTTGTCTATTTGACAACCTTTTTGTTTTAATGGACTTTTGATGTTTATTTTTTTGTAGACTGTAACTCGGTGGTTTCGGGTCCCTGTAAAACCCGTTTTTTCCTTAATAATAAAAAACAATAAAATTCACTCAATAACAAATTTATGTCTCCATCTTCAAGCAACCGTATGCAAGAATATTGGTGTGCATCCAGTTATTGAGGGAAAAAAAATAGCATCCACTTTAATCAAAATTTCTAAAACTAGAAAAATACCTTCAATTAATGTGTCAAAACATCAACGAATTCCTTCATCGAAAAGAAAAAACAGTACTGAACTATTTCTAATCTAATGATATCTTAAACATAATCAATTTTAAGATACAATTGAAGACTGTGATGAGTGCAATATATCTTATTCAAAGAACTAAGGAAAATTTATACAAAAGAGATGAATCTAGTTATAGTAGCTCCCTATACAATTTAGTATGCTACATTATCTTCCTTTTTAATTTTTTTTGCAAAATTACCCTTGAAACCTCCAATTTAACCACACAAAGGGACCCCCTTTAGGGCTTACATCATGAAACTTATTGGTTACATAAAATAATATACATCATTGAGATATTTCTTTAAGGATTTGATAAATCTTGAATTAATTGGAACTCCATCAAGTTGCCTCATTACCATTGAATGGGTGTGGCTCTAAGTTGAATTATTGAGCTTTATAATTTTATTTTATTGAACTCTCAAACCACATATTCCTAAATTATTGGAAAAAAATTAATTGTGAGTTCCACTTGAAAGGCTCCATCAAGTTATCTCATGACCCTCAAATGGATATAATTCATGACCATAGTAGCAACATTACACATTAAGTACACCAAACCCCTTACATGTCTTCAAAAATAAGAGTTCATAATGTATGTATTCTTCAAATCTATCAACATCAACAAGAAAAAAAAAAGGACTTCTCATGCAAAGTGCCATCTCAAATATACATTTGTACAGTGGCATGGTGCATGGTGCAAACATCTACAACATCTTGAAGGTATTCTGTTGAAGTTTTAAATTCTCTCCAGTAAACTTGGGGAGTTTTTTTAGTGTGTGAGCGGGAATAGGATCTCAAACATATTGAAATATCAAAGGGATAAAAGGGTTGTTTCTATTCCATGCTACAAAGTTTTTCAAGGCTTTTGGGAAACTATACATGAACATGCTCTAATATTTCCATTCACTCTTTGTTTGATTATATCCAAGAAACATGAATTTAATTTGTGCAACTACAAGCATCCATAAGGAAAGAGAAATTTGGGAACTCCAGGCCCATTTCTAAGCCAACTCAACAACCACCATCAATGCATGCATCTGAGGGAGAAAAGCTATTATAGAAGCTTCGATATCATCAAATGATCAACTCCATAGCCTCCATGTATTCAAGGTAACAAAAGAAACCCCTTTCAATACTAGAAAAAGTAAGAACCCAGTATAATAACATCACTCCATAGTTTAAACAACTAAAGATTCTCTATATCACTAGGGACCCCATATGAAAAATTTACTACAAGCAACCACAATGTGTAAAAATCACACCTAATAAAATTATTCTATTTTTAAACAAAGCTCCATATCAGTGTCATTTCAACATGACCAATTCCATTTTCTATATATTCAATATCCTTCAATATTTTTAAACTTAAAGAACTACAACACTTTCACTCACCAAAGGATCAGTCCATAGGCAATTCCTTCAAATTCTCTCATTTTACCAAACTAGGAAATCTTCCCATAAGGAATATGTAGAACCTAAAACACCAGGAAAACTTAGAATAATTGAATTTAAAGAACATGAATGAAACATGTGAGTCCATGCAAGTACTTGCAAAACACATGCAATTACATGAAATTCATGAAAAGCGGATGTAGGCGAGTTGCAAATTCTAGAACAAAGCTTTACTACTAAATGAACGGAAATTGGGTACCCCAAAAAAACCATTTGAGATCAATATGTGCATCCAATATCAAATATAAATACATGCTACCATGTCATAAAGAAACAATGGAAATAGTTGATTTCACATGATTAAAAACCTTTGAGGAAATTCCATGCAATTTTAGATATTTAAAATTCAATTAATAGAATCATAAAATAGAAGAAATAAGAGAAAATATAGAACACATATAATTGTGGGGAAACCCTTTTGGGTAAAAAACCACACTCTCCAAAACTAGAGAACCATTATATTAATTGGAAAAAAGTATAATTATAGTACAATATTGAGGCTCCAAGACTTTACATGGATATTTACATCTTGCTCTATGTTAAAGAAACTCTCACAAGATAAATCCTGTAAAAATGATCTCTTCTCTCCTACCAAATCCTCTAACAACACTTGTATTTATGGATATTATAATGCAAAAAGTAGTAACTTCTCAAATGCGCACATATTAAATGTATCTACAAATGTGTCCACATTTAATGTATTTTCAACATGTAATTTGAATCTCTTTTTGTATAGCTCTTGCATAAATATTAATTTACAAACAAGTAAGTCCAAGGTAAGGTAGGTTCGGAATTGGGAAGGGTCACAAGGATACCCTCATCATAATGAAAAAAATAATTAATTTCCAAACTTAAATATCTAAGTGGATGCCAACCTCCTACCAAATAGGGAACAAGCCATCGATATCTCACAAGTACCTTGACAGAATATAACCACTATGTAACTTGAAGATGTTTTCACAAACTTCTTTCTCCAAAACTGAACCTAGGTGAAAAGTGGTACTATCACGTTCTCTTCATAATTTACTTGTAGGAATAACTTCCCCAATGGGTCCCACAAAGTGATATGGCTTCTTATTAAAGTTAGCACTTAGGATATTATTAAATATACATCATATTAATAAAAAAATTTATCAAATAATTAATGCTAGGACTCAAATGTTCAGACCCCTTAATCCCACCATTCTCCCACTTGTTCAAGACTTGACAGGAGTCACTAAAAATACCATGAATTCCACTACTATGAGAAAAACAATAAAATCACATCATTACATCTATCCATGAAACCACATAGATCACAAACATGATTGTGTGCTCTAATCAAGACATCAACAACAATGTCCAAGATGTCCACCATCTTAGACAGAAATCCTCGCCATCCACTAATGTGCCACCTTAGAAGAAAGGAACAAGCCAAAGTTAATGTTCACTAGTCCAAAGAACACAAGAATAAGATTCTAGTGATTTCAAAGGCTATGAGATACTACCACAACTCGATTGTCTCATGAGCTATATAAAAGAATCAATAAAATAAACTAAAATCCCATAACAATAACATGACTATGAAGTAATCTTCCAAAAAACAAGAACGAGCATCTACAAGAACAAAATTCAAACTAACTACTGGACCATCAAATTGAAAAACCCATATGACTGAAAATAACTCCCATAGAAAGTGCTAATTCATTCAATCAAACATACCACAAAGGTATCCAACATTAGTAAGCGCATGCCACTAGCATAACCAACCCATGAATTGCAACCACAAGCTCCATGTGTATACCAATTGATGAAGACCAAACAAATATAGGAACTCCCACTGCATGGGTAATGCCAAATTTGGGAAGTTCAATGGCACTATGAGTCTACCAATCACAACACATAGAAATTTTAGCCATGTAGTACTAAGGACCATCCACAAACATATGGACATCCTATAGATAATTTATGCAATAAAATTACCTCTCAACAAGTCTCCACAACTCTCCCAAGTTCTCCACATCTAACAAAAAAAGAGATACATGAACCTCCATGTCATCACCCAAGTGACAACACATGACTGGAAACAAGTGGCTAGCATAGCTCCTCATAAAACCTCATATCTAATGTTGTGTGAATATAAACCTCTAGGAAGATCACTAACTAAAGAGAGAAACTACAATCCATACACATCTAACATACATCCTTCTACAGAAAACTCTAAATTCTAGTTGTGCCAAGTATGATCTACTTCACAAGCCCAAGAGAAAATCCACAATAATATCCAAAATCGTTCTTCCTCAAGAGATCAAACATAACATATATATTATGTGTCTACATGGATTTAAGTCTCTAAAAAATGATCAAACTACTCCATTTCCCATTTTAGGAAATCAGCTTACTATCATCCCCTATGATTAGCATAAATGAAAATATACCCAAGGAGATAACCATGGTGTCCACCTCACATAGTGAATCCTCGAGAACCATCTAACTGTAGCTCAAGATCCATAAATATGAAATAAAAGCATAAGGCACTTGAGAGAAAAATGGACAATACCTCTCAAGTGATAAACTGTCGAGTAGACCAAGAGCAGGGAATGGAAATTCTCCTATAGAATATCAAATTCATTGTAAATCATCCAAGATAAATCTCCTTATAAGTCTCTATTAAACTCATACCCAACCAAGGTGAAGGATCCTCAGACTTCTAGGTGAAATATCATCAAGGGTAACCATCTCAGCACATGTCTCTCATCTAGGGAAAACTCTAGCCTCACCTAAGTCTCCATGTATCCATGAGAACCAACAAATGATCAATCCATCCAACCTCCAACTATCTCTCTGCACTCTCATGAAGCTCTCAAGCATATGACCAATGAACCTAGTATAGAGAGAACTTACCAAACCACTATCAAAACTCTATGCATCTGAATCAAGAACTGGTTCATTGTGAACTTACCATCCCCTCCTAGGAGATCACATGGTCCTAAGAGAAATGTATCATGCAAAAAATCTAATGCACAATCAAGAGTTTGTCATGGCATAATAGCAACACACACTAAACCAACATCACTTGTCAAGAACCACGAGAGCCTCAACAAAAGACTCTAATCTCCTCCATGTCCCTTGAGATGTTGTACTTCCTCAAATTGTATACATGCAAAGTTGAAGGAACCCTTCTAGAGAAATATAATCTAAAAGACACTCCAATAATTTTGCATCACTAAAAAAGACAATCTATCACCATGTGGTGCATACATAGTCACTGCTAAATCTCCCATAGAATCATGATATTGAGCTCTCCAAGCATCATGACATGCCATTTCCCAAATCTTAAAACCATCTAGATCCATAGACATGGGTGATATGACAGTACTGTGTTACCCTTTTTGGGCAAAATTGACATTGAAATCGGTATTTTTCACTATAATCCTCACTTTCTAACACTTATAGCAGCTAAACCATCAAGAATTTGAATATGAAGCAAACTACTCATTTGTGATTTCAAACAAATTATAAATACCTAGGCATATGAATAAGATAATTATAATGACATAATTTTGGATAGAGGTGTATTATATCATTCATAACCATTTTTATATGCATTTTAGTTATCTTATTTTTGTGTTGAAATGGAGACATCAGTACCTAGGCAAAAGATATTTTTTACAAAAAAAATTGCTACTTTTATATTTTTTCACACTTGTCAAACAAATACCTTAATGTTCGATGAAAAACATACATTCATAAGAAATAAAAAATAAATATATTAATGAAATTAAATATATTCAAAATTATACTTTTTGGAAATCTTATAATAGGAACTATATACTTATAATATGAAACTTCTAAATGAATTCATTTGACCCCTCAAAATCTTATGTAAAAGTAGTTTTTTGTCAATATTTTGAGAGGTGCAAAGGAGACTCCATTACAGGTATGACTTAAGCATAAAGAGGTTGTACCTAAGACCTGCTTCCTCTTTGATCTAACCCTCTTCAATTAATTCTTTCAAATGAGACCTCTAAAGCCTTAAATCTTTATTTTTATTAAAAATATTTGATTTCAAGCAAAATTAGGATGTACCAAAATTTGTAACCCATTTTTGTGGGATTGCCCACATACAAATTTACTATTAATCACACCTAGTGGAACCAAGATATCCATGCTAAAGGACCCCATATCAAACTATCTAGGTACTCACCCATCATCCATCCTCTCATCCTAAATCAGCCACACAAATTCATAAGTGAGCATAGAAAAGGCCAACTAACATGTTTGCCTCAATATTGTATCTAATCTTGTGGATATATGGTCCACATCTGAATTATCACACTGCAACTAAATAGGTGACCATCCTACACAACTATAAAATTCATAGATCCAATAATTATAACATGCAAACCCACTATCACATCAATGAAATGCAAAATGAGATCTCAAAGATAACAATCATGTCTAGACAATATGACACAAACACCAAATCAAGCACAAATTTGATTTGTCAACCCTTTCCACATCGAGCACCATAATCTATGAATCCAAAAAGAATCACCATAGAAATGTTGGATGACTAATCACATATCAACATCCCTATGCAAACAAAGGATCATACCTCCTCTCAACATGCATGAAGAATGCATATAAAATTGAAACTATCTTATCCAATAACACCTCAAAGGAACTAGGCTTTAGTACATCCATAAAACTACAATTTTTTCTTAACTAGATTCAAAATCTTAAAAACCATTGTGTTCAAGAGCACTTGTGTACATACATGCCCACTTGACATCTTGAAGAGTGAAAAGTCTAACAAAATACCATAATGGTTAAACTAGAATAATAAATTATCATAGATGAAGCATCATCATATATTTTTACAGTAAATTTATTGAACCGTTAGATCCAAGGCACACTAATCTAATCCATAAAAGTAAAAAATCCATAGGCAAAAGCAATTTAGGAACTCCAAGTTTGTTTGTAGGCTAGGTCCCCAACCACCAGCAATACATGCATCTAAGGGAGATAGGCTATACTGTAAGCTTCCATATTATCAAATGATCAAGTCCATAGCCTCCATGTATTTGAGGTAACAAAAGAAACACCTTCCAATAAAGAAAGAACCCATCATAAGCACATTGTTCCATAGTTGAAACAACCCAAGCTTTTCTATATCACTAAGGAGTCTCTGATAGATAACCAATATGAAAACTTTCTTGCATGCAACCACAAAGTATAAAAAGAAAAACCGATGCATCAAAAATCATTATTTTATCAAATAAAGCTCCATATCAGTGTCATTTCAACATATCATTTCTCTTCACCATCCTCCAAAATGTGTGCTATCTCTTGAAACCTAAAACAACTGCAATCTTTAGCCAATTCTTTCAAATCCCCTCAAGCTTTCCAGGATAAGAAATATTACCAAAGGTAATACCTAGAAATTGAAACACCAATATGTTAGGCCCAAAATGGAAAGCTAATGTACTGAGAGGGGAGGGGTGAATTAGTAATTCAAATCCTTTCTTCAAAAATATCTTTACTATTATGCATAAACCAAAATCTGTTATAACATAATATAAAGCTAAAACAAATAAATAACAATCATACATGATTCACTCCATAACACATATATTTTGGTTATGCAGAAACTCTTGGTTAGAGAGAAAAAATGTGGTGGGGATGGCACCCACAACTTCACTACTGCAATAATAAAGAGTGCTCGGTTAGAGCTACATGTTTAGCTATTTCTAATAGCTTACCCTGTTAGGAGTATCAAGATCGTTAGATCTACCTTGCTAAAGGATTTTACAACACTTATTCTAAATGCTGCAACTAGTTAAAGGCTTTACAATTTATAGACTTTGTTAGAGTCTTTTACCCTGTTAAAGGTTTCACTTACAACTTCAAATATTACAATAAAATCTTTACAAATATCTGCAACTTTACATCTGAAATGTTATAGCAGATTCTATGTGCTCAAAATGAGATTACCTTGCTTATAGCATACCTCGGTAACCCATAGAATAACTCCGTAAACCCTTCTATTTACTCTATTCTTTGAATGTTCTCTGAAATCCTTCTCAGTGACTTTTGTGTCTTTGTAACAGTCATAACACTCAGTGCTTTCTTATGTATCACACATGTCTATCTTCACACTCATACACACATACCTTTGTATCTCTCTATTATGATCTTATCCATGTTGTTTAAATAGATATCTTATGTCGGTGATCTGGTTCATTGCTTCAATCTTACAAACATGATTTATCGAATAAATAACCATACAAAATATTTCATTGGTTAGATGACCACAAAATCATACACAATCCTAAAGTGCAATTTCTAATGTGATAACGGTTCTATGTTCCTTGATCTTGTAATAGGTTTCCACATGTGTGTCTAGGTTCAATGAATCTGGTAAAATGTTTCACTCGATGTATATCAATTTGGTGTATCATTATTGCTGCTCGGTAGACATGGAATGTTACTCGGTAGACAACTCAGTGTATACTAGGCTATGTGACTACTTTCTTCTATAACTGACTACTCTGTGCATACCGACTAAATTTTTCGGTAGTAGTAACCAACTAGAGTATATAGAATGACTTTGGATATAAAACTAATGGCAACTATAATAAGTAGTAACAATCTCCCCTTTTGACATTAGTTGAGATGTTTGACAAAACTACTTTCAAAGTCATAGCTCAAAAGTCTATATACTTGCAAAATTTTGACAAAACTGACAGCATATACTTTTGTCAATGAAATAGTATATTCAGATATACTCCCCTTATCAATATACTATACAAAACTCTGATTTTGCATGCTCGGTGATCAATGTTCTATGATAACTGCTTGGTTCACTGCTCAGTTCTTTGTTCCCTATCAAAATTGACTGTGCACATACTCTGTTCTGCTTGGTATACTCCCCCTGTATACTACATTCCCCTGTATACTTTGATATGATACTCACTCCCCCTTTTTGAAAAACATCAAAACTTAGTTACCATTTGGTGGTGGCAACTGGTCAAAAATGGATTTGTACTTCGTTCTAGAATTGGTGAGAGCGGCAGAGAGGGAATCCTTGACAGTGTCCATAAGTAAATTCTGAGTTGTAATGTCAACTAATAGTGAAATTAGTCCATCTAAGGTGCTTCCCTCTTGTTGAGTGGATAAGGAGGTAGCTTTGTTGATCTGTTCTTGGACAGATGAAAGATGAGGAATGAATAATGTTTGAAGTGTCATTATGTCCATCCTTATCTTGTGCTCTTCATTCCTGAGTTCCAATTGTTGAGCCATGAGCTATTGTAGCTTGGTATAAAAATTCTGAATGGAATGTGGCTCAGTGGTCAAATTATTTGAGAGATCGGTGATCTCTTTCTCAATCACTTCAGTTTTATTTTTAATGTCTTTAATGAATAAAGAAAATATATAGAGTTTCTGAAATAAATAAAGAATGTGCTTGAGTTGAGGGGTCAACTCAACAATAAATTTGACAAGTTTAACTTTGCCAATGGCAATAGCTTCCTGTACCTCTTCAATCATTTTAGCAGTGAGCTCCTTGTCTTTTAACTTGCTCAAATATTCAGATGCATCTACTCCAGATGTCTCTATCTTGGTTAGGAGTTCATCCAATTGAATGTGGATGGCGGCATCTTTTGTCACTGTTGCTTCAGGTAGCATATCGGTTAAGAGTGCTTTCACCTTCTGAAGTACTTTATTTTTCTTTTGAATAGCCATTTGCTTCTCCTGTTCATCTTTGGCTTTGCATAGTTCACCGAATTCAATGAGTGCTTGCCCTTTTAATTTGGATATATCAACATTGGGCAACACTATTGGTTTTGACAAATCTAATTTGAAACTATGCTTTTTCATCTTCTTTTCTTTACCTTTCATCGGTTGACCTAAAACAATGGCTTGTGAGGCTTAGTGACCCTCGATAGGTTGCTCGGTAGAGGCAACACTTTGGTCAGTTTCTTTAGCCTCTGTAGTATCCTTTGGTGTCTCTGAGCTTGGTGTCTCGGTTGTAACATTTTCAGTGCTAGATGGAGCTTGAGAGGTTTGTTCATGAGAAGTAACTTCTCTTGCTATTGACTTGTGACCTTCTGTCCCTTGTTCAGTATCTTGAGGGGCCTCAGTTGAAATAGGCTAATTGACTGGAGGATAGGGCTGAACTTGTTCCAAAACTGACTCACTGGATACTAGTTTGGCATATGCATTCCCTTCTATCATTTCTTGTTCACGTGCCTCGGTGTCCATGATATCCTCATCAACTTGTATAGTGTCAGCAGGATCTTGCTTGGTGACATCAACTATTTCAACTTCAGCTTGCTCACCAGCATTCTTTATTCGAAAGATTTCCTGCCATTTTTCTTTGGTCTCATTCTCTACATCCAAGTAAAGGCCATTCATCAATTTCAAGGCTCTTTGCTTGACTAGGAATTTTGTGTGGCAGTTTTTCATATGTGGCAGTTTTTCATATGTTCATCTACTAACATGTCTGGGAAAAGATGTACCAGACTTCTTTCTCTCATCTATTTCTCTAATTCCATGGCATACTTCCACCTGTTGTCAATATGCAAATATAATTCATTTGGAAGAGATTTAGATACTTCCAATGGGACCAATTAGAATTTCAATAGTGTGCAGCTTCTTCTATTTGTCTCTTTTCATCATCAGATCTAGATTCATACTTAACATATCTGAATGCTCCAAATCCACCATATTGCTTTAGATTAGTACAAAAATTGTCAACACTATGTACATTTACCTTTTTACTCTTGACAATCTGAAATTTGCTTGCATCTTCAGATTCGGTGTCACTAGACTCTTTGGTCAAAATGAGTCTCCGAGTAGATTTCTTATAAGTTTTGGTTACCTTCGGTGTGGCAACATTCCTTGGTTTCTTACTCGATGATGCTGCAGATTCTCTTGTGTTAGGTCGCTTTGCTGGAGGAGTCGGTGATACTTTTGATGTATCCTGTTTCTTTCTTTTCAAAACTTTCCCTTTAGGAAATTCGGTGCTCAATGTAATAGCTACCTCTTGAGCTTCAAATTCCTCCTTGGTGATTACTATAGTGCCCTTGACAAGTGTGGAGGAAGAACCTTCTCCAAATTTCTTTGTTAATACCTTGATCATCTTTGTTGCCTTCCTTGTAGCCTTGGGTACTACAATGCTCATCTTAACTTTTTCCTTCACATCTTCATATGTTCCATACCTCAGCTCGGTAGCATGCCTTGGTAAAGTAAGAAAAGCATCTATCTGCTATTGTGTGATGTCAAAGTCAATCTCATAACCCATAGGTGGCAAAGATTGAGTTCTTGGTTCCATAGCATTAACATAGCAGTAATCGGTGTCCACTTCAAAACATATGTCATCCTTGTATTTCTCCACTAGCTTGGGTAGAATTCTATATCTGTTATGCATCTTCTCTTGAAATTTTCTGAAATAATCATCCATAATATCATTAAAATTATCACCTAGCTTCTTGATGAAGTCATTGATTTGATGAGTGATTGGTCGGTGTAGCTCCCAAACAACTTTACTGACTGATGGAAAGAATTTCTCAAAATAGAAAAACATGCATATTAATAGTGATCCAAACTTTAGTGTATTATCCGAATTGTTCTTCTTTGGCTTCCTTATGGTATTGAGATTCTCAAATAGGTTTTTCAACAATACCTCACATAAATCAATTTTCATGCCTTTCTTTACAATTTTATATGCCAAGTCTACTGCTGCACAGGGTACACTATTTTCCCTTGCTGATTGGAAGAAACAATAACCTATTACTCTAATGGCAAACTTTAGCTCTACATCTGTGACATTGTTCAATTTTAGTCCCCTGCAATCAGATTCTACTTCGGTTAAACTGGTCAATTCCTTCTGTGATATCATTTTCCGAGCTCGGGCATGATCATAAATAGGGTAGCCGGTGATCAAATGAATGATTTCCTTGGTGATCTTAAACGGTTTCTCTTCTAGCCACTTGAAGTCATCATGAACTCTGCTCAGAACAAACTTGACACATTGGGGTTTGAATACACAGGGATAGGTTAGGGCTTCGGTCAATCCTTTGATTTTGACATGTTCATATTTGCTATCTATTTTACCATCGGTACACAATTCATCATATGTTTCTTTGATCTCAACATGACCTAGTTTGTCAGCTCGACACTTAGTGAAGAATCTCACATCCTCGACTAATAAAACTCTATCCAGAATGAGTGAAAATGCAGTTTTGTCATCTGGTTCAGATGCAATTTTGGGAGTTAAAGAGTATTTCAGTGAGGGCTTTTCAATGTTCTCAACAACAATGGGATTCTAGATCTTAGGTGCCATTGTAGATTTTAGATAAATACTAACAAAAGATCCTTAGGGTTTGAAGACTTTCAAATGGCAGATGCTTACTACTTAGCAAATAATAACAACTTGATATGATCAGTAAACTATCTTGATAATGCGTTGTGATTGATGTAAATACCTTTGAATTTTCTTCGAAGGAGGTTTGATCGCCTTTGATTCACTTTGCTCTGCTTTCTTGAAAACTTGGTGAGTGAAAAAAGACCGTGCAATAGCTTTAAGTATTCATTGTACCTCATCGGGCTTCATGCAGTTAGGTCAAAAGATATTAAATGCACTTGGTTCCCTTAAACCAAGTTTTTCTTTTACTGAGTAGCCAGACTTCCTGCATTTACCAACTTGACAGGCTTCCAAAAGACTTTGATAAAATTTTAAATTTTCTAATGCATCTTTAATTATGCAGATTTTGAATTAAGTACAAGATGAAATAGGAATTGTTAAGATTTGACTGTTGAGAGAATGCAGTCCCTTCATACCTTTACTGATTAATTTGGAATAGGTGCACCTAACTCGGTAGATAAGGTGCTTTCTTCATTTGACACAATTTCCTTCTTTCTCCAAATCATTTGTAATTTTCCTTTTATTTCCTTAGTGTCTCCTCTAGTTTGATCTCTACAATCTCTAGCCAAGTGTCCAACTTTGTTACAATGAAAACATGCCATACCAAGATTTCTCCATGATCTTCGGTTGTTCATTCTAAACCTTATAAAACAGTTGGCAATTATATGTCCATATCTTCCACAACATTCACACCATATCCTTGTATTGTAATCCCATGGTACTACAGAATACTATCGGTAAGGATCTGTGTGAGTTCGGTAACCTCTAGTATTTGCTCGGTGTGTAGACCACATATAGTTTTTCTGCTTAAACCAACACTCCTCGGTACTATGTCCATATCTATTGCAGTTTTTACAAAACCCTTTGAATTTTGCCTTCTTATAATTGTTAATTGACTTTGCCTACATTGGTTAGATGTGTGACCATATTTATTGCAATTGTAACTATAACCATTAGACTTAGTGACATTTGGTTGCTTACCTTTTCTGATTTGGCACATATTAGCAACATGTCCTTGTTTTCCACAATAGTTGCAAACAAGCTTCTTTCCTTTGATATTCTTCTTATTTCTAGCTTGCTTTGATGATTCTCCTCTCTCGATTGTGTGGATTCCCTTTTCGATAGAGTCTTTTCCTTTGTAACCGAGTCCTGCATCTTTGTTGGGTCTTCTTGTATTCAGTTGCTCATCCAACATCTTTGATGCTTCATAACTTTTCTTCAGTGTTTCCTTGGATTTCTTTTTTGTTTCAAGTTCATTGGTCAACCTTGATACTTCAAGTTTCAATGCTTGATTCTCATCATCTTTTAGATTTGCTTCATGATGTGCATAGCCCAATTGATCTGATAGATTTTGTTGAATCCCAGTCAACCTTGTGATTTCATCATTCTTTTCAGATACTAATGCTTCAAGTTGTTGTTTTTCTCTTTTTAGATCTCTTTCTTTATCTTCAGCTGTCCTCAATGCATCAAGATTCTCAGTCATTTGTGTGCTGAAATGTTCATGTCCTCTTTTCATTGCTTTTAGTTGATCAGTTTGTGCTTTGGTCTTCTCTTTCAGTTGTCCAATCATCTCTTCAGTCTCTTCAGATATACTGTTCTCAGATGATGTTTCAATTTGTTCCACTAGCTCTTGAGAGTCCTGTAAATCATTAGATGATCTTCTTCTCACTTTCAATGATTTTTGCATTTGTCTTTGCATGTCTACAATCACTTGATTAGCATGATCCAACTCTTTTTGTAGATACACAGTTTTTTGAGATTTTTTATAGCCTTCCATTGATAAGATCTTTTTCTTTAGGTTGTTAAACCCTTTTCCAAGATTCAAGCTCTGATACCAATTGTTAGGTCCAATATAGAAAGCCAATGTACTAAGAGGGGAGGGGTGAATCAATACTTCAAATCCTTTCTTCAAAAGTATCTTTACCATTATGCATACACCAAAAGCTGTTGTAACATAACATAAAGATAAAATAAATAAATAACAATCATACATGATTCACTCCATAACACATATATTTTGGTTACGCAGAAACTCTTGGTTAGAGAGAAAAGCTGCGGTGGGGATGGCACCCACAACCTCACTACTGCAATAATAAAGAGTGCTCGGTTAGAGCTACATGTTCAACTATTTCTGATAGCTTACCCTATTAGGAGTATCAAGATCATTAGATCTACCTTGCTAAAGGATTTTACAACACTTATTCTAAATGCTGCAACTAGTTAAAGGCTTTACAATTTATAGACTTTGTTAGAGTCTTTTACCCTGTTAAAGGTTTCACTTACAACTTCAAATATTACAATAAAATCTTTACAAATATCTGCAACTTTACATCTGAAATGTTATAGCAGATTCTATGTGCTCAAAATGAGATTACCTTGCTTATAGCATACCTCAGTAACCCATAGAATAACTCAGTAAACCCTTCTGTTTACTCTGTTCTTTGATTGTTCTCTGAAATCCTTCTCGGTGACCTCTGTTTCTCTGTAATAGTCATAACACTCAGTGGTTTCTTATGTATCACACATGTTTGTCCTCACACTCATACACACATACCTCTGTATCTCTCTATTCTGATCTTAATCCATGCTGTATAAATAGATATCTTATGTCGGTGATCTGGTTCATTGCTTCGATCTTACAAACATGATTTATCGAATAAATAACCATACAAAATGTTTCATTGGTTAGATGACCTCAAAATCATACACAATCCTTAAGTGCAATTTCCAATGTTATAACGGTTCTATGTTCCTCGATCTTGTAACACGTTTCCACATGTGTGTCTAGGTTCAATGAATCTGGTAAAACATTTAACTCGGTGTATCATTATTGCTGCTCGGTAGACATGGAATGTTAGTTGGTAGACAACTCGGTGTATACTAGGCTCTGTGACTACTTTCATCTATAACTGTCTGCTTTGTGCGTACTGACTGAATGGTTTGGTAGTAGTAACCGACTAGAGTATATAGAATAACTTTGGATATAAAACTAATGGCAACTATAATAAGTAGTAACACAATAAACCTAACATGCATTAACATGTAAGAACACATGTGCAAAAAAAGACAAGTTCATGCAGTTACATTCAACTCACTAAAAATCATATGCAAGCATCTAACAAATCTTGAAATAGATATTTGATACCAAATGAAGTGAAATTGGGTATCCCAAAAATGCCATCTAAGGTTAGGATGCACATCCAATATAAAATACAAACACATGCTACCATTCCATAAAGCTAAATCAAACATGTTCAATTTCTCACAATTAAAACCTTAGAGGAATGTCCATGTAATATTAGATCCTTCCAGATAAAATAGTTTTAGCAGCATGCATACATTTAGATTCAATTAATACAATCCTAAAACAAAAGAAATAAGATAGATGATATAGCATAGAGAATTACATGGGGAAATCTCTTTCAAGTAAAAAAACCCACACTCAAAAACCAAAGAGCCAAATTTTATTATTCAACAATAAAGAAGTATAGTTACAATACAATATTTAGGCTCTAGGCCTTTACATGGAGATTTACATCCTACTCAATTGTGGAGAAAATCAAGCTAAATAACCCCTATGAAAATTAACTCCTCTCTCCCATAGCACATCTACCAACACTTGCATTTATGGAGATTAAAATGCAAAATGTAGTAGCTTCTCAAATGTGCCCAGTTTCAATGTATCTTCAACATGTAATTAGAAACTATTTTTGCATAGCTTTGTCATAAATATTAATTTCTAAAATTAAATCTCCAAGTGGATGTCAACTTGCCACCAAATAGGAAACAAGCCATAGATATCTCACAAGTGCAACTCACAATCCAAATAGAAACATTTCACCACCGTGCAACTCCAAGAAGTTTTCACAAACTTCTTTCTCCAAAAGAGCACCCAAGTGACAAGGTGTTGTGCTCTCCACACTATTCTTGCAAGAATAACTTCCCCGACAAGTCCCACTAAGTGATATGACTTCTTATTAAAGTTAACACTTTGGATATTATTAAATATCCAAGTATGCCAATTAAAAATTGTTGATCCCCAAACCTTACATTTAAGGAGTAGACTAGAAGTTTCAAAGGTGTGGTATTGTGACCAATGAAATGACCTTTGAGATTTTAGAAGCTAGTTGTTTGTAGGTTAAATAGGGGATGAAAAGGGAGAGAGATATACTGAAAATAAATAAAAAGTAAATTGCAAATCTATTCTTAGGAGAAGCACCAAAATATTAAGGATGTTCAATTTGAATATTGAATACAATATCTTAAACTCATAAAACATTCATATAGACTTCAAAGAGAAAATGCAAGATTCAATACTCCAGAAAATAACATAACCACAAAACAATTGATTACAGAAGCAAAATGTGAAACAATAAAAAGAAATGATTCCACAACATTGAAAGTAGAATACTACATCCTCTTCATTGTTGGGGGGAGAAAAAATTAGAAAGGTCACTTAGACAATTTAAAATATTTAGAATCCTTCCCATGACAAGCACCTGTTAACGTTCAATGAAGATAAAAGTACTCCTACTATAATTATTAACTATACAAATTCTTTAAAATCACAAGTATAGAGTTCAACCATTGTAAATTTGTGAATCCCTTTACAACTGAATACATAAACTAGTATATCTATATCTAAAAAGTATATGTAAAATATGCTGAGAGATATCTTATAATAGAAGATAATCATCTGTAAAATAAATGTTCTTCTAAAATACTAAACACCAAGAATACAAATCCATTAAAGTCTTGCATGCAAAAAACTATGAATCTAGCTCGAGACAAGTGGCGAGGGTTCTATTTTATTTGGAGAAATAAAATAACACCTCCACAAAAGCTAAAACATGACATATTTCAAGTATTTACCTATCATTAGCATGTCAAGTTGTCTTAAAAATGGATTTTTGTTTACAAACATTTTGATGTCATTGTAGATGCCTCTCGGTATAAATATATAAACTATCTAGTCACTACCCAATAAGCATCCCCAAGTAATAGAAACCTAGTGGAACCTTCGACATGAATTCTCATAATGATGGTAGACTAATGGAATCATGATTAAACTTTTAATTATGGCATGTATTGGATGAGGGTTGTTGTAATAGAAACAACACATAGTAAACTCACAACCACTACTCCTTTTTCACTAGGGTATCTAAAGAAATGCATCCCTTTTCTCTCCTCCATGTAGCAACTTGGCTTGTTAGTCCCACCAATGGGACCCCTTTTCCTTTTCCAACCAAACAAGTACAATTGTGCCAACTGGCACATATAGGGACTAGCACCACTCAAAAAAAAATCAACTTTTATTTCATTCTATGGCACGTAAAGTCGCAATATTTTTCGCTAGCGCTTTTCAAAAGGGAATCAAGGAATTTTATTGAAAGGAAAGAATGAGGACCAACTAGATATTTCTTTCCCGAAACAATTTACTTGGCTGATAAAAATAAAAAGGAATGCTTGAGACAAAAAGTAGTCAACACTACAGGAGGTTCACCTTTTCTTACAACATTAGCTTTGTCTCTACTAAAGCCTCCTAGGTACAATCTAGGAAATTAATTGTGACATCCTTTACAACCTAAGGGAGATATTGTTTATCTCAGATTAATTAATTATTTT